>NC_087550.1:61889455-63245947 GCF_036250125.1 Pseudopipra pipra | reverse complement strand
TCAGAACAAAGGCAGAGAGGGGAGAGCTATGGTTTGGGTATGCATAGCTTTTGTCCTCCTGAGGGCTCCCCAGGCTCCTGGGGGGATACAGCACTTGCTTGGGTGGCCTCTCTGGAGGAAGCCGCTTTCTCTTCAGTATAAATCGAAAGCTGGAAGAGACAGTCCTGCAACTTCTGTACTACCAACTCCAAGCAGCTGCAGGATTAAGTTGCAAAAGAGTGGCTGGGTTAGGGTGGAGGAAGGAGCTGCTTTTAGCACATCTTGCAGCTTGGAGAGTCAAGGTGTTTTGGCTGGCAGGGTGGTGAAAGGAGGGGTAGCTTAAATGCTTTTAACATTTTCAAAAAGCCCTATTATTTCCCAGGATGGAATCCTAAAAGGCCTTTTGAAACAGGTCCCTGACAGGTGCCTCTCAAGAGAACATGCCCTCTTCTTCCTGGATTAAGACAATTGCAAAAGAACTTTTTAAGAGGCACTGGACACAATGAGAAGAAGAAAGTTGCCATGCCAGAGTGTACTCATGGAGGTTTTAAGGACATAGAGACCACAATGTGCAACAAAAGCCCTGATAAATTGCAAGAAATTAATTCCTGACTCAGGGTTCAAAAGCTGAGGCTGAGCCAAAGCAGGGTTATCCTAGATGGGGTGATTCCAGCACTGGTACCTGCACTGTAGATGGCCCAGGTAATAGCAGGAGGAGCAGAAGTGGTAGCATCATCTGCAGAAGCCCTCCAGGGACTTGAAGTATTTGGGTAGCAGTTCCCTGCTGCCACACCTTTGCTGTGTGGTTACTTAAATCAGGCTAAAATTAACATGAGCAACTTGCACTTTGGCAGGGCAAGATTATTGCTCATGACTGTCGTGTCAGCATTGCTTCAGGTTTAGGCTGTCATTGGATTAACTGTCTCATGGCCAAGATACACCTCACCTGCCTCGAAACCACTTCTTTGAGATCACCACAGTTTAGCATGATTGTACAGGCAGTGCAGTGCAGTGCAGGATTAGAAGGGCTTTATGGGTGGAAGAATACGGATGAGTAGACTGGTTGTTTTATCCTGACTCAGGGTAAAGGCCCAATCTAGTCCCAGAATAAAAATTAGGTGAATTCATCTACCAATGTCAGTGAGAAAACTGCTCATAGCAACTTCCTGCTTGTACCAAGGAAAGACAATTAGTAAATCCACCAGGTGGTGGGTTTTGTTCCTTGTATATGTGCTCAAATGGACCTTGATGCTTACCCATAGTGTCATGAAAAGTCCCATAGTCCTACTTTCCAAGTGACACAAGAAAAATTATAACAGGAAAAGACCCCTCTCCTGGTCTCAAAAAGGAAGTCACAGATGCAGAGAGTGAACATTTTCTTGCGTGAGCACTCAGTGCAGCACCTGGGGACCTAGAGAAGCACCTCCAGAGAGATAACCTTATAGATATTGATTGAAGACCCAAAAATATCTTCCAGTCTATGAGAAACCCAAAGTGCTTCTATGAGAAGCCAAAAGGGAGCGAAACTATTGCCAGATAATAGGGTGAAAGACAGCTTTGTCATGATAAGAAAACAAAAGGAGACAGATAAGCTGCAATGACAACACAGAGCCTTTGGAGAATAAAAATTGTAGATTGGAATATAAACAACCAAAAAAGTCTGAGACTTTAGAAAACTCCTGTGTGAATGAGATGGAGAAGGCTGGTGTCCCCGTGGGACACCACTAGAAATATTGTCATGAAAGCTGCAAGGCAGTAGAGCAACACTTGGGAGAAATCCAGGTATAAAGAACAAGGGATGGCTTGATAAAGACCCTAGAAAGTCTTGGAAAACCACATGTGGCGAGGGCCACATACTTCTAGGCTCATAAGATGGTATTTGTGGGGTGAAGGAGACAGAGCAGGAGCGTGCTTCTAAAAGCATCTGACCAAGGGGGTGGCATGGAGGACATCAGCCACAAGGAGCTCGGACATGGGAAAAAATGGAGTTTCTCCACATTTCAAAGCATCTCCTTGTGAGAAAGAGGAGTGACATGGGAAGAGGCCTTGGCTCTGCTGCTACGCAACCTGCCACCCCTATGCTCGTACCCCCAAGGTCTGAGGTGTTGCAGGACATGCCCATGCAGGGTGCTCAGCTGCAAGTGCTGCAGCAGGATGGATCACCTTGCTGTCATCCCCAAAGGGACAGTGAGAAGGGAGAAAGATTGATGAAAACTTTACAAACCCACAGAGCAGTTCTGAGGCAACTCCCAAAGTCATCCTAGTGGTAATAAGAATTAGGTCTCAGGAAGGGTCCAGAGCCAGGTTTTGATAACATCCTGTTGCTGTCACATTATTGAAAACAGGGGGGGATAAATTCAGTCAAAGACTTCGTGAAACAGTTTTGTTGATTAGGTGGCTTGAATCGATTCCAGGAGAATGGCAAGTCATATGCCTGAATGTGCACAGAAGGGACGGAGAAAAGGCAGAACAGGCTGGAATATCTCCTTCTCCAGTGCAGTATGCAGAGGCAGAGCCTGTCCATCTGGAGACACCCTTTACTGAGAAAACAGTAGCAGAGTCAAATCAGAGGACCAAATCTTGGCAAAGGTGGCCTGCTCATCAAATGCTCTCTCTGAAGTTATGTGGGCGCATTAAAGATTTCAACACTTAACTTGGGAACAGGACAGGGAATAAATATCCAGGGGCCCCAGGGGTGTAGCCATGGGGTAGAACTGACCCAAATTTTCTTGTTATTTTTGTCATTATTGTTTTTCTATTGGTTCCTATTGCAGCATATGAAGTGCCTGTTCTTGTTCTAACAGCAAAACTGGCTTTTTTTGAAAACCCAGTCCCCCATAATTGTCAGGATTGAAAAGTTGTTGAATGGGTTAAAATTTGTGTTTTGACATTACAGATTTGGAACATTTTTGAGATGAAATGAACCAGAGTTGGCAGAGCATGGGAAGGTTACAAAAGCGTAGATATGAAACTGATGAAAGTTAACTATCACAAATCACATTTGATAAAATGCAGAAGGTATTCTTGTTTGGTTTCTGATTTCACTTTGCATTTGAAGTTGGACTGAACTACTAAAAGTGTGTTTTTACTGCAGGAGGTAGGTCAAAGTGTGCAAAAGAATTCAAGAAAGAAATAACCTTCAGATTATAAATACTGGCATCATCAGTCATTAGTTGTAGTGAGGTCTTCTCACTGCCTAGTGTGCAAATTAATTCAGAGTAGATTTTGAACTTGAAAAGCAGGGCCTGCTCTATTCTAAAATGAAACACATAAACATTAAAGAAAATGACAAGGCTAAAATGATCTGTAGACAGCTCCCTGTGGCCAGACCAATAGGAACATTCAGCAAAGAATTAGCTTAAAATTAACTCTAGTTTTCATTCAGAGCTGGCCTGGCTCAGAGTCCTTAGCCATCACGCTCTGTGTCAGCTGCTGCAGGACCTACTAAAACCTTGGTCTGGTATTTCAGCATCCTGCCCTGCAAAGCTTCTTTCTACAGAACAGGGAAGTTTTGTAAGAAGTCTTTGCAAAATATTTTAATAATGAAAACTTTAAAAATACACAGCTGTTTTGCAAAACCCTTATAACAAAGACTCCTTTTGAGATCAGCTCCACACAGGTTCTGTAGTGGATGCGCTACCATCAGTATCCTCAACAAAGACATTAGGGAGCCTGACGTTCCCTCTGTGCCTCCCTCATCCCATGGGTCCCTTGCCTGGACCTTGTTCCTTTCAGAAGCTGCTGCCTGCTCAAATCCCTGCTTCATCCCCTTTATTTGGGTGCCAGCAACTGCTTCCAGAGGTTAGGCACATTTGCCCCTTGGGATGACCTCCTCATAAGGCTACTTGTCCTGCCTTGCTGCTGCTGTGGCTCAAACAGGACAAGCTGGGGAATCATTTGGGGTGAAATTCAGCTCCAGCTGAACTGGGTAATGCTGAGGAAAAGAAGTCTGTAAGACCTACGAACAGCTGAGCAACTGAGCTCCCACTGTGTTAATTCAGCCTTCCTCCACACATACCAACATATGTTTGCATGCTGAGAGCACTGTACAGGGTGCTGCTGTGCCTGAAACATGCATATTTGTGGCTGGCATCAAGCTGGACTCCTAGATCATTGTTACTGACAAGTGTTTAGTGGAATCCATTTTCCAAAGTTAATAGTTTATTGGGATTTGAATAATTTCCAGGGAGTTCATTGCTGTAAATAGGGTAGTGCCTGACTAGAAGATCTATTTATGGTGCTTTTATTACAGCAGGGAACAAGGGGATTCAGCTTTTCAGTGTTATAAGTATTTCCCTGATGTGGTCATTAAAAGAAATAACTCTAGATTCTCAAGCACTGATATCTGTACATAAGCTGTGTTTCCAGTAAATTTTAATGACAAAAGGAAGCCAGCCAAGGCAGTACATGATGGCTTTCAGTCTCCTTGGGAAGCCAGGAGACTGGAGAATTTCCCATTAGTTTGAGCAGGAGCTGGCTGCTCATATGCTGCTGTACGTCTTTGCCTTAGCACCACAGGTGAGTTAGGTGGGAATCAAACCTGTCAGGAAGGAGCAGGTGGGGAGGAACCAGCCTCTCCCAGACATGTGCAAGATAAAACTCTTATTTTGCTCTTCTGTGGTTCTTCTTCAGGGTCCTGAACACAAACAGCGTAAGAACAAAGTGCGGTTATATTTGGTTGAACTAAAGCCCTGTCTAGCTTAGTATCCCATCTCTGAAAATGGCCAGATGCACTCCTCAGGGGAGAGAACAGAGGAAGTATATACCATCCTCCCTTGAAAAACCCTGCCTGACTCAGCATTCTGCATCCAAGGGACTCCTGGTAGCCCCCAGCCAGGAGACCAGAGGACATTGTCTCACTGAACTTTGTGGTGGGTGCTGATTTGAGGAGCTGCTGGATGAGGCTTTCAGGTGGGCTACACTACCTATGCAATGCTGAGCTGAGAGCCAACTGGGTATTTTGGCAGGTTTTACTTAATCCATAACTCCTTTCACTTCCAGCCCTTGAAGATATCAGTTTGAGCAATTATCTGATCCCTCATCAAGCAAGATGTTCCTTTGTTCAAACCATGAAGGCTGCCTAGAGCTCAGGTGGGTTCCTGAGGTTGAAATGGCTAATTTGGGCACATTGTAGCATCCAGAAAGCAGCCTGAAAGGGGTACACAGGGACCTAAGTGTGACCTGCACCCTTGAGGGTGCTCCAGGTGTTGAGGTAATGCCCAGCCCACCAGACCCCCAGGCCAGCAGGACTGTAATGGCTGAAAGCCAGCACTTTGGAGGACTTTACTTCTCACAAGCACTAGTTCCAAGCCAACCTACAAGGAGTCAGCAGTGGGCTGACATTCACCCATGGCTGCTGGTTTTTTCATAGACAAAGGACTGGAAGAGGCCTCATCTGATCCACCGCACTGCTCCAGCAATAAGGAGTATATAACCCCTGACAGATGTTATTCTCACCTGCTCTGGAAGGCAAGCAGAGTGCCACAGCCTCCCTAAGCAGACTGTGTTTCATCACCCTCAAAGCTGGGAATTTGTTTTGTAACATGGAACCTGAATATTCCTTGCTGCAAATTAAGTTAAATTCCTGTTGACCTTTTCCTGACAGTCTCAGGGAAGCAGTTTAATCACTGTTCTCTTTGTTGAAGTCTTTGGATTCTGGAAAATGTATCATGTCCCCCTTTGTCTCTTCTCCAGAAAAACAACCCCCATTCTCTCAACCTTTCCTTGTAGGTTATGTTTTCTAAACCTCTTCTTGCTGTGTTTTGGGTGCCTGCTTATTAAAATAGAAGCTTAACTTCACAGAGGTTGCTGTGTTACTTGGCACAGCAGAAAATAATAACAAACACTACACTGCCACTAGAAAATCCATGATAAGATCACAGAGTAAAGGGATAGGATCTCGAGAGATCATCCAGGCTGTTGCCTTGCACTGGGGCAAGTTCGAGTGAAACAAGAAAATCCCGTAAGATTTGTCAGGTCAATGAAGACAACTTTCAGTGATGGCACTTCTCCACTTTCCTGGCAGTCTACCCCATGGATCTTATTGTTCTTATATGAATCCATCGTATGTTGTTACAGACATAAGGATTCAACTTCCTAAAGAAGATTTTAAAAATCATATATGACTATTGAGCTCTAAATCAGAAAATTGTTTCAGGGAAGAGGGGCATAAAAAGGATGGATTTATCATCTGCAGAGATGAAGGCTTTTTTAATTTTGATTTTTTTTCCCTGTTCCTGTAATTGGCTGCTTCTTTCTTTTATCTTTAAAGCATTCAACTACAGCAAATGCATGAAATAGAGATGAGATAAAAAGATAACATATTTTAAGACCTGGCCTCTAGAAACCTTGATACAAAACTCACACTTGGGCACTTTCCTGGCAGAATTTCAGATATAGAGTAATTTTTAATGCTGGAGGTGGCAAAATGGCAAAAAAAAAAAAAAAAGAGTTTCCTGGCAAAGGGCAAATTCTCCCCATCCTTAGGTCTCATTTGGTTCTAGGCTGATTTCACCTAAAACCAGATGAAACAAATAAGCCCATGGCAGGTTTCTGAAGACTTCAGGCTCAGAATACCTTTTGAAGGTTCCAACAGGAGCTGGCTGAAAGTTTCACATGGGCTCAAAATGTTCCCTTGAAGATGTTACTTTATAACACTGTTTTACATTCAAGGAACAACCCTGTACACAAGTTCATGTAAGTGGACCCTCCATCCCAGATAGGGTCCTGCCTAAACCACTTCTCCATGCCCTGTATTTATCACAGGGTCTCAGGCCGGCAGATGCCACCTGACCCAATGCAGTCAAGGTGGAAGAGTTATTCTACAGGCATTGGCTCTGGAGTGCATCATGCAAGCCCTGAAAGCAGCAATGTGGACCATGCATGTTGGGTTCCTCTGGCTCCTGCTCAATTATTTCACTGTTACCACTGCTCATAAACAGAAATGTTTCACTCCACAGGATTTCCTTGCGTGGATCCTGATGTCATCGCTCTCCCTTGCATAGAGGCAAGAGGTTTTTCCAGGAAAATCAATGCAGGAACATAGAAAAAGAGGAGTGATACCCTTTTGCTTTAACCAAATGGGTCCTTCAAAAGCTGAAGCTAATGAAGACCCACTTAACAACTCTTCATAGAGCTCTGATAAACAAAATGTTTCCAACTGGAATTTTCAAAGCTCAACATAATAATATGAAGAGGGAATAAGAGCTTCCCCTTGTCAACTGACTACTAACAAAAGAAAAATATGAGGAGCGAATATTTAGAAAAAAAAGACCAACAGTGCTGTAATATAATTAAAACCATTAAAAATGCTGTACTCTGGTTTTGCTCCCTGAAGCACTGCTATTTTTCTTTTTTAGGCTGTCACCACATTTTGATACCATAAGGAATAAACTAAATCAAGACAAACCTCCATTTCAAAGTTAGAGGATTTGCTAGAAGCAGTAACTTACACTTCAGTAACTAGCAGATGATGCTCAATCAACTGCAGTCATCAACATCTCTCATTTTATTTGTTGACAGTAGATATTCCTCAGGTATATTAGCAGTGCTGAAGGGAAAGAAAGACAAATGCAGAGACAAGGCCAAGAGAAAGCACCCACAGAAAACCTGCAATTTTAGAAAATCAGAAAGGGCCCCATTCAGCAAAGGCTGAACCACATCTAGAATTATTCATATCATATGTGTAACTTAGGAGTATGCAACATTGGAGTTTTTTTTAATTTGGCAGCCCTTCAGACAGAGGTAAGGCAACTTTCCTGTCCCTTGCTATCACATACCAAAGTTTTCCTGACACCATGGGGGTGATGTAATTCTGACACATGAGCAGAGATTCCACTTGCGAGCAAACTGCACAGGGCCACCCTTCCATTAGAGACATAAAACTATGAACAAAGGGATTGTGCAACTGAGCCACCTCATGCATTTACCTCTTTTACTTTTCTGCTTGAGGAAAACTGTAGTCTACTGGCATTGGGAATGAGACTGGAGGGCAATGCACAAAGCAAGGAACATTCACAGAAATTATTGCAGTGAATGTACAGTCATAAAATTTTAAGCAATAAACCATGAAAAAGAAAAAAGAAAATGGAAAATGTATTAACTTGTGTTCCTGGTTAGTTGAGCAAAATTGTCAGGTATAATTTTTGAACCTTATGAAAAATCAAATTATTTAGGAAAATCAGTAAACCTCTTCCCCACCAGCTTCTAAAAACTCAAAAAGCAAATAGAGAAAGATGACTACAAACTAACAGAAGATTTCTCATTGACCTTGTCACACTACACAGTGACCCAGACAAGCAATACTGGAGATCCCAATGGTTATCTTCCAAAGGCGAACAGGACTGTTACTTGCACCACTCTGCAGGGTCTCTTGGCATTGTAGAGCTGGAAATGGATGCATCAGATCCTGCAAAAACACTTTTTAAGATCTGAAGATACAGACTTCCCTTTCTCATGCTACACCCTCATGAAAGAGAAGATGCAAAGAAATACAGGAAATACGTGGTGGACAACTCTTTCAATGATAGCAGGATAGGGGCCATATTATTGACACAACTGCATAGTGCCAATATATTCAGTGTATTGTTAGGAGAAAAAAGAATAGTTGCAAAAAAATCTTCTCAGTGTGGCCAGTTGCCATACATTGGCTACGTTTTGGCAGAATATGCTGCAGATTTGTTTTTTGCAGAGAAGCTTTATAGAGCTGGTGGTAGTGTGATAGAATAACAAAACAGAAATGAATGTTGCTGTTCAGGGGGAATATAGTTCCCAAAATGTCGTTTCCACAATTTTTTACCTTATGAGCCAAAACCAAATTGTTTACCATAAGGCCTTGTTATATGGTGCCCTAATATTACTCAGTTTGTTCCAGCAAATCATTGGTAGAAGAGACACATTGTTGATCCAAGGGCTTCACACAGATTCCAAGCTGACAAAATGAAGACAAGTTTTCAACTAATACAAATGATCCCTGGCACCAGCCTAGCAGACAAACACAACACACACACACTCATTTGGAGATTCACAAACCTGCCCACTGAATCCTCAGAGGCCAGATTTGTTCCCTGCTATGTCATGTTGAAACATTTTGGCTCCATCCAAGTACTTGCCCATAAGATTTGCAGAGGAAACATCCTCCTTTGCTTTTTTTGTTTCCTGCCACCCTGTTTTCAGTTATATCTGGACCTTTCAGCTGAGGACAAGAATATTCCATCAGTACGACAGGATCCTTTGCCTTGACATTGCCAAGTCAAATAGGAAAAGGTCCAGAGAAGGCACCCAATAGGATCTGAAATTGAATCCTTAAAGTTGCCTTCTCTGGCCCAGTGCTAGAGAGGAACCATAGCCACTACTTTTTCCATGGGAATAAATCTCCAAACAGTGGTAGGAAAGACAGGCCCAGTGATTTTGTCTCAGGGGAAGAAGGTACTAAAGAGAGTTTGTGGTAAAATAGTCTAGCAGAGCACTTTGTGTCTCTCCTGACTGCAGATGAAATGATGGGGCCAGATGTGTCTCATGGGCCACTGACTAGAGAAAACTGGTTGTGAACCTTGCTTGGAACAACATGAAAGAAGCTTAAGGTTACAGAGTACCAAAGCTGCCAATAGATGAGACTCTTTGATGTTTTTTGTGAACAGAAAAAAGGACAGAAACATTTTTAATTTTGCATTAACATTTTGTGTTGTGTGGTTTTTTTCCAACTGACTCCATGATTGTTGATATTAATTAAAGTGAATGGTAGATTATTTTCTAAAGGCTATAATTTAAACCAGTAGTTGAATATAGACTAGAGTGTAACATTCTTCAGCTCAAACCACAAGGTATGCAAGCTGGGAATGAACTCTATTTCTTTCCTGTTGAAGGACAGATATTTTTTTATTATTTCTAATGCTAGCAAAGAAAGTAAGATTCCCATTTTTCCTTCGATTTCTCTGTACACTTAATTGCTGTTTTCTACCAGGCTGTCAAGCTGCTTTTAAAATCCATTCTTTTTCATAGAAATATTATCCTCCTTTTATTACTTTGAGTTGATAAATGAAGCAAGAGCCTTTGAGGGTACTGTGTACTGTCAACGGAATATGTCTTTCAGATGCATCCACTGCAATAGAGCTGAAAAAATATATATCATGAAACACTTAATAAAAAAGATACTCAGATTTGTCTTTTACAAGATCATGGGACTTGAGTCTATCTCCAGGGAGAAGTTCTAACATGAGAAAGAAAAAACATAGTTCAAAAGCCCATGTTTTCAATTTGTGGCCACATGGTTTAAATTATCCCTGTATTTATTAAGGGCACTAAATGGGCAGCTTGACTTAGGGGAAAGGGTCATTCAAGTTGAGAATAGTCATGTTTAATCCCTCAGCTAGCTGCAGGTTAATTGTACTTTGAGATGCTGAATATGCTTTACGGAGTATGTGTTAAAATACCACAAGAGACACAGATGGAGGGTTTTTGCCATTTATTGTCGGTTCGGGCTTTTTTTTACTTCTATATATCTGCATTGTAAACAACAGAAAATTTTTAAACACCTTGTGTGGAAGCACAACAATCCTATATGCCATGCAAAACCTATCATATCACCACCCCTTGTATTTCAGTTTCTCATGTGTGTGAGCTCTGTGTTTTGTGGTCAGCTCTTGATTTCCCTGATACGGTATTGTAGATTTTCCTGTAATCAGAACCACAAAAAGAGAGTAGTGTAAGATGTCTTTTCCACTTTGTGCTGAGGCCTTGAGATAGTAGGTTTTTGGATATTGCATGTACTTGTTTGTGAACTTGCTTCCTCAGCATTTCAGGAGGGAGAAAAGAAAATTAACCAAAATCCAAAAAGAGGAAATTAGGGCAAACAAAAGAGCATTTCCAAAAGGACAGACAATATGAATTTTAAAGCTTAAAGCCCCTAAGACATCCACTGACATGAAAACAAGTAGCTGTTGATTATCTAGGCAGTTTATCCAAATGTCACCATCCTTTTACTTTGGCAGTTCATCTACAGATATGCCCTGGTAGAAATTTAAAATACATTTCTTGTTCTATCTGTCTGTTAATTCAACTAAGTAATTACCTGGATTTTGTTCATGCAATGCAAATAGATAGTTGCAAACATCCAAAAGACCCACTGTGTTTGATGCAAACCTGAGACATCTTGCTTGTGTTCTTCAGTTGGTCTGAAGCTAAAGGCTGTGGAAATTCGGATGGCTTAGGCAATCACAACCAGCTTCAGTGTTTGAATGTTTTCAAGGAGAAAAAAAAAGGCAACAACCAGAACACAGAGGATTTCTGAGCAAAGTCATGTCTAAAGTCACTTTTGAATTCAAATAAATATTTGTGGGGAAGCTGCTTTCCCTATTCTCCTAGCGCTCATAATTTAATTATAGTAGCCGCCAGGCATCTTTAACTTTTGTGACCAGAAGATCACTCTGGGTCTCAGTGACCTTGACTATTGTAATAGGGTAATATTTTTACAAGGATGAAGTGTTCTTGAATACATTTCTCTAACGTACTGGTGTTTGCAGGCATTTCTCAGCAGATCTGACCTGAAGTGCAAACATAGTTCTTTAGTTTCACCTAGAGGTTTATTGACAAACTCCAGAAAAATCATGTTCCCTTCCACTTGCTGAAACTCACCCTTTGTGAGATAAAAAGTTGCTGATATTCTTCCTATGAGCCCTCCATTATCAGTGGGAATCTGAACCAAAAGTCTAAGCCCTGGAGACTCTGAAAATCATACAGTGGCCACACATCTTAACATGAAGAGAAACATGAAGGCAATCAAAAGAGCGAGAGGGAAAACACATAAGAACACAATTCAAGATATTTCAGTGTAATGTTACATTTAAAATTGCTCCTAAAGTTCATTGCAGACATTTGTTGACAGAGTTCAATGAAGAAACCCAGGCAGGTGGGAATTAGTGTTTTTAAAATTCCACTCTTTCACTAACACTTTAAGCAATAGTTGTGAAATGCAGGAATTAAATCATCAGCTTGAGAAAGATGCAGTCACCAAAATATCTCCATTTTTTTATTGGTGAATAGTCTTCTACTCCACACTCATGCAGTGTCAGTTTTGCCTAGTTCTTCTAAAAATATCACAACCTGTTTTATCAAACTAAAGAATTCTTATGTTAGAAGACCTTGAGCTTATGATCTATAGCTCATTTTTCCACTTTGAGTCATGCAAATGCAAAGCCTTGCCTTTATTATAGAATCAGAGAATCATAGAATGCTTTGGATTGGAAAGGACTTTAAAGATCATCTAGTTTCAACCCGTTTGCCATAAGCAGGGACACCTTCCACTAGACCAGGTTGCTCATGGCCTTGAACACCCAGTCTGTATTTGTGCTTGAGATTTCTCCAACCCACATGCAGGACCTTGTACTTGGCCTTGTTGAACTTCATGAGATTCATACAGGCCTCACTTCTCAAGCCTGTCAAGGCCCCTCTGGATGGCATTCCTTCCCTCCAGCATGTCAGTCACACCAGACCACACAGCTTGATGTCATCAGCAAACTTGCTCAGGGTAAACTTAATCCCACTGGCCATGTCACCGACAAAGACGTTAAACAGTGTGTGTTCTAATACTGATCCCTGAGGAACGCCACTTGTCACTGGTCTCTGCTTGGACATCAAGCCATTGACTGCAACTCTTTGACTATGACCATCCAGCCAATTCCTTATCCACTGAGTGGTCCATCCATCCAACCTATGCCTCTCCAATTTAGAGACAATGTTGTCATGTGGGACAGTGTCTATTGCTTTACACAAGTCCAGGTAGATGACATCACTTTCTCTTCTTGAACCAGTCGTATCATGGCATGACTTCTGTTTGCTCAGACAATTTCTCTGTATTCCCCTCAGGCTACCCCTACTTCATTCCATTCTATGTAGGCTTTCTTTTTGTGTGTGAATTTGTCCAGGAACTCCTTGTTCATCCATGCAGACCTCCTGGTGTTTCTGTCTGACTTGCTCTTTGTTGGGATACATCACTCCTGACCTTGGACGAGGTGATCCTTGAATGTCAGTCAGCTTTCTTGGGCCCCAATTCCCTCCAGGGCATGACTCCCTGGTACTCTTCCAAGCAGTTCCCTAAAGAGGTCAAAGTCTGCTTTCCCGAAGCCCAGAGTTGTGAGAATGCTGTGCACTCTCCTCACTGCCCTAATGATCTTGAACTCCACCAGTTCATGATCACTACAGCCAAGGTTGCCCTTGAGCATCGCATTCCCCACCAGCCCCTCTTGTTGGCTAGAACGAGGTTCAGCGTAGCATCTCTCTTTGTTGGTTCCTCTATCACTTGAAAAGGAAGTTATCATCAATGCATTCCAGGAACCTCCTGGATTTCTTACGCCTTGATGTGTTGTCCCTCCAACAGTTATCTGGGTAGTAACATTTACAGGGACTTGTAAATGTGAGACTGTTCCTATCTGTCTATAGAAGGACTCAGTCACTCAATTTTTCTGGTCAGGTGGCCTGTAGCGGACCCCTACCACAATGTGACCTCTGCCCTCCCTTTAATTCTAGCCCATAAGCTCTCAGTTGGCTCTTCATCCTTCCCCAGGAAGAACTTCATGCACTCTAGCTGGTTATTGGTATAGAGGGGAACATACCCTCCTCACCTCTCCTGCTTGTACTTTAAATCATATTGACCTGAGTAGTCTATAAAATTTTCAGGGAAGCTTAAGAAGGCATTCTGAACACATTCATCTCATTCAGAGAAATGATGTACAGTTTACTTTTCTAAATGTCATATTTTGACTAAGTACAGTTAACCTTTCTCTGCTGAAAACTATCATGTTACTCCTTGGAAATCGTGGTAGTATAATATAACAAGCATAAAAGATGCAGGACTTAGGAAAAAAGATAATATCTTACATTCTTGCATGGTTAAGGTTATTTTATTGGAGAAGGGAAAAAATAAGCCCCAAATACTGAAAATCTAACAAAGACAAGAAAAAGGTCTTCTCAGAAAATATTTCAGCTATTTTTTTCGAACCTCTGTATTTGAACAGGTCAAATACTGACACATATATCTGTGGGCTCTAATGAAATGGAACAAGATCTCCAGATCAGTTTAGCCTTTATATCTAAATCAAAGGCAGATTGTTTAATAACACACAAAAAGTCTTGACTATCTGAAGTGCTCACGATGTGCTTATTGGTCTTCAGAACCTTTGCACCTAAACCACAAATTCAGTCAGGTTCAGTTTCATAATGTACAAAACTTTTCACTGAAGAAGGCTTCATTAGCTAATACTAGCTGATATGGAATAAACACAGGCTTGATCTGCTTTTTTTTTGCCCTATATGCTAAGGACTTCTGCCACCAGTCCTGCTTTTCCTGAGAAAAGATAGACAATTATTTTTTTAAATCAAAGGGAGTGCTTTCACTCAAATGGTGTCCCAACACAACTATCTTGTTCAAAAGGGTTATCTGACTGCTATGACTAGACAACAACCATAAAAACTACCGTCAGGTAACAGCAATCCAGAAAAACTTTAGTGCTCTGGATTAGTTTTGCTGCATAGCTTTATGAATCTGAAATTAAAACTAGGAGATTTCACTAAGAGCAAGATCTGGAGTGTTAATGGTACACTTGCAACATCCATCTACTCAGAAAGTTTCAGGCACCTCTGGCAAGAGATAAATGTTTACCTCTTCAGCAACGAAACTTGTCACCATGCTCAGAGCTTGACTTCAAATTCCTTGAGTCACATCTCATGAAGATTTCAGGGTGTCTGAATATTCCCTCGGGCTCCTAGGTAATTATGATCCCATATTTAGTATGTCAACTAAAGCCAAAGTCATTAGTTTAATTTACATGCTGTGTTACTAATTCAACTATGTAGGTACCCCAAATTCCATATAAGCTTCTATTTAAAGTAGACGAGATTACCTTGACTTCCCTGTCCAAGCCTAGACATGGGGTCAAACCAGCCCCATCACAGTCTTGTAAAGGTATAGACCCTCTGGGTGATAAGAAAGCAGCCACAAAAATAAGACTAAAATTTTTAATACAGGAAGAATATTCTATTCTTTTATCTTCAGGCGGTTTCCGTGTGATTGACAACAATGCTCATTCTACCATGCTGAGTTACAGCATTTTTTAGCAAAATAGATAAATATGCAAGGTGTCAAAGTTCAGCATTTGAAGGGCTATACAGACTATTTCCTACAATGGTCATGAGAATAGGGGGTGACCAGGAGGAATGAAAGAGTTATCCCAAGTACAGAGGTACCGAGCACAGACGCAGCACAACCAAGGACAGATCATGGATCAATAGGCTGAGGCCAGTTGTGTGAGGTTCAACAAGGCAAAGTGGTGGGTCCTGCACCTGGATCACAACAGCCCCAGGCAGCACTACAGGCTGGCGGCAGAGCAGCTGGAAAGTTGCCCAGTGGAAAATGACCTGAAGGTGCTGGTCAACAGCAGGTGAACATGAGCCAGCAGTGTGCCCAGGTGGCCAAGAAGGCCAATGACATCCTGGCCTGTACCAAAAATAGTGTGACCAGCAGGACCAGGGTGGTGAGTATCCTGTACTCAGCACTGGTGAGGCCGCAGCTCAAGTCCTGTGTCAAATTCTGGGCACCTTACTGTAAGAAAGACATTAGGGTGCTGGAGCGTGTCCAGAGCTGTTGAAGGGTTGGGAGCACAAGTCCCATGAGGAGCAGCTGAGAGAGCTGGGGTTGTTTAGCCTAGAGAAAATGAGGCTCGGGGGGACCTTGTTGCTCTCTACAGCTACCTGAAAGGAGGTTGTAATGAGGTGGAGGTCGGTCTCTTCTCTCAAGTAACAAGTAGTAGGACAAGAGGAAATTGCCTGAAATTGCACCAGAGGAGGTTTAGATTGGATATCAGGAAAAAAAATTCCCCCAAAGATTTGTCAAACATTGGCATAGGCTGCTCAGAGAAGGAGTAGAGTCACCATCCCTGGAGGGATTGAGAAGGTGTGTAGACGAGGCACGTGGGGACAAGGTTTAGTGGTGGACTTAGCAGTGTTAGGTTAGTGGTTGTACTCGATCTTTTCCAACCCAAATGATTCTTTGTTTTTATGGTTTATTTTTCTGCCAACAGCAACATTAAGGATGGATTTGCTGACTTTAAAAGACTCCAAGCAGCAGTGTGTTTGCTGTCTCATCCAATATTTTAGTCCTGTGTTTGATTACCTTCACTACAGAGAGAACATACTAAGTATGCTACAGGGATATTACAGATTTAAGAAATCACCATTAAAAACATTGTTCCTTTGCTACACCAGATTTTATTTTAAATTTAATTCTTCATTTTGTTTCTCTCTGCATTTCTGTAGGTTTAAAAAAACCAGAACAATCAGTTTAACCACAGACTTGGAATAATTTAGATTGGATTGCTGAAGGTCATCAAGCCCAATCTGCTCAAAACAGATCCAACTGGGTCAGATTGCTCAATGCAGTCAGGCTTTGAACACCTTCAATAACGGAGATATCAAAACCTCTTAGGACAACCTGTGCCAATATTTTGCCACCTTTCTGAGGAAAATCTTTCCTGATATCCATCAGAACTTAATCGCAATTTCTGTCTGCTGCCTATTATTCTATCAGTGTGCACCTGTGTGAGCAATATAAACCTGTTTTCTCTATCTCCTCGCATTAGCTAATGAGTAGCGGGACCAACAGCATATCTCAATTAATTGGCTTGTGGATCCGCAGGTCTTGCCAGTCTTCAGAAACTTGCTGGATTGCCTGTGCCCTGCCACATTGCTCATTCAGTTGGTTAAAGTCACCCATGAGAATCACGGGCTGCAACCAGCTTCTTCTACCAACTTCTCACAGATAGGTAAAACAAAATCGAAAAATCCCAGCAAAACAGAAATCACAGTTGATGGGTCTCATGAGCACTGACCAATTTTTTCAAATCGGAACATTTTAACCCACAGCATTTTAGCAAACATTTATTGTTCTCTATTCCTTTGTTAATCTACAGATAATAAAATGCCAGTGAATGTATATCAAAAGTTCAGAAGTCACTCATTCTCACAGTTATGCTAGAAATTAATAATAATGTTTCCATTATCTCCACAGGTAATAAATTTACATGTCCATGGCATAAGTGTTTAGTATTAGCAAATTGCTTATATCTCTCTTTGTTACAGCAAACAAAATTCCTATCCCCCAACCCAGAATTTCAATGGAGATAGATAAAGTATTTATCCCTCTTTCTCCCTTTTTTGTATCACCATTCATAATTTTATCATGGGTGTCTAGCAGTCAACTTTTACCTCACAGAAAACTGTTTTGGCTTTTAACAGACCTAAGAAAATAGGTCTGAATCATGGGTCATCTACCGCCACCACCTGCGTCTCCTAGAACGCTTCCATCAATGCTGTCTCCGTACAATCCTAAACATTCACTGGTCAGATTGTGTGACCAATACATCTGTTCTAGAACAGGCAGCAATCACAAGTATTGAGGCCATGTTACTGAGAACACAGCTGCGATGGGCAGGGCATGTCTCCAGGATGAAGGACCACCGCCTCCCTAAGATCTTGCTTGATGGTGAACTTGCCACCGGCTGCCACGAGAGGAGCCCCAAAGAGAAGATACAAGGACTCCCTGAAACAACATCTCACCCTTGGCCATATTGATCAACATAACTGGTCTACTCTGGCCTCCAATCGGGAGGTCTGGAGACACACCATCTATAACACTGCTTCTTCCTTTGAGAACACAAGCAGGATCACCCTTGAGGAGAAAAGACAATGCAGAAAGAATCACGTCTTGCTGAATATATCACCTAAGGAGTCTTTCTGCTGTGCCTTTTGCAATCGGATATGTCTATCTCGTATTGGCCTCATTAGCCACCAGCGTGCTTGCAACAAATGTGGATAGAGCCTTCCTAAACCTTTGTTCATGAAGCCTAGCCATGAATATCTCTCTTTGTTACAGCAAACAAAATTCCTATCCCCCAACCCAGAATTTCAATGGAGATAGATAAAGTATTTATCTCCCTTTCTCCCTTTTTTGTATCAGCATTCATAATTTTGTCATGGGTATCTAGCAGTCAACTTTTACCTCACAGAAAACTGTTTTGGCTTTTAACAGACCTAAGAAAATACCTTATCTTTTTTAAATTCCATTGCAATCAGACCTTTTTTTTGTTCTTTATACATTCTTTAATTTTTTTTTTTCTCTGTGTTACTAGGGAATTTTTTTTGCTGGTGGTGTTCTACATAACCATTTTTTGTTGATGGAATCATGGGGTTTAGAAAAACTAGCATGATATTCTTGAACAATTCTTGTTTTTCTTAGTGTCTTCCTACTTAAAATGCATATGCTCAGTCAGTTATGTCAGCAAATGCTTTAAGTTTTGGAAAGCTGTCCCTATAAAAGTTCCCAATGGGCAGATTTTTGTTCAATGCTGTATTTCATCTGCATAAAGTAAATCTGAATTGACTGTGATCTCTAATACTTCAGCAGTTGCACTTTTTCGGGGGTCTCATAAGGCAGACTTAAGCCCACTATCAATTTACCTTGTACTGGATATGGGACTTCCTGTTTTGCAAAGACAACATCATTATTTATAGAAATATTAAGGAAATTTGTTATTGTCTGCAGGAGGTCAGTACCAAATGGCTCTCTGGTTGAAATCATCCATGATAAGTTTCTTGCTTGCATTTGAACTGTTGTTATTTCCAACATACCCTATAAATTATTAACTGATGTCTGAGGAACAGCTACTTTTATCTCCTAGAAATTGTTCCTGGGCTATAAAAGACCCTTATCTGTAACCTGTCTTTTGCTTTAAATAACTGTGAAAACTGGGCTTTAAGCAACCTTAAAGCTATATCTAGAGAGCAGAAAGAACTGGAGTAGATAGGCACATAAGTAGAGACCCCTGGACACAGCATAACACTCACCTCTTTAACAGAATGAGGTCCAGATGCAACTTAGCTCAGTAACCTGGACACTGCACAGGAGACAGTGTCAACACTGTGACCTTATTAGTTTGGGCCCAAACAAACATGGCTAAATTGCATCTGGGCAATTTACTTCCCTTCTCCCCCCAGCACACATCCAGACATCTCAGGTGTTTCTGTACCCACCATCACCCAACTTTCCCAGCATTAAAAACTCCAGAGTTAATGTGGAAGAGTGAGCTCAAATATCTCTGCATGTGTCAGTGTGGTCAAGATCAAAATCTTCCCCCAGTCTTCTGGTTTTCTCCTTACAGTTTTCATCCAAACCGTTAGCTTTCTGGAGCAGAGGCAGGGCATGGCCAAAGACTGAACCAGGAGGGAGAAAAGCTGACTGCACTGGCTGTCTCATCTTCCTTCTTCTTTTTACCATTCAGTATAGGCACTGTTTTAAATTATACAAAAATAGTCTGTAAAGCTCTCATCAATCTCACTTGTTCAAATGCAGCTTTTCCACATTAATCATTTACTGTGACACAAGTAAACAATGCCACATGTGTCCACTGCAATGCTGCTCTTACATTACTCATTCAGCCCAAGGTGCACTAGTTCTGCATGGAGCCTTACTCCCTCTTTTCTCTCTTTAAAAAATTATGTGAAAAAGAAACCATACAACCACTTTTTCATTTAACAGTCAAAGACAGGAATATTCAGGGACCAGTTGTTTTTAGGCTACCCCTGCCGAGGAAAGGAAATTGTTGCATTTCAGCCTTCCTGCACTCATCCTTCCTTTCTCTTTCTTCTCATAAAGACACCTGAAGTAGCTCTAGACACTCCTGATCAAATATTGGAAACAAGGCAGCTTCATTGTCACAGTGTGCCACAAAATCTAACTTCACTTGCCTCGGAGCAGTCGTATGACTATACTTCTTGCTAGCTTAAACCAGATTGCTGTCTGCATCCAAAGTCTTTTTCTTTTTTTTTTTCCACTCAGTGTAACTTTTTGGTGTCAGAGAGGGGAGCATCAAGGAGCTGTTCAAGAAAACCTCCTTCCCACTTTTACACTTACTGAGTTTATGCTAAAAAGTTGTGGACAGGTTTTAACTGTCTGTTCATGGCATTGTGTTGTGCCATTTTGATACACTTCATACTATTTTTAGTTTTCAAAACATATTTCAGAGTAGAAAGATCTTCAAAAGTGGGAGGCTGAATTTCAGATTCACAAACATGCAGTCATGGGGTGTAAATCAGACTCTATCCCTACAGAAAAAAAAAAAAAAAGAGGCATAAAAACACTCCCCATCGCTGCCAGCTCTCCTGATTCATCCAGCGTTTCACAAACGTAAAGCTGGTATTTGAGTCTCAGCTTGGAACGAAGACACTGAACACAAACCTCAACTTTCATTCCTGCAGGAGAAGTTTCCATCCCTCCCGTTTGCGGAGGAAAGTTTGAAAACATGACCTGACTGGGCTTGAGCAAGCTATTGGGGAGGGAGAAGGAGCTGACTCATGATTTTTGCTACCCAGGGATTGCAGTGCTGGGACACTGGCCAGATAGGAGCAGAATTTGAGACTTTGAAGCCTCATTCATTATTACCACTGTGCTGTTGCTCTGGAAGATGCCACTCTTTGCTGGAATGGAGGCCAAAACAAAATGTTTTGGTTTTAAGGAGAGGTATCAGTCAGGTGTCCTCCCTCCTCCTTAACAAACTTACCTTGGAGAAATCTGCATTCAGTGCAACACATACAGAAGATCCCCAGTGCCTCATTCCTCGTGGTAAATGACATTAAGCAGTATTCCACCACCACATTTGCCCACGTCAGCACCTTCACAGGTGCTGCATCCTTCTGCCCATCGCATTCAGCAGGGTCACCCTCCTAAGGCAAGAATGTTAACTGTAGTAACCTCAGTATCATCGTTGCTCACTAACTTTCTCCATCAATGGTCCCTATCAAAATAACCCAAATGGGCCCATATGTCTGTGTTGGCTACCTTTACACAGAGTTCAACCTCTTGACAAAGCTCATATTAAAAAAACAACCAACCAACCAAGCAAACAAACAAAAAAGTGCCTTAGTTTTATAAGAACTTCCTAATTAGAGAGAATCAAAACACTAAAAATGTGATACTAAAGGGACGATTAGATAGGTGTGATGGTATGAGGCAGCGATGTGTAATGGAATATCACCTGAGCCCCTCTACCCTCATGACTAGGTGGGAAAAAGCAGAGAGAGAGGGGACAGTAGTGTCAGCTTTATTTCAGATGATGAAGAAAAGAAAAAAATTGAAATGTTGCCAACACAATAGACTGGATTTCCAGGAGGATTCATTGCTGTCTCAACTCCTTCTGAAACCGAGAAGTTCGTTGCCCAAATTAACATGTGCAGAATTAGATCAATGGAGAACACCTGTAAAAGTGCCAAGAATCAAGTATATTCTGTTTCTTTACATATTTCAACCAGCAGTAACATAATCTTGAGCTAAGAAAAACTCTGGCTAGCCAGAAAAAATGAAACTTACATTTAAACTCTGTATTCTGTGATTGCAAGAGGAAGATATAAGCAGGAATGCGTGAGCAGCAAGAAGTGATGCAAGAGGACTAGCTGAGAGCTGACCATTTTACTAAAGTTCCAGCTGAACAAAGCATGAGGGTTGCCACTACTCCTACAAAGCATTCTGTACCCTGAGTACTGGCTACACGCTGGGTGTTGAGCTACTTGCTGAGGGATTGAGACTTGTTTCGACAAGCAGAGGTGTTGTACATGCCCAGGATCTGGATTTCTCCTCACAAATTCCATACAGCTAAGCAGCTATCTGGAAATCAGCTTAGGATGAGAAACAGAAGTGAGAAAGGGCAGGAAGGAGAGAAATAATTTATGTGTGTGTGTGTTTCTGTGTGTTGGGATTTTTTTTTTAAGGATTGCATTATTTTTCTGGCATTTCATTTCTCACTGTTGTCCTGACCTTTGGGTGTGGTGGGCTCTGAGATTTGCCCTGTGTGCCTTTAGAAACGCTATTCTCTGTGCAAAATTGCTTTCCCATTTCATCGCGGCATTGTGGTTATGTATTCATTTCATAAGAAGAGTGGGTTATTTGGCAATTTATGTTCATATTGTGGGTGTTGTCCCTGATGATAGTTTTCTTCTGGATTAAGCCTCTATGAACTGTTATTTCTCTGGTAGTACACCAGTGAGCAGCACACCATTCTCCAGGGCAGGACTTCATTTTATCTCCTATTTTGTGAAATTGCCTATTAAACCTGGGTCACCAGCTACACTTAGTTGGGACGGTCCTTGGCTCTTCTCAGAGCAAGTGTCTTGGCTACCACCATAACCTGAAGCACATAGCCTTGCACAGGTGTATTTTCCCATCACTGGCATCCTCATAGACCAATTCCACTACCACAGTGCTCTGTCCAAAACTAGCCCAACTCTCTCTCTGTATAGCACTTGACTGTGGAGCATAAACCTACCTACCCCAAAGAAACTCTTGTAACTCTGGAGTGGGAATGCAGGGAAGAGAGAGGAAGGGACACAGGAGCTGGTAATGGAAAGCCATAGCAGATTCCAC
The DNA here is from genome assembly GCF_036250125.1 of Pseudopipra pipra. Classification (NCBI taxonomy): domain Eukaryota; kingdom Metazoa; phylum Chordata; class Aves; order Passeriformes; family Pipridae; genus Pseudopipra; species Pseudopipra pipra. The sequence goes on along the minus strand of NC_087550.1, from coordinate 63,223,509 downwards.
ACAAAGCATTTTTTTTATGCCTCATTATCACACAAGGGACAAAGACACAGTGCTTCTGTTCAATCACAGAAGCAAGCATGAGAAGGGGAGTATACACACCTTCCATTGCAGATGTTTATGTTGGAAAGGGGGTCTCCCTCTTTACACTGTGTATTCTCTCATTTTCCAGACTACAAATAAGTGCTCGAACAGGTTTTCACCCAGCTTCACAGATATGAAGCTAAGGAGAATGGCCTTTTAATTCTAGGTACTTCACATATGTGCCTGACATGCAGTGATGTGAATTTATCTTTAGACCTCTTTCAGAGGTATGAATTTCAGAGTATGAATCTCTTTGCTATCCCAAAACATACCTTCTACAAGAAAGCACTAGGCAAGCAATCCAAGGTTTGCACTGGTAGCCTGTCTGTTCAACATGTCCTGAATGTATCATGGGAAATGCAATTTCTAGTCAGTGAATCAGGTCACACCTTGATAAACCTATTCCTTAGACCTAAACGTCTGGCAAACTACCCTGTTTTCCATTAAACTGGGAGGGGGGGTGTGTGTCATTGGCAAACCCCAGCAAGACATCCCTCCCGACAGCAGGGGCTGTGCCTCTAACACCAGGAATGCGACCTAAGGCAAAGCTTCACCTCCAGCTGCAACAGGAACAGCAACTGTTGCAGACCCATTACTGCAGAGAGGCAGTAAAATCACACATATTACACCACGGTATTACTGGCACAAATTAAGTCTAGGCTGAGGCTCTTTAAAAAAATAAAAAAGGCCCATTAGGTTTAATTTAGAATCTTTTTCCTTGCAACTACAGACCAGATTGACAAAACAGACTTTTTAAATCACCTATGAAACTTCACTCAATGACAGGATAGCAAAAAGACTCTTTTGTGTTAAAGTGTTAATTATTAAAACATGACCAAACGGTAGTTCAATTTACAGCATCGCCATTAGAAGGAAGGCTGGAAACAATGTGCACATTAAAAGGCTATATTATATGTTCTGTTACATGGAGAGTCCCTGAAGTGAGAAAAGACAAGCTGTGAAGCCAAGAAATTCTCCACCATCATGGTGTTAGCTCTTTTTGTTCTCTCAGTACAATCTCATTTATCTGAAACATTACAGGAAGCAAAAATTATTCAGCCAACAGAAGATTCAAAAGAAATCCTGGGGAAGCGATTCGGCCAAACATTTGAACAGAATGGACACTTTGGATGAAAATGTCAGTCACTCAGGTTAAGTAGCAGTTCATTATACTTCATCATTAGTTTGTGGCTGGATCACTTGTTCTTGCAGTTTCCTATTCAGTGATCATTTGAATGCTTTATAAAGGATACAGCAATTTACAGCAGGTTTCCAAAACATTCAAGAACAGATGGACATGTACTCAGCTGTAGCTTTCAACATTTCCCCTCAAAAGTGTCTGTTCATCTGTCCTGCCCACAAGACAAGGAAGGGTGTTAGGCTGAAAAAAACAGTTTGCTGACTTAGAGAGTCCACTGTGCAGTCAGACAAAGAAGAAAGATATTGAGATTAATACTCAGTGATTTATTTCAAAGCATCTAAACACCAAACCAAGATTTGGGTTCATTTTGTGGCAGCATAAACCCAGTAAATGGAGACAATCTGACGAGTGTCTCTGTATTGGATTGAGCTAAACATATACAGTAATTTTTCTCAAAAAACCAGCAAACCATGCACAAAATAGTGAAATAAGTTTAGTAACAATTTGCAGAATTATCAATTATTCATAACACAAAAAAATGAAACACACTAGACCTTTCAAAAGCCCAAATCACATCAGCTCTTCTGAACTCTTCAGATCTGTGTCACTTATGGTCAGCTGGGGATCTATGCTGGAATGTACATGCATTTCACAATTATTTTTTTTCCTCAGATTTTTTGTTTTACTCAAACCTATTATTTACAGTAACAGAACAAACTCTGAAGCTGTGTGGAAGTGTTTAGGTTAGTGATAGCAAAATGGTGTGAAGCAAGAGAAGAACTGGATCCCGTGACCTGCTGTGAGTTTTTTTTCCTTCACTCCCATTCTTTACTTAATTTACAACCCCCAGTTCTGTTCATCTTCCTCCATTCCCAAATCCTTAGTAATAACCTTATTTCCTTAGCTTTTTTCCCCTAGATAATTCTCATGAAATAACATGAGGAGAGCCTACTTTGCTAGTGCAGGCCCCCTTGGAGAAGGCCAGGAGATCAATTACTCCCATTGAAATACCAGGAGAAAAGGAGAATTTCAGAAGAGAATTTCACACAACAGTTTATAACAAGGAAAAGCAATGAACAGCTTTGTTGTGTGCTCTCTTGCAGAGAAAAGGGTTAAAAAATACCCAGACATTACTGCAAATTACTCTTCTCAGTGCTTATTTCAAGCTGATTTTTCTGGATGTCCAAATGTTATCATCCCAATGATAACTACCATAGTGATATATAGACACGCACACTTTTAATTTTACAATTCCATAACTGTTTCCTTTCTGTTAGCATGCAATAAAATCAGTCAGCTGTACCACTAATTAACTGCTGCATTGTACTGTGAGACAATATAGGGAAAGTATTTAAAGGACTTAAAATTAATTCTAGATCAGTGGAAAAGATCTCTAACAAAACTGTTTATTAAATGTAGTAACTTCTTTTAGTAAACTTTTTTTACACTTGATGCAATTTCACACTGCTTTTGCATAAAATGATTATTTAATTTGCAATAAAAATGCCCCCATTGTAATTTTTGTAGCTAATGTTTGTAGAGTATTTCTGTTGCTGTGCAAGTCTGAAAGTGCAAATAGCATTATTTTGACTTAGTGTATGGTTGAATGAGGATCAGGAAAGAGTACAGTAGAAGTATCTCTGAATAAAAAAATACACTTTTGAGAGTCGGAGAGGCAATAACATTTATTTATCCATACATATGTAAATGAACCTTTTTATTCCTCTCTTCAGAATAATTTAACTCCAATTATTAGAGTAGAAATAGGTGACTTGGGAGCAGAAGGCATGTTTGAACATGTCCTCAATGATAAAGACAGTTTCCTGATTTCTCAGCAGGCTCCCCACCTAGATTCAGTTCAGTCAGTTTTAAAAATAAAGGTAATTATCTTTCAAGCATTGTACTTCTGAATCTCTCATCCAGCTTTAGGGAACTTTACTGGCCTTCTCCATTTTAAAGAGACTTTTCTTTCCACCAGGAATAGGGGACCTGCACAAACAATAATGCTATGTATTTGGATGCAGTAAATAGGCAATAATCAGGGATGGTAAAGGCTCATTTTAAACACACCACCAAACAAGCAAAATAAAAAGCACAGAAGAAAAATTTTCTCTACTCTCTTTCAGGTATGTTTCTTGAAACATTAATATTAATTACAAACACAAACAAACCAACCCCCCCCAAAAGAAACAAAAAAGTAAACTCAGGCAACAAACTCTTCCATCGAACTCCCCAAAATGCCAGCACAGGAACAAATTTTCCACTGATGCAGCACAGCATAACTTGATCACAGAACAGCACCTGTCTGTCATAGAACCTCCTGTTATATGAAGAGGTGCTAGTTCTTAACCAATGAGCAGGATATTATACTGACTTAGAAATATCCTTTCTTTCTTGAGAACTCCTTACCCTCTTATTTTTTCGTGCTGGTTAGTGCAGTTCCTTCGATTTACTTTTGCCTATACAGCCAACACAAAAATTTATAGGCCAGACCAAGAACTTGGAGGCAAACAGCAATTTGAGACAGATCAAGCTTTCTTGATCTGTCTCAAGTGTAAAGGTTTTTTACCCCCTGACTCCTTGAGAAATCACTGATTGTCAAAGGTAAAATTGCGTCTTTAAACACAACAGATCTTGAGCAAGCAAAGAAAGTCCAAGGGGAAAACAAGGAAGTCAAGAATAAAGTATTATGGAAAAAAAATTGAGGGTCTGGTGCTATTTAGTCTAGAGAAGACGAAACTAATGGGGACAGTACAGCAGAAAAAAAACCACTCTTCCATCCCATGCTGAATATAGGGGAAAAAGCAGAGTGAGAGCAGAGCTGGAATATAGTCTAGCTGATAGGAATAGCTTTCCAGCCACAGGACAGGATTGGGTTGGAGACATCTGCCTACTGCACTCTAAGCACAGGACAGGCAAACATCACTCAGGAGTGGCAGTGACCAGGTCAGCCCTGTCCTTTGCAACTCTGTGGAAATGCACATGTTCAGTGGCTGGGGAGCAAGAGGGAACTCTGCTCTGACTCAGAGAAACATCTTTTAGAGGATTAAGAGATGATGTAGGAAATTGAGACTGCAAGTTGCTGACAATGAATACCAGACGGCTGATGTGAAGCTGCCAGCTCATCAAGGACCTGACTCAGCAAACAGCTCTGTTTTCTGCGACCGCCATGCCAAGGGTTTGCTGCTCCCACACTACATTGCATGCCTCAAAAGCCAGAACAATCTTTTTTCTTTTTCTTTTTTCCTTTTTTTTTTTTTCAAAACTGAGGGAAATCCTAACCCAGTGTCTCCTAAACTAGGAGGGCAGAAGATAAGTAGCAAGGGAGCTTGAGAAGGGAATTGCATGAGTCCAGGACTCCCTGTGTTTCACGCCCATCCGGAGACACACAACAGTTATACAAGCATCTGCAACCTGTAAAAACAACTGCTTTCCTGTCATCCCCCAATCCTGGCTACTGTGGAAACCTTCCTGTGGCAACCACAGTGCCTGTGCTCCTCTTCTGCTCCACTTGCTGGGTGCTGGGCAGAGCAGCCCTCCCTGCAGTGGAGTGGGCAGCAGCAGACAGCCCCTTGCCACTTGCCTTCACGGGGAGAGGGAAAGCCATCCAGTGCACAGGCAGGGGTGAAAGAGAAATGGGGAAAGGGCTTTAATAGATGGGAGATTGTCATAGATGGGAGAAAATGGGAATAGAGTGAGCAGGAAAACATGCTGAGTGGCACAATGAGGAGAAAGGATCAATAGCTATTGGCAGTTTTCATCTCCCATGAATGGCAAATGAGCACCCAGTTTTGCCTCCTTGCTTCCTGCCAACAATGCCCAGGTTCTCAGATAGTCTTCTGTTTGCACTTTCCACCAGCACATGGACACTTCCTACACACTGGCAGGTCCCGTGTTCAGTAAGAAGCCTTGGACATGGGTTTGCATTACTGCCTCCATTGTAGAAACATCTGGCAAATGAGGATTTTCCATATTGCATGTGAATTCTAATGTTAATAAAGTTTCTCCTCTGAGCTAGAGACACAAGACTGCAGGTCATTCTTTGAAAGGAAACGAATTAAAGAGGTCTGGGGCTGATTTATTCCAGAACAATTAATTGGGCTGTTACCTGAGGTTTGGACCACAGGGTCCAAGGCACCTTGCAGAGCTACTGCAGCACCCAAGTTATCAGTGCAACTAGTAGGCTGCTGTTAGGTCCCAGGGAATGGGTCTGATTCCTGTCAGAAACCTGCCTGTAAATTCAGGGACACATGAAGATTTCCTCAAGACTCCTTTTGCAGAAAAATGCTTGCTCACTTACACCAGGTGTTTAATCAGAAAGTTTATGGGTGCGTTATTTACAATCTTACCTGCAATACTTGTTCTACTTTTATTATCTATTTGATTTTAAATTGTTCATTATAAACTTTAATGCTCCACAGATAAACTTTCAATCAGTGTACCACTAAAGATAAACTATTAGCATGTTCCTCTTAAGGAGCAATAATAGGGTTAAGTATTTGCTTGGCTCGTTTATTAAAAAAATGTGTGCCAGTAACTCAAGGAGTTTTCAGTAAGTTACTCTTTATGAGCTAGATTCAATCAAGATTTCATCTGGCTTTCAGGCTGGAATAATTGTCCAAGACAGCTCAGCTGCCCAAGCTTTGGTGCCTGCACTGGGCTGAGAGTGCGTTTCATGGCAGCTGAACATACACAGGCTCTGTGGTCCTGCTCAGCCACCAAGCAGCCAAACGCAGCAAATGTCTGAACTAAAAACTCAAGAAGAGATCCCCAGGATCCCAGGTGGCTTCTTTGCTATGTGGTGGCGTGGTGTCACAAAGGCATCCTCAGATCGGCCAGGACAAGCAGCAGGGAGCACCAAAGGTGGGTTGAAAGTCCCCAGCTCCTCAAGAGCACAAAATTTGTCTGAGCTAAAGGTGACATGACCAGGGAAGATATCTCACTGAGTGCACCTCTGGATCTTCCACATGGGAAAGAGTCCTGCTCAGTAAGCCTTGTCATTGACCTAAATGCAAGCACCAGAAAGTGGACTTCTCTTTCTCTCTCTCACTCTCTCACCCAGCAGATTTTTCTTATTTTTGAACAAGATTTACTTGACCAGAGATAATATTTTTTTAATAGCACAATAATATATTCACCATTTTCAAACTGAAATCATCTCAAATTGATGTTTAGAAGATGTTTTCAGTTAGAGACTGACTCTTTCTATTTATTTATTTTATTAGGATTAAGCAGGCCAAAACCAAGATATTCTATTTTGTATTAAATAAACCATTTCAGGTTGACTACCCCCTCTCATGTACTTGAAGTATTAAAAAGAAACAGGCTTTGTTGAAACAAAGATAAATGTATAAAACACTTTCTGGCCCATTTTTCACACAGCTGCAGTCAAAATCTCTCCTACTTGGATTAACTCTTCCCACTTCTTCACACAACCTGCCCTATTCCAAGATGTAAAAAACATCTTCAAGTAAATAGGAGCTACCTGCCAACTGCAAAACAAAACACTGGAAAGCAGAAACAAATCTCTTTTTAATCTGAAACAGAAATTGTAAGTACTGAAATTTCAGCATGTGGCCCCACCCTCAAAACTGCCTGCATTGGCTCTGCTTTTGGTAAACCGATCCACAAACACAGAGCTAAAGCCTTTTGCAAACCATATACTAATGGAGCAAATTCAGTGTGAATGAGATGGGGGGGCTATCTCCTTGGTTGATTTGCTGAAGCCAAAGATGACACAGCTGGAAGACCAACAGCTGAGACCCAGTTCCTAAGGTCTCTGAACCTTGGGGCAAATATTTAGCATCCATTCTTCAAAACTTTTTTTCTTTTCTTTTCATAAGATAACCTCTAATGGCATTTATTCAGAGGTAACTACCAAGATTCTGCATTCATTCATTGGATGAGTGGGTTTTAGTTCCTCAGCACGTGTTTCATATGCTGGCAAGAATAAATAAGGTTAAAATGCAATTCTGTTTCCTTACTTGACATCAGAGAAATTGCTGCTTACAGCAGAGGCACTTCAAACAAGACAAGTTTCCAGGGGCTATCTCCAGTGCTGTTTGTACACAGAATATGGATCACTGTGACTGCACTGGTGCAACAGTTATGACAATAAAGTCCTTGGCCACTGGGATCCAGTTTGCATCCTTTTCATCCTTTTATTTTTATTTTTGTTTCTCTGCTCCATTTCCTAGGGTCCAGCACCAGATCCTGAAAGACCGCTTAGTTTACAAGTATTCACCCTTTATTGCCTCCAGACACCTCTGAGGTCTTTTCCCTTCCTAAATCTCTCGCTTTTATCAAATCAACCTTGTTTCGGCTCATGCCCATTGTCAGGCAGCCCGTCCTGTGTCCTATCTCCCTTGCTCCTTCACAAAGCACCCAGCTGTTGATGGGGAGCCACACATCACAACTCACAGGCAAGAGAGTTTTCAGCTTTTTCAGAAGAGAAGAAAAAAATGCCTCATGAATGTTCTCTCCTCCTCTTTCTCCTCAAGGATGAGTCTGTGGTAGATCTGTCTGCCAGGTTAATGGGGCCTCTGGGCACAGGGCTCCCACACTGTCTGGGAGAGGTTTGCCTTTTCCCTGATGCTGTGCCCCCATCACAGCTCCTTTGGCTGCTTCTGTCTGCAGTACCATTCAGACTGATGTGGCTGAGCCAAAGGTTAACTCAGCTGCTTTCCCCACTGTATAAAGCCATGACGGGCTTGAGCCGTGAACACTTTTTACAATCCTGAATGTTCTTCCATCTGCACATCTTAAAAAGGGTACAGTGGGAACTGGAAGAGGTTCAGAGAAAAGCAACAAAGAAGGGTCAGAGGTACAGAGTAGTTTGCATACACGGAACAGCTAAATGCCCTAGAATGCTTCAACCTGGAAAACAGACGACCTGGGAGTAGAGAAAAGGGTTTAATACAGTCAAAAATCAAGTAATCATGAGAAACATGGGAAATTTGAGTAGAAAATGCCCATGCATTGCTCTTCCAGTGCACACTGTGGAGCTTGCAGCTGGTAGTTGGATCAAACTCTGTAAAAGATGGTGTTTATCTGCAGAGTGTGAACTTAAACTGTGGATACTTGGGCTGTACATGGACTCAAGGGGAGACTGGACAAGTATAAATCCACTAAAGGTGGCTCAGTGTACTACATACATTTCTGCCTCAGGAAACCCCTGAGCTGTGAATGGTTGAATGCTGGGAAAGCTTTTGTGGAAGGGACTTGTACACTTGGACCCTCACAATAGGCATTCAGCCACTGTTGACCAATGCCTAAAACTTGTCACCTGACTAGTCAGACCATTACTTTGGCCCAGCATGATTTGGTACCATACATTCCTCACCTACAATCATGATCTACCTTTCTTTCCCAGGACTGCAAGTTTATTTCACTAGTGTGACAGGCAAACACTGAGGCACCAAAGTCCTTCCTCTGTTCCCCAGGGTATGGCACACCCAGTTCCAACAACCAATCCACTCTGCTGGGGATCAAGACACATTTTTTGTTTCTTTTTGCGCTTATGTCTACTCTCTGAAGGACCATGCCTACCAACCCCTCTGCCATGTCCTAAGGCTGTTTTACACTGGCCCTGTGTGCCCAGACCTAACTGAAGACTTGGCAACTACAGCGGAACTTCACAGAGAGTAGAGGGTAAAGGTACCACCAGCATAGGAGATTGAGTATGAGACAAGGGATTTCTGCACCAGTATCTGTAAAGACTGGCCAACATATGCAGCTCTAACCATTTTCTGGACATTCAGCAGTTTTTACCTCGGCTGTTTAAGGCAGCTTGGGATAACAATACCCCAGTGGTGTCTGCGCCAGCTCTGAATGCGTCATCAGAACCTTCACAATGGGCTCTGGCAGACAAGTTCTTGCTGGGCTATCCTGGTCCAGGCAGAACTGGGCAGTTGTGGTCTAATTGGGGGAAAAACATTAATATAAGCTGAATTGATTCATATCCTTTTGGGTCAGCCCAAACCACTCCATTTGTCCCAGTGTGAAATATTTATTTTACTTTTGGAAACACAAGGCTCTTCCCTGTGTTCCTATTCAGTAAAAGGTCTTGTTTTGAAAATGGTCGTGGCACAAGTGTGTTTCAAAAAAAATTTCTACTTTCACATTTAGAGGTTTTTCTGACTTCAGCACATTTGACACATTTATTAGCTTCCCCCCAGGCCCCTGACAAAAAATAGTCACTCAGCGGACCTCACCATGGGGTGTCAATTTATCTCTTGCAAAAAACCTACAACATGGTCCCATAGTGGTTTTTATAACACAAATAACCATGCCCACAATTAAGTAACCCAGTGTTGAGTATAGATCTTAGACTATTGAAGCCTAAAGTCATTCAAACCAGAGGCAGCTGCAGCACAACCAGTGGTGCTCCTGAGAAGTTAATGGTAATTTTAGCCTTGTCTACAAAATCAGGTAGGAAACAGGGGCTTAGTGGAGGCAGAAAACACTGTCCTACTCTGCAGAGCTTCCTGCTCCTTGTACCTGAGCACTTTGGCCCTGTCACACTCTTCCTCACATTTTAGGAAGATTCTGGTGTTCTGCCATGCATGTTCACACATATGCACTGGTTTCACTAAATTATCTTTGAAAGTCTATTTCATTCAAATTAAATTTGTTTAACTAAGTTAACTTTCAGGCCAATACTATGTTCCTGTGTTCAGTCTTTTTCAAGTGCGTCCAAAGGCTCTGATTCTCTGTCAAACATGAGTTTCTAAGAAATTCCAAGAAACTTTGGAAAAAGCTGAGTCTACATTTGAAACAAACATGCTAAGTGGCTTGCCAAAATACCATGCCTTAGAGAGATGTCTTAAGATTGTGCAACATAAGACTGCAGGATCACAGGATAGTAAGCACCACAGGTACTCTAAAGACCTGAGTCCTACAGCACTCACATGGGTCCTATAAAAATTCTGTTTCCTATTCCCACAAAAAGAGCTCCTTCAGCAGAAACCTTTTTCAGGACACTTCCATTCTCCCCAGAGATTCAGCTTTAATATTTCTTGTTTTCACAAAACTGTTCACCACAATAGCTCACTCTGCAAGTGCACCTCATCACAGTCAGATAATTCATCATTTCTGTTGGTCTCCTTAATCTCCCTCTCCCCTTTTGCAGATAAACCACGTTTAATGGCTCTGTTAAATAACAAGTAGCATACCAAAGAATATCTTGCATACTTCAGAAGGGTAATGTCGAACTAGATTTATCTGTGCCTTTAAATCCCATTTTGAAAAGGTTCTCTCGGTTACTGAACTATTGAATATAAATTTAATAATAATTTATTTCAGAAGAGGAAAAGAAATTAAAAGTTCTTAGTTTTTCATTGTTTGACTGATAGGTTAATATTTTGATTTCAAGTTCTCATCATAGGACTTTCCTTGGGTGCAACACTGCATGTTCTCAAAGCATTTGCTCTGTAAACATTGCTCTTAATTTCCTGCTCCCAGACGTAACTACCCCAAGCAGAGACCTCAGCTCACACTTGGCAGGGGCTATGCCAAATCCACCTCCCATCTCTGCTGCTGCTTGCTTTAGCCCAGCAAAGAGGCAATGCCATCCCCCCTGTTGGATGCTCTCTGTGCCTGTGTTCCCAGGCAGCCAGGGTCTGCCCCACAGCCTGGTCTGCCTGGAGAAAAAGGAGCACACAGCGTTTGGTCCTCACCAAACCCTTGCTGTGTCTACTCAGCATGCCCATATGCTACAGAAACCCCATTTTCCACTACTTTGTTTATTTTTTGAAGCTGAGACTTTGGCCTTCTAGGTAGTAATAGTTTTCCAGCCATCAAACAGGCATAAGGAGTGTGGTATGTGCCTGCCACAGCCCCAAACCGCAACTGGGAGCTCTGAATACCCTCTATCATTAGTCCCAAAAGGATGCCAAAGCTAGGCTCAGATGCTAAGCCCTTGCTGTCTCAGCTAAACTTATGTATTTTGCTGCTAATTATTTTTCAAGCAGGATGAGGTGTTGTGGTAGTAGCCAGATGTGGGGATAGGGTGAATCTGTCTGCATCTTTCACTTAAAGCAAGCCCACCTAAAATACAGAATGGCTTTTTACCTTGAAAGTGGGAATTTATTAGGAGATCCTGTCATAGATAGCAGGGGAAAATTCACAGCCAGAAGGTAAAATTGTTGAAGGATTTCCCCAGAACACAAACTATGATTTAAAACATGCATTTCTCACAAACACTTCCATTTTTTTTCAAATAATATTTTTACAGGTTTATTTCTTTTTAATTGCACCAGAATGTAAATTCTCTGATTAGGAAGCACAGTAAAGGAAACACTGAAAAATGAGAGCATAGGAGATTCCCTTTCCAAATTTAAACTAAAAATTACTTTGTATCCATAATCAACAATGTCTCTCCAGCGTCAACCATTCTGACTGCTATCTGCTCCTGCCTCCCTCAGATAAGCACATCCCAGAGCTGTGGGTGTATCTCTTCACTGATTTGTTTTCAGCCATGGTCAGTTTGATTTTTTGAGACATTTTTTGTATTTCCTTTAAAGAATATTTCTCTAAGTGTCATAAGGCTCAAATGTCTTGGCATTTTAGCACAGTTTTCACAAGCTCTGATCCCTTGTACTCTTCCATTGAACAGCTATTTTGTTCCTGTTGCATTCATCAAACATGACTAAATAAGTGTGTGATGTCCGGAAAGAGTCTGATGGGAATTTTTGATGTAGAGATGACTGTGCCATCTTCCTGTAAGACAGAAGAAAGTAAGGAACTGGACTTTTCTTAATTGGGCTTTTCTCTGTAGCATTGCAGCATGAAATGGTGTCAGTTTTAGCCATGCTTTGGAAGGCTGCCGCCTCCCCGTGCTACGCGTAGAAGAGCCAGAGCCTCCAGCAGGATACTGCTGGGGCTACCCTGGCAAACCATCTGCAATTCGCCACCTGCGATGCACCACCAACCCCTGAAATGAGACAGAAATCACATTGTGTTGTACTTTTATAATCACAGATATTCAACAGACAGTTGCATCTCCTGTAAAACACACTAATAATCATGGCCATCATTTATGCCTACAGTTCCTGCCATTTTCAAACGGGAATTACATACCCCTACTGCAGACCAGAGTGATCACTGCTGGCCAGGATCTGATCTCATTACCCTGCAGTGAATCTAACATAATTCATTCACTCACGGCAGGTACTTTGGACTTGCACCAGTGTCACTGTGATCAAACTCTACCTCTCTGCCTGTTTTAAAAACAATATTTAAAAAAAGATGCCAAAAGTATCTTTTCTCCAGTACAGGCACTGGCTAAGACCATTACATTGGTTATTAGAAACCTCTCACCATCTGGTCATACTTATTTCAAATATTACCATCACCTCAGCAAAATTTATAGTGTCTTGTAGCACCAGGTGCTCCAGGGGGCACAGTGGAACTGAGCACCACAATGAACACAGTGTCACTACTTGCAGAATATTTTGAGTCACTGCTTAGCCTGGTTGTTGCCCGAGCCTGCACACAAGGATCCTGGCAAGGCTGGAGAGAGGCAGAGCCCATACAACTTACACTTGCCTAGTTTCATGCAGAAATGGCCCCTTGTATCTGAACCAATGCTCAGTGTAGGCTGACTGCCCCACCTACAACAGCAGGCTTGGGGATTTTACTGTGTGGGGAGAAAAGTGACTTTCCTCATTTCTTTAGGAGTACAGATGGAGTATAGGGTATAGGTACCCTGACTTCATTGGGTTTTACACTTCTTTCTGAGCTAGAATTAAAACTGCCTTAGCTAGAGACTCAGCTGAGGGAGCCTTGTGACATTGAGGCACACCAAAGGAGCCATAAAGGTCTCCAAGACTGAAGTGTCCTAAAGACCTAGTGCCGTGCAACTAGAGCAACCCTTAACAGCAAGTTGTCATCAGTCAGAGCAGGGTCAGGCAGCAAGGAGGAAATCAGGTAGATTAACAACAAACCTGTAACTGGGGTGCCCAGATGATAAAATTAAACTAGAAGCAAGTAGAGCATTTTAAAGCAAATGATAAATAGTGTAAATATCAAAAGAGTTACAGACCTGAGGACAGTGAAGAGACCATCATAATGAAGTATAATGAGAAACAGGTGAAAAAGCCAAATAAAGTATCTGTCTAATTCTTTCACAACACAGCACCATAAAAGGTCTTAATGCAAGGCTGGTCAAAATTTTCCATCAAAATTTCTCTATTGAACAGTAAAAAGACTATTTTGTATGATTACTCTAATTTATTTTTTTTTTACCCACGACAGCTGCTTTCCATGAAATTTTTCAACATTTTGTGGAAGTGCCAAAAAACGCCCAATCCTCTGTTTATGGCAACTAAACATTTTCAGACAAAAAAAATTTAACATTTTTGGTAAGTATTAAAGAATGGCCTGCAGTTTTGAGACATGACTAATCCCTTTGTTGCCAAACACTGAATACTTTTTGGTTTTCCAGTAAAAAGTCTAAATTATCCTCTGTGTAAGGGGGGAACTTTCCAAACTATCAGCACTTTAAATATCCAAAGAAAAAATTTAACCTCAGTTCCAGCCTTAAGGGATGGCCAGTGCTAAGTTCTTTGCAAAGAAAGAGTATTGGGAGCTGGTCAAATGGAAAACCAAGCAGAAGAACAGAGTGATTCTGGACAGGCTGAGAACAGAAATAGAAAAAACAGGAAAGACAGCATGGTGGGTTGATGCTAGCATCAACCAGGTGACCACCAAAGCTCTATTGCTCCCCTCTTCAGTGGGCAGGGGAGAGAAAATACAATGAAAGGTTCATGAGTTGAGATAAAAACAGGGAGAGATCATTCACCAATTACTATCACAGGCAGATCAGACTTAACTTAGGGGAAATTATTGAATTTATTACCAAACAAATCAGAGGAGGGTAATGAGAAAATAAAAACAAATCTTAAAACATCTTCCTCCCACCCCTGCCTTCTTCCCAGGCTCAACTTCACTCCTAAATTCTCTACCTCCTTCCTTCCCTCCGGCAGCACAGGGGTATGAGGAATGGGTGCTGCAGTCAATTCATCATGAGTTGTGTCTGCTGCTCTTTGATCATTAGTGGAAGGACTCTTCACCATCAGACCCTGCTGGAGCAATGGGGTCACAAGTCCTGCCAGGAGCCTGCTCCAGTGTGAGCTTCCCACAGGGTTATAGCTTTCTTTGGGCATCCCACTGCTCTGGTATGAGGTCCTCCACAGGCTTGGGTGGATCTCTGTTCTCCCATGGTCCTCCATGGGCTGCAGGGGCCCAGCTGCCTCACCATGGTCTTCACCATGGGCTGCAGGGGAATCTCTGCTCCAGCACCTGGAGCACCATCTCTCACTCCTTCTCCACTGACCTTGGTGCCCACTGCAGCTGCTTTTGCACAGTAACTTTTCCCCTTTTGAACTCTGTTATCCCAGAGGTGCTTCCGCCATCACTGATGGACTTGGCTTTAGCCAGTGGCAGGTCTGTCTTGGACCTGGCTAAGATTGCCTCTGTTGGCCATGAGGAAAGGTTCTGGTAGCTTCTCACAGGAGCCATCCCTGTAGCCCCTCTGCTACCAAAACCTAGACATCCAAACCAAATGCAACCATCAAAAAAGGAAATAACTGAAGCTATTAAGCTGGGAGACACAGTGAGAGAATTGGAGCACAGTCTGGTGGTTTTATTACAGAAAGTGTCAAATGATCTGGTTTTGGATGGCTGAGAAGCAGTTTACAACTAAGCATCTAAAGATTTGGAGACCAAGTAGTCACAGTCTTGAATACTTGGCCAGTCAGTGGGCCTTGCTGCCTCAATATAATTTTTAATCTGCCTTTGTCAGAGCAGGCATTGTCAGACCAGAAAGGTTTCTTTAGCCTAGTGAAATATCATTCAGTAAAATAAATACATTATTAAAAAAAGTTAAATCAAAATCTAAAATCCTAACATTTACTGCAGGAATCTTATATGGTGCTGTATATTAAAAAATGGTTATTTAAGAAAACTGTTCTGTTGGACTGGAGCCAAGTCTTGTGTTTTTAGTAATAAAATACTTCATCTCATTTTACCTCTAACTTTTGATCTTGCAGCAGGTATCACCAGAAGATGGCAGGGTAAGCCAAGGCAGCTGTAAATGTCATCATGCAATAGTGTAGGACCTGGAGTTAATTTAAACCTATTTATTTGTGTGATTCGCTTGCTTTCCTATCACTTATTAGCTTACTTTACAAATGTAATAACAGCCTGGGGTCGATTTTTCTCATGAAATTTCAGTTTCAAACACGGTCCTATAATGATTCCCAGCAGCTGAAGTGATAATAGAGGCCAAGTAGCAAAAACTTCTATGGGAGATAAAAAGCATTCTGCATGAGTCCCCTGTATCTTCTGAAAGCTTCACCAAGCCTAAAGAGTGTTAAAATGTAACACATCTCTCAGGATGCAACCTTCTGTTAAAGGTGGGGAAGGTACTATTGGAGATGATGGTCTGGTGTCAGAGCTGTGTTAGACCACAAAAGGTAGGAAGAAAAAGACTCCTGGAATGAAAAAGACAAAAGAGTTGCAGCTCTACCTGACCACGTTAGACAGGAGGAAGAGAGGAAAGTATCCTCCTGCAAAAGGAGAAAGCAGGAATTACACATAAGGAGTTAAGGTGAATTAATCAGATATTAAGTAAAATCAGTCAAAGCCCACTCAAAAATCAAATACTTGTGGTCATGCATCCTGGTGGTAAAGTTGCACAACACAAAGTCAGGGAAGGAGCAACATGTCAGGAAGGGCATCCTCAGAGATTACTTAGCTCAGCAATGTGGATATCAAATATTTGGTGTCAAAAGCAAAAACACTCCTCTCAGACAGGGGTGCAGTGGTATCACATTGCATCACAAGAGGTGGTCTGAAAACAGACAGCATTCTGGTGCTACAAGGGTTCCATCTCTGGCTGTGATCGGGTGATAGAGACATTGTCATTAACATGTTTCTACCTGAATTGGGTAAAAATGGTAGATGAGTAAGGGATACATAACAAAAAAGGAAAGGGAGAAGGAAGGAAGGAAGGAAGGAAGGAAGGAAGGAAGGAAGGAAGGAAGGAAGGAAGGAAGGAAAAAGGAAGGAAGGAAGGAAGGAAGGAAGGAAGGAAGGAAAGGAAGGAAGGAAGGAAAGGAAGGAAGGAAGGAAAGGAAGGAAGGAAGGAAGGAAAGAAGGAAGGAAGGAAGGAAGGAAGGAAGGACGGAAGAAGGACGGAAGGACGGAAGGAAGGACGGAAGGAAGGACGGAAGGACGGAAGGACGGACGGAAGGACGGACGGAAGGAAGGACGGAAGGAAGGACGGAAGGACGGAAGGAAGGACGGAAGGACGGAAGGAAAGGAAGGAAGGAAGGAAGGAAGGAAGGACGGAAGGAAGGAAGGACGGAAGGACGGAAGGACGGAAGGACGGACGGAAGGACGGAAGGACGGAAGGACGGAAGGACGGACGGAAGGACGGAAGGACGGACGGACGGACGGACGGACGGAAGGAAGGACGGAAGGACGGAAGGACGGAAGGACGGAAGGAAGGGAAGGAAGGAAGGGAAGGAAGGGAAGGAAGGGAAGGAAGGGAAGGAAGGGAAGGAAGGAAGGAAGGAAGGAAGGAAGGAAGGAAGGAAGGAATATTTAAAAGCAAGGGAAAACAACCAGTCTCCTTACCAAACGCAGTATAGGAATGGCAACAAAGAATTCACCTGAAAAGGACAGGCTGGTTTCCTAACAAGGGTAAAAGGATGCCAGAAAAAAGGAAAGTCTATATCTTCAGTCTGCTCTTCCTTCAAAATCTTTCCAAATTCAGAAAGGATGACCATTGAAGGATATGGATTCTGTGAGAGTGGAAGTTCCAGGTAAGCATGGGGCAAGCATCATGCTTACATTGCCTTTCTCTTCGGATTCAGTGGAGATGTGAACTATCTGCTCTGCCTGTAAAAAGACAAAGGGAGTCACAGCTGACAGTGTCAGAAAAAGAAGGTTAAGGACAAGTGGATATGAACAGAGAAGAGGAAAGCATGAGTGGGACATGTGGCTCAGTGCAGGGTTAATGGCAAGGCTATGCAATTCCTGAATTTCCTCTGGGACCAATCCCAGTTAATTTACTTTAAAGAAGCTCTTTTCATTTCATAGTTACTTCTGTTTCCCATCCTTGTACATAAAGTAGTATGGCCTTTTCATTAAGACTGTGCACAAATTTCACTCTCTGTAGTGAAATTCATGTCAGGCTAGAGTGCTGACTGCAGGTTAACTTCAACCTCATTAAATAAGCATTGCTTATTTCCAGTCCCAGTGTAGGGTGAGGAAAACATATAGTCCCTTCTGTTGGTTTGCTGCTTAAGTAAAAGACATTAATGTAAACTGCAAAATACAAAATCTTGATATTTAAGATAATGAGTTCTCCTTCACTGGCTTGAATTTTTGGGCACTTTTCCTTAAAGAGCAGGATAAATTTAAAAGACTACTTCTGAACTCATTAAGGCTAGTATAAATAAGGAGTAACAGCTCATGTTAATTGAAATACACTAGTGTATAAATAAGCAAAACCAGATTTAGTTTCACTTTAACTGTTTTCTGTTGTACTATGTCTAACTTCACTCCGTCCTCACAGTTACATTGCAAGAGGTGTTGCTGTGCCTTGCACACTTGCAAGATAAGTAGGATTATTAAATAAACAGGGATACAACAAAAATATGAAGTTTTGGAATATTCAGGAAATCATCATTTCCTGGAGCTGAATAAACATTTTAGAAAAAACTCACCCAGCAGGAAATGGAGCTATCTGAAGTGGCCAGTAGGTTCAGAGGATGTGGAAAGGGGTTTGTTCAGAGGCGTTAAATAAACAGAGTAAAATGCCTTGGGAAATAGTTCCCTATGTTTGCTTTCTTGGCTAACAATGTTCATTTTACATTCAGCCTTCAGCACAAGAGACACAAACAAGCCCCATGCAAGATTACCAAACTGAGTGTAAACTGATACACAGCCTTCCTGGTTCTGCAGGCATCTTAAAATGACAGCTAAGGGAGAGCACACCGCCCTGCTCAACTCTTGAGTATGTTACCTCTGCATATTAAGGATTAGGCAAGTTAAATATTATCAAATTAACCATTTCACTGCTCTTGAACTTAACAGGTTTGCTTATCCCTTGGCCAAGAACCAACCGACCCCCAAGTCACAGGAAACAATACAACTATACATTGACAAAAAAGCCTATGGCACATCAAAAGCTGCTAACCAGGAGATGACATTAAACCTTAAGTCTAAACATTAGTGACACAAAAGAGGAGAATGCAAATCATGACATTCATGCTTAGATCTTTACAGTTTTCATCTCAATTCATCTGTTAAGCTGACATGGCATTTGATGAACACTGCACTGAAATATCACAGAATACGAGGACCTTGCTCCGGTTTTCAGTTCTAGCTGTGCCTCAGAAAAACAGACTTTTCAGTCCAGACCCTTGAACTAGAGTCAGATACAGCATGGTGAGGACAGACTGTTATAAAGTTTCCTTTTTTTCTCCCACTGTTGTCTCTCCTTGCCTTGAATTCTGCTGAGTTTTCATTCCCTGCCATGAGACTGTGGAGAGAAATGGATGGTCTTGAACTCTCTGAGTGATCTTGACCTGAACACCAAGAGCAAGTTTTAGTATGTTTTCTACATAGGTCTCACTTGTCTACCCCAGTAAAATCAATAGGTTGAATGGAATTAGAGAGTTAATGTGGATAAGGATGTCAGGCTGGGGAGAAAAAAAGTATTCACAACTTTATGTGTCTAAACAGTTTAGTAAATTTATCCTTGTTTTCAATACGCCTCAGTTGCCAATGTGTAAGAATGAGGCTGTAATCCATTTACGTGAGGACTTACGATGTCATTTCCTGCCCAGCTACACAATGCTTGGCACTGTGGGTCCCCAGCATTACTTGTTAATAAAATATTAACAGCAATGATGCCACCTGGATCTGCACCTCATAGCCACTCTGAGGACCAAGAGACCTGCCCTTTCAAGGGATATGCTCCATTAATGGAGCTGTGATTTATGGAGCTTCTGGAGAAGAGATGAAAATGTGGACATGAGGAGAAAAACGGGAGGCATCCGAGACATTAAGAGGAAGGGCAGAGAAAATAGAGGAGGTAGCGAAGAAACACAGTGAAGGAAGAGCTAATAAGTAGAGAAAAAATCAGGGGAGAGATTAGAGCAAAATAAGCCAGAAAAGATATATTAGGAACTTTGAGAAGAAGCAGAAGTAAGATTTGGAGGGGTGAGAGAAGGTGGACCGAGAGAGCGAGAGGAAAATGTTCCAGTGCGTCTGATAACAGAGCTCTGATGAGACTTCACACACTTTAAACTGGGCCCCTCCCCAGCAAAACTGGGCTTCCACTGCCAGCAAAATTGTTTCCACAGCTGAAACTGCAGTGCCAGCAAATGTCTGCAATCAGCCATCCAGGTGCTCTGTGATACAAGCTGCACCAGACTCAAGCCATCAAAGCAATGAGAATAAATCCGAGGGCCAGGAATTGGGCCCCTGCTTGGCTGCTGCTGTGCAGAAATGAGAACGTAAGTAGCCAAAAAAAGACACATTCAAGGTATAACGCAACAAAAATAAGAAACAGACCTTTTGACAGCAGACATGCTAACAAATCAAGTTCATGGAACAAGAAGCAGCTATCCTGGAGGAAGGACAAGGACTCTGAAAGCTGCTATAGGAGTGTGATATACCATTTGCAGATATTCCATCTATTTCAATTTTTAAACTAGACTTATACTGGTAAACTTTCCCATCTGAGCTTTTAATTAACATTGTATGAACTACACAGCCTGCAGAGATTCAAAGTCTCATCAGTATTCCTGATTATGTAGTTAGTCTGGCATCCCAGTAAACACCAGCATGACTTCTCTGATCTGGTCTTGGGCTGGGCAGGCAAGTGCACCAGCATCAGTGGCCACTACACCACCACCACCACCACTGAGTTGAGGCAGTGTTTCCTGCATGCTCAGAGTAGCCAGAGGCAGGGCACTAGGCACTGCTTGTTCAACAAGTAACTGCACTGGTTTTGGGGGAATTATTAATCCAGTCAGTACAAAGGGGGCATGAAAATTGGGTCTGATGAGAAAGACAGAGATATTATGATCTAGACCTGTTTTTTCAAGCATAGCTCCAACACATTAAGTGCATTATATAGCAAGGCGTAGGTGAGATTTTCTATAAACAAAATAGTAACCCAAATCCCACTGAATATCTCCCCATGGATCTGTACCAGCAAACAAAAAAATCAAGCTGGAAGGTGTGTTCTGGGTCATCATGTCCAACTCATTGCATTGCAAGAAACTATGTCATAGGGTCTCTTCATAACCACTAGTTCACTATTGTTCAGTAGGCAGTCAGTGTTATCTTCAGCTATATCAAAGATTCATCTTTTTATCACTGCCACATAGAGGATTTTGTGAAGGAATCCAGTTCTTGGACTGGATAGGGAACAACATGACTGCTCATGTATCAGCTTGTCTTGGCCTCTGTTCTGATCTTTGTTAGCACAGGACTTAAATGATCGCTACATATATTTAAACACACAGTCAAATCCTGATATGATTTAAATTTATGGGAGTATTCCACACTAGCAAAACTGAACCAAAGCCTTGCTCTGCTGGATGAAGATCATTTTAAAGATAACCATCTGCTTTCCTGGGAGGCTTTCTGCAGTCAACAGCTGAATGACTCTGAGTGAATGTAACCAGGCTCAGCATATGGTGCTCAGCATGTGACTGGCAAGATCCCTGCCCTTGGGTTACATGGAACAGGACTGTGACGTGGAGAAGCTACCGCATCAGGAGATGGTGTTTTCTCCAGCACCCCAGAGCACTCCATGTTATGCTTATGCTGTCCTCCCTCTGCTAGCTCCTTGCCTGGGCTGGTCTTGGGCTGGGATTCACTTCAACTTGAGGGAAGAGACCCAGGGAACTGTTTTCACCATTGCTCTGTCTTGAATTCTCTAACATTACAAACTCTCCCAGGAAAATACCCTCCTGCATTTACATCAGCACTCTGACAACACCGAAAGTCTGCATTGACACCCAGAAGGGGTTAATTTAAGCAAATTATTGGGCAGTTTTAGAGGACCCCAAACAGGACTGAGTCTCTGAGCAACTTCACCTTGTATTTTCTCAGTCCATTCCCTAAAACTAGATTGCAAGCTTCCCCAGCAAGGAGCCATGGATCTAGATTGGTTCTGTCAGTTCCCTAATGTGCTTGAAGATGGTGTGAGTCAAACACAGGTAACTAAATCCGCTCTGCCTGCTTTCAAATCTGCCCAAACACAGCATGTAAAGTTAGGCAGAACACCAACTTGACAATGATTTTGCAGCCCTCATGATTTCAGTCCCTTCGACACTGGCCTCTGTGCTCACAGCCCCCCAGTGCTGACAGCAGCCCCCTGCTCTGAGTGAGACAGAACAAAAAGGAAGGTCTACTGATCCTATCCAAAGCAGGAGGCTAGAAATCTCTCTCTTTGAAAGGCCAAATCACAGGCAATACAAAAGGTATCAACTCGTCTCCTGGGGAAGCTCAAATCCTCTGAAAAGGAGAGAAAGGAATAAAGGAAAATCTACCATGAACTCCCAAGTGAATTATATGCCTCCTGGGAAGAAGACAGTGTATTTCTTTTTGTAAATCACTAGTCAATAAAAACACTTGCCATTTCAAGGTTGGCTGATGACTCTGTGAACTTTGACCAAATTCAATAAACTGTTTTCGCCAAAACAAATGAAGAATGGGATTTTTTAACTGTCAGAAACAGTTTGTTTAGACACTTTCTGAACATAAACCCTTCAATTTTTTTGAAATATTTAAGTTTCTGGGTACTTACAATCAAAGTAATGTAAATAAAGATACATTGGTGTTAGTTAACTTTCCATTCAATAGCACAATATTAATGCCCTCAGCTAAAAAAATGAAAGATCTAGGTTTGATTTCTTCCTCTGGCTCAACGAGCTGCACTCACATCCTAGAAAACTCCACCGGCCATCAGTCAGTGCTGGTGCGTTTCTGCTGTCATGGATCTTTGTGGATGGTGCTGCAGTTTCTTCAAACTAAGTGTCCTTTCTTGTTAAAAGGCCTGGCTTTAACTAAAGCTTTCTACCCCTTCAGAGAACAGTAGTCACTTAACCAGTTGTTGGTTCCTCTCAGTTTTTCCCAGTACTTTGCTAACCCCTGCCAATGTGTGAGGCTAAGGATGCTCCAAGGAGGAGAGCACTGCCAGGACATGAGGATGACCATACATTGGAGGGAGTCCTAGCCAGAAGCACAGCTGGCAAAGCTGTCTGCATCAGCACATCCTACATTCCCTCACAACCTCAGCAGAGGAATAACCAGAGATTCCTTTTAATTCAGAGAGATGTCCAAGCTGCTGCCAACTTATGAATTTAGCATTTAATTTTCTTGGCTTTTACCTCAGAATTCCAAGTGACAAAACAAGTGACTTTTTATATCAAAGTTTTGGGTTTTTTCAACTTCACTTTGGTGACTTAAAAATCCTGATGTTATTTACCTAATCTACCATTGCTGCCTTCATTTGTCCCATTTCCATTGTATTTAGATGCCTGGGCAAAACAGACTGGTTATTTCCAAATTATCCCAGGACCAGTTGTCTTCACTCTGGATAAGATACCAAGGAGGTCTAATTGGTCACCACATCCCTGGAAAAAAATTAAAACTTAAACTTACTGATATCTATCTTCCAAACTAATTTTAAACATCACCATCTCCATTCGTAGTAGATATAGTAGAAAAAAAGAATCCATTTGTTTGGCATAAAAAAATTAAAACTCATCGTAATTTTCCAATTTCACATTTTATAACACTCTTCACTGTATAACTGAGGGAGAAATAAGCTGAATTTCCCTCATGCCTGACCATATGATCAGGAGGCAGCTACCGTGGGTATAGTTCTGTGAGGGAACTCCTTTGAAGCCAGAAGTCTAAAAGGCTTTCAGGGGTTTAAATGCCTTTTTAATGTGGTCTCTTTTCTGTGTGGAGTGCAGTCAACACTTAAAGAACTATGTGCCTTTGAGAAATGCCTTTCTTGAAACTCATTTTTCATCTCTACCCTGTGCAAATCTGTGCAAAAGCTGAGACCATTCAGTAGATCCTCATATGCTTCTAAGTGTACTCATCTTAACTATGGTCCTGTGAGGTCCCAAAACCAACAGTAGTTTAGTCTGGATCAGATAATCATAGAATCACAGAATCATAGAATCATAGAATCAGCTGGATTGGAAGGGACCTCCAAGATCATCAAGTCCAACCCTTGATCCACTACCGCTGCAGTTACTAGGCCATGGCACTAAGTGCCACATCCAGTCTCTTTTTAAAAATCTCCAGGGATGGAGAATCCACTACTTCCCTGGGCAACCCATTCCAATGTCTGATCACCCTCTCTGTAAAGAAATTCTTTCTAATATCTAACCTAAACCTCCCCTGGCACAACTTGAGACCATGCCCTCTTGTCTTACTGATAGCTGTCTGGGAGAAGAGACCAACCCCCACCTGGCTACAACCTCCTGTCAGGGAGTTGTAGAGAGTGATGAGGTCTCCCCTGAGCCTCCTCTTCTCCAGGCTGAACAACCTCAATTCCCTCAGCCTCTCCTCATAGGACTTGTGCTTGGGTCCCTTCCTCAGCCTATTTGTTCTCCTCTGGACCTGCTCCAGCACCTCAATATTCTTCCTGAACTGAGGAGCCCAGAACTGGACACAGTACTCCAGGTGTGGTCTCACCAATGCTGAGTACAGGGGAAGAATCATTTCCTTGGACCTGTTGGCCACACAGTTCCTGATCCAGGCCAGGATGCCATCGGCCTTCTTGGCCACCTGGGCACACTGCTGGCTCATGTTCAGCTTCCTGTCAATCCAGACTCCCAGGTCCCTTTCTGTCTGGCTGCTCTCCAGCCACTCTGTCCCCAAACTGTAGCGCTGCATGGGGTTGTTGTGGCCAAAGTGAAGGACCCTGCACTTGGCCTTGTGGAACCTCATCCCGTTGGAATCATCCCAACTCTCCAGCCTGTCCAGGTCCCTCTGCAGAGCCCTTCTGCCTTCCAGCTGATTGACACTCCCCCCCCAGCTTAGTGTCACCTGCAAATTTGCTGATGATGGACTCAATCCATCTAAATCATCAGTAAAGATATTAAACAGAACTGGGCCCAATGCTGATCCCTGGGGGACACCACTAGTGACTGGTTGCCAACTGGATGCAGCTCCATTCACCACCACTCTCTGGGCCCGGCCCTCCAGCCAGTTCCTAACCCAGCACAGAGTGCCCCTGTCCAAGCCGTGGGCTGCCAGATTTTTCAGGAGTGTGCTGCGGGAGGCGGTGTCAAAGACTTTGCTGAAGTCCGGGTAGACACATCCACAGCCTTCCCCTCACCCACCAGGCAGGTCACCTGATCATAAAAGGAGATCAAGTTGGTTAGACAGGACCTGCCCTTCCTAAACCTGTGCTGGCTGGGTCTGATAATGCAGGTCACAGTCAGAAGACTGAATGTAAGTATCTGTTATGAAGGTAACAAAAGACTTCTTTTTCTCCTTATTCCCTTTTAAGTTAAGGACATCCACTTTGCACTGAACTGATTTTACTTTTCACAGAGTAACCTCATTATATCTTAGTTTTGGGGCCATCACTAAGTGAGACTGCTGCATGTCCCAGGCAGGTATCAAGCTTGTAGGCATCAGGCAGGACTGGGTCCCTGTGCCACTCTAGCCACAGACTGCAATCCTCAGGGGCAGGGCAGGCATCACTGCCCTCAAAAATGTGCCATCTCAGGGAGTGATTGGTAGGCATTGCCTCAAAGAGGGCAAAGGGGTGCCTAATATGGTAATGTTTGCTGCCGACTCTAGTTATGACACATCTGGTAGAAGCTGGCCTCAGGTGCACGGCATTTTTGAGTAAGGCTTTGTCTTTCCTCTTGTGATGGCACCACAGCTGGGAGATGGCTGCCTTGTGCCAAAATACCCAAATACCCACCTGCCATGTACATGCACACTCTGCTGGGCAACATCGGTGATGCCCGTCATAGTAGTGGAAATCAGGTGGCTACATGCCCTTCCTTCGATCTTTGAGCGACAGGGGAAAGTGTGGATCTGAAATAACCTATGTCTTCCCTTCCTCAGTGACTTTCCCTCCCAGTGTAACTGCTAAGGTTGCTGTGGACAACAGACTACAAGGGAAGAAAAAAGAAAGAGAAAAGAAAAAGAAAAAAGTAAAATCCAAACAGTTTCTGAAACACATTTCAATTTTCATAGTCCTGTCACCCGATCCGAGTGAAACAGTCAAAGTAATTATGCAACCTTTTAAAATATCACAGTGACATATGAGGTAATGCCACTTTCTACTTAGGCTCCTTTGGGAGCTGCTAGGCTGAGCCCTGTCGTCAGCAGTGTGTTAGAAGCAAGCACTCATCCACCTTCATTTTCACAGGGAAACAGGAGTTCCCAGAACCCAGACAGAATGTCATGGTAGAGAAACACCCCTCTGATGTGAAAGTTCCTTTCATTTCTGAAGGATCATTTAATGAAAAGAGGAGTTGTTGTAATTCTTATTTGGGGAGATAAAATGTTTATTATCTGAATGGTTCATGGATCAAACTGGCTGAGACCTGCTGTGAGAGTGTGCTCAGCCATAGGGAAGCATGGAATAAAGCTAGAGCTGTAACATTTTTATAGGCTGATTGCTAACCCCTCTCCATGGATTTTGCCTAAAGTCACATAGAGTCTCTGAGAAAGCAAACAACATGTTTTCTTTTACTAGACCCAATAGTTGTTATTTTAGCATTTCCTTCATAGTGAGTACATGGAATAAGCAAACCTGACTAATCCCACAACCTTTTCTTCAACTCCATGCAACATAACAAGCCCATCACATCTTCCTGGACTGGAGAGGAATGAGAAACTGCCCATCTCCTTCTCTCACAGTGGGTGAGAACACATCACCCTCATCATTTCTGTCTTTATGATTTTTCTTCAAATGTGGCCCAGGCTTGAAGCTTACATGAAGTGCTAAGGAATAGCCATGCTTGGGGCATTGATCAGCAGACCTAGCAGGAATGTTTAGTCATTCCTCTACCCAGTCTGCTTCAGTGAACAAGGTCTTTGTCCTGTGCAAAGGTGCCAGACGTGTTTAGGCTCTCATAAACAACTTCAAAATTCAGTCTGCGCCTGTACCCGAGCATATGTTTGCATGCAAACAGAGAAGCCTGGATCAGAAAAAGAAAGGAAAGACTCACGATTAATAGATGACATTGTTGTATCTGGGGACGTTGAAGATCTGTGCCCCACAAACTCCCCGTTCCCCCAAGGAAACTGAATATTTTTAGATTGGAGAGGACAGACTTGATTATTTACACAATGGTATGTGATTCCTCTGCCCAAATGTCTCCATGGAAAAGAGATGTCCTCAGGCAGGACTGCCTCTTTGTGTCTGCAGTAAGAGAAAAAGTCATTTTTTAAAATGAGTGAGGAAGAGAATCCAGGCAACTGAAAGACAGTCACTCTTCCCTCAGTTCTTGGAAAAATTATGGAGCGAGTCTTTATGCAAGTCATTTCACTGCACATGAATGGAAAGACAGCAACTGCAAACAGCCAGCATGGATTAACAAGTGACGAACACATCAGTAGTATGGACAGGGGAAGGTAATGAGCCCTCAGCAAGTCTCTTGGTGACACCAAGCTGGGAGGAGTGGCTGATACACTGGATGTTACCTAAGGACTCAAACAAGCTAGAGAAATGGATCAGAAAAGGCTTCATGAAATGCTACAGAGACAAATGCAAAGTCCTGCTCCTAGGTAGTCTATCCCCTGTCTCAGCACAGACTGGGGCCAATCATCTGGGGAGCTGCTCTGTGGATAAGGACCCTGCTGAACCTGACTTCACACTGTGACCTTGTGGGAATGAGGGCTAAGCACATACTGAGGTGTATTAGCAGAAGTGTAAGCAGCAGTCTGAGTAAAGTGGTTATTCCTCTCTTCTCAGGACTTGTGAATATACATCTGGAATAGTGTGTCCTGGTTTGGGCCCTGATCAAAATTAAGGAAAAATTTTTACAGTTATGTTGGCTGAGCACTGGCACAAGTTGACCACAGAAACTGTGACATCTCCATCCCTGGAGGTACTCAAAATGCAACTGGACAAGACTGAGCAACCTGATCTAACTTCAAAGCTAGCCCTGCTTTGAGCTGAAGGCTGGACTACAAGACCTCCAGAGATCCTCTCCAGCCTGAAATTTTCCACAATTCTATGATTTATGATAGCTCTTAGCAAATCCTATGCCATTATGTTGCAGAAAAAATGGCCTACACTTTTACAAGGGGGAATGTTTCAAGCAGTATCAGCACTTCCTATTAAAACTTTGGGAATTGCATATATCAATATTTTTTAAATGTTTTTTAACATTGTTGCTTTCATTATGTTCCCCAATTTCAGCAAGAAAATGGATTATTAATAAACATGAATTTTCTAAAATTATATCATAAAAATGCTGGCAAAAGCCTGTGGAAATACATTGTAAAAATAAGCAGAAAAAGTATCAATTTCAGATCATAAGGAGTGGAAAGATCTTCAGAATGTCAAAAATAGTGAAATAATTTAACTAGCTCTGTAATTTCTATAATGCAATAAACATATGCATTACCTGCTGGGTAGAAGATATTTTCCATTTGAATTAAGTGAATTCAATCCCATAATTTCCATTCTTTGGTGCTCATTTTCCTTAAATGATCTCCTGAAAGAGTTTCTTGGCAAATATGTTCCCTGAAACAATTCACTTTAAATAAATGTTGCACACATTGAAGAAAAAGCAAATTTCACTTTCATAATTGCCTCACATTCTCACTACAAACTGTTGCATGGAAAGAGTAATACTGCATATAACCTATATGCAAATCTGGACACATGAGTTTCCAGTAGCAAATATTTCTAGTTATTTTCTCACAAACATCTAGGCAGGTGAAGATGGCCCTTACTTCTTTGTTTATGGTTAGCTATGCCTGCAGCACAATGACAACAGTTCCTACTTGTGATGTTCCTATCAGTGCTGCCAAAAAAAGTAACCTCTTTATATCAAAAAGCATTGATTTTATGGGAGCACCTGGGAATCTCAAGTCCTATCTACCTGAGAAACCAAGAGAGCTCTGAAATGTCAGAGGTGGCACAGTCTGCACCCTTTCCACCTGCATTACTTTGTCGGCCTGCATATAGTGTTGTTAAGACCTAGAGAAACCTAATGTAACTCTAAATTGTCCTGCTTTTTGAGGGGGAGCTGAACTGGAGGATCCTTGTAACCTGATTTAGTCTGTATGATTGCATCAAATTATCATGATATGATGATTGCATCTGGATATTTCTCTGCAGACATCCAGGCTGAAGTAATGTCCAACATTTGATGGAGTGTAGATGTAGCACACTGTTGGAGAAACTGATCTTGGGAGTAACCTCTGACCAACACTGTCCTGAGACCAGAGGTATATCCTCAAAACAGAGTTAATAAGGAACACATACACATTGCTTTCACCAAAACCATTGCTTATCAGGCTGGCCAGGATTTGTCACTGCCCTTTCATTTTCTCCTCAATTGTCCACATCTAGATTTTACCTCTTGTCTTGTAACTTGTAAAAGATTGTTCTTTCTTATTCTATGTACTAAAATATTTTTAGTTATGAATATTAACAAATATGCCAGTAACTATGTAATGTCAACACTGAGTAATTCTTTCAGTAGATAATAATATGTGGAAAAGAATGGAAAATGTTTCCACTGAACAAATTTAATTCAAATGGAAACATGTACATAGCAGACACAGAATTTATGAAAAAATATGCACAAAACAAAATTGGGCTTAGATCTTTGTGCAAGAAAAATGGCACTACTGCTGTCAGTTTTCTTTTTTTTCTGAATATTAATATTTTTAATTTCTTTCCCTAAAAATATTATATTTGTATTATTCCCCAGCTTTTCTCCCTAACTCAACATATATTTTTTATTCTTTTTTTTTCCCAAATATTCACAGCGTATACCAGGTTGCATTAATAAAATTTGGACTTTCCCTGGATTACTGACAAAGTCAGGAAATAAAATAAGATACGTTTTAAAACAATCTTTGCAACACCTGGAAGCATTCCAGATTGCTCAGTTTGGTGAACATTTACCCAAATTTCATGTTATGTGAAATGTTTTTTAAAAATTTGTTTTAATTTTTCAGGTAAAACTTTATTAGCCTTGGAGTAATGCTGTTCTAAAGTATAAATGGTGATCTTCAGCTTGCTTTAATAAGTATGATGAAGTCAATAGGGTTATGTTTCCCTTCTCCAGCTGAGACTCTGACCTTCAGTATAACATTTATCTCATTTTCTTCATCCACTAATTAGTCTAGGCCATAAAAATGGTTTGTCTGGCAACATTTAGTCTTGACAAAACAGTGCAGGTTATTGATCATAATTTTATTGTCTTCTAGATGTTCCTAAGAAGAAAAAAGGAATTAAATCAGACTGTTCAAATTACTGTGGTACTACTCTGCTCTCCATTGCTGGCAAAATCCTGGCAAGGATACTCTTGAACAGACTAATACCCGCTATAGCAGAAGGAATTCTACCTGAAAGCCAATGTGGTTTCAGGGCTAACAGGAGTACCACAGACATGGTATTTGTTCTCAGACAACTGCAAGAGAAGTGCAGGGAACAGAACAAAGGTCTCTATGTAACCTTTGTTGATCTCACCAAGGCTTTCGATACTGTGAGCAGAAAAGGTCTATGGCAGATTTTGGAACATTTAGGTTGTCCCCCCCCAGGTTCCTTAAAATGATCATCTCACTCCATGAGGATCAGCACAGCCAAGTCAGATATGGCAATGCACTTTCTGAGCCCTTTCTAATAACTAATGGTGTGAAACAAGGCTGCATCCTCACACCAACCCTATTCACAGTCTTTTTCAGCATGATGCTCCAAAGGGCCACAGCAGACCTCGAGGATCAGGACAATATCTACATTCGATACCGTACCAGTGGAAGCCTATTCAACGTAAGGTGACTGAAAGCCCACACTAAGACCTTAAACCATCTTGTCCAGGAGCTGCTTTATGCTGATGACCCCGCCCTTGTCGCCCACACAGAAGCAGCTCTGCAGCGTTTAACATCCTGCTTTGCTGAGGCTGCTGAGCTCTTTGGGCTGGAAGTCAGCTTAAAGAAGACAGAAGTTCTCTATCAACCGGCACCTCAGGAAGTCTACCTTCATCCCCATATCACCATTGGTGAATCAGAGCTCAAATCAGTTCAGCAGTTTAATTACGTAGGCAGCCTCATCTCCTTGGATGGTAAGATTGACGGAGAGATAGACAACAGGTTAGCAAAGGCATATAGTGCCTTTGGAAAGCTTCATAAAAGAGTTTGGCGAAATAAACACCTGAAGAAAAGTACCAAGATCAATGTTTACAGAGCCATAGTGCTGTCTACTCTCTTATACGGATCTGAATCATGGGTCATCTACCGCCACCACCTGCGACTCCTAGAATGCTTCCATCAACGCTGTCTCCATACAAGCCTAAACATTCACTGGTCAGATTATGTGATTAACACATCTGTTCTAGAACAGGCAGCAATCACAAGTATTGAGGCCATGTTGCTGAGAACACAGCTGCATTGGGCAGGACACGTCTCCAGGATGAAGGACCACCGGCTCCCTAAGATCTTGCTTGATGGTGAACTTGCCACCGGCTGCCACATGAGAGGAGCCCCAAAGAGAAGATACAAGGACTCCCTGAAACAACATCTCAGCCTTGGCCATATTGATCAACATAACTGGTCTACTCTGGCCTCCAATGTGGAGGTCTGGAGACACACCATCTATCACGCTGCTGATGCTTTTGAGGAAGCACACGCGGGATCACTCTTGAGGAGAAAAGACAATGCAGAAAGAATCGTGCCTTGCAGAATATACTACCTAAGGAGTCTTTCTGCTGTGCCTTTTGCAACTGGACATGCCTATCTTGTATTGGCCTTTTTAGCCACCAACGCGCTTGCAACAAATGTGGGTAGAGCCCTTCCCAAATCTTCGTTCGCGAAGCCTAGCCATGAAAGATGCTCAAAGATTATTTTCCTTATCAGATGTTGAGTTTTGGATTAAAGTACTTTCAAAAATGGTAATTAGCAAGAATATTAGCTCTTTTGAGGTTTACTAGTATGCTTCTGTTCTCATTCTGATCATTTCCCAGTGCTTTCATTTTTTTAAAAAGTAATTGCCTATGGTTTGGTAAGTCCTTTAGCTGGCTAAGACTGCGTTCATATTTCTTTAGCTTTTTGTCTTTACTGTTAAGTAACCATATGATGGAGTTCTGCAAAATTAACAACTTTTTCTTTTTTTTTTTTTTAATTAATAATGAATTTTTTCCTAAGATTGCTTTCTTGAATTCATTAAAAGCTGATAAGAACTTTATTTACCTTATTGATATAGAAGCTTCTGGTTACCAGCTTCTCATTATTCTCAAATCATCACTCAGCAAAATGACAAACCCCATTAGAGTCAAAGGAAAGACTCCACGCTGATTTCTGTTGGTGGAAGCTTGACCAGGACCCCTCTGGGTAGTACTGCAACAAAAAGTATTTGTTACAGTTTCTTAGATGGATTAGAAACAATTTTTCATTTCATGTAGGAGGATATTTAGATGAATTTTTACAGCAATGTTTTCCTCTACTCTCCAAGGAAAAGGTGACTGCTACTCTCATATGTTTACCAGATTTAAATTACTCACCTCTCCTAAGTCCATTAAGAAATGATACATTTTTTTTAATTATTATTTTGCCAGACAGCAAGAATGCAAGCTTTCTTGTGCTACTCCATCAATTACTTCATGGCTAGAGTGGAAAGGTTGCTGCATTCAGGGGCCAGAAGGTGATTTACTCTGCAAAGTTAGTACAGTAAACTGAATCCTTGGCTTATTTAGCAGAAAGACAGGTATCCGCTAACATAGAGTCAACAGCTTTTGAAAAACTGTCTGTGAAGAAATGACTCATGTTTTGGGCAGCCCCCAAAAAATCATATTTAAAGTGAGAGCCCTTCAATTTGAAGAATGTAGCCAGTGTAATCTAACAGCAGCAGTGACTTCAGTAGCACTTTTGGGAAGTATCAGGTTTTCTGATCACTTTGGGAGATGTGGAAAGTGAATCTTCAGTGGTTGCACTGATATAATCTCAATTAACTCAGCTATAATCTTAGATACTTGCTACAAACGCCAGCATCACTTCATTCCAGAAAGGAGATCGTCATCCAGACCTTCCATGTTATTTTAGCTCGAGTTCAAACTTTTTTTTTTCTCTCTCTCTAGCAGTTTGCAGCAAAGCGTGGCTAGTTGTGCTAGGTAGGCTGGGCCATACAGAAACTAGTAGTAACTCTCTACTTCTGGGCTTCCTCACCTTGAATGCTTTGAACTATGAAAACAGTCTTTCAGTGAAAAAAGCTCCCCCACAAGATGTTCAGGGGAGGGAGCAAAATGTTCCTATGAAGACCTTGAATGAAGGACCATAAGCGAGGTTGGAAGGGACTTTGAGCAACCTGGTCTAGTGGAAGGTGTCCCTGCCCATGGCAGTGGGGTTGGAACTAGATGATTCTTTTGTTGATTCTTTTGAGGAAGGAGGCGGGATCACCCTTGAGGAGAAAAGACAATGCAGAAAGAATCGTGCCTTGCAGAATATACCACCTAGGGAGTCTTTCTGCTGTGCCTTTTACAACCAGACATGTCTATCTCGTATTGGCCTTTTTAGCCACCAACGCGCTTGCAACAAACGTGGGTAGAGCCCTTCCCAAATCTTCGTTCGTAAAGCCTAGCTATGATGATGATGATGATGAGCATAGTAAGAAAGTCACTGATGAGAACAGACTGCAAAAGATGCGTGAACAATGAGGAATGAAAAACAACATTTAAATATCATATTGGAAAAATATAAAAATGAAGTAGCCTCAAGACAAAGATCATTAATAGCAAAATCAAGGACAATTTTCACATAGGTTTTCTCCAAGATGGCAGCTGCTGTTAGGAGCTGATCCAAAGCCTACTGAACTCAATGGAAAGATTTAACTTCAACGGACTTGGGATCTTTTTTGCTTTTGGCTGAGAGAATTGCATTACACCAAGTTAAAAGAAAGAAGACTTGGCAAACGATAACTGAGACTACAGCACATTTAGGGTCAAAAGACCTTAACTGCTGGACCAATTCATCCCTGGTGTGATTCCACCATACCTAGAGGATTTGTAGAGTCAGTTTTGTAGTGACTGATATGCCATTTGTGATTTCCAATAAGTTCAGTTTGTAAGTCAGGGTAGAATTTGACCCAGTGGACCCAACTGAACTGTGAAGTTTAGTGAATTTGAACACAATAGCCCTATTGGTTTTTCTAAACCTATAAGTTTTTCTTAACACATTAAAAGGCTATATTTTATTACTCTAACCTCACAGCTATGAAATAGAGCTCTCCAATGATATAACTATTCTATATCATTTTCTTCCCAGCAGCTGCTGGTGGGAATTTCACTGTTTCTGAAATAAATATGATATACATATATACCATACATGAAGGGAAAGAGAGAGCAATAGGAAATACAATGAACTGACTCAAGATATGTTATGTATTTGCACACATTATTAATGATCTCATAGCTCAGAAGTGGTGGAGGGAACCTGAGCCACTTGTGAATTATGAAAGGTCATCAATAACTCATAGCAATATATGACACATCCATTCAGGTCATCCAGACTTACTCCATGCTTGGATCTGTTTATCTAACACCAGTTTTGGTTTAGTCTGTTCTGTGTGTTGATTTCATAGTACATCGTGTAGCAATGAGACCTCTTGGCTACACTCCCATGTAAGATTACTAAGTTTGAATTATAAGAGAATCTGAAACAAATTTTCAGAGTATCAGTTGGTTGAACTAGATCACAAATATCTACTTCCAGTGACATGTGTGTTAGCATTAAGTAAAATAACTTAGATATAAATATATCAGATTGGTTGTGTGCATGTGCATCTGCAAAAACACTCTCACATTTCATACACATGAAACTCAAAACTTTTCCTCATGCTTGTTTCTCTCCCTAAGAAACTGAAATAGCAAACATGCAACAGAAATTACTTTGATAATAATAGCATAAGGCACACAAGTACTACAGAGATGAGCATAGTAGAAGAATGAAATTAGTTATGATCCAGTTTTTCACTGTCTTAAAAGAAAGCTAAAGGGCACATTTTATTCTCAGTCATGTGTCTGAAACTGAACAATTAGGTATAATCCATATAGAGAGAAGGGTATAATTTACCTTTTCTATTCTTAAAGACTGTACATGTTACTGTTATACATAAACCATATTTGAAAATGTAATTCTGAAAAAATATGATTTTGAATGGGTTTTGTCCAAGAAATCTTAATAAACTGGTTAGAAAATATTAAATTCCTCTGCTGTTTCCTCTTGATAATACTCACTATATCAAACTGACCAGCAGTGCCCGTTATTGACTGCCAAAAGTTCATGGCAATACCCTGGGGCAGAGCTCATTTCTTCCAGCCCCAAGTACCCCTGTGTTTATTACTTCATGAGCTAATGGAAATTCGGTGTGGGAAATACATGGCACGTGGCACATCGTGGGGAGCTGTGATGAACACACGTTTCAGGCAGTGCTGCATACTTGTAAAGTGTCTAATCCTAGCACTGTCATCGCTACTCACACGTGCAAATTCTCAGTACAGATTAGCATCCAACAGCTCTGTGGCAAGACAGGATGCATTTTAGTGACCTACAGATGTGCTTTTTGGGATGGTTGCAAACATTCAAGCCTCTAGATAAGCACCCCACCTGGCTCTGTATTGACTCAAATGCTACATAAACTATTTTGTAGTGTTCTTACATCAACTCGGCACAAAAAAGAAAGTCTCAAGACCAAAATCCTCTGAGCAATTCTCTCATCACATGTGCTGTTTGAGCTAGACGCTGAAGTCATTTATCTACACAGTTGTTCTCCCATCTGACAAAAAAGCCTAAGCCAAAGGGTCTTTGATAGCAAAGAAAAATTAATTCCATGCATGCAATTCTTGGTCTTTTCAACTAGTTCAATCGAACTCTCATGGTAAGTCATTTCAGATTTTATACATGAAATAGAACATTTTGTTAATAAACCAGAACACTAAGCAAACACAATTTTTGTCAGGGCAGGAGAACAGCTCCCAGGCAAGCAACAACACAGAGCAACCCTTTCTACAGGCTGCTGGGCACTCCACACACAAGAGAAAGTGGGTGTTGTTACCTGTTCACAGCCAAAAGATGGAAAAAAGCATGGTGCCACCTTTTGCTGTCAAAACCTTCCCTCATCTTAATGGCAAATGTGCCTATCTAGAAATGACAGGACACCCTGCAATTAGTTTTAATGCTTTCTCCCTCACTTTTTCATCTTCTCTTTTAGAAAGTTTCTTGCCTTTCTCCCTTCTATCACTTCAAAGTTGCCTTAAAACAACAACTGAGTTATAAACTTATTGTTGAACAGTTTTCTTTTTTTTCTCTTTTTTTTTTTTTCCAAACAAGACAGATAACTTTCTCAAAGTTAAAATAAAAGCAGTGGCTGCAACATGGCAACTTCATTCCCTCCCATTGAGCAGGCTCTCCTTTGAGGAGTTGTAAGGAGACTCCAGGACCCGTGCTTAGTTCAGACATTGTTGTGACTCCTTGGTTTCTGCTGAAGCCATATGACTCAGTGTGACAGTGTTGGCACTCAGGGTTGAAGTGCTGAAGACCTTTGCACAGCAATGCAGGGCTCTTTGCTGAGTAAGATGCCAACACCATTCACGAAGAGACAGAGGAATTACTTCAGACTCGTATCTTACATATAGACGTTGTTAGTTATGCTAAAGAGCTGTGGCAGTTTTATTGTAGATGGATGTTTCCAACCAATGACACCCTTCCCAAGTGGAGAAAACTGTTAAATGATCAGAACAATAATCTGTAATTGATTGAAGATAAAAAACCATTGAACATAAGCAAGAGGAAACCATCAGAAGCTGGGGTGAGTGGCAAAGCGTAACGGATGATACCCAGAGCTGCAACCCAGAAAGCTCAGAGCTGCACAATTTTATAAATGAACGAACCATCACACTGTTAAATATATTGCACTATCTCTGTCAATTTATATCAAATCATTGCTGATTTTTCCTACTATTAGATCAGAGTTAGGCCAATGAGCTGTTCAATATGGCTGCAGAAGTCAGGTGCTCCAAGTGCTGTGTTGATTGGTCCAGTGCACATACTTAAACACAGCAAAGTAGAATACACCAGAGTCTGACTAACACAATCCTGGCATGAGAGTAGGATCCAAGCCTTGTTTTTCTCATCCATACATCACCACCACATTTTTCAGGTGCCACTGTCATTAAGTTAAGATATAAAGCAATCCATCATTTAAAGCCATTAAGTAAACATTTTTGGGTCACAAAGATGGCCTTTCATATACCTAGGTCTGAAAAGAAGACCACTTTCCCGATGTGGTAAAGGGAATTAAGCACAAGAATGCAACACACTATCAACAAGTGAGCTTCATCACTAATTAATTATGATTTCCATGAGATTTATGCTTCATGGTTGACTGCACCTTCAGACAAATCACAGCAATGAACTCATCCTTGTATTACCTATGATCCCACCACAATAACCCTAGCTCCCTCATTTCTCCTCACTGCAGGACACCTCAGTCCTCTACTACAACATCCTTATGCCCTTTCTATGCTTTCTTCTCCTACCTATATCTTTTAATAACTTTCTCTAGCTTACTGGTGGATCAAGGGACATCAAGACCTTTGTAGGGACCAGGGCTATGTGAACACTAGTTCGACTAGCTCAGACACCCATGCTGTTTGCTCGACCAGTTAGTCAGGAGTCAAACACTTTTCCACAGTACAGCCCACAACAGTGCTGCAGCTGCCCTGTGACAAATTCTGCCTCACGTCTCCTTTGGAAGGAGAAGACAGCATAGCTGAGGTCCTGATAACTGTAGATCCTTATTCTCTT
This sequence comes from Pseudopipra pipra, assembly GCF_036250125.1. Lineage (NCBI taxonomy): Eukaryota > Metazoa > Chordata > Aves > Passeriformes > Pipridae > Pseudopipra > Pseudopipra pipra. The sequence goes on along the minus strand of NC_087550.1, from coordinate 63,186,233 downwards.
CCACCATACATCTCACAAACCTTTTGCAGGAACGTTTTACGTCGGAGACTTAAACCCTCTGTTAAAGCTTGATAAAATCAGCTAATGAATTGAAATATTAACAGTGAGGAAAAGAACTGACATATCCACCCATAATGTGGATAACTACATAACGTAATCGCCTTACTCTAAGAACTACTGTTGATTTCACACAATCACATAAAAAGATGCCACTTTATTAGAAAGTAGAAAATTTCTCACACAATTTAAAATACTTCCTGTTGTGCAATTTTTGTGTAGATGCTCAAAACAGTATGGTAATGCACAATTCAAGCTGATAAAGAAAATTCCAGGAGTAGCAGAGATACTACTCTCTAAATCGCACTACCTAAATCACCTTGGCCAAAGGAAGGAGACTTTCTGTAGCTGCTCTTCACATGTCAAATCTAAAGATAAAAATTGTCAGGATCAAGGACTACCTAGGGTGTCTTTGAAGCTTCATGCAATGTTTAGAGGAATAAAAATATGCATTCGACACACAGATGCACAATCTTCTGTTAACAATAAAGTTCCTATGCTTTTGCAAGTCTTGTTATCAATAATTACCCTTCAACTCCAGAAAAGCTGTTCTGTGCTCAGGCTTTTGCTGCTGTCCTGAAAAATTGCTTGTTCCATGTTCAAGCCATAGGCACTGCAACTGTTCCCAACTACTTTGAATTCTAGTCAATATTTTTGATGTCCAGTGTTTTCCTCCATGTAATTTATTTAGGCATTTGTAAAAGATGAAGGAATGACAACAGCTGGTAAAGACAACAGCAGAAAGGAACACCAGCTGAATAAGTTAATGCACAATCCCATTTAAAAATTGGGATGTTTCTCTCCTTCAAGTTTCAGCATGATTTTTAGCAACCATGCTTTTCACAGAGTCCTAGACCCAGCAAATAATGCTTAAAAGTTAAACCACTCAAAGTGGAGGTAACAATGTTTTAAACACAGTCTGCTGTCTAGAGCTGCCTCCATGCTCTAGACAGCTGCTGCTAAAATATGGATGGTGTGGAAGCAGAGAGGAAAATGAAATAGGGAATTATTTTTCATGTGTAAATCAGTAAGATTCTATAGGAGCACTGTGCATAATTAGAAAGTAAGCATTCCGAAAGTGTACAGCATTTTTTCCTGTTCAGGTACTTCATGATATAACAGTTTGGAAATATCCACCAGTTCTTTTCATCACAGTAGGAACTAAGGCTATTAGTCAATATGCCAGGATGCTTTATTACCACTGGGAGCTCAGATCAGTCCATCTGTACCATTACTTGCAGGTGGAGAGTTTTCCTCTGGTAATTAAAACATTTCCACGTCTGTCTAATTAAAAAGATCCAGTGCATTCTTTCTCATTAAAAAACAAATGTGGAGCTTTGCAACTTTTCCAGTTTGGGGTTGTAAAAGAACCTCAAAATTCCAAATAACTTTCTAAAAGTAGTCAGTTTCCTCATTCTAGCGGGTGCTACAGCCCTGGTAATAAAGCATCTTTGCTAAAAAATACTGTCTGCAGACTGACTCATTCTGGTGGCATGAGAGAGTGATTCAGAGTGGGAGTGCTCTGCAGGGAATCTGTGACAGTCTTTCATAAGCTGCATATTCTTGACTTATAAAAACAAAAGCAAAGGCATATTGTGGAGATCATGGAGTCTCACTGCTGGGCCACAGTGTTTTAGCTGAAGATTTCAAACTTGCATACAACAGGGTACTTGAGAAAAGGGTGCCATATAAACTCAAAATCTAGTGTGAGATTTCTGTCTCCATTGCTGTCTGTACAAATCAACAAAATCTCAATTATTCTCCCTTGAGGCATCTTGTGGATTCTGCTTTTCTCTTAACAGACTGACTCCACTCCTTTGAAGTGGCAAGCGGAGACAGTGACTTGCCTCTCTGGGGTAATATGCAAAATGAATGTGTTCACATACAACTGCCTTCTTTCTTGGCATATCTGAAGGATACTTGCACCAGATTCTCATCCAGATCATACCAGTGTAAATCTTGAATAATTTAGACAGAAATCATTACAGATGAGGAGAAAAAGTTCCCAACAGACTCCAACGGGAGACTGGCCTAAGCAAAGTCTGCAAGACTACTGTAAAGACACCTGAGACAGATGTCTTCAGAAGACAATCCCAGGGCACTAAGCTCTTAACTTACATGACCTTGCTCAGTTTTCCAAATTAGTCGGAACTGGGAAGAGATAGAAGCTTGGGATACACCCCACCTTCCTTTTGCTTTGCACCTTACGACACTGCTGGGCCTCCTGCAGGGTGTTGTTCTGCTCCTTCAAGTGTGGGAACCACAGGCATTTCTGGCACTTGCATGCAGCACTTTCAATATACTCTCCTCTCTACTCACACCTACATTAAGTACAAAAGACAGTGTTTTCCGTCAACACTTATCAAAGTGCCAGTACTATGAGAAGAAAAACTAAGGGAAGGAGGGGAATTCAGCTAAGAAAATGAAACTACTGCCATCGGCTCATTGAAAACTCTTCTAAAAGCTTTTTCTTCCATATTCCCTACCAGAGTGCCAAACAAACAGTAATTAAAATATAACTTATGCTCAAAGGCACAGATTATTCTTCCCACTGGATTTCTTGAGTGGTTCTCCTGTCTTCTTGCATCAGTGTTTCAGACTGTGAGCTTTCTGAGACATGACTTTCATTATCTCTGGGTCATTAGCAGCTCATAATTCAATGTCAGATAATACTTATAAAGAGAGACAAAGGGCAGACCCTTTTCAAATTGTGGAGGCGAATGTATTGCACTGCACTGTGTAAAGTCAAAACTGTATGCATTAGTTACCAGGCAGTGACAATGCTGGGCATTGCTGGTTAAGAAAAGTGGATGGCACAGCACACTGTCATCAGCAGTAGGATTCACACAGCTGCTCAAAGGCACACATTGAAGGCTAGGTTGAGTCAAAGATGAGTCTTCATCTGGTGACCTTGGTCACCAGAACAGAATCCAAGACCCAGATGGGTTTAACTAGGACAGAGTTGTAGCTTCAGAAGAATTATCTAAAAATACCCCTGAAACCCTCAAACTTTGTTTTCTACTGTGATCAATAGAAACCATGAGTCACAGCAATGCGTCTGGACTCCCACACAACTTTGGAGTTTCTGCACCAAGTGCAGAAGGTGCCTCCAAGTTACCCAGCACTTGCAGTTGGTTCCATGGGATCTGCCAAGGTCACCTAGAAAAGCAGGCCTAGGATCACTCTTTTAATAATCTCAGTATTTCACAGTGAAAGTAATTTTTTAAAAGAGTATCTTAGTGACTACGCATTTACTTGGGAAGCAGACTAGGCTTCATTCTTGTGTAAATCTGAAATCCACACACTTCTACCCTCTCTTCCTGACATCAAATTGGTCTCCAAGAGCTATTTTACCCCATCAGCATGTACACAACAAAACCAGCAAAAGCTTCATCCAGAACAGAAGAACATATGACTTTTTAACCTAACAGGAAGGTGCTCATGACTATTTATTTTTTCAATCCAGGGTCTATTTGAAAAAAAAAAAATATGAGCAGTCCGTGGAGTGTGGACCAACCCTAGCGTACACTGCACCAGATGAACATCCTGACCCCAAGTAGCCTGAGTCATCTGCTGTCTTGGTTTTTATTCTGGCCATGTGAATCCCACATTATTTGCAGCACCATAATGCCACTTTAGTAGGAAAGGTTGGAAGAGCCCTCCCACACAACCTTACTGTCATGGGTATGATTCAAGGTACTCCCCAGTTCAGTAGTAAATGTGGGCTTGAATGCCCTCAGGCTGATGAGAGTGGTGTACCCAGCTTTCCTACTCCTTAGTCATAGCACCTAATTCACAATCTAATATGTAAAGGCAGTGAAGTTTGTTTGTTGGTGGTTTTTTTCAAGTAAAACAAGGACTGCAGATGGTGAGCATGCTCCTATCTCATGTTCCCTGTGCATGGAGCATCACTCTTCAACCACACCACTCAGGTAACCATAAGAAATACTTCTCCGATAGTAGGGAACAGGATGCAGCCCAAAGATTATGTGGTACTGTCAGTATCTAGAGGCTCTTTGGGACCAAAACAGAGATGGCCAGATAAGGAATCTGCTGAGACAACAAGTTTGGGGAATCACAGGTTTTATTTACCTAAAACCTACCACGGTGCCCGTAATCTCGTTATAGATGTGGCACTATCTGGTTTTCTTGCACACATCAGAAACATCCTCCTCCAGGGCACCAGCACTTACCAACCAACCTCGCCAGTTGCCTGATGCAGGACTCCAATGCTCACTCATCTCTGTGGCTGACCTTTACCTTTCTGTAAGCAACTGAACAACTGACATCAGGGTGTGGATACTGTCTAAGACGGCTGATCTCCTAAGAAGCTGAGTTATTTCACTGCACTGAGAGCAGTATATGGGTTTTTTGCTAAAGGGTCTTCAAATAAAATAACTTTTTTCACATGACTTTCAGAATCTTGTTTTGTCAGCAGAACAAAATAATGTTCAATATTGTTACTTAGGGATATTTTTTTAATTATCATGTCAGTAATTTTTCCTTGCAACTTTTTATTTCTTTTTCTGCAAACAGCTATTGTGCTTTAAAGCCTTCTCAGTTAAACACACTAAAAAGCAACTTCAGTTGTGACCCTAGACAGATACTGCTGAGCCATGTTTAATTTGTCTGGATTTTGTTGCTAAATATATTTTTAAAATGAATTCCATGTCTTTTCAAGGATGAAAATACAGTACTATACAACCTGATGAAATTCTTTGTTCCTGTGGTGTAACAGGTCACTGTGTTAAATTTCCCTTCTCCTGCTACATACACATCTTAACACATTAGGAGGCAAAAGTGCTATAAAAGTTGGAGAAATTCATTGGTTTGGAATTATCTTACTTTTCCATCGTTTCGTGGAGGACATTATCTGATAAATTTCAAAGTGAAAGATGAGAGGGTCGAGCAAATGAAAAATGAAAATATATCTGTCTCTTCTTAATTCAAAGTTAAATTTGCATCTATCACAGCGGAACTTGTCCTAGAGTGAAGGGGAAAGAGAAAGAACCAAATGACAACAAATTACATGGATTTAAAAGGAAGTAGCTAATGAAGTTTAGAAATGTGGGAATGAGTTTGTCACTTTCAACATGTAAAAATACACAGTCATCTCAAATTAGGCATGAACGATATGTTTGAAATGTGCAGGTACGTGGCAATTCTACCAGTTGTTGGTGAAGTATTAACAGCGCAAATTTGGCCCCTTGTTTTCAGAAGAACAAGAAAAGTGGATTGTTTCTCTGGTGGACTCATGTGACAAGGCTGGAGTGCTGGTGTCCCCCAGAATTCAATAGGCTGCAGATACAACAAAGCTGAGACTCCAGAGAGAGTTTCACAGAATAAGAGGAAGTTTTGTGTGCATAGGTTGACATGAACATGGCTTTGGGTGTCAGGCCTACATAATCAAGAGGGCAGGAAAGTGGTCTGAAACACTAGGGCTTCCATTCAGAAAAGGCACCTTGGACACTTTGGAAACAGAAAGTTAAAAAAAAAACAATTTGAAACCGTAGGCCTCCTTTTCCATGATAAGGGTCTGCTGCCACCTCCAGCTCAGTTGTCACCATTGCTAAGTATCTCCCAACTTCAATCTGGTGAAGTAAACACCATGATCTTGACATTCCAAATGGCTCCACCTGCACTCTGGCACCAAGTGACCTGAAGGGTAGGTCTGAGGCTGAGGCAGCCAGGACCCCTCATCACCCACCTGGAGCAACACTCACCCTGCCAGGCTGCAGAAATCCCAGCATTACTCTCTGGGAAGCTCTTAATCTCCATCCAGGGTTTACAGTGCCAACTCTACCTGAGATGCAGGCAGCTCCCAGGTTTCTTACTAGTCATCTGTTCCTGCAGTTACCATGTGAAGCCGGAAAGGCTCTAAGGCCATATGATCCTTCCTAGAAAGGTCACAATAGCTTAGGGGAAGGAGGTATGTGCTGATAGCCCAAGCACAGCCTGTGGGTCTATAACTGAAATCTCCGGTGAAGACATCATGTAACCACACATTTCCCCCAACAAACCTTCCCTGTGACCAGAAGGAGATTACAAAAGGTGAATAAACTATATACACATTTCATTACTGTTTACAAACAGATAAGTCCCAGATATTTTATAAATGTGCATGAAGGAAAGAGTTTTGATCATTTCTGCATTGCACAAGTGACACTACAAGGAATGAAAACAGGTCCAACAGCCCTGCTCTGAAGATTTTTGCAGCTGAAGGGTAAGACCATGTTTTGTGATTGTGAATAACAGGGAGGAGAAGTTCTTTCTTCTTTTCATTTGTACCATTCGCAGTGGTGCCTCTGTGAAAATACAAGGCAGTCATGAATGACAAGGGCTGTAAAGTGGGACTGCCATGGAATGGAGTAAAAGCAGAGATGGAGATCAACAGTTAATCTTTATAACAATGTCTTAAGTCAGACAAAACAGAGCCTAGGATTACAGTATGGAAAGAGAAGACATACTCGGGAAGGTCAGTGTTTCATTCAACTAATTTGAGGTCAGGGCAAGGTAGGGCAGCTGGAAAAAAAAAATGGAAAATGTTCTTTGAATGATTTTATTAATCATGACAGGATATAGAGCTGAGAGAGAGAAGAGAAAAACCTTATTCTTTTGACTAGCATTTTAAAACAGTTCCATCTTTACTGAACACAGTAAAGAAGTATTTCTTCAAGCAATGGAGAGGGAGGAAGACTTTAAAGCAGTTTTCTGGGGCATTCATAGATTCTTCTTTCATGGTTTTCTATGTCCATAGCAGAAATAGCAAGGAGCACTGAAGCCTATACTGGTAAATATAGTAGTAAATTAAATATGCTAAGGACTAGTCTCTGTTCCTGAGGGTAGCAAGCTGCAAACAGCCCACATCTGTATTACTAACTTCACTTACTCTCCAAAAATGGGTGGCCGTCACCAAGCTGCTTTTCTGGAGTTTCTCCTCCCCTTTGCTAATTTTGGACCCACCAGCCAGAAACAGTGACAGCTGACCTAAGCCAAACCCATGCTAAGGACTCTGCTAACAGTTCAGCTCTAAGGGCAATCACTTTCCCATAGCCTGGAAATATGGAGCCACCATTCAGCAGCTATCAGTAGGCAGGATCCCACTGGACCTCACTTCCAAGACAGATTACCTTACAGACAAATTTGTATTACCTTAATCATCTTTCCCTTTGCCTATCATTGAGGTGCAGCAGCTGGAACTCTTTCACACTGATCTTTTTATGCCAGTGGAAACTTCCAGTATAAGATCCTACCCTAGTTCCCTGATCGATGATGTAAATGGCTCTTCTGGACCTGAATTTATAGTGAAGACTATGTTTTGGGAGCACAGAACTGACTGGCCCTTGCCATGCTCCTGCTCAGGAGTGGCATCTGGAGGCAGTGGGGAAGGGACCCAGCTATTGGGTCTGCAAGTGTGAGAATCACAAACTTTGACAAACGTTCTCCCTTTAGCAGGAGACAAAAAGGTGACAGCTGTCACCACAACCCTGTCATTGCATTGGCAGTGCTCTTGTCCCACTTTCGGGGGAAGGACCCTGTCCCAATCCCAATCCATGGAGCAGGGGCTGTTCCCAAGCAAACCTGTTTATTCATCTGTTAAACACTAGGTCCTCTATGTTTCATCAAGCAAAGCGCCTACCAAAGGAGACGGGAGCTTTGTCTGAGAGGACTCTGCAGGTTTTTGGCCTTTCATTTTAATGGTTAAGCAGCTCTGAGCCTCAACCTTCAGCAGGGCTGAGGAGATCCGTGCAGATGGGAGAATGCTCCTTCTTTTCTTGTGGTAAAATTAAAAAGAAGCTCATATATCATAAAATGTGACAATTCCCAGAGTAGTTCTTTTGGGGCTCCTTCTACCAAGGAGTTGTAGCACTGCCAGGCAAAAGGAGAAATGATCTTAATCACCCAGACTCTAGGAAAACACTATATCTTTTTTGTGAATCAAGTTTAAACAGAAGTTATGCAGGAAGGACCAAGTCAAAAAAACACTTTTTCCAGATGTCAGAAAGATTGAAACACACATGAGGGGAAAAAGCAGTATTATGAACTTTTAGCTTGATATATCTGGTAGGTGAAAGAACTAATGCTGTAAAGAAAATGTTTGCGTAGTGCCGCTGAGTCTGCTCTAGACTATAACACTGGTTCAAATAGCACTTTCACCAAATGTTTCTTAGCCATTCTGGTGCTTGAAGAGCAGAAAGTACAGGGAGGAGGAGAAAAAGAAAAATCTAAATGTGAACACTAAGTTCTATTTACTGAGATAAAGATTGAAGAAATAGATATGGTATAGAAAATGCTCTTGAAATATGTTCCTTGTTATAAATAAACCATGTTGCCAGCACTTAAATAAAAAAAAATACAATCCCTGTTGAGAGTCACAGGGGAGCAATACCATCACAAGAATATCTGCTGATGCAGCTGAACTATGCTTAAGACATCTGCTGAGATGAAACTACTTTGTGGCTGGAGGTATTAGGAAAAAGAGAGTTACTTCAACAAAAAAATAGCCAGTGTGTGAAAACAAAACCACACCAAACTGTTACAGAACGTGCACTTCTACAACTGTGGCACCACCATACCGTAGTTATTCCATCAATCTGTCTGCCTCAGAAGTCAAGCAGAAGATGGTAAAAAAGGCCGATAAACGAAGAAACCTCCCCCACACACCACTTTCTGTTGAAACCTCAGATCCTGAGCAGAGTCACAAGATATTAAGAGAAAATGAGGATCAAAAACTAAAGGGGATTTACAGCCAATTTATTCAAAATAAGTCCCTCGTCCACTTTGCTGCCAAAGCTCTGAGTTCAGCCCCCAGGAGGTCTGCCTGATGCTCCCTGCTACTGTCATTAGCACCCAGAGCAAGGGGAGCAGCGCAGTGCTCAGCAAATGCCCCAGAGTAGAGCTGTGACACTGCTGCAGGCAGGCAGAGAAGCACAGCATGCAGGCAGTCAGCAGCTGTGCCTCATTCATACTGACATGCACCACTTGACCAAGGGTGAGTTTTAAAACAATTTCCTTAACTTGGAGTGGCTCTCACTTTGGTTAGCAAGTGGCTTTAAGCTGGTTTTGTTGCAGTTCATTCTTCAGTGGCTAGAGTTACACCAGGTCAACTGTTTGACTAGAAGATAGATAAGCAACTCAATTTAGTAAAACTGCTTTAAAAGCCAGCTTTAACAAAACACAGGTAGTTTCTGCACACAAACCATACCTTGCCTTTTGAGGACTGCAGCCTTCCATTTAGTTTTTTGTAACGAGTACAGTTCTCTGCGCTGCTTCTGTAAGGAAAGTAGGAATTCTCATTTTCACTTTTGGCATGCAGTCTTTACTCCTACTTTTTAAAATAGTGCATAATAATTATTAACCATAGGTCAGGGCTTCAAACAACAAGGGACAAACTGGCAGACCTAGTGCACCTGTACATCGGAGATATAATTCAGAAATACTGAGGAACAGGTGTCCCCTCCTATGTCCAAACTCTCACTTGAAACAGCAGAGTGTTACCATAAATCACCCTTCTCCTCCTATTCCCTTCTCTCTGATTTCTGCTCTTCCCATCTAAAATTATCACAACTGTTATACACAACTGTTGTCTCAGGTGTCACTCAATAAATATCTTCGCCCCACCTCACTGTTTTCCACTGATACTCCTCCACCAGCATTAAAAAAATATTTGCCAGCCACTCTACTTAGAGTTCACGTTACCCTTTTCTGCCAGCCTAACAATACTATTTGCCTCAAGTTTTGGGTTGTCACGGGTTTAAAACATGAGTCAACTCCAGGATTATCTTTTATTCTTTTAGAAAGACCTTGGGAGGCAATCAAAAACCCAGTTTTCTAACAGTCTTAACTGGTACCTTTTTACACAGAAGGGTCAAGGCTTTGTGTCTCAGATGCGTGATGCATTGCACAGCCATGAAAGGGTCATGAGCAACCAGAAAGAGGATTCCTCAGATAATTCTCCAGCCAGTGGCAGCTTTTTTTATGATGATACAATACATGAAACTTTAACTCCCTGCTAGTGCATTTTAGTGAATTAACAGCTCAGAAAATGCTCAAAGTCCCCTGTTCACATGGAAAGCAGTGGTAGCCTCTCTGATTTACCTCTAGTCCCTTAAGTAATAACTCAGTAACTGAGGTAGCTTTATTAATACATACTTGACAGACAAAAAAGGTAATGACAGTCTTGTCACGACAAGTCTCGTGGCTGTTGCTTTGCCTCACTGCTCTTGCTTTCTGTTCCTGTTTACTGGGAAACTTGACTCATCTTCTACTTTTATAGTATAGAGTAATGCAGAGTTGGGAATTCCCTGATGGAAGAGCTATTTACAATTTAGTTGTAATCAGCAAAGTTCCTACAGGATTTTTTATATATATAAAAATATATGTGCATGTGTACACACTGTCTCCTGAATCTAAGGAGGTGCTCATATGGTAGCTGTTGCAAAACACAACATTAAGGACAAAAATAAGTTTCTATATGGATACTTAGAAGTATCTCCACAAGCACAACAAGCTCAGAAAGTATAGGCTGTTTTTATCATCCTCTGATTAATATGAACTTAAGAAACATACAGGCCATTAGAAAAATTGTACAAAAAGGCAACTCTCTGAAGAAATGCAAATATTAGTCATCCTAAAATTATTGAAGGAAGAAAAGAGATGTTTGGTATTAAGCATATCTTTTTGGTCACATGTGGAGTATAGGTGATAACATGATGCAGATGGTCTGTGTCATGCTTTGATAAGCACTTAATAAAAATGCTTCAAGCTCTCCTACTGCATAATAAGTGATACACAGGTGGTCTTGGCTTACTGGCCATTTCAGTGGGGCCAATTCAGTGGGACTCTGTTAAGCGTATCTGTATTGCTTGCTCACATGTGTTCCATGTATAGTCCTTTCAAACATTAAATGCCAATCCCAAGCATAGAAGGCTTTGAAAATCTATCAGAGGTTGTACTTACAGCCTTTGCAGGAGTGCATTCGTATTAAGAATAACTTATGACCTAAGATGTCTGTTTCAAAATAAATTTCTTCACAGGAAACAAGTGATGTCTGACATCAAACATTATAAAAAGAGTTTACTTCCTTTCTGAGAATCACTGTAGAGTGGTCATGCAGGGAATATGTACTGTGTTCATTGTGAGCAGGGTACATGCTCATCTCTCCCATTAGATATCATATCCCAATGGTGCATTCTTCACTCAACCAATGGCCCAGAGAAAAGAGAAGGGTCTTTATAGAACTCATTGCTGCAAACTGGAAAAATAAAAACAGCATTAAAAAAACGAACAATTCAAAGACTGAGATGAGAATAATTTCCATGAATACACATATGCTGGTCTTTTCCACCCAAATAAGTCTTCATGCTACTGTAAGTATTTAACTGATTTTACTTCAAAAGGTATGGAAAGATCTGCAAACATTTCCCCCTACATTTTTGTGGTTTTCACGCTTTCAACCCATTTTCTGCTATGGAATTAATTTACAAACAATGTGTGTTGTCCCCCAAATGACTGTATGTGAAGGATACCCTGTGCAATGAGGCATTTCATACCATTAGGGCCACCCACTCTGCCCCCTGAAGACACGTCCTTCTGAAAACTGGGTTTATGTTTTCATTTTTATATAGTATTTGAAGTTGGGAATTTTCTCTTAAAAGCTTAGCATAACCTTTTCATTACTTCATAGTATACTTCTCACACAAAATAAGAGGAAAAGAAAAGAAATAGGTCTGCATGTAATTTTTAATGGTGTTCATGTCACAGAACATCTGGTATTACCTTTGATTTTAAAATCCTTCTAGCATGTTAGAATTTGTAAAATATTTTGAGCAAAAACCATTCAATCTACATATCTTGATACATATAATAGGAGCTCAGTAGTTCCTGAGAATTAAATGATACCATTTTTTGACAGAGGAAACACTTCTCAGCAGCATTGTAGGTGTAGTATTGGATACCTAGGACTGGGGGTTAAACCACTGATGTGAAAAAGCTAAAACCCTGACAATCTCCCGCTATTTTAGACATGTAAGCATGTGTTTATTCACAGAAGCATTGTTTAAAACTAGGATAAATATAGATGATAGACACCACTCCACATTGTAATGAAATTTATATTTCTGTAATGAAATTTAAGGAAAAGCATATTTCCCTGCATGCCGAGTTCATAACAGCCTTCCTGATGGGTGGGTCTGGTCCTTGGAGGGACATGGTTCCAGTGCAGCATTTCTATTTCCCACAGTAATACTGGGAAGAGCCTTGCTTAGACCCTCTGAACAAACTCTTGTTTCCCTGAAATAAACAAACTCTGTTTATTCAGTTCCACTTAGCTTCACAGCCCCCCTCTGCCCTCTTACTTCTGTTCTGCTTCTGTTCCACTTCTGTTCCTGCCAGCTGTCCTCAGAGTTATTGCTTTGGCAGGTGAAGTCCACCTCTGTCTTCGCCTAGCACCTCACAGGCAGCCCAGGGAGCTGAAAATTACACCCAGAGCTTCCTTAACACCCACCTTTCCTCTCAGTGTTGAAAGTTGTTGGGATATTCAACCTATTGTTTAGACTCATGGTGATCAGTCCTGCACCAAAAACCTCCCAGAGCCATCGTGGTTCAAGTTCATGGTTCAGAGCAGGAAAATTAATAACCTGAGATAAGGAAAATCAATCTTTCTTGTGTTATTATTGTAGAGGAGGTGTCACAGGGAGAAAATGAATCCTGCTTTTCAAATAGAAGGGATATCCAGGCAGAAAAATTGCAAAGCTAGCTCATGCTGGAAGAGGAAGATGGCATTTATGGTTCACAAAACCAGCATGCACTATTTGGGTACAAGTAGCCCTATACCACATGCATATAAATATCCTGAACAGTCCAAAAAGAAGTGGTGATGAAAGTGCTGAGTGTGTTGCTTGCAACCAGCATTACTGCAACACAGTTCCTCCAAACCAAAATCCACACGTGGTCCTTGCAAGGTCTTACCTCTTCTTACAGGCTTTCCACTGCTGGAGCCAATTGGACAGAAGTCACAAGGGCCTCAATTCAGCTCAGCAGGAGGACAAGCCAGCTGCTTCTTCCTTCTCCTCCTCCGTTTCCTCCTCCCCAGGGCTGGTGTGTGGGGCCAAGGTTTTGGAGGTGTGTACACACCAATGTGCAAGCAGGGGCACTGCTTACATCAGCACCCCTGGGCCACCACAGGGCAGAGGTGCTGGCATAAGCTTCTGCCCTGAATGCCCATGGCAAGCTGAGGTGCACCTGGCCCCCAGCATTGCAAACAAACTGAAAATCAAGAATCTTTGGCTGAGTGTTATTGGAGCCAGTGAGCTTGACATTTTCTAGATTTGTCTCCATGACCAGAACAGCTAAAACTTAATTTCCTTTTTAATTCGTTAACCAAGCTGGACACCTGTCTTCTAAAGCTGGGATTTCAATTCCACCTTATCCCCAGCTAGTGTCTCTCTTCTCCTCTCCTCTTCCTTCTCTCTTACAAGACCCCAATGCTCAAATTTAGTAAGATTTATGCTTGGGCTGCTGGATCTGGCAGCGTTATATTAGTAGCAGAAGGTGACATTCGAGTAAAGGCCAAAGCAGTGCAGAATTGCAGGGCTGGATGCAAGAGCAAACAGAAAAGAAGCACCTTCCATAAAGTACTTTGCATCCAAGCTGGCTGCAAAATTTTGCATCAAAGGAAATTTTCAGTGAAAATTGTTCTTGGTTTTGGTCACAGACAAATTCTCCATGTGAGGTGTCTCCTTTCGCATTTTGCCTTAAAATACATGTGGGCTACCAAACAAAAGACTTTGCAATAAGAACATATTCCAGTTTTCAGCCAAATCACTGAAAATGACAGAAAAAAATCTGTCAATTCCTAGGGGAGAAAAGAACCTTTTATCATCCAGTCCTATTTTATAATCCCACAGTATACAATGCCTATTGTTTTCTGTGTTGTTAAACCTCTTACCGTGGTTCGGTATTACAGCTGGCTGTCATGCTTGTGTTTGTATACTGAATATCTGTGGCATAGATTATTTCATCATTTGTGTGTATCAATTCCTCATCTGGAAAGGGAACATACTACATCTTGTTTGTTCAGCTGATAAGCATAGCGACTACTGTCTCTTACTGTGCTTGGGTATAATGCCACTTAAAACAGGTCTCCAGTTTCAATGAGCACTGACGTTGTGCTAATTTCATGCAAACAATACAGAATAATAGTGTTATCAAATTAATATCTTCTGATCAGCTTCAGAGAATGCAAAGAAACACATGCTCAGGCTTTTCTTCCTCAGAAACTGGCATCATGATGCAAATCTCCCTGGTTCTCTGACAGTGGATGATGTCTATAAATCTTTGCATGTCCATGCTGTTTGCCAAGCACACAGTGAGGACAGGGGAGTCCTGTAGGATTATTTCTGCACTAGTGATAAAAATCACATTGATGTGAGGCTAACTCAGCACTCGTTCTTTCCTGTTCCTCCAACAGCTTCCCAGATTATTCTCAGTCTTTTTTTTTGGTTCTTCTCTCTTGAAGGGATTTTGTTTTTTCATTGTCCATAGAAATGTCTATTACATAGTGGCTCCATTGCATGGCAGCTGCTCTAAACATGCTTGCCATCAGCAGATCTGAGGTCAAGTTCGCCATGGAGGGGAACTGTATTTGCAGCACTGTTGTCTGAGTGCTCTTTCCGGAACAAACCAGTTTAAATTTACTGTCAAAGAGAGAGGCTGTAAGGGGAGGTCCAGAGAGGCTCCAGCAGTGATTGCATGTCCCCACCACAAGGAGTGCAAATGTCACTTGTGAGCAGGAGAGTTGGAGGTTCCTGTCTAGTTGGCCCTTCACATGTTGACGAAATCCTGAATTCTCAACACGGCCACCGTACAGTACCAACGCTGTCTCCAGCTGCTTGTGTCATGCTGGGTAAGTCCATCACACAGCACTGCTGGCAGCAATCACCAATGGAACACAGCATCACCAACACCACAAAGAGGAAAAGCTCCAGAAGGAACAAAAAAGTTAGAAACAAACTGAGGATGACACAGTCTGCTTGTTTTATTCTAGTCTCTGCTCTCAGGTTCTGAAGTGGCTCTTCTGCTGGCTTCCCCCTGAACCTGAACCCTCAGACAATAAGTAGTGCAGGTAAGTAGTTCTGGTGGTATGCAGGAACAGTATGATTTAGGACTCAGCTCTAAACAGAAACTGCAGCAGTTTTGATGCAGGCAAGCATCCAGATTAGCAAGGGATGTTACAGGCAGACAGAATTCACTGCCTTCCCTGTGTATCTCATGTCTACATATCTGTAGCAATTGGCTTTGGTTGCATCTCTGAACTTTTCCTGAAGCACGTAACACTCATGAATTTGCAAAATTGGACGGGAAGTCTCCAGAGAAGAGGATTACCCAGGAGAATTTTAGTATTTCCTGCTTCCAATTGGGCTGGAACCAACACAAAAACAGCTATAACAGTATTTGGCTCTGACACGCCTGGTCCCAGCCAAGAGGCAGGAAATTTAGAGGTATGTAAAGATGAAAAAAAAATGATAGGAGGTTGGGGTGAGGAACAGAGCCGAACTTTTTAGAAGCTGAAGGGAAAAAAAAATTAGGTTTGGTCAGTTCTTCTTTGTTTCTGAGGCATTTTGCTAACCTACAGGGTTGAGTCCTTCCCTCTGAATGACACCTGGACTTTTGTACAAAAGAAGAATCCCTAAAGGCTAGATTTTAGGCCTTTAGCACTGTTTTATACCTCCCCAGAACAGAATAAAACTGCCAAGTCAGACTGGGATCTAGACCAGAGTTTGTATTAACTAGATTATTTATTTAGTTGATAATTACAGTCTTCCTGGGCCTGACTCTCTCTACACAAGTACTGTTTGGAGACCTCTACTGAAGTCAGAGGAATGCTTAATCTTCTCACTGTTCTTCAGCAGATCTGGCAACAGCTAGGAAGGCTGCAGCAACTCTGCATTGTTACAGATCCACGGACAAATGTAGCACTTCAGACAGAACCACCTATCAAGATGAACAGTGGGAACTTGCCTTGTGCGCACATCTGGAAATGAAGTGTTTAGATGTAGCACTTGCAGATTTTTGCTGCTTGTGACATCCGTCACCAACACAACAAACTGTGGCACAAGCACAGCCTGTCTGACTGCTGGTTGCATTGTATTGTTTCATGCAAAACAGAAGACAGCACCTTGTAATAATAAGCAAGGACTTCAATAGCAACCACAAGGCATCACAAGAAGTTTGTACCTAGTTACAGCAAGGTAGTCATGCAGATTGCCTGAAAAGCCCTGTGGTTCTGAAGGTGCATGGCAAGGTGCTACACAAGCCTCTCTGGATTTTGAAGCAGTTCATTGCAGCTGGCACCACACCATCAGTGGTCAACGGAGAGGCTGATGCTCTACAGACCGCCACTGGCTTCTTCTTCCCACTCAGATCCCACTAGAAATTGATGTTCTTAGACCCAAATCTTATGTTCTCTATTTCTGCCTTTACTCTGGAGCTGGATAATCCAGCATAAACCCACTGCAGAATGGTCTCATGTGCCATAACCTGTCATATTAAATACCCTGAGCTATTTAATGATAGTTCACTCTTAGGGATAAAGGAGCATCTTGATTCAAGCTATGTATAGCTTGAAAAGCTATGTATGCCTACAAAAATTTTAAGTACAGCTCTTCCACTGAGGTTATATCTAGTTGTCAGTAACTAGAGCTAATGGGCCACCAAGGCTGCTGGGGAATTTGCTTCTCCAGCTGGGAGAGAAGGTGGGCAAGGAGAGAAGGAGGACAGCTCTGGCAGCTGGTAGTCTGGTAGCCCCAGGCACCAGCTGCATGCTCAGCCTGAAGCCAGTGGGCAGTGTGGTGGTTGTATTTCTTACTCCTGGGTCTTCCCTTCCCACAGCCCTTAGATAGATTGGACAGCTGATAGTTCTCGGTTATTTGTGTATTTTGGTATGAAGCTCAGAAATTTGGCCATCCTGCTCTGATGAGTCAGCCCACATGCATCTTGATAAGTGGGAGTGCTCCTCAACTCCTGAAGAGAGGAAATAACCTAATTAGGTTCTCACTAGTCATAAATTTGGAATAGTAATAAAAAATTTAAAAACCTGAGTATTTCCCACTGGATTTCATATCCCTGGAAGATAACTGCCTAAACATTTGGGTATTGGTCCTCTGATTAGATATATATTTACCTGAACCCGTTCCATTATGTGGAAAAAAACTTATAAAAGTCGGTCTTGAGTGATGGCTTGCTTTAGTTTTACAGCAGAGTCACAAAATGAATTTTTTTTTTAAACTTACTCAAACCCAGTTTTCATTCAACAAAAAAGGGGCAAGCACTATGAATCTTTGAATACCAGGGGCCAAATTAAAAATGAGCCTGCATATAAAAAGAAAATAAAAAAACCCCTTGGTCTTAGACTTACAAATAAAAGAATAAATGCCCTTGTTTTAACCTTCCTGAAACCTCCTACTCACAATATGTTTACATTGTCACCCAAATGGTGAACCGAAAAGCTTTCCCCCCGGGTCATGACCTTGTCTCTGTTTTCTGTGGTCTTGAGTCCCAGACTGATTTCAGGAGAACAAGATATAACTCCTACTGCACAAGTTACCAGATCACTCCATTCGTAGCTTTACTACATTTCTGCCAAATAAAATGGGCAACAGCTTTGCCTTCATCTGTCTCTTTTTACTGGCATTTTAACTTTGACATCTTTCACCACTTGGGGCTTAAGAGGCTTCTTGTAATTGAGAAAGGACAAGTCTAGCACTTTTTTTCCATGACTCTGTGCATGCAAGTCCCACTTGGTTATCAATGGCAGTGTTATGAAAATTCAGCAAGACTAACACTCATTAACTACTTACAGGCTTTTTTGGCTCAGTAAGTAAATCCTTCAACAGTTCTCCTTGCTTACTCTGCTATCCCATTAGACAGGACAACTTTGGAGCTAGATAAGAGGGGTTTTCACAGTCCTATGCATTTGCAAGTAGAAAGTCCTGAGGGTTTAGGGTGTACTTCTTGCAAAGACAAGGTGATACGGCCTCTTTATGCCCAGCAGTTTTTCTCTTTCCAAAATCAGAGTAAAACTGTGAGTGTAAAGGATCCTAAGGACTACAGCAAAACAGATAATAAATAATAATTTCACCCTCCAACATACTCTGGGGCCAGAAAACAGGATGGTGATTGTTGCCACTTCTTGGGGAAAATCTACCTCCTTCTCCTTCAGAATACTGGGGTATGAGGGATGCAGAACTTGATCTATCAACAGCTGGTGTTAAGGGGAAATTCAGGCAGCACCATAGCATGATCCCTTTAGCCCAAATTAATCTTACTTAAATTCCAGTTTAGTCACTTTTCACCTTTAGGACAAAGCTCTCTTGGGATCCAGGAAGAGCAAGGAAGACCTTGATTTAGACATTGCAATAGAATTTAAATCAAATGAGGATTTTTTTGGCCATGAAGTTTAGAAGTTAAATCCTTACCTGGATGAGGCAAATTGCCATTGACTATAAATATCCATCAGCAGTCTTACTTCCCTTTCAGTGAGAAGAGTCCTTAGGCCTGGGCAACAGATTTGCAAATTGTTAAGGACGATAAGGAGAGAGCTTTCACAAATCTCAGTAGTACCTACAGTGTCTCTTTGGCATAGTGAAAACTGTGGTTATGCCCTCTTCATTCTCCAGCCTTTCCTCTATGTAGAATTTCTACGATCCAAACCTCCTTCATCCTTCCCATAGCCAATAGCCCTCTCCTCAGTTTCACACTCACTTCATATGAAGCTACTCTACAGCTCTGTTGTCACATGTTTTTCAGGCTTTTGAGAGGTTTGGATTTCACCTCTATCTATGTGATGTTAATTGCTTCATAAGTAAGGTAGCTTTGAGGTCACATGGCAGCCTGGGTAAAAGCTCAGCTGACAGCTCAGTGTGTGGAATATGCCTACGTTCCTTGGGGTCTACACTGAAGAGGACACGTTTGAGGAACCAGGAAGAACTTTTCATCCCAACTATATACCAACAATATTGGAAACACCATGAAGTTGGAGGAAAGTTCACTTGATATAAGCCATTGTTTAAACTCTGATGGTTATATACAAGACCAGATCCCCAGTATGGATGTTCTTTATTTAGAAGAATCTGTGTCCAGTTTTAGAATTCTAAAAGAAGTGAAATGGAGTTAGGAGAAGGATACCTCATAGGCTTTAGTTTTGTTAGAGTCCTCTGTACTCCTGTCTCATTCCTCTTCAACCTGCTTAATAGCAGAGCTCACCCTCCTCTTCCACAGCTTGTGCATACCCCCTTTTCCTTCTTCAGGACCCCCATGCTTGCATGAACAGCTCAGATATGCCCACTCTCTTTTTTGAGGATTCTTTTCATAGCCTTAAACTCACCCTTTGTATCTTCTACATTTCTTTCTTCAGTTTGGACCGACATTATTAATACCTGTTCCTTTATTGACTGTTTTTCTCTTCTTATAAAAATGATAGAAAAAAATGTAAGAAAGTGTCTGTCATGGTTTCACCCCAGGCAGCAACCAAGTCCCGTGCAGCTGCTTGCTCACACCCTCACCGGTGGGATCAGGGAGAGAATTGGAATGGTAAAAGCTAGGGAGGCCATGGGTTGAGATAAAGATTAGTTTGGAAAGAGAAAGCTGCACACATGAAAAAAGAAAAACAAATAATTAACTCCCAGCTTCCCATGGGCAGGCAGGTGTTCAGCCTTCTCCATGAGAGCAGGGCCCCATCATGTGTAATGGTTACTTGGGAAGACAAAATGCCATCACTCCAAGCCCCCCCACCCCGTGCCTTTCCCCCCACTTTATATAGTGAGCATGATATCATATGGTATGGAATATCCCTTTGGTCAGTTTGGGTCACCTGTCCTGGCTGTGTCTCCTCCCAATCTCCCCTGCACCCCTAACTTCCTTGCTAGCGTGGCAGTTTAAAAAGCAGAAAAGGCCTGGGCTCTGTGGAAGCACTGCTCAGCAATAACAAAAACATCTCTATATCATCAACTCCGTGTTCAGCACAAAGGCAAAACATAGCCCCATACTAGCCACTGTGAAGACAATTAATTCTACTCCACTCAAAACCAGCAGAGTATCAAAAACCATAAAAAAGAAAAATTTGTCATTTACTAAAATGTAACATATTCTCTTAGGAAAGAGAAAGTTAATATCTGCTTCATTATTCTTAAAATTTCTGCCTCATAACAGAAGCCACTGATTAATTTCACTAAATTTGACAGGTGTAAAGAAATCTCAAAACATGAAGTTCCAACAACTTTAAAAATTTATGTAGTGTAGCTGAAGCTAGAATTTCAGTAACAGAGAAATCAGCACCTAAAGAGTGAAGAAAGACCCTAAACAGCCCATTGCCTATGGAAAAGCTGCAATAAGAGCTGACTATCTCTCAAACCATATGTTATTTTAATAAAACTTACCTAGGTTTCCATTTCCTAGCTTTAAGCCATATGTCTCACTTGTTGGGGCTTTTGGTGCATTTTTTCTCATGTTCAGTGAAAGCACTGTTTTCGCTTGTTGTATGCTTTTGTTTTCCCTTTCAAAAGCCAAATATCTGGTCATCCCAATAGTCTTGTGGGGAGTTTGTCATGCGTCAAGCTGCACAAACTCACAAACTTGGCCTTAATTTTTAGACCATTCACATACTGATCTATCATTTCTGCATATCTGCAGGAGTCTGATATCTGGTAATAAATAAAAAGAGATATCCAAATGTCATATATTTCTTGGGGCTGAAATAGTCCTGGAACTGATCCATTAGTAGAGTTAATTTGCATTATCCTTTTACATTACAGAGCTGAGGCTACTATCAATACATCATGCCCAGTCACGTGAGGGAAAGCAGATGTTTGTAATTTCTTTCCTCACCATCTTGCTGGTACATAAATACTGTTCAAGCATTTGTCTTCCCTTTCTCCTGTGCTAGGATAAGAACTCTTTAAAAAGCAAGGTTTGTCAGGGTGCCATGTGTCTGCTATTTTCTCCATCAGTCCAATGCAATAACAATCCAGCTGTGCTGGGGTCAGAGACACTGTGTGCAGGAACAAAGGCAAGGTATGAACTAACATGTTGTTTGTGATTGCCTTAGTCAGGAGCTCAACTAAGCAACTGAGGTCCTTAACATAAATCAGAGTACCATGTAAACTGTTCCAGTCTGGTTAAACTGGTATCTTGCAACCATCATCTATATCAGCATAATGTGTGCCTATACTAGAAAACCAGATCATGCAAGAAAAAAGACCCTTGAGAATCAGGGCTGCTAATACATTGCTAAATAGTCAGTGCAGGCAGATGCCATCATGTTTAGTGTTGTGGCAGCTGGTCAGCCCATGGGCTTAACCACAACCAGCTGATATGATGTTAAACATTACAGTCCCTGTCTGTGTTCAATGTTTAACAGCATGTTTAGCATTGTCTTAGTTACCAAGATTCCTAGGGGTTGTGTTTTATCATGATGAAATTTTCCAGTGTGGAAGAGTTCCAAAAGACTAGTGTTTTACAACCACTGGAACATAAGACAGAATATAAAGTGTCAAAGAGGAATAGGTGGGTTTAGCCAGTATGCTTGCCTTGTGGCTATTAAAGAGATCTTCCTCCCACACGTGATATTGCTACAGGTGCAATCCTGGGCAAAAAGAGCCTTTGTTTAGGAAGGAGGCACTGATAGCAGGTATTTTTCACTGCAGGGTCCTCCATTCTAGAGCAGCCTCTTTGTATGAAAAACCTCAAATTCACTGACTTGGGGGCATCCTGGCAAGATGCATTTATTTTCTTAGTTTTTATTGGAGATGACAGGTTGAGTGAATTAAGATTGTAGGTTGAGGGAGCCTTTTGCTTTGGCACAGGAACTGTTGCAGTAGAGCAAATACAGATGCTTGGATTTTTATCCATAGTTATTTGTATATTTAAAACTATTACCCAAGTGTGTAGAGTCATCTTGACAGGTGCTTTTTAAATAAATGTGGAAAAATACAAAAAGATAACACGTTATGTCAGCGTAAAACTCCTGTTGTTTGAATTCTCCACTGAACCTCTTCCCAGATATGTGAGGATGAGAACTATTCAGACAAAAAATAAACTTTGGAGAAAGTTTGGACCTGTGTTCACAAGCAAGCTCTGAATCTGCCTCCTTTATCTATTAGGAACTAGATCAGTCATTGATCAGAACTTTCCTGAACATAAACTATGAGTATGATTCAAAAATGGACCTTTGCCTCCTCCAGTTTTCTTCCCCTAGGCGGATAGATCCTAAGATGGTGGATCCTCACATTCTTGGCACAGTTTTATTGCAATCCATTGCAGTGGATCGTTAGATCCTTGACAAAGGTTCCTTAATGAACTTTAAAGTTCTCCTGCCAAACATTGCAAAAACTGTCCAACTCTGCAAAAGTAAACCTCCACATAATGCATCTAGCTATTTTCTGTGCCTTGTTTTGCTTAATAAACAATGGACAAGAATGGAGAAGGATTCACTGTCCTGAAACATTAGAGCTAGCTGAAGGAGGCAAAAATCGGGGAATGTAAAAGTAAGGCACCTCTTATTAGTAGCTTGTCATCTTACAAAGCCAATTCAAATTTCAGTGAAAACAAGTTATCTTAGAAACATGTTTTATAAAAAAAATTCACTGAAAAGGAATTGTTAATTGGAAAAATATTTTCTGCCCTTACTTTTGGCTATGCGTAAGAGACAAACCAAAATAAAATCGTATTGACACTGACATTTTTGAGCAAAACAGGCTGAATGATACTTGGTGGCTTGATCCAAAGCCTGTGAATGACAGGGGAAATTTGCCCATTCGCTGCATCAGATGTTAGATCAGGCCTTACTATTTCAATGCAGTCCCAAGCAAAATGTAAATAAATTACTACCTTAATCTCTTGTTTACCTCTTTAAACTGAACATGTAAGACCCAGGAATCAATATTTACATATATTATTTAAATTGTTATTTTTCATCGCTAACTTTATTTTTAGTTGCTTCTTTAGGAATAAGACCATTTTTCTTGTACCTCTGCACATGCCAAAGATCCCTTTCTTTGGGCAGCTCTTTTTAAAAATGTTGACTGTTTGTCAGTCATCTGATGGAGATACAGCAAATTGTCTGTTCCATTTTGGTCCTTTTCAGCAAGTTTGCTGCCAGATAAGACTTACCACAGCCCTTTTGTCTCCTCCTCTTGTACATCTACGTCAATGTGGCTTCAAATTCTGGAAACCCAAGACATGAAGGCAAACTCTTGTAAAGAGCAATGGTGTTTCATGCTTTTCAGTGGAGAAAAAGTCAGACAGGAGCCAGATGAGAGACCCAGCCACCCTTGGTACTGTCAAGAATAGGTCCAGTAAGGGGAGAAAAGGAGTCTGTAGATAAAGTTCTGGTCCTCTTTTGTTTTGCTTAATTAGCATCCCAGAAAATTATGAGATGGCAATGTCTGATTTATTGAGCAGTTGAGATATTATCAAGGCTTCTATCATGCCACCATCAAATATCCTGTGGTGTACACAAAAGATATCATCTCCAGAGTAGTTTCAGTAAGTGAAAGGGTTGAAAGCTATGTAAGGCAAACAAGACTGTTGTTTTGTTGATTTTTTTCTTGGCATACCCACACTTACAGCTGCCAAAAAGTAGACAAACTTTTGCCTCCAAAGATAGAAAGTGATTATGCTCTGTCTAACCAACTCTACCCTCAACTGCACCACAGCCTATCACAAAGAGGACAGATATGTATTTTGTGGTATTGTTTTTGGAAACTTTCCATTCAGGAGTTTGCAAGAATATTGTGGGTGTGTTGCTGGTGTGGAACTGAAGTCCCATGAGTGTCTCATGGGCCTGTAGAGCACTATAATCTTTGCATCTTTCTATGAGCACTGGACTTCTTTTTTTCACCAGAATATCACCAGCTTTCTTAAAAGGCCTGATTCAGTTCCACTGACATCTGTAGGAGACTCTGCACAGACTCCAGTCACAGGATCAGGTCCTTTGGGAAATGATGATCTTTCTCCATGAGATCACCTACAATCAGCAAACCAAGAGTGTGTGCATGGTCTCCACATTCAGTTATACTTACCTGTCCTCAGCCTAGTCCCTGTGATTCTTCTTCCACATCTGCTCTGCCCAGGCTTTTTCTGCATCATTAACAAGGACTAACTTTGCTCCAACACTGAGACTCCTGTGCAATTTTGAATAGGGATGATATCATAAGCCTTGTGACAGGAAGAGCAGGAGTATCAGCATGGCTGATTTGTTGAGGTATTTCTGGCTGAAGACTGAAATTCTAGCCTGCTTTCATTCCACATGATCCCATCAAAGGGTGTGTCACATCTAGTTCCTGTGAAGGAATAGCCTACTTGGAATCTAATTTTGTCTCTGCTATTGGCTTACTGCATGATATTGCCTAAGTCACTCTGCCTTTTCATGCCTTTGTTTCTCACCCCATCCTTCTTCACATTACCACTTGAGCTCTTCACTTTCAGAAGTCAAGGCTTGGGTCTCACTGAGTCCCTAATGTGCTTACAGTATTCAGCCTTGACCATCATTTCAAAATCATGGCACCATCACAACGCAAAGAGTAACAGCCCAATATGGGTGATTTCATGCTTTAATCCTACAGTAAAAGAAGTGTTCTTGGATGTACGCTTTCTTTGCATTAGCAGCTGAATTCTCTGTGTGCTGCTTCTGACACATTCAAATAGGTTTTTAAACCAGAAATTACAAGGTAGAATGCAAGTTGTTGTATGTGCCTGGGTGCACATTCTTAACTTCTTGCATGCTCTACAAAAGTATCCTAAGCAAGGGCATGTTCAATTTCTGCCTGTTTGGAACACTGGCAGCTTGTCAGAATCCCAACCAATTTGAATTCATTAACTTGACTTTTGTTGGTCTCTTCTAACTCAGAATATTCTGTGATTCTGTAATTACAACTAGAACAGTGACATTATCCACCTGGGAGCCCTCCAGGTTTCAGGTTCCGATATGCTCTGTTTCATCTCAGCAAGAGGAAATACCCTGTAGTCACAATAGGGCACTGAACTGTGGGGTTTGGGCTCCATGGGCTCATTTCAGTTATGAAAACCAGAGAAGGGCTGCAGGCTACCACAGAGCACTTCCTGGGTGACACTGGCATATGGAACAGCAAATCGTGTTGCATCAAATCTAAAAGAAAGTCTGTTTTGCATCTGTGTTGTATGCAAATTAGACTCTTACAGGTGCATTTTCCACAGTGAAACCAAGCAACAAATGGAACAATGCTGTGCTGCAGACTTTTCTCAGGCAGAGAGTAAGGTGTTTATCTGCACTCTGCATCAATACCTAAGTAAGCGAGTAATCAATCAGCCCAAGGAACACCAAGGATGATCTGGACTCATTAACCTATTTTCCATAGCGAACCAGTTATTCATGCTCAGTGTGAGTACACTGTCATTTTGAATGAAATAAAAAGCCTGCTTGAGGAACAGGAACTCAAAACTAAGACACTGTTTCTCTCACTCAGACAGAGGGTTTTCCACAGTAGATGGCCTATTCTGGGATGGAGAACTGCATCTGAGATCCTGCCCTCACCTTTCAGAGTTGGGAGATGTGGGTCACAGATCATGCAGGCTATGCGGACACCATTTTAGATTGCTCTTGTTAGTCAAGGTTCTCCATAGCTGCTTCTCTCCACACACTGTTTGCAAGGTTTCTGTGCAGTCTTTCAATTTTACATCTCAGGAAGTGTTTGAGACAGCATCATTTCTGCTCCAGCTTTCCCAGGGGTATGGGGAGAACACAAACATAACAGCTCCTTATTACCCTCCTCTCCTTCTGCAAGGCAGAGGAGTCTCATACTCCCTTGTTTATACAGCACTGGGACATTGTGGTAGCACACTGCTGCCAACTTGTCAGGTTTTGGTTTTTTTCTTTTACAAATTTTTAGGACACAGTAAGCAAATGTTTTAAATTTTATACTACAGACAAGATTAATTTTTTTTTTTTTTTTACCTGGGTAATCTCATGATCTCCATTTTCCTTTGATCTAATCAAACAAAAGAAAACTGGGCAATCTGTATCCTTAGTATATGGAGGCCCATCAAGTTTCCTGCTGGCTTTCTCAATAACTGAAGGAGGAAGAAGACACCTTGCTTGAGAAGATGTGATCAGCCCAGAAGGACCCAAATATCCCTACAGAATCCACAGAATGATGGAGGAACCAGAGTGATCCTGAGTAGTTCCCTCTGCCCCTCTTGTTTCCCATCCACCAGTTCCAGCAGACCAGGCAGATGTTGCAGGCAGATGTGCACGGCTGCTTGGTGACATGCAAGATGCATAGGAAAAGTGGGCTGGATCTCAGTTTTGTGTTTCTCTACATTTCAGTTCCCTGCTAGCAAAAGGGCAATAACAATGCATAGGCTTCCTGGCTAGTTTGTTATTTGGAGCATCAATTATTTAGAGATTACATATGTTTCTAATACCTTTGGGCTATTACCCAAAAAGACTGTACAAATTTCTGAGTTTGAGTCACGTATAGAATTTATGTGACTAGCAGACTATACACAACAATGTTCATGGAGATAGCAAAATAAACCCATGCCAACAACCCAAAGAACAGTCACAATTCTAACCCTGGGATAAACTATGAGTTTCTTGTATTCTCTTTGAGTAAATCTTTCCTATAATGTTTCCCCAAGTTGTGAAAAATGGTCACTCTTTTCCAGGAAAAAAAAATCTCCCTTGCTAACAAAATTGTGAGAAATATTCAGAACAGCCAAGTAAAAAATATGGAAACAAAATAAAAAAATGACTGCTGCAATCCCCAAGCCACAGGTACAGCTGCTTTCTCCAACTGATATTGGTTCTCTAGAGAGTGGCCTGCCTCATAAGTGAAACACATCTTTGTTGTAAATATGTTAATTGTCTTTTGACATGCCAAAACTATCTTCCCACATCTGCACTGCCCCAAGCCATGGCAAGGACATTGCATTTTTTCGAAGTCTCACCTACTGTCACGCTTCTTAGGCATAGCATTGCTTTTTTGCTGTATTTTATAGGTCTCAATTAGCAGAACAGGGCAGTAAAATATTAGCCAATTATCACAGACAAGCAGATCTGCCTTGCAAAGACTTTTCCACACACAGAATTACACTGGTTTAATTAAAGGTGTGTTTTAAAATCAAATTAGTTAAGCCAGTGCAAACACTGGAATTTATTTAAAGTTAGTTTGTATTGATTTAGCTTAATCTGATCAGGAAATGACTTATACTAAATTGATACAGAGCAGATTTAAATAGGTCTGAGTGACCACATCTTGCACCAGTCTAGCTAAATAATTTTAAAGCCAATTTTATATGGATCATATCCCACTGTTGTGCCAAGGAGCATGAGCTGAAAAAGGGAATGAAATAATCAGATAAAGGAACCTGATTCAGCACTGAGATACTTCAGTGTAAGTCTACTGTTGTAGAGTTATAGTGAGCATAGTAGTGAAACTCATAATGCAGCATAGTTTGATAGTGCCTCCTCTAAGCATTTTTTAAGGTTTCCAATCCTAAAACAGGATAAGCTATTTTGGATGTTTTTTTTAACAGCCCTGGCAGTAGTTCTCAGGCAGAATAATTTCAGGAGTTGCATATTCATTTTTCATTTTAAAATTTCTGAAAACTTCTATCATTTCAGGCGTAAAGAAAATTATACTAATATTAAACCTTACTTGACTCCTTTTAAGAACTATTGCTTTCTAATCAAGGTTGACATTGTTTCCTTTCTCACACAAATGAGGTAAGCTCGTTTTTATAAATAGTGTATTTCTTTTCAAGATCTGCTTTTTTCGTTCAGCATAGGAAAGAAAGAAAGTTGAGTTGTGGGGATATTACATTTTGAAATAAAATTCCCCCAAAATAAATCCTACAGAAGCTTAAGGTCTGAGAGAGGTTCCTTGTCATTCTTTTATATTGTAAATACTGAGGGTTTAGAGTACTTACATAAGTTTCAGTCACCAATAGAACTGGCTTTAAAAAAAAAGGAAAATAAAAAGAGAACTCTGAAACAGGTGTAGCACTGTATATTAGAGTCACCATGGCAGAGATGTGAATGCTGAGGTAGGAGTATTGCTGCTCTGCAAGCTTACTGAAGCATCTTGGTGTTGTGTATACCTCCAGGCAAAAAAATGAATGAGGTCTGCTAGTATCGTAATAAACACCGTGCTGCAGAAAACCAAGCAAAGCACATCAGTGACTTGTTAGATCGGGTGGTCACCAGCGTGCATGGGTTAAATAGCCCGTCCAGCACTGTAGGCAGACAACAGGAACTGGTGCTGTATGGTTGGATGTGCCTGTGGGAGAGTTTGTGGTGACCTGCATGGGGAGGGAGGAAGAGGACATTCTTCATACAAGCTTGGGCCAATGGAGATGGGCAGAAAGATGGGCATTTTTGGAGGCTTTGCTGCAGATCAGCACAGACGGCTCTTTCACCCACACCCTAGCAGAAATTGTGATTTATCTCTGGAGGCAGCAAGCATGTTGCCATGAATTATGGCAGTTTAAGAAGCTTACATTTGCATTTGGGAGCTGGTAATTATTTTCTATGAAATACAATCTTTACTGTCAGGTGATGATGACATTCTCTTTTTTCATTGAGTAACTTTTTGAAGACTCTGCATGAACTCTTTGTGGGGGGTGGAATGAGGAGCACTGGCTTCTCTCCATCACTGCTACCAAAAAAGGGTGTCTATTTTGGCAGCAGTTTTGCTTGGAATACTCAATTCAGATTTATGTCATTTCAGCTTCTACTATCCCAGGTGTGTGGTGGTGCCACTAAATATATACATTTGCCAACTACAAAGTTCAACTGTGTCACTCAGCACAGGAGTGAAGTGATTCTTATCTATCTCCCATGTGTGTACCTTTCAGATTAACTCCACCAAAATCAATGGCATTACAAGGGTTTAAAAATGGTGGAGGTGAGAACAGGCCCAAGAGAAGCAGTTGATTATCAGGCGATTTGAGGTAGGGAACTGTGATTTTTTGGTCATTAATAATTGTGTTAAATAAAGATGCAGCACCCTATTCTGGTTGCAATTAGTCCACCCATTGCCTTCTCCAGTACACAAATATGGGGGCAGCTGACAGGAAGAGAATGTCCTTCGCTGGGGCAAACAAAGACAAATGTCTCTCCACTCACCACTTCCCCTACTCAAGGGGCCTGTTTTATCCAGAGATGTGTGTAAAGCAAGCCCATGTTATAATGTCTTGGGATGCAGGTCATTCTGAGACTGTGATGTAGCTGTTCGTTCTTTTTTATCTAATTCGTGCCAAATACATATGTCATTCCCCTGCATTATTTGCGGATTTCCTACTCTTATGAAGCTAGTACATTCTTTAGAAAAAGCTCTTGCGTTGCAAGCAATGAATGCATGGCTTCTACTATTTTTCTTCTTCCCCGGCATGTTAACTCTGTATATTGTAAATTTAGTCAAGCGCTGAGACTTTCTTCGTTCCCCATAATATCATCCACAAAATTGTGCAGGAATAGAAATCTTCTCCATTCTTGTTGCCTGATTGTTTGTTTGTTTGCTCATATTTTTGCCAATGACCTTTAGAATTTCATCTCTTTATGAAAGCATTTTCAGTCTTCGGCAGAGAACCATTCTGAAAAGAGTATTCATGCCAAGAAAAAGAGACTAATTTTATTTTGCTTAATCATCAAGTCTCTCAGAAAAAAATTACAACCCTTATCCTGTGAGAAACTGTAGTTGGACAGACCACATAGGGAATTGCCCCTACACAGGTATAGCTTGCTTACAGCCTGGTCAGCCCAGCGGTGCTGTTTTCCTTTGATCTTGGCCAACCCTCAGTGAAAATCCCTGCTCTTGGCCAATCCGGTTTTAGTGTCTGCCTTTGCTTTTAAGCAGCCTCATTCAGCCAGACCCTGCTCTGAGAGGTGTGTAAATATTCGGTTAACAGAGATGTTGACCTCCTCAGGGTTTAAGTCCCTTACTTGAGTTACTCCTAATTGCCTGGACCGCGTTTTTGCCTTCCCAAGACCTGACAGTGCCTTCATGAGACTGTGAAAAAGCAGAGCTAGGCAGAGAGCCCAAGAGACTGGCCCTTGGATTCCCAGTGACTTCACAGCATGCTATTTGCTGGATGGATGCTGTTATACACGTGAATAGATTATTGATGCATTCCTATAATTTTTAAACTTCTCCACCTGCATGGATTTTTTTCAGGCACAATATTTCATATCTAGGTGGCTTTGTTGTGCTTTCACCATAATAAAATGTTATGGGGGAGCAGGGAAATAGTTGCCACTGCCCCTAAAAATGTTGATTATTTTCAGACTGTATTGCTTGAAGAATTAGTCTAGTATATGCACACTGTGTCAGAGGGCAAGTGAACATGTGTCAGGGAAAACTAGCATATAAAACCCATAGAAGAAGTAATTTCTTAACAAAAATATGAACTACTTCAAAAACTAAGTTCTGGCTTCTTTTGCATTTTTAAAGCATAAGAGAATCCATTTCTTTTCTCTTCATGCAATATCTCTAGTTTTACCATAAAGAGGAATTTCACTGTCAAAAAAATACCTGGAAAAAGCTCACAGTAGATATGAAAATTGAGCAAGAAAGAATAGTCTTTGTACTGCTCATTACTTTGCCATATCAACAAAGCTTTATGATGTTACCTGAACAGCCAGCCATTTGATTTTCTCCAAGTAAGTTTTTCATGTCAATGCCTGTTTTGGTGCTGTACCAGTGAAGCGGAGCATCTTCAGCTCCGGGGCTCAGAGCCCCTCCTCTGAGCCTGAGCACTCTCTTACCCCAATGCTGGGTTGTCATTTGGAAGGAAAGCCTTTTCAGTGCATCCCAGAGCTTCTTGGGAAGTGGGAATGTGTTTCTGTGTATACAGCAATTGCTAAATCTAATGGTGTGTTACTTTGCAGACTTTCTGACCAGCTGTAGCTTGCTATTTGTATGACTGTTATTACTGGCACATACTTTATTTTAGGGATATTAACCTGCCCGTATGCTTCTGCCGGTGCCTTACTGGTAACCTTCTGTGGTACACCAAGCTCGAGACTCCTCAGTAAAAGACTCTTTGTAAGTCTTCATTTTAAACTTTTTTGTTGTTGTTTTTTAATGTCTCCTCTTTCCTTCCTTCTCCCATACCCTCCCTCTTTTTCTTTTTACCCTCTTGGCTTTTGCTCTGTTTTTTCCTTCTCTGTCAGACATGGCATCCACACCAGGAGGTGGGTAAGGACATGTCACCTGTAGTCATTGCATTGTCAAAACCCTTCGGTGGTTTGCTGAGAGAACTAGTGACCAGCTCCCCACCCACAGAAACAGCCTAGGCATGAGCCTCTTCGTAAACTGTGAATCAGGGCTTCAGCAACAAGCTTCAATTTGTCTGTGAGTTGGAATAGGCAAACCTCCCAAACCCACCATTACCAGTACTAGCAACAGGTGGGATCTGATTCTCAGGTTAAAACAGGGCAAGGCAGTAGATACAAATCCTGATGGCAGCTGGAGTCACTTCAGGAAGCTCCCTTCATCCCTCCCACCATCAGAGCTATAATCAACCTGACTCTTTCCTTGTTAAAGCTGAGAAGACGGGAGAGAGAAGGGGAGATTGGCAATGAAGAAAGCAAGCAAGAAATTAAAGAAGAAAGAAACATATAAAGAAAATGTGTGTTGCTACTAATTTATTTACTCTCATTTTTTATTCTATTTACAGTTCAGTCACACCATAATGATTAACATTTTTCCTACTTTTCCAGACCTTCACTGGGATTTTTTCACTCTTCAGATCATTCAGCACCTTTTTCAAATCTTCTAATTCAAAACATTTCTTTCCAAATTACAAATGACCTTTTAAGAGCATTTCTCCACTAAAATGTAGCCAAGTGAGTTGAACATGATAAAAAAATTACGTGGAAATATGGCCCCAGGTAAGATCTAGAGAACCATATCAAACTTTCAGTTAGATGTTTGATGCTAAAGGTACCTGACAGCCATGAGGAATTTGGTGTTGGATAGTTGTTGACCAGGACAAAAATGCAAGCAGCAGCAGGTCAGTGTCCAGAGGAGTTAGATCTGTTGTGCTGTTGACCTTTTGTGAACCTGGAGACTGTCGATTCTGCTTTCGATGTTTTTTTGTCATTTGTCTTCTTTCTTCAACAGGAGTCCTCAAAGCAGGGACATGCATTTTACATGTTTATACATTGCCTAAAAAGTGCCAGCCTGGATTAAACACTATATTACAAGCACTATATCATTGTGTGACTCTATTTCAAATCAGTTTACAAACACAAATTGCCCTTTTTAGGTAACCCAGGGTAACCCAAGTAACCCAGGGTTAGAAGAAGGTGTATGGAATAGAAAGGAGAGCACAGACACCAAGCTCTGCATACACCTGGCTGGCCAAGGAGAGCTCACGGAAAATAACACATGTGCTGGGACTCAGTGTAGCTTTTTCACCCACAACCTTCATGCTGCTCTCGCTCAGGCAGTGACTGAGCAGGACTGGTGGCAATAGTTCCCCACCTCCTTGATGTTCAGGAAAATTTCCCACTACCAGGTGATTTCCTCCTGCCAGGAACATCATCTTCCTCTTCCTTACCTCACTTCTCTTTTTCATTGCCCCTTCTTTATGGGAGCCCTTCTTTTTGGATAACTCTGCTTTCCAAGTCAGCATGCCCTCAATTTCACAATCTAGTTTATGTGCAAAAGCACAATATGCAATCAGTCTCCTAGTAGGTGTCTCTGCTTCGCATCTCTATTCACAGGAGAATTCAGGGCATGAGACTTTTCACAGAATCACAGAATATGCTGAGTTGGATGAGATCCATAAAGATCATTGAGCCCAACCCTTAGCCCCACACAGGACCATTTCCAAGAGTCACACCATGTGCCTGAGTGTATCATCTAAATGCTTTTGGCACACTGTTAAGTTTGGTGCTGTGATCATTTCCCTGGGGAGTCTCTTCCAGTGACCAACAACCCTCTGGGTGAAGAACCTCTTTCTAATATCCAACCTAAACCTCCCCTGACACAACTTCAGGCCATTCCTTCAGGTCCTGTCACTGGTCACCACAGAGAAGAGATCAGTGCCTGTGTGTCCTCTTCCCCACACAAGGAAGTTGTAGATTGTGATGGGATCTCCTCTCAGTCTCCTCCTCTCCAGGATGAACAGACCAAGTGGTCTCAGCCACTCCTCATATGGCTTCCCCTCCAGACCCTTCACCATCTCTGTTGCCCGCCTTTGGATGCTCACTAATAGCTGAATATCTTTTTTATATTGTGGTGCCCAAAAGTACTAACAATATTCAAGGTGAGGCCGTACCAGTGCAGAGCAGAGCGGGACAATCCCCTCCCTCAACCAGCTGGTGATGCTTTGCCTGGACACGGTTGGCTGCCAGGGCACTGATGACTCATATTCAACCTGCCATCGACCAGGACCCCCAGGTCCCTTTCCATGGCACTGCTTTCCAGCACCTCATTCCCCAGTCTGTCTGTACATCTGGGGTTGACCCATCCCAGGTGCAGAATTTGGCACTTCCCCTTGTTGAACTTCATACAGTTGGTGATTGCCCAGCCCTCCAATTTGTCGAGGTCTCTCTGCAGGGCCTCCCTGCCTTCAGGGGAGTTAACAACTCCTCCCAGTTTTGTGTCACCTGCAAACTTGCTTAGTATCCCTTTCAGTCCTGAATCCAAGTAATTTATGAAGATGTTGAACAGCACAGGGCCCAAGATGGAGCCCTGTGAAACCCCACTAGTGACAGGTCGCCAGTCTGATGTCACCCCCTTCACTATTAACCTCTGTGCTCAGCCTGTGAGCCAATTGCTCACCCACCACATGATGTATTTATTCAGCTGTGTGCTGGACATTTTGTCCAGAAGGATCCTGTGAGAGACAGTATCAAAATCTTTACTGAAATGCAAAAAGATCACATTAACTGGTTTCCCTTGATCAGCTAGGTGGGTTACTTTGTCATAAAAGCAAATCAGGTTGGATAAGCAGGACTTTCCTTTCCTGAAGCTGTGCTGGCTGTGATGAATGACTAGGTTGTCTTTCAGGTGTTTTTCAATAACTCCCAGAATAACCTTCTCCATAACTTTACCAGACATTGAAGTGAGACTGACAGGCCTGTAGTTTCCAGGGTCCTCCTTCTGTCCTATATCTGTTGTAGGTAGCAAGTAGCAGGCTTCTGCTTGAGAATTCTCATTTTGGGCCATTCACACACACATACATAAATACACACAATTTTTTCTGTCTGTTAGCATTCACAGTTTAAGCTGTTTTTCATTTAAAACATTCGCAGTTTCTTCTTGTCCAATGCTGGATTATCTGTCCAGGAATAAAGCCTGAGCTGTGAAGATTTTCACTTAGCTGGAGAATGTGTGACACCTCCTCTCCTGGTAGGCTCACAAGTGTTCAGTGGGGAGCTGGATTTCTGCTCAGACTTCTCTCTCCAAACCCCCTCATAAGGCTTCTGTACTATCCTGTACCTGAAGAAAACCTGTAGGAACTAAGTGTCCCTAACACAACTACAAGTGAAATTGGGGTGAAATTGGCTAACTTGGGCTCTCATGGACTGTTCTTCACCCAGAAAACAGGGAAAGAAAACAGGCAGCCAGAGAAAGGGTGCGTGGAATTTTTCCTGATTTGGACTGAAATTCATGAGATGAAGATTGGAGGGGGTTTTTTGTCCTTTTTAAATTTGGTTTCATTTGGGTTTTTTTAACCAAAGAATAGGCTCTGACCTAGTGGAAGTCCCATGACTCAGGAAAAATTGGCAAGACCCTGACATACTTCACATTCCTGACCTATTTGAGCACTGCCATCAGCGCCATCATCACAGAGCCCGTTACCCAACTAGGGAAGGGAAACCATATCACGTGGCTTTTAGATAGTAGCATTTTTCAAACACTTTCAAGAGAAATAACACTGTGCTTGAAGAGTTTCCAGGGTGAAATATATCAACAAAATTATTCAGTAGGAGTAATTCTTCCAGTACTGTTTACTGTCACACATTAAGATCAAGAAGTAGAAAACGACATGTGGAAGAGAGAGCAAGAGAAAATGAAAGGAAGGAAAATCTCATCCCACACACTACTCAAAAGATGTATCATTTCTGGATTGCTTCAAACTGAAGGGAACCCAATAATTATGATTTCACATTTCCAAGTGAACTAAGCTCAGTCCCACACAAATAGCCTCACTACAGTAATATGCTGCTATCCACTCATTCTAAGCCTGAACACACCATCAGGAACTAACCTAGCAGACTATTAGCAGTAATTCTGATTGTGGCTAACCTTCATGTATTTAGTTTTCCTTAACCCTCTATCACTCAGGTCTTCATTAAACCTGTTATTCTTTTTATCTTCTGCTGTGCTCATCCTGACATGTCTTGAATGGTCAAAACCCACACTGCAGGCTCACAAAATGAGAGAAGGCTCAGAGGCACCAGCTAAGAGTCTGATTTGTGTTAGCCTATGAAAGTATGACATATTGTAGATTTTTATTAATGTAAATGTGAGCCTGCTATGGTTTTGCCAGGAACAAAGCTGCTGGGTGGCCTTCCTGAGAACAAGAGCTGGCTCCCAGGATAGATGGTCCCAAGTGCCTGCAATGCAAGCAGACCTGAACTCTGTTCCAAATCATAAATGAAGCAAGATTCAGCTTGCTTGACTAGTACTTTTCAAGAGTCGTAAGACCTTTCCTTAAAAGGCACCTTGTGTGTACAGTGGTTTAAGTTAATAGAGCTCAGAAGTGCAGAAATCCAGAAAAAGGCTCAGGCTCACCCCCTGAAGCCAGCTCTGAAGAGGCTTGATCACTCCATCCTTCCAATGGATGGACACCGTGGAGTGTTCAACTCCTACAAAGATACAGATCTTTTAGCTCCGTGACCCTCTCTGTGCAAAAGGCTGTTGCAGCAAAACTGCTCTTGTAAGATGTCTTGTTCCAAACCAAAGTTCACATAGCAATGAAAAATCTGCATGAAGAGCAGGTCCTGAGCACATGCTTAAGTCAATGCATGCAAGCAAATCTTTTGATGTCAGAGGAATTGCTCCCAGGAGTTAGTCTACCCATTTGCCTGGGACACTGGGCACTAGGTGTTCATCTTGCAGCAGTACAAGGAATTCACAAGCCCACAACAGGTAAAATTCTGGTTTGTGTACATTTTATTTTTGAAGTAGTATGTCAGCTTTTCCAGTGTCTCCCTGGAAGAGGAGATTCCTGTCTGACAGAGCAAAACAACAAAAGGAGACACAGAGATTTTTATGGATTTTGTCATCTTTTAATATTATTTTATGAACTGTGGTTATAGCAGTTTCAAATCATAGCCGTTGCTTGCTGCTTTTTTTCTACTTATCAGACTCAGAGCCAAAACTAAAAGAAAGGCTAGCATGTTTGGCATAATTCATCCTGTGCAAGAGAACAGCCTCTAACAGCTAGAAAGAAACACTGAATTTTAAAAAGGAAAGAAAGGAAAGGAAAGCTCTTGTTTTTATAGAATTATTATTATTATTATTATTATTCGAAAGCCGTGGTACATGACTAAGGCTGAGTGGTGTCTCTGTACATTGCACAGACTAGTGTATGTCTCTGACGTGCTAAATACTGATATCTCCTTATAATGATGTGTTAATGTAAGGGGAGTGATTTTGCAAAATTTTATGCCTTATTAAGGAAATGATTCAAGCCCAGGAAATGTGCGGGTTAAGTGCTTGCTTTCCTAAACATGGGTTATGGTGGAAAAAAAGATTTTAGATATTATGTGGAAAAATGCAGTAAAAAGCGCTGAATTAGCCCATTCCATTATGTTGAATTGTTCAGCAATTATGGTCATCCCCCAGCCTAGAAAATTAAAGTATACGATGAAAACCCAATCTAAAGATATCCACTGCTGTGCAACTGAAGACATAGCATCTCACGCTTAAAAGTCACTTTGGGCTTCGATGACCAAACAAAAGTTATCTGACAAATAAGTTTAAACTAGCTACAGTCCCAGCCTGGTGCTGCCCTCCACTCTTTCATTTCACTTCTCACACCACTCACACAAAATAGGAATTGCAGCAGATTTTCAGGGGCTTAAACATGTTCTTCGTAAGTGGAAGATCTCATACAAAACTCTCAACTGCAAAGCAAGAGCAGTCTTTTGTGTTCTTCCTTCCAGAAGGCAGGATCAGGCCACCAGACAGCGTGATGGGGATGGCCCATCTTGCTGGGGAAGGAAAATGTGTTGGGTGGGGTGCACGAAATGATTTTCCAATATTCGTTTGAACTTGAAAGCCAGTTTGTGTTTCACTGCTTTCCCTATGCCATCACGTTCACTCACCACAGTGCTGGGTGGTATGTAAATGAATGTTCACGGAAAGCACACTTTTCACGCACAAGCTTGATCAGTGTCTGCAAGTCCCTTTCAGGATGAATAGCTATCTGCGGCATGCCTTTTTAGCAACGTTTATTTTCTCAGTTCTGTTTATGATCTAGTATTTACTAGAGACATTCACACCTATTGGCTATTAGCTTAGCAGCTCTTTCTCCTTTAGCACCAAAAGCCACTCACTGATTCTTCTTTCTTCCTTTCTCTCAGTTGCCTCTCCCCAGTGTTTAGAAACAGTAACTTTAGCCAGTTTTTTTTTCCTAAATTTAAAAATAATAATGCGGCTCCTCACTATAAAATGTCTGTCTCCTCCACTCCCAGCCTCCTGGGGTTGCCGTGGGCATGGTCTGCAAATTAAGTAGAGGCACTCAGCCCTCAGTTCAGCTCTAGTCAAACATTAGCTACAATGTTTACCCTTGTGTAATCTTCAGTTTTGCATTAATTTAATACTGCTCAGCACTTTTTAACATATTCAGCAAATCTGTGGCACACAGTGTTTTGTGTCTGTATCTCCCTCATCAAACCGAGTTTTGATTTTTAACCAAACTCATCAAAGTAAACTCCTTGCAATGCTCTTCTCTCTCTACTTTGATCTTTACATAATAAAATTTAAAAAAATATGTTGCTTTATGTGGTATTTCAGCTATACTCTGAGGGGTTTTTCCCCCTTAACTTCAAGGAGAGCAAATAGAAAATTGTTTTCATTTTTCTTTCACATTTCACAAAAAACATGTTCTAGCTGTTTTCGAGCAGCAGAAGGTAGTAAGCAACTCCCAATTAATAATTCCCAGGTAATATCACGGCCTCTTGGAAGCACAGATCTCAAGAAATTCAGTTCATAACACAAGCAAATAAAATTCTCTTTGAAGGTCTAGCTAAAGGACAGTCAGAAACAAAATGGGTACACATCATCATTTTTAATCAGTCTTCTGTCTTTGAACTTTCTTCTGATCAAAATGAAACAAACAGAAATCTTGGAGTATATAGTTAGAAAGCCACACACCTCCTGGCTTCAAAATCCCACTGTGCTGGAAAAATCAGCAACTAATGCCACACAACCTAGAGATTTCGCCCCAGGCATGTTATGTGTAAATCCACAGCAGAGGGACTAGATTTTATTACAGCAAAGACTGAAGCACAGTCAAACCAGACCTGGGGCTTTAGGCTGTTCAAATAAAGATTCAGCATTTCATACCCACCTTTTGACAGTTGTATGACCCCTGCCACACGGCAGAGTGTGCAACCAAGCTCTTGCTATGAGCATTTGAATGGCATGATCTTTTCTGTACTGGTGAGCACATCAGCACATGCATTATCCCACCTACACCAGTATTAGTAACTCTGCAAGGTTCGATAGCTGTGTGTTGAAAAGGTTTCAAGCTCTGTGTTTTTTCATCATGTGCAGGCTCAGGCAGGGCCTGGAGAAGAGCAGGAGGAGCTGGAGGCAGTGGGGACAGTTTCCACCTCACTTCACAACGCCCTGATGAGAAGCTCTGGCAGCAGCAAGGGCACTTAGGCTGCAGATAGTTTATATAGAGGCACAAAGTCCAAGGAAAAGAGCTGCCTGAGCTCTTTCCCCTGCCACTTCCCCTTGCAGCTGATTTTTCATCAAATCTCCCTTGCTGTGCTACTCCCACCCCAAGGACCCGACATGTCTGAATGTGACTCTCAGTGAGGGGGGCTGCACTCAATCTCTGGTGTGCTAAATTTAGCCGAATAGTAAAAATCCCAAAACAAACAAGGGAAAACACAGAGTTTGCTGTTCCTTGTACATGAGATAATGCCCTTTAGTTTACTGACACACATCGCTTTCTTTCTTCTCCCATTTAGGAAAGTGTACAATTATGTGTGCGGCCGGGAGCTGGAAGCGCCAAGCCGGTTCTGCTGGACGGTACCCTGCTGGCTGAATGCTCCCCAGGGACCTCCTTGATCTCCTCACGCCTGTCTGAGGCCCTGCTCAAGCCAAAGAGATTAAGGAAAAGTCAGTGAGAATTTAGGCATGCCTGACTCCAACAAGCCATTTGCACCAATTCACAAAGGGAAAACCTTGGAAGTGTTTCCAAAAATACAAGCCAGTCGTGTGAGTTAAGGCTGCAAGGGAGCCTAACACACAGACTTTCCGCATAATCAGGGTTTACCTCAACTCTGTTCTGTAAACTCTGGTTTCTTAACAGAAACAGCTCATCATGCTACACCCTGGCTTGACAGACATGCAGAAAGCTTTTGAAAACAGCTAGAAGTAGAACAACCCAGCTGTTTCTTTAATGAAAACTGTTGTTAGCAAACTATCTCATCATTTTTCAAGCATTTTGGGGAGAAAAATAATATATTACTAATAATCACGTGAAATGGGAAATTACCAGATTGATGGTGCTGGAAAGTAAGGGAGTATCTCAGGCCATGGACAATTACCAGTGTGGACAGTAACAGCATAACTGTCCCCACAGCCTCTGGTGAAAGAGCAGAGGAGGGAAGCCTGGGCCTTATCTGGAAACAAGTGAATTATTCAGAGCAAGACATTGGCTATTGTCCTTTTACTTTTTTGTTTTGGTTTGGTGATTGGCTTTTACTTTTGATATGAGGAGTGAATTTTTGCAGGATGCTTATGATTTCATAGTTTTATTTCTCAGAATTGTTGAATAACTCTTGACCCACAGCCCATCCACAAGCTGTTCACATTGAGGTTGCACAGGTTGAACAGCATGAGGGAGGTTAGTGCTAGGTGCAGGTTGGGGCTGGATGCCACCAAAATCAAGGGAAAGAGTTCACACTGGACCACTGCCACTCCAGGGCTCAGCCCAAAGGCCAGAGTGATGCTACATGTCCCTTAGATGAGACAAGGCAAGACCTCTTCTACGGCAGAGCTCAGTGTCTGTGCCACAAAAGCTGAGTTTGTGGCTGCTATGCTCATTGCTACATGTCAGTCCACCCATGCAGTGATGCCACGTTGAGTGGGCTGCATCCCACAGCTATCAATGGAGATACAGACTGTACATGCAGATGTAGCCACCTGGCTCATTATTTTTCTGTCTCTATCACTTTTGTAATCAAATGTCAGGATTGAATACCTGTATTCATTTTTTCAGCATTCACTTGGCTATTGAACTGAGTTTCCATTACATGATGATGAACATGATGAACAGCATCATCATGAGTTCAGTTCTCAAAATAAATCAGTCAAATATTTATGGGAAAATAAATGCACATTATTTTGTCTTGTTTGATGTTACTACAGAGTAGATTCACCAAAACAGTATGAAGAGGAGACAGTGATTCTCCTGCATCAGGATGGCTAATAAATCAAGGGCAACACAACCAGGATCAAATTCAAACCACTGTAGGCTTTTCACTGTATTACTGCCAAACCCTGAGCCACCCAGTCGTTCTCTGTCTCAATCCCCAAAAGTATGTTTAGATTCCAAACACAAAGCTTAATTGTTTATTAAGGAAGTGGTGATGGAGAAATAATGCTGCTGTGGAGGAAAAAGCAGGAGGGTTTTACAAGATGCAGTAGGATTTATCATCATCTCCTTCAGATCAGCTCCCTCACCCCTTTGTTCTTTCTTTACTTTTGCTTTAATTCTTACTGAAATAGAAGTCAATTCTCTGACTGTGGACAGGATGGTATGCAAAACCCACACAGGATGACCTGATTATATTGATATAATGAAAAAGATCAGCTTTCCTTGTATTCATAGCCCTGTGAGACCTCTGATTAAACATGTGGCCTTGTTTAATCCCTGCTTTATTCTCCCATTGCAGCTGGTGTAATTACAAACCAAACATATTTTACACCCTGTTGTCGTGTATTGATATATCTCCTGTCAAACAGAATAATTTCACACGTGGAAACTGGAAAGATTTTTTTCCCTTAGAGGATATAAGACTGTGAGCTGGTACCTAACTATCTATTTTGTGTAATTATACCCATGAAAGCATGACAAAAGTCTGTAGTCACATATTTTGGCTATTCAGATCTTAGCAGCATGTTTATGTGACCGAAGTAATCTCTTTATCATGTCCTGTGGAGCTGTACCTGGACAGACTCAGGCTAATAAACTACTGATGGCAGAATCAGAAAATTCTCTATAATGGAGCAGGGCACAAAACAACCCTGGCTTGCTCCTAAATCTGCAGTGCTCACATCATGTATATCTTTATTCAGTGATGCAGGATGAGTCACAAAAATGTTAACTCAAGATATATTTTAAACTCCTGAGCTAGCACTGTCCTGAGAAGAAAATTCTAATTTTGCTTCCTGTGGGCATACTTTTGAGAGCAGATTATAAATCTGAGTAGTGAAAATTGCTCTCTCTTTTTTTTCCACACAGGCAGTTTTGGAAGATCAGGATTTTTCACTGTAAAAACAGCAAATTGCCCACACAAACAATTTACATGCACACCCAAAACCACACATCCCAAATCCCATGCTCCTGTTCTCCACCCTTGCACAGTGTGTTGCTTTCTTTTCTTCTCCGGTTGGTCTAAGCTTGGCTTTGTGAGATTGCAATAATAAATCTGGATCTTTCCATTGAAGGAGAAAACAATCATGCTCTAAAACCAGCATTTTGCATGTCTAGCTTTGAATGTCAGGCATGAAACAAGTTTGGAGAAATCTGGTCCCACTGTGGGACACAAGGCAGTACCAAACAAGCTAGAACTTCCAATGGGAGTAGTGCAGCTGCCTTCCCACGCTACCCTATCAAGCAGGCTCTGCCTCTGCCAATGAAACTGCTCTTCTCCTGGGAACCCCTTCTCTCCTTTAAGACCCAACTCAAGGTGCCTCTCAGATCACCTTGATCCCACCTTCACTCCCAGGTCCCTGTCTCCTGTTTACTCAGTGTGTTTTGTTTGTCTGTTTTGGAGCAGATCAAGTACTTCTCTCCAAAAATTAAATCCATGTATGATTCAAGGACTGCTCCTGATGGAGAACACAGGAAAGATGATACCTGCTGTAGTTTCCTACTGCTGCATTGTCTTCTAGTAGTTTTTCAGAATCAGTATCTCAGAAGAGTTGAAGTTGTAAGGGAATTTGGGAGATCATCTGGTCTGTACTGCTCTGGTCTCTTAACCATCTTTGCAGCCCTTCATTGGACTCTCTCCACTCTGTTCCTGTCTTTCTTCTACTGAGGAGCCCAGAATTGGACACAGTACTCCAGGTGTGGCTACACATTCCCATGTGTAGATGGGAATGGTGACAACACTCCTTCTAAAACAACCCATGACCCTATTTGCCTTTTCAGCCACCAGGGAACTGTATTGGCTAACAGTCAACTTGGTGCCTATCAGCTCCCCCAGGTCCTTTTCTGCCAAGCTACTTTCCAGCTGGATGGTCCTCACATATGCTAATGGCTGGGATTGTTCCTCTCTAGGTGCATGCTCAGCACCTCACCAGGGGTGAGCAATGCTTGTTCTTGTAGGGGGAAAAAAAATTCTTTTATTCAATATTTCTTTTAAAAATTCAAAGTTTTGTCCAAAAATAAGACTTGAGAATTTTACTGAAAAAAATTTCACTTGATGAGAAAGCCATATTTTCAGTGAAAAGCAACAAGAAAATAGATATGTCAGACAATTAATTTGATTCAGGTCTATTGGCAGGATGAATATGGCTGTCACACACAAACCACAAATGTCTTCTTGGAAGGACAGAAAGTACATCTTCCTCTTTTAACCAACAACGCATCAAAAGTAATGGTAAAATGGTTTGCCTTTTTACAAGGGGAGTTTACCAGACATCCATTTCCAGACATCTTGTGTATACTCCTCAGTAGCCAGGCAGAAAAGGACCTTGGAGTCTGGATTTATGGGAAGATTAACATGAGCCAGCAGTGTGCCCAGATAGCCAAGAAGGCCAATGACATCCTGGCTTGTGTCAAGAACCGTGTGACCAGCAGGACCAGGGAAATGGTCCTGTACTCAGCACTGGTGAGGCCACACCTTGAGTACTGTGTCCAGTTCTGGGCCCCTCAGTTCAGGAAGGACATTGAGGTGCTGGAGCAGGTCCAGAGAAGAGCAAATAGGCTTGTGAAGGGACTTGAGCACAAGTCCTGTGAGGAGAGGCAGAGGGAGCTGGGACTGTTCAGCCTGGAGAAGAGGAGGCTCAGGAGAGACCTCATCACTCTCTGCAACTCCCTGAAAGGAGGTTGTAGCCAGGTGGGGGTTGGTCTCTTCTCCCAGGCAGCTATCAGT
Organism: Pseudopipra pipra; assembly: GCF_036250125.1. Taxonomy (NCBI): domain Eukaryota; kingdom Metazoa; phylum Chordata; class Aves; order Passeriformes; family Pipridae; genus Pseudopipra; species Pseudopipra pipra. The sequence goes on along the minus strand of NC_087550.1, from coordinate 63,142,615 downwards.
AAGACAAGAGGGCTTGGTCTTAAGCTCTGCCAGGGGAGGTTTAGGTTAGATATTAGAAAGAATTTCTTTACAGAGAGGGTGATCAGGCATTGGAATGGGCTGCCCAGGAAAGTAGTGGATTCTCCATCCCTGGAGGTTTTTAAGATGAGACCGGATGTGGCACTTAGTGCCATGGTCTAGTAACCATGGTGGTAGTGGATCAAGGGTTGGACTTGATCTCAGAGGTCTTTTCCAACCCTGCTGATTCTAGGATTCTATGATTCTATGATTTGTCTGTAGTTTTCAAAATTTACCAGAAGCAGCAAATTCAACCAGATCCCAGAGGAAGTCAGTCCCCAGTAAGCAAATATATTTATGCATTTAAGCTTGTTATCTGCCTTTTTTGCATCTTTATGCATAAAGGCTTACTCTTTGGCCACTCCACATCAATGAACATGGGACCATAAGGCCACCAGGAAGCCAGTGTAACAAAGGCTTCCCATGCCTGGAGATTAGATGTCTGTACTGCGTGACTGCTAGGATGGACCCTGTGAGATTTTTCAGGACAGTCAAGCCCTAGACAAGATCCAGGAACCTTAGAGAGGCCATTATGAGCACTTGGCATGAAAAATTTGGGTGTGGCATTTGTCCCATGCCAACTAGCACTCTCTCACTCAATTTCCAGGCATGTTTCAGGGGTTAACACAAGCAAGGAGCTGTTCAGGTGGGAAATTCAGACAGGTGCCTCTTTTGGACAGACTAAAGAGTCCATTATGTAAATGAACCATTCTACAACAACAAATGGTCTAAAGGACATTTATTTTATCACAATAGAGACACAACAAGATGAGCCACAGCAGTATTTTCAGTGGTCCCAATCCTTAGAGATATTAGTCTGCATTGCAAAACCCCTGTGAGAGGCAACACATGCATCTGACTTCCCAGCAGACCCATGGCATGCGTCTGGTCCAGAGACTGGCAGAGAAGGTGCAGCATGCAGTATAGCAGAGCTAGTAAGAGCTACTTCTCCATTACTGCAGGAAAGAACACAACATTTCACCGCCAGCCCACCCCACTCTTCCACATAACACATTTGAAATGGGAGGTGGATATTACAGGGGTTTTAGCCATGCTATATAAGCCTAGACCTATGCTGCCATCACCCCAGGGCACATTCCAAGGCAGGAGGAAGAATACCAAATTTACTCTGCTTTTTAGAAAGATGTTTCAGCCTACCTTGGGCCCCAGATTACATTCTGAGTTCTTTCTTCACTGAGTCCTGAGGAGTCTTGGGTGGCTACCAGCATACCTCAAGTCCCTCTAAATGAGGGATAGAGATAAACCTTAGAGGTAAAGTTAAGGCAACATTTTTAGTGGTATCAACTGGGAAAGGCTCTCTTTCTCTGCTACAAGTCCAGACCGTGCACTCCCCGCAGCTTGCAGACCAGCTGTACAAATGGTGCATGCCATCCTTTCCACCTTACATCCCACAGAGGGTCTGGTCAGAACAACCAACCCTCTCTGATACCTGAATCTAGCAGGGGTTAGATGGCTGTGCCTCTCCCTTTGTCTTGGAAACTCAGCACATGCTTGTTGGGAGATGTGCAGGCAACGCATGATCCAGCTGCTTCTTGCAGTGGGGTTTTCAAAATCTGCCAGCACTGGCCCTATTCTTCTTCCCTGTAGTAGCACAAAGGTTTTCAAATCCATCATCTTTTCTCATTAATTAGTGCATAATGGTATTCAAACAGTATATCATAATTAGCTTCTCCCTTGAGACCCTTCTCTGCCACACACATCTTTATGTTCTTCTAAAAGGGATTAATCTTTATGATCTGACATTTTGTCTTATCTTTCTCCCTTACCTCCACCCCAACAGAAACTGTCTTCTCATCATAGTCAGCTACGCAAACCTACAGAGTGTTCCCAGAATGTAAACCTGAAATACAGTAGCATTTCAAAACAGACCTGCTGCTATAGTTGGTCTAAATGTTTCCCCTCTTTGAGCCATCTTCTGTAGTACTTAATGTTATGAACCCATGCAGTACTTTCTGCATAGAAATGTGAGCAGCTTACTATTGAGTAATGTAGTTTGATCTCTGCTGACGGATGATTTATTTTTCTTTTATGTTTGGGAGATGGAAAGGATGCTCTGATTTTTGAAGAGGCTTGAACCAAACTCCTGATGTTTTGTGCGGCCATCACATCCACCAGTAATGGAGTTTGGTGTTATCCTGAGGAGAGGAGGGTTAATTTGCCTGAGTCTAGCCACTAGGCTTAGGGGAAGAAGGAGAACTGTGATTTCAGGTGACAATTCCTATTTACACTGTACATGAAAAGATAAGCTGTCTCAAAACACACCATGCTCTTGTTGCTAAGCTTGAGGAGGTTTTGGGGAGGCTGGATTCAATGGGGCTGGACCCTGGCTCTGCCTCTCATCACTGGATGTTTGTTATGTGTGTGATGTTCTTTGCTCTTGAAATTTATTTCAAGGTCAGAGAAACTTACCTTCTATGTATATTGGGTAGAAGCATATTTTGTTAGCAAAATTTATAAGATGGCTTGTTTTAACAGTTGTTACAGTAGATTGATTGGGTAATATTTATTCGTGCTAAAATTATCTTATTTCATAGTAGTGAATGTAAGGAGGCAGCTAGGCATACTGAAACCAGAATAACAGAATTCAGGTGATTTGCAGCAGGAGGCAAGGTGTTGTACTGTATATACTGTTGTGTCTTGCTATTTATACCAAGTTAAACTTGTTTTTCCAGCTATTTATGCAAATGACCATCTACCCAATAAATTACATCATTTCCAGCACTGAATGGCACCATGATATGTTAACTAGGAATTTAAGCACCAGAAAATGATCTTGACTGACTTAAAAATGCAACTATAAAAGCCCCAAGAAAGCTAATTTTCTGAAGCAGGATAGGGAGGGGGATAGGTAGGAGGAAGAAAGGAGGGCGCAGGGAGAGACAGACAAAAAGAAAGCCCCATGCACAACCAGATTCACACACACCAGTTTTAAAATTCTAAGTCTAAAAATACATTCCCTGCAAATATTCACTTGCAGATTGATTGGTCTCTTCTTCCTTGGCTGAGCCAAGTATGAGCACTTCTCATGTTTTCAGGTGTAGATGAACATCTGCTTAGAGGTAAACCACAAAGAGCTCATGCAAAATTAAATATGTGCAACTATATGTGGCAAATGCCACCAAATAGAACCATCTCTGTAAAATCAGAGATGCGTTCCCTACCTTTATTTTAAACTTTTCATATATAGGAGCAGGCCAATGTGGAAAGAAAACAATTCAAGAATTATCTTTTTTATTTTTTTTCAGCTAAGCAGTTAAAAACTTCTTAAACCTTTCACATAAGCAAATGATCTCACAAAGACACCACAGTCTGCGACAGTCAGATTAGGAATGACTGACACCTGACAGGCACTTGGGCAAGGCTGAGCATGCCACTGGGTACATTAGCTCCCTAGGGCACCAGCTGAGGTAGGGTGGAGACCGCTGGGGTTTTCTGTAGCCCACTAATCCTACGTTTCTTCATTTAGGGGCTCATCATGACATGACTCCGGGCAGTGAGCCTTGGAGGACAAGCACAACAGAGGCAGACTCTTCTCCTGTGATGGTGTCCCTATAGATGGTCACAAGGCAACAGCCCATGTATGAAGCAGTGAGAAGTTTCCCTGAGTGAAGGAAAACTCTCTCCTCTCATCCCATAGCAGTCCCAGGACCATTTCCCAAAGCCTGTCACCAGGGTTTGCTCCCCAAACCAAGGCTCACTTCAAACTAAAGCTGGTGCAAGCTTTGGATAATTTTAGCACAGGAAATGAGAATCCTGCAATTGTGCTGCCAGCTTGCCTGCCCGTGTTTTAGCCTCCCCTTCCTCTCAGTACACACACCCTAATAAATTTTGATTCCAGTTTCAACTAAGATGAAGTGAGGGAATAGAAGACTGACCTGAATTTGTGACCCCAGTGAGGGAAGGGAGTGCCAAATTCAGCTGTTATCTTTGGCAGAGACTGCCCAGGCAGCCAGCACAGCCTTTCTGGCTGGCAAGTGAGCATGCAGGCAGGCTACAAATGAGAGATCATCTCTCTGCTGGAGGGGAGCTGGGGTAAGCCAGCTGTCATGACAGGGTCAGGGCATTTGTAGTCAAAGGATGCAAGTTTGTATGAGACAAACCACTATTGATAGAAAAACCCAAAGAGTATAAAATGGCACAACAGGAACTATTCTTGGTAGTTCAGTCTCCTTTTTATTTTTTTGTGCAATCACTTACAAGAACAGAGATGGCAATAAAATACCTCCTGGGGAGCCCTGGACACCTGTCATGGCTGGAAATAGCACCTCTGTCACAGACTGTGCAAATGAGCACCTCGCTTTCTGTCTTCCCCAATTTCTCATCCAGGCATCCAAGCAAAGCGCAACTGGATCTTCTCAACATGCTGAAACATGGGATGCCTGGGAGAGCCTTCAGGCTCTGAGGATCCAAGCTTGTAGCAGTTGGTTTCCCAAGAATCACAGTATCTGTTCCTCTCTCATTGTCTTTCCTCTGAAATCCACACGTTCACATGCCACAACATCCTGGCGTGAGAAGATTTATAGGCTTCCTCTGTCCTTCTGTCTCTCAGACAGCAGGGTGCTCAGAGAAACCAGTGCCACACATGCTTTCATGTCAGACTTGCCACTTACCACACATGTTGCTATCTCTGCAGGCAAGGATGGGGACCGTGCTGCCCCAGGTCCCGCTCTTTCCCCCAAGTCTCCTTTTCCCCAAGGTCAGTGTGAGTGAGAACACAAAAGCTGGCCCTTTATCAATGGGGTTTGGTGCTCTTTAATGGGATTAAGCCAGTCCCACCCAGTGCTGGTTGCTACAAAGGCTTTTTCCCCTGTCTCAATGACGTGTTACATCTTAACGTGTGTGGTCATATCTGCTGTCGATTTGTGCATCTCTTTGTTCTTTGCATATGTTTTTACTGCCTGGGGGGCATGCAGCAACCAGCAAGTTTTTGTGGTGACCAGTTCATTCAATTCTTTACACAGTTAATACACTGCAGCCAAAATAAGAATCTTCAATATCAATTCACTGAAAATAAAGCTGTATGACAATCACACAGCACTTTCAGATTGGCAGGACATAAAGGATGCAACACTGCCAACAGTATAGCTCAGGTACATCTCATTTAAGTTTACCAAACTATTGGCTTGCCAGCTAGATGTTTAGCCCCCTCCCTGATAAAAACATGCGAGAAGCAGCACCTTCAAAAGGCAATTCATCACCTATCCCTTAGATATCTATTGAGATAGAGATGAAGCACCATGTAGAAGTCCCTCTGTCACTTTCCTTCTCCATCAAGGACTGAGGGAGCCTCACACAAAAGGTTTCTCAGAGGCCAGTGCCAGATTATGTGCATCATGCCAGGTATCATATTGCATGGGACTGTTCAGGACTGAGAAACCTCAGAGTTCTTAGATAAGTCCCCAAACCGCTGTTGGAGGATAGCATATTTGATCAATTGTGACCAGAAGTGCCTGTGGATATTTTGTTAGAAGTAGTGTAGAAGTGAAATGCTCTCTTGCCTGCCTGCAATGGATATATGCTCTTCCCTGGTCACAGACCTTTTATCGTAAGACCATGACTCAGCAAGCACCCTGACCAATACCTACCTGACGAAGGTATTGGCCACTCACAGGGCATGAAATGTTTCCCAGTACTGGCACAAAACATTACTCTGGTCCAAGGAGCTTTCACAAATATTTCCTGGTAAGTAATATACAACAACTCAGTTTGAGTTAGCACATCCAAGGGGACATCATCAGGAAAACAAGGAGCCTGGAGCATTTGAAACACTCCATACCAGAATAGTCTGAAATGACTGAAGTTTCAAAACAGTCATGGAAATATATTTTTAATAAAATTAGAAATTTTTATGAAATCTTGTTAATATCATCAGCCATAAAATTCAGGGGGGGCATTTATGTCTTACTGCTGTTGAAAAGTGAACTAAAAATTCCTCTACCTGAAAATGGCAATTAATTTGTGTGCTGGCAGTCAGGAAAGTTCATCCCTCTGGTTTAGTATTGAAGTTTTTTGTGTTCGGACTCTTTTTTCTGCTTTCCTCTTCTTTGTATCTTCTCTCCAATTTGTCAAATTAAAAAAAAAGGAAAATATTAATTAAAAAGTTATGGGATTAATTTTCTTCTTTCGTAACTTTTAAAAAATCATATCTTCCTTTTCTCCAGGCAGGGAAAAAAAAAACATTGTTAAACAATCATAAAATATTATCTGTAATTCTAAATACCAAGAATGTGAAATTCTTTTGGGAGTTTTGTAGGAGATAACAATGCTTTGCCTTTGGCTGCCCTGTTCTGGGAGAACTGCATAGTGGGCTCCACATTTCAGTGGTGTCCTATCCACTCAGAGGCCTTCTCAGCAGTCCAGAAGAGAGGGGTCTGGTTGTGCGAAAGCAGTTCAGCAGCTTCATGACACCTGAAAGCCCATGGGTGACTGGGCGAGGAGTGCTGGGGCAACCTTCTATGGGGCAGAGCTGCCGTTGCCTCCTCCCTATTGGGACTGCCCAACTTTTGGCTGTCTCGGTCATCCCCTGCTGCTGTGGCTAGAGCCCAAGGGCCAGAATTTCCATCCAAACCCCTCTCACATGCACTCTGCAGTAACAGCAGCCACTCCAGAAAGCATCCTCAGACCATACAATCTAAGACGTAATAATCAAATTGGAAACTTTCTGGCACTGCTTTTCTACGCACTAAATCCTCGATAACAGATTAGCACACCAAAGCCTCTGAGCAAACAGAATGACTCCTTCCCTGTGCTCCCTCCCCTCAGCAAACCTATGGCTTGAAAACCTATAAATGTGCTATTTCAGCTGTTTTAAGCAGCTTATCATGATTTTCTGAAAGTCTAGCCTCAAGACTCTGGATCCCCTTCATAATAACATTTAATGCTACCATTATGTAATTGAATCCATTTTGTCTATGTGGTGGGAATATTACTAAACTGTAATTCATTTCACCATCTTGATGCACTTGGACTTTTAAGTCCAAGTATAGAAAGTAAAAAGGTTTAGAAAAAATGAGAAGGAGGGGAGGGGAAGGGAGGGGAAGGGAGGGGAGGGGAGGGGAAGGGAAGGGAAGGGAAGGGAAGGGAAGGGAAGGGAAGGGAAGGGAAGGGAAGGGAAGGGAAGGGAAGGGAAGGGAAGGGAAGGGAAGGGAAGGGAAGGGAAGGGAAGGGAAGGGAAGGGAAGGGAAGGGAAGGGAAGGGAAGGGAAGGGAAGGGAAGGGAAGGGAAGGGAAGGGAAGGGAAGGGAAGGGAAGGGAAGGGAAGGGAAGGGAAGGGAAGGGAAGGGAAGGGAAGGGAAGGGAAGGGAAGGGAAGGGAAGGGAAGGGAAGGGAAGGGAAGGGAAGGGAAGGGAAGGGAAGGGAAGGGAAGGGAAGGGAAGGGAAGGGAAGGGAAGGGAAGGGAAGGGGAAATCTAACCATCCAGCACCTTCCATTACCAGCCTGAGTTTTTTCCATAAAGAAGAATTATCAGTTCTTTAATCACCCCTGTTCTTATATTTCTTATTTTTTACCATATGTGCACAAAACTCATAGGGCTCCTATTCATTTGTCAGAGCTTCATCCTTTCCTGATATGGGGAGATTCTTCATTATCCTGATTTGCTGAGTCTTAACTTTTTTGCCAGAGAATTTTTGGAAATACAATCATGTCAAAGATGGTACTTTTTTACATCTGTTGCCCCCTCCATACTAAGTGCTTGGCTTGTGGCCAGGCATCTTATAAGTAGCCATATTATTATTGAAAGCACATGCTCATTAGTGAGGCTGGCACTGGCTCAACAACCACTGTCCGATGCTAACATTTATATTCCATTACATCCCAGACAACAGGACAGTGTAGCATACAGTTTGTTCAGATGAACAAACAGTCTCAGTGGACAAAATCTGAATCTTAAGCTGTCAGAAATGTAATCCATTTTCTGTATCTTTGTATGTGGGCTCTGACAATTCAGAGAGAGATTTGTTTTGAAAGAAAATACTGTATCACTAGCTTATCTTCTTGATTTTTAATTCTAAGATTTGCAGGGACAGCAGAAGCTCCTGGGCCCTTCTCTAGTGGGTTTAATCACTTTATCCCTTGGGAGATATGCAAGAGTATTTCACTTAATATACAGGAATGATTCATGATCATTGCTTTTAATTAGGAATGACCTCTGGGATTTCTGGGAATGATGTTGTCTTGGTTCTGTAAGGGAAAAGAGAATAAGAGGGAGAAATACAGACAGAATCAGACCAGTTCAGATCAACTTTTTCAAGAAATGCATTTCAAAGTGGATAAGCTACAACTTTCTCCCATACATTCAAGCCATTTGCCATGCACAGCATAATTAATGGCACTGTTCTATAGATACTGTTTTTTTCTTAGCACAAACCAAGGATTGATATGAACTACATCTTGCACTGAACTCCTTGCTTGTTTGTCTTTGATAACCATATAAAAAAACACTCACTAACATCAGAAATCTCACAGGCTGGAAAATGGACTGGGGTGTTTTCAGTGTTTCTCTTCCTGCTGGAAATAGCTGCAGATGAAGATCAGTTCCTGATTCTCCTGCTGTAGCAGGTATTACACCAATGGCTGTGTGCTTAAAGTCTCAGGTGCCATATAATATTTCTCAAAGACTTCTGGACTGACTTAAGTACAGTGATTTCTCACAGCAGTAACCTTATTCCATTAAACTACTTTCATGTTTGTGACCAGGACTTGCAGACATACACAGAGTTGAGTCCAACAGTTTTTCTGGTCCATACAAAAAAGTAAGACCACCTACCCCCATCTGAACATGAGAGGAAAACACTTTCCTTGGTTTTAAGTGTACCCGTTCTTGCATGAAAGTACTGTATCCTGTTCCCAGAAGCAGGGATAAAGTTGCATTTATCATAACTTAGAAGAGAAATACAGGCTTACACAACAAAAGGTCATTATAAATTACTGCAGTTCAGAGTTTTATAAAGGCAAGACAAATTTGCAAAGACAGACTACAAGAAGATAGCAAATATGTTATTTTCTATGAGGAAGGGAAGGGTTAAGCCTGACAAATGACATACTAAATTTAGAGTAATTTTTGCATGTGGTTGCATGTCTAGTTGGAACTAGTCTGCCAAAACTCATTTTACTTATGACCCTTTACAGCTAGCAGAGAAAGAGGTCCATTGTTTTCTTTGTATTAGTGAGATTAAAAACACAGGCCCCCCAGCAGAAAAGGCAAGCACTGGAAGCACTGTCTGAGGCAAAAAGAAACATTTTTAATTCTTAATAAACCACATACAGACGCACATCTATATGTGTGCATCCAACACACGCGAGCATGTGTATTTCCTAGGGGGCCAGATCTCATTCTATAAGCAGTTACGTGCCATGTGGGTGAAAACAAAATGAGACAAAGAGGAATGCTGGTCACCCTTACTTCAAATGCTGCAGCAGAGTCTTTCCCTCACAGCCCTCAGGAGGTGCCTTGCACAGAGAATCTGTTACTGCATCTCAACCAGGTATGACTGGGGAGGGATGCAGATGCACCACCACCCTTCTGCCTCAGGTAGCAGGCAGCAAAGCAAATGTGTCTGGGACAGCTGCTCTCCCTCTCTGAAGCAGCAGCACATTGTACAGAGTGAGAAAAGTTCTGGGTGCAGTCAGACAGCTGAGGCAAGCTTCCACCCACTTCAGCTTCAGTAAGTGTCTGCTGAGGATGGGATTGGTTGGATGTAGATGTCTATGTCTGACCCAGTTACCACAGGGCTCATTTGGCATTGGGGCAGAGGGGAGAAACAGATGCTTTTGGAAACATTTCATCTTACTCTAACACAGAACATCTTAACTAGGTTTCCTTGGGCTCTTGGGAGAGCTAGATGACTAACACAGGTGTGGATACTTCTACTCTTGACAGCAGCTAGCCAGGATGAATCTTGCCCTGGATAATTCACTGCTCTTCATACTTCTTTGAAACAGGTAGTCTTTGCCCCCGATTGCTCCTAATGAGGAGCTGGCTTTGACCCTCCCAAATCTTGCTCTGACTGGCAAAACTACTGCAGGAACTCCCCCAGAGTACAACTAGCTAGAAAAGGGGTTGGTCTCTCATGAAAAATAGCAAAACAGCTGCACAACTTTTCCTTGGGGAGCACAGTGGCTGAGCAGGAGTACTGTAATACTGTCTCTACCTACACAGCTCTTTGGTTCTCTGTCAGTGGAAGAAATCTCATTTCTCTCAGGTTCAGAATATTTGTCTTCTGGCTGCAAGAGGTACACAGTTAGACAAAGTACTTGATTTTCCTTTGAGGTCTTGAGAAAACTCAGTGACATAGAATGTGTCCTTCCTAGACATTTAATTCTCTTGTACACGTAATGCTGCCACGGAAATAAGGTAAAGCTTATAGAAAAAAATAATGTTTTGCATCATAGGAGCTGAAAGGTTGGGAAAAAACAGATGAAATGCAGGAGCTGTTCATTACTTCAGAAAGGGAGGCATCAAACTTCCCAACTAAACCTGGAGTGTGAACAATTACTCTGGATCTGGCTATTTTAATCAGTGAGGTGGTTTTAGAGAGAAGATGGTTTCTACCAGTTGCACAAAAAGTTATGCTACTGAGAAGAAAGGTCCCTTTGAGACAGACAGTAAAAGAGAGAGAGGTAATTATCACCAATATAACACCAAAGGGTTAGTTGGAAGGAACTGGAAAATTACAATGTGCACAAACCAACTTCTCAAGCACTTTAGGCAGAATTTAGTCACCCATGTCCAAATATGTGATCCACAAAGGATTTGCTTAATCCTTTAGATGTCTGAGAGTCTGTAAGTGCTTAAGTTTGGACAGGAAAGCTTAGTTTGGCGTCAACATTTCTGCTACAAAGCATGCCCAATGGAACCATGATACTGGCTGAGCCAAATACTTTTTCTCCATCTCTGCCAAAGACTGTGAGATTCATGGCTTGTGTCTCAGTTCAAAGAGGCTGTATCCCGTAAACATATTCAATGCACACCTAAAGTTTCCTGATAGTCATGAAAGCTTGAGATGCTTTTGTTAGCAGGGGTGATGATGAGAATCTAATATACATAACAGCTCAGCAGTTATCTTGTGATTTCCTCAAAGCACAAGAAAGAGGTAAGTTCCCTTGTCTTAGGGTACTCAGATTCCATATCACCCACTTCCATGAAGGTGTCCTAGCCACCCATCTGTGGACTGCATCAATTGCTTGTTTCCCTGGAAGTCAGGTAGGGCAGATTCCACATCTCCTGATCAAGGTAAGCCCCCTGTGCCAACAGGAAAATGAGAATTCATGAAGCTGGGGAAAGGACAGGACAGGCTCTGCAGTCTTCTGCTCTTGAGACTTTCCCCAAAATGGAGACTACTAATCTCTAGTTCTTGAAAGATGCAGGTTCAGCTCAGCCAAACCAGCAGGACTTCTCAGTGTACACAGCTGAAGAGTTGTAGAACCATAAGAGCTTTTTTGGCTCAAATTTTGGCACCTGGTGGCAGTTTAAATCATACATTTGACATCCACATCCTTCTTTGTATTTTAGACTAGGGCCCTATAGTTATTTATCCATGTCAGGGGCATGTGTGGACCAAGAGGTCTTGGGACCTGTGGACATTCCTGCTGACAAGGACCTACCACACAGTTAGATCCTGTTCCTGATGCCTCATTACCCTGTCTTTCCCTTAGCTCAACAACCTAACAAAGTCTAGCAGTTGCCAGTGGTTTCAAAAGGTGATGATGGCTGCACTCCTGAAAGCACTGTCACAGAGACAAGGCCACCAACACCTCTCCCTCATCTCCACCCTTCTTAGACAACTTCTTTTCACTTCAGATTGTTGCCAGTGCATGATCAGGGACACCAAATAGTTTCCAAATACATCAAAACTAAGTTCAGTAAACAAAAGAAACATTTTACTTTTCTACTACCAAGTATAGAGTAGCTTGGGGGGCGGGAGGGGTTCTATTTATTTATTCATAGTTAAGATTCCACAGGTGTTTCCCCTACAACTAAATTTCACTACCTCTTTAATGTCCTTTATTTTCCTGATCTCAGTGACATCCCAGAATAATGACTTTCATAAGTTAAATATCTGTTGTGCAATTGATTTTATAAATTTTAATTTGCTGTCTCAGTTTCACTGAGTATTCCCTTGGGATTTTTTTTTTTTTTAAGGAAAAATGGTAAGAAAGAGCATCTGATTTATCTTCCCAGGTCTATTAACTGTCTTGGATAGGTCTACCATATACTTTTTCATTTCCTCTTTAAATGATCCCAACCTTTTCAGACTCTATTCATATGGAAGTCATTCCATGCCTCCAATCTTTTTTTTTATTTTCTTTCTCCCTATTTAGTTTTACTGTTTTCTCTCCAGGGCAGGGAGACCAGTGGCAAGCCTGTCATTCCAGGCAGCTGGAGGAGTACCATTTATGTCACGACACAGTGAGATACGGCAGCCTCAAACTGTGAATTCCATTTTGCATTTGAGCCTCCATTTTGTACAACAGGTTGAATGTGTCTAACCCCGAGCCAGGATGTGGAAACATGCTTCAGTACTGACAAGGCTGTCAAGCAAAGGTATTAGACACTACCCGAGAAAGCCATTTCATAGGAGTCTGGACCCAACAGCTACAATTGGCTTTGAACTGTTGGCCCAAACCCAAAGGAAAAATAGTTTTTAAACAGAAGGTGCTGGCATGTCTGGTGGATCTGCTGCTTCACATTCTCTGCATATGGCAAAAGGAAAGACGTTTTGCTTAGTTGGAGATATTGCTCTCAGCAGAGCCAGCAGCCTGTTACCGCATGATGAACTCCTGGTAGAAAAAACCCTCCTGTTCTAACTGATGGACAAATCTCAGATTCTCAAAAGAGGTGAGGTTGTGTGGAAAGAAAGGTAGAGCGTCCAGACATTTGTCATGAGGTAAAGTTTTATGGTGACTTTTTAAAAAAAAAGAAGTGGGAAATACCACATAGCAAAGAAGAACCAGCAGACTAGCTAGAAATAACAAGGGGACCAGAGTTCCTGTGATTTAAGCAAAAATTTGATCAAGTATGGGTCTGGTGGACACTACTTTGCATGGCGGAATCCATTATATCTTACATTGTACCTTTTACTCATACTACCTTTTTCTCTGTTGTTTTGATTTGTTTCTGTTATTTGTTCTTTTAATTGCTGCTACACACAAATCTGTCTTTGTAGTAGTCACCATGGCTCTCCTGGTCAGTCATAGCATTGTATCTTGCTTTTCCAACATGGTCCATGTGGCAGGACACGGGCTGGCCCTGCTCACATGATGTTTCTATCCAGCCATGCTGCCCTTTCACAGAGGAGTCACTGTTTGGAGAGCACTGCCCAACCAGATGTGTCAGCATTCTGAATCCAGAGGCTTGGCTGGTACTTGCAGCCTCCACTACAGCCATCCCATCTCAGTTCCCCAGGGTATTGAAGGCACCTGTTCATCTTCACATCTGCAGAGCACAGCACAGACAGCTAGATTACTGTCACAGCAAAAGAGCCAGGTAAGCACAGTTTGGAAATGGGAAAGGGCTCTACCTGCAGAAAGTGGAGGCTGCCACCCACTGAAGGCCTGCTGCAGCTTTGGAAGAATTCTTGAAGCTCTGGGTGGAGCATCACACTGTGCTGGAGAAAGAGGTGGCATATAAGGGCTGTCATCTGGACACCTAAGGATCACCTCAGATGATTCATCCCAGGAGAACATTTTCATGCCTCTCTAGATTTTTCTATACTTGATTCCAAGCCTTTTATTCATCTTGTTGCCCTTTCACATGATGAAGATCCTCTGAAGACTCCATAATGTTCCAAATCTGTAAGACCCACCCTACCTCCATTATTGCCTTGTCCTGTCACATCACCTGCAACCTCAACAGTCAACCAAGTGCATGACAAAGAGCAACAAAATTGTTCAGCTAGAAACTTTCAGAAGAGTAGCAGAAGGTGTCACCTCAAGGCTTCGTAAAAGATGAACCAAATACAGAAGTGAAAGAATGAGTGCTCTGGACACTGGGAAAGGTGAAGGCTTCAAGGTTTGAACAGAGAAGTAGAAGTGAAAGCTGGAAGTGTTTTCCAAATAGCAGGGGCAAATGGGAAGAGCAGGGAGAATGGTAATGGATGCCTTATTCCCTGTAGTGGGAAGCTGTTCTTAGCTCTTGGGAATAGGTTGTGACATGCTCTACACATAGAGTAAACAAATATTTCTTTTCCCTTCACCACAAGTTTCTTTCTTTCTCTGTAGTGGGGCTGAATAATTGTTTCTAAAACACCTATACTAGTGAATGACTTTGACTATCCAGGGGTTTTTTACTATTTATAATTAAGCTAACAAATTGATAAGTAAGTCCTCCTTGTTATACACTAAGAACTGAAGACTCTTTTAAAATCACTGAATTTACCAAACTACAGCAAGTGAAGAACAAGAATAAAAAGCAGGGATAATGAGTGTGCACTTACTTGGACAATTCTCATTGGACTGTAATTGTTTAATATGCCATTTTATAGTTTATAGAAAAAGTAAAGCTTCCATTATGCAAGTCAAAAATACGCAGTTTGTCTGTTACTTCATATTTGGTGACACACAGAGTGAAACTAGCTTTTCTGCTGTCCTGTCTTGTGCCAGGCAGTGTAAAGGAGAAAGGATTCTGCATGCTCCAGTATGGTTTACCTTACACATGAGGGCTGGAAAAGTCCAGGGTGAAGAAAACACCAGGACAAGAAATGAGGTGATGCTTTTCTGGTCATGCCATTAATGGGCTCATCTTCATGAACAGACAAAAATCACTGGACTAGAACCATGAAAACACTGGGAAGAAGAGGGGATGGTGAAATTTATGATGATTAACAGTCACCTCAGGTGTCTCACTTCAAAATTCAGACCTGTGAAATCCCACTGAGCTTTTTTTTTTTCAGAAGTGAAATAGCTCATATTCATCAGACTAGACAGTCCTCATCAGGGTGCAAGAGCTGTAACTGGCTAGTCTGTAGTAGAGATTTCTTACAATTTCCAATTTCCAATTTCCAGTTGCTGGTGAAAACTCATACAGAGTTGCCAGATTTATCAGTACATACATTTATCAGTACATACAATGAAAAAATATTCATTCTATGGAGAAAAAAATTTTGGCACATATTTTTCTATTAAACCTGATGAGAAGGGTGAGGAGAAAGTATCTTTCTTCCCTACTGTCTCTATCACACACAAAGGAGTATAAACCTGTTTGATCCAAGAACACTTTGCTTCAACCGTTATCTATTGAGCTAGTAAAGAAAATAACAGCATTAAATGTAGTATTTGAGATTTGAGATGAATAGGTTATTTTATATTTTGAAAGCTAAGCAACATAGCTTTACCATGTACAGAACAGACCAGAACTTGGCTACAGTCAGTGCCTTGAGGAATAGACTCCTTCTGGCAATCCTATTCAATAGTGCAAGAAACACCCAACGATCCTAACTGAAAATGCTTTTTCCAGAAAGGTATTACTGGGGAGGGACAAACAAAGCCTTTCCAAACCCATCTTTACCCTGAAGAATTCTTCCACATTGTTCTGTTCACTGGAACACTCAATTAAAAAAAAAAAAAACCTCCTATTGACTCATTTAGAAACTATCAGACAGGCTTGGGATGTTCCTGTTTAACCAAACTATTGCCTTAAGAAACAAGCTCTGTTGTTATTTTAAGTTCTGGCAGATGCAGTAAATATATTTGGATCCCAACCACATTATATTATGTGTGTGTCTTACTGTGGATCAAATATATTAGTGTTTTCATAATGTGTTTTACACATGAAGCAATGATAACAATCAATGATAAACTTTATGCATATACTATCATGAATCTGCAGGTCAATATATGTACAGAAACCAGAAAACATCTACATCTGTACTTAAGAATAGGTTTATCATTTTCTCATATCAATTGCAGAACTACAACGAAATTAATTAGCAGCAGAATAATGCCAAAACTGCAACATAGGCTTGTCACTTTTGCATAAGGTCCTGAAAATATTCATCCAGTACGGACAGAAATTTGGCCTGACCTGAGTTTGCAAATCTCCTTGCTTTTGCTTTTTGTGATTACTTGAACATGATACTTTTGTAGCAAGAAATGTTCACCAAAAATCACCTAAAATTAATAATGCAGAATATTTGTGCAAAGTCAGGTTGAGACTTGTAATGGAGAGAAATTGCATTGGAAAAAAGATTCTGAATGTTGAACATACTTGTTTAGGGAACATTCTTTCCATACAGCCAAAAGAGCTTGAATTTCAAGTATCAATATACTCATGACCAACTGATTGCAAACAAGCAATTCATAGAAATCATCTGATGAATCACTCCAAATAAATTTCAATAATGAACAAATGAACAGAAATTGTGGTTAGATGATGGAAACCTTCTGAATAGAGGAGAAGAGGTGAAATTTTTTGAGTTACTTATTAGGAACTATTTGTCCAGATTTTCCTGCTACCATGTAGTAACAGAAAAGCTGTAGCAAGCATCTGTGGAGCAAATGAAAAAAGTAGACTCAGTCCTTGGCATGTTCTCCTGCCACAAAGCCCATTCAGTCAGAACAGCTGTGGTAGGAATACGGTTGCTTTTGTACTCCTGGTGCAGAGCAATGTACAGCATGAAGGAAACTATATTTTTTACTTAAAATAAAAACTTTTTTTTTATTCTGCCTGTGGTAGAATACAAAACATTTTAAAAATACTCAATTCTCTGAGCACCCCCTTTTAAAATGTCTTTTAAGCTATTACTACAGAATAGCTCAGCTGATTCAGCAGAGTCCTGACAGATTTAAAGTGGCATAAAGAAGATCAAAATTTGGTCATTAGTGGAATTTAATTTAATTTCTACCCAAGTAATTGTTACCTGAGAAAAGAATTGGAACCAGTTACTTCTGATTGAGTGACTAACAGGGAATATATATGCTCTCTCTGGAGCTCATATTCAGTTCTTCAAAAGGCTCAGCATTTCTCACATTTACTTTCACTATATGGTACCTCTTTCCTTCATCTAAGATTCTTGGCTCTGTACAAGTATCTGTGCATAAGGAAGGGAGATTGTATCACTGTTGACAATAAAACTGCAATGCAAAAATACAGCAAGCGCTTTGGCTTATGACTGCAAATAAAACACTTTACTTCAACACACTGAGAACAGATTTATTTGCATTTGCTTCTTTAGGAAATGGCTCCCTATACCTCTGCATACATTTGCACACACGTACAGGCAGAATAGAAAAAAAAATCATGCTGGTTTTTGGTTGCCCCCAGAACTGCCAGAGTTAATGTATGGTCCAAGAAGAGTTTTCAGATAGAATTTTAACCTTTTCTTCCAACATAGATTCATGCATTTGATTCCTGTCGTCACTGAAGCCAGCAACAAAACTATTGTTTATTTCTGTGGGAAAAGGATCAGGTCCCTTATTTGCAATTTTGGCTTTTTTCAAAATAATGTGGTTTTTTATTAAAAGGAAATAAATCCCTATCTGCATTTAATCACACAGCTAGCATGAAAATGAACTCAATGAATAAAAATGTCAGGAGTGGGAAACTATAGGGTTCTCTCGTAGCCAAGTTTTCTATCTAAAATTAGCCTGCCTTTCTGGATTTACTGCTGTCTTTAAGTGAATGTCCTTTTGACAATAAAGCAGTGCTTCTTGGATTTAGACAGTGTTGTGAAGAATATGATAAAGTGCTCTGTGATGTATGACTTTGATTGACTCAGGGGACCTTACTGTTTCGATGCTGTGGTCTGTTCTTTCTTTGCTAGATGTAGACTTTCTGTTCATTTAATACTCAGTTCAGGACCAGAACTTGGAGAAGGATGTGTGTAAAAGATGTAGAGTACCTTGTTTCTGCCATGCTAACATGATGAATTATAGTGTATTAAGAAAGTGTTGACACATGTGGGAATAGACTCTTGAAAGTCTTGCCAGTAATTAAGGCACATTGTATGTAAAGTCACTAAAAAAGTTAGAGGCTTATTCTTTGTTATAGAGATGTTTTGCCAAGTGGTGTTATTCATAGTCTTGATGGAAAATACTTGTATCTTCAAAATTGTTGTGGTTCACACAATAATGAAGGCAACAGACAGAGATTCATCAGTATGAATTTTTTTTAATGTTTCCAATAGCTGGATAGGTAATAATTTTTCTGCTGGAGAGGAAAAAATGTTCTAAGACAAGTGAGTGCCTTGCTGATAAATCACCTGAGCATTATCAAAATGGACACAAGGCTTGAGGAGCTGCTACTTAAGCATAAGGGATTCTGCATCCTCTGCACAAGCGTCCTGAGCCTGCCCCTGAGACCTGCTCTTTACCTGCATCCCCTCACACTCATGGCCAGTGCCATGAATTCCCCACCTTCAGCTCTTTGCCAGCATGCCAAGACGAGCCTGGAGGAGGGAGCAAGTGAGTGCCTTACAGGAAGCTACAGCTGCCCTCCCTGGTCCCCCTGTGGATCACAGGGGCTCAGCCACAGTCTCAGAGCGCTGTCTTCATGCCCACCGCAAGATGTCCCCTCCTAGCCCTAAGATATTGCCTGTCCCTTTCCGCAGACTCCATGCAGCTCTGAGGCCCTCATTTCCTCCAAGCCTTATGCTGGTAACATAAGCATATTAATCCATCAGACACCTCGTGCAGGGCATGGCTCAAGCTACCCACACGATGTGTTATATCATCCTGCTACCCCATGCTTGTTCTGCAGAAATTTGTCCACTTCTCCATGCTCCAGCTGCATAAACCTATCCCTTTCCTACAACAACTTAGGCGCTTAAGCACTACTGCTGCTGACACGAGGCTCTCGTGCACCAAAAAATATTTAAATCTGTCTTTGGCTTTGTTCCTTTCATCATGAAAGGTGCACACATGTCCATCACTTTGAGGGGCAGGGTTTGGCAGGGAATTAGCACAGTACCAGTTTCCTTAGCTTCCCCCAAGGAGCCTGCTGAGTTCATTGTAGTGCAGATTGGCCCTATCCTCCCTTTCTTGCATTATGATATTTTGTTTCCTTTCCTTCTAAATAACTTTCTTGAAGACTGAAAAGAAATCATGAGACTTTTCAGCCAATTCCCTGCTAAATCTTAAGGTATGCCCTATTTAGATAGTTTTTTAATGTGTAATGCATGCATCTAGCAGAAAGATTTTACTCAGGGAGTTGGCATTTAGTGTTTAGTAAATACTGAAAAAATTGGTAGAGAGAATTTAGTACTTGATTCAAAATTACAATACACCACTGAAGGACAGACACTTAGAGTGACTGAAGAGAGCTCATAGGCTTACAGTTACTCAAGCATTTAGTATGAATTCAGTGTGAAATTTCTCAGCAAGACTGTGTACAAGTGTGGCTGCTCAATACATACCACCATACTTACCAAGTCAAATGGCACCAATATCAATTACAAAAAGCTCACAGAAACAGACCATCAGGAGTGTTGTAGGGCTGTGCCCATGCTAGCAACGCTTGACTCCCTGGAAAATGTGGCATTGTAGGATTCAAAACCATCCTTGGATGTTGAGGGTAACACCATTCATTTATAAAGCAAGGGACAGTTTCACAGATAGCACAATTAAGCATCAAATCTCTCAGAAGACAAAAGTAAACTGGAAATTATTTTATAGGACCTTTTCAGTCCTTTTTTCTTTTCTACCTTCTGGTGCACTTTTCAATACCAGAACTTTCCTCAGATTTCCCTACAGTCTTGTGCTTAAGCATGAATCCCAGTGCCTATTGATTTATGTAAAATATTTAGTTCAATGAATTGTATTGCTTACACCGCCAAGTTCTTTTATATCTTTCCTTCGGTCATTATAGCCTCCACAGAGTATACCAGCCAAATATATAAACTCTACATATGTTTCTACTAGAGTAACTGGACTCACAATTAAGTCCAATTAGTCTTTGCTCTCAAGAATTTAATCACATCTATCATGCACATTCAGTAAATCAGAACTGTATTTCTCTCCTTTTCTTTCCTACCTCAATTGAGATTTGCTTTGACATTCAGCTCCTGTGACTATATGAACCTTTAAGTTCTTTAAGGAAATAATAAGGAGAAAAGGATGGAGAATAAAAAAAATCGCAAATGGTGTAACAGAGGTAGGTGGGGAACAATACCACTGCATCTCAGTACCAGATCCAAGAGGTACTCATTAAATCATGAGGCTAATGAAGATGTAATTTTTCACACACTACAGGCCAAGTCCCATAACAGATTGCAAAAGAGGTTTGTGGAAGGCAAAAGTATAAAAGTGGTCAAAAAGAGATTACCTGGATTAGTGGAGAATAGGTCATTAGTGGCTATAAAAATGATGGCTTAGCTGCAATCTGAGACAGACTGGGGGAAAGCATCCCTTCAGTCAGCCCTGCTCTCTGGTCTTCCAACTCAGTCACTGTTTGCTCCTGTTCAAAAAACTATTAGGTCATGGGGACTTTTGTTCTGACCCAACGAATCTGCTAGTCCCAAATCTCCCCTCTTTTCAGTATGAAGGTGTTTTTTGGGTGGGTCATTGCACAAAAATGCGAAACATTTTTTTTTAAATAAAGTGAATGAAATGTAATATAGACTGTTATGCTGTGGAAAGGCTGAAGATGTGCTCTCATCTACAGCTCTGGAGTCCTTTTTGATCCTGTTTAACAAGACATAGAAGACATTTAAAAGGTTCCAAATGATGCAATGAAAATGATTCAAAGAATTAATAGTGTGGGAGGGAATTTCTACAGGAGATACAAGTAAAAAAAGAATAAATAGGACCATTTATTTTACAATAGACAGAGGAAAACATATGTTAGAGATATATAAAAAGTGCAGTGTGAGTAGAAGCCCAAGAGTATCTTTCTATCCATACTCTTCTAGACTAAAACAAAATGCATTCACATGAAGTAAAATGCAACAAGTGAAAGAAGACAGATTTGTCTGCAATTCCTAAATACCCTCTGAAGACTACAGCTACCACGTACCTTTGAAATAAATATATCCATAGCACACAGATTTAACTGTTTTCTTAGTTAAGAACTTCTGTTCTGTTTACTCCTAAAGAGTTTCAACCCTGTTTTCACTTGATTTAAAAAGAAAATAGTGCCATTGACATTTTTCATATTTCAAAATGAATTTCAAAATGCGGTTTCAAGCCAAAAATTTTTAACAGTCAAAATTAAAGTTAAGGAAGAAACTTATTTCCTGTCAGCTGGCATTGGTTTTCATATGGTTTTTTGTCCGGTACTGAGCTGTTTCATTTTTTATGGGAAAACAAATTTTTCTCAAAATGGGCTAAACACAAAACCATCAACACTGTTGCAATTTAACTTTCAAAAAATCATTTTTACTTTTATTTTCACAAAAATTTAAATTAAAAAAAAAAGAGAGTGACTCACGAGGGAAATTTTTGTAATGACCAATATATAGTTTCAAAATAACCATCAAAATAAACACTTTAACTTTAGTTCAAAATTTTCAAGAAAAGATTAGAGGCAGAAGGAACAGTAAGACCATGCACATTGCAAAGTGGTTATACAGAAGGTAAGAACTGCAAACAACTATGTCTCTGTTTATCAACAATCCGCTAATTGCTGGTTTAATGTGATCATAGAGAATAAGCAGGTATAAGCAGACTAAGCACAGAATACTGGGTTGTAAGTAACCTCCAAAGAAGTGTTGCAGCTGTTGTCAGTGATCCTGGAATAGTGTAGATGAACTATTAATAAAATACAGCTTATTATTTCCTACATTTTTAGCAAGTATTTATGCCTAGTTTGGAGGTTGACCTACTAAACCTTATTCAAGTGAATGAACAGTGTCCAACCAACAAAGAAATGCTGGTGGATCATCTTCTGGTGCTTACACTTGGACTTTATTGAGTCAAAACTTCAACTGAAGGTAGGAAAAGTTTTGTAAAATCCAAGCAAGGACTTCCAGGTCTGTCCCAATGGGACTGCTCTCAGGAGTAAGGGTTGAATTGTTATACCACAAAATACCAGCTGCAGTTACGTTAACCAGGATAAGGTTTCAAGGGATATCCAATCTTCATGCCTCAATGTAAAGCTAATCACCAGCTGGACTACAGAACAAATTTCCCCTCTGGTATAATATCACACAATTATATGCATTATGAGGGTTTAAAATCTGGCATTGGCTGTGCTATTGTTGGAACTAGGATAACCACTCCAGTTCCAGCAAGAGGCCGTTCCTCTGCAGTAATTTGTAGGTTAGGGAAGGTTTTAAAATAGGAAGTCTTTTCTTATGCAAATAGGGACATGATAAGAAACCAGAGGCCTGCAGGCAGCAATCTGAAGCATCACCAGATCACAGAGGAGGAGCATCAACATGTCCACATACCAGGGCAACCTTCAGAACCAGGCTTTCATGGCACCATAACGTAATAAAAGCCCTAAGGCTGGGTCTCTACAGAGGGATGAGTTTAACCTAGACTTTATATCCAGCTTTTAAAATATTGCTAGCAATCCTCTAGTCCAGAGAACTGTGAAGAAGGAATAAAACCAGAGAAATTAACCCTAATAAATTATTCTCCCAAACAACTTTTTCCCTCTCGTTGCTTTCCCTGGATTCATACATGACTGTATTTGAAGTATTCAGCAAACTCTGTGCAAACAGTGGGCACTTTCACTTTTGATCCATGACTGTGGGTTGTTTCAGGGCTGTGCATTGGATATGTAAGCCACATGGCATCAATTTGTTTTCTAAGAGCTGACTTTAGCCTAAGGCTGCCCTGGAGAGAAAGCATTTCCTCTCTATCATGTTGCTTAAGGCTATATCTCTTCTTGAAATCAGAGAGTCTCTCTCTTCACTGACCAGGGACCTGGCTCCTTCCACTCCTTTCAGTTTTGAATTTGCCAGTGGAAGAGTCATTCCCCTGTACAGATCTTGCATATAATGTCTGCTGTATATGAGCTTCCAGCACAGTTGTATTATGCACAATCCCTTGAACCCTCTTGGTTCCTAGGATGATCACTTTCCTACATCACTTTAGGAACACCCTGCAAGACTGATACGAAGGAGCAGGGTAGAATCATAGAATCACAGAGTCGGTTAGTTTGGAAAAGACTTCTATGATCATCAAGTCCAACCATTAACCCAGTACTGCCAAGTCCACCAGTATCTGTGCCCCTAAGTGCCACAACTACTTGATAATGAACACAAACTCCTGTTCTTCCAGCCTGAGCCTTTACCGTAACATGCCTTCTGTACACACAATCAAGATCATTAGGGGTTTCCATAGAAAATACTGATGTACATGTTTTCCAAAGCTTCTTAAAAGGAGGTGAATCCAGATCTCAAAGAAGCCAGTACAAGTGGAAGATGCTTGACACTTTGTAGTCCCTTAGGCAATGATCCCAAAACTGGTTTCCAACACACACCTCCCACACAGACTCCACGCTGATGGTCAACAGACACACCCTCTGCTGACAAATACCAACCTGAGGTACCTTGAACTCTGTTTTCTCTGTACCTACTGTCTCAAAGCAGCCTTTGAACTGAAATCACCATATGGTTTTGCAGTTGTGCTGGTCAGCCTATGGTCTCACATGCTCTAAGCTGGTGTTGCAAGCCTGGGCATGATCACAGTTATCACCCCTTGTTGAAGAGGCATTGAGAGAAGCAGAGTCCACAGGACCACAAACACAGACACTGCAGCTCCTGGTTTAGTAAATATTTCCTCATGGATCCACCCCTTTCGTTGGAGAATTGAAAGCAAAACCGCAGTTTCATGTCATCTGAGTTTAAACCATTAACATAGGCATTATTTAATAATTTTAAAATTGTCAGCAGTCCAGATTTGTCATGGGAAATTGGGATATTTCATGTACGTAAGTAGGAAGATGGTGTCAAACTTCCTTGTAAGAAGGGCAGACTGAACATCAGACACAATTTCACATCCTCCCCACGCTTGTGATCTGCAGGGGAGTATCAATTTGTAGGACTGCAGCACACTAGTCACACTTCCAGCTCCAGCTATTTCTACTCTTAAAAACTGGGAATTCTTTCTGTTCTTCTCCTACATACTTAAGGAAAACAATCAACCTTCCAGAGTAAAATTTAAATGCAATGGAAAACACTTTGATAGGTGTAAAGAATAATGTAATGTCTTTAGTAGCCAAGTATCAAAGTACGTACCAGGTATTCCCAGCTTATATCAGTGGGGTTATAAACATATCAGACATTATAAACACAATTCCCAAAAGCGTAAGAGAATAATCAGAGTAGACGAAAAAGATGAGGTCTTTGGCAGTGATGTAGAATAAGGCTATTTTGCATTTGGGTGGAAAATGTTGTATTGATGGATACATTGGATAACATTCTAATTCAATACTTTATATTCCCAAACTCAGCAGGGTGTTTTTAGACAGCAACTAGAAATGTTCACCATCTTACACAACTCTTCCAATGTAGTACACCCCTGCTAATGTCCAAGTTCAGCATGGCAAAACATATCAGAAAATGGATGTTCTAGAAAGACAGTGTAGCACGTAATAAGCATAGGAAAAACTGTCAGGAGTCCCCAGAGTAACTCAATGGAGAATGAGAGTGGGGATGTTTTACAGGAGGCCCATTTGTATTTTCTTTCATTATTTAATATGTTTATATGTGATCTGGTATAAAAAATCTACATCCCTTCCTTGCAAGGGGTGGAGATGACACAAAAATCATAGAGTGGTAAATAATGAGAAAAGCAGATCTATTCTAAAAGCAATCTGGTTTGTGTGGTAACCTGAGCTCACTAGGAAAAAAAATATATATTTTACTGTACAGTTAAATGTAATTCTGAGTATCCCAGATAGTTTGCACACTGAATCAGTGGGCTATATTTTAGAAACAGAGACTTAGAAAAGGATTTAGAGGTCACGGCTGATAACCAACCGAGTGCACAAGAGTTCCCCATGCAATGCACTGCAAAAGAAAGAAAATGTGATCTTGGTATTTGCAAGCAGAGGACTATAAAACACAAGGATGGAAAGGAAGATGCTGACTGTTCCTTGGAATATTAACAGTAGAAGGAGGGAAGGGCCAGCTCCAATGTCCATATTTTAGAAAATACTATCGACAGACTGGAAAGAGTTCAAGAAAGACTTGCAAATATACTTGGAGTTGGCAAAAGCTGTGAGATACTGAAAAAAAAGACTCGATTCATTTAATTTATCCAATAGGAGAATAAATGGTGATTTATCTGTGGCTTATAATAGAGCTGGCTGGGTATTCTCTCTCAACAATAGAAAATGAAATTTCCACAAAAAATTCTATTAAAAAAAATAATGTCAATTTTCCTTCAGGATAAGCAAAATTAAATAGTTCACTGTAAGCCACTCTGCTTCTCAATTTTTTTCTGTTCAAGGAAACTTTAAACTTCACCTTTTTGTGAATACATTTATCTGTGGTGTAGGTACCTGTTTTCTCCTACAGGCCAGCCTCAGGGTAATTCGTCACCTAATTCAAAGTTGTATATAACATTACAGGAGCTGTAGTCCAGCCGAGAAGCCTCTGCCTAAGTTGAATAAGGATAGTGTTTGTTCAGGCTGTAATTCCCAGGAGCAATGCAGCATTATGGGAAAATATTTGTTTTTAATATTGAACTGACACAAAAGAAAACCCTGGTAAATCCATTTAGTACATTCAAAAACAAGGGTCCTACATTAAAGAAAATGATAATTTTATTTAGATAATTTTAGATAACTTTGTTTGACATTCTGGGTTTTCTTTATGTTAATTAGGGGTTTTTTCTGTGTCATTTGGAGCGAAAACAAATGTTGACAAGTCACATCTGCCCACTGTGTGAAAATTCCAAATTTTGTTCGGTCTCAGCTAGCAAGTAGCTGTATTATATTTCTGATACCAGGAGAATCTCTGAATTAGCAGACAGAGACACGACATCCAGTAGGTGGAATCTGACACTAGAATAATCCAAATTAGATAAATGCCAAGGTTTTAACTAGGGAGGGAATTAAACACTGCGACAATTTATCTAAGAATGGGATAGACTGCCATGTGTGGTATTTAAAGATGGGTTATCTCCCTATCTGTTCTAGCTGGTGATTCAATTCCACAGACTGTATTGTAATAGAAAATAACCACAGTCTCTTCAACCATAACATCTAAAAGTCCAGGGAGCAGGATTGCAGGGACAGAAACTGCCAGAAAGCCTCTGTCTTCAGGGCCAGAAAAGAGGGATGTTTATGTTACACCACTTGAACACCTTTCCTTGTCCATCCGTAATACAACTATAAAATCAAAAATTTCATAGACATAGCCTATAACTGGTCTGTGGTTTGAAGCCTGACTTACATATAGCCATCAGAACCAGTATTCTCTGTCTTGTGCTCAAGGAGCCTTTTCCTTGCTTTCTCACTTTTCTGATTCTCAGTTCCCAAACAAACAAATAATCTTGCAAATGGCCTATTCTGGTTCCTAGACCAAAGGAGGACAATTAAAACTTCATGAGAATGTTTTTAAATTACAGTTTTAATTATCATAGAAGTATTAAATGAGAATGCTGTATAGCCACTTAGTAAAAACTGGAAGTGAAAATAATGCAGGCAACATCTCTCACCTCCAACAGTGTCACACTGTGAGTTGACTCTTATTTTCTGGAGAATGTTGACACAATAGGAAGAGATGAAAGCCTGCAGTAGAAAGAGCAGGATATTCTAAGCTCAAGTTAATCCATCCAGAGAACAGGAAAACTTCTCTCAATAACAAAATAGGCCTTCTTAAGGTCAGTAATAGCAGACTTCATCGACTGGCAGCAGCCTGCTGAACACAAAGGAAATGTGGCTTTTCCTTTTTCTTTGCTATGGCTCAATAGCTTTGTTTTAGCCTGTCGGTCAGCTTGTTTACAAGAAAAGTTTCTTGTGCAAAGAGTATCTTTCCTTGTGCAAAATATTCCAATATGTCAACTGAAATGACTCTGCATCACTGCACTACCTTATAGCCTTTCACATGACAAAATGTTGAAGTTATATATGCAGCGATACAACGGGGGCTGGTTAAGGTTTCCAGATACACAGCATTCAAGCACGGACCAGCCTCACTGTAGGTTTTCCCTCTGCTGTTGCCAAATGACAAAACATTAGAAGCTCAGCAGCACACAGCACCATTAAACTGACTGATGGCAAGAAGACGTCAGAAAACACGGTTCTGTAAATCTTTCCCTGAACACATAAAAAGCAGGTCTCAGATTTCCCTGCCCCCTCCATGCACACTCTATGCATGCATTTCATAATTTCCCAGGAAACCTAAACAAATTGCATTGCATTTGAAGCACTACCTCACAAAACAAAGCCCTCAACATGTTATTATTCAAATACTTGAACAATGTTAATTATGAATTCTCACAACTAATTTCTCACTTTTTGAAACACTGTAGGAAAATAACAGTCTCCCACCTTAAAGACATGGGAACACTGAGAAAAAAGAGGCTGATGTCACCAGGGTTTTGGAGACTGAGCTTATGTGAGATGAAGCTAGGGGCAAGGGCTCACATATCTGGGAAAAACTCTCCCAAACATCCATGGGAGATCTTCACCCACAGCTGAGGAAACAATGAAAACTCAAAATTTCCCGAGTTTGGTCTCACTCTGTGCTCAGCCCTGGCTGCTCTAAAATTAGACCTGTTTTACAGACTTGGCTTCAGCTGCCGCAGGAAGCAGAGGCAGCACATGCCAGTCCTGAAAATTTATTGTTAATAATAACGGGGAGGCACTCCCAGGCTGGGGGCAGCCCCACATACCATCAAAGGCCTGGTGGACAGGTCCCACACGGATGCATTCACCATCTGCAATGACTGAATGGAGCAAGGGTCAAGCAGTGCAAATGTTGTTATGATTAGCTCTCACGGGGGATTTTTTTCATACAAGCTGTCTGTTTGGCAAATCTGAAATGGTCAGCAGAAACGTGTCGCCATCAATGATGCTCGTGTTGGAAAGGCTTTCTCAGGCCCACTGTGGTGTTTCTAGGAGGAGAGGTCCCTCCTAGAGAAACCATAAACCACTCCAGGTCTCACAGGAAGGTAGAAAATGAGGCCCATTTTCCTGTGTGACCTGGCACCCAGTTTAGCTTCAGGCAGAGTTTTGTTTAGTGCAAACAGTACTCAAATGAACTTGAAGCCCTAACAAGTCAAAAGAAAGACATTTGTATGTGAGGCATTTGGTCAACTCTTGCTCATGCTCCTGCTTCAGGGTAGACACTGTCAAGACCCATGCGAGGGCTGGTTGTACCCTGCTCACAGCACTGCCTACACTGGTAGGGCCATCCCCTATACTGCCCAGGGCCTAGACATACACCATGGGGATGCAAGGGAGGAAGGGTCAGGCATCTATCAGTGCTGTAGAGCTCCCTCTCCTGCTCTTAGCTCTCCTGAGATTTGGCCTCCTCATCTATCATTAGCATTTCCTCCTAGTCCCAGTGATCTCTGATTCATAAGGGGTAGCTCTGGTACTCTGGACTCAAGAGATCCCCATACGCCATGCTGCTGGAGGAAAACAGAAGCGTATTTTGTTTCACACTAATTTTGGAAGCTCCATGAAACATGGTGTTTCTCCAGAGTACAGTCCCTTCTTACACACTTTCTCTCTGGGGAAAGGTGGCTCAACATTGCTTTTAATGATTTTAGTAACAAAAACGTTTAGTTCTTCCCCATGAAGCAGACTGCCATCAAACTAAGAAATTAACATTTTCTACAGTACTTTTAAGAACATATGATGTTGATAGTCCTAGCTGTGAAAATAGGAGCTTTCCTGAGGCTCAGAAAAGAAGGACCAGTTTAGCCTTTGGTCCCCAGAAGCAGCTCACAGAATCCCGCAGCTCCCATCCTCTTGCTTTAAAATCATTGGTTTAACTGCTAAGTCAGAGTCCAAGCACAAAGCATAAAAAGAATCCCTCCAAGCATCCAGTAAACAATGTCAGTCCCCAAAATAGCTGTCCAGTTTTCTTGTACTTCCATGCATCATGTTATGTGACCTTGAACTGGTATCATTTCTCACTTGGGAATTTTCCTTTAGTATTTGTTGCTGCAACTCTTGAAGCATGAAGAATGAAGTGCTGGACTCTTACACTCCTTTGTTTCTTCCTTTCATTTATTTTGGGTTTGATAGAGAAAACATATGACTGGATATGCCATTACAGGCAGACAATCGGATAATCACTAGTTGATAGGACAGCAACTCCAAAAACTGTCTGTAGCCAGTTCATTCTCTTCCTTAAACATCATGAGACGGCAGGG
Organism: Pseudopipra pipra; assembly: GCF_036250125.1. Taxonomy (NCBI): domain Eukaryota; kingdom Metazoa; phylum Chordata; class Aves; order Passeriformes; family Pipridae; genus Pseudopipra; species Pseudopipra pipra. The sequence goes on along the minus strand of NC_087550.1, from coordinate 63,113,321 downwards.
GTCAGGGATAAAGGCACTGATTTTTTTTTTCCTTTCCAGAAATGCTACAGCCTACATCCACCATGCTCCAGATTTTTGAAAGAGATATTTTGGAGCATTTCACATTCATTTTTTGCTTATTTGCAATGACTATGTAAAAGTTCTTTACAGAGACTACACAGTAGGTTGTTTCTGTGGATTTGGGGCATACATTGGTTCTTATGGGTCTTAAACAGATGCTGGTTTTCACAAACCAGTTATACATCTTCCCAAGATGCAGAGAGGGGCTCCAAAAAGTCCCGCTATCATTTTTCCTGTGGGAAAGGCAAGGTCAGCTATTAGCCACATCCTCTTTGTGCAAGGGGCCATGCTTCTTGGCAGAGGAGATGCTCTATGAGTCAGAGAAGCGAATGGGCATGGAGGAGGTACAGGAGCTGGTCTTCCCATGCACTTCCTTACCATCACTCTTTTCAAGGCCTTCTGTTGCTGTCCTAGTTCCTGTTTTGCTTTTCTCTAGATAGTTCAGTTGAGAACCAGAGAGGGGACAAAGACCCTGAGACGAACACTCTCCTGTGATGGTAGAGGACAAAACTGGCCAGTGCAGAGACGCAGTACCTGAGCACTGGAAAGGCAGAGAGATGAAGGTCTGCCAGACCAGTCTCAGCTGCCCCTTGACTGGACTTCCAGCACTCTGCAGCAGTGCTGCAGGGAGGGCAGACAAGGGCTGCACAGCAGCTCTCTGATAAAAGCACCTATGACTTCTATAAAAGCCAACACTCACCATCTGTGGTGTCCCTGGGACTCCAGATCCCAAGGCCCTGGTTTACTGCAGGAGCTGTGAAGGACAGCCTCGGGCTTCACAGCAGGAAAAAATACAAGGGATCAAGTATACAGAGACACCTCATAAAGTACCCCTTCAAACCACATGTGGATTTACAGAAGTTATGTGAGTGGCCCTCGGGGGGCTTTTGCTTGCCTATTAGCACTGGCCAGTGCAGAGTGCATGCCTGTGATGGAGCTGTCTACACAACCCCGTGACTTCTTTCAAGTGCAGGCAAGCAGCAGCTGCACACACACCTCTGGGTTGTAGTGGGGCTGGACGGGGAAGGGCTGCTACACCAGGTCAGGCAACAGCATCCTCCAATTTTTTTTACACCCACTTCCTTAACAGTTCTGTCCTACACCAGGGAGATGCAGGATCAGACGGAGGGCATATTTGGGTCAGTTCACTGACAGCCAGGGATGTCCTCAGCTCTCAAGTCCCCCAGGCAGTGTAGGGCTGGGAAACAGGCAGATCCCTGTCAAGCAAGACAGCCTTAGATAAGCCTGGAAACATGTAAAGGTTGAAGGCATAGAAAGAAGAAGAAAAAAACTAGGCAAGAAAAGAAGAAAGAGAACAGTGGAATAAAAGGGGCAGGGAAAGGTGCAGGGCTGGAGGGTAGAGCTCCTTTGCAGAGAGATGACAATGTGAGAAAACTGGTCCCTCTGGATCATAGGTGGTTGCACAGGAAGAAGAAACATAAAGGAAGGAGAAACACAAAGGAAGGTGGAAAAAAAGGTGATGGGGAAAGGTAGAGGAAAAGAAGGGAACTGGCTAACAAAAGAAAAAAAATAACATCAGAGCAAACAAATTCAAGACAGGGGAGGAGAACTATGTACTGCAGGAACTGAGTAGGGGAGCGGAGGGAGGAAAGAAGCATCCAAATGAAGAGAGACCAAAACAGAATGGTCCCAAAGGAAATGAACTGGGCACTCTGAAATAGTGTCAGACATAAATAAATCAGACAAGAACATTTGGACACTTGGAAAAATGGGAGAAAAAATATAGTGTGATATACTATAGCAGGAAAAAAAGTGGGGTGATGGCAAGGGAAAAGAAGGAAAAACAGCTAAGAGAGAGAAAAACAGGGAGCAAACCAGATAGATCAAGCAGTCCCAACATATTTGCATGCACACTGAGGTGTTTGCGCCAATGAGCAGTTAGAACAGCAAAGAAAGTACTGAGTAATGCAATCACATCACTTACAAGGGCAAGTGGAGATTTTGCAGGCTGGAAGATATGTGCATGCAATAATTGTGAGTGGTAGTAGGATGGCCAATAATTACAGCAGTAAATCATAATCCTTTTAATATATTATCAGTTTGATACCGAAGCAATAAATGCATATGCATATGGGCTTTGTGCTTAAGAAGTGGCAGAAAACTTAATTGCAAAAACAAAGGGAATGGAGAAGCTCAGTTCTCCCTCTCTTTTGAGTGAGAGAGTGTAATGAAATCCACTCTCTCTCTCTCCCAAGTCTCTGTCATGACCATCATTGCTAGATTTGGCTGCGAGTTTCACAGTGTAGTTATTTTCTAACGGGAATGCAATTACTACAAAACTGAAAATTTCCACAAGAAGACTTTGATTTTGCTATAGAGAAAAATCCTATGAGAAAAATTTGAACCAAGTGTTTCATTTTGGGTCATTTCAGCTCCAGCCAAAATTTTAAAAAATCTATATGAAACTTTTTATTGTGTTACTATTAGTGGAACCTGGACATATTCCTTTGGGAATAAAACATCTTTAAAATTCAACAAAGCAGTTTACTCTATATTTTGTTACATCCATTGTATCTGTAGCTTTGTAGTGGGAAATACTTGTGCATGCACGCTCATATGCATATGCATTTCCCCATATCCAACAAACAAGTGAATAAAATTGAGGGAAATAGAGAGAATAAACAAACATTCAGAGTTTATCCTGATTTTGAGTTGATTGCAAATGAAAGCCATTGTGTCAGCACTTTACTAGGCAATCTGCATATTTCTTTTTTTCTGAAGAGATTTCGTGATCCTCTGGTAGGGAAGGAGAAGGGAAAGTTGTTAAACAGTAATTTAGAGCACATCTTGAATAAGAAACACTGATCCGTATTTTGAAATGATGAAGGGTAGGAAATCTACCCTAACCTTTAGTAAGCAGTTCCAGTGATTAATTGTCTTGTTTAAAAATACACTGCTTTCTTTTCATCTGAGGTTGCCCAGTTTCATCTTCCAGTGGTTTGACTGCCAGAGCAAAAGAGCAAACTGTGATCAAATTTCTGTTCCCTATATATATATATTTATAGATTGTGATCAAGTCATCTCTTAACCTTCTCTTTGTTAGATAAACAGAGCAAGATCCTTGGGCCTATCACAGTAAGACATATTTTCCAGACCTTTCATCATTCCCTTGGCTTTTCTCTCTGAACTCTATCCAATTTATCCAGCACTCTTCTTCAGTTGGGGAAATCAGCACTAGGAGCAACATCTCACAGTGATGCCAACAGCAGATGTAGCCTTCCGGTTCCTATTTAGCAGTCTCAAGACCAGCTCTTTGGAAGACAGCCTTTCCCAGCAACTCCTACTTGACTCACATGCAAACACCCCAGTCCCACCTTCTTTGTAGCTCAATGGCCACATCCACATGCAGCGCAGTACAGAGGTTTAGGGGTGCATTGTGGTCTCCTCCCAACATCACTTATCACGTGTGGGTGCAGGTCACCCTCCTGGGTTTGATTTGGGGGAACTGAATCCCTGCAGGGGAAAGTAGTCAGGAAACTGTTTCCTACATGCATCCCAGTCACTGCCACTAACATTAGGATGAATGATCAACTGATGATTAGTCTGGGGAACTCAACTAAGTCTGATTTGATATCAAACACTGTGCCACATGTAGAGAGCCCAAGTGTGAGCTGCTACTCCACTCCTATTCAGCCAAATAACTTGCTAATGTAGATATGGCTAGTGATATGGCTAGTGATTTTGCAGAAACTGAAATCCTACTAAAAAAAACCAAATCACCACTTGATTGAATTCAGATTCCCAAGTAATTCAAGTGATTCTCTATTCACGCCTGTATTTCACTCTGCTGACTTTTTTTTCTCCTGCGTTAATTTTTAGGAACAATTATATGTAATGCCCCAGACAAACCTCTAGAATAGCCAAAGACCAGCTATTACTTGTTTGAGGACACCATTCAAAACATCAAGTAAGTGATAAATTTTTACTAGCAATTGTATTTGCAGAACAATAAGTGTGCCAGCATTTAACCCACTTTCAGTGTGACATGACAATTTCATATCTGTACAATTAATATTTATAATTAAGGAAATATTTGTTTTCTCAATCAAATCTTCATCATGTGCCAAGCTAAATGCCATACAGAATTCAAAGTACCTTACATCAAATACTATTACATCAAATACTATTACATCAAATACTATTACCTGTGTTTACCATAATGGTAAACCCATTTTAAAAATACATCAAGTTAGCTGCATAAACATTTATTGAAAGTTTTTTTTAAATTATAGTCTCCTTCACAGAGTTATTAGCAGTCTGACAACAACTTTAATTTCTCCAAGATGAGAGTAGTCAAATGGAAACACACGATTGGTGCTCTCATCCTATACGTGTCATACAAATAAGACTGTATCTTTCCAGTTCTCTCAAACTTTCCTAGTGTTCATGTCTTCTAGAAAACCATTATTTACAATAAAATGAGTTTCTTGACTTGTTCTTTTCAAACCTGTGGACAGAAGCTGTTCAAGCCTCTCATTTAACATACCTACTTTAGTAGCTGCTATTAAAATATTTTCTTGAATTATTGTTGTAATGGAAAATACATCATCACTTTTGCAGGGTTATATATTTTCAGCTGTTTTTTTCCAACCAACACAGAAAGCTATTCTCATCTTCTCTGTGTTAGTATAAATAATTCTACCATTTCTATCCACTCAGAGAAACACTACTAATAGGTTTTCTTTCCTAATGTGCATCAAAAACTTTTTGTCCTTAACTTGTATGATCTGTAACTCTGTTGGGCAAACACCTCTACTTACACTTGCAAATTTATCACTATTCCTATCTTCTGACTTAAATTAGTTTTTGTTGTGTCACTCTTTCTTCCAGTTGTTAATGTGGAGTTTTGTATAACAAAACAGCTTGCACTTCAGCTGTGTTGTTTTGGTTTATAACAACTGGCTTTTTAGAAAAATGTTTTTAAACAGTTTGCAATTATCATTCACATTTTTCTGTTTAAAGTCTCCCTATAGATCTGGCTTATAATTGTTTTCAGCTTTACAAAGCTGGCCTTTTCACAGAACCAAGAATCTACATTACTGGTTAGTATTTCACTCTTCTTGCACACAAATACAATGAAGACATGAACTTTTGCACATGAGCAGACATTTACTTCAGTCCTGTAATCAATTTTTCTCTATATGTCATAACTAGATCAGGTTTTTGCTGAAGAAATAAAATCTCTACTCAGTCATAAGGGGAGAATGGACTCAAGGCTTTAATCCATGTTTGGTAGCGAAATTTGGACCCCTGGATGAGCATCCTAACCCCTGAATAATGACCCTTTGAATCCACCCTCCTAACAAACCTAGCCTTTGTTTTCCAATTTTATTTTGCTTTAAAAATAGAGCTTTAAATGCTCCTTGATTGTAGTTAATCTTTGTGGTCAAAGTTGCATATTCATTTTCTTATTATTCACACTTAGAATGAGGAAAGTGTTCAGATTACCTCAAAAAGATATTTTAGTTAAGTCACAAAGAAAAAGAAATCCACTGTTCATATTTGTCTGATTATTGCCAACCACTTAATATTCTATTTGTGCACATTATCTCACCCAACTTTGGTACTATTGCGTGAACCATACACCCAGTTACCCAACACCGATGGGTCAGGAGTGACTGAACTTGTTGACATCGTGTCCTTGGACAGCCTCATTCTTTACATGCTTGGGAGTCTGATTTTCTATCAAGCAAAAGTATATTGTTCCCTCTTTTTAACTTCTTCTTCTTCATTATGACTTTAATATCCTCCTGGCTATTCAAACCAACCCCTCAATTAAAAAATTGTTTGCCTTTCCTCTGAGTAAATTGTATCCAAACTTTGCCTGCCTCTGTTCTTAGTGAAGGTAGACAAACATGCTCAAAGCCATCCCTCTATCTTCAAATATGGTCAGCTTGCAGCACCCATCTATGTGTTACTTCCCAGCCACTCTCTTTAGGTTGCCTCCCTTTGCTTTAGGGATCCAAATGTATGTCCTGGGAGGCCACCTAACAAATTCAGGGCTGTCGTCACTGAGTCTTTTCCTTTGAATCCAGGGTAACTTAACAAGACCAGTGGTTTAAAACCTCTTTAGTTTCTCTAAGTCCCTTGAGGTCTGTAATTGCTTCTGCTACCCAGTACCATTCTCTGCTGAACCTGCAGCACACCATTGGTACAGAAGCCCTCATTCAGACATAGTTCTCTCCCTTCCATGAGGCTACATTTGCTTCTGACAGTGATTCTCAGAGATTCTGTTATGCATGCCTGCCTAAATGGCCACAGTCATTACTTTCAGATGGATACCTTACACTCATGATCTGTGTTTTTGTCATTTCTGGCTTAGTCCTGCAGCACATCCTTCACCCTGGGGCTACACTGTGATTTAATTGGAAGTAGGTTGTGGTGGGGAAGGCCATCACACACCTCAGATGTGTATCTTCGCTCTGAGATCCAGGTCAGCTACTTTTGAGTGACCTGACTGATTTGAATACGATGGTTTGGACACAGAAAGCCCAGAGTCTCCAGGGAAGATCCTTCCTAAGACAAATAGTCATGTATCTCTCAGAGATGCAGGCATTTAGAAGTGCTGAGACAGGATTATGTTCCCTTCAATATAACAGAGAAGGCATAGCCAGCAAGACACTCACAAAAAACTTCCATGGCTTCATAAATCCCTTCCTGTAGTCTGACACTATCTGTATTTATTGACTTTTAGACATGCTACGAGACCTGTGTGTTGGAGTAGCTCTTTGAGGAGTCTTAAGAGGACTGATTGATAATTGGGGCTCCAGTGTTTATTGACTCCAGTTTGGTAGAAACAGTGAGTCAATTATATTGCATTTTGATTTTGCAGTTATAAGTTGGCAGAGTGCTTACAGCCTATGTAGGAACATATTTTGTTTATTTTAAATATCTGAAAAAAAAAATTGAATAAATAAAATGATGCATTTGGGGTAAGATTTATGATGTCCTGAATTTTCCATGATTTTAAGTAGTTGAGTTTGTACCTGACGTGTTAGTCAAGTATGCAGCCCAATACCAGTCTTGTCTAGCTTTTGAAACAAAAGGTCTTTTATTGTGGTGAATCACAGAGAAAGCTTTGCAGATCCTATTTTTATGATGACACTTACAAGCAAGAATTCCCATAAAGTCCCATTGCCCTTTCTGTATAGGAAGGGTTAGGATTCACACAGCAGATACATTGCTCTCTGTCAGTCAGAAAGCCCAACACTGAAAAAAATGTAATTGCTGAATAACTTCACAGTTTTTGCCATCATTATCCACACAAGGTATCCAATATGCATCATTCAACAATGAACAGAGAGAACCATAATGATGTCTCTCAACACCATTCAACCAGTTACGTGGCCCATTTAATTTTCCGATCAAATTAACTAACACCAAACTGACTGCCTTCTAAGCCAAACCCAGAACTGAAAAATTCTCTTTGTCCTGGTAATGTTGAGAGTAGATTTATGAAAAATACTCTTACTTAATAAAATAAACTGAATAGGTACTAGAACACATAATTCATGGATGTCATACAGTCCTGTGAATGTTATCTTCAAAGCAGATAAACAGTTGAGCCAACTCCTTGCTTAAGTGTTCTAATAAAATATATCCTGAAGTCACTGGGAGTCTTTCTGCTGGCTTCAGTAGACAATAAAGTACCTTCTAAAAAGCCATCAAGGCTCAACAGATGAGCTTATAGAGGCTTTTCTGACTGTTAGGACAAGCTTTCCTTAAAATAAGGGCCATGAAATGTTTGGCTTATCACAAATCTTTCCTCACCAAACAGAAACCTTCTAATATACTGAATAGCCACAGCTAGGTCTGGGAAACTCTTATGTAAAGTACTTTAAGGTAAATTTGGAAATTAATAGATTAGAAATGTGTTGGGTGAGTCATTAACTGAGGTAATCCAGGCCTCCTTACCCATGTGCCACCATATGCTCTATGTTCTTCCTTAAGCTTATCCTAATGCGTTTTCCTTAAGCTCTTTTCCACTTCCTTAGTTCATGAAATAAAGCAATATTAGCTCGTCTCAGTGTTAACAGATGTTACAAGGAATTATTTTAAAGTCACTTATATCCTGTATCTCTCCATATCTTTCAGCTCAATTGGAGCAAATTTTAGAAGTTTCTGCCCAGGAGAAAAAGAAAACCCAAACTCTAGAGATTTACACCACACCCTCACTATCATTAAATAAACCTAGCATCAAGCTAAATCACTGCAGTCCAAGTATTTTTATACTTTTTAGAAGTCTTCTCACATCCTCTGTTCTCCCTTGAACTGGCAGAGATCCAATTTGGGACATTAAAGTTCATGGACTTTAGTGTACAACTCTGATTTGGAAAATCAGAGAATGGTGTAACCTCAGGGCAGAGAAAAGTGGTTGCACTCGTCACTCCCTGCCTTACAGACATAATAGCAAATCTGAAGTTTCAGGAGCACAGCAAGAAGCTCTAGTGGATGCTGATTATTTATTATTATTACTCACTGCCTTTCAGTGGTATTCCTGCCCAAATACAGCCTTCCTAGAAGAGAAATTGCAATCTTAGTTCAATGGAGAAGAGAAGAAGAAACACATAATGGGGACATTTTAAAAGTGTGCTTCCCATAAATTCAGTTGAACACCCCAAATTTTGGCTATCTACCTAAAGCTGACATAATAACAACACTAAGAAGCTTTCTTGGTTGGTATGGACCCAAAGGTCAATGAAGGAGGTGGAAAAAAAATCACATGTACTTCAACAGGCTGTTGTTTAAACCCCAGCTGCTTCAGAAATTGCTGGAAGATGCTTTCCCGAAACACTTTATTTGAAGATTTTAATTCTATTTAAAAAAAAATCTCCCCAAAAAAACCACTCAGTGATATCAATATAACCTATGCTTCATGAAACTCTCAATTTCTCCTTTGTGAGCCCCTCTGCTGGCATCATGAAGTAGTCTGAGCAGTCAGTGTGTGACACAGATGCTTCAGCAGGCTCACCCCAGAGTGCAGACATGGCTGGGACACAGCACCATTACCACCAGGTTGTCAACCCGGGTGGAAACCAGGGTGGGAAGGAGTAGGCACTACAGTGAGCACTGCTGCACCCTGAGGTTTAGGCAGCAAATGCCAGGCATGCGGGATCATGCACAGGCCCCTCTCTTTTGCTGCAGCTTTTCTGTCTTACGGGTCTTAAGGTAACAGAGCTGGGATTTTGTCTCAGAAAATTGCAGTTTTTGGTGCAAAGGTCTCACATTCAGTGTTTATGGTCATCAGGGAGGGACAAAACCACCCCATTTCTTTCTTATAAAATTGTCTGTGCTGTGTTAGATTTTCAAAGGTATATGTGATCCAGCAATCACAGAAATGCTTAATGGAAAATGAGTTTACTTGGTTATTTTTATTGTTTGTTCATGATCCTGGAGTAATTTCATGTAGTGGCTGGCTCCCTCACATGTCATTTTTTTCAGAGAAAGCCTGCATTGAAATGGGACTGGGTACAGATCATACTTTCCTTTGATTTAGGCTCCCCACTATTCCTCCAACAGGAACAGCAGGACTGGAACAGATTCACGTTAGGGCAGAATTTGGCCCACTGACGTCAGCCATTGGAATACACATAAAATATGCTGTAAAAGCAAGTATTAATAAAGACTGTACCGTGAATGTGAAGAGATGGGGCTGAATCATATTCTCATCATGAATGAGTGATGACACCCTTTTATCCAAACAAAAGAACTAATGTCTACTGGAAGGATAGCCTGGGGCAGTATTGCTTTAGGAGAACAAAGGCACTTAGTTTGTTGGAACATATGTGGTAAGAGTGCCGACAGATCAAGCAAAAAACACAGTTTAGCGAAAGAAGGACATTTAGATCTTCCCTGTCGATGGGACCAGGAGTCTGGCATGTACAGATTACACATTGGTTAATTAAATAGAAACTGGTGACAAAAGTCTGATAACAATAGTAAGAGGGGGGAAAAAAAGGATCATGAAATGCACAGTTCTCACATGTTGTTACTGAGGCAGAAACATGGTTCATGCTTGACTTAAAGGCCCACAAGATATGCAGGGAAACATATACCACTGAGTGAGGAAGAGCATTTCATTTCACATGATGATGTCTTCAGCAGAACTTCAGCTGAAGAAAGAGACATTGGGAAGGGGCAGACATCAGGGCAGCCTTTAATTCAGAAGGAAGTTGCTCAAAAAAATCAAATTGCGATTTACATGTTTGTGAGCGCCAAGTAGTCAGGGTATTTCCTGAGAAACTTTTTCCCTCAGGTGAAAGGCAGTGACCTACACCCCCTAGGCTGCATTGCTGTTCCTCCTGGTCTGCCCTGTCAATCTGCTTGGCTTCAGCAGTCCCTGTGAGAGAACCAGCAGGATTATAGCAAGAAGCTTTCCTGGGCAAGGGCTTCATCCTTCAGGCTATGAAGGATGTCTTGGTTCTCTTGCTGAGGAGCAGCATAAATATCACATCACTCAGGGAAGTTTCAGTGCCCACCTCCACACCCAAGTTGCAACGCCAGCAACTTCAGAGCATGTGTCCTGGCCCCAGGGCCAGCCTCCACCCTGTCAAGGAGAGTTTTCTGAAGAAACTAGCGAGAGCTGCCTACTTTTAGGCCAACACGTCATTTCTTTTGACAGAAAGTTGCATGGTGGCCTGCAATGCTGACCAGCCTGGCATGCTCTTAGGTTTGTAAGCCACCCTCAGCCATTTCATGGCTGGCTGGGTGACTGCGCACTTGTTCCTCATGAGCACTTGTTTGGGGGATGAGGGCCCCAAAACATATGCCCCAGGAATGCAACATTTGTATGATTTATATGTGCATTTTATACCACGTATGGGATACATATATGTAATGTAGCCATGGCCCTGCCCTCCTCTGATGACAACATCACAGTACAAACATCATGGCATCACTTATGCCAAAACACAAACACCATAAAACAATCATCACGCTATTGGGGCTATAAACATCGCAACATCAACCCAGGCCCTAACAGGCCTAATTCATTCTTTTAGGCAATGCTCCAGGAAAAATGACACAGGAAAAAAAAAAGAGAGAAAGAGAAAGAAAAAAAGGGAGGGTAGTGTATGGCACATGCAGGTGGGGAGCGTGGGCACCTAAACATCCCCTTCCCCCTGGGTTCCCCAGGAGGTATCTACACTTTATTAAAACTGGCTCTTCTCATCCCTGATTCATGCATCTCAAATCAGAATAAACTCCCGTAACCACATTAGTCAATCCAGACAGATTCATCCATTACTTAATGCATTACTCAGATTTCAGTAACAGAAGGTATGTGATCTAGAGTCAAGTTCTCCTATGCTTGGATGAAAAAAAACACTAAAAGAAATTTGTGGTAACTGCACCTGTGAGACAAGATTCACTGATTTTGGGAATGACGGCTACAACTTTTATAGCAAGTAATTAAAAAAATACATGTCTCTATTTACATTAACAGCTTTGTTCTGATGATCATGTCAAAGGCCTAATTGACTAGCAATGAGTTACCTCTGTCAACAAAAAGCAAAGGGACTTTTTCCTCATCCCTATTTCAGCAGCTTGGTTTGGTCCTGTACAGTTTTTCCTACAGTAGCAGGTCAACACAGAAGATCTGTGGCTGTTTATTAGGAAACAAAACAGGGGAAAAGCCAAAGTTAAGGCAAAGAAACCATGCCCACTATTTCACGGTCAAATTTGGAGAAAGAGAGAGAAAGAAAGAGAGAAAATAAAATCTATAACTCAGTGTTTTGATTTAAACTCAAACTTATCTATCAGAGATTGTGTGGGCAGGAACTTAATTTGTTCTTTTGCCAAGAAATATCTCCCAAAGGTTGCAGGGGATTTGAAAACAAAGAAAATGCATTTTAAAAGATAACAAACCTCCTCTGCTCCTTGCCCACTCTTGGTTTGAAGCTCAATTTGGGCATTAGTGCATTCCTTGAGTCCTCATCCGTGGTTCTCAGCAGTGTGCTTTCTGGCTGCTCTCTGTGGCCACTTTGGCTAGAGGTATCCCTGCCAGAGGATACAGAGCTGTTTGCTGCTTTGCTGTTGCAGCTTAGGAGGAAAAGCCAGGAAGTGAGTTTATGGGACTTTGTATCTGCAGCCTTGTCAATGTGTGTGTTGAAATCTCCCAGGATGACAAGTCAGGGTATTTCATCACCATTGTCAACAAGGTATCAGTGAACTCCTTTATGAACTCTTTAGTCTGTAGAGGTCTGTAAATGAGCAAAAAACTCTATGTTAGCTTTGGCTCAAGTTTCTATTGTCAGATGAATGAATTCAAACCTTACTCTCAGCCTCCTTTGGGCTGCCAAATCCCACCCAGAGGAACTAACTGGGGCAGCAAACTGCTTTATCAAACCTCTGTGCCCCTGTACTTAGCTGAACTATTTGCCAAGTGCTGTGGATGATGTCCTTGCTTTACAGAAAAGATCACGCACATCTAGGAAAGTTCACAAACAGCATAGATCCTTTCTAATCCTGCTCATAAAGTGACTGGAGACTTCCCACCTTGGGGAACATTATATTCGCTCATCAAGGGTTATCAAACACTCCCATGACTGCAATCAAATTGCATGAGTTAGGGCTTCAACAGCTCACCTGCAGGAACCTGGAAGTATTGGAATTTTTTTGCCCCGTGTGCATGTCTCTGACTGGTTAGCTTCTTCCTTACCTTTCTCTGAAGTCTTGCCACAACTCAGTGCTCAAGCGGGTAGCAGAGAAAATTGTCTCTGTTTTGTTTTGTTATGTTATGTTTTGTTCCATTTTGTTTTTTGAGGTGTGCCTTTTTCACATCTCCTGAGATAGCAGAAGTCACTCTAAACCTTTTAAAACCTTTTAACTTCTAAAACTCCATTGTCATCTAGGAGAAATCACTGTTCCCTGTAGTTTTGGCAGAAATCCTCTGAGAAGGACTCAGACTATTTGAGGGCACTTTTCTGAGACCCATTCAGCCTGTATTCACATCTTCCTTAGGTCTGCCCAAGGATGGCTTCTGTCCTTTGTGGAGCCCTAGAGAATGAAGCCAACAGCAAAAATGTGAGTGTCAGCAGCATCCACAGCAATACTGGTAACCAGACAAGGGTCAACCCCGGCTAAATGAACAAGACAGTGACCATGCTGCTAAGTTAAGAAAAGCACCCCTTTTCTTGCTTATTACACATGGGCTATAGGCAAAAATAGCCTCTAGTCTGCAGCAGTGTGTTGCTCACGTGTGGGCAATATGACAAGTTTATTTTCAAGCCCCCTTTTTCCTATTAGTTCCTTGTCTTTGATTTTATGTGGGTTATCCAAGGATGAAGGTTATCTGAGGACTTATTTTCAGCAACAGATATTTTTAAAGGGCTGGAGGTTATCTGAGGTTTAGCTTGAAAATAACAGTACTTTGGAGAGTTTGCAGCCCCGCCTAGTATCATTTAGTTGAAGATATGCCCACATGCACAACTAGTCAGTTCACTCTGGTAATTTAAAAACGTTGTTGAATTCTTCACTGATGCAATGGTTTCATTTGCCAGCTTTTATAAATAACACTTTCTAAAAATCTCTGTTTACCCAGGACATCCTGGCTAACAGTGTTTTGGCAGAGGGTACTAGTTCTCTCATCATTTTGTAGCAAGACCTCAGCAAAGCAATACACACAGACTGTAAGCTGTCAGCCCTTACAGAATTCCAGTCCAAAACACAAGAGTAAAATCTTCCTCACTATCAACCCATATTAAACCTATTCTTCACCTTCAACTCTACCCTTCCAAAAGATTCAAGTTCATAGTCTTGGGTTTTCTCTTCAAGGCACCCATTGGTCACAGACTGTGACATCTTAAGTTCATCTAAAGCTGTAGGAAGAAGGGTGGTTGACAAGTGCACTCCTGACATGTTAAAACTGCCCACAACAGGACAAAAGCCCATGTGGAAACAGAGGTTTCCTATAGGCATATCTTAAAATGTGCAACAGATTCATCAAAAAATCAGTGGGCTGGATAAATCTCATTACGAGCAGGTACACTATCAGTGAGTACACACTTGTTTAGCTTCTTTTTGTTTCTAAAACCCCAAAGCAATGTTGATAAAATAAAACATAAACTGGAAAGACTGTGATCCCATCTGACAGATCCTGAGAAGAGAAGGACGAAGCCACAAGGGGCAGTGTTAGTCACCTTCTTTAATACCAGCTGGATGGGGCTGGAATACTCTGATGATGAGACCAAGCTTGCCCCAGGCAGGTTTCACACCAGTTTGTGGTGGTTCATTTCAGGCCATGGAGTGAGCTGGAAGAAACTTCTCCTACAATGCTTCAGGCAACCTCCAAAACTATAAAAACAGTCACAAACTTAGACCCTGTGTATCATTACCTGAATGTAAACAAACATCGGCAACTTGCCCTTTCTATTGAAACCTATGTTTGCTTTTGTTTTAATTGAGCTGCTGAAGAGAGGACACCAATGTGGTTAGAAATAGCATATTGAGAGGTCAAGAATTCAATCTGTTCTAGAGAGGCCTACTGCTGGTTCTCTTGGCAGGGCTCGCACAGGGCTGCCGTCAGCCAGTCCCCAGGAAGCATTCTCGCTCGCAGAGCAGGGGCGGTGCGAGTGGCCAACATTCAGGCTTGGCTGCCTAACCAGAAAAGGTTTTCAAAATGTCAGCTCAGATCAACCTGAATCATTTTCCCAAGGCACAAAGGGATGGAGGGGGAAGTGAAAAGTGTCCTGTACTTCTGTTTCACAACTCTCCATTTAATTTTCAGTTATTGGAATGAAATGTAGAGGGAACAAAAGGCCAGGGAGGTCCTTTACCTTCCCTTTCCCATAGCAGAGCTTTTAAGGAGTTCAGGATATGAGTAATCCAATTTCATTTATTTTTCCCCTTTTACTGAAGAGATTTGATCCCCACTTACCCCATTCACTTCCCAAGAGTGCCTCAGAAATCTTCTCATGCCTTTCTGGGCATGACCCTCCAGTCAAAAACAGCTGGTCCTCAAGACAGACCAAAGATTCCGTTTTTAGGGTATACAATGGGGAATATACTCCTTTGGGCTGGCAGTGTGAGTTTGGAGCCACTCAGAACCAACTGCAAATGATACCTGGCTGGCTCATACATTTGGTGCACTCTCTATTTACCTTGTGATTGCGTGAGGGTGTTAGGACATCACCACAAGTTTCAGGAGTGCCCCCTCGCACACAAGCTTCAAGCCCACGGATTCATGATTCACTCAAGATGACTGCAATCACATGAATGGAGTGTCTTGTTTCATCTTGCTTTTTTTAAAAACTTCAACTGGAGGGAGGCAGTCCATCTCAAAGCGCCAGGCTTTGGCCCACTGCTCCACATGTCTGAAATCTGATGCCTGTGTTCGGTATAAGGCTGGCTGAAACCTGCAAAGACTGAGAATTTAAGCCTCACTGTAGTCCAGGGTACTAAGCAGCAGCATCTAAACAGAAATAGCCTTTTGGGGTTGCTCTATATGATGCTGGGGTTGTGCAAAGCCTTGCATTAGTCTCCAAAGGAGAGCTATAAAAGCACTTGGAAGGAAAAGGCCTTTCTAAGAGCAAGAGGCAGAAAAAAACCCAAAAAAGACAGCAAAGCATCATGCTGAAGGCACCAGTATAGGAAAGGGCAAAAATGACATTTCAACATGTGCTATGAGGGAATTGTTCAGCATCAAGAGAAGGTAGAGAAACAAACAGATTTTCCTTCAGTAAAGATGCCATGGTGATGTGTTCAGTGTTCAACATCCCCATGCTCTAGGCAGCAACCAGAAGCCCTTAACCCTAATGTCAGTAGAGGCACAGAAATGGCTCTCCTAAGTTACTAAAACAGCCTGGGCTTCAGGGGATTCCCTGTCCCTCTGAGCACTTTGTGCCCATCTGCGTTGCAGATAGCAATTATTATCTCATCCAAGAGAAAATGAGCAGCGTTTGCAAAGAAAAGGCAAAAGAACAGCAGGCTTTGCCAAACCAAAGAGGGCTCTTCAACAAAAAGATGGTTATTTTTCAATAAGGGCCTATTTTTACTAAAGTGTGGTAAAATGTGTGTCACTGTGAAGGGCCACACATGAAAACACTTACAAACATTGGCATCCATGTGATATATGGCCCTTGTTCCTATGGAAATTTTGTTCAAAAGAAAAATATGTATCACCAACTCAGTATGTTTTCTTAGAGTGTAATGCTTATATTAGCATGACAATGGCTTACAGCATCACTACAGCTAAGTTTGTGTCAGCACTTCCATTGCAACTAACCCTCTTCAGGACTGTTTGGATGAAGCAGTATTTTCAGAGGACTGATTAGGGACAGAGTTTCAGTCTTAATTATGAAAACATTTGTTTTTTTTAAATCAAAAGGTGCCCAGGCTTCTTGGACTCGTATTTGACCCATCATAACTTAAATGCTATTCTGGGCGGCGGTGGTTTTTGTGGATGAGATTTTGGCTATCTTTTCATGACTAGGAAAAGCATCTTGCCAAAAATCATGATTTTAACATTAGATTTGCAGTATGTGTGGCTATTCCTAAAGACCCAGCTCTTGGCTTTTGTGAACTTCTGAGAAAATCCTATTTGAATTTTGTTTATTTGCTTGCTGATCTGTTGAAAAAAAATTTTAAAAAGCAATTTCTGAGCAAACACAGGGCACATTAACTTTTAAGATTCCCATACCCCAGATCAAACGTAAGAAGTGCAAAAATATTCATTTTAACTAAGATTTTTGGCCTGTAACTTTTCATAGTTATAGGTTGAATATATACATTCAGCTTATATATTATATATAAGACATGCATGTATAAATATAATTTATATTTTTTTTCAGGCTTACATATAAATAAATATATTTAACAAATATTTTCAGCCCTACAACCTTCAAAGGTTACAGGCCTGTGACAAGATTTGTGACATTCAACGAAGTTAAACCGACATGTTAACAGGATACCTAAGCAGAAAACTTTGCTGTCCAACCTACATCACAACTAGAGAGTTTTGGGATATGAGGCTTTACATAATTTGGGGAATATATTTCCATGTAAATCTCTAAAGGTGAAAGAAGGAGGACAGTAGTAAAACTCATACACAGTCACTATTGATAGTGTCTGACAAGCCTAAATATTTCTCTAATACTCTGTATTGTGCTAGCAAGTAGTAGATGTAGCATCTGTGAAGAGCCATTTCACCCTAAGAAAGCCTTCATCTAACATCAAGGAGGATTTAACGCATCTTTAATAGTATTTCAAATGACAGTCTCAAATATCCTTTAAAACAGAGGAGAGACATATTGGGAGATACCCACAGGTATCATTACTTCCCTCCTTGTGGGTGTTCCTTTGGGGAGGAGAATAAACGAACTGTTTATCCTTTAGAAAGAGAGGTGGAGAGAGAGAGATTATTTCTAAGTGAATGGGAAAAAAAATAACATTGAGTGCAATTAGCAGATCTAGAGGAGTAGTTATAAAACCTACATTATGTTCATAACACATGTCACTTGCTCCCGACAGACAGCAAGAGGTTTGTTGTGATGCAAATAAATGTCACAGACAAAGAAGAACATGGGCACAACCAGCCCTGAGCAAAAGCCTCTATCCTCTACCAGACACATGCACAGAGGGGAACAAGCAGGCTCCCCTTTTTTTTCCTCAGTCCAGGACACTAAAACAAAAGAAGGGGCAAGCTCCAATCCCTCAGATCTGGAGAAAATGGTACTTGCTATCTCCATAACAGAAAAGAATTCAGAGGCGTGGAGCTAGATAGCGAGATGTTGAACATGCCACTCACAGCCAAGTGCCAGATCTGGGAGGTGGCTGGAAATGCTCACAAACACCCATTTCCTCCTCCTCCTTTTTTCCCGCCTTGGCACAACGGTTTTTCTGGGCTGGTTTTCAAAACTGCCTGTGGATTGAAGAGGAAGCCTAAGCACCTGACTTCAGCAGTCTGGATTGAGGAGGATCACAAATCTGACGGGGAACGATTCAAGGCCTGGAGGGACGTGTATGGGGCCTGAAAAGACTATTTCTCCACGGACTTTCCTGTTATCCCTCAGTTTTATACCAAGTTTAATGTACTTAATGTCCCATGTTAATTCCCCTTGGTTTGTATTGTTCAGGGCTTGCCTGGACTTGCCCTCACGCTTTTCCCCAGCAAAAGTTGTTTACTCCCTTGTTCTCCTCTGGTTTTCCCGCTCATCTCTCACTGACTGGCTGATGGATGCCACAGTGCAGAGTGAGCTCCCATTGGTCCTTTCCCCTGGATACTCCAAAGCTCCACCCATCTTTCTCCTATTCCCCAACCCCATTCTGCCCTGAGTTGTCAATCCCATGCTCCGCCCCAGTTGTGGAACCTCCCCTTGCCCAAACCTTATATAAGTCCTTGCTTCCCCCAATAAACTGGCATTGCACCCCTGACCTTCTACTGAGTCAGAACCCCTTTTGTGCAGTGTCGTGTCCCTATTCCTTTTACCCTTGGGCTGTGGCACTGGATTGCCCATCTTGGGTAGTGCAGCTCCCAGGCTATCTCTCAGAAAAGCAAGTCTAGGTCTTGTCCTGCTTCCTTGCAGGGAAAGGCTTCAAAACATATGGCTTCAAAATAAAGGGGAAGTACAGACTGATTCTCAGCACCCAGTCATGTCTGTAGCAGGTTTACAACTGGCTCCTTTCCCTTTAACAACATCATTTCTTGAAAATCCCCATTCTTTTCCCTCCTTGGTTGTTTTATGGCTGTGAATCTCCCTCTAAAATGAAAATAATGCACATTGCAGTCTTCTTTGTTGCAGTGGCTTTGACATGCCAAGTATTTTCATGCACATTAATAAAGCAAGAACCGAGAACTGGCACAGCTTTCTCTCAGTTCAGTTTGTGCTTTTAATACTTGTTCTTTGGGTGCAAGCCTTACTGTCAGGTCTATTCTTTATGAGATGGAAAGAAGCTCTTCTAGTCTTATAATGGGTTTCATTGAAAAGCAAAGCCACTTCTCTGCATTTATTTTAGTCCAGAGCTAGAATAGAGACCAGCATGATGAATTTTAAACAGAGTTCACATCTGGTCCAGAAACCACAATCAATTTATTGCTGTATCTGAAACATTTTCAGCATCTGTCATATAATATATTTTCACACGTTTCTAACAAGACATTTTCTTGGACGTAACATAGACAGGTATATCTGTCAGTTCAATTTCATGCAAACAAAACAGAAGAATTTTTGGCATGGTTTGTTATACTGTCTTTGGAGCAGTGTAACTATCATGTGAAAAGGGTATTATTTAAGCATGCCAGAAGCTCAGCAATTTCTTCCAAAATGTGGAACTACTGACTACACAGCAGATTTTAATTTTTTAAAAAATCTACACCTTCCCTTTTTTCCATTTTGACAGAATCCATTATCCAATGAATTTGAGAGAGAGGTGCATACCTCCATATTATGAAACCTATCTTAGCCCATACTGGGAACTCTCATGTTTTATGTTAAAGTGGAATCTTCCACTCATGATGGCCATTAAATCACAACTTTATTCAAAGTTTTATTAAAAATTAAATAACAGTACAAATCATATTAAAATTCTTAAGAGCTTCATGTTTTCACCCAAACCTGTCATGGGCTTTCCCACACAGAACTACAGATGTATCGAATATCTTGACAGCACTGCAGCCCTATAAATAGGCAGGCCAATTTGCCCCCATATTGGCCCCAGTACAACCATTTACCACCTCATTTTTGGCTACACAAACTGCCTCTAAGCACTTTCTCATTTGAAAACCCTGGAGTTTCTGTAAGAGCACTGCATCAGCAGACAAAATACTGCACTCTTCACCCTTCCACCTGTGCTCACATAAGATTGTCCACAGCCGTTACCTCTCTGAGGAGACAAATAGAAGGCAGACAGCGATCTGTGATGAGTATCATGTCCTAGTAATAATTTACTTGGTTTGTTTGCCCTTTATTATCTCAATTAAATTGAGACAAGATGAAATTTGTTGGGGTGTACTGGGGTGCTTCCACAAGTGAGTGAGCCTATATTTTTGCTGTAAGCACACTTGAGAAGTGGGGAATCTGATTGGCCTGCTGCATAATAGTCCACCACTGTGGGAGGGAGACCCTGAAATGATTGAATATCTGTTCCTATTAAATTAATATCTGCCATGGTTAAGGGTGTCATTTATCTCCCTGAACAAAGAAGGAGGGCCATACTTGACTATCAGCAGTAGATAAAACAACACAGTCTCTGCCTGGCAGAGTGGTTTTGGTCTTTTGGAATTGGCTTAGATACTGGCTATAAAACTGAGCAAACTAACTATCTGAAGAAAACGAGCAAGCAAAATTGGAGGAGGTAGAGGTTTGTAAGCAGTGACTGTCCAAGGCTGTTCACACTATGGAGGAAAGGAGTATGGAGACCATGATGCCGCAGGGCTTGGTGGCACTGTGCAACAGGACACTGGGGACTGGAGAGTCAAAGCTGAGCAATTGAACTAGATATTTGTTTTGGTCATCCCATACTAGTACTTGCTTATTTTTTCAGCCTTGCAGAGGTTTTTCCATCACTGAACAAAGAGGAAAATATTTTGAGGAGGGGAGTATAAAGCAGCACCATACCCTGCACCCCCATGCGTCCTTTTCCTCGGGGATGCTCAGCAACTTGTCTTCCCATGCCAAAATCTAGGTGGGAAGTGACAGTGCAGGAGCCAAGGCAGGGCAAGGTGGGTGCCTGTTTTCTGGGCTGTGGTGCTTTCAGACTGGTTGTCACCTCTGAGTTTCTCCCCCAGAAGGTCTAGATAAGGCTTGAGTCACACATGGAGCTTGAAAAAAAGGTTGACTTGATTTTTATTGCATTTTAATTTGTAATAAATGTTTTATTGACTTTCTTGATAAGCCTGTGGCAGTTTGAAAGTTTGCTTTTATGAAGCTGAGTTATTTATCTAACTTAAATACCTTGTGCTCTTAACAAAACTTAGGAGTCTGATTCATACTATTATTCTTGTTTTATTTTTCCTCCACTATGAATCCAGGTTTTCACAAGCAGATTCTCTCAAGACTTTTCATGTGGGCCTGGTTCCACAGTAAAAATAAATGTATTTCCAGTGAATATGCCACAAGAAGCTTGCCAGCTCCTTTGAATAAGTTTAACCTCTTGACTACTAAACAGCACAGCAGGTGCTGAGCAACTCCATGTCCCACATATGTCTGATAAAAGGTATGTATCAAATTAAAGTGCTAGTATCTTAGTGAGACATTCTTTAAAGAAGCCCATTAAAGTTATATTGGCATAGGCCAGCAAAGGGTTACAGAACTATACATCACATTGTGGCATGTCCTGAATTAAAAAGAAAAAATGGAATTACTTCGGGGGGAAATTAGGTGATATCTAATATTTACTTAGAATAGAGATTTTTCAATATTTATTTCTAGTTATTTTAGCCTGAAAAAGAGGACACAGTACTTCACCTGTGACTTTAAGGGCTCTAAGGTCCCCACTTAATTGCAATTTTTAAAATAACTGCACATTGACTCTTAGTACCAAGCTACTCAATCAAGTGCAGGACAGATGAGTTACAGAAAATCACCTGTGGAAAGAGCCAATTTTTATCTTTCTCAAAACACTGTGATATGTGTTGCCAAGATTTATAACTTCCCTAGAAGCTGGAAATCCAGCTTTCTCCAAAGACACAGAGAAGTCAATGACTGCTCTGCAACAAGAAAGCCAAATCTTGGAAGAAAATGGAAGAAAACAGACTCTTGAGGAAGTGGAATGCTTACATCTATTTATACATCTGCAGTCATCTGGGACAACTGACATTCAAAAAAGAAAATTCTCATATCTTTCTCCCACTTTAGTCATAAATATTTAAGACAAGGTCCTCACCTGTCTTAAATTTTCCTAGTGTGCTGTAAAGAGGTCACAGGCAGATAGGGACTGACTTGAGAAGTAGATGGAGACAGAGGCTGCAGATGGATGTTACAGAGCGGCAGGAGACAGCTGAAGGGGTTAGCACATCACCTAGCACATCCCATGGGCAAGGATCAGGTGAGCAGGGCACCGAGCATGACATCCTGGCACACCAGTGGCAAGTATTTCTAATGATCAGGCTGTGTCTTAGGCTCAGACGTCGAAAAGCAGATAAGTGGTGCCAGGCTGTATCAGATTAGAAGCCACACAATCTTGTTTCTGGTTGCAAGCATTTTAAATCAAAACGCAATGATCAATTTTCTCCTCTCTCCAACTGTGCAGTTCTGCAAAGTATTTTTACTGTCTCAGCCTTAAATACTGATGCTGAACATATGTATAGTATGGCAATCCACAGGCATTTTGTGCTTTAATTCTGCAGTGATAACTCGGCTGTCTCCACCACCTTGCACACTGCACTAGTTGTAGTTTAGTGTTCAAAAAACTGAGACCACTGTATTTCTTCAGCTTTTATTTAAGTTGGTGTTCATACACATTATGCTTGTTTCCTGTCACTGAACATCTTGAAGCCATAGGAAATCCATGTGAGTACCCAATTTGTCTGTGATAAGCCAAGTTTGTGAGTTAAAGCAAGACCACTTACACATCTTTCCAAAAAATAATATGGTCCATACATCCCCAATCTCAAAATGTGATATCGCCTACCATGGCCAAAATTTTGAATTAATAAGAGCGCAAAAGGCAAAAATTCATTGCCTGGCCTTTGCCAGAAAGCTCCATAAAATTTCTTCCACTGCAGCTTCTAACCAAAAGGCAAATTAACCACTGCATCCAAATTGCCCACTCATCAACCTCAAGTAGGCCAGTTCACTTTAACACTGTTTGTTTGTCAGGCTGGATCCAGTCTCAGTGGGTATAGCCCATACATCTAATTCACAACAGAGGATCTCCTGAAGCTGCCCCAAGTTGTAGACCTAAAAGGCTCAAAGGGAAGGAAAGTTTAAAGTGCATTTTTCAGCAAGAAAAAAAATACGACATTTCATCCAGATCCATTCTTGAACTGTTGCTTTCAAAAAAAAAAAAAGCCCTTTGCTCTGCTGTCACTCAATCTGCAGCCCACAGATGACTGGGATCAATACTACAGTTGGGAGCAGTTTGCAAAATCACTGCAAAACTGCACTTCCAAAGGAACATGGTCACAGTTTTTTGTGCAACCAGTGATTGTACAAGTGTTTTCCAGGAGACAAAGGTCAAAGCTGGCTCCCTACTGCTGTCAGTTTCCATGAGCATCATCTTTAGGGTCTTCAATTTTTCTGATGAACCTGTTTATTAAAATTACAAATTTTGGTAGAACATCATCATACTGTGTATCTAAATATTGAATACTTCATCTCTCTCCCTCTTCCCCTTCCAGTTGGTAAACACCAATGGAACACAAGATGGAAGTAGGTTTTCTGGTTTTCTCTTTTTTTACTGACATGTGAGGTGGTAGTTAGTCTGAAGAAGGCTTCTGTACTGCATTAACTAAGAATTAATTGTATGAACATACCTGGCAATTATCCAGTAACTAGCAGAGAACAGAATTACAGAGAAGGCCTGTTTCTCCTCACTTACTCTGATCTGTGTATGGCCACAATGGTGCATGTCACACAACGCATCTGGAAAATCTCATCACAGTGTCAGGCAATATCTATATCCACCTCTGCTCTGCTCAGATGTAGACATATGCAGTTAGAGGAGAGGAATTTCACCCATAGACACTTCCAATGACTAATGCAAAAAACAAATACAGAAGCATTCAGTGAGTGCTCCCATTACCAAATAGTTCATATATTTTATTCAATAATCATGTAATGCCAAAGGAGTAAGTCATCCCAGAGTCCTGAACCTCCAGCTGAGAGATCTAATCTCCCGGCATCAAGGGGAAGCACCCTCCTTGTGTGGCACAACAACTCTTTGTATTGGGTTTGCATTGCCAGCTTTTGGTAGAAGTGGGGGCTACAGGAGTGCCTTCTGTAAGAAGCTTCTAGAAGCTTCCACCATGTCTAGCAGAGCCAGTGCCAGCCAACTCCAGGATTGATGGGCCCGCCACTGGCCAAGGGCAAGCCAATCAGGAACGAGGGGAACTCCTTTGTGATAACATATTTAAAAAGGAGAAAAAAAGTTATTGGGCAGATGTAATTGCAGCCAGAGAAGAGAGGGGTAAGAATATGTGAGAAGAGCAGTTCTGCAGACACTCAGCTCAGTGGAAAAGGAGAGGGAGGAGGTGCTCCAGGTGCCAGAGCTGAGATTCCCCTGTAGTCTCTGGAGGAGACCTACGCCAGAGTAGGTGGATGCCTGAAAAGAAGGCTGTGAACCTATGGGAAGTCCATGTTGGAGCATGCTCCTAGCAGGGACCTGCAGACCCATGGAATGAGGAGCCTATGCTGGAGCAGGTTTCCTGGTAGGACTTGTGACCCTGTGGGGTACCCACACTGGAACGGGCTGTGCCCAAAGGACTGCACCCTGTGGAAGAGTGACCCACATTGCAACAGTTCATGGAGAACCGTTGCCTGTGGGATAGGCTGACATTGGAGAAATTCATAGAGGACTGTCTCACGTGGGAGGGATCCCATGCTGGAGCAGGGGAAGGAGTCCTCTCCCTTAGCAGTGGCAGAAACAACTGTGATGAACTGACTGTAACCCCAATTCCCCATCTCCCTGCACCACAGGTGAGGAGATAGAGTTTGGGAAGGAGGAAGAGGAGGGGAAAAAGGTGTTTTTATGATTTATTCTACTTCTCATTATCCTGCTCTGATTTTGTTAGTAATGAATTCAATTAATAATCTCAAGGTGAGTCTGTTTTGCCTGTGACGGTATTTGGTGACTGATCTCTCCCTGTCCTCATCTCAAATCATTAACCCTTCATTATATTTTCTGTCCACTGTCCACTTGTGGAGGGAAGTGATAGGGTGGCTTTGGTGGGCACCTGACATCCGATCAGGGTCAACCCACAATAATTTTTCTTTATCCAGCCTGATAAGGGGACATGGAGCTTCTGTGCTGAGAGATGAAAATTGTATGCACAGATGCACAGATCCCTTCACAGTCAGTGGAAATGAACCGTGCATCCTACCAGATCATGGTCCTTTTAACATCTAGAGGAATGATTCCTGTACTGAACAGTGACACATGAACCACACCATTCAACCCTGATGAGATGGGAGCAGTCCTGGGAAAGCACAGCAATATGACCCTGGAATGCACTGGTGAAAATCCAGTGAAGTCATAGTAATAGCATTTCTAATAATAAAAAACAGGGTGCGAGTTTTGAGGACCCCTGTCTGGGATTTGGAAACCTTAATTCTACCATATTTTCTCTTTAAACAACACAACCCTCAGCTGCTCATTTGAATCACTGAGTCTTAGATTCCAACACTCATCAGCAGATAGTGGTCTGTCAACTGATCCCTGGGGGGGGGGGGGGTGAGAATGAACACCAAAACTTCCAGGCTTTGACAACTCTCACCTCAGGGCGGGTCCATACATTAAAAAGTACATTAATCATCACAGATTGGACCTGTACTTTAGCCACTGTGAACTGCACAGGAGAGGCAACTGTAAACATTAATGTTTTGACCTACAACTGTTGTAAGGGAATTGTCTGGTCTGATTGGTTTCTGTAAAAGTTGTGTAATAGGGAATGAAAGAAACAGTTTTCCAAAGGACCTCAGCTAGCAGTCACATGCATCCTTCTACCCAAGTATCTCTACTGACTTCTCCAATGTGCTCTAAGAATCCTCTGAAAGCTGTTTGCTGAATGACTATTTGAGTTGATTTTGTCCTGGGCAAATCATACCTTCCAAAGGACAATTTTTTCCATTGAGAAGAAGCTATCAGTGAAGTGCTGCTGGAATTGAAACACAAATCAGCAGTCTCAGTGAAGACACAAAAAATTGATGATCAATTTGTCTTGTTTTTCTGTAAACCATTCTTTCAGCATCAAACCTCAGACATGATAACTGTATAAAGAAAACTTCCAGATCTACAGCGATGTGTTACAACAGCGCAAGCTGCTTTTCAGAGCCAGAAGTCTGGCTCTTTTAGCAAGCACTACCACTAAAAAGCTTTTTTTAAAGGCTATAGAAAGCACACTCTAGCCAACTTGCCCCAAAATGTGAAATCAAATAGACTGTGTAAGTTCAGTATCACTAAGGCTGGTGAAAAATCAGTGGAATGAAATTCCTGCCCAGAAAAATACCCTGTCTATGGAGTAATGCTGTAGACACCCCTGAACAGATGGGATGCAGAAAGGTCCATGACATCTAGAGATGAAAATAGCTTTTACAAAAAAATAAAAAAAGCCAAGATCACAGGCCTGATTCTGATCTCACCTTGCTGTAAATCATAAGTCACTCCATTTAGGCTGGAAGTTAAGTCAAATCAATTTAAGACCCTTAATTTTTAGGGAAGGATAATTACTTTATTCCCTCCTTTCCAATTCAAAGCAACCCATCAAGCATCCAGATGGCTGTAGGCTGTAAAAGAGCATTTCTCTGGATGAAACCAACCCTTCTCCCTCCTTTAAATCCCCTGCCCTCTAGTAAAACACTTTAATAATGTGTAAGAGCTATTTTTGTTGGGGTATGCCCAGTTGTCCTAGACATAATATAGACTGTCTCCCAGTCCAAAATCAACTCAGGTGGCCGCTGTGAAGCTGTGAAGTCAGAGACATGCAGCATGGGAGCACCAGAAGTACCTTTTAAAACAAAAGGTAGGTCTTTCCCCTTTCTGTGTCAAATCACCTGTAGCCAGTAGAAATTCCGCTAGCAAGTGGCTGCCTGCCCTGTCGTTGGCCTCTGAAGACATCTGTCTCTGAAGGGCTCTGTATTTAGGTCACATACATTTTCAAAACAACTCAATATCTTTGTGGAAAATTTAAAAAATTACTCCAAGACATATTCCTTCCTGCATCTGTAAGGATAATGTTACACATCCTGATCTGCGTGAGAGATGAGCAGGCTCACAGACGTGTCCTGGTTTTGAGCCAGACACTACAATGCTAAGACGTGCAGCTTCTGTGCCCAACCCAGCATCCAAACTGAAATTATAAAAAAAGTGTACAAAACTCTCAGAAGAACCTGTGTGATTCTTACCTTTTCTCCCACTTGCCTGATCGCAATAGCATTAAACCCTCTCCAAGTAGGGTTAATTTTACCTTTTTAATTTAAATGAAAATGTTCTCCTTTTCCCATGCGAGCTTGTAAAGTCATGGGAACATATTCTGCTGCCTTCCTGACATAAATCAATGGATATATTGGAGGGACAGGCCAAAAAATATATACATTTCTTGCCCTTCAGCTCTGTTTCACCCATAAGCATTTGCCCACATCCTGGAACAGAAGAAATGTTTTCTTTCCATTGAGTTTCCGACCTTCATATTTCTACAGAAGTTGGCCATTACCACACAGTTGATACTAACAACTTGACTCAGAATCTGTTAGGAAGAGAAACCCTTTTAACAGAATGACAATTGTAATTCATCCAAAAACACCTACAAACAATGAAATAAACTGAAATACAAGTAAATGTTTTTCTTGAGGATACTGTCTAATACAAACTCCTTTACACTGATTCTTCTTCAAACATACCTTCATTTAATAGGTAATTGCCAGCTTATTCATCCTACTCCTGTTCAGAATACACACAAATTCATTGTCTTGAGTATAACGAAAGACTAAAAATCTATGGAAAACCAGATATTTCTTGGCCAATAATGTGTAAACTGTGACAGTTTATAAATTCAGACTGCTGGAAAGTGCAAGTTTATGGTCCTTACTAAGCTACCACATACAATAGTTACAGGCAAATGTTAAAAAAGGTAGGCTAGAAGGAGAGAAAATCAAAATTCATATTTTTTGCATGTAGTATGCTCTAAGATATATCTGTCATTCCTGTGGACCACTGTTCATCTGGGGGCCTATGAATGCATGGTGAACCTCAGGGCATGATTCTTTTCCATGCTATTCATAACAAGTATATTTCTGCAAAAAGTAGCATTCTCCATTGTCTTATCTTCAAACCTATCTTGAGCAAACCTACACAGTTTCTAAAGTGCACCCCAATGCATTCTGTGGCTGTGATTTAGCATTTTCCTGCTGTCAAAGGAACCTGTACAACTCCAGCCTCATTAATATGAGAGTGCAATCTTTACTGAATTCATCCTTAAAGCAACCCTCACAATAAGGGAAGGCCACCACCACCCCCCACCCCAAGGTAGAGAATGACATCTCAGGAAAATCATCCTCAGGATCCAGCACAGTGCTTAGACAGTTTTTGATACGTGAATACCTCCTACTGGACAACTTTTCCTTGGAGTCTCATCTGATGGTCTGAAGGACCCTGCATACTAAAATACCCCTACCACTTCTCCTGGTAGTCTGAAAAACCCACTCTGTGCCAAAATAACCCTAACAGCTCATCCTGATGGTCTAAAAGATCCCCTGCACCAAAGATCTCCTGGACTTCATAGACCTGTGTGGGTCATGCTCAGTTAGAGATCCACTACTCTTGGTGCATCACTCAGAAGTGCTTTGCTGAAGACGACATTTGGGGAGTCTGAGATGGTTCAGAAACATTAGTCCAGACCCACTATCAGCATTGTATCCCACACATGAGACAAAACAACAATGTAATCCTCAGCCACAACCAGCCACTGTCCTGTGTTCTCACCTGCCCTGCTGGCTTCGCTGCCACCTTGCACCTCCTGAGGTCTGCACACAGCTTGCACCTACTACCAACTATTTTTGCTCAATTTATCCCATTGCTCACCTTCTTGGAGTCCCTCCACCACTTCCCCAAGTCAACAAACATCCTGTCCAGACTTACCCAACACTTGTTAGCCCACTGACAGTTTTTTATTTTCTTGACAAGTAAATCAAGCTTTAACTTTTTTTCAGGCATTTGGCTTCAGTCTTTATCTATAGTTCCCCATGCAAATGAAGGCTCCTCATGCATATTCACTATGTATCCCATGTCTCCAAAAACACATCTGTCAGAAAATGATCTTCTTATAAGTTGTCCATTATATATGTTCCACTTTCCTTGGGATTTCCTTATCTGAGCCTGGCAATATTTCTTTTGGACAAGACAAAAATTTGTTTCAGAAGGACAAAATAAATTTGGGTTGAATTTGGCTAATCCTGTTGCTGCTGGGAAAGAAAGGATAAAGTTTTTTTAAAGTGATTGCTTTTTTCAATACGGCATTGATTGTTCCAAATTTGACCATAATTTAAAAGCAAACAAAAAAAACCAAAAACTGTTAAACACAGAAGTGAATGACCTCCAATCCGAAGATGACATTGTGCAGCGAACCAAATTATTTGAATCCAAATAGTTTTTTATTTTTTCTCTTTGCAGAAAATGGAACAATTCCTGTCCCAGATGGGGACCTAAGCCTCTCACCCCTTTTTATTTCTGACATGTCCTGAAGACCTATCAATTCTGATGGCCTATGGCAGCACACAGCAGCAAATAGGGCTGTGCTCCTATCTTCCTTCTCCCTATGTGGATCCATGGGCTGGTCACTGGGACTAGATTCACCCTAGCTTGCTTTAGAAATTTGAACCACCACTTACCAACCTCAGGTCATCCCAGAATAATGGTCAGTTCTGGGGGCAATTCATGGGACCTGTTTTCTGTTCAAGAGGCTGAGAGAGATTTACAAATCTGAATGCATGATAAGATGTCAAAAAAAACCACAGCCTGAGATCAGCTTTTAAAAGAAATATAGTCATATGTTGTCATCAATTTGTCAAAAGACTGAATATAAACATGATTGAAGGCACCTATCAGTCTTGGAAATAAAAGTTAATCATCTAGTCTGATTGGCTCTAATCTGTGTTATTTCTGAATTGATCTCACACTTTGAAGTTTTGACATCCTTTTTAGCGAGGTGAATGCAAATACTGTTACGCTGTTTCTAGATAGTGTGTCACTGCAGTGGTAACAGCCACTCTGGGACATTAACTAGAAAGTATTCATGTAGTAAACAGGTTATGTATTACCACTTTGATTTTTTTCTTATTTACCTTGACATTTTTACTTTCCCAGAGATACACAGTGAAATGACATGCACAGTATCATATTGCAAATCTATTTGGATATTAGGGAATAAGATCTTACCATTAAGGTGGTGTGACATTAGCATAGATTGCCCAGAGAGGCTGTGGAACCTCTATTCTTGGAGAAATTAAGAATTTGACAGGACATGACCCTGAGCATTTTCCTCTAATAGAGCTGGACTTCAAAGTCGGCTCTGCTTTAAGTGGTGGTTGGACCACACAACCTTCAGATGTTCTGTCCACCCAAGATTATTCTACTCACTTATGTGTTAATGTCTCCTTAAACCTTAATGTCTGTAAATCTTAACCTCCATTTAATTTTTCAGCTTTTGACAAGTTTTCTCAAACAACTTCTCTAGCGTCTCAGTTGTTTTGATGCCTTGAGGAAAGACAAGAAATCGTTTGGTTTTGTGTATGAGCCCATTAGGCTAGACGTGCTTCATTGTTGTAGCATGTCCATCACTGGGCTGACACCAGACCCAGTCCTCACCTGAGTGCAGCTACCTAGCAGCTGTGGACAGAAGGCTACACGAGGAGCTCTGGTCCCCCATCAACCTACCAGGGCTCAGAAGCTAAACCTCCAACATCTGCCCACTTCCTAGACATGTGAAGACATCCATCACATGTGAACAAGAGGTTAAAGCCACCAGGTTTGGGCTGCCCTTCTCTGGCAAGCCATCAAGCTGAAGCAGTTGCTCAGCAGAAGTTTGAAGACTGATTTTTTTATTAAGGAAAAAACTTCCCACTGGACATACGTCAGTGTCCAGATCTGGTGAGAGCTGAGGGAGAGCTCAGACGGAAGGTGAACCGAGAACACGGCCATAGCCCAGCACACCTGGAGACCTAAGTAGTACTACAGAAATTACTTTCTTTTTCCTTAATAAAGCCAAATAATTTATTTCCTGGCCTTTGCACTTTTATTACAAGCTGCTATTCGTAATTGGCTTTGTTTGTTTGTTCTATAGTTTTATAACTGGACACTTTTGTAATTCAGAGTGTTTTTAAGTGATATGTGTATAAAATTGAAGTGGGCAAGTGGAAAAAATAAACAGAAGGAAAGTTTTTAAGAAGTTATTTGAATTGGCCGTGATATTCTTCCCCACTAGCTAGTGAGGTTTTAATTAGCATTGAAAATCATAAGTAACTGGAGATGAAAGAGCCCTATTAGGTCATCCAGCCCAGTTCCCTGCCAGTTCAGAATTGTGCCCAACAGTGTATTTCCCAGTGTTTTGTCAAGTCCGGCACTAAGCCTGTTCATTACATGACTAATATGCTCTTTTGAAGTAGCAGGAGGGAAACTGCTCACAATCCAGATCCAGGCATTTTTTTACAGTTTATAGAAAAAAAGAATGATAAGCAAAGATGCGAGTCAGTATAGAAATTTATATGCAGGACTCCACATGGGGCATTTATTCTCATTCTTATAGGGGAGCTCACACGTGGCCGAGTAAATATGAATGATGAACTAAATGTCATAGCAGGGATTGTGGGAAAAGTGTTTAACTGCTTCACTGAAATGAAGGGGCCCAAAAGAGGGAGAGAAGCGGAGCTGCAAAGCCGTCTTCACTCAACTCCTGGCCTAGGTCAGCCTTCATCCCAAAGGAACATCATGCATAGCTCACTTGCATTTTCAAAAAAATCTGAGCAAGAATTAAAAAACAAACAAACAAACAAACAAAAACCCTCTCTAGATTATATGCCTTGGGTGACAAATCCCATAAAACAAGCAGCCAGCAGTGGGTTGTCAAAAAGAGGTGAAGATTTCTGATAGAC
Source organism: Pseudopipra pipra (assembly GCF_036250125.1). Lineage (NCBI taxonomy): Eukaryota > Metazoa > Chordata > Aves > Passeriformes > Pipridae > Pseudopipra > Pseudopipra pipra. The sequence goes on along the minus strand of NC_087550.1, from coordinate 63,081,504 downwards.
CTGCAAGTCAAACCAAAGATCAGAACAGCTGGTTTGAAAACTACAGTTTGGCAGATGAAGACAAAAGATCCCTCCACATCCAGTAGCAAGGCATCAGTAGGATTCTTTAAAATATCTATGACATTTTTCTAATAAAAATGCCTTGCATAGAATACAATTCTTTATACATTATTGTAAGTAAAAATTTTAGGTAGTAAACTGTAACAGCAATCTCAATAAAAAAGACATCAGCATGGACCCAAAAAAAGCCAGTTTCAATCATTAGTCTACTTAAATACAGTTTTATAGATAGAGTCACGCAAACAAAACTTCTCCAGTGCTAAAGAAGATGCTTCCAAGCAAAAAGAATAATTTTAAAAAAAAATGGAAGCAAAGTTGATTGGGGATTCAAAACTAAGAAGCACAATTGTAAATGACAGATGGAGTTTCTTATGTCAAAAGCATAATGTCATAATCAAGAAAGATAATGACATTGCCTAAAAGGCTATCCTGGTGCATTGTGTCTGGCTTAGATGGAGTTCATTTCCCCATAGCAACCCTCACAGTGTTTTAGTTTGTATTGGTAGCTAGAAGGGTATTGATAACACACCAGTGTTTTGGCTATTGCTGAGCGCAGCATCAGTACTGTAACATTCCTTCTGGGAGGGGACACAAGTAGGCCAGCTGATCCAAACCAACCAAAGGGATATTCCATACCATATGACGTCATCTCGGACATAAGAGCTAAGGAAAGTAGCAGGAAGGGGGGCATTCGTTGTTTCCAAAGGCTGCCTGCTGAGAAACCGTTACATGTGCTGAAGCCCTGCTTCTTGGGAAATTTGTCAGCCATCACTGCTGATGGGAAGTAGAGAATAAACCTTATTATCTTTTGCTTTCCTTTTGCCTTAATAAACTGCTTTATCCTAACCCACAAGTTGTTTTCCCCCTTACTCTCTCTCCCCTTTGCGCCTGGGAAGGGGAGTGGATGGGAAGAACAGTGGGTGGGCACCTGGCTTCCAGCCAAGGTTAATCCACCACACCTGGTGAATGGAAAGATGAAGTTAGACGTAAGGGAACAATATATGACAGAAAGGTGAGGAAGGAAGAGAGCAGTTAACATAAACTAAAACCCAAAGTATGTAAAACTGAGAGAGAGGTCTGAAGACATCAGGATAATCTACCTCTAATTATAACAACAAAGGATAAGTCCTTGTTAAAAATCATTCTAGATAATATCTGAATTTCAGAAAAATATGTGAGGAGGTAGAAGTGTCAGGCATCTAGTTCTGGCCTATGTGTGGAAAGCATGGTAAAATGTAAATAACATATTCATATCATCTGAATATTACAAGAAACATTTGAATCCATCCCAATAAGAAAGATGTTGAAGATCTACTAAAGGTGAAAACTTTTGTATGAGAAGGTCCATAGAATGTACATTTAAAAGTTCTCAGACTTCTGCTTAAGGCAGGAATTTGCTAACTTATATTCAGTTTTGATGTTCTCTGAATGCTGGATCCATGCCACAGGCTTAAAGCATACAGAGATGAACCAAAACACAGAAAGGGCAGCCCATGAGGCACAAGTAGCCAAAATCTGGGTAAGTGGATGTAAGTCCTAGGCAAAATTTAAAAGTTGTTAATGAGTAATTCTATCAATAAAGAATGGGATGATGAGGATATAATTATCAGTAATCAGTACAGTTTCACAGGAAAGAGGTCTCATCATCCTAAAAAATTAAGTCAGACTGGTGTTTATTAGGTTTTTAAGTGTGCAGCTAAAGTATACATCAACTTCTCGGGTGTGTTCATCTCCCTAAAATTAACATTATCCACAGTCAGTAAAAGCTGTAGTAACTGAACCAAGTACTGCCTTCAGTACCTATCCAAAAAGTAGTTATCAGCAGGTGAATTTTCCATAAGGGTGCACCTGATCATGGGTCATCTACCGCCACCACCTGCGTCTCCTAGAACGCTTCCATCAACGCTTTCTCCGCACAATCCTAAACATCCACTGGTCAGATTATGTGACCAATGCATCTGTTCTAGAACAGGCAGCAGTCACAAGTATTGAGGCCATGTTAATGAGAACACAGCTGCGATGGGCAGGGCACATCTCAAGGATGAAGGACCACCGCCTCCCTAAGATCTTGCTTTATGGTGAACTTGCCACTGGCTGCCGCAAGAGAGGAGCCCCAAAGAGAAGATACAAGGACTCCCTGAAACAACATCTCAGCCTTGGCCATATTGATCATCATAACTGGTCTACTCTGGCCTCCAATCGGGAGGCCTGGAGACCCACCATGTATAACACTGCTGATGCTTTTAAGAAAGCACGCAGGATCACCCTTGAGGAGAAAAGACAAGGCAGAAAGAATCATGTCTTGCAGAATATACCATCTAGGGAGTCTTTCTGCTGTGCCTTTTGTAACCAGACGTCTATCTCGTATTGGCCTTTTTAGTCACCAATGCACTTGCAACAAACGCGGGTAGAGCCCTTCCCAAATCTTCGTTCGCGAAGCCTGGCCATGATGATGCACCTGATGGAGAAGCCTGCTGTGATCACAGTTAGGCTGTACGCTATTCAGCTCGCTTTTCATCAGTGATTCAGGAGCAATAAGGAAAGAATGTTTTAAAGCAGTCAAATGCAGAACTACAGACCTAAGAAGGAATAGAGAGCAATGTGACTCTATGAGAGTCCTAAGTTTCTTTATATTTTTCATCAAATTTTTCTCATCTTCAAACTGTGTGATGATTAGGTTAGGCAGAAGAGCTCCCAAAGGAGAGGAGAGAGGAAAGCTCCGTCTCTCTTAGCATGATGAAAATACTCAGTTGCTACCTCAGAGCTCATGGTCAGATTACATGTCAAATGACTTAGAACTATGGCTACAACAGAAGAGGTGTAACAACAGCAAAATCCACTCAAGAATGCCTTACTGAGGTAACAGGCATGGAGATTCAAGCCCTTGGCTGAGCTTCACCTTCTCATGCTTCAGGAGAGGACCACAATTAGCTTTCTTTCTGTGAGATCTCTGCAGAATGAGAAAGCTTTTTAACCCTCTCAGATGTGAGAATGTACCAAGCAGTAAAAAGGGTTTTCATGAGTTCAATCACTCCATCCCCTTACAAATAATAAAATAGCAAGCTAAGGCCAGAGAAAAGCATGCCCACCTGGGCATTGCCCACAAGTGGGTGGTGAGATGATATTCACAGCAGACATATGTCCAGATCTGAGATTTAGAAAATTTTCCCTCTATTCTGGCAAGACAGAAAGAATATTTCCTGCAGTTCTGTCATTTATCTCCTTAAAAGTATAGTCAAATACCAGAGAAGACAATTAAATAATTTTTAAATGTTTTTAAAATTAAATGAAAAGTTCCTTAATGGGAGAAAATCATAAAACACAATCAGTTTCCAATATTTTTCTAACAGTTAGAAAAAGGACTGGGGCGTGACTTGATTACTGTGTATATATAAGTACCATCATGGTGAGAAAATGCCATATACCAAATGGCTGTGGCACCTGGCAGAGAAAAGTATAACAAGAACCAAAATCTGGATTCAGCTTCCGACCAAATTCAAATAGGAAATAAGGCACAATTTTAAACCATTGAAACAAACTACCAAGGGAGTATCAGACTCTGTGTCCCTGGATGTCTTCAAATCCAGGCTGGATATGTTTCTGTGTTCAGTGATTTAGCCAACTCAGGCGTTATTTGGCTTAGTGGGAGGCTGACTGGGTGAAATTTAATGGATTGTGATGTGCAGGCGGTCAGACTAACTGATCTAATGGTCCCCTCTGGCCTTAAATTTTGTGGAAAACTTCAGATAACTAGCAAAGCAAGTGCAAACGACCCAGAGGCAATGTATTGCTCCAAGTGCAGTTGACTAATTTTAAATAATTGATTATAATCAAATCTTCTCTTAATCACAAACAGAAAAAAAGAAAGGGGGAGAGGGAATAGTTCACTCAGCTGTAATCCAGAGAAAAATTGCATCAAAGTCCCCAGAAAAAAAGTTTGCAAGTCTTTTTACAAAATCAAACCTAGATTTTACAAGAAGAAAAATGGCTTACATATTTAAAAGTCCACTTAGCATTTGGCATAGAGCTATTCCTTTCTATACTGAACGCTAGCACACTTCAAGGGCACTGAGGATCCGATTACTATCCTACAAAGTGTAGGGGTTGGCTGAACAACCCCAGAGTAACTCAAATACCAGGGAACCTGGCCTATTCCCTGTCCATAAAATACACAGAAAACGATCCCACTCCCTGACATTTTTTCAGCTGGGACAGCTGCTATAACAACTCAGAGCTTTTCAGCCTCTGTACAGAGCTAATGTATAACCTCTTCAAGTTTTCAGTCTGGAACCACTTTTCTTCCAAGACCATTTTGCTGGAGCAACCTAAAGTGTTCAGGGAAAAGCTGTTTGATAGCCTCTGGAGGGGGAGCATTAGATCAGTGAAGAATATAAAAAGAGGGGAGGGGGACAGGGGAGTGGGTTAGAAAGATTTACAGCAAAAAACAACATACAGCTTGAATCTGGTCCAAGAGGAGCCACAGGGGGCTGGTGCCAGTCATCACTGATGAAAGGGTTTGGATTTGTCAAGGAGAAAGATGCTGTGTAAAAATTGCATTCAAAGCCCCAGTGAAATTGCATTAAGAGGCTGGTCCCTTGGAGCTTTGACTAAGCAATGAGTCCAGATTTTTGCACTCTGGGATGCATACCGATCCCCTTCTTCATGCCCCACTCTTCCACAGCAGTCCTGCTAGGGCAATGCACCCTGTGAATCCAACATAGGTTGCAGGGAAATGCTGTGTTTAGAAAATCAGCTGCTTCAGCTCTCACTTTTGGATTTAACTGTTTAGCAATGTTTTCCAGCCACTTGACTCTCTCCATCACCCAGCACAGCCAGAGGGCTTAGCCTCTTTGGAGTGTTTCTTTATGCGTTTTTTTGCTCAGTGGAAATTTGCTATAGTTATGATATGACTCAAAATCCTCCCTGTGTGTCTGCTGTTGGGTCAGAGAGCCCCACAGCCCACTTTTGCTTGGGAGAAAGCTTAGCAGGCAGCTGCAAGAGCTGCTTCCCATCCTTCTCCTAAACCCTGCCAGCCCCTCAGTGCCCCTGGCACCCACTTCTGCAGCATTAGGGAACAGAGAGACTAGCAATTTGTAGTACTATGCTGGTTTAAAGGCTGGAGAAATGAACCCAACTCCAAAGAGATTATAAGGCAGAGTTACAATACAGTAAAAATAATACCATAAATACAATTATATGGACAAACAATTGGTTTAACTCACAAAATCCAGATGTATAACCCAGCACCCTGGGGCACAAACAGAGTGGTGTTCGATGGCCCCCATACTGAGCCCCACGTGGTCCCCCTGAGTCCAGAGTAAAAGGAGAGGGAAAACTTGTTGGTGAGAGTGCTGGTTGCAGTCTGGTTGAGGGCTACTGCATGGGCAATCGCCTGTTTAATCTGTTCGAAGGCTTGTTGTTATTTGGGTCCCCACTAGAAATCAGTTTACTTCTGTGTCACAAGGTAGAGAGGACTTACAATCTGACTGTACTCGGGGATATGCATCCTCCAAAAGCCCATGTCGCCTAGGAAAGCCTATGTTTCCTTTTTGCTGGTTGGTGGGGACATGGCTGCTATTTTGTCAATCACCGCCATTGAAATCTGATGACGTCCATCTTGCCACTTCACTCCTAAGAACTGGATTTCCCGAGCAGGTCCCTTGACCTTACTTTGTTTAGTGGCAAAAGCAGCTCTTAGGAGAATCTGGATTATTTTCTTTCCTTTCTCAAAAACTTCCTCTGCTGTGTTCCCCCACACAGTGATGTCATCAATGTACTGTAGATGTTCTGGAGCCTCACCGTTTTCCAGTGCAGCCTGGATCAGTCCATGGCAAATGGTGAGACTGTATTTTCACCGCTGGGGCAGTCGATTCCAGGTGTACCGCACACCCCTCCAAGTGGAGGCAAATTGTGGCCTGCACTCCGCTGCCAAAGTAATGGAGAAAAAGGCATTGGCAATGTCACTGGTGGCATACCACTTGGCTACCTTGGACTCCACCTTGTACTGAAGCTCCAGCATGTCCGGCACAGCAGCACTCAGGGGTGGTGTGACTTCACTGAGTCCACGGTAATCCACCGTCAGCCTCCACTCTCCACTGGACTTACGCACTGGCCATATAGGGCTATTAAAGGGTGAGTGAGTCTTGCTGACCACCCCCTGGGTCTCCAGTTCACGGATCATCTTATGTATAGGAGTCACGGAGTCTCGGTCTGTGCAGTATTGCCGACAGTGTACCGTTGCTGTGGCCATTGGTACCAATATTTCTTCAACCTTCAGCAGTCCCACAGCAGAGGGGTCCTCTGAGAGACCAGGCAAGGTGTTCAACTGTCTAATTTCCTCTGTCTCCACAGTAGCTATGCCAAAAGACCAATGAAGTCCTTTTGGGTCTTTGAAATACCCACTCCTCAGGTAATCTATGCCTAGGATGCACGGGGCCTCTGGGCCAGTCACGATGGGGTGTCTATGTCATTCCTTCCCAGTCAAGCTCACTTCAGCTTCCAGTACAGACAGCTGTTGGGATCCCCCTCTCATCCCAGAAATAGAGATGGATTCTGCCCCTATGTATCTTGATGGCATCAAAGCACATTGTGCGCCAGTGTCAGCTAAGGCTTTTGTGAATCTGATGTGCCAGACCACCGAATCCACACCATCCAATAGACCCGATTGTCCCTCTCCTCTGCCTGGCTAGAGGCAGGGCACTCCTAGTCCTGGTCATAGTACTCACTGCGCTCTTCTTGTAAGTATGATCTGGAGGTCCCTTCAAGAGGATCAGACATATCATTGTTCCTGTGCCGTCTGGAGTCTCACCCACAAGAAACTGGAGCAGCATTTATCCTTGAAGAGTTCCTTGTGGTACTTGTTCCTCTTTTCAGTTCACGTACCTGGGCTGCTAAGGAAGAGGTGGGTTTTCCATCCCACTTCCTCATATCTTCTCCATGCTCATGGGGGTAAAACCATAGATTGCCACATGGAGTGTACCCTCTCTTCTTAGCTGGGGGACATCTGATAGCAGATGTCTCCTGATAGCAGAGACTCTTGTTTGTCCTGGCAAGATATGGAAGATCCCTTCCTTAATTTCCTCTCTTAGCTTCTGGTGACCTTCTTCAATCTTCTCTTCCAGGCTTTGGACATGTTTGGCCAGTTTGGTTTCCATAGATGAGACGTGGGCTTGTAATGGGGCGGTGACAGTGTCTCCATAAATCCTGAGTTTACTAACCAATACACCCACCTTGTCCTCTCCCTCCCTCCATTGCAACGTTGCTAAGTAGTGGGAATACATTTCTGGCCTGAGTCGTGCAAACTTTAACCACATCTGGGAGGTGCACTGTACACCATCTGGACTTTTAGGGAATCTTTCGTCCTCTGAAAAGATTATCTCCAGTATGGCTAATTCCCTTAAGCACCAGATACCTTGTTCCATCGTGTTCCACTACCCTTGCTGTACGTGGAGGTCCTCCTTACAAAGGTATATCTCCCTCACACTGGACAGCGGTCCTCACCAGAGGCTGAGAGTTTCCTGCCTCTTTCCAATCCCCTGATCAATGACTACATCTCGAGACAGGGATCCCAGTTGTCTTGCTTCACTTCCATCTAGAACTGTATTGTTAGCTGAGGCATCCCAGATTTGGAGCAGCAAGGTCAGAATGGACTCATTTGCCTGTCGTGCAAACTCTCTTTGGAGCTCATGTAGCTCACACAGGGATAGGGACAGAGTGATTATTTCTGGCTCTGTCTCCTCTGGTGGATGTGAAGGTCCTGCCTCTTTGTCATTATTCACTATATGAACTGATTTAGTCCTTGATTTCCTTTTCTGGACAGGGGCGACTGCTGTTGGCTTCAGTTGTCCTTCTGGCTCCTAGATGGTTTGTGTGGACATGGTGCTGGTTGATTTATTTCTTTTTCCCTCTGATTCAGCCGTGGTTTGGGTGGACATGGTGCCTGTGGATTTGCTCCTTCTCTCCTCCCCCTGATGGTGCTGTATCATGTCAAGCACTGTCCGGTAGGCAGTGGCCAGGGCCCAGCAGGTTGCTGTGAGCTGGCCATCTCTGGAGCTGCCACAGTATTTTTCCTTCACCAATCTTATAATGCTGACAGGATCCTGCAGTTGTTCAGGGCTGAATTTCCAGATCACTGGGGAGACAACTTCTCCAAATACTGGCCGATGTCCTCCCTGCCACTCAACATTATCCACTCCCAGGGCAGGCCTCCAGACAACCTCCCTAGGAGGCCCTGTTCTGACCCTAAGCACGGTGTAGACAGCATAGAGCAAACAAAGCAACACTAACAACAACATTACACTGTCTTTAACATCAAAAGGAAACTCAATGTTTTTAAAGACTATTGTAGCAGGTCTGAAGGGGAAGAAGGAGGTGAAACCCTGGAAACAACCATTCCCTCCTGTTCCCCCAAAAGGCTCAGTGTGATTTTCAATGAGGCCCCAGAGCTAGCAACCCAAACCAGGACAGGCAAACAAGACCGAATACACATTCACAATGAAACTCACTGCTTCTGATGTTATGATGACATAAACATTGTGGTATATTAATAAAGCAATTTTGATCCCTCTCCCTGGTCTTAAAGAGAGCATCAAAATAGGCAAATAGTTCCCCATATGTGGAAATATGAACAGTCTCAGATACAATATCCACGTGAACACATCAAGCAACATGGTAATCAGGGAGTTTCTATATCCAAATAGACAAATGCTTAAAATGAAATTGTAATTCTGACTTCTCTCTCCTCTCCACATTGGGTGCCAAGAAATGTGATGGTTTAAAGGTAAACCGGCAGGAGAAATGAACCCAACTCCAAAGAGATTATAAGGCAGAGTTACAATACAGTAAAAATAATACCATAAATACAATTATATGGACAAACAATTGGTTTAACTCACAAAATCCAGATGTATAACCCAGCACCCTGGGGCACAAACAGAGTGGTGTTCGATGGCCCCCATGCTGAGCCCCACATGATCCCCCTGAGTCCAGAGTAAAAGGAGAGGGAAAACTTGTTGGTAAGAGTGCTGTCGCAGTTTGGTCGAGGGTGGTGATCGCAGTCCAGTTGAGAGTGCTGGTCGCAGTCTGGTTGAAACTGGTGGTCACAGTCCAGTCGAGAGTGGTGGTTGCAGTCCAGTCGAGGTTCTGGTCCTCCTCTGGATCCAACGAATGGTACCAGAAGTCCCAAGACCCCAAGATTATATACACTCAGGTTCAGGCAGGAATGCCCAGTACCTCCCCCAGAGTGAGGAGTTCCACAATGGGTGATTGTGAGTCGTGGATGTGAGGACAGGAGCATACTCCTATCTCACAGGCCTCTTAACACCCAGCATATAGCCTGCGGGGCCAGGTGTGCTCTGGGCAGCTGCTGCAAATGGTCTATTGTTAACAGTTTTTGGGAAATGGCATGGAGGGTGTAGAATACACAGTTTGGGTTACACCCACACAGTGATAAACCGGTCCCAGCTGTTCTAACTAGGACAAGTACATTACTAGTAAATGTAGTTTGCTTGATTTAAGGGGCTGATGGCTTCCCCTCTAGTATTTGGCATGGGGATGTTACCCTTGGCTATGCTGATACTCAAGGGCAGAAGTTTCCATCAGCAGCCTGAAAGCCCTATAATGGAAACAAAAAGGTTAGAGTCAATATAAAATCTCCACCAGTGAAATCTGAAGCATTCAGCAAGTAACTGCAAAATACAAAACAGTAAACAGTCTTCCAGTAAGCTGTACAATGTTGTCTTTTGACCAAAGCAGTCAGTCAATACTCAGGGCATTAATCTTTCCAGTGGGCTGGAGAAACTAATGATAGTGCCAGGTATTTCTTTGATATGAAGTTTGAAAGACTGTAAACAGAGTCTTATTTCATGGGACAAACTGCGAATGGAGCATCAGATTTGTCTCTTTTTAGTCACATTAAATCCAAAAATGCTTCACAGCAAAAATGCCTTACAACGCAAGGTCTTCTTCTAGGTACTGTTGCTTCCCAAGTGCTGAGCATTGACACTGAATATGCCCAATCCCTCCCCCAGGAAGGACTGGCAGCCCCCCCCCCCCCATAGGCCAGCTGCTTGGCAGCTCCAAACTCTGACTGTACACTGGGCACAGGCTCTTGTGTTTCAGCCCTCTCAGACCAAAATACACCTCCCCAGCATCACCCCAAATTAGAGAAGGCCATATCTGGCACCACTCTTGGCAATGACAACCAGGACAGCAACCTCAGCCCCACAGGTTCCTCCTCTGCCCCTCCACGCCCCGGGCACTAGGCTTCTCTATGCACTGGCCTCAGGCCATTCAGCCTGTCCCAGCAATAATAAACACTGTGCTGTAAGCTCTCCTTCACTCCAGGGTGGAGCAGGGACTTTCTCAGAGGCCTTCATGAGACACAAAAAGGTTTTCAGCAGCTGCTGTAACCCTGAAGTGTTGCTTCAGCTGCAAAGACACATGCAGCACACCTAACTCTTTTGGGAATTTCCCTTTATTACACTGTCTAAAACGTCTCTCTCATAACTTTCAGGTTTCAGTCTCAAGGTGAAAAGTTTGAGATCTTGCTCGACTCACCTGGACAGTTTCTTAGGGACCTTCAAGGGGAATGACTTCAAACTAAGGGAAGGAGCTTTAGGTTGGATATTAGGAAGAAATTCTTTACTGTGGTGATGCGCTGGCACAGGTTGCCTGGAGAAGTTGCAGATGTCCCATCTCTGGAAGTGTTCAAGGCCTGGTTGCATGGAGCTTGGAGCAACCTGGTCTAGTGGAAGGTGTCTCTGCACATGGCAGGGGATTTGGAACTAGATGATCCTTTAAGGTTCCTTCCAGCCCAAACCATTTTGTGATTCACATCAGGTCCAATTTTGCATGCTCAGTCGAGGTTCTGCACCACATGCAAATGTAACTCCTGGTTTCCCTAGGGTTTGTTAGCTTATTGAGTTGCAGCCATGATGAGAATCATGCTCCCTCTGGAAAAGAAGCAGTGCTATTTGTGCCACAAGACCCATCACTGCCCCACACTGTGATCTAAAGAATCTGCAACACAGCTCCAGCAATGTGAGGGATAAACTGAGGCTTTAGGCATGACTTCATTTCTTGCTACTTTTTTTCTGACTTGCAGCGTCACCATTGGCATAAACAACCCTGACTTCTCCATCAGCTATTTCCATCTCCACTTCCTCCTGCACCAAATGAGTGTTTTTCACATTTGTATAGTACTTGAAGCTCAGAAAAGCTCATCTGACTGTGACGGAAACTCTGGCATGTAGCTTGATTTTTTTTTTTCCCCTTTTACTGAACTAATTTTTTGCATGATATGCTGCCAACTTCGCTATCCCTCCTTTCCCTCTATATAAACAATATTCTTCTTCCAAATATTTCTTAAATGTTTGATAAAATGTGTTGCATACATAAGATGACTTTGGCTTAATTTTGTAAAGAATTGACATAATGCAATATACTAACTTAACTTTGATTCACTAAAAAAAATATATGTCATTAAGAGCTATATATACTTCTGATTTTAGTGCACAGCCATGATTGACTGTTTCAGTGGTAAGTGATGAAGGCATGGCCAAATATAAATAAAACCTGTACACCACCTTTCAAAGACGTGCCTTTTATTTATTTTATAGGAATGGATTAGGTTCTAAAGTTTTCAGGAGGTGTTGCTTTACCAGTGGCACATCTGCAAGTACAGCGGTGTTAACCTTGGTTCCTTGGCTAGATTCCAGTGCGGCTAATTATATTCTACACACTGTGAAATTCCCACATAATTTTCAATTAAGGAAGTTATTTGCCACTTCTCCAACTCCTTGAAAATTGTTGGTAAAATCTGCTGCATACAAAATGGCTGCTGTGCTCCATTCCAACAATGGCTGCATGTTAGCCAACACTCATGCATAAAGATAACTTGGATATAAAATAAGTTTAGTCCTTTATTCCAATCAATGTCAGTAGAAATCCTTTGGTCTTGTGCTTCATAGGCAAAAAAAGGAAAGTCAGGGGCTGGGAACATTGAAGATGTCTAAACGTATGCATGCACCTCACCTTGTTAGGACTGTTTGCACTCAAACTTTAACTCAAATAGATTTATTTGCATCAAAAGTCTCTTTTTTTGTTGTCAAACCCCAGAGAAGGCGACAGAAGGATTACATTTGGCTGATAAGATCCCCCCAAGAAGAAGAAAAATTCAAGCTAATATTTAGGCCACCCTTTCAAGGACCTCTTCAGGCTGGGGGCCTCTGGCAGTGAACTTTCCTGGCAAGCATATTTCTTGCTGGCTGAGATGTCTTCAGGCACAACCAGAGTTGCTTTGCCCTTGTCTTGCCTCATGCCTGCAGTGCCCCAGCAGATTCTGGTCTTATTTTCCATCCCATCCACTACGCCAGGAGGTCATTGTTGTTCATGAGGACTGGGGAAGGGCAATGGGAAGGAGACTATTTATGGAACTGTGACCTCATGTCAATAGCTTGAATTTCATGCCAGATATTCAACACCATGCCGTGTTTAGCAAGTGAAGAGCCTTCTCCAATGTGACCAGGTCTATACTATATCACACCCTCCATGGCCCTGCACCTTCAGCATTCACTGACAAGGCTGGGTCATGCTCAGAGAGGACACTGCCAGGATCACTCTGTGCTTCAGCTTTTACAGACCAAAAAGGGAAAACTTCCAATTCAGTAGGGAAGGATGCATGCTGGACTGTGCTAGTCAAACCAAGGCTGACCTTGGCCACAGGCTCAGCACACATATCTCCTGCAAGGACAGGGTTGTGTCTGAAGTCACATTCCTACACCATCATATTCTTCCGAGTCCCTGGCTATAGTGGCTTGTTCCTTTCCACCTCTGCCTTAAGACGTTGGAGTCTTCATTCTTCCTTTCCAGTCCTTCCAAGTTTGACTCACTCCCTTACTATTAAATTGACACATTTCACTAGCTCTTCTTACCCCACTGTTGATATTTTCTATAGTCCCTTGCCATCACTACAAACCGCCATGTTCAGCATGTCCACTAATTGTTGGATGTCCCTGTGCTTTCTCATCAGAAACACATCCTTTCGTGAAATAAAAAGAGAAAAATATTTGCTCTCTCCTGTGTTTTTTCCCAACTCTGGCTGAAGATTCCTCTGTACTGGAGGAGTAGCTATTCTCTCTGTTTCCAACAACATTATGTGACATAGACGTGGTACTCTGTACACTGGCTAGTATGACTAAGGGTCTCTACCAAATGTGTCACCCTCCTATCTATCCCATTGTACATACAAATGTATGTGCATATGACAAGTCCTCTGTACTGTAACACCGTCTCAAAACTGCCATGCTGCCAAAGCCTCTTCTTGCAATACAGCTTGTGAGCAGATGCCTCACCCATTCACCTTTGCTTGGAAGTCACAATTGAGCACTGCCTCCCTCCACTATCACACTCTCACTTCTCAGATCTATTGCAACAGGATTCATTATTTCTAAGATTTTACACAGGTAAATGACATTATCTTCAGGAGGTACTTCTCTCATCATAGTGAGAGAAGAGTGGTGAAGAGTCAAATCTGGCATTTTTTTCTACTGACAGTGCCCTCACCATCTCATTTCTTAAAATATTTTCAGAAGTAGACTATGCCATGTCTTTGTCAACATAGGGAAGGTCTCTCAAGGTATTACATTTTATTTTGGATTGCTAAAATTGAGCTTAGCTGTGCCAAAAGTACTTTTCCAAATACAGTCACTATTTTGAAGGCCAAATTGTTCAATAATGGCCTACATCTGTCAAACAGGGGCACTACCACTGACCAAGTGATAAATTTAATCCATGAGAAAGCTCAGAGCACATAAACTATATTGCTCCCCATCTGACTAAACTAGAGAGTAGTTAACTCTCTGTGAAATCGTTATTTTATAACATCTGAAAAAATGTTCATCATAATGATTCTGTGGAGGCCGTTTTAGAAGTGGGTATAATACTGGAGTGCCTGTGGTAGTGACCCCCTGGGAAGAGGCCCTTGTAAACCATTCATAAACAACATTGAGGGGGGAGCTCTGTGTGTGGTCTCGACTTGATCTTGCAACTTTGGGAGCTGAACAGCTCAAGGTGGATCCATTTCATAATCACTTTATTTGTTTTGAAATCTCTCAGCATCCTTTAAATGACCTTCATAGGAGTATGAGGCAAGAACTTTAATTATTATTGTACATAAATATAATGCTTATCACAGAGAGGCCCTCAATCTCTGTTGGAACTTCTATGTGTTACTGCAATAAAAACAAAGTAATATCCCCACTAATTACAAACTGAGTACTTAATCTCTCCATCAGTAAGTCTGATGCTGCCAGCATGGCTCACAGAACTGCCCTGGTAACTGGCACACATAAATTCTGCAAATGCTACGTGACAGACATCTATTTTGAATATCCTTCTCAGCTCCTTGACTTCCCGTGAGTTTCTCAAAATAACTTGGTAAACAACCTGCTAACATGGATGGTGGGAGCACTGCTAAAATTGGTCCCTACTTGCCCACACAAGCCTTGAGATTCCAGGACTTCAGCAGTCCGGACTTTTGTGGTCATGCTGGGTATATGAAGTGACATATATTGCAGTTTCTTGGCAAACCTGAATTAATGGTGGCATTCAGACCACCCTGCCTTGTAATTTCGAAAAGGTCGCCTCAAAGGCCACTGGTGCAGACACATGAAGATACAGTGTTCTTATTTTATACAGCTGCATTGCAGAAAGTCCCAGCAATGGAAGGAAATGACAGATAACTGTTGATCCAGTATTTTTGAAGAGTTTGGTTGTAGAAGCAGGAACCCAACTTTGCAAACTATTCCCTTCCAGCAATGCTTTATATAAGAAAGGGGAATATTTTGAATGAGCTTTTTATATCTCTCAAAAAGCCTGCCTGCCACTTCACAGAACAAATAAGAAGGTGTTGTCCTTAACAGAAGGAGGTAAAATCTTATTTCAAAATTTGTTTAACAAAATGTTATCAAATGAGTATGTAGAGGTGGAGAAAGAACAGAGATTACATGAAGGAGTAGCGTGTCAGCCTTATCATAGCAGGACAGGATATCACCATTTCTTCTAAAAATACAAATAAAATACCTTCACAGAGATGTAGGACTTCTTAAAGATCTGAATGAAAACAGAAGTAAGAATTATTTACTCAATGGACAGTAAATGCAATCTAATCCTTTCCTGCTTATTTTTTTACTGCATAATCAATAAAATCAACTAGGAAATAAAAACTGTTACAGTTTGTTACTATGGCAATTGTGTCTTGCACAACAAGGTTTGACATTATCTGATGGGAGGTTAATTAATAGTTAACTTGGATAGCACAATTACCTCGTGAAACCACATTATTAAACCTCTGGCTGTAACCAACTTGTAACTTGAGAAGAATTTGCTCACATCTGGCTCTGTCCCATGTTGGAGACTGGGGATTTTAATGACTACTAACTCCTGCCAGTGCAGCCACGTGGTGTACATCCAGAGTGGAATTCTCCTGGTTGATATCTAAACATCAGTTACATGAACACAGGATTGACTAAAAGGAAGAGCAAACCAGTCTGCCCTAAGCTTTATAGGAGCGGGTGGTCAAGTAAGAACATAAACTCTGTTTTTGCGATTGGTGCTTTTCTCGTTAACTGGTATGACACCTCACAGGTATATGATTTGGAAGATACACCCTCAGCCCAAGCCCACTGGGAAGCCTGGGCTTCTCAGTAACATTACACCAGTGACTATTCTCCTGAAGTGCAAAGACCAGGGCATAGAGTACTTGCTGGGTGAGCTGACATAGTTGTGTGTTCATCACACAGTGTTTGTGACCCGCCCGTCTCACTAAATCAAGTCTCAGCTGATGTTTGCACAACCTCTGACAGAAAAGAGAATTCCTTGCTTCTGAAAACTACCTAAAAAGTTACTTCTCATAATTTCAGGAGGTGAAGTCCACTTCTA
This sequence comes from Pseudopipra pipra, assembly GCF_036250125.1. NCBI lineage: Eukaryota > Metazoa > Chordata > Aves > Passeriformes > Pipridae > Pseudopipra > Pseudopipra pipra. Next base: position 63,065,505 of record NC_087550.1, on the reverse strand, counting down.
AGACTCAGACCTACAAAAAAAAAGCTCAATACTCTCTGTTTGTTTCTATACTGCTAAGTTAACCAGTGCCTGGAAAAAGTCCTGAGTCTTGAAAATAGGGATCACCCTTACTGTTAAGCTGTTAGAGCAACCTGATTTCAGCACAGTTGGGGCCTGTGCTAGTTAGAGTGTCCCCCCACAGTTTCCAGGCATAGTTTGGGAGCTAGAGAGTGTCCAGGAGCAGGTGGTGTACAGGCAGGAACCCTGCTCTGAGCACCGAGGTCCTCTGCCCGCCCAGGCACTCTCTACTTAGCCTCATGGGGGTCAGATGCAAGCACGTTTCGTGTGATAACACAGGCACAGCTTCAACTCCCGGAAGAAAAATCTGGCTTAAAGTTGTCAGAAGATATAAAAAAGAGCAGATATGCTTAGTACTTGATGATTAAAAAAAAAAGTTAAAACAAACATTTTTCAAAGCTAAAGAGACAACTTCACTGAGGACAGAAAAGTCTCTTTATTGAAATGCTACTGAATTACTTTTATACGGAAATATGTAAAATTATTTTTATCTTGATTTCAAAAGGAATTTTATTCTCCTTTTTATTTTATTTAGATGGAGGTGTGGTTTTGCTTTCACTTTCTCCATTTCTCTCTGTTCTGCCTTTCTTCACTGGAAGAAAAAAGCAGGGAACTGGAATGAAAAGAAGGGGAGATCTTTGGGGTTCTGCTCTCATTTGTTTTTCTTCAGTTCAGAAGATGGTAAGGAAAAATAAAACAATTCTCCTGCTGAAGAAGAAACAGCCATAACACCTAGCTGTTCAAAAGAAGATGAGAAATGAGAATGAGAATTGCCGGAAAAAAATTGTAATAGGCATAGGGCCTGGGCAGAGAGATGTAAGGCATTGGAAACAAGGTTGCACATAACAGTTGACTGGAGATGAAATCCATCTGGAGCTGACCAGCTGCTTTGGGTGTTTGTTCAAGCTGTACCAACATGACTTGAGCAATGAGTCTTCTGCTGGTCCAGGTCCAACCTCAATTCTTTAGTTCTGTCTGCACGCTCTGGATGTGTGCAACTTTTACAAAAAATAATCATCAAGGTGAAAAAATGGGTTTAATTGGGCATACGGCACTCTCAAATGGGAAGGACAGAGACAGACCCTTCTTTCTATAGCAAGGAATTTTGTTTAATTTCTGACTTGGGTAAAAGACACATACACTGGATAACATAAACAAATGGGAAATAGTGTCATATTGGTCAATAAAACAGTGAAAGAAAATCCAGAAAGCTGATAGAAGATGGACATCAGTGATTAATATTAACCAAATCAATTAAGATCAGTTGAATCAGCAAAGTCACATGTTTGAGATTTACTTCATTTGCTAACTAAATCCTGGCATGATTAGGTGTGATTCAGTTTATATACAGACACTTTTCTTGGGAAATCAGAAGTACTAAACACAATCTGTCTATTTGCATTTCATATGGGAGAAAATGCAATGTAGTATGTCGGCGGCAGAATTTGGTCCACTAGTAGAATTCTAGCTCACATTTATCCTGATCATGAATTCATTTCATTTGGTATTGCACTAATCTGACAAAATCAAGGGTAATTCACACTGAAAAAATAATATCTTTTTTAATGGAAAGATAACTGTAAAGCTTCCCAGTGCTTGGCAAAGCCTAAAATAGAATCCATTTCTCCCATTTTTAATTTCAAGTCCATCTCTCAATCTAGCACAGCAGCATTGTTATGCAAACACTTGCACAGTGGCATTAAAAGCCATAGGCCGGAAAAAAAGCCTTGGGGAAAGTGCAAATCTGAGACATTGTTAAGCATTTTGCTACTTTTTTAGTTTGGTTGTGCTTACATGATGATTACCCATGCTCTGTTCCAGTTCTTCAACTGGAATCACCGAGACTGAAACCCTGGTCACTCTGTGGTCTGCACCCTGAGAAAATAGAGGATTTCATACTTCACTGCATTTTGTAAACAATTCCTTGCATATAAAAAACTCCCCATAAATATTATTTTTATCAATGTAGATTTCAGAACGTCAAAGAGCCAGAGCTAGTTAAGGTTCAATGACAGATTTGATAATTTGAAGTCCATTTTTTTTCTGTTAGATTATTAAGAAGAAAAGCAATGGCCATTATGTCCTAATTTGTAAACACTTTATTTGATGGTTGAGACTGGAAAGTATGTAAGTGTTGTTTGTCCTGTCAAAGACTTTGGAATGGTCTGAAGTCTACAGAGATACATCTGTTGCTATTTATTGGGAGTGGAGGAGTTGCCCTATTTCTAACACAGTTTATAAAAGCAAGAATAATTTTAAACACTGAAGTTAGAATTTAATAAGGGTGCTTTTTCCTTCTGACAAAAATTAATTAGGTCTTTCTTTGAACTTCCAAAAAGAATATGTGTCTTGTAACACAGAAACCCAAAAATGTTCTTCAGTTTTGCATCTAGATTTTGGTTGCAAATTCGTGCAGATGTTCAAGTTCAAAAGTGGGCTAACAGCAGGAGAGCTAAGCTCAACCACCACATTTCTGTTCTTCGCACATTCTTACACCATGGAAGTGTCTGAACGCCTTCATGGGAGCACCCAGCAGTGAGCTGCTTCCCCCATCCACTGCTCACAGGACAGAACCCACACCCAATACCAGGATTCATCCTGTTGCAGTTTTAAGCATAGAGCTGGAAGACCACTTTCTATATGTCATCCCATAGATGCCAGCAATCCATAATTATTAACTTGGTTTTAGTCTCACAACACCTTAGTGAGGAAGGAAAATTTCATACCTGTTATACTGAAAACTGAGCCAAGGATTGAGCTGAATACCATCTTAATACCCTGCCCTGTCTGCTATTTGTCAGCTTTGATGGCATACATGCTGTTGTGCCAAGGCCCAGACTAAAGCAAAATCCTCTCTTTCCATCTTCTTCCCTGTAGAACAGACACAAAAAGGGGCAACCCACCATCTGTGCTTTTGAGCTCTCTGTGGGTCTGGCAGCTCTGGGATTTTAGCATGCAGTTAAATAAGACATAGTCTTCTTGGGGGGGAAAAAAGGAGAAAGTGTCGGAAGTTACTCCATTCCTAAGAAACAATGTAGAAAGAGGCAGAGACAGAGCACAAAGCAAGTCATGAAGAGACCATCAAGATCTGCACCAGCAGCAGAGCTGAAGAGTTATAGGGGATGCATGGAGAAGACCTTTACATCAGACTAGTATTTACACTAGACTAGTATTTAAAGCAAGCCTACTCTCATAATAAAAGTGACAGTTTAACAGTCAAAGCCATAGGCATGGGATTGATACTAAGCTATTATATGGAAACATGTGAAGGGACTCAGGGATAAAAAAAAGAGAAGTAGAGTGGTACCACAAACTTTAGCCTCTTTCTAAGTGTCAAAATGTGGCTATAAAGGAAGGAGGGGGTCAGCTTGGGGAAGTGAGACAAATTATGAAGACATGTTTCTTCTGAAGTGTCTTTGCCTCAGCTTCCTAATATTATGAGGAAAAATTTCTTTGTGACATTCCAGCCCCACTGAGAACCATGGAGCTATGCTTTCATCCTGTCTTTGTGACACACCTCTTGTAAAATGTATAACAGTGCAGGCAAATTTTTATATACTCAGGAGTAAAATTCATATAGATCACGTTTGTTGGCTTTGAAACCAGTAGGAATCCATCCTCCTGGTCCAAAAGTCAATATTTATAGCAGTAACAGTTCAAGACCGATTCATTTTTACCCTGGAGAAAATGCAAATGACAGGGTGAAAAAAATTGTTAACTAAAATCTGGAAAAAAATATGCCATGGTAGTGGTTTTTGGGAACCATAATGCATGTCTCCTGTGACTCTTTCCTCTTCTGCACTCTGAATTCTCTTATTATGCTGCATTTCCCATGCATCACAGACTTTGTCTTGTGGATAGGAGAAGGAAATCCCCTATGGTCCATGATATAGGAGTAAGTTCTTCCAACTATTTCCGCCTTTGATAGAACTCATTCAGAATACAATGAAAAAATTATTTAAAAAACCTTGAGTTCAGCTAACCCAAATTCGAGCAGTACTATTTTTACCTGAAATTATTTCAGTCCTGGTCAATGCACTTAGGCCTTCAAACAAAGCAATAAATAGGAAGCACACACAGAAAACTAATGTTTTCAAAGGAATGGTTTCAATGAAATACTGACATTCTGACAGTGGTTGTCATTGTGAAATGCCACTCAGCACTGGTAAGTATTTTGATTTTAGCATTACTAGCAGCTGAAAATATATGAGAGAAATCCAGCTCAACACACTAACAAACAACTTGAGCTGTCCGCAAAACATTTCGTATGAGTTGTTAGAGTAATGGGCAATTAAGTTTTTTAATATGAGAAGTGAGTGTGATTCAATTTCCTTTTAACTTTGTTTTTGCTCATTTTAATTAATTTTTATAATTTCTGCAGTAATAATGTTGCTCAGCACTCACACTGATCATAGTTAAAAAAAATATTCCCATTTTCCACATCCTCAGCCTTTCCGTGGCCCTTTCACATTATTGGTGGCATAAACATTCCTTATAAATCTAATCCAAGAGACACTACAAGCTGTCCGTCTTCTGTCCCACATTAGAAATATCCGTAGGATACAGGAGACAGGTGGAATGTGTCACAACAGCCAAGTACAATTTCCAACAAGATAGTCTGTCTTTAGGAAATTACAGAATCCAAGAAAAGCAATGGGTGGCATGAAGCCACATTTACCTCCTCTCATAACTACTTTGGATACAACCATAGCATCCACTAGCCACACCTGAAAACTCCTACATTACACTCTTAACAGACTCAGAAACACTGCACTGTAAAGAGATTCCTCTTAAAGAGCTGCTGGGCACAGCCCAAATAGCCCCAAAAACAGAATCTGAAATACATTTATTTCTTGCTAAAATCAACATCCCTGATATTCTTTTAGGAACCATCAGAAAATACTACTTTCTGGACAGCATTTCTTGAAAACAGTACTTTATTTTTAGGTAATTTTCCAGTCCTAAATTTGCCCAAATATACCCAAACGCAAACAGCTTGCAGAAATCAAGGCAGAATATCACATCAGTTATTAGAGAAGGTGATGAGTGTTAGATAACAAGAGATCCATTAAATATTTTGGTCTTCGGTGTAATGAATACTTCAAAACAGTCACATGAAAGTTAACAGTCACTATAGAAAGTGGCATATGCTTACATAGTAGGAACAACAGGATATACATTAACACACTTTATTAGTAGAATCAAAAAAGCATTGAAATTCCAGCCCGTTAGCATACTCACAAACTCAGTGACTTTGCAAGAAGCAAATGACATATTAAAAACTCAGCTCTTGCAGAAACAGCTTTCTTTAACTGTTACTGTTCTTTTTAGTTTTAAAAACCTTCTCATCCATGTATGCATTGTCACAGCCTTGAAATTCTTCTTTCTCATGAGCAATTCCCCATTTGCTTTGTTTCTGCATCACAGTGTCATCTTAGCCACAGACCTACCAAGCCTTCCTTTTTTAAGGATATCATAACCAGAAGACTTGCAGCTCAAACACCTAATCTACTTTGCAGGTGTTCAATATAATAAATTTGTGTACTAAAGAATTAATGCAACTAACTATTCCTTTATGAGGAACCACAGATCTCTCTCTCAAAATTCATTGTTAAACCTTTGTCTCCAGAATGAGATGCTCACTTCTTTTATTCCAAATATACCTATGTCTGTTAAAGAAATCAAGATATATTTTTTGACAGGCATCTGAGAATCATGTTCCTAGGTTAATAATTAAAACATTAAGTGTCAAGATGTAATAGACTCTGTCACTACTTTCAGAGGTTGTAAACCCACTGTGAGTTAGAGCCTTTAAGTGAAACTGTTTTAGGAAACATGGAGATATGTTTTGTTTCAGTTTTATGGAAAAACTCTCCAATCTGTGATGGCTATGACAGCCTATTCTGAATCCATATATCTAAGCCTTTCTCTCTCAACTATCCTTTCCAGAGCCTGAATATGCTTATGATATGCATAAGGATAATAAACATCAGCTCCACATTAGAGTGACAAGCACAATTAAGACTCATTCTTCAAGCTTCACCTGTATTTGTCAAGTGCTTTTGTATGCTTGGGATGAATACCTTCGAGGTCTGGAAAGGATTTCCTCTGGTCAGGCTAAAGAGAAGTTTGCTATCTCTTCTTCTCCTGGTGTAATGCACCAACACCTATCACCTTGAGCCACACAACCACAGTGGCACAAGAGGCTTCCTGTTCTCTGTCAACAGAACTCGAGTTTTGACAAGAGGAATATTCCTCCCTGTCCTGGCAAGTGAGTAAAATGTGATAGTGATAAATAAGAAACTAGGCATAATCTCTGTGAAATCTATGAAATGTGACTTGACTCCAGAATCCGAGCGTATTTACTTGCTCTTTGGAGAATTTGGTTACTGCCTTTTCATTCATCGATCACTAGTATAATTAATAGGGTAAATGAATATGACAACTGACTCCTCCTGATTTAGCTTGTAAATGACACCTCTAGGAAAAGACCAGTTACATTAATTACCAAGGCACAGTTGGATCAGTTGTACTGGTCTGGCTAAGATGGAGCGAATTTTTCCCATAATAACCCTCATAGTGCTGTGCTTTGTATTTGTAGCTAAAAAGGTGTTGATAACACCTTGTGTTTTGGCTACTGCTGAGCAGTGCTCACACAGCATCACACAGCGTCCAACGTTCTGTCCCCCATCAGTAGGCTGGGGATGGGCAAGATCCTGGGATAAGACAAAGCCAGGAGACCAGACCCAAACTGATCAAAGAGTATGCCATACCATATGACATCAGCTCAGCAATAAAAGCTAAGAGAGATAGGAGAAGAAGAAGGGACAGCATTCACTATTACAGTGCTTGTCTTTCAGGGCAACCAGTGCACGTACTGGAGCCCTACTTCCCAGGAAGTGGCTGGTCATCACCTGCTGATGGGAAATAGAGAATAAATCTTCTGTTTTCCTTTGCTTCTGCATGCAATCTTTGCTTCTGCTTTTATTAAACTGCCTTTATCTTGACACAGGATTTTTCCCCATCTCCCTGTCTTCCCCCTCTATCCTGCTGAGGACAGAGAGAATGATAGAGCACCTTGGTGGGCACCTGGGGTCCAGCCAAGGTCACCCCACCACATCAGGAAATCTGGGTTTTTTTGTGAAAGGTATAGGACTGTAGGCTGAGGAAGTTAGAGGCTGTTATGTCTTTCTGGGTTTAAACTAAAAGCTGAGTTATCTTTTGCCATGTTTCTCCAGTCTCACACTACTCCATCATTCCTTCAAATATGTTACAGAAAAAAACTAAATGGTAAATGCTGCTTCAGACCGTATTTGTTTGTAGCTGATAACAGGGGGTGACATCCCCGAAAGGAGAAAGGCACAGGTACAATAGCACCTCTGCAAAGAAGCACTTGAGTTGTGGGATTTTGTAACCATAATTTAGGTCCTACTTGACTTTCTCTTTCTCTTTTTTCATTGTCCCCTAATTCAGTCCCATAATTACTTGTAGTTCTAGTTCTCCCCATGGACTAATAAAGCTGCACGTTCTGTTTACTGGTGACACGTCAATTTTTCCACGTTCTGATAGACAAACATGACCAACCCAATGCTTCCCCAGATAGCTATGACATGATTTTAACATTTTGAAGATTCGTATTCTCCAGAGAAGTCAGTGAGCTCTGCAGGTACTTCATACCTCTAGAAAGACTATGATGCTTGACTTGAGGCACTATGGACCAATATTTTAGTAAATGTTTTCACATCAAATTATAGGATTGCTTAAGCTGGAAAATATATTTAAAATCATTGAGTTGATTGAGCACTGCCAAGTTGACCGCTAAACCATGTCCCTAAGCGTCACATCTACATGTGACACACATCTACATCTAAATACCTCCAGGGCTGGGGACCCCACCACTTCCCTAAGCAGACTGTTCCAACGCTTGACAACAAATTTGGTAAAGAAATTTTTTCTAATATCCGATCTAAATCTCCTGTGGTGCAACTTGAGGCTATTTCATCTCAAACTACTAGATACATGGCAGAAGAGATCGACCGCCACCTTGCTACAACCTCCCTTCAGGTGGTTGTAGAGAGTGATATGGTCCCACCTGAGCCTCCTTTTCTTCAGGCTAAACTAACCCCAGCTCCCTCAGCCACTCCTCATAGGGCTTGTGCTCCAGATCCTTCAACAGCTTCATTGCCCTTCTGTGGAAACGCACCAGCACCTTAATATCCTTCTTGTGGTGAGGGGCCCAAAACTGAACACAGTACTCAACGTATGGCCTCACATGTACAGAGGAACAGTCACTGCCCTAGTCACTCACATGTGTAAGTACACAAAACAATTACTCAGTGAGATAAAAGGTCAGGTTCATAAGAGGCTGCCTTAGCGCTCTTTCCATCCCTGCAGTTATTTTACAGAAATAATGTGTAAGGCCTAAATATGGAAAAGATCTTACAGAGTCCAGTAAAATTTTGGAGAAGACATCCAATACATTATATGAACATGTATTCTGTTCTTTTTCATTTCACTGCTATCTGTGATGATATGCTGAGCACAAGTTCGATGTTCATTGACATTCAACAATGAAGAATCATTAATCAAACCTCGTAAAGAAATAAGGAAATTGTAGCAGCCCTAAAAAAGTCAAGCTGGACTTCTCCAAATTTATTTTCTTCCTCTATATAAATCAGAGTTCAGTTTACACTAATTGTTGTGGGTTGAATGTAAAAGGTATGGTTACGCAGCCACTGAATGTTTGAGCTTATTTCAAATATCTGGACATATTTGGTAAGATTTTCAGACCCTGCTTCATCTCTGTCTCTCCTGCTCTGTGGGAAGGCTGTTTCTTAACAGCTTGACAGCCCTCTCCAGATTTCCCCTACATTGAGTTGAAGTGGGTACAAGACACAGCTGGGGATCTCAGTCAGCCTTACACTTTCAGGGCTTTAGTTAATTGCTTTCCTTACCTTCCCTCCTACACAGATGGCTCATGAATGATGGAGAAATGACATCTTATATCTTATCTGCAGTCTTTATAAGAAGTAGATTGGGAGTTCCTAGTGTCATTCCCAACAGAAGAAATAGATCTACATGGTAAATCCTTTTCCATCACTAGCATTGGCTTTTTTTAAGTGTCAGACCATTGTGTCGTCCGTATTATCTCTAAGATGATCTCTCTTCAGTATTTCTTCAGTTCTTGCCCTAACAAAGCTTAAGCTGACTTAATGCAGAAATAAAGAAAGTTCATGTTAACCAGTGATAGGTCTACTGGGGGAAAACATGAAGGATTTTCATTTCCAGGGTTATTGCTAGGGCAACTTGTGAGGGGTGCAAGATAGGGTTACTAGGAAAGCAAGAGCAGGAGTATCTTCACCCAGAGAAAAAACATCACCTAACCACAAGAAGGGCTAAATCCAGCCCTGATGCACAGGCAGGAGAGAACAGCATCTGGTCCTCACATAACAGAGAGTAGCTATCTGAGTGGCATCTTGCACAGAAACCAAAAATGTTTCACTGTGGCTATGCATATCTTGCAATAAATGATTTACTGAAACAAAAGTAGCTTGGGTAGTGAAGGTCCCTGTGCCATATGAGACCATTTATTCGTCCCTTCTGCTAGTGCCTTTCTTTTACTGCTGCTTTTCTTCCTGCATCATCTCAGCTAGGGAATGGGTGTGGATGGGAAGAAAGGGATGCTCCCCATGGTTGTACCATTATCCAAAAGGGGAAGTGGGGAGAAAGGAAAAGGGAAAACAGTTGAGCCTGTTGGGACCTTTCCTTTATCATTACCATTTGTCTCAGTTGTCTACCCAAATGAACAAAGCCAAAAAATAAATCTGAGGAGTATGTTCCTGCATCTGCAGATTCACTCCATGAATTTGTGCAATTTGTTAAAATCTTCAGTATCTAAGATACTCTTTGTAAAATGGAGCTAGGAGGTGCTGTACTTTAGAAGGCATTTTCAAATTCTCATATGAAAAGTACTTAGCTGTATGTCTCATTTTTACCATTGCAGCTGTCCTACTCGATTTATTTCTTCCTGAAGAAAGTGTGCTCTACAAAATAAGATAATACATTTTCTTGGCTGTGTTCCTCTAACACATGAATACAGTCCCCAGCTCCACTGAACATTGTAGCAGACAAGCTGAAGACGTTGTTTGTGAAGTATTTTTGTCTTAGACAAGTGAAGGAAATTAATTGTTTTTCCATACAACCCCTTAGTCAACAGTGAGCTCATGCACAGCATTGAAACCACACCTCTTCAAAAATATACATATATTATACTTTAACCACATTTTATCTACTCTGTACTTCAGCAGGCCACTCTAAAACTCTTAAAGACTCATAGAATTTGACTGGCTTTGAATTAGACCATAGATATCTTACCTAACATTCAGCTACTCAACTGCATGAATTTCCATTATTATCTGAAAACAGGAGCCTCACTTAGAAATGGAAAAAAATTTAATGCCTTATTCTCTAGCTCTGTTCTACAAACCCATGTATGTCTGCCTGCAAAGAGCAGCTGCCACATCTCACCCGAAGTATACAGTGCCCACCAGAGGTTTTAAACCTTTAGCAAGGTTAAAAGCCAACAAAAAGTAGAGAAGAGTTCTCTGCAGCTCACACTGAACTCAGCTGGTCTTCCAAAATCCAGAGATCACCCTACTTATTCTTGAGCACCTGCATCTGATACCATGGCAAATCAGATCTAGATCCAGCAGCTGTGGAAAATGGTGGACAGTGATGAGGTGCTCCATATTGCCATAGAAGTGTCCCAAGAAAGGAAATGCAGAGAACAGAATGGGACAAGGGCTACAAACCCATCCCCTGATCTCATGATGTGCTCTGGATATCATGATCTTGATATAGCACTCTTCCATACCACAATGTGAACAGCACTGAATTGTCCCAAGCCTTCAGTCCCATCAACACATGATGAAAGCAACAAATTTCCCTTGAAATCCATTTTCAAATCATAGATATTGTATCTTGTGGAAACACATAAATAGCTGCTTGTGAGTAACTAGACTGCCACAGCTCCCTGCACCTTGATGAGCAGTGGCTTTTTCTGTAAGCATGAAAAAATACCAGGTAAAATATTGAAACCTGGTGCCCCAGTCAGATATAAGACATCGTTTCCAAGGAAACCAAATTTTGCAGAGCTCACCAGCATTTCTGGAAACTGACACTGTCCAAGGGCATCAACTTGAGATGCAGGCTCCCCTTGGTGGCAGTGGGATAGGTAGAAAGTTTTCATAGAAATGAAAGAAAGCAGTCAAAGAAGTAGGCACTAATTTAAAATATAAGGTTCTAATTAAATCCTTTTGTGACAGAGGCAGTCCCAGACATTGGAATTTGTCTATCAAACCTCCCTTAAGTGTGGTGCTACTGTTTCTAGACTACTTTCATTCTATGAAGTCTCCAGGTCCGAGCAGTATTTTCTGAGGATTGGTCTGATTCTTTGTTTAATGAGAACACTGTGACGGAACAGCTATTGCTCCTGCAGAGATACATAAGGACTAATTACCTCTTTGGGTTTTTTTGAGAGTGTTTCTGTTTCTTTTGAGTGTACCTTTGAATCCTTGAGGTTCCTGTGTCTATGCAAAATCTAGGTGTGCCGAGTAGCAAAAGGTTTACATGAACCTGGTTACACAGTGGGAAAAGAAGGTGGACCTTGAAAGGCAAGGGATTTTTGCCCTACTAGCAAAAGTCGTAAGAACAAGCCACAGCCTGCTGTATGGAGCTGATCTTTTGCATGCCAGTTTTGGGGGTTTTTAGTGAATACAATGAAATTTCTTTCTGTAAGACAAAAATAGGGAATATGATCTGGTAGCCACATGGTAAACACAAAATGAAATCACAGGTGGTAGTCTCTTCAGAACTGGTGGACACACTACTAGGAGTGTGTGCTTTGCTCCCTTGCATTTTATTAATCTCTGAAGTGGCAGGCAGAGAAGGTAAACTGGATGTGATATTCTCTTCCAGTCAGGAGAAGAGAAGGATTATCAGGATATGACGGTTGAAAGTGGCTGACCCACCAGCAGCTCCAACAGCCCACTGCCTTCTTTGTGGTGAAGCAGCCACTACATACCACTTGGGAGGACGCCATGGCCCAGAAATGCCTGGCATACAGAGCCATGCCATCACCCTTGCTGAATCACTGTAGCCCCATTCCCAAAACTCCCTTCAGCTCCCAGCACCAAAAAAATTGCATCATCACAGTTTGGTGCAAACCACACCTTCAGTATTTTGGCCTCCTACTGAGGGATGCATTATTGTAGTGGATTTACAGATACCAGGCATCCTGGGAGCAGTTACCAAGAGGCTGGCAGAATGGGAAAGCTGCCACTTCCCATGGAGTTTAACACAATAAAGGTTTTTTCTGCTTTCACTTTTAGCTTTTCTGCTTTTTTTTGCTTCACTGCATACCCACATGAAGGCCACAATAACTGCACTTTAAGGAACACATGCTGATCTAATTTTTCCTGCTTATTGAGTTTAACTCTAGAGACTTTACCTAACTCTGATACAGGTTTCAATCACAGAGAGCAGTTTGGAGAGACACTTCTCTGTTTGTTTTTTTTTTTTGCTACCCTTCCCTCTGAAAGGGGAGGAAAGGGCAGAGGAAAAGGATGAAGCACTGGATGACTTTAACTATAGCTAAGGCAAATGCAGTCCCTTTCTTAGAGCTTATACACATGTAATTGGTAACAGTGCTTGGACCTTGGACTAAAACTACAAATTTCCTCTTATTTAGCCAATCGTTCCCCCTGAACACCCGCCCAAAAGGCCCTAATCTAAGTCAGATCTGGATATTCAGGAAACATACAGGCCACTACAATGAGCAAAACATTTACGAGTTATCCAGAAACTCAATTTCCTTCCTAAAAGAGTAGCACAACGGGGTTTATTTTGTAAGGAGAAAAAAAATCCCTTTCTGGTTGCCTACAGTAAGTTTGCTGTCTCTTTGGCTGAGCCCCTCTGGAGCATCCAGGAGCTGAGGACAACTTGTTCAGTTCTTAATGATTTTTTTTATCACTACCTTGTCCACTTCCAAATGTGGAAAAAAATCTAGCATCACACTGGTAACACCAAATAAAAACTTTAGTCATTTCCACCCTCTTAACAATAAAGAGAGAAAAGTGATGATAGTAGAATTTTATTGGCTTTATTTAAACAGGCTTCTTCTTCCCCAACAATACTTTGCTACCACTATAAAATTTTCTGACATATTACTTTAAACATTAACACATGGACATGCCAGCTCTGCACTTCAGGAGCTAGAGTTCAATGCCAAGAGCTATTAGTCACATTAAGAAATCTATTCACAATACAGCAGATAGAGAGTGTCTGAATCCTCCTGCCTTCAGTGCCACCTTGTGCCTTGTCACCCTCTCTGGCTGCAGCCAGAGTTGTACACAGGTCAGCTCATAGAAGTTTTCTACCAGGTGGAAGCATGAGAGGTTTTGGGGAGCAGGAACTTTCTTTTCTCTGGTTTTAAGGTGGATGTTACTGCAATACTCCACAGGGATTGCTGCAGCCAGCTGAGGACAAGTGATGAGAGAAGGGAAGAACAATGAAGTTAAGCAAACAAATGTCTCGTCTAGGTCTGGGGAGCTTCTAGTCTAAATACATCACTATCCTCCTTTGGTATACATGTAAGTACTGATCTTCAGGACAAATGGGGCCTTTCTTTTCAGACCCTTTGACTACAGCAAGGATTGCGCAGCTGTGATGATGACTTGTCTCCTCTTATTAAAACCACTTCTTACAAGTGTTGTCTGCATCTACATGTTCCTCTGAGTCACTTCTTCAGAGGAAAGAGAAAAATATTTTAAGACTCAATCTATCATCTTCATGCACTTATATCTATATTTAACCTGGTTTGGGATGATACGAAGATATCTAATGTTATTAAAAATTGTTAATTAATAAGTAACTGTTCTGGGTGTTTATCTGTCTGCATTTTTCCCCACGTATGGGTAAAAACAAGAGAATCTGAAATGACCAGAGCACTCCTAAGCAAAGACACAGCCTATACAAAGCAGAATATTCCAGAAGAGACAGAGAGGGAGACAGCATCCAGAGGGAATCAAACAAACCACTTATATGACTGAAGAGAAGTCTCAATCAGACATACAAAAATAGTAATATCAGTAGGTTGATTTTTGTTTTGTTCCTTTTACTTTTGCATTTAAAACAAGCCCATTCTTCTGCTGATCTCAGGGGGTGCCAGTTTGTAACATAACACACATGCTGAAATACAATATGGAAAATGTGTGTACACACTGCATAAGAGAGGCTACAATCTGCAAAAGGGAATGTTGCATCCATATATCAATTGAAATGGCCTACAATTCAGGGAGTAATTGTTTTGAAACAATCTCACATGAATTCACCTTCACAAGATTAGAGGCTGATGTCACCAGGAGGGTGAAGTCATCAGCAATGACTTAAGCTAATGGGATAATGCCAGAAAAACTCGATCAGTCTGTTGTGAAGAGCTTAACTCCTTCCAAGCAACAAGGAATGCTGAGAACTATTTACCTCTTTTGTTTGCAGCATTTCCTGAGTGGATTTTAGCACAGGAAAGCTCATGGTTGACTAATAGGGACAGGGAATGAAATCTCCTTCCTGCAGTGCTGCTGACAATGTTTTTTGGAGATTTTAAAGCCATATGTCTGAATTCAATTTGAACTTCAAGACAGAGAAAATTCACAGTAAGCTGTAGGGATAGTTTTGTGATGTATGGTTGAGGTCCTGCAGTACTAATTCATGGGAGTAGTCCCTGCTCATTTTAGATCACCAACGCAGTGGGATTCAGCAAGGGGACTTGGGCTCAGCTTTATATTCATTGGAGACAAAGATGTAGAACAGAGGCGTGGCCTGCAAGTGACCATGACAAGCTTTTCCCAGACAAAAGGCAAACCAAGCTGTCCATAGCTGCACGTAATGCAGCTGACACCAGGTCATACCAAGTAGTTGTGCCAACTCAACACGTGTTGGGTGTTTTCCTGAGGTAACAGCAAAGCACATGATTTAGAGTCAGTGGCATTAAAAAAGATTGGAGTCATTGCAGAAAGCAGAGATATTTTTGTCTGACTGTGTAAAGAGCGCTTGTGTGGGAGTGGTGTGAGCTTGTTCTATTTCCAGCCTGTGAATGCCGCGGTGTGACAAGCCCGCTTCACTGCTCATTCGTGGCAAATCGTGCTGGCAGTGCCACTCCCTGGCAACGGTGAGGAGTTCGGACAAGGCAAAAACCATCTGAAAGAGCACTAAAACCAGGCCTAGCCCTGGCTGCCTCAAGGTTCATTGGCTTCTTGCACTTGGATTCAGTGCCCCAACTAGAGCATGCAGAAGGATTTGCTGGTGTGGTCAAGTGACCTTTGCCAAGTTGGAGAATGCACGCTGCTTTCACTCTTGATGTGAATATTCCCGATGCACACGATCAGTATGGTACCTCAGGCACCTCATCCGGCACTAATAGCATTTAAGAGAACCCCCAAGCCCCATGTTAACATGCTACAGCTTCACACAGCTTCATACAGCTTCACAGCTGCAGAGTTCAGGTGGGCTCCAACTCTAATGAAGCCAGCTCTGCTCTGCTCTGCTCTGCTCTGCTGGAAATAAGATTAGAGCTTGGCCCTCTGTCTGTCTTAAATGTTTTTCATGTTTTAAAGCCAAGTATTTTCTTTAACCCCCCCTTACTCTGCAGCACTCTTGCAACTCACTTACTTCCCAAAGCTTGAAAGATAAAAGGAAGGGCAGTCATTTTTGCATTCTCTCACAAAACAAGTCTATGTTTTGGGTTGAAATGCTGAAGGTTAAATGTTGAAAGCTCCTCTAACAGCACTGTCTGAATTATAAATATGAAGATGCACAAGTCCAGCCAACAGGACATATCAATCCTAAAAGACCTTAAATAATGATCTTTTCAACATGGCTCAACTGGTAGCCTGTAGGCCAGATGTTGTTAAGCAGGTTAACTCATCATCTTTTCTACAATGGAGTTAAGAGACAGCTATTTGGACAACAGGCAGAGCCAAATGTCCCCTGTGCCTGCCCAGCTCTCAGATCTGCCACGACCACAGATATGCAGGACTGCTGCCTGCTCCTGAAAGACAGGCAGAGAAGTCTGAGCTGCTTGTCCCTCTGGTCATGTCATTGCAGCTTCCCATGTCACAAGGGGAATGGGATCCCAAAAATTATTTGCAGCCTTTTTGGCCACCAAAATGAAATCCCCAGCACTTAAAAGATCTATGTTTTTGTTTCAAACAGCCTCATGTATAACAGCATGCTCTCCTAAGCAAGAACTATTTGTTGAAGAAAAAACCTACAGCTGAAGACAAAAGGACTCTACAGTATTTTAGGGCCAGGTTGTCCTTGTTTCACAGGACCCATACCATACCAGACAGAGAAATATTGAAAGGTTCAGCAGTGTACTGCAGGCAACTCTCTTCCTTTTCCACTTCATCCAGGCAGATCAGTTTCAAAGCAATCTCTCCACCCCGAAAATATATTGACTAAGTATGAACTGGCCACAGCTGTGTGTGCTGGAGTAGAAGACACCTTCCATGCAGATAACTCATGCTTGTTTTGAAGAAATTAAGAATCCGTGAATTGAGATGTAGCTCAGTGTTTCCAATTTCTATTTAGGCCTCATATTCTGGCTTCTTAGCCAGACAAAGAATCTGTTGTTCCTGATAGCACTAAAGGGTACAAAAAACGTTCAGTATCTTCTGAAACATCTAGCCAAGAGGCAACTTCTGAGCTGCATAACATGCTTGCAATAAAACAACAGATTGGGGCAGAGCTAAGAGTATTGCTGAGGTTTCTAAGGAGTAGGAACTCCCATGCCTTCATCCCAAACCCATCCTGACTCCATATCCAAAGACCAGTGCTCCTGTAGGGCTTACTGAGCTAACACAGTTGGATACTTCATCTACAGATCTCTACTTAGGGTCCTAATCAAATGTTATACAGTTAAATGGAAAAAGAGCCTCCAAATTCTGCAGTGCCATAGTTGGACAGAAGTGACCTTAACTCCCTTTACAGCTAGTGAAGGTGAGGGAGCTGCTCTACAGCTCAGCACACGAAAGGGCTGCCTCAACCTCTGAAGGCATCTGTTTCCTTCCACTGATTGCAGAGGGAGTTGGTAGGGACTGAGCACCTGATGGAGGCGGGGCAGTTTGCTGGAGGTGACCAGCGTTTCATGCCCCGGGAAAGCAGCCAGCATGCACTTTGTTCTCACAGACTTGGACACACGTTGTGATGCCCAGTTCCTCAGGAGGCACTCTGAACTTTTCCTTCTAACTGAGAACTCTATTGAGACCATCTACCTCCTTGGCTGAAAGGAAGAGAGAAGGTAATTCTGCCTCTCATTATCCTAGTGTGCCTTATGTAGTGGCCTGTACTGGAAGGTTATAAAAAATACCGAGACCTTATATTCCACAAACCAAGTCCTGAAAAGGGAAATTTCTACAATCTTAATTACAATTAGCTGTAGGAGGTCCAATTCTAGCCAGTTCTCCAAGGCTTGCGGCAGCTGACTTATTATTCTAGCACGCTTGATGGAAATACAAAATTGCATATCCTTCTTTGTAAGATGACTTTTCAGGCTCTGGCTCTCACTGGCTGTCAGTGGATTATATATTGGATTTTTCTGTCAGCATGTAATAAAAAGTAAGTTTAAAAAAAAATAAAGCAATACATGAAAATAATTCCATTCATATTAGGTATTGTAAAACCCACCAGCTAGTTTTGGGCTGCCCATGTATGGATAACTGAATGAAAAGTAAGAGGTCTTCAACCCCTCGCAGAGCTATGCAAGGGCTGGCCATTAATTTCATTTTTATGCTACCAGGGAGAACTGGGGATTTCCTGCTACCAGTGGTGCTCACACACTGTAAAGGATCTGCTCTAGATTTTGGCCACCTTTAATACACAGAGCTGGGGTAACTGGCAGGAGAAGCTTACACAGTGCTTTCTCCCAAGGCATCCATCAGAGGGCTTTCCCCATGCTGACTGGCTGAGATTAGCCAGAGAAACACCAGGAAATTACTGTGGGGATATCTTTCTCTTCCTCCTCCTTCCTCACTACCTCAAACTGCATATAACAGAGCAGAACCATAAATGTCTGTTCTAAATGCCTTACAAGTGTTCCTCTCAGCGATTGCTATTCACCATGTCCAGCTATTTAACCTACCAATGGGCGACACTATCCAGTCTTCACCAAACAAAACCCCCACATACATATTTCAGCAGTTCTAGTCTCTGATGGATCCAACAGGATGCAGTGCACACCATTGCACATCATGCAGCCCAAGGGACATCTCTTTTGACTACTGCAATCATCTGCTTCTCAGTCCCCACATCATACAGGAAACAACTTTCACAGAGCAGGTAAAACTGATAACGTCTGCTTGAGAAGGCAGCACCAAAATGGTTAAGCAAGTCAAAAGAGCTACTTTGCTCGTAAGATTTTAGAGAACTGGAATGGGTAGGAGAGTTAGCCCAGCCACACTTATCTACCCTCTGACTTAGGAGAAAATTTTCAATTATTTTATTAGAACATGCCTGAATTAACAGAGCTACTTAAAAATGATCCACAGCTCATATTGTGGATAACCTCATATCTAGATAATCTGTTCTTCAGTTCCTGGGCAAACAAAAAACAAAAAGTAAGAAAATAATTTTATAATGGGTAAAAAATTATTAATTTTAAAGTGCAATTTAATTCATGTATAAGTATTTAAAGTTAGGTACCTTTATAAACAAAATACCATTTTGGAAACAAAAAATGATTCTATTTAGAAAACAACCTTTACAATTTTTAAGAGGAATAAGCTCTTTTTCAGCCAAAATAACTTGATGAGCTCAACACAAATTTTGCCAGCAGTTTCAGTAACCCAAATCTGCTTTTTTTTCTTTTTCATATAAATTGAAAGACCAAAACATTTCACCCAGCTCTGGTTACACCTTTTGTCCTGAAAGACATCCATGTTTTACTTCCCTGTGTTGGATGTGGCATATTTTTCTTCACTTGCTCTTTATATCTTTCATGGTATTAGGAAATTTGAATAGTAAACATTGAAAAGAAGACCTTGCTATTTGTTATCTGATCTTTAATCCCAGCTTTCCCCTTTGTACATTATGTCTAGGGAGCTATGTTTTTCAAAAACATAAGGGAAACTCATCTGCTAATCTGTCAACAAGCCATTCATCTGTAATGTCTGCTCCACGTTTGTTTTGCTATGTCACTATGCACCGAATGTTTGATGCAGATGTTTTGACATAAGCGGTAGAGGAAATTGAAATTTGTTGTTTCCTACTGCCACCACCCTCAAAAGAAGATTTATTTAAAAAACAAAATCTGCCCAATTTTTAAAAATAACAGAGTACTCCATGACAATGTATGACTTCCCAATACCTCCAGTCAAGGTGTTGCCTTGCTGTTTTAAGGAAATCACACTAGAAAGTGATATTAACACTACAAACCTTTTATATATTCTAAAACCATACAGCAGAGTGATTTGACTCTGATTTGCGTATTTATATTGGAATCCAACGCTCACCTTCTATTAAAGACAGGTAGAAAAGATAGTTTGCAAAAGGCACCTCCCAGATGAGAACTAACCCAAACAGTCAAAGCCAGAACTGAAATGCTCTGTTCCCATATGTTGCGCCAGTAATTGTGCGAAACATCTTACCACCTGAGGATGGATGGAAAGACATCTGCTTCCTTTCAGGCAGCGCCTTACACCGAGCTCTGGGCTCCTGCTCACACAGTCCGCTTTCTTTAACTGCTTCCACTTCAGGAGAGGGGAAGGAAAAAAAAACAAATCCCTCTTTCCAGCAAATATTACATGGGCAGTATGACTCATATAGAAATGGTTGGTAGGACATGCAAAACCAAAGTTTCGGGTTCAGATTATACTGTCAACAGGTCAGTAGATATTTCAAGGGATTTGTAAAGACATGTGAAGTCAAACCACCTGGGTGTTGCTAGGTTGCTGGATGGTAACTTTATGCAATCTTTATTTGAGACACCCCACTGTATGTAGGAAAGGGCCATGGCCACATCACCTGCTAGTGGATGGGATCATGCCATGCACAGGTGGTGTGCAAACACGGATACAGATGCTTGTGCCTGACCCCAAGCCAGCCTGTCTTCCTTCTGTCTAGCTCCAAAGGGCAGAAGCCATGTCTGAGGGCTGTGCTCAGGAGTCCCCACTAACAGCAGGGCTGGCAGGTCAGTTTGGACTTGAGAACAAACTCAGACCCCCCTGCTTATGTGGTTGTGCAGGCACACTATAAGGTTAGCTCATCCCACTGAATTTTACTTATGGGCCCCTTCAAGTCACTGGGTTGAGACAGGCTCATCCCAGGAGCAACACCCTGCCTTAAGGTCTAAATTATTTCAAAGTAGATCACATTCTGGAGCAAATCCTTCTCTGCAGGCTCTCGAAAACTCCTACCAACTGTCTTACACCAGGTGTCTAAATGTAGATGGAATCAGCTCAGTCGTAGTGCCAACACCAGTACATTTCTTTTTTTTCTAATGTTCATTGCTAACCCTCCTCACTGCAAAAAGATCCTCAAAAATATTTTATTTTAAATTTACAATGGAGAGAAATATGTCACAGTCACACTACCAAGCCTGGATGAGGCACCCCCAGAAATCATCCAGGAAAGAGCCTTTAGGTATGAGAAAACCCTCAACCTGTAAAGGCATAAAATAAATTCACGACTGTGAAGATGATGCCACCTGGACTGCTTCCAGAGGCATGATGACCATCATAAATTCTCATGTGGCTGCCAGCCAACAACTTGCAGCTGAGACAGGTTTTCTGGTATCCAGCTGGGAGGATGAAACACATCAGGAGAGGCAGACTGGGAGTAGGGGAAACAAGGAGGAAAAACAGGAGAGCAAAGGACTGATGACTTCTAGCACTCTCATTGTATGACTGACTTCAGTAGCTAGAAGACTCAGCAGTACTTTTACTGCTTTACACCAATTCATCCTCTGATCCAGACCAGCTTTTCAAGTCATTCCCTCATCACTGTGAGCATGACCATGCTTGACGCTGATCCATTTCCTATTTTTACATCCACATTTCCTCAGTATGCTCATGACATGAAAAATGAAACTTAAGCCAAAAAGCCATTTTCTGGAACCACTGTGTTTGTTGGAGAGTTGCAGAGCCTCTATTCCTTCCTCTTGAGCTAAGGATAGAGAAGGAGTATGTGTCTTGATAGGAATCACTTAGGAGGTTTTTACTGCAAAAAACATAATCTGAGACCTTGAACGAAGAATCAACTTTCCATCTGCATTACCTGTGCCAACTGCTCTCCTGATTTGTATGTATGACATACAAGGGCTGTTAATATCAAATATGTCTATCCTCTTTGTACAACTGTTATTATTGCAGCTTATCCAAGAATTGTATTTTAGCAGGGGAAGGAACCGTGATTATCTGAAATGCGATAGCAAGCACAGCTTTTCTGTTCAGGGATTTTTAGTCATTTCCCCATCCCAAAACCTGGTCTTGTAATTTTGGAGGGCTCTGTGCATTTTCGGTTCCCTGTCACATTGCACAGCCAGTTCAAGGTAGCAAAATTAAAGAGGTGCTCTGGCTCCTTCAGCTATTTCAGTCTGAGAATGATTTGGTTTCAAATCAGAAAAATCACCACTGCTCCATTAAAGAGAACCATCTATGTGAGTGATAAATTACTTAAAGAGGAAATTAAGAACTAGTAGATGGCACAAAAGTTGTACATGGCTTTATGAACACCAATTTAATCTGGCTGACTTTTCTCAAAATTAGCAAAGACAGCAATCATGTAAATCAAGATGAAGTTGTTCCTCACAAATCAGTCCTTTTCTGGACGTGTTTTAACTTTGAACTCTTTGGAGTTGCTTTGCATCTCTGGAGCTTGTCTGGGGAAAGAAGTATTAAGCATCAGGAGACAACCCCAATGTCCAGGTGCACTTTCACCAGAGTCTAGGGGCAAAGGAGAATGGCTATGCAGGATACAGTGCTTTTTCATAGGCCCTTCCAAATAATGCTAATCTTTTTTCCTATTGCCATGTTGCATTGTATACTCCTGTCTACTGTGCCATTCTCTGACACATCTTTCAGCACTTCCCTTCCTCTTGCAAACCCGCATTTGCAATCCTTTCTCAGTGGCTGCTTCCCATTATTCATTCCATTTCAAAATTCTCTCTCCATGCATTAATGGACCATGAGGATAATTTTTCCATTTCCATAGGTCCAGACAGGTGCAAGTTTTTAATTCTTCTGACTGAATGAGTACATCCACTTTAAGGTTTCCGTTTGGATCAGGAGGATGCTTAGAAGTGAGTGCCCAGGTTGTCCCCACTCGGTTCACATCACAGAATGGGCTCAGACTACACGAACTGGGTTCCTTTCAAACAAAGATGTTGCAGAAGTTGTGCCTATGGAGCCAACCTGCTCCAGGAGCTAATGGACGTGCAGTTAATGGCCCAGACTAGAGCCAGTGCAAAGTAAACCCCCCTGAAGCATGCCTGCTGTGGATATCAGGACCTCAGACACAACTCTTTTGCTTTACAAACCTCCTGTTAGTCTGCACCACCTGTTAATACAGATACAGTCAGCAAACGCTATAGGAAGCCTAGGCTAAATTCCAAGCCTAAAATCTTTAGAATGTGTGTAAAAAGAACTTACTTAAAGCAATAGAAGAGATGTATGGCTGTTGATATACAAATCTTATCTTTGTGTGTATACGGTTAACCTGCAATACAAGCATTCCCAGAAGCACAGCTTATTTCTGGTGTAACCTGAATAAACATTTGGTCTTTTTCTAGTATAAATATCTTAGTAAAACAGGCCAGATCACAAATGGCACAGTTTTCATGGTCTAAACTTATATGTCTAAAGTGTTCTCAGAGTGAATGAGATTTAGTCCTTCATCCACAATCTGTGACTGGCATAAGACCACTGCAAAACTGATCTCCTGAAGCCAGAGATCAAGACTGAGCACAATATCAGAAGGATGCTCCTTGCTGGAGGAGAAATAAATCTATGACTTCTCCTAGGACCTCTGAAACTACAGTGATTAGGGAACAGGTGATTTGTACGCTAAAAATTTAAAGGCAAATGTTGTTCTCCTTGCAGCTAGTGGAAAACTAAGCATGGGAAAAATTCCCTCTTTACCTTTGGGGAAACCAGTAAGTGTGATACTTCCACAAAATTAGCATCTAATGAAATACTCACATTTAATATACAAGAGATGTGTTGTTATGTACAACATGACTTTTGGGGTTGGGCCTGCTTACCTTTTCACTGGTTGAATGCAGATATGATGCTAGGTTGCTATAATAGAGCTCCTGATTTACAGCACTGCAAGTGTTAAAAGGTCTGTCTCCTCAGGTGTATGGATATTTCAAAAAGCATGAGTCCAGTGGGTAAGCAGAGTTACTCAAGGATAATATTGATCTCTTTGAAATACACTGTGTCTTGTTCTATTTCTATTATATAATGAAAATTACAAAGAAAATAAAAGAAACAGCTCCATCTCCATTTACAGGAAGATATTTTACATGATGTGACACCACTGGGAGCTGGCAACTCTCTCTGTTCAAATCTATCTATCTAATACCTTTTCAAAATCATTCCCTATATTATTGCCATCATGCCTTCTATTCCAACCAACTAGGGCTCTGGTCTAAGAACAAATTCCTCTTGAAAAAGGCAGTTGTTAATGTGTAAGATCATATGTTGACGATATGCTTAAATGCTTTCCTAAACTGAGCCCTGGAACTGGTGGAAGAAGACACAGAAAGTCCAGTACATTAATTTCTAGAGCAGACATCCTTATTGCACACATTAACATACATATTTGCTCATCAGCACCATTCACACAGATGTATTTGTTCACTTCAGTGTCATTATTTATGCCAGTGCTCCTACAGGCACCCGGCCAGTAAATTTTGCTTTTCGGCTCAGACCAGTTTCCTTGCCTAAAATTTCAACTTGCCAAATTGGAGGACAGAAATAATAACCGATAGTCATCTGCACTGTACAAATACAGAAGATCAAAATGTCACACAGAATAAAATGAACAATGCATGCACCAAAAGCAATATCCAAAACACCTGGTAAATGTTTGCTCTACTGAAAATTACAGTGAATTTCCAACGTATTTTCAAGCAGACAGAGGGACTATGTTAACATAATTTACTCATGAAAAATCATTTAGCTGTTCTACTAAGGATGAAATGCTTTGAATACTGCAAAAATCTTTCCAATTTCAAAACAACTTTCATATAAAATTTGAGACCACTCGGAGTGGGCCTTGTCTGCTGTAACAACTTTATACAGTGAGCTTGCACCTCCTTATATTTTGTTTTCTATTATTCTTATGGATTATTTGTATTTTGGTGATTTCAAAAAGCCCAAGGAATGGTCTAGGACCCCATTATGTGAGGATTATACAGGCACAGAAGAAGAACATGCACAGCAGTGTTAAAAGTAATCTGCAAGTTGCGCTGTGTCTGAATATGCTGTATTTGGAAATTACTTTGTAAGCATTTTTTCAAAGCATCTACCACTCAGATAATGCACTCAAATACCTTTGGGGGATCTCTACACAACAGCATGCACTCATATTAGACACAGTAAATTTAAAACTCTCTCCCATATTACACAGTAAAGTTAGGTCCTTTGAGCTCTGTTAAAATGAAAATGTCTCAAGACTTTTGTACTTCTGCTAAGCATTTTTTAAAGCCTAAATGAAACAAAATTATGTAGAGAACTACATACTCTTATAGTTTAATTATATATTTGTGTCATATTAAAATATGACCACGATTCCTAAAAAAAAATCAGACTCAGAAATAATTCACCATTTATGATTCACTCTAAGATGTTTTATCATTAGCACTGTGCAGATCAAAGAAAGAACATGTAGAAAAGCCATATATATAAAACAGAGAGTATTTCTTTGCACACTGGAATGAGAGTTTTGTGAACATAAAGCATAAGAGAGGCCTCTTTATTTAGATGCCTGTTTAGTAGCTGAGTCACGTACATATTGTTGGACATGAAGGAAAGTTTTAAAACAGCCTGACAAAATCTTCACTCCCTGGGGTATTATTTTTTTAATAGAAAATATCACCCGTGTTCTCATTACCATAGTAAAGGACAGGCAGTGAGTTCTGTACCTTGGCTGGCATATAATTTTGAAGAAATGCTTTAAGATAACATATCAAGCAGAAAATAAGCAATTGGGCGGCTCTTTCAATTTTTATGCGTGTACCTGCAGCATTCACTGTCTACATGTAAGAGCCTCTCTCTGCCTCACATGTGTTTCCCCTGCAAGAGAGGTGGCAGTGCCATTGCGCGCTTCACCAGTATGGAGGAGGCAGACAAAGCATGATGGCGCAGGATGCCAAAAGCCATACCTGCACCCAGAAGAAGGACAGGAATCTCCATTCCTTCCACTTTCTCCCCCCTCTTCCCAGCTCACATCCTCACAGAATAGGATGGATATCCTGGAGGTAGTGCCTGCCTCCCCTCCAGTGTCTCCAGTCTGGGAGAGGATGGGAGGGAGACCACCTCCAGCTCAAAATGGTGAAAGCTCCAGGAGTGCATGTCAGTGAGATGTGGGAAATGAGAGGACACTATGAGGTGAGGGCAACTCTGACCAAGGGTACCTGCCAGGATGCTGAACTTCCTGTGATGCCCATCCCCATGCCAGGTCCCATCCAAAAAGGCCTTGACTCAACTGGGAGGGATGCTTCATGACTAATAAAAGGTCATTGTATTTGTAACAAGTTCTGCTTACCTCTGTAGCATGAGAAGAGCTGGAAAAGCTGAGGCCAACTGGAGCAGGACCCCACTGTGAAGCCAGCAAGGACAGGGTGAGACATCCCGTGCCTTGGGATATCTGAGTCTGCAGCTTTTCTGGTCCCATCTCTTTCACATGGGGGACTAGGTCTGCACCCACATTTCAACATGTCGGAACTCTGAGGATTTACTCTGAGGTAAACAATGACAGATTGTCTTTTACTATATATTACTTTTGTAATAACACCAAATGCACACTTTCTGATTACTAATAAGCAGGGAGCAAATGTTAACTCTTCCCTGAGAGGCAGAAATTAAGTAGAGACATTTTGTTGCATGTATGTACATAGCTGATGCTATTTTTCCTCTTGTGCCTCACCTCACAGTGAATTCCTGGTCCGTGCATGTCTGCTCTTCTGCAAGCATTGCCTCTTTTTCATGACTCAGTCACCCACATTTTAAAATCTTCATGCAAATCTTCTCAGCTACCTCTAATTTTACTATCCTACTATCCTTAGGGGTGATGGTGCCTTGGTATCATCCCTTTTATTAGATCATTTTTGAAGATGATGACATATACAAGTGCCTATAGTTACCTTCAGGTAGCCTTTCTCCATTGTGTAAATTAATAACTTCTTGTTTGTCCTCTTCCCCACCTTTTAATCAAATTTTAACCTAGATCTCCAATCTGATTCCATTATAGCTGATTTTTTTAGAGTTTTGAATTGAAGTTTTTGAAAATTTCAATACACTATTTTAATCAGACAGCATGTACCTGCTACCTGCTTGTGGACAAGAAACCCTAACTTTTAGGTTAGGCTGTAGCCAGAGTCTTGAAAGAAACTGCACATTTAAAACAAATGTTTTTAAGTTTTCTGTCTTCATAGAGTCTCTGGGGATATCATAACAATAAAAAAGCAAAGCAAAATTTTCACTTTGGCCTGAAGTATGACTTTCAACTTTACATGTGCCAAGTTTTGTGAACTAGTTTATTCTGCCAGTTATGTCAGCATGCAACATAGATGTCTAGTTACCTGATTTGTGGGGGTAATCAGGTACTCAAATGACCTAAACTGTGCAATTACTGGTGCTGGCAGATTACATATGGAAAACTAAGACTAGGCCATAAAAATTTGATCTATTTTGTCCATAGTCATAATAAAACTGTTATGGTTGGTGATTGATTACAGGAATATTAAAATGCAGAACAAGAAAAAAAGCTGTTTTAAATTGCATTGTATTCTCGTGTTTAGGGAAAAAATGATTGCCGTTATCTTGACATGTTTATCACTTTGAGGCTGAGGCAGTCGTTATCGTGTGAGTTCATTCTGTCCCATAGCTGACAAATACTATCATATACTATAAAAATCATTATGGCTCACTTTTGCAGCTGTAATAAAACAGGAAAGCAAATACAGTAAGCATTTATATTTAGGACTTTAGTTCTAGCGTACATCCAGTAAAACTGTGACTTAAAAGTTTAGACAGAAAACAAGACAGATTCTAACCTTGAATGCACAGATTTTATTCCAGAATTTATTCCAGAATTGGTCTCAATGGCAACCATTGCCATTTGTGTACAAAAAAGAGAAAACAGAAACAGAAGCAATATGCTGACACCACGTATTCCTGATCTCATTTTTTTGCCAAGGACTCATCTGTATTTTTTTGCATTTTTGCTTCTTTCTTTGGAGTGAGTCTTGGAGATCTGAAAGTGTCCCCTGGCTGCACCTCCTATCTGAATTTTCTTGCCACAGTACATTTTGCAGCTAAACTTTCTGCAGAAGTGTTCTCCTGCAGGGCCTTCTACTCTGAGCGCTGCTCCATGGGTATGTGCAGACTGCTGCCATACTGTCAGTGTTTTGCTCAAACCCTAATGCCCCAGTTGTCCCACAACCCAACACTGATGTGCCTCTGAGTTGTGCTCCACCATGCAACAAATTGCTCCCATACCAAAGGGATACCAGGCTACAGTCACATACTGCAGCCAGGGCCTTAGAGATGCCTGGTGCTTGTGTATTTTTCCTGTAGACATGTTTCAATTCAGTGGTATGGTCAATCATACCTACCACAACTCCTATGTTTGTAGAAGTGATGTGGGGTTTGTTGTATGCCTCAGTTATGCTCCCCAACCCAACCAGGTACATCATTTTGGTGTCAATTTGCACCTCCCCTTAAGAGTCTGCTGCCCGACTCCCACCCTTCAGACTGAGGGACTAAAACAGTTGAGCAATCTCACATACCCCACGTTTTGCTTTTTTTCCTCGTTCCTCATGCTTGACAATGCTTGAAATATTTCTTGGTTTTGATCATAGAAACTAAACCAAGAATATTTTACAATCCTCATTTAGCTTTCACAGCAAAAAATCAGATCAAAACTGTAACATGGCCATGGACACCTGCAACATTAGAAGATGTAAATGGCCTTTGCTTGCATTTATAAATAGACAGGTGTGCTTCAAGAAGTAAAAGCAATGGGTTTCATCTGTTTTCCTTATTTCAATATGTGGAATTTCCAAAATCTAAAAGCATGCTAAGCAAACATAAATACAAAACATTGAATTGTAACAGGGGAATTCAGAGCCCATCTCAACACTTCACACCAGTGTCTTCATGGACTCACATCCTATCAAGGATATATGTGAAAACTGATTTGGTCAGATGACCAAATTCAGCACCATGCAGGATCAGTCAGTTAGTTAGTGAGTTGACACCCTTGGAAGACCGAACCTCATATACCGTGAGCTGGAAGAATATAAGAAAAATATCATATCCAGGACACTTCTTCCATGCTTAAACATACCCTGTCCAGATGATTCACCAAGGCCTATATCAGTCAAATTCTCTTAAAGCCACCATCACGGCTAATGTTAATCTCCAAGATTGATATTCTTATGGAAACAAAATAATGACAAAAAAGCACCTGTGACTGAGCAGCCACTCCTGTAGCACTGAATTATAACTGTCTGATGACCTAAGCTATTTCCTATATGCATAGACTGCCATGGTATATTATGGGGCATGTATGCAAAAGCGAGGAGAATGGCTCAGGATGCACTGCCTCCTTATACTCATTTTGGTTGTGTTAAGAGGCAATGGTCACATTTTTTGCTCTCCATAGTCTTTATATTACATCTGGGGAGCTCCTAGAAGCAGTGATAAGAACCAGGGCCAAAGAACACTGTGGCAGTGTAGATGAAGCCAACTGAGGCAGGTACCTACAACAGAATCCAAAGAGTTTGTGCCTGTTTCTCCTGTAGCAAGGAGAGATGCTACTTTCAGACTGCTAAATATGTTGATAGTCTGCTGTTTTAAAACCCTTTAATTTCAACAGCTTGCAAACTACACTGTTTGAAAACCAGAGACTTGGCATTAAGCAATTTAACTGTCTATAAACATCACCAGTCCAGGACCCTTAGCAACAAGATACATGAGTAGTAAATCCAGTTAGGTAGACTGAGTAAATACATTGCTGCAAAGTACTGAAAGCTCATCTGAAAAGTAGAAAAGAATCCCTCTTCAAGAGAAATAAGGGCATTTACAGCCTAATGCATCAAGCAGTGCCAGAAAAGCTAGCAAGGATCAGCTCCCACCATCTCATCCAGTAACTGTTTGTTCAGAACAGCTTTTAACCAGAACAAAACAAAGAGTACTTCTAAGCTTCTTTCTCTTTTTTTTCCTATGAGCTTCAGGAATATAACCACATGAAATGCTTCAGCCCTTATTGGCAAGTTTCTGTATTGATTGGCTTCAGAGTCTGATTAGATAAGATGGAGACATCTAATGAGAGCTACTAGAAAAAAATCTACTGGAGTATTATCTGTTGAGATAAGCTCCCCAAACCAGTCTATTTATTAGATCTTTTATCTAAACATATCCTGATATTGCTGACAGTATTGTGAACAAACAAAACATGGGATACTAATGAAAGGGCTTTGTAAAAACAGGTGACTACTGTCCTGGAGAGAAAGGAAAGGAGATAGCCTGGACTTTAAATCCAGGAGTAAGTAGTGGAAGAGTGGCATTTACACTTGCCATTCCTTATCTGTAATTCAAACTCTCCCTCAAACCCCAAAATATAAAAAGGAAACTCTAGGATAGTTTTGTTAGATGCCTCACATCCCATTATACTGACAACATTAGCCATTACCTCCTTCAGAGGAGCAGCTGGATATTGTATGTTTTGTCTGGCAAAAACACTTTTCTTAAGCTGTGTGCTTGCTTATCTTCTTTCTTTTTACTTTATTGTATTATTTTTTAGCTATTGTATTGGATATGCCTGAAGCCCTCCCTCAGTTTTCACGTAGCTCTTTTGGAAGTGAAAAACCTTAATGACTAAGTAGGGGCTTTGGCTGATTAAAACCTAAGGGAGGCAGGGCAAAGCCAGGTATTTGTGCTTCAGCCTTTCCCTGCTCAGTCCTCCTTTGAGACCAACCATTCCAAATGTCTGTATTTTCTGCAGTGTAGAAATACTAGTTGTTGGAAGTGATTTGCAGGTATACAGGACATGTCCTGTGATACATGACCTGTTGGGATCTATGAGATGCACAGCACTCATTTAAGAGAGATGTCCAGGAAAGAATGCAACCCAGCCTTGAGCTTGGGCATTAACCTGAAATAATTAATAAGTCTAAAGAGGAAATAAGGTGTTTGAACACACTGTGTGCTCTGAATTTCCTCAAAGGAGTTTGCCTGGGGAAAGCAAGAAGCATTCCTCACCCTGTTCCAGCTCACACTGACAGAAGGTTAAGCTGCAGGGATGTCCCAGTATACTGAACCAAGCAAGGGGTTTTCAGAGCTGTTATCTATTTTAAAATAAACATTCCAGTGTGTATTGTTATCATATTTTGTCTTGTTCTTGTCATTTAGAAAAAAAAAATAAAAATAAAGGCTTCTGCATATCAGTTTCAGGGGGTATTTATATAACATCAAACTCACAAACAAATTTATTTTTTTTTTTTTTTTTTTTTGCTGTTCACTCTTCTGTTCAGGTTTTTATCTCAAGGTGACTTTGTATCCCAAGAGGGTAACTGCTCCTCGAGACTCAGGCAAAAGTCTGATTATTAGGCATACATGGCAAGGTATTCTTCCTTTTAGGGCTATCATTGCACCAAATAAAGGTCTCTCAACTAATATCTTAAGTTCAGAAAGTCCAAATTACCCAAGAAAAATTTCAAATTGTTTCAGAGATAATTGTTTCTTTCCCTTCCTTAATGGTACTGCTTGCCTAAAAAAAGCATGGTTTTCTGTGCACCCCAGAATCTGCTTGCAAGCCTTATGGCACCAGGTCTGGAATGCTGATGCTCCTTGCAGAGGTCACACAGTACAGTCATGGTTTGGATTTTTTATGAGAATTAAGTAGTATATGAATTCCTTAGATAACAAAGCAGCAGCAAAGCCAAGTAAACTTCTATGCCTCAAAATAAAAGTGGCAGGAAATAACCAACTGGCTGTGTAGGAGCTTCCTACCCTTGGCCACCAACAAAATCCAGGTAGCTGAGCAGATAGGCAGAGCTTTGTTCCCGTTTGGTTCCTACTACAGCAGCAGTACACATTCAAAGCTGTTGTTATCTTAACAATCCCGTAATAAAAGTTCTGCCTTCCACGCCAGTGCAAAGGTTATCGGCTTGTTCCTGAAACACAAATTCACTACAAAACTTCGAGAGGGCTGGAACAACTGAGGTGTTTCCTTCACAGGTGCCAAGGGAAGAGGGCTGGTCTCCATAATGCTAAGCAGTAGTGAGGGGGCCAAACTCCAACCTCACTTTTTTTTTTTTAATTTATGTGTGCCACTTCACACAGGTTATCATGTTAAAAGGAGAAAGTCTATTGGAAATCCCAGGGATTTGTATCTCTGCCTGGATACCTCTTAGACTTGGAAATGGGAGCTCCTTTGTGGGATCATGCATAGACAAGTCACTAATATGAAGCTTATCCTGGATTTTGTCTTCTATCTAGAGGATGGGCAGGTTTTCAAGAGCTTACTGCCCAGGTAGGGGTAAAGAAAAGGAGTATCCAAATGCTAAGATGAGCTCACAAGTCAGCATGTGGATTTGCCTACTCACTTTGATGCTTTGACAGAAGTTGGGCAATTCTGGAAACCTACTGGTTGTAGGCTCTGAGTCCTTTAGAAAAATCTGCCCCTTAACACTGTGTAATTATTGAAAGGTTTATAATTACCTACAAGTTTAACAAACAAAGACTAAGGATTTCCTTGGCTGCTGAATTTTGAAAGCTGCTGTACTTTTTTCCAATTACTTATTTACAACTAAGCTGGAAGGTTCAGCTATCTGTGTATATGATTTATTAATAAGATTCATTTCAAATACTTGATTAATTTCAAATACTTAGGCAAAACCCAAGAACATACAATATAGTTTTTCTAAAATTTAAAGCAATTGGTAAAGCACTCAAGGACTTTGCACCTCCAACATGGATGAGTCAGTTCCAACACAATGCATTAACAAAGAGTAGTTCCATATGCTGAAACTGAGTTAGACACTACAAAAATGAAAAACACCCTATACTCTGTGTCCAGGAGCACTTTGCATCCTGAATTGGACAGAACAAATGAAGACGAGAGTCTGTCAGCAATCTTTACTCAAAAGAAACTGAGCTGAAGTTGAAATTGGCTCAGCAGATAGCAGTTAGTAGTAGGAGAATGGGAATTATATCAGGTCATATTTAAACCATGTATCCCAGGATGAATTTATTCACAGCCAACAAAAACAAGACTCTAACATTTTGTTCTCATATATGCTGTGTGCTCTAAGGGTGACTAAAAATCTTTTTGTTGAAGAAGCAAGGCACCACTGGACTTTGTTTTCCTTCCAGATCTGTATTCTTACCTTAAAGTATTATATTTATTGACACTATATTCATAAGTTGCTTAATTTGGGGGAAATACTGGAGAAAAACTGAACATATTTGCTACAAAGTGTGCTCCTTTCATGTGGAAAATCATCAAAAACTCAGAGACATATCAGGTCTGATGTGAGATGTCTTTCACTAAGTTGAATCAAACCATGAAATGAGGAAATGTTGACAGGATGTTGTTCAGTTGTAAATTATCTACAAATGTGAAATTGTTCCGTGTTAACTGTGGTGCTGCTTAAAATAATATTTACCGATGATTTATCTCCTGAAGTCATATAGGTAACGTTTCTGTTTCCCTCATTTCTGCACCCTCTTTTTAAAATGAAATATGCTCCCTGAGATGTTTTGCTATATTGAATCTTGTCTTTTCTTACAATTATCTTGGTTTACATCTCTGTTCATTGACACACTTGGATTCTTATTGATAACAATTAAATTAAGATTCAATTATGTGCTTTTCTGGTATCTAGTATAGACCTCTTAGATACATGAAAGATGTGTGCAATGGAGAGTGCATATTCACATTTGTATTTGTCCTACTTGCTGTATTCAAATACAAAAATTAAGATAGCGTTCCACTGTGAAATGCAACTATGTGAATATCTCTTGTAATATATGATAGGACAAGGAGGAATGACTTCAAATTGAAAGAGAGTAGGTTTAGATTCGATATTAGGAAGAAATTCTTTACTGTGAGGGTTATGTCAGTCAATCTCTTACTTTTAGAATGCTAAAGGCATGGAATATTTCCAGAACTCTGTCTGAATCTCTAAGTACTTGCTTAATTTTTACTGAGTTCTTACTGGGGCAAATTCTATTTGCACTAAATCCGAGTTCATTCTGTCAGTTGTGCACATCACACACATAGCTGCATATCCCACCTCTGCAAGGGTGGACTGTCAGTGAGCACCTGAAGATGCAGCTCTGTCTTTCTACACTTATTTCTGTGTTTTATTAATAATGTTGTACTGTGGCCAACAAAATGGGAAACAGGCCAGTGCACAGCTTTGATGGCTAGCCCGGTCTTCCTATGAAATTTGGGTTAAACCCTTTGCAGCTTCTGGTCCAAGAAGAAAATGGATAGTCTCATAGCTCAGGCTGTTAAACTCTACTTTAAAGAACTGGATCTATCCTGGCTGCTGCAGCAGGTTTTCTGCACAATGTCAAATTAATGGAACCAAACTTGTCACTCAAATTCACTAACGACTTGCCCTTTTTTTTCCTGCATGCATAGCTTGATAATCAGAAGTCCAAAACATTAAGCACTCACGAAAGTAAATGAAGCCAGTCTAAAGATGCCTGAATATATCTGTGCTGTGTAATGCTGGCCACAGCAAAGGTAGGCCAGAGCATGCGTTGCAGAAGACACGGAGTGACACCTCAAAAAGCGAGAGCGAAAGAGCTTGCACAAAAGCAATTCTTCCTTGAGGAAGGTGACCGAAGAGAAGAGTACATCGTCTGAACCGAGGAGGGCCAGCACACACAATGACCAACATTAAAGGCAGTGATCGATTTTGGAAAAGCTGCAAAGGCCTTTTAATCCAACTTTAAGTACACCGTGCGTTTGAGTCCATCAGCTGAATGTTTCTCTCTCTTCAGCAAGAAGACTGCTGCGGAGACTGTAGAAGGTGACAGATGGAGAAGTCGTGCCTTGATCTGTAAGGAAAATTCACTCTCCTATATGATCCTGGCAAATATTAGCTATGTGAAACTGAAAATGTCCTTGTCAAAGATTGAAACTGAGCTCCTTTCACTGCATTACCTCCATTGTCCCCCTGAAGAACCCAGCCATACGAAAATCAGCTCAGAGCTGTGACAAGCGGAATTTGCATCCTACTTGTGTGGGAGGGACTATTATTCATAAAGGCCCAGCATTTAATCAATATGGCAACAGTTGTCTCCCAGCTGTAATAACTTAGGTAGCATGGAAAAAAGTAGTCAGATTCCCAAGTGATTCAGGCTTTGAGAGTGGTTTACACTGAAGCTCCAGGGTCTCCACAGCTCTCAGATTTTTACCAGTGCCTAATCAAGGCCTTTATCTTAGTCAACAAAGCCACCACTGGATTAAAAGCAAACAATATCTCCATGACATGCTGAGGCAAGTCTGATTTACTTGGGCATGCAATAACAATGCCAAAACTTTTCTGCCATAACCAGAAGCAGGGAGCAGTGCATAAAAGCTCAGATTTTAGAAGGATATTAACGTAGATATGAAAAATATAATTTAGACACCCAAAAAGAGCAGCTCCTTAAGTCCCACAGCAGTGAGGGCTTCAGCTCCCTAGTCTGTGGAGAGTGGGTCCCTCAAAGCAACATTACCTCATCATCACTGAAAAACTACAAGGAAGGTCAGAAAAGAAGAAAAAGAAGATGCAAAGCTTACATCTTTCTAGTGAGTCAAAGGATCAATTAAAAAAATATAACAAAAGTACAATTCCCCAGGCTTCACCAGTACAGTTTCTGTATCAGAGAAAGCAAGATCTCATCTTGGCATTTAGGAAGACACTAAAAATGATAGCCCTGCTATCTACTCAAGCTTCCAGGAGAATATCCAAAGGGTGTAGCTTCTCAGCAGCACCTTGGTGAAACAGCCAGTACTTGACATCTCTCTGAGAATTGTCAGCTGCACCATTTAGCCCTAGGACTTGAAAGAACTGCATAAATTAGCAGGGTGTAATTGCAAATATGATCCAAGAACAGTCCGAAATAAGTTCTTGCTGAGTCTGAAGTGGGGTTAGGATGACATGTTTCCCTGACTCCTGGAAACAAGGGGAAATTTTAACCATTTATTTCCATGGCCAGGTTGTCCTAACCCAGGATTTAATCATATTCCTGCAGTTTCCTGTGACCTGAAAACTTTCATGCACAGAAACACTGCAAAACCCTTTTTTTTGCTTTCTTTCAGAAGAATGGCTGCTCAGCCACTGGCAGTCCATTACAGAACCAGTCCCGCATAAGGAAAGCAAGATTAGGCCTTTAATGAATACTTCATCCCAGGGATTGATTTTTGGTAACAGAATCTCTTTTGGTTATTTTCTATTTCTATCCGTGTGCTTTTTTTTGGTTTGTTTTTTTTTTTTTGTTCTGGCATGTTTTCCAGGGTCTGGATCCCATATTTAGTTTCCTGAACTTCTCCAATATTCATTCTAACCATCCTGGTTGTCTGCCATGAGTATCGGTTTCCTTCCTTCTAGTTAAGAGGGCAGGGAGGGAGGAAAACTGTTCCCAGGCCAAGCAGCAGTGCCACTCTGGAGATCATTTGGCGGGCTGTGCAGCCTGAGAATGAATCACTGCTAGCAATGCTTAAATTTTCCTCCATTTCTCACTTTTCCAGGAAGCGAGGAAGAGGCTGCTACATTTAGTTATGTGTGAAGTAGAAGTAAACAGTTAAGATTAAAATTACCTTGATTGCTATTCAAAACCCAGGCAAATGTTATGACTTAATGCTTGTCAATTACTGGAATTACTCATCTTTAACAGAAATTACTAGTTTTTAGTAGATTTTAAGTTAATTAAACCACATAACCTATGTAGCAGCTGTAGCCTGCTTCCCACAAAATGCCTCCACTTCTCTACTATACCTCTAAATGACTAATAATGGTTACTTACATGCTTGTTCTAACATGTTCATTCTCCATCTGCATCCAATGCTTGATGGTTTTCCCCAAGAAACTGTCTTTTCTGAATACAACTTAGTAACCCCCTCTTTTATCTTGAAATCGTGCTTGCAAGCACATTAATTTTCTTTCAGATTGTGCTCTCAATAGTGCTGTAGACCCTTATATGACCACCTTAAATACATGGAAATCATAGGCATTGCCCTAACCTTTCACTTGCATTTAGTCCTTCATAAAAATATGTTCTTCATTACTAAAGGTGTAAATTTAGGAACACAGTGATGTAACACTCACAGCCACTGCTGCAGATTCACCACCAGAACATGGTCTTTCAGATCAAACACGGAAAATAGCTACAACAGCTTGTTTGTGGTACCTCTGCTCAGAGGGACTTTACACTTCCCAACGTAGGCTCAGTCCTGCCCCCACTGCCTCTCGTAGGAAGAAGGTATAGTCTCAAAGGAAACAAATATGTTTCATGTTTCATCTTTCAAGGGTCAGTGCTTAAACTCACAAATCCGTCCTCTTTGACATTCTAATCTCTAATTGTAAAATGGATTTAGTGGTTTAACATTAAAATTTCAGGCACAGTTAAGGAAGGGATTGCAAAAGAGTTAATAAGCAAAATAGTTTAACAAACTTTGGCAGAGAAAATTGAAAAGATCAAATAATCTCCTGGTGAAAAGAGTTTAGGCCTGGATTTGCCAGTCTTTCCACTAAAAACTGTCTTATTTTTGCTTTGTTTTTCAGTTTGATCAGTTTTAGTACTCCTGGAACTTAGAGACTTTGAAGCACGGGAGAAAGCCAGTCAAATTTCAGGTAATTGTTTTGCAAGCTTTTGCACTTCTGCAATCATGTCTCAGACCTGACATCCAATACTCTTGCTTTTTAACTCTTGGACCTCCATTGAACATTTCTGGACAGCTATGGTAGGTGGTGTGGGTCTCCGTGGTGGACACAGACACATTAAGAAGTATCAAAAAATTGCCAAATTCATTGTTGGTGACTCCACACACCACATAGTGAACTTGTGTATCTAGAAGCAGTTGCATTCATGTCTGCATGAATTCCCTTCTCCCTTGGTTTTCCAAGGTTTGTGTCCAGGGTGTTTGACTGAAGCATATCTCAGGGCATGATCATGAGAAACCTGTCTTCTCATGATGCTAAAATGTTGGCAGCAAAAATCTCCCTAGCATTAGATCATTTCTGTCAACAAATCCCTTTTGTCTCCAAAAATACAAAAGCACAGACGGAGAAGCAGGCAAGAGACCTGACCTAGGCTTGGAAGTACATCCCTTCGAATGGCCTTCTGCAGAAACATCTGTTCTTGCTGAGACAAGATGAGTGAGCATGGAGCCATTCTGTCTGACTAAGCAGAAAAAAATAAAAACAACCGAGGCCTCCATAGTTGCTAAAAACAGCAACTCCTCCACCTTTTGAAAACAGAGTCAGCACTAACTCCTACACTGACTCAACTCCCTTGATGTAGCTCTGCTTCCAGCCCAGCACCTGGAGACATCAAGCTATTGCAAAGAAAGTGACACAAAGTGTCTCCTGACACTCTATATTTTTGTTAAATGTAATCAACAGGTCCTTTACACACAAAAAAATTAAGTCATTCATTGCTCTCTGAGCAGTGAACATCTGGCCACAACATCTCCCTGTTGCTCTGCTCTGCAGTGACTGCTTGAAAAATCATACTTATTGTTCCACACCATTCTAATGCACAATCATATTACATTACAGGAAACCACAATAAAAGGGATAATCTCCCCCAAGCCCCCTCCAAAGTGACTGGACTTTTCACATATAGCCAAGTTTACTTAAGTACATGAAGTATGGCAATGCATGACTTTTAGCAACAGTTATAGCAGGTTAATGAAACAACCAAAAAAAAAATCTGAACTCTTGGAGGAGATTGAAAGCTTTAAATAATTAAAATTCAAGAAAGGAAAATGAAATCTCATTTTCAAATGCAGAGATATTGGAGGTCAAACACTGTTGGCAAGGAGATTTTTGACCTGGATGAACAGAGCCAAGAAGCAGATGTGCACCTGCTCTATTAAGCAAGACACTAGATTCACTGTTTCATCTGTCATTTGCTTCTTGGTTCAGAGATACAGGAGATCTTAGCAGCAGAAATGTGTCAGTGCAGCTCTGAGGCTGGTCTTCAGTACATTGGGATGCAGAGAAGTTAACAAAACATAAACTTGGTGCCTGTACAGGAAAGGTGGTACTTAATGTCATTTTCAAAGCTTGCACAAGAAGGGTGAATGAGATCTGCCGGAAAATAAGGGCCGTGAAGGGGAGTTCCTGAAGCAAGTTGATACAGTGACATCAATGAACTCATTTTGGGTGATCCTACAGAAACTAATAGGTACAATGGAAAGGTTTAAGGGAGGAAGTTGCAGGGGTCAAGACCATAACCACACTGAAGTTTTAGGGAAAGCAAAGACACTTGTCTTTGTCACATTCTCTTTTTATTAACCTGCACAAACGGAGGCTTTACAGGGGTCTGCACCTAAGACTAGGGATCAGTTCAGTAACACAAGGCGGTGTCAGAAAATATAAAAGTATATTTTGTAATAGGACAACTGTGGTAATTGCTTGCAAATTAGCAAACTACACACACACACACATATATGTGCGTGTGTATATATATATATACACCTATATATATCAGCAATTTTCCAAAATAGAAATCCTGCAGAACTGGAGGGCAAGAGGATGCTAGCTAACACAGTCTGTTTCAAATACTGTTTCTGAATTACTCATTTTGCATGTCCAAATGTGAAGCCTCTTAAAAGGCCTGGCTTTCAGAATGGATGAAAAATTTCATTTATTCAAAGGGTGTGTCATGATGAGATCTTGGGTATAGGTAAGTCCTTAAATCATCAACCCATCACATTTGAGAATCTTTTATCTATATATTTTTCAACACCAGAAAGAGGCCATTCACTCCTCCTACCTTCCAGAGTAAATAATTTTTTTTTCTTTTTTAAGATTTTTTTCTTAATGCTATGAAGTTTGAAGAGAGACATAAACTAATATCCTGTTAAATAGCCTGCTCCCTGCCATGTATAACATTGTTCATGTTCCAGGAAAATAAAGTCCATCATCCTGTATCTACACCATATCCTGCCTTTCTTGGCAAAAGAAAAAATATGACTGGCACATCTCTGTAGCCAAAGATGGCAGACACCATGTCCACCCCATCCACTCTCAAGGACCTGCTGAAGCTTTGGGGAGATGGCAAGCCCATAAATCACGTGGGTCTTTTACAACCATTAGAGACAATTAAAGATGGAGGCAGTTTGAAAGAGGCGTAGAGCAAAG
Organism: Pseudopipra pipra; assembly: GCF_036250125.1. Classification (NCBI taxonomy): domain Eukaryota; kingdom Metazoa; phylum Chordata; class Aves; order Passeriformes; family Pipridae; genus Pseudopipra; species Pseudopipra pipra. Next base: position 63,025,796 of record NC_087550.1, on the reverse strand, counting down.
CTGGGAAGATACAAGAAGGAGCGAGAGCCAGGGTATTGTTTGGGAAAAAAGAAAGAGAGAAAAAAGCATATTTTACTGTTTCATGAGGTGAGTACACATGTGCCTCTACCTTCTCCTGAAAAGCAAAGGAATTTCTGTTCTGGGTGCCCAGCTACAGCAAGAGCCAGAAAATAACTCCTTGTAAGCAGATCATTGCACCGGGCAAACCAAACCTCTTCCCAAGAGACTGCTCACCTGCTAGTGTGCAAGCTGAAGTGCCCATCTTCCTGTACAGCCTGGCTGCCAGCCTGCCATGTTGCTTTTGATGCCTCTGGGAAGGCCTGTTTCCCACTTGTTCAGTCCCTCTTCTCCCAAGGTCCCCCCAGTCCTGTTGGGACAACAAGCCTTCTCCACTGGCACCAGTGCCCAGTGGTGCTATGAGCCCTCAGAGCACATGTGGCCACTGCATTCCTAGAGAGAGGTACAGATGCTGCTGGTGCCAGGGATCACATCTTATTGCTGCGGGCAGGCACATAGCACCAACAGCACCATCTCCCACAGAAAAAAAAAAGGAGGAATTTGAGGGGATTGAAAAGAGTGCTGCTTACAATGGGTAGCACTCATGCACTTGTGTGTCTCTGAGCCTGTAAGTCAGTGGAAAAGAGAAAAAGGCCATCAGGACTTCAACAAAATACTATGCTTGCAAGGGCAAGGGGTAGGAGGGGTTCTCATTATCCTAAAGCAGCACTCCACCTCTAAGGAGATGAACAGCCAAGACCTTTCTTTTGCTTCCAAAGCACTCAAGTCACTGACAGCCCTTGTCTAGAGCACTGAATATCCAAGTATCACCATGCAGTGGAAAATAAACATTAACTCAGTTTACACTCAGGATACCTATTCCTGGGAACAGCATGCTGTCAGCCTTGCCTCTTTGGGAGAGCAACCACAGCAAGAAGGGTGATAAAAGCTACATGTACAGGGAGAAGAGAAGACAAAAAAATAGTGAGCACACCGAGAATTTTAAACAGAATATTTGCGTCCAAGTTTCAGTTCTGAGGCATATCCCTTGGTAAGTGGGTGCAACACCAGCCTGGATTTATTTACACTATTTTAGCCCCAGAACACAGAGACAAACAACATATACAACACATAGGTCATACCTGTCACACTGCAAACACCTTGCAGACCAAAACAGAGCAATTTGCTTTCAAATCTTTAAAAATAGAGCCTTCAGGAACAACTAAATATGTCGAGAATCAGAGTGTTGCAATTAAGATCTTGTTCATGCTAATGAGTAGAATAGCATTAAAAAACAGTCTAACTGACTGAACTCAGGCTCTGTTCAGTTGTTGCCTTCACATTTGGGATCCAACCCACCAGGGCCTTCAGAGCTCCACTTCTCTCTGATGTGATTACCAAACAGTGGAACATTTCTAGCATGACCAAAACTTAGTCATGCCTCAGTAACTTAACTCAGATTCCACATCTTCAAACCTGAAAGTAGTTTTGAGGGGCACAATTTTATCCACGCCATCCTTAAAATGTAATTTAACCCTGTTTTTCAGATCGATTTGTATGTTGTGGTGTACACACACCCTGCTTATGTGCATGGTGTTGTTGAATAGGTCATAAATCTTATGGCTGTAGCCATCCAGTTATGGCATGTGAGAATTTTCCTTTAAAAAACCCTCTCCAGTGTTAGCACAACGGAACTTGTATTCTCCCGACTGTCAGAACCGAGCCTTTTAAACAGCTACATAATACAAGTAACAGGAGCAAAACCACTATCTACTTTTACGATGGAATGTGATAGGTGTGTGAAAGGTCCATATGATGTAGTGACGACAGCAGGAAGAGAAGGGACCGAGTGACTCAAGCTTTCCTACCAGACCCCTGTTACTGTGAGGGTTCCCAGGGGCTCTTCTCCTGCTATTAGATAGTGCAGTTCTTTCCACTGACATGCAGTTACGTCCAGCTCAGTGAAAACTGAGCTTGTTCCTTGATTCACTCTTCCCTGAACATCAGGTGAGTTATAGTAGGGAAAAGAAAGACATTCCCTTTTGCCCTCATCTCACTGCCTACATGCCAATGGCAAAAATCAAGTCCAGAAAACAGATTCTTAATGACTTAGAGTGGCGAGAGCTCAAAAGAAAAAGACAGACAGTAAGAAAGTAAAATATATCTCTGAATATGATCGTCCTCCATGACTGTCCTTGGAGCCTCTATATGTTACTACTGGAAGGTAACTTGATTTTTAAAACCCTGGTCCTATACAGCCAAAGAAAATAAGAGGCTGAAGCAGATTCAAACATGTTGATGAAACACTGCATCAGCATATACAGAATCATGCATTAGACGAGTGTCACTAAAGTCACCACCTGGAAGTGGCACAGTTCTGCCAACAAAAAACCAACTCATCTTGAAACAGTAGATGGCGTAAAAGAAAGTAAAAAAATTAAATTTAAAAAGTCTTGCAGTCTTATTTTACAATTTCAGGATGTTTCATGGACCACTGGGTTTGAAAAGTGTGTTTGTGGGAAGTGAGGTGTGGAGAGGGATGAGTGTTTTTATAGCCAAGAACAATAGAGAGGGGTCTTGAGAAATAGAAGATGTGATCCCACAATGGATTAAGCGGAGCAATTTTTACTCACAGAAAGTGTTGGAAGGGTGAACTGTAAAGAGAGAGAATTAAGTATGTTACAACAAAATTGTCTTGAACTATAACTACTTAAAGGCGAGTGGTACATAAGCTTTCCCCTTGTTACACCAGAAGTGTACCACTTCCATATACAAAAGGAACAGACTTTGAAGTAGATGTCCATGACCAGTCAGAGTAATTTTAGCATTTTTTTTTAAAAAATCTGTGCATGAGATTAAAATTCTAGACAGTCCCTTGGAGGGCACATTTTTCTGAAGAGTAATATATTTTTGTGTGTGGCATGCTGGCACCCAACTCACCTTTTTTTCCACAAAGTGAGTGTTGTCTGGGAGTTTTCTCTTGGGGTGCCTAGCACCACCATTTCTATATCAGAAATCCCCTCTGTCTCAGCACCCTGATTCAGTTTCATGCCTCCCATCCTCCCTTACTGTGTTTCTCCAGCTCCTCATTCTCTTGCGCCTTTATCTCGTTAGCCAACTTGCTCTATCTGCCCACGGAATTCTCTGCCTGATGAAAACCTCCTGCACACAGCTTTTCCTGGTCTCGACGTTTGTCTGCTCTCAGACATGTAGACATAATACAGTCTGAGAAGATCAATTTCTTCTTTGAGGTCCAGTCTTATCTCCCAGACAGTGGTTTATGCAGTGGGTTCCCTGGGGAACTTTCCTCTTCACACATGGAGCCATTCCTTTAGCCAAATGAATATGGCACAACTCCAGACTGCACCATGAAGACAGGCAGGAAGGATGGACACCCTGGCGGGTTTCTTGTGCACTTAGGCATCTACTCCAAAGCATGAAGAGAGGCTTTACTGCTAGTGCAGCTTCCTTCCCAAATGGGTGAAATATCCCAGTCTCTCAGCAAGGACTGTACGTAGACAGTTTGGTTTTTCTTTCCCCATGTCTTCAAGGTGCACTGGGGCATTTCATTGCTGAAGTCCAAAGTCTGTATTTCTCTCTCATCAGCATCATACTGCTATTACCAGACTCTCAGCACTGTTCCCATTGTGGGTGGTGTTAATGACCCATTGACTGTAGTACAAGAACATCAACAATTTGTTCCTTGGTCTCCAGGGAAGGGAACCAGAGAGGAGGTACTGCTTTGGCCTAGCTCAGGGTAGCTTGCTCCATTCTTCAGAGACTTTAGCCCTCTTGTGCAAGTTCCTTGTGCCCTTTGGGCACTCTGGAGTGTAGCTTGGATTCCAGTTGCTCAGGGCTCTTTCCACTGCACCATGGAAGTACAGTCCTTACAATGGCTCTGGGGAAATTGGTGACCTGTTTTGTAGCAAGCAAAACATGCTCTGGAAGGTTCAGGCCAGATGCAGACATCTTCCAGTTTGGAAACTTCCACATCTGGAATTTGATTAGGGGCTTTTTTTGCAATTAGCTGCCCATGGCTGTAATGATACGGACTTGAAAACAAGCTGTCTTCCCTGCCAGGAACAGGGCCACGGGCATAGCTCACAGGGCAGCAGAGCAGCTCGGTGGTGGTTTTTGGATCCAGAAGCTGCTGGTATAGGGCTGTCCTACTGAGATCTGGATGGAATAGCTGGAGACATCAAATACTGCATGAGGGACCTTCAGGGTGTGGGATCCAAACCAGCTGTATTAGTTTGTCTTGCCTATTTACACATGCCTAAGCCCTCCTCTCCATTGCTGGCAAGATTCTGGCAAGAATACTTTCGAACAGACTAATACCCGCTATAGCAGAAGAACTTCTTCCTGAAAGCCAACGGGTTTCAGAGCCAACAGGAGTATCACAGACATGGTATTTGTTCTCAGACAACTGCAAGAGAAGTGTAGGGAACAGAACAAAGGTCTCTATGTGACCTTTGTCAACCTCACCAAGGCTTTCGATACTGTGAGCAGAAAAGGTCTATGGCAGATTTTGGAACGTTTAGGTTGTCCCCCCAAGTTCCTTAAAATGATCATTTTACTTCATGAGGATCAGCGCAGCCAAGTCAGATATGGCAACACACTTTCTGAGCCCTTTCTAATATCCAGTGGCGTGAAACAAGGCTGCGTCCTCACACCAACCCTATTCACCATCTTCTTCAGCATTATGCTCCAAAGGGCCACGGCAGACCTTGATGAAGTAGATGGTATCTACATTCAATATCGTACCGATGGAAGTCTATTCAACCTAAGGCGACTGAAGGCCCACACTAAGACCTTAAACCATCTTGTCTGTGAGATGCTTTATGCTGATGACAACGCCCTCATCGCTCACACAGAAGTAGCTCTGCAGCATTTAACATCCTGCTTTGCTGAGGCTGCTGAGCTTTTTGGGCTGGAAGTCAGCTTAAAGAAGACAAAAGTTTTCTATCAGCCTGCACCTCAGGAAGTCTTCCATCATCCCCATATCACCATTGGCCAATCAGAGCTCAAATCAGTCCAGCAGTTTGATTACCTAGGTAGCCTCATCTCCTTGGATGGTAAGATTGATGGAGAGATAGACAACAGGTTAGCAAAGGCATATAGTGCTTTCGGAAGACTCCATAAAAGAGTTTGGCGTAATAAACACTTGAAGAAAAGTACCAAGATCGGTGTTTACAGAGCCATAGTGCTGTCTACTCTCTTATACGGATCTGAATCATGGGTCATCTACCGCCACCACCTGAGACTCCTAGAACGCTTCCATCAACGCTGCCTCCGCACAATCCTAAACATTCACTGGTCAGATTATGTAACTAACACATCTGCTCTAGAACAGGCAGCAATCACAAGTATTGAGGCCATGTTGCTGAGAACACAGCTGTGTTGGGCAGGACACGTCTCAAGGATGAAGGACCACCGCCTCCCTAAGATCGTGCTCTATGGTGAACTTGCCACCAGCTGCCACAAGAGAGGAGTCTTGAAGAGGAGATACAAGGACTCCCTGAAGCAACATCTGAGCCTTGGCCACATTGATCTTCATCGTTTGTCTTCCCTGGCCTCCAATCGGGAGGTCTGGAGACACACAATCCATAACACTGCTGCTTCCTTTGAGAACGCACGCAGGATCACCATCAAAGAGAAAAGACAACACAGAAAGAATCATATCCTGCCGATACCATCCAAGGAGTCTTTCTGCTGTGCCTTTTGCAACCGATCTTGTCTATCTCACATTGGCCTCTTTAGCCACTAGCGCACCTGTAGCAAATGTGGGTAGAGCTCTTCCCAAATCTTTGTTTGCAAAGCCTAGCCATGAAGCCCAATAACTACCCGTCCTGCTGCACCCTCCTCTCACACCACCCAGCACAAGATCAGCTGTCTTCCCTTCTTGTGGCAGCAAGTCCCCCATTCCACCCCTGGGTCATCTGGCCCTCCCTGAGCAGAGGCCTGGCACTCATGGCTCAGCCCTCCAACTTCTAGGGCAATGATGTATCTTCGGGGTACTTCCTCCTTCTACCTGCTCCAGCAAGCCACATAAATTACCACAAAACCTCAAATTATTATCATCACCCTCCCCCTTTCCAGATAACATGACTGTTTCCCCAATAATTCAGCTGTAGAGATATGATCTTTTCACAGCTTTCCTCTAGAGGGACTCGTACCTTGATTTTAGTTTTATTAGCTGTGATTAAAACACATTTAACTATAAAGAAGCCTCACTAAAACCCAGCTGCTAACCCTACAGAGATGGCACAGTAACCATTCCAACCACAGGCTGTACTGAAACCAAGGATAGCCCTGGGTGTGTGAGGAATCAAAACAGGACTGCTGCAGTGCAACTACTAAGTTTTAATGAACCGTACAAAGCAAATATATTTGTGTGTTTAGTCTTAAAAGTAATTAAATGTTTCAGTAGCAAATTAAGCGAAGAAACAAATCAACCACATCTTTCCAGATACTGGGTACATAAATATTAAATCATTATAAAAGGCATATGAAGAGGAAAATGCAAACATTATGCTGATTTTAATTTCCTCAATTATTCCTAATTCCCCTTGAGCCCTACATTCATTTCCAGTGATTACAGACAGACTAATCACTCAAAGCAGGACACCATTTAATAAGATGCAGCAGTTGAAACCCAGAGTTTGACACTGGTCCTGTGTTGGCACTGTCGACATGGTGGCACTGTCACCTTGATCAAGCTCCTCAGCCACAGGGGACCATGGTTTGCAACTCTCATGTCTGTAGGTACTTAGGTGATGTTCATTTCACACTACTCTGCAGTCTATCTGGGAAGATCTATCCATCAGCATCTGCCTTCTAAAGCCTACAGAGATCTATTTATGTAACTCCCTCTCTGGAGGAAAGGTGCTGGGAAAGCAGCCAACAATAAATGGAGTGGGTGTGGGAAAACGAAAAATAAGCAAGCAAAAATACTACATAAAAGAATGACCATATGGTTTAAGCCACAAGCTATATAAGTCTCAACTCTAAAGTTATGTCTGATAACAGATTCAGCAGAGTAGGTGCGTATGGCCAGAAGCTCTGCAAAGAGGGTCCCAGTGGGGAGTCAGGTGTGGGAAACAGATGCAGGCTCAGAGACCTCCAACAAGCACAAAACTAGCTAGAGCAAGCCCAGAGGCAGCTCTGCCTTTTCTCAATCAGCCATAAACCTGCTTTAGCCATCCACAGACAACACCCTGCAGCCGACACCTGCCATGACGTCCATTCACTGGCCACAGTATGGAAGAGGAAAACAAACATCACTCAAACCTATACACTGATCCGCTCTGAAGACTGGTATTCAGTAAACCAAGGTGTTGATTCTGCATCGAGAAAACCATGCACACTCTCTTGTCTCATTCACAGTCTTCTTAAGGTCACTTCAGTGGTCTCCAAACTGACTGTCCAAGCAGATGAAGAGAAAACCTGATGTATAAAATCTCTCTCATTCAGTATTGTGTAATGCACAGACTGGAACAGAATTTAATGGATAACAACTGTATTTCAAAAAGCAAATTAAGATACTTACTATTTCGATTAATATTTAGTGCAAGGGCTTCAAAGCAGCTCATTGTTCTGGTGCACACCATGGGACATGGGTGTGAGAAGTGTTCCAGCTCACTGCCTACGCAGTCCCATCACCTACCTGGGGATCAGCACCCAGTGCCTTTCAGAGGGTTAGAAATGCTTACATAAACCAGAGCAGAAATTAAAGCAGACCCTAAAGGGAACATTTGAAATGGGCAATGTAGTCAGTTGTTTTGGAAAAGGGAAGTCATTTGTCACTTTTTAACCTCCACCTAGATGAAACCATGTGGATTAGCTCTCTTTTAAATCAGGCACCCGAACTAATTAGTTCCAGCATGCCAGTCCTCCAGCGTGGTGGTGAGAGAGACTCCAGGATGACAGCAGTCAATTGTCGGTGGGGGAGTTAGCTGCTTTGAAGAAAAAAGCACTTTTATTACTCAAGACAAGATACTACTAAAATAACACCTTAGAGAGCTACTGCAGGATGAGAGACATTGACCAAGAAGAGCCGATTTCCCTCCACTGACTTCAAAGGGACCTCAGATTTGAACCTTACCTTTGATCAAGGTGACTCCCACATATTCGCAGCAGAGCACACCCATACTGTGCATGAAGTCACACCGGCACAAGCCTATCTCTCATGTGAAGATACATGTTTATCATCTCAAGTCATGTTTCAAAATAGACTCCTAGTGTTGCCTTATCCCTCAACCCATAAAACTGAATCAGAATTGAAAAGGCTGTTCCAAAAATCCACATCTACCTACCACTCATCTTGGACAGGTACCTCTACAGAGGGACTTACCCAACTCAGCAGCAGTGCTGGAGATGAGAACAAGGTGGGCAGACTTCATCTTACATCCCGGCACATTTGGCAAGAGAGTGTGAAAAGGATGAAATGGGAAATATTTTGGCTATGCCTGTTCGTGTCTATGGGAACAGTGTATATATGCAAGTCATTTATCATCCTCAAGCTTCCTGTGGCAACTAGCAACCAGATAGTTTGGCACAAGATAACAGAAGGAGCATGGGGCAGATCAGACTCAGGGGCACTGTTATGTGTACAGCACAGTTCAGTGCCATCTGCAGAGCAATACCACATTCAGAAGGAATGAGAAAGCTGAAGAAATAACTCATCAAACTGAAAAAAGGGGTGGCAGACAAAATGAATGTCACTTTGCAAAGGCCATTTCTTCTCTAAAACTAATGCAAGCAATAGTAGCAATTTCTAAAGCAGGCAGCTCTGCCTCTTGCAAAGATGGGTCAGAGAATGGAAATCTGAGATTGATGCAACCATTGTATATGATAAACAAACCAATACTCCCCAGTGTCTTTGTGCAAGCCGGTTTTGGGGGGGGGTTTTTTGCTTTCATGTGTCTTCTTTTTTTGTCATCAGGATTAAGTGCAATTCTTGTCAGATACTTTTTCAGCAGGAAATGGAATTTTTAGTTGTGGTTATTCACATCTATTTTTCTTCTAAAAGCAATTGTTTCTCAGACTAAATTTCAACTTTTCATTTTAAAAAAAATCCTTAAAACCCCAAAGCATTTTACTGGGTTTGGTCCAAATGCAGCTCAAATTCAGTCTACTTTGAATATTATCCTCTCTGAGATGGACTAACCTATTTTAATCTACTTCTTCCCCAGTGTAAGGTGACCTTCTATGTAGGGAGATACCAAGGCACCCTAAGAGCTGTGGCATGGCGGGGTTGCCTGACCCCTGATGGAAAAGTGAGACATCATAACTTCAGCAGCATGTCTTTAATGACACCAACATGCTATGCCACAAACCATGACTATCATTTGCAGTTGAAAGTAGTCACATTTTGATTTTTCACATCTAGTGAGGTCCTCTAGAGGACCATGCAACGACATGTCTGTCCTGTGTAATACAGTGAAATGTTTGAGTTGGTCCCACCAGAGTGCTCAGTAGTGCAGACTTATTTAAAGTCATTGGCAGTGGGGCAGAGGAGGGGAGAGAAACATAACTGCTCACGGTGGAGACCATCCCAGGTCAACTGCAGGGCCTTAGAGTGGGAAATGGGCAGGAAGTGGATGCCAGCTGGAGGAGGCTGTAGTGGAGTACCTCACATGATGAAGATGTGGCCACCAGCAAGGAACACCCCTGATGAACCATCAGACTTCTCCCTGTTGCAAGGCTGTGTTTCCCATCCTCTCTGTACTCCTCCACACATCCTGGTCTCCCAGTGAAAACTTTTGTCATCTGCTTGGGATTGCCGTATAGACCATCACTGAAATCCGAATGTGCAGCTCAGCTCAAGGGTAAAAGTCTGCATGCCACTCACTGTTCTTCAGAGACTGCAGGCACACCCTGCCAAGTCAAAAGGCAGAACACCAGGACTACTTCTGGCTCGAAGTCCTACACATGGCAGCAGAAAGTTTCACCTTTCCACTGCAAGATTTCATTTTCTGTGCCATGCCCATGTCAGACATCACATCAAACCTCTAAATTCTCCTTTGGGACTTTTCCTTTCAAAAAAAAAAAAAAAAAGGTGTAATTTCTAGGAGGTAGGAAGCTATAGACTGCTGTCTGGTTCGCTGTGTATTTCTAAACTGAATGAAAAATGTTCTGGATGGATATAGAGCAACAATATGTAAGCCTGAGGCATCAGATGGTTATAAAGCTGCATTCTGTGTGTGTGCAGAGATGTAATTCACTGTAAGGAACATGTGACACCACACAGAAGTTCAAAGCAGGAGGCTGGTACTAATTACTATACTCTTAATGACTTCATCCATCAAGCCATAACATGTTCTATAATTACACATCCCAGTCATATGACAACCAAATGCCCAGCCACTATTTCATAGAAGATGGTTACACAGCAAAATTCGCTTTTGATTACAAGCAGAAAATTTCAAAAATAAATGCACTTAAGTCATCTGAGTCCTCAAAATTACTTTATTTTACCCTTCCGTGAGGAGAAAAGGTAAAACATCGAGGCTTTGGGAAGAGAAAGGTTGCACACAGATAAGGCAGATAAGGGATTTGCAACTTTTCATGCAGATGTCCACAGCCCACAACTTGGAACACTCAACACCAGGTAGATATGCCTTGGCCCAAGAGAGTTGTGTTTCTCCAGAAGGAGAGTTCAGTGGTATGAATAGCATCAAACTGTGATGAGAACTGTCTCACAGGCAGGCAGTGGTCTCAGCATCTTCAGAGACTGCAATAGGGGAGAGTTTGTCTATGACAGATCCTGAAATTCCCCACAGTTGTGTCAGGGCTTTCCCAGGGTCTGGGCACCGTCACCTGTTCATATCACCTCCATCTGCACCAACATGATCCATATCTTGGCTCTTTCCCTCTCTAATATGATTGTACTTAGCACATCTACCATCAACAGCTACCCCAGCAAAACAACATACTCCAGTGCACACACTTCTCCTCTGGGCAGAGGGAGTGAGATTAAACTCTGCAACAGATGCTATTTGCACTGCTGTATGAACTACAAAAAGATGGTTTGGTGCTAGAGCAGAGGAAAGCAGGGGTCTGTCCCGCAGTTTTCTGCAGTTTTTGCTTCATTCCCTCCCAAGATCCAGCCCCTCCATCAGTTCTGCCCACAGGAAAACACCCTGCTCAGTGGCACAGCATAGATGGGGGTAAGTATAGTTCATCCACTCACAATTTGTGCAATGCTGACTTCACCCGTTTCCTGTACACATCAGAAAAGTGAGTTTCCCACATTTTCATTTACTGTTTCACCACTGCTTTTCTTCCAGAATTGCTATGGAGGGTGTTATACAGCAACATAAACAGCAAAACTACAGATAATACAGAATATATCAGGATGGACAACATATTCCCGAGCTAATAAACCGTGAAGTTAATATTGCACAGATATCCTGTGACAGACACCTGCAAGCCCTACAACTGACTGCTGGCTGATCGAGGCTGCAGTGGGCCCATATGCACTCAGCTCTCCTGTCCTCTATCCATCACAACAAAGCAAAAGGTTTGTTCCCGCCTTTCAAACCTAACTTGCAAGAAGAGGTACCTGACTCACCTATTCAGTTTCCCTCCTTCAGCTCTACTGAAACTCCAGAGAGATTATCCCTCTGATTCTAATATACATCTCTAAGCCATTGACTACATGTGCTTGTTTGAAAGACACACTGGCACAGGGATGCAAAGCACTGTATTTGTTAAATAGTATGAGAAAACAACAGGTTTAGAAAAAAAGTGGTCAGGAACAGACAAGAATGCATCAGATGGGTTCTTATATCCCAGATCAGAAGAAAATTACTAAATTTCAATGACCAGGTCTTGTCCCTAACTTGGGAGAGATGCAACTTCTGCGAAGGACATGGCACAGACCCAATCAGGCAAGCTGAACCGGTAGTCTCCAGAAAGCATTAAAAAAATGCAGCTATCTTGCAGGATACCTTAGTCTTTGGTAAAATATATGCCACGTACTGTCAGGGTCACAGTCACAACACTAATTCAACAAATTTTGTCAATCAATTCCCAGTTTTTCCAGTCCATGGGTTTTTACACAGACATCGATAACTTCTCAGCAGCTTTAGCCAGACACCTGCGCTCCTGATTCAGAGATGCAACTAACTCATCATACACAAATGAACAAATGACTGTATCAGTGTAAAACAGTGCTTTATTCCAGGAAAAAAAAGGAAGAAATATTTTGGTTTAAAAAAGGACAAAATGTACAGTTCTTGTTTCTGTTAGAATTTCCTAAATCTTTAGAGTTTTTCACAATTTAATCATTGGCATAAAACTCACAATTCATAAGTATGAAAATTTTAAGTGTCTTTATTCTAGTAGTAGATACTTGGGGTACTTACCTCTATGGGTTTTTCTTGCAAGATTAATACAACTGCAGAGAAAGACCTACATAAAACAATTCTATTATATCAGTTTTTACATTTTTGCTGAGTGTGACAGGGTCCAATACTCATCTTGGCGGTATTTCTGCATTGATGTATAACATAAAGCCTTCAGGGTGCTGTCATCATGCTTTCCTTTCCTATCTCCACATGGCCACTGGCAGCATTAACTGCAGAACCTCTTGAAACTTCTAGACCAAGGTGACCATACCCTGCTTCACTGCCACCTCTCCACTTGCCTTTTGGTTGTCTGGAGCTTCATCAGGACAGTTGCATATCCCAGGGCCTCCTCTTCTCCTTCTGAGTGCTAGGTATTTTCTGTGGTCATGGGGTACACAGGTTGCTGGAGCTCAGTTACCTGAAGTGCCTTGTAGGACTTGGGTTTGGTCTACAGAGCCTAAGGCCACTGCATGGGTTGCTTATGGCTCTTCTGGTTAAAACACACAGTTCAATATGTAATGAGGCAGTACAGGAATCTCCTGGAGCTCTCGAAAAGGTTTGAAACCCCCAAAAATCCAATTTCCAAGGTTCCCCACAATTTGCTTCAGTGAGAGAGGGTTTTCAGACATAATACATCTACTTACATGGGGAAATTATATCAAAATTTATTACTAACACAATAAATACTATAGAAACTAAAAAGCAAATAAATACACAGTATTAATACAATCTCTACTACCCCTGGGGTCCTTCCACATCAATCCAGAAGAAGAACCCTCCAGGATGATAGCTAAAGTCTCTCTCTCATTGGGGTATCAAGGAAGGGGTCTTCTTTACCCCCACCAGCTCCTCCACTTCTGCTGAGGTCTCCTCCTGGGCTACAAGGGAATATTTGTTTTACCAGGTCTTCATCACGATTACAGGGAGTCAGCTTTGAGTTCTTTCCCCCTGGTATGTGACGGTTTCTCCCAGAGAGTAAGATGTTCACTCTTTCTTCTCCAGGGTGCAGGGTTTCTGGGTTTTGCTCAGTTTTTTATACCCCAAATAGTTTTCACCAAAAGTCCTTACCCAGAAAAAGCCTGCTTGGTTTGGCTTCTCCCTGTTCCAGCTGCTGCAGCTTCTCAGCTTCCACATGTCACAGGGAGGCATTCCTCCCCATCCACATTCTTCCTTCAGTTTTTGGCTGCCCCCACCCAAACCTCGCGTAGGGCCTCCTCCGAGCCCTTCAGCCCGTCTCTCTGTTGTGCAGTCTCAACTCAGGGTCACCTCCTCCCCCGCCATTGTGGAGGGGGGACAGTGGCAGCGAGACTTTCTCTCATCCTCTGCCTGGCATTCTTCCAGCTCTGCACTATCTCCGCTGCTTCTGCAGCTCCTGGGCCACCCCTCTGCCCGTCTCTGGCTTGGCTCCAATGCCATGCCTGCCTGCCGGGGGCTGGGGATAGCTTCAACCCCCTGGCTGGCCTCTCAAGTTCACACCACTGCCTCTCCTGGGCAATTTGGGGAAAAGCCCCCTAGCCTTTGGCCACAGGCACCCAGTCCAGTTATAATACTGTTCCCCCCCCCAGGGGGGGAAGAGGATCTGGCCCCCCACAAGGGGCCCACAGGCCTCTCTCCCTCCTCTCATGGCTCCGAATCTCTGTCTCTCTCTGCCAACAACTTCCTTCCACCTGTTGTAATATTCTGATTTCACAGGGGCAAAACGCAGCTCTGATTGGCCCCGATTGGAAACTCACCTGGGACCAACCACTTCCAGGCCCCCCGGGGGCGGGGGGGTGCAGCTCAAACCATGACAGTAGTGAAAGAGCATCTCAAAAATATTTCCGTTTTTCCCGATTTATTTTGCCCCCACCCCAAGCCACGTCCTACACAGAACAGAGCACTTCTTGAGCCCCATCATTTGCTGGCTGTAAAGTGGCCATTTATTTCTACAGGTCAGTGCCTGCCTCTAGCAACTTCTCACTCCTGTACCCACAGATCTTCCTTATGGGGGATTTTGTCAGAAGTTTAAATGACTGAAGTCAGCATTTCTCTCCTCCTACGTACCATCTTGTTGATGTCACAGAGAAGATCAATATGTATAAGCTCAGGAAGAACTGTTTGCACCTAAAGGAGTCAGCACGGTTAACCACAGTGACCTGTTTCTGCACAGGAAAAAAGAGCTGCCGTCTCACACCAGGCCACAAACTACCCCAGCAAAGTGACATACTGCCACCCTAGACAGCACAGTCCAGGTAGTGCTGGCTCTGAAAGGGAGGAGAAAAATTATACTTGCAGTGTGTGGAGAGCATTGGTACCCGAGGAGACACTGCCAGGTTCCACCAATTTGCTCCTGCCTAACTGCCAAGATTAAAGCCTCTGATAAGGCTGCATCAGTCGCTATTCTCTGACATGAGGAACGTCACACTTACATTGTATTTTTCTTAGGCTTATCCTGCACCTTGTTCCTTTCTGTATTCTATGCCTAAGCAGCAGTAAGCAGGGCAGGGATGGATTGCCTTTATACTGTGATGTCTTCTGTCTATGTCACCTCACTAGAGCCATGTGCTCTCTCTGGTGGTTTGCACCAGGCCAGCACAGCCAGGGGTTCATTGCTCTGTGGTCTTTGACATGAAAGGAGAAGGTTAAAGTCAAGCTCTCCATCAGTCAGCAGTTTGTGCTTCTTGTTGTGCTGTGGGCTTAGGTTTTTATGCCTCTAAGGCCTTGCACACTGTTGGAAAGTATATTCCATTGCCATCACTTTAGATGACCCTGGCAATAGGCTGGGCACAAGTTACCTTGTGCACCTCCACAAACATAATCTGTGTGCCTCAAAGCCTTGCAGGTTGTTCAGCTCCCATAGCACTGTTATCTTGTATCTGCCAGTTGCTCATCTATGTCCTGCCTTTACCTCAACCAGTGCTCACTGGGCTCATTTACATCCACTCTTGTTTTCTAATGAGTAGATGAACAGAAAGAGGAAAGTGTTCATAAAATGTCCCTCCGGCTGAAGCATTCTTTATTGCTCCCATTGAGAAAAGTCTAATTTACACTGGGAGTTTTTCACAGCTTGCTTTGGTGGGGTTTGGGTTTGTTTGTTTCTTAAATAATTAATCCAAGGTAGTAAGGCCCTCTGTCTACGCGGAAAGCAGCATACAGTCCTCCTGAAACTGCTGCCCTCCGCTGCTGTTTTCTGTCTGAAAAAGGGAGGAAAAGAGTTTCAAAGAAGAGACTGCTACTGGGAAAACACTAAGACAAAAAAGGAGGACCAAGGACAACTGGAAAGAACTACCTCACCCTTCATCCTGCATGTGTCATCCCTCTCCACACCTCACTTCTAGTTACCATCTCCACATCAACCTTTTCCTCTTGTTGGCATGGGACCCACCTGCACTTGACCTACATCAACAAACAAGGCTTCCACCTAAGAGCCTGTAGGGGGTTGACCCTGGCTGGATGCCAGGTACCCACTAAAGCCACTCTCTCCCTTCCCTCTGCAACTGGACAGAGAAAGAGAAAAGAAAACAACGAAGGATTTATGACTTGAGATAAGAGCTGGGAGAGGTCACTTACTGATCACCATCATAGGCAAAAAAGTGGGGATATTAATTAAACTTATTACTAACAAGATCAGAACAAAAGAGTAAGAAGTAAAATAATCTTAAAAACACCTTCCCCCCACCCCTCATTCCTTCCAAGTTCTACCTCCTCCCCCTCAGTGGTGCAGGGAGTCAGGGAATGGGGGTTACAGTCAGTTGTTCTTTCTGCCACTGCTCAGGGAGAGGAGTCCTTACCCTGCTCCTCTGAGGTCCCTCCCACAGCAGACAGTCCTTGATGGACCTCTCCAACATAAGTCCATCCCACAGTTCTTCATGAAACTGCTGTCCCATGGGTCACTTCTCCACAAGGTACAGTCCTTTACAAATGAGTTGTACCAGTGTGGGTCCCCCACAGAGGACACAAGTCCTACCTGAGAAAAACCTACTCCAGCATGGGCTCCTTTCTCCATGGGCTGCAGGTCCCCAGCAGGACCCTGCTTCATCTTGGGCCTCTCACGGGGTCACAGTCTCCTTCAGATATCCATCTGCTCCAGCATGGGCTTCTTCGTGGGCTGCAGGTGGGTCTCTGCACCCCAGTGATCCTCCATGGGCTGCAGGGGCACAGCTGCTCCACCATGGTCTGCACCACGGGCTGCAGGGGCCTCAGCTCTGGCACCTGGAGCGTCTCCTGCCCCTCCTTCTGCGCTGACCTCTCTGTCTACATTGTCATTCACATGTTCCCGCTCCGCTCTTCCCTGGCTGGAACTTTCATCTGTGCAACAACCTTCTGTTCTTAAACATGTTATCACAGAGGCATTACTATCACTCCTTATTGGCTTGGCATTGGCCAGTGACAGGAAGTCCGTCCTAGAGCTGGCTGGTGTTCTCTTCACCAGATAGAGGAAGCTTCTAGCAGCTTCTAACAGAAGCCACTCCCAGTGCCTTCCCAAGGCGCCTGCAAACACTATCTGCCCAGATTCACAGTGAGAAAATGGTCAGAAGAGTTTAGAAATGCTGGAGTAAGCTGGAAACCCACAGACTGGACCAGGAAGGCAAAAGATAATTCACTAGCCAAATTGGATATAGCTTTCTTTGCCTTTCAATAAAGAGACTAGCAGAAGTGCTCTCACACAGTCAGTCTTAAAGAAGGGCATCATCACATTGTGACAGCCACAAGTTTACTTTGTTTTCATTATCACTACCCAAAGAAGAGTTAAACACACACAAGAAGACTGCGTCACAGAGAATCACCTTCTATAAAAAGCCCATTTCATAATAGGTGACTGTATTATCTTTCCTGTCTTTGGGAGTTGATGAAAAAGGAACTCATCACCAGCCACACTGTCTTCAGTATGACAGGCCAACATACAGGTGATATTTCACTCTGCTTATCAGCAAATTCATATTTCTGTCTAACATAGGACATGAAAGAACACTGGAGGAAGTTCATGGGATGCCAGGCAATGGCCTCAAGGGAGGGGCATTTTTAAGGCTAGAAACAATAGACTTCTGTTCTTAAAATGGGGCAAACCTTCAGCATCATATGAAGGACAGGTACAATTGTATGTATATGTGCATATGCATGTAAACAGATACACACACAGACTCAACAGGACAAGCATGTGCTTAGCTTAACATATCTATCAAGAGTCATAGCACCGCATTTCACCCAACCTCCACTAAAATAATTTCAAAAAACAACAAACAAGTATATCAAGATACTTAGGAAGTTTTGCAGGAGCAGTTTAATAACTGGCATCATTAAATCTTTACATGTCTGGCTGTCATAGCTGTATCAACAAGCAATGTGCTGCCACCAAAAGGGGTTGTCTCTATGAAACAACACAGCAGAGCTCACATGATCTGTGGGTCAGATGCTTATACAAGGGCAGTACTCACCCACTGCCCATAAAGCCAAAAGACGGAAGTCACAGAGAATGAAACAAGTACACAGAAGTGTCCAAGCTGTGGTGGCTGCATGTCTTGTCCAAGTTGCCAAGTAGTGACTTCACATTCACTTCTATTTCTCTTCCTGAAGAAAGTGCAGCACGTGTTTAAGCTCAAAGGCAGCCAGCTCCTGCCAAAGCTCCCTGTGCCTGCCAAATTAGCAGAAGGCAATGCATAATTTTAAACCAAGAACAGTGAGGAATAGCCATGTCACAGGGCAGCTCTTCCTTCAGTGAAGCCCCCTTACATCTCCATACTCTTTCTCTCTAAGCAGGCTTCTCTTCAAGGGGAGACACAATGGGTAAGAGTCTGCTCTTCAAAATTCATTAGGTAAACACTGAAACCCTGGGTTGCTGTCTTTTGCAGCGAGTGCCCAGATACTGATATATTGCTACAGTGTCTGACTTGTCTTAGATATGACTTTGGCAGTGAAAGGAACATCAAAATTTAGGCAGAATGAATCCTACACAAGGCCCCAAGAACCAGAAGACACTTAGCAATTTCCTTTGCTTCCACACTTTGGAAGCTCTTGTTCTTGGTCCACAGACCAGTCCTTCTTTACTTGGCTTCATGACACAGGAGGCATCTCCTTTCTGTCCCCTGTCTTGAAGACAAAAAGTCCCATCAGTTTGTGTAGGACTAGAAGGAAGCATGCAAACTGTAATTACTGCTCCCTGTTTTCGAAGGTCCAAAGGACATTTTAAGGAAGATAGTGGGTTTCCAGAACATTAGAAAATGGTTCCTTTCAGTGTATTCGAAACAGGAAATGGTATCATCCATTAGACCTGGGCCAGAGGTTAAAAATCAGCAGACCTGAACTCCACAATTAGTTTACTAATTATCAAAGATCCACTCTGGAGCTCAATTTGTCTATAAACTGTAACTTGTGACTTTAAGTGTTTAAAATGCTTCTAATGCTGTTAATGAAAGGTGACATAAGGGAAATATTTGTTGTTCTTATATTGAAATTGATTTTTTTTTTCCCTCAACATTTCTTTCAAATTAACACATTTCATTGAATAACACTTTGTAGTGAGTTACTAGGGAACTCATCATACGAGCCTCGACAAGAAGAAAGCAGAGAACCTACTGTGATAAAACACAGCAGGAAAAGGAGGGTCTGAGCTTTCTTTCTTTTTTTTCTGACTCAGTTACTTTTGGGAAAATGTGGGGTGGTGTGCTGGAGATCTGAGGAGAGAAAAAAGTGATCATGAAATGACAATACTCCTTTTAAACAGGAGTAGCACTATGGTATTTAATTTATATGAGGCTGTAGGCAAATGCAGAGTCAGAAGAGGCAGGAACCACAGAAAGCTGATTTGGTTTTGAAAATTTTAAAACCCTTGCTTGCAAATAAGTTTGGGGTTGTTTAGGGGTTTTTTCTCATTTGGATTTTTTCTTTTAGGCATTAACTTGGTCTCACAATCAGTGCTATGATAAAAATTATTGCTGAAGGATCTCAGAACTGAAGGAGCAGTTCTGGCTCCTTGGGTTTTATGTGCATAATGCCTAAATGAGGAGCTGTGTGCTGTGACAAATGTCTCATGTGTGCCAGCTGACTTAGAAAAGGTGACTCGGAATTTTTCAAGTTCAGTGTTTTTATTCTTTTTACAGTTCTCTGTTCTTGTCTCCTCCCCCTCAGAGTATTTCCTGTTTCCTCATTCTGTAATAGTTAAGTACACTTCAACGGTGGATCTAACACCTTTTGAGCTGTTGTCAAGTTTTATTAACATTTCCCACATCATTTCCTGTTTTTATACTAATACTCCATTCAAAGTCTGCATGAGTGGGCAATGTAGCTGATCAATACCAACTCTGAACTGCTGGCAGATCATTCTCTTCATAAACCATCACCCATTCTAAAAGATATTAAAATGTTGGTGTTGCAGACATAAATTTAGTAGACATTCAAGGAATCATTTCACCCAATAACAGAGTTCAGCCAGCTTTGAAGGAGGTGCAATAAACTTTAAATATAGCGAGACTGGACATGAACCTAGGCCAGGGAGTAGCAAAGGAAGTTGCATGTACCTGAAAACACAGGAGAGAGGTATATTGGTAACAGTCATTTCATTTCATGATGCCTCTCACAAAAAATGACAAAAAAATCCCATTTTGTTTGTGCAGGCTGGAATACATCAATACCAAGTCCCATTTCTGAGGTTATGCTTCCAACAGTGCAGTGTCCCGAAGAACACTGAAGGCAGACACTAATAAATTTAAGAGAATAAATAAAGCTTCCACCAGCTTCAAAGCCACAACCGCAAGAACAAGCATTTTGCTTGCAAGCATCAAGGTCTACTAATATAATACTTAGCATGCAAGATGCCCCAGTCTATAAGTATGCCATGCCATAGGAAAATGGTCCATCAGGACCAAGTCAGCAACAAGCAGTGACTTTATGGAGGCTTTTACATTGTTCTCCCATGTAATACCCCTGCAAAATACAGCAATATTTTGCTACAGAAATACAAAATATGAGTGTCAGTAGGATGGAACAAATCTAGTGCTTTTTGTTAGCCAGCAATATTAAAAGCAGCGGACACATCAAGGCACATTCTGAATATGTCAGACAGTGACTGAAAGCAGTAGGAAAAAAAGCCTGTGTTCTCCCACATCAAGCTTTAACAGGGTTTGAGGGAGGGGAGTGGAGCTTTATATGGTTAGAGGATTAAAAAGAAGTCAAATCACAAGAGAAAACCATTTCAGATCCAGTATATTTGTGTTTCTAACCAAAAGTCTGTGTTAGAAAAAAAAAAAGTAACAGAGAAGTGTGTTTTTCACAATTTTCTCTTTGGTGTTTTCTAAGTCTGTTACTTCACAGGATGTTCTATTGTCTTCACTGCCATGATGAACAGAAATACTCTGCAAGCCACTGTGGCTCATACAGTGCCCAGTGACATGAAAGAAGTGGTTTTGCTTTTAATACCAACAGACTGAAAATCAATATCTGGCAGCTTTGCCACTCACACCTGGCAGGCAACCTTCCCAGTTCAATGAGATTTTAATGCTAAGGAGAGAAGCCACTAAGTCCGCTGCCTCCAGGTTGGTATTTGTTGGACTCCTGAAGTCCCAAAGTGTTTTCTATGAACCTGGTGGGGATGAAAAGAGGATCACTGACTTTTCAAGGTTTTATTTACCCTGCTGGAGCCAAGTTATTTTTCCAAAAATATTCACGGCTGGGATTACTGTGTAGTCACGGCCTAGGACTACAAGAGAAAGAAGCAAAGTTTTATTTGGAAAAGCTGTTAGCACACACTGGGGACTCCACAAAAATCAGCAGCAATCACATCTTTGCTCTGGTGATCTGAAATGAAGGCCCAGCATCAGAGAACAGGAAGTCCAGACCCCGTACAACAGAAATCAAGATCCCTTTTTTCTCCATAACCCAGTAGAACCTGGGTTTCCCCATTCCCCATGAAGCAAGGCCCTGAAAAAGTGGTAGGTAGGGATGGGAAAAGTTTGATGTCCAAAGATCTGGGACTACACTGCAAGAGAAAGGAGCAGACATAGGGTTATGCTTACCTCCACCAAGACCTATGGCCACCATCTGTCTGCGCACATATAGCAAGGGTCAGCTTAGGTCATAGTGGGTTTTTCCATCTGAGGGACTTTGGGGAGATAAGAGCAGCAAGTCCTGCTCACATCAGACTTTCTCTCCAGACAAAACCAAAAGGTCTTTGTGAAGAATAACTCCAATAGCCCCTTGAAGATCCAAATCTACCTCCATGGACATGTCCTCCCTACTAACTGGCCCATGAGTTGGCTGGGATGAATCCTGCCCAGAGCTTCCTCATGGTGCAGGACCCTGCAAGGGTCAGGCTGAGCAGCCCAGGGGGACATATAGGGTCCCCCTGGGCTTTATGGAGACTCCAAGATGCAGATGAGATGGGGGGGGGGGGCTTCAGGGAATCCTATGACTGAGAGCTAGCTCAGACCTCTGCACTAACAACAGTGTCCCCATACCTCAGCTTCATTGTGGAAAGAAGCCAGCCTATCTGAGAAGCAAATCCTTCACCATCTAGACCCATTCATCACCATTATGCAAATATGCTTCTCCAAATGTAAATCTGTCCTGGGACACACTGCTTTTACAAGCATCACCATCAGTCCTTTATTTCCACACCATGCCTCCAAGTATTAAGGCTTTCTTAGCTCATGGTAGGTCTTTTCCCAGAAGCTGCCTGGCTCAGCATTTTCCTGCAGCCAAGGAGCCATCTCTTGCCTGGGGCAGACCCCATAGCAGGGTGGGGTGAGCAGTGGTTTCCCTCCCAAGCATCTGAAACTAGTGTAGGGTTTGCCTTAGTTCACGAAGGTATGTGATGCTGAGTGTTTTGCAGATGACTAGTGGCATGTATCCCAGACGAGCTGTTGGGTTTTTCTGCTTGCCCTTCTCACTGGTCATGCCTATGTACAATACGGCTTGCTCCAGTCTGGAGCACTGAATGCACAACAAAACTCTCAAAGAGGGGTGAGATGAGCCAAAGTGCCAAAATAACACCTCTATGGGAGCAAGATTCCGTTCAGTTTTAAGGCAGCTACATTTTGCAATAGGATGTTAAAGGTATGGCAGGAGATTAGTCTGTGTCACAAAATGTCAGTAAGCTTTTTATACAACCACCAGAAAAAGTCTCTTTGGTGTTTTTTTACACCTACGAAGTCTTATATGTTGTCTTTTAGACACCCCAAAAATTCCCCTTAGCACTTTTATCATTCAGCATCACTCCAGAGTTTAGTCAGCCAAACCATACCCTTTCCCAGTGTTAGATAAAATGCATCTTCAAAACACCTCAGACACTAATATCACATCATCCTAGAGCTGAGCCACATGTGAAATCTCTATCCTGTTTTTCTACAGAGATGAGTAAGATTTTCCTGTGTAATTAATATATAATATCTTTCTGTGTATTTGTGTAAATATATAGAGCAAAGATACCACTGCAAAGATAACAGTTTCCCAAAGCGCTTTTTGCATTCTTTCAAATATGGTTGTTTTACTTGCAGTTTACTGCATTTTAGGCGTGTTTTGACATTTGAAGAATTTTCACCGAAAATAGACCTTGTACTAATTACAAAACCAGACATAAAACTCATAGTAATAAGGAGCAACAGTAAACAACAGATGTACTATTTATTGCATATGTTTATTATTTATTAATGTAATAGAGTATTTAAGTAAAATTGAAATATTTCTAGTGTTTAATTAATGAGACTAAAATACATTATTTAAGTTACTTGCACATATATAATAGAAATAATAATTATCATTGAAATATATTTTTGGACAGATTTTGCCACTTTCAGGCATATCACCCTCTTAAAGACAACAAATCTACTTCTGTAAGTCCTGCATAATGTGAGGAAGTCTGCAAGTTCTGTAATAATACCGAGATATAGAATAATTTACAAAAACGTAAGAAAACAAAGTCTTAATTGAAAGAAGTCCATTATCATCAGATCTGCAAAGACTTGGGAATTCTGTCGGTCTTGGATTCAATCCTTATTTAATAATTCAACACTTAATTTAAAATTATCAAATACTCAATTTATCAAGTGTTTTTACAGAGAAAGAGTTTCCTCATGACAAGCTATGGGACCTTATGAAACAGCATGTTCTCAACAAACAACAGAATAAAACTCATGAGTCACTGATTCGTGAGCAGCAAACAGGGGGCACAGAAAGACCAGAGTATGCCAAAATATGGACAATTAGCTCTCCCTATGCCTGTTAGTTTTGGAGAGGAGGCATTTGCTAAAATGCCTTCATTTATAGTGGGAAGCTTTTTCATGTTACTTTTCCTTGGTCTCACCTGTAAGTGTGATTCTTCTAATCTTTTGCAGGAATAACAGTGTTTTTTAGGCATCATCTGAAGCACTGGAGCAGGAAGGTGACAGGGAGGCTGTTTGGCTGGTTGGCATAACCAAGCCATGCTCAGACAACGAGATGTTAACTTGGCTCCACTGCTTTGAGCACGCCTAGCACAGGCCTTCCTCCTCTTCCTTCCTCCTTTTAGCCAGCCCTTGTGCCTCCCAGCTTGAAGTTTTCATATTCAAAACAAGGCTGCTTTCAGTCGCAGCTGCATCTGCAGTAACCGTGACACCTGCTCAAAGCAGTGCCAGCCCTTTGCCTTCTGTCCTTTGAGTGGCCCTCTGCAAAGCTGTACAGCCCATTTATGCACCCCAGTGCATAAATACTACATTATCACCCTTTACTAACTGTAGGGCACACTAAGGTAACACAAGATAAACAGCTTTCTGTTTTGTCTAAAACCCAAGCAATCACAGTAAGAAAAATGGCTGAGCAACCTACCATTGCCTTGGTTCTTACCCTCTGTTCTCACCTTTTTAGGATTTATTTAGTTCTTCATTAACAGACATAGGCACATAACCACATACATGCCCTGTGGCTGCAGCCCACATGTGCCAACAGATTGCCATGTCCATGGCATGCTGCAGCTGGGAGCGCCCCACCAAGGGCAAGTTCAGGCATGAAGCCTGACCAGATCTGCCAGAGGATTACTATGTGGAAGGGAAAAGGGAAAGGGCATTTCCCAGGAAAGGTTTAGGAGTGTGAATTTTTGCCAGCTTTGCTTTGAATAATTATCACTGCTCAGGAATCCAGGCCATGCTGTCAATAGTGAGTTGTCTGGTTACACATACTGAGGTTGTCTCCACATCTGCCAACAGCATCCAAGATCCCAATGTAAAGCACTGCTCTCCCACACAGAGTAGGGCTGTGGCCCCTCTGTGAGGCCAGACCCTGTCCCAGGGCTGGGCAAAAATGCAGAGATTTCCAGACAAGGCAGCCAGCAGAGAGCAGGCAGGCACATGGAGTGCCCACTGTCCTCTTCAGACTGGAGCCCATTGCAGCATCTGACAAACTTTGCCTGTGCAAAAGGGCCAGATTCAGAGGTAGAAGCAAAAAAAGCCCTCCATTTATTTCAGAAAGGTAGTTCTAAACATTTCCTTTTCTCCTTCTCCCCCACCTCAGTACAGTCCCATCCCCAGAGTAAAGGTTAGAGGAGAGGTCCTGTTCAGTGGGACATGCTGCAAGCACAGGCATGACACAGATGTCTTCTCAATGAACAGCATCTGCCCTACTTGCACCGCATTGTCACACAATCAGATGAGTCTGTGTCATACTGAAACTAGGTTAAATGAAAGGGGTGTAGCTCTGTGAACCTTAATGTCAGCATTGTTTTGTACACTCTGAGGGTCAAGACCTGAGGGTTTTTATCCATTCTGGTACAGAGAGGAGTAGGTCCACAGGAGATTTGTCTGACTAAGAGCTGAGGCAGAAAATTGGGATTTAAGCAGCCTGCTGTTTGGGAAAAAGACACTATCCTGAAAAATAAGCCTTATCAGCCTAAAAGTGCTACTACATATGTGTGTTTTACTGTGTTTTTAGCTGCCCCACTGAAGCCAGCCTTCCCACAGGACGTGTTGGAACCTCAAGCCATAAAGCTGCCAATACCCCAGCTTTCCAACCAATCCAAGTCTCCCTGTCACAGTAATAAACACTTAAATTAATAAGCAAATTAGCACATTGTGCTGGGGGCAGGTGATTCCCCTTCTGGTATAGGCATGCTCCCCATCCCTTGCCCCCCAACTCTCATGTCTCCTTTCTGCCCAGGGAGAGAGACCATGTTCCCAAAAACTATGATTTGCAACAACCAGGAACATGATGCACACTGATATTAAAAATACTGTTATGTTAAAAGATGTGGGAGAGCCATGAGCAACCTGAACTATAACTCGGGGCAGGTTATTCATTGCTAACTCCTACATGGGCCAGATCTTACTCAGCAAACACAGGGAAGGGGCCCAGGCTGTGCTTTCACAAGCAGTTCAGCTTACTGAGAGTGAGAAAGTGCTTTTCTCTCTGTGGCAATGAAACAGTACACAACTTTCTCAGGTGATACCACACCTGCGACGTTTTCAGCAATTGCCATTTACATGGGAGATCAGGGAGAGGGTGTTCGTGCAGATCTGGCCTGTCTTTAAAGAAAATATTGAACTTAAAATGTGACATAAAGTTTATCTAAACAAAGGCATCAGGATATACTCTCCCAAAAACATTTCTGGTGGTGAACATAATTCAGGTCAGTAAGTTGGTTTACACTGTCTGTAAACTCAGGTTTTATCACAGGTGAGATATTTAAATGCTGCTTATTCATGCTGAATGCCAATGACATTGTGCTTCAGTACTTGTTTTTCCATGTGTATCCATAGTGTGGCCATCAGTACCAATTGTGGTTTTCATGGTCTGGGTTACACCTTGTCTTTGCTTTCTCCTCCAAACTGTATCCTCTTTTTCCTCCTGAAAATCTCCTGCTAAAATGCTGCTTAATATATCTAGAAAGCAGGAGGAAACTAACATCATACGATTATCTTTGAAGCCCAAATATCAACCAAAAATATTCTGCAATAATAAAAACTATGTTTACAACGTGATAACAGTGTTTCCCCAGTGTGAATGGTACTGAAATCATAAAAGCAAACACCTTAGGCCATCTCTACTGAGCAGCTCACAGTATTGGTCATAGGGGAGCACGAGTATTCCTGCGCTCAGCGGAGGAGCTCTGGTATAACATATCCACTGACCTGCACTTGAACCTACCACTTGCTGTTTTCCTCTTATAATCTAAATCTGGAAATGTGCTGTCTGGTCAGTAGCATACTACCAAATCATTCAGCAAAATGCTCTAGATGCCATAAAAGCGTGCCTGTGCTTGCAGTGCCATAGAAAATGAACTTGTAAAATATAGCCCGAGCACGGCTCACAGCCACCAGTATCGCAGCCGGCACATGTGCTGCTGCAAGGCACCTTTGTAACGCAGCCAGGCAGCAGCTGTGTGCATTGCAGACATTGTGGGTGGGTGGCTGTCTGCATGCTCAACAGCTGTCCCTGCCACCACGCCAAGCCAGCACCCGGCCTTCCCAGAGAGCGTCCAGGTTTGCTCAGCTAGAGCTGAATTTCAGAGCACCCTGTGAAAGCAGTGCTGTTGCTCACACCCATCATCCTTGGTGAGGTTTTGTGGGACGTGGCTGCGTCCACCAGCCGCAGTCATGCCTGGGTGCAGGGTTCGCCTCTGGGTAACTCAACTGGCTGCCATAGCCGTCTTTGCAAAAAACGACTGCTGACACCAACACATTTGTGTTAAAAAATACCAGGCAGTAAACTGCAGCTTTGGAGTTTTGTGCTTTTTATTCCCCAGCCATGAAGTACAGCCAAATCCTTCCATTTTGGTGAGCCTGCAAACATCTGCCTTTCAGCAAATCCTGTGTGTGGACCCTGGTTGCACTAAAGTCATGCGCATGTTCATGACTTCAGCCTCTGTAAAGGATGCTCTTGACCCCTACATAAACCTTCTTACCTTATGTCGTTGTGTGAGAATAGTAGCCTTTAGTTTTTGTTACCAAAAAAAGTTCAAAAGTCTTCATTTCCAGGTCCACTTGGACTGCCATCAGTGGAGAGATTCTCTCAGCCGCATTTGTAGAAGTCCCTGGTTTGTGGTGTGAGGGGGCTGGGGCTAGGGCAGGCATCACAAAAACATGAACCATGAGAACTGCATAATCTCACTGCAATTCAGAAACTGCTATAGCAGCTGTAGAGGCCACCAAAGGCTTGGATAACAGCAAGACCCAAGGATACTGGCAGTCAGAGGGAGCAAACTGCATGACCTCACCTAAAACCTCCTGAAATCACTCTGCATCTTTCTATTGGCTTCAGTGATCTTTGCCTCCCTCCCTGAATGAGTAAAAAAGGATCCCCACAGATTAAGCAAGTGAGATGCATGAACAGTCAGCCATAGCAGTTTTGAAAGCGTGTACTTATATTTAGATACCTTAACTTTCTACAAGAGTCTGACACTCTCACAGGTTGGCTTCTGGGGTGTTTTCTGGTTTCATAGCAGAATCCCCACCAGCATTTTCAACTGATCCTATGAGCAAGGGAGCATTTTTCACTGTGAATTGTTTTTTTCAGGCTGTATATTGCATTGACACTTGAATAACATAAAACAAACTGTTGACTTTTCTTAAGTTGTGTCACTTAAAAAGCCTTTAAGCAGGACCATACACTTTGCTCATTCTGATTAAAGTGCTGGGGTTTTTTAAAGGAACACAATATGCAGGAAAGCACCCACCATGCAAGTGAAACCTTTTTCCTTCCCCAGGTAACTGGTGAGCTCTACTGAATTTTCCATGCTGTTGATGTACTCTGGCTGCAGAGGCAGGGCTGTGGCCCTTTAGGGAATGGGGTAGCAGGGTTGGGCACACAGAGATCTGAGTTTTCAGGTCTATTTTGGGAGTGCACAAAACATGAATGGGGGTCTGATTTTAAAAATAGGATCTTCTTTACAACTGTCAATACTGAAGCTGCAGCTCAGGACATGGGGATCACAACAATGCAAGCGAAGGTTAAGCAGCTTCAGTGCAGGACTGGGAAACCATAGCTCTAAACCCTTCTGCAACATCTAACTAAAAAGAGAATAGGACTTCTTACAGGCTTAATGACATACTGAAGGGGATTCTTCTAGGCTTGGAAGAGCGAGGGAAGATGGGAAAATGGACAGGATTTTTTAAAATCCTTGTCTGATGATTATTGGCTTTTTTCACACCAAAATATTCATCCTTCTTTCCTCTGTCTTCATGTGGCAAAGCAGTTCTGCTACCCCCAAAGAGAGGCAGGCACGGGTTAGGTCTTGGGGCCAGCTGTGCAAGACTTCCTCGTTGTCTGGCTGAGGTCTTTTCTCAGCCATGAGGCTGCTCTACCTTACCTAGAAATGTCTTTTAAAAGCAAACTGAAAAGGGGAAAGAAAAATGGAGTTACACAAAGGATTTCTATCCCACTTGCTCCCTCTGACCCAACAGAGAGGAGAGGCAGGCAAAAGAGAAAACAGAGCTCACAGAGGAGCCTCAGCAGATGCTTTTCTGCTGTCTCAAAACCCTCTTGGTATTTCCTGGTGCAGTGAAGATATCTCAGAGCTCATACCCAGAGGCAGCACAGACACATTGTGTCTCAGGGAGCCTGACACCCATACACAGCTTTGTGATATTGGAGTTGCTCCATTTAGGTAACAGTAAACATCAAGCACCAATACTCATACTTCTCAGCAGGCCTTCGGGGCTTGGCAAAAGAGACACAGGTCTATTTTGGTGACCTCTGTATCCCTTGAAGAAGCCAACTAAGAAGCCAAAAGAGAGAGGTAGATCTGCTTTTTCCAATGAGGCCTGTGGGTCAATGCTAGAAGAAAACCGAACGATAAATTACATATTGTATGAAATTATCAAATCCTAAACTGTATGATAGGAAGTGTCCAGAAAGACTTATTTTCATTACCCACTGAGGACCATCTATCTAGCAACTGAAAGACTTTGGAAGTTGTTTTATCAGCGCTTGCCAGACACCCACTTCTCTTATCAGACCTTTGCTCCCAGGGAGCACCAGGCTGGGAGAGCCCTCCTATGCTCACAACTTCTTCTTGGATCACAATGATTTCTTTATATGTACAAAATCTTTATTAGCCTCCAGAGGCCCCAGATAAAGACAAAAGACCATAAAAACGTCCATAAGAGGTCAGAGCAAAGGCCCCTCTAGCCCAATATCCCATCTCTAAAGCTGACAATAGCAGATGGGAAGAGTACAGGATGAGGGCAAGCCTATAATAAAACTACCATGATATACTCTGTCAACCTCCAGCAATTTGGAGGTCAGGGACTTACTGACCCAGATATGGTATGTTTGTGTTTGAAGGCAGAGAGGGATTTGAACCTCTATTTCAAGCATTTGAATGCTGCAGGAAAAAAAACACTTAACTCAGATGGGGAGAGAAATAAATGCAAAGCTGGTGGAAGCAGAACAAAAGTGCATTTCAAATGCACAAATGGAGACATTACCTCCAAGAAAACACTCAGATTTCTGAGACCAAGAAGCATCTTTTAGCCTGAGAGGCTCTGGCTGCTCAGCCTTTCTGGATCAGCACTCACCCAGACCTCTTGCTTCCAGCTGATCCCCCCAGGAGAAAACAGGGAGGATGAGGAGCTCTCAGCAACATGTAGGGCTGGGACACCTGAAGCCTCCCAATTCAGTAATTCAATCAAACACTAAAGGTTCTTCTTAGAAGAAATAGCAAGTTATGTAGGTATTTCCTTCAGGCATTAGACCAAAACAGTATCTCATACTGGAATGTGGTGGGCAAGTGAGTTATTCAGTGGCCAGAGCACAAATACTATCCCAGCTGTAGTTAATGCAAGGAAGTAGCTAAGATGTTGAAGTCAAGGGCTTATTATGGTAGTCCAAATGCAGGCCAGACCACTGGACAATGCCCACACAGTTAGTGAGTGTGTGCTGACAGCACCTTGGGACCATGCAGCTGCAGCAACATGCTGCTGTACCACAACCAGCAGCATTCGGACCCCAGTCACGAGGACAGCCACCACAACGGGTTTTGGCAGCAGCAACAACAAAAACAAGCACAGATCCCTCTGCCACATGAAAGACTGCACCAACATTCATTCCCCTGCAACCTTTCTGCGGGGCCCCGGTGCTTACTTGAAAGAACAACTGCACTTCAGACCTACCCCACTTTTCTCTGTCAGCCACCACATCCCCTACTGAAATCATTTCCTGTTTTATTTTTAAGAGTGCTGTTGTCATAAGCTGTTGCTGGCATGGGGGTGGGGATGGGAAGGTAGTTTCTGACCAGTGAGCACAATAGCCAGCTGTCACCTCCTTCCAAAGTTGGTTTTTACTGCTGCTGATCTGCAAGACAGCATGGTGGCGGCAGGAACACTGTGAGGAGCTAAGGGAGAGTGATGCTTGTCGCTTTGTTGCATCTCTCCTGGAAAATCAAGGAAAACAGACAGAGAGAGAGAGCCTCATTCAATGCTTTGTCTACAGATCTGATGCTTCAGGTCCTTGTGGTGCAAGAAAAAAAATGCTGCAAAGGACAAGAGTACCTGTTTGAGAATGAGTCTTGGTAATTGAAACAGAGATGCAGCATACAGATCCAAATTCTAGTAACAAGAGTGGCAGCCGGCATAGCTGTCCCCTCTCCTTATGGCAGACATAGCAGAAAAAGTCAAAAAAGGGAACTTCAAACTGAAAATGGTGCTAAATGATACTGCTAAGCTGCATTATTCCTAGTACCACCTTTGCCTCTGGGTCCCAGGTTCATGCTCAGTTTACACTGGGACAAGTCTGTTTGTCCATCATATCCTCCCATGAGGTTTTTTTATTTGTCTTAAAAATACACAAAGCAAATGGCATAATTTGAGTGAGATGAGAGTCAGATCAGAAGGCAGAACTGAAATTGGTAACAACTCAGCTGCTGGAAATTTTTTCGCAGACTCTGGAACAAACTACTCAGTTTCACTAGGGGCCACTGTGCAGCACAGGATGGGCCCTTTCCACAGGGCCGAATGACCAGTGTCACATCGTGGGCACCACTCAGGAGAGGCAGGTATGTTTTGGTGCAACAAATTGATTTGAGAAAAGCCAAGTTTTTTTTCTCAAAGGAACTTTGTAAAAATTTACCAGTGATCTCTTCCTAAAGGCAGAGTAACTGCAAAATTTAATTGCTTTTTTTTTATGCCAGAACTCATGTAATTTTGGCTGTGAATCAGATCATCTTCATTCTTGTGGCATGTATTTCACTTTTATGAACACTAATTTCACTACATTTTTAGAGTGGTGACTTTAGCCACAGCGTGGCTGCTGCTAAGTTCCCACGGCTACCAGTAGGACTTTTATGTGGGAAATCTGTGGGCAGCAGGGAGCCTCCCTGTTTGTATCAATATGAACTTCCCAAGCACATCAGACTGACATTTTCTCAGCCCCAGAGTTGGAGCACACATGCTCTCACTTAGAGCTCCCTTTTCCTAAAGTGAAGGACATGTGTGATCATTTTAATTTCACCATTTTTCTAGCAGGCCTTTTGCATACACAGAAATCCTGCACAAATGAGGTTTTTTCTCTCCAGCCAGCAGAAGCCTAATCCTACAAACTGCTGAATGCCAGTTGTAAGGCACTAAGGGACTTGAGCAAATACCAAGAGATCCTGGTATGGAGCATCCTTCCAGCTTCATAGGCCCAGCATTCCACAGACTCTCAGCACTGCAGAGGCTCCCATGTTCCCTCCCCATCATCAGAGATCAGGCTGTTGGTGCTGGCAGGTCATCATTGGCACAGCCATCCACAAGAGTTTCCCAGCCACTCACTCAGCGGCTAAGCATTCCAGAGATGACCAGACACAAACACATCTCCTGTACTTGCATACTGAAGCACTTTCTGCGGCTGGGTAATGAGTCAAAGAGCACATTAGAGACTGATTTTTTTGTTGTTGTTCTCAGAACATAAAAATGTAGCAGTAGGGCAATGGGTGAATTGTATAGCTTCAGCTTTCTTAGAGATAATATATTGCAAAGAAAAATCAGCCATGGTGGGACACTGTGTTCAGTCAACCTTTAGAGAAGACCACACAACCCACAGACAAAACAGGACCACTCTCAGTGATCGTATCCCACTCTTGCTTCCTGTTTGCAGAACTGCAACCACAGTAATTGTGGAAAGGTTTCAGATCCATAATCACTAATGATAGGCACCCATAATCAGGCCTGTGAGGCACTGGGAAGCAGGGAAGCAGAAACCTTCATGCAATTTTTTATCACTGCAATCAAAAAGGCTGATTTCTTTATCAGTGAGAGACACTCCAAATTTGCACAAAGCTGAAACCCTGATCCTTGAAAACACTCACAGTTCTCCCTTTTTGATTCAGAGTGTTCAACTCTTTTATGAACCCTTCCTCTGGCAGCTGCTGCAACTTTTGCTCCTTGTACCTGGCTGCAGGTGAAGTCCACGTCACACTGCTCTGGGCATATTCCTCAACATCACGCCATGTGTCCCACATGAAGACAGCAATATTGTGAAATATATTGCTCTTCAGCTTGCAGTGAGAATGTCAACATATAATTTAGAGGGCTTGAAATGGAAAAGAAAATAAAAAGCTGAAGGTAATTTTTACTGTTGTTGCAGCCAAGATAGTCCAGGGCTGTAAGTGTGGTGAGGTTTGTGGAAAGAGGCAACATCTTTCCCAAGACCAACAACAGACATATTTAGGGGAAAAATGAGATAACCTTTCTTTAGCTCAAAACTGTCACTTCTGGACTTTTAAATCCTGCACGTTTCACTGCTAAAACCCCAAGCAAGGCAGTCATGCTTGTTGAACACCAATGATCCAGCATGGCAGCAGAAAGAGGAATGACCTCTCCAGCCCCTTGCTAAATGAGGACTTTAGAGATGCCACATTTTGGCAGTGTTTTATTTAAAAGTCTCAGGACAATGAGCTTTTTTTAGTAATGGAAGCAGTGGAGAGTGTACAGCAGAATTCAGAAGCTGTGAGGTGCTCCAAGAAGATTTATCACAGAGGACTTGTATACTTCTCTGACATCAGGACAGTTTTTTAATATACCTGTTAAACAATGCATTGAGCCATCTGCAATCTCCTTTATTCTCATTATCTCAGATAATGAGACTGGTAGCGTATCCCAGGTCTGTTTCGACC
The DNA here is from genome assembly GCF_036250125.1 of Pseudopipra pipra. NCBI lineage: Eukaryota > Metazoa > Chordata > Aves > Passeriformes > Pipridae > Pseudopipra > Pseudopipra pipra. The sequence goes on along the minus strand of NC_087550.1, from coordinate 62,992,418 downwards.
ATCTTTCAGTGTAAGTCAGAAACATGCAGAGACACCACAGCTAGAGCTAATTTCCTTCTGAAAATCCTTACTAAGTGCTAGTGTAACCACTAGTGCAAGAACACCAAAAAGATTTCTCTGTTGTCCATAACTTATCGCTGTTTTGTAAGGCAGTTTTAGTATCTGCATGGGCACATCTGTGTCTTTCCCCTTTGAAAAGTTGCTGAACTCCTTTGCCGAAGAAGCCAAATATCTCTAAGTTACCAGCATTTCTAAAAGCCGCATGAAAATAATTGGCCAAATAGAAGAGAGGATACCCATCCACAAGCTCTACAAGCACTGAGGCTGAAAGTGGAGCTGTGGTATGAACCTTCATGTTATTATGCCCCCTGACACCCACTATAGGGGGAGGAAGCTGTAACACTTCAATAGGGAGAATGGCTTCAACACCACTTTGTGCTCACCTGTTAGACAAATCTACTAAGTTTCAGTAGTCCTGATGTTCAAAGGATTCCTTGCGGACATTAAGGGTATGCTCATTTTCAGGGTATGGGGCTACAGATGTGGTTTTGCTGAGGACCTCTCGGCTTCACCCCATTGAGTCAGCAGCCGCCTAATCACTCTCTACTGACTCCCTGACCTCAAACAACCACTGTCAACCCCACCAGGCATCTGCAGGCAGAAGACGTGTGGAGGTGACCCAAGTGTTGGACTGGTGAGAAGGGCTAAAAGTGAAGAAGAGTGAAGGGCAGTAGCAAAAACAAGGCAGAAGAGAAGCTGGAGGGATGCAGAAGGACAAAACTTTGGTCTCACTCTGCAAAACTTTTAAGAACTTCTTGGTGTCAAGCCATATGAAGGGAAAGTGGGTGGCTCTAGAAACACAGTAAAAATGAGATTAACTCACCTACTAAATTCTCAGTCATCCTCCTCTTCTAACCACTGCCAGGAAGTATGAATAACAATCTAAATTTAAATAGAACAAAAAAAGAAAATACTATACAGCATGACTAGTCCACAAAGAAACAATGAATTTGCTCTTTTAATAATTAAAAGTGATCCAAAAGTTTTCCAAAGCAATCATGAAATAAAAGACTATCTTCACTGACCATGTACGCCAAGTGTGCTGCATTATCTGTCCAGATAATTGCATTATTTTGCCCATTTGGAAGAAATTACAGTTTGTGAGAGTGACAAAGCAATTCCCCAAGTGCCAGTTATTTCTCTGCTTAGAAAATACCATGTCAAATTATTCCATTCATGGAAGAATTTAAATGCTTTAACTACCTACTTGAGCATATTTTGTAAATTATAGAAGAAAAAAAATGTTCATTGCCACTACCAGCATGAGATGAATGTTTTACTGCATATGACCAGGCCTGACAAAATTTCCACTCAAAGCCCATGAGAGTTCAACTTGGGACATGCCTTACAGACCTTTTTTTTTTTACTTTTCACTGTGCAGAATCAGTACACTCCTCCAGCTCAGCTAATGCTCAACATTCTTTGACCTTCAAAACTAGATGTCTAGATATCTTCACTCTTGGATCTTTTTAATGTGTTTATTTCACTGAATATTAGAAATACCATTAATATCTGTGTCTCAAAAGCTCTTCACCCAATACCGTCTGAAATGTAGCTCTCCAGGAGAGAGACTTCACCATTTTTAATCCCTTTCAGCACAACTTCCTCGCACAAGTCAGTGAGTGTAAATACTATGCAAAATTAGTAAAGGTGGTAGGAATGACTTTGCAGACAAAACCCTCCATGAGTCAAACTGTGCCCCAGATTCCACATTAAATTGCGCTGATAGAGGTGAGGTTGCATGAAGGCCTTGAAGACGGCTTTAGTTCATCAACATCTGTGAGAGTTTTTCTCAGACATGAGTGTGGTCCCAGAGCTGAAGTCCATTAAAGCCTTTCATTTCACTCTGGACTTGGCTTTAAGAAAGAAGGGCAGTTGCTGGTGTTGAGTTTGATTGTGTGTATTGAAACAACCCAAGTCATTGAATAGTTGGTGCTGCTGCAATGGAAACAAGGGAGGAAGCAGAGCTGACGAGACCTCTGAGAAACATCACAAACCAGTTAACCAGATAGGAATTGAACAACCTACCAAGCCATATGGAAAGAGGCTCATTTCTAGAGATATGCCGCCTACAGCCATCTTGTCTTTCAGTGCTCCAGTAATCAGATCCATACATACGGATTATGCTACTGGGCAAGAAAAAATATATCCTTTAACAATGTCCATAAATTACAGACATAATCAAAGTTTAAAAATGCATCTGTTTCTCTACCACTAAGCACAGCAGTTCTTGAGTAAAAATTCATAGTGTATTGCTTATTGTCCATCATACTGAACCTCATCAAGTCTAATTTCATGTTAAAATCATAAGCCTTTGCCCTTTATCAGAGAGAAAAAAGGGAAATTAGCACTCTCTTTTTCATGTTTCAGAACATAAGTATAAGCTTTGAATTGCTATATTTGTGAAAGAAACAATTGTAGCCTGTTAAAACAAGCTTTCGGTACTGAAAAGGTTAACTAATTTGGTTTCCCCGATAAGTTTATCTATGATCAGAACTGAGTCATACAGAAAACTCCTACAAGATTTGACCTTTTACTTGTATCCCACACTGAGATAATATTATACTTAAAATGGATATCAATAAGAACTTTGTTTTAAAAAGTATATTTAAAATAAATTACTTTTAAATAACAGAAACTGTTTTCAATTAGCCCTGTTAAAGGAAATCAACTAGAAAGTTATGTATGCTTTTTTATTTTCTTTATATAAATTATACCCAGGAGTCCTATGATAGCAGCACTGTACAAACTATGCACTACCTTTATATTTATTTCTTATCAAAATAAACTTAACAAATTAGATTTGTTTTTACAGCACTTTATATCCAATAATGACAATGTTGTATTGGTCCCAGGATAAAAACAATGAAAGTAGCAGCTGAATGGTATTTTTATTAAGAGTTAACAAAAATGTCTTGTGCAAACAGAGTATATAAAGAAAATTAATTCCATAATTCCTCATGATGAAGGCGTCCTTCTCTTTTTTCTTTTTTTTTTCTCACAATATCAATCTCATTTGGAAAGATCATTTCAAGGGGAAAACTTTAAGTTTTAGCATAACTTACTCAGCAAAACGATATGGCTGAAGTTAAACACTGCTGACTGCTAGGATTTAATACTAGAACCTGGCAAATGTTTTGATAACTTAATACTTTTTAAAAGAAAGCTCGTTTGTTAATGAAGATTTTGGAAGTTCAGAAGAAATATAATCTAAAAAATAACAGAGCTAAAGATCAAAGAGATGTTTCTTCTTTTTCCCACTTTTTCCATTTCTTCTACCTTAAACGCGTTCCTCCATGCTAGCATTTTAGAGGCCTTTTTATTAGTAGTAGATTCAAATATCTCCGAGATATTCACCATACAGCTCAGCAAGAGTCCAGGTTTTCCTCCAGCAGTGGAAAAATGGCAGGCCTATTAGTCTGGGGTTTGTTACTAAAAATGAGTCCTTATTTAAAAAAAAAAAAAATTAGAACATTGTTTAGAGCATGTGGTTTGCTGCTATTAAGTTAACAGTGGAAAATCTCATTACTTTTAAAGTTAATTTTATTTGTGGTGGGATTGTTCTCTAGGCTGAAGCAGATTTTCTCTTAAGTGGAGCCTCTAATCCTACCTTACAGTCTTCTGTTCAGCAAGTCACTCTCTGCATAGCTTGGCTAGATGCATGTTTTAAGTCAAGTGCTGAATTAAAAGGAAAAAAGGAAGAAAAATAACTTTTCCCCACATGTGACTCTGGGGCTGCCAGCAGGCACCTGTGGGCTGTCTTCTCCAGCTCTTGCTCTGACTAGTGGAGTTTTCCAATAAAGATCTTGGGTTAAAGATGCACTTTGAGCAGTGCTAACAAAGTTTCTGCCTCTAATGAAAGATTAGATGCTGCTGAGTGCTCTGACAGGACAAATTAGAGATTGGGCAAATTCTAAAACCAGCTCCATGCAGGAAGCACTGTGGACAAGTAGGGGTGAAAGATGGGTGTAACATGGTCTGGTGGCCCAAGGGCTCTGAAAATCAAAGTGGCCAAACAGAGAAGAAGAAAATAGAAGACTGTTCAGCTTTCTAGTTCAGGTTTCTTTTCAAATTTTGGAAGCAATTAATCTGACTTCTGACTTTTCATTAAGGCTATAATGATTTACAGCAACAGAGAACCAAATCTGCAATTTGAGGGGAAAATAGCACCAAAACAGAAGCCTTGCTTACAGCTTGTATGCTATATATGTATATATATATCTTACTTACAAGTTAAGATGACTCAAATCTAAACTCTCATAGTTTAAAATACCAAGTGAGATTCAGTCACATAATATTTGTGTCCCACCAACAGCCCAGTGTTTTTTTTTTTCTTCATAACATATACTCACACGATATAAAATTCATTCTCGTGCAAAGGTGAGCCATTATATTGTAAATTCCACTCACAATAATTCTCGTGTAACTTGTGTGAATCAGCCTATGGGCTGTAGTTCAAGATACCCTTAGAACTACAACCTCAGCCATTCCCCTTGCACTTTTCTAGTTACCAGTTCACCATGAAAAGTTAACATGTGAATAACCAAAATACATATGCACAAGATCACTGATTATTTGATATTATGGTATGAAATATCACTTTGGCCAGTTTGGGTCACCTGTCCTGGCTATGCTCCCTCCCAGCTTCTTGTGCACCTACTCACTGGCAGAGCAGGAGACAGTGAAAAGTCTTTGATTCAGAGTAAGCATTTCTTAGCAACAACTAAAACATCAGTGAGCTATCAACATTATTCTCATACTAAATCCAAAACACAGTACTCTATCAGCTACTAAAAAAAAAATTAATTGTATCGCAGATGCCATCAGGACAATCTCACTGCAGTTCATCACTTTGTTTCAAGCCTGTTACACTAAAATTTTACAAAAACTGAAAGCAGAGCAGAAGACTGTTCATTACCCCACTGTGAATAAGAGCACATTGGGATGAGGGGTCTGATCTTCACAGGGGCATGAGCTCCTGCAGCTCCCGTACCAGGTAGGAAGAGCAGCAGGTGTTCAGCATCTCTGAAATATCAGGTTTTGAACTTAAAACACGTGAATCCTTGAATGACCTCCAAGTGATGAAGTGGCTTCTGTCATTTTGGGACTCAGAGCCATGTAGAGCATTGTTACAGATTTGGGAAATGAGTTCTCAGTGCTGGATACAACTATAAAAACATACAGACTGGAATTTGGGTCTTACCTCAAATCCCTTGTTTTACAAATGAATGTAACTAACTTGGGGCTGAGAAAATTTCATCTCTTGCAGATGTCTTAAGTATCAACCAAGACAGAGAATGAAGACAAGAACAGAGGGTGAGCCTTAGAGCTGTGGCACGGGGTTGTGAAACCAACTCATTTTTTGACATCTCACACATGTGCAACTGAAAAGTGAATCTGCAGAAAGGGGTTATTTCAAGAGCTGAGTGAAACTAGTTTGCTCAGTTAGCAGAAGTTTTGTGTTAACTTTCTTATATTTTGCTGCATACAGTTCTATACTCCATGAGTTTTGCTTTGAGTTTTAGCTTCAAACAAACCAAAACTGAATGTCAACCACTGTATTTTGAAGTTTCATGTTGAAACTATATCTCACACAGAAAGTTTCAAAAGCCAAAGTGCAGAGTACTGGTAGCCTGAGGTAGCTCAGCCCATGTTCAAACCATCAGACTGAGGGCCAGAGACAAGATCTCCCTACATGTAGTGATATTAATATCTAGCTTTTCTGTGCAGTACCATGTCTGTATGAAACTACTTAAACCCACTCAATTTTATGTAGTTTTCTTCCAGGAATAATAGACAAAGCTATCCCAGAGCTGTCAGACTAAACTAATGTTAAATAGTAGTAAATTAGTAATTGTTATTTTTAATAGATTTGTTTCTAGCTAGTTCCCATAAGATTATTACTAATGATTGTTTAAACAAAAATCCAGAGATACAGATAACACTATTTTCTGCTAAATGAATGCTGTTGCTTACCTGTATCTTATCAAATATGATTTGCCAGAAGCAGCATGGTAGTGTCCAGAAACACCTTCCTGAAGGAAGCTTTCCTTTATTTTATTCACTTTCACATTTGTTTTCTCAGCAGCCCTTCAGCCGAATGGTTAACACACTGGATTATTCTTAATGGACTCAGAAAATCATTTCTGTCTGATTATCAGACAGCACTTATTATCATATTTCCATGATCATCATTTAACTTTCCACTACATTAATAACCAGGACTGATTTTACCTAGCAAGCAATCTAAACCCTCTACCTTGACAAAAATATCCCATGCTTATTTCTTTTTCTAACCATCTAAGAAAGTCACTACGACAATTTTGGGTATCAGCATTTCTCCTGTGTGATTCACTTACACCAAGCAAACCCTCTAGACCTACATTTTTCCTTTTTTGCATTTCTGCTTAACCAATAGGATTAACAGGTCCCCTTCTCTGTGGGTGGTGATAATGTCAGTACACCACTGCCCAAATAACCTTTCTCTATAGGGAAATGCTAACATTTAATTCTTCAAATTTAAACCACATGTATTTTGGCCTCACAACAGCACTCTGTATTACTGCCTTTTGTTATTAATTTGTATCACTAAAAATCCTAATGAAACCAGTTATTGGAAAAGTTAAGTGTAGTAGACACCTAAAATTTGCGTATGAACTAAAATATTTAAATGGTGGTTAAATATTTTATCTAATCACTGTAAACACATTTTCAGAATTACTAATGACACATCTCTGTGTATGTTCAGTTTTAAGCTGTGCCTCAGAGGAGCTATTCTTTTCAGTCTGTTTCAGGGGACATAAGCAATGGCTTTCAAATGGTTTCTATCTTTTACCTTCATCTTATCCAGAAATAAAAAGTGTCATTTAAGTGCTGTCTACATGATACCTCCACCTAGAAGAGTAAATTATGTGTGCATTGGCCACATCCAGTTTCCCTCCTGGTATTCTCTGGAAGAGGCACTGCCACTGTATACAGTCTTTGCATATGTTGCCATCGGGTGACCACAAATACACAGCTGCCAGTGTAGTAAAAATGCAAGTATTTGGGACAAATACTCAGGGACTTCTTGTTCAAACAACATGAACCACAGATTCAATGGTTTCCCCAAACTAAATTGTTCCTCAGTAAAATTTAACACAACGGCAAATATCAAAAAACTAATAGACAGATTAACTTTAAACCTGCAATTATATTAAAAACTAGGGGACGGGGAAGTGTAGAAAACTGTATAAAATTTTAAAGTGTTTTCAGTGACCCCTAGAAATGAAACAGTTTATGTCACGTTTACACACAGGATTTAGGTAATATTTACATAGTTACATACTTTTAGTCGTTGTTTTAATTAAACATTTCATGTTTTATCATAGAGATGTATTATTTAATACATATAAAACTGTAAACCTTTATATTGCAAATAACAAAGTTTAGATATAAGCCCATTATCTGTAGAAAAATATTTTTTAAAACATATACCAACCCACAGGTACAAATTTCCACTGTCTTTTTTTTTTATTTGAATTCTGTAGCAAATTCCATCAACTATATCATTCACTGCCTGAAATATACTTGAGTCCCCTGGACTAGTATTAATAAAAGGAATGTATTTCCCCAGTCTGTCCGGGGAGGGCTACAGGGGCTGGCAAATTATATTAAAAAAACCCCCAGTCATCAGAGATGTTTCCATCAACTCCAGTGATATTCTAGGAGCTTAGGTTGTAGCTCTCCAAGGCTTCCCATAATGTGCATTCTTTCCCATTTCACAATCTTTCAATTAATTCTCAATCCATAAACTTTTATCACATGTCCTGGTATTTGGTGAAAGCATTAAAAATGCCATTACATCCTTCTTAAGGGACAAACCACTCCCAATTCCCTGTAGGAATTTTCTTCCACCTTCATTCAAGCTCAGACTCCCAGTGATCACTGAAATGAATGACACTGAGAGAGTATCTATTTTTGTTTCAAACAACCATTACAGCCATGCTTTGGGGGTTCATCCTGAAAAAGATTGATAAACACTTAAAAAAAAAAAAAAGGACATGAAAACAGCTCTACTTCACTCTCAAATCATACGATTAATGCTGTACATTACTAAATTAGATTTTACGATTGCTTTCTAAGTCACCGTCCATCATGACCTTTTCTGTAACCATTTCATTTTTTTAACTTCTGTAAAAATAATCCAAATTCCTTTCAATCATAATGCTAGTAAGTGATTTAAAAAAGCCCATGGGAAAGTGTTCTCTGTCTATACAATCCTAATTAATGCTTGTGGTGAATTTTATGCAGAATTTGCTACCTTCCAATAGCTTTAATTTTATTTTAAGATGAGTTATATGTTTCATACATATATAATATGTAATTTGTATATATTATATACAATTAATTGCTCTTGTTATAAAATAACAATTCAGAAATGCTCAAGTCCATGTTGTACAATTCGTATATAACTACACTAACTAATATATTCAAGGTTTTTAACTTCCCTCTGACCATTATAAATTGGACCTGATTAACATAAGTTTCTAACTGTGTGTGTAATCAATGCAAGTATTTCTTTTTAATGCAAGTATTTCTTCTATTCCTTCTATCCAAGTGCCCTGGTACCTGAAATCACTCCTTTCTTCAGCACGATTAGTTTCCTGCATCATGCCCCAAACTGAAGAATCAAGCTTCCTTTTGCCAGACTCCCAGCAGTTTTGAATATCAAACCCCTATGGTCCTGATGAGAAGCCCCAGGACCTTTCGTGGTGCATAGTCTCAACAATAGCAACTCCCAATTCACACACAGATTCAGCTCAGCCACCGTAATTCAAAACAGACTCTTGACAGCATCCTGTTGAACATAGTAACTCTGCACTTGTTAGATATGAAATTACTTTCCTGCCTCTATGTCCTGTTAAACTGAAATCAAACACCTTAGTGGAATTGCCTTCACAGATGTAGTATCTTTAATTTTGTTAAGCATTTGTAGAGGCACATTAACTTTTACAGCAGTTTTCTAAAGGAGAAATTCAGGTGCCCAAAAGAAGGTGCCTAATGCCTGCTAGAATACCCTGGAGTATCCAGGATATCTGTGCAGGGCTGGCATGATGTGGGACCTACAGGAGACTTTTGACCTTTGACAAAAGACCACACCTTTAAACTGGCAGTGAGAGACCAGGTGGGATCCCCCAGGGCTCTAAAATGGCACAGGAGGTCTATGTTTAGGCATGCTCATTTTTTTCTAAAATTAGTAAAATAAAACACTAAAATTAAAAACCAAAAGAGACTAAACAGAATTTTATATTATTTCACTTAGCTAAAAACATGGAAAAAATTAGTAAAAACTATAAAGAAATTGTTGTATAAATCTCATCCTTTACTGTAAAAAACCTGCTGGAGATCATCACTGCTTGTTATCTTGATCCTGTAAAGTTCATAATAAACTAATCACATTCACAATACTTTTATACTTTCTGACTTGAAATTTTAGAATACCACTACATTTCAAAGTTAAAAACTCAAAAAGTCAGAAAACAGTAATACAGGCTTCATGCAAATCTAAGAATACAGCTTTTAGCTATTTTAGAGTGAAGTTTTTAATTCTAAGTTTATGTATTATTTTTTCCCATTCAGCCACTGAGTGCTTGGTACTGTTCACAGGAGAAGCATTGTGACATTCATAGTTAAATAATATCTTGGAAAAGACATGGCTGCCTGCAGTACAATTATTTTACGTTACTTTGTTGCAAATACAAATTTTATAAATGTAAAATTGATTCCCACTTCAATGTGCTCCTTGCAGCCAAGCCTTGGAGCTTGTTCTCATATTTTTCCTCAAGCAAATTTCCCTTTAATTCCAAGAAGAGTTTTGGTGGAGCATCATATCATAGTAGCAAACTATCCTTTATAGTAACACTTCTAGAAATGGCTAAGGAGAAGATAAGCCTGGCTGAACTAGTCAAATGGAAGATGATGGTGATGAATTTACCAGAAAGAAATCAGATACAGGGCTAAGACCTACCAGGTGGAGTATTTCTAGTAGGGTGTGGAAGCTGTTGCAATAATGTTGTATACAAGGCAACAACAAAGGATGCACATTTCTGCTTGCCTGTTTAAAGTAGATAAATTTAACTTAAAGTAATGCCAGGGGATGGAAAATGAGCTTCTGGAAGAAAACTATGCAAACTGTATTTGTTCAGTCTAGGGTGCTTGGGCCCAAACCTCTCAGCTACATGCTGATGTAAATGGTAGGAGAAAAAACTAATGCAAAAGGACAATATAGATACAAGGGGTCTGGATAAATTTAAAAGACAGAAAGACAGAAAAATATTTATAATCATCAGAGCTATGATGGGTTGGAACAAACTTCTAGTAGCCTATAGGGTGAGCAAGGCACCTCCTGCATGAATTTCACAGTAAGTTTGTTTTTAACAGCCAGAAGACTAGACTTCGTATATCAGGAATCCTCACAATGAACCAGCAGGGTCTTGGTTCTTTACAACTCAGCCATAGCTCTCTCACTGTGATTAAGGGAAACCAAAGAGTCTCTACATATTAAAGGAGGTTGCAGCTAATACCCAGATGAACACTTAAAGGAAAGCATAAATGTTATAAGAGACATTAAAATTACTATGAGATTATTTTCTGCTTGAGGCTCATTTATGGAGTAGAAAGTTAAATACTACTTTCTTTTGGTTACTTCAGACTAAATTCCAAACATTTCTACTGATTTGCTTCAATGAGATTACTTCAAGTTTACATTGAAGTAAATGAGATCTGAATTCAACATCTAATCCTTTTTTTCCTTTGAGAAGATTGATGAATATCACTGATTTTATAGTCTTGGGGGGTAAGTAAGCAGTGTTAAACATGTCACAGAGAACAATAAAAAGCAGAAGATAGCTTTAAGCAGACATTGGTTTGCCTTACCAGTTGTCTGCCCTTTGTTACTTATAGGTCAGGATAACTCACTGCACAGAGATTATTAAAAAATGCAGACAAGCCAGCTTTCTTTGGGTTTTAATTTGGAATAAAGTATCCTTCAAAAACCATATTTTAAGTAAACTTTTTTTCTTCTTTGTCACAGCCAAATTCTCCAGTTCAGGAATTTACAATATTTTCCTTTTTCCAGAATGACACCTGCTGGTGGGAGAAGCATGGATGAATTGCAGACACTTTATGGGTTTGATTGCAGCTAACCTGACACATTGTCTGAGCATGCTCATCACCTGTGTCCAGGCCAACTATTGAAAATAAAGATGTGAAAACTGTAAAGGTCCTATAAGGAGTATGTTGTAGAAGTAATATATTTTTCCAATCTGATTTAATATTTGCTCCTAATAAACCACAAAGCTACTTACTACTAAGACAATGCTTCCATGGTGTTTCAGTGTTGGACACTAGCCCTATTTTGGGAAGCCACAGCACTAAAATGTCAGATTGAAGTGAAAGCTAGAAGGAAACACTCCCTATCCTATGCAAAAAGCTGCTGTGCTGCTTCAAAGCCTCGACTGCAAGTAAAACCAGCTGCTAATGCAACTATTGGTGCTTAACATCCCAAAAGATCAGCATCTCACAAAGAAGTATTGTGCACATGTTCCTGACTCGGTATAGGAGGACACAGCCACAAGAGACAGAAAGCAAGTTGTACCTTTGCCAAAACTGTCCAATACTGCTCAATACACCAGGCAGCATTAGGCTCTCTAATGGGCTTCCATAATCATAGCTCCTCTGCTGCCTGGGTCTATTGCCATAGCCTCCCCTACAGCTAAACCACAGTCAGACACGAGCTTTTGGTGCTTCCAACACACAGAAATATTTCTAAAAGTGATTTCCAATGCTAAGAACAATATACAACTTTATTTCCTTTTCCTGAGCTGCAAACCATCTACTGTCTTCTATAAAGGCAAGCTGAAGTGTAAGATGCTCCGAATCCTGAAGACCCTAAAGTTGGACTCTAAACTGTATGTTTTAAACATGACTTATGAATAAATTGTTGTGGAAAAATTGCCCAGTTATCTTATACATATATATATATATATATTTATATATTTATATATTTATATATTTATATATATTAGATATTAAATTCATAATTAGAATTCAAAGAAACCTTTTGAATTATTTACAAGAACATAGGCAAATATACATACTCAAATGTGTTCGTCTTGGGTAAATTATTAATATATAGGTATTGCTATGGTATAACCTATATATAATATATAGGTATTGCAATAACATCAAAAGACAAACTTTCTTGTTGATTACATTGGCTTGTTGATGGTGTTAGGCCGCAACTTGGGAGACTTAGCTTCTGTTCCTGGATTTATCATTGGAGTCTGTTACGGCTTTGAGCAGGTAACTTCACAAATGTGTTCCTTCAGTTGTCCCATCTGTGAAAAGAAGATAACATTGCATTATTTTGATGGTTAAAAGATTGATTTCCAAAAATTGTTTTTATTTTGGTAAATGCAAACACATGAAAAGGGGGTTTCTTTCTGTAAACTCTGTAAACTCAACTCAATATAAGACACATGAGACTTTTAAAAGACGGTATAGATCTAGAGAGTTTTCTTAAACATATTTATTGCAAAGTTGATGAAAGTTTCAGTCCTACCTGTGGTTGTATGTACTTCTGTTTATAGTGTCCATGTTTGTCACACATATAACTGTGACTATCAAAACCTGGAAACATCATAACTGTGGTTTATCCTCCTTAACCTTCTTAACAAAGCAATGACTTCATGAAGAGCACAGCTGCATCCCGATGCCTTCCGAGTAGTCCAGGGCAAGCACATTGCTGTGAACAGCAGCAGGATGGAAGCAGAAAGACTGATCTAACCCCCAAATCTCTGCTAGCCTCGACATCCCAAGGTTTGAGCTAGCAGAAAAGCAAAGAGTATATTGCAGAAAAAATGCTTATGCAAATATATTCCTACTTTTTTGTGGTGAACCCTGAGGAACTTTACAGAAACGTTTTCTAGCTGCTTCCACTTAGCTCAAGGAGTGTCTTCTTGAGCACATCATTACTAACAATTGACTATGACTGTCTCAGTTCTGTGCTAGAATCCAGCAAAAAGACACTTCTAATCCCAAAGCATTAGCACTGCTTTTCTTGTAACATTAGAGGTCAGCTTGAGTTTTGATCTCAGGTTATTGCTCACCCTTAAGCAGTCATTCCAGTTTTTAATGCTATACATGGTGAAGAAAATGCACGCATGGGATAGAAACAGCCTGGGATTCAAATAAACCTCTGCACAGGGATGAGAGCTCTGAATTTTGCCACATTTTTGTGTTCTCTCACTCTACTTGTTGAACTCACATTGCATGGAATAAACTTGGAGTTTGGAATGCTTTTCATGCCCCATTCTTTTTCTTTCACCTGGGATGTTCTTAACTTCAACGTTTTAAGCCTTGCTCTCTTAATCATGAGGTGTGTGTGATTGCCATAGACCCATTCCACTTCTTATCCAGCAGCTATTAGGAAACTGCTTTGGACCACAGCACTGCAGCTGCAATGTTTCTAAGTGCTCTCATCACTTCTGGTAATGTGTTTCCAGCATAATTTCCCATAGAAGTCCTCCCATCCCTTCCCCCACCAAGCAGCATATGCGCCTTGACGAGTCACAGCTCATCCAGACTCCCTTAGCCGCTAAACCACACTATGACCAAGAAGCTCTTCCTCAAGGGCATTCTGGCTTCAGCTGATCTCCTCAGGGACAGCCAGCAGAAGTGACTTCTAACATCAAAGTTAAACATTACTTTAAACTGATGCACACAGAAGAAGAAATAACCATAAATGATACCATGGCTTAATCTTCTCAATAGTTTTGTACGTGTAGCTTTTCTTCCTCCTGTAACCAGTTTCCTCCTACTTTGGTTGATTCTGTACTTCTAAGAGTACTTTCTTCACATCAAAAAATAGGTCCTTACCTTCCTCTCTTTATCTCATGTTTTCTCTATTTGTCTTACATGACAAATAGAGACATGACTTCTGTATTTGTAAGGGACTTTATCAGCATGTACCTTTTTGTTTGTCGCTCTCAGAGGCAAACAGAGAAATTCATTTCCTTCCAACCATAGTCCTTTGCAGTCAAGTCAGAGGGAACTGCTTATCCCTAGGGCGCAGTAACTTTTTTGGGCTGCACAGACACCATGTCACCACTTCTCAGTGACCAAGGATTTGTCCCACAAGGATGAAAACCAGGTTACTTACATAAGTTTGGGGAATGTCACTCTATATTGGCCTGAAGAGGTCTGGAAGACTTCGATTTACAACTGGGAAGTGTGTCCATTTTTTCAGAGTACTAAAGGCTGGTGAGTGCTGGGAGTCTTCAGTGTGCAAGGGAGCAATGCTGGGAAGTGAAATGCTGTGTAGGGAATCAGAGTTCCTGGAAACCTGAACCAACCCGTCAATCTGCACTTCTGTTTGTGGGACAGATCTGATCGCAGACATGAGTACACGCTACCCTCAACACCCTTGTTGAAAGCTCACTGTGTTCTTTCCTGAGCAGAGAGTCTCCCTGTCCAGACCACAGGGCAGCAGAGGAGGTGTACACTGCTACTTCCTTCCTCTTGGGAATTGTTAGGACTATATGGGAGTTTGATTGCCAAAAGTGATACAGATACAGAACCACAACAGTGGTGGTAAGTAAGAAGGTTCCTGAGTGTTGCATATTTTTTGCACTGTCCTTTTTTGCATTGTCTTTTTTTAGCTTTCCACACTGTTTCCCTTTGTCCCTTTCCCCAGTCCTACCCTGAACACCAGAAGGACACTTACGGTTCTCCATCTAAAGACATATACTTTCAGTCAAAATGTCATATATTTTAAACTGTGGTAAGAGCAAAGCAAGAGAGAATCCACACTCTAAGTGCCTTCTGCATCTGCACAGGACTGCTAAACACCATAGACTGCACTGGACATAATTTCTATGGGGAAAAAAAGCATAATTACCTGACTCAAACTACCAAGTAAACTTGATTAAAGAACTGCTGCTTCACTTCTTTTCTCCTCCTTACATTTCCCTTACTTCCAAATTTGTTTCCTTCTTCTCAGAGAAATATATTTTCTGGGGATATATCAAATATGTTGCTGTACGGCAGCAAATTCTTCACTGAGATCCAGAAAATTTAGCTTCTACAAGTTGTCACTTTCCAGCTAATCAAAGTACCAGATTTGCATACCATGTACAAGGTAGGAGATTTTTTTAAATTAATTTTCCCCCTGCCCCATTCCCATTTACTATGTAGAAATTGCTTTCCTTCAAGATCTCTTTTAAAGCTTTGCACCCCTGAAGTCAGACTAATAGGCCTGCTGCTCTTGTTCACGCTGGTCTTTCCTCCCTTCTTGCACAGAGAAACTGTGTTCTTGTCAAATGATCCCTTTATTATTTATGAGATAGTCACACATATGGTTTCATATACCTGTTTTGTCTGAACTTTGGAACTACAGTTATCCTACTCCTCTGAATTGAGCCCGTGAGTTTTCCTAAGCTTTGTCCACCTTTGGCTGTTTATCTGCCATTTCCATACCCACTATAAGCCTCCAGACTTTACTCTGTTGCTAGATCATAATTAGTTTATCCAACATAAATTACAGTTCCTCTTCACAGCACGAGTCTTTCTCTTTCCCAAATTTCTCCTAGATTAAGAAACTTTGCTATTTTTCTCAAGCTCCTTTCATTTGTTTTTACTTTGTTCCTATATATCCTGCCTTCCAAGACACAATTTTTTTTCTGATCCGTCTTTTTCCTCTGTCCTCGAGTTATCTACCAACATCTTTTCTGTGATGATTGCCCATCAAATTAGATGTGGTGCTTTTCCCAAATGTCTTTTTTCTTTTGTTTAGGATATAAGTTCTAGGTAGTTTTCACATGTGAAACTAAAAACTCTACACCTCCTCCACATTTCAACTTGTGAGTACTTGTTTTGAAGTTTCTTTTATTTTTATTCTTCCACAGAAGCCATGGTGGTCCTCAAAACTAACTCGAAACCAGGATTGACTGATAAGTCATTTGGTGAAGAAGTATTTCATCTACCATGTTTATAGGTACCTTGAGAAATAGGTCCCTACTTCTGCACACCTTCCCCAACCTACATCTAGCAAGTCTAAGTCTCACATAGACACATAATTTCCAGTAGGTATTTATTTCTCTAATTATACTACAGAGATCACTGTCCATGTCTAGACTATAAAGATGAACTAAGGGCTTACAGCAGCCATCTGGAATGATTTCTACAGGTTCTCTTTTACTAACTCCTCCAAAGTATTTTTGACACATACAAATTTTGTCTTAGGCCAGCAATAACTACTAATAATCACTTCTTTTTTTCTGAGGAAGAATTTATGACACACGGGGGTTTTTTGAGAAAGGCAGTATACAATATTTCCAGGCCACTCCCAAAGCAATTGCAACACTGGACAGCACAAACCCCAGGGCTGCTGGATTCCTGGCTGCCCTAACACTGGGACACTTCAAAAAAAGCAGTCTCCTATGAAGCCTGGGGGAAGGATAACCTGAAGGGGTAGCAGCCTGATGACTCAGCAGGCCTGGGGCAGCAGACCAGAAAGGTCTGACCCTCCACCAGGAAGCCAGAGAGCTGCTATCCCACTGCAGGGACAAGGTGGGAGCTGGCTATGCTGGGGCAGGTGAGACTTGGGGGCAGGAGGGAATAGAGTTTACTCACTTCTAGCTTCGGTGGTCTAGCTTTTGTCCATCTTAAGAGGTGACTTTATCCATTTCATTATTTATTAGCACACCAGCAATCTTATCAGCCCAGCAGAATCCCATGGGCTGACTGGTGGATGCAGTGAGGGCAGGGCAGCAGTCCCTCTGCTCCCTCTGAGGCTTCAGTGAAGCTGATGCACCTCAGGGACAGCATTTCCACCCCCACACAAGTGGCATTTTCTAACTGAGCATGGCCCCAACCAAAAACTTGTGGCAAACTCTTGTCTGCAGCTCTATCAACTCCAGTTACCAACAAAATATTTAAACCTTTCACAAGCATTAGAAGTGTGAAGCAAGACCGGTATTTCAGCCACCAAATGAGTAATATCTGCAGCAGACTCAACGAGAAACTTGTGGGAATTTTTGTCTAGCATTATTTACTACTTCAAATTAGTTACCAGATCTAGCCTGTTCAGACTGCCATGCTTGTTACACTAACAGGAAAAAAAAAGCTGAATTCTGGGAGTCTTTTTTTGTTGTGGTGGTGTACTGTCACTCACTTTCACTAATACAATACAAAAATGATGCCTGGGATTACAATAGCGTGATGGAAACTTTCTACTACACTTCAGCGAACCTAAGGGAAAACATGTACATATGTGCTACAGATATTACACGCATTTCCAGGAACGCTGTCAAAATTAATGACATCAAAAAAACAAGACAATTAGGAATAAAACTGCTTCATCAACTTCTTCCATTACTCATACCATGGGGCAGATGTAAGATCAAAACCAAAAGCATAATTTTTGAAAGCCTTTTGAAAATTTGGCTGGATTTCCTACCTTGTCACCTTCATGAGCCATGGAAAGAATGAGCAGGCTGTGATCTTTTGAGAAGGAAAACACAACCTAAAGTATCAATGGAGTTCAGGATTAGGTCCAGACACCGAATTGTTTAATTCAACAACAAACCACATTGTACTTTTCTTATGCATCTGCAAAGAGAATAGGGTATGATGAAACAGAAAATTCTCCTTGTGGTTTTGTGTATATCATCCTTGCCACTTTCATAATTAGAGGACATAGGCTACCATTAAAGTCAATTGCAAAGTTCCCGTTGACTTCAGTAGATGTAAACCAGGCTTTAATATTATGCTTTTCAGTTTTCTTGAGGTTTAAACACCTCATAAAATAAATTTACAGATGAACTAGTAAATGTACACTTACAAAGAAACCTCCTAAGGAGTCCCTGAAGCCATATTTTTAAATGCTGCTATTCATTCAGTTTATGTCAGGCAGATTAAGGGACTGTCAAACATGGGTGTATATATCAAGAACAGCAATAAGAAATGCTGAAAACATATTCCAGAAATATAATTTCAAAAATATCATTTGATACATTTGACAAAACAGACTTAGAAGAGTGTTTTATATGATGTGACATATTTCACAAGCTCAGAAAACCCTATCTATTTATTTATCTGCCTATCCATTTCACTGATCTGTAAATGAAAACATGTACAGTATATGCAGAAAGTTTTTTTTTCCAAGAACCCTTTCAAAATCACTGACATAAAAATGGAAGAAAAACTAATTGAGAAAGTGAAAAAGTGTGTGGGGAGAGAGAGTCCAACAGAAGTCAGAAATACTACCATCCAGAACTGACGTTTTCTTCTATAGTGCTATGTGTCCGTTGGGTATAATTTTTGATCTCACAGATTTTCCACATGTAAAACTCGAATTGACTTCACTGCAAATGAATGAACTGCAGAATCTAATTAAGCCTGCTGAGGTTTGAAAAACAATCTCATATGCTGCCTGAACATTTCAATGAAGAGGCAAGGATACTGTCCAGCTCTCCAGAGCAGACTTCAACTATCCAAACCTGGACCTCTTGTTTTTTTCTACCATGCCCTGCTTCATTCAGAAAATACCTTGCATCTTCTCAACAACTGCAGTTAGCATCCACCAATCCTCCTCAGTGCTGCTTTATCTCCAGAACAGATCCATGTTAGATATAGGGATGAGAGAAAACAGAAAGAGAGTGCAGTTGCAAAACTAGAGTCAGTGTTCCAATGCAAATATGTGTTGGAAGAATACTGAGGCTGCAGGGATCATTCTGCTAATCTTAATTTTAGTATACTTGTCTATACATCTTGAGTATTATCTTAATGAGGTGTTGTGAATACACTTGTTTTTAAAAATAAACTAATACAGACTACTTTCATTTTGTGCATCATACCCACAGAAACCCATCAACTAGGATGGTGCCTTCAGGCCTACACACACTAACAGGGAAATGGACAGTAAAGAACAGAACCATGGACTTACTCAGGTTGGGAAGGACCTCAGGAGATCATGTGGTCCCACCCCCTGCTCAAAGTAGGACTAATTTCACCATTAGATGTGGTTGCACAGGGCCTTGTTGAGGTTGTCCAACTCTCTATGTGCATTCAGGCTAGTGGCGAAGAGGAACAATGCTGGAGGCTTGCCAACAGCACACAAACTAAAATTTGGGAGCCCTAAGATGCATTCCAGCATCTTAGGGAGAGGCTCCCTACTCCTGGTTCCACCACATAGCATCACTGTAGCTCAAAGTAATACCCAGGGGCAATACTACAGGGGTTGCCTCTGTTTTGGCCTCTGGTGCACCCAGTTGGTGACTGCTCAGTCATTCTGTGAGGACAGTGTATGGAAAGTCTGATCACGGGAAGGAGCTGTGCAAGGCGGAGAAGATGAAATCTCTGGAAATATTTGCTGTTAGGCTTTAGTAAATCCCTATGGAATATTTGGTAACTGTGGTTTTTTCCATGTCTTGAAACAGTTGACCAAACTTGAAAGGCTTTGTGAGGATGGCAAAAGGCACATACCTGATCCAAAGGCAGAGAAATGTCTGTCTTTGCTCAAAGAAAACAGAGGTCAGACTATTTTTTTATGTAAGCAGAATATCTAGCCTTCTTCTTATAAATAGTTCAAACACTTTTCAATTCAAAGATTCAAAAACCTGGAGACTGACATCAGATAAAAATAATTTTAGCCCAAATACATTAACATTGGCAAAGCCCTGGAAAAAAAAACTAAAGCAAAATATTATAACAGGAAGCACTAGGAGACCTTCATCATGGCCAGAGCTGCCCATACTGCCTGTAATATTGTTTGCTGAGCACTTTGGAATCCTTAGAAGTGAACAGAACCACATCACTGAAGCTGATGGACTGCATTTCTCTGCTCCCCATTTCTGCTGCAGTATCTTACTGTTAATTATTGTTGTTATAAACCACAGCTGGGTGGTGGGAGCACCAGTCAAGTATGTTTTCCTCTGGAACTAAACTCCAGGAAAATAAAAAATTCTAAATATGCATTGCATCAGAATTAAAGACAAATTTTGAAGTTTGTTTCCAGAGAAAATGTTGGTGCATTCAAACTGTATTAATATACAGGGGAGGGAGTGCCAAAGGACAAGAGCACTCCACAAATACAGCTGCAATTCCTTGAAGTCAGAGCAAGCAGCTCCTTGCCCACAAGATGAGGTAAGTAAGGGATGTAGTGTAACAGCCTGCATAACACAAACGGATCTTGCAGCCCTATCTGGGCTGTGAGGCCCCAGAACTAACAGTATTAAACACATCATACATATAGTTTTTGTATTCAGCTTGGATTTTATTTGACAGTCCTAAATCCTCATTTTCTTTAACAGTATTCTTTCTATCATTATTATTAAGGAGGTGATTTTTTCTGAGCTTCCAGTATGCAATGTCACTTGCTCATAAGGGATTACTCATGGACTCTCCATCCTATCATACTCAGCAGAAAGTTTGCTGCTGATTTCAAAGGAGCAAGATTTCGTCCCAAAGGAAATCAAGGTAAATGGGAAATAATACTCATTTCATTCAATTAAATGATAAAGCTCACACATTTTCAGGATCTCAGTCCACAGATATTTCCTTTTTCTGTCAGAAAAATACGGTTGGGAGGATATGTAACATAAAGTACAAAAAAAAGATGCTGTAACACAGACTGAGACAACAGGGCCAAAGCTGTAAATTCCTTCCATCAGCATGGTAATCTGTATTTGTAAAAGGCCAATTTTGAGCAGGCAGTAAAAACAGAAATGCATAACCACATCACATCATTCCAGTGCCAGAAACATTCATACTAATTTCCACCATCAAATACACAGTATGATTACTTAAAGGTTTTTTTAACCAGTCCTACTTATAAAAACAAAATCCTCAAGATGGTATAACTTCATATTTTCATATTCTCTAACATGAATATACATCAAACAATCTGCACCTTGTGTACAAGTCTCCTTCAGGGTTATTAACATGGAATCAACGTCTTGCAGTAAGTAAACACTTATTTTTCTTGGGGTTTATGTTAAAAATTGTAAATTAATCTTTTGAACCAGCAAAACAGTACTGACAAAGCAAGCACTGTAGTATGATATCTTTTATTAGGCCAGCTTAGAGTTCAAAAGTATGCAAGCCTCCTTGACCACACACAAGTTCATGTATGCAGAACACCAGGCTGGACCCATAAAACATATTAAACTACTTGTTTTATCACTACAGATAGATAGATATATATATGAAGTATGTATATATAATGTATGTATATGTGCATATATAGTATATATGTATATAATGCATATACGTACACATTTTAAAAGCTTCAGAATAAACTGTTCATTGATACAGGTTTAAAATAACAACTCTGAAGGATTTCTGTGGGTTGGCATGTAAGCTTGCTATATATTACTGGTTTTAATAAAGAAAATTTAGCAGCACACAGAACAAATCCTGCTTCTGATTTCTAATGAGGTCTAATTCCTATGAAAAAAAATCATAGTAATAGTGTTAGCAACCATGTGTTCTTTGCTGTTTAACATTTAACAATGAGAATACCTGGCAAAGATATAGCACAGTGTTTCACACAAAGTGGAGGAACACAAGGAATAATACTGAGGGTCACTAACCTTGTAAAGCTATGATATTTCAGGATGCTTCATGCAGGTAAGACCCATTATAAATGGATATGTCTCTTCTGCATAAAAATTTAAATGTTTCTAAAGTTGTTATGTGTTCCAGCAAGGTGTGTGCATCACCTGCTCACCTCTGCTTGTCATCTCACAAGCATCTGTAAACAGATCATCACCCAGTTCTTCAATGGCTCTCAGTCCATGTAACAAGCCTTCCTTCCCCAGAACAGAATGACCAGTTGTGGGAGCTACAGACAAAGAACATATATCAAAGAACTCTGATGGAGGCAACCTCTCTTCTTTCATCGAGTTCTAGCACCTGTGAAACTCTTTTTGGGTGTTTCATTAGGAGTGCAGTTGCACCAGCAAATGCAAGCTGTTCATTGGAACAAAGACTGAAGAACTGGTATCCTTCAAACCTTTGGGCTACCAGCAGATGTAGAGCTTCCTAAATGTGAGTATCAATGACTGCATGGTGCCTCTACACCCCTCGGCTACTGGAACTCTACCAGCACATCCTGTGACAGTACCTTATGGTCTAGTAGTATATGCCTTGGGATGGGTTGGTGGATCTAATCTGGCAGCGTCAAATGTGGCTCTGATAAAGTCTGTTAACTCATTTTGAATGAGTTTGAAGTTGATGCTACATCTCAGATTTGATTCTGAACAACAAAGGCTGTTTGAGACCAAAGAACATCACAGGTTTGCAGAAGAGCTTTGTCTAGATATGGCAGTACACTCACAAAGGATCAACATTTTGATCCTTCCACTGGTGAACTGGGTCATGGGAAAAAAATATTGGTAAATGGATACACTGATTAATAAGTAATCTGAAACCACCTTTAGAATAAACCTGAGATGTGGCCTCCGTGTTACCCTATCCACCTGAAAATAATATGGAGGATTAGACATAAAAGCTAGAACTTCATTTACCCCTGAGCTGAGGTAATGGCTACTAAAACTGTGGATTTCATTGACAGATGATTTAGTGAACATGATGACAGACACTCAAACATGGCTCCATTAAAGATAAAAGCAACATACTTAAATCTCGTGAGGAGGGATTTTTTCTTATTGGTAGAGAATGTATGTCAAGACCTTTAGAAACTTAGGAACCACACAATGAGAAAATAACAGAGAATCAGCACTCATAAGTGTCTGGCTGAAGTTTCCACTAAATGAGCTTTGATAGACCATTTTTCCTGATAACAAAGGCAGAGGGATTGGCTGGATTGCAGTTCTACACTACAATCTATGATGAAAAATACTTCCTGTGGACAAATTGCAAGACAAGGAGAACACTTTCTCGCTAGAAATGTGGGCTTGTTTGCACCTCTAGAGTGAATCTAGTCCAGAGATATCATCTGAGAACATCAATACCATCAGGGCCAAAGGGGAGATGGAGATGTAACAATGTCCCAAATATTGGGACACTATGTTCTTTGAAGTTGAGAGTTTTATCGGTGACTGAAAAGGTACTGAAAAACCAAAAACTAAAATTAGTTATTCTTTTGCTTTTGGGAGTTCAAACTCCACTGCAGCTGCAATGCACTGGTTCAGTCAGCCTCAGTGTTTTGTGTCCTCTTCATGTTTAGTATCAATGAGGGTGACTGAAAGGTCAGCCAAGAGCTGTTCTCCCTTTCTCTGTGGGCCTCAGTGACAGCTGACTGCTGCTACAGTACTGATCTTCTGGAAACACTGGTCTTGGGTGTAGCTGATGACAGTGGGTGGCCTCAGCCCTCTCATTAACAGGACACTAGAGGAGAGAAACAGGCACTTCGAACGTGTCATTCTTCTCACCACAAAGGAAGTGTCTAAAACAGGTAAAATGAATAATTCCCCAGGATTACCCACTCCTCTCCATTAATCAGAAATGTTACCTAAGGTGACATGCTTAGACACAAACTTCCATATCGCAGACATCTACAATTAGATTAGAGAAATCCCACCATAAACATAAGAGGAAAACATTGGTGCCTTATGGCACAGATGCACCTAAGAGGTGATATTTATATCAGAGTCTTACACATCACAAGCACTAAAATTTTGACTCCCAAGTGTTCTCTGGGCATTCACAAAGAATGTCAAACTGCACATTTGGAAGGAATCTGGCCTATTTCTCAAGAGGAGAACACAGATTATGTCCATCATGTCATACATCTTTCACATATGGGTGGCTCAAAGCCTGAGAATTTCATAAAGCTGACCATTAAAAGAAATTGCACATCTATTAACTATTATTTTACTTATTTGCCAACAGAAAAACACCTATGCTGACAAAAAATATAGCAATTATGAAGTATAGTAATAACAAACTATCCCCAATTAATATATCCAAGCAAACACTAGGACAGATCTACTACTTTGCCAAGGAAACAAAAGGTAGGTAACTGTAAAGTTTGAGACTGCTTTTCACCCTTGGATAGAGTCCTGTGTTGAGAAAGTATACATTTTGTGATTTAACAGATTCAAAGAAAAATAAGCTCTTTATCTTGCTTTGTAACAAGATTTCTTGATAATATTTTCATAATTAAAAAATAAGAGTAGGCAGGTGAGAGGCAGAGCTGTTCCATGTGAACAAGGAGATGAGAAAGAATAATTGGGGCTCCTACTTCCAGTTCCTACTGCACAAGCTACAAAATTGCTGTAATGTCTTTCTCAAAGAGCTTTATTAATGGCATATTTTCATACTGTCTTCCAAGCTAGACTAGACCTAAAGGCCTCCTTTGATATGTTTACACTGAATTAATATTAATTAATGATGAAGGGTATAATAAATGATCTGCTGAGCTGACTAAATGTAGACATGTAAATAAAAGTGAGGTGAATCGCCTCTAAGCTTCATTGATTGTATTGATTAGTTTGACTAACTCAGGGGAGATTCAGGTTGGATATCAGGAGAAATTTCTTCACTGAAAGAGTGGTTAAGCATTGGAACAAGCTGCCCAGGGAAGTGGTGAGTCATCATCCTTGGAACTGTTCCAGTGGACATGGCACTTCACGATAGGGTTTAATGGGCACTGTAGTATTAGGTCAAAGGTTGGACTTGATGATCTTACAAGTCTTTCCTAACCTTAATGATTCTATGATCTATGATTGTGGGGCATTTAGACACCCAACTCACATGTGGACATCTACAATTACCTGAAATATAGGCATCTAAAATCTCTCCCAGGTCCCACAACTCTGACTGAGAGGTGAATATTCCAGACTAGTTTAGTGATGAATTAAATGATCTCAAAAAAAAAATTAGAAACGGTCTGAAAATAGGAAACAATTGTACTGAAACAAGATTAAAACTCTACACTTGGGTAGCACATGAAGGATGATAAGCTCAGGAACAGTTCTGAGAAAAAAAATTATTGAACTGGAGATTAACCAACAGTGTCAATCGGTAATAAAACCCAAAAAGCCAAAAATCATTCCATAATATAATGGAATGTAGACCTGACAAGGCATACGAAGGAATCCTTCATTCTGTTTGGCAGAGGTTACATTGCATGTAGTTTTGGGCACTGTGCATCAGGAAAGATGGAAAATAAAAGTAAAGCTACAAAAATGGTTGGAGGACAAGAAAATTAAGTTATTCTCAAGCCGTTTCAAATCAAGATCCAGAAAAAGTAGCAATGGGCTTATCTTGCAGCAAAAGAGATTCAGATTGCAGATCAGACTCATACACATAAATTGCACATGTCGAAAAGGACAGTTTTCTAAAATTATTAAACACTGGAGTTAATCACTTTGAGAGGTTCTGCAATCTCCATCCTTGGAGGTCTTAGAAAGCAGGTTAGTCGAGTATCTGTTATGGAGAACATAAGGTTATTTAATCTGCCATATCAGAGGGAAGGAGTAGATGACCTCATCTGCTGTAGTACTGTTTTCTCTAATTCTGTGATAACAAGTCACTTTAGAGACTTGCCCTTTACTACATCAGTGTAGTATATCCAGAATTAGGACACCCAGACTTTTCTCATTCTTTTAAAAAACACCAGCCAGTAATATTGACCTATTCTTAAGACAAAAATAAAATCTCTTTTAAATAGTCACATTTTAAAAATAGATAATAGAATCAGAGAACAGTTTGGATCAGAAGGGAACTTTAAAGACAATTGCCCTGTCATGCCCTGTCCTAGATCAGGTTGCTCAAAGCTCCATACAACATGACCTCGAACATGACTTCCAGTGATAGTGCATCCACAGCTTCTCAGGGAAACCTGTGCCAGTGTCTCATCACCCTCATAAAAAATTTCTTCCTTACGTCCAATTTAAACCTGCCCTCTGTCAATTTAAAACCATCCCCCCTTCTCCTTGCCACTACAGTCACTCCGTCTTCCTTACAAGTCCCCTTTCTATATTGAAAGGCCACAATAAGGTCCTTCTCTCCTCCAGACTCAACAACCTTCTCTCCTCCAGACTCAACAACCCCAACTCTCTCAGTCTTCCCTCATAGGAGAGGTGTTCCATCCCTCTGACCATTTTTGTGCCCCTCCTCTGGACCTCCTCTAAAAGGTCTTGTCTTGTACTGGGGAGTCCAGAACTTAATGCAGTACTCCAGGTGGAATGACTAGAGGGTCAGAATCACCTCCCTCAAACTTGGCTATGCTTCTTCTGATCTACCTCAGGATACAACTGGATTTCTGGGCTGCAAGTGCACATTGCCAGCTCATTCCAATTTTTCATCGACAAGTACCCCAAAGTCCTTCTCCACAGGGCTGCTCTCAGTTCGTTCATTCCCAGCCTGTATTGATACCAGTAATTGCCCCGACTCCAGTGCAGGACCTTGCACTTGGTCTTGTTGAACTTCACAAGGTTCCCATGTTGCCAGTCCCCAAGCCTGTTAAGGTCCCTTATGGATGGCATCCTTTCCCTATAGCAAATAAACTGCACCAATTAGCTTGGTGTCATCTGCAAACTTGCTGAGGGTGCACTCAATCCCACTATCTGTCCTTGATGAAGATATTAAATAGTATTGGTCCCAGTATGGACCCTTCGGAGACACCACTCATCGCTGGTTTCCCCATGGACGTTGAGCGTGGACTGTAACTCTTCGGAGGCGACCATGGGAGAGACTTTTCTCCTCCACTCACCGTCTTCCAGTTCAGAGGTTTAAGAGATGTGAGAAGGGATATAACATTGAAAACTGAGCCAAAATAAATAAAATGAGTAACTCATACTTCTCCATGTCATCTGTCACTAGTCTTCCTATTTACTGGGGCAAGGAGTGGTGTTGTACTCCTTGCAAATTTGTAAAAAGTGCATAACTACATTATTGTTGAATCTTTAAATACAAAGTGAGCAATTTCATCATTTTTATGTCTAAAAATCACACTTCCATTTACAGCCACATCAATTGCATAGCACAGTAAATATATCATGTGGTGGATACAAAACTGTGCATGCAAATTCATGTAGTACTTTTGCGTCTTTTTAAGTTGCCTGTAAAATCCCAGAAACAAAGACACCAAAGAAAACCCTGAGGACTCTGTCATACATAAATATCACTTTCTTTTTCTTCAGTGACTTCCCTGCAGAATAATGTTATCACAAACCCAGAAATAGGACCTCATTCTTTGACCTTTCCAAAACAGATAGGTTGGGGAATTATCATGAAAATTGCAACTTCATAATCTTCTAACACAACCGTTAAAACTCTGTACCTTCTCAGAAACCATGCGGATCATTTGCACTGAGTTAAGGCAATTTTGTGGTATTATATTTCAATGACCTTGTGCCCAGGGTTGAAAAAATAATTTGTAATTTGTTCTAGATGGACCAAGCATGTACCCACCACTTCTGTGAGGTCCTAAGGCACTACTACAGAGCCGTCCAGCAAAGTGACATTTGGGAGGAGAAGTATGAACATGGCAATTAGCACTTAAAAGCCAAGTGTTCTTTTATATTTGTGGCTTGACCTGCCTATGCTTCTTCCTTCCTGAAATGAATTATCATGTTACTGTTATCTGTTTCTTAGGAGTTTTTACCAAGCTTTAGAATTTAATTGAATTGCCCAATTCAGTTTCAAGACAAATATTCTTATTTGCATCCCCCAGAACTCTGGGGGGAAAGCCAAGCATAAATGGTGTCTCATGCTCTGCATACTGCTGTAGTGTAGATACATACAATGGTGCTTCTCTGTGCCTTGGCAAAACTCCCGTAAAAATTGTTGTTCAGCATGCTGGGCTTTTATATGCCAAGCTTAAAAGAGTAATAAACATGCTACCAGATTTTAATATTGTGAAGGTATATATTAACAAGGTCATCAGATCTATCAGATTACAATAAAATTCCAACGCCATTTTTTTGCTTCTATAATCCCTCAAGTAGCAATGTAGAAGCCAGTGGCTCTGGGACAGGCACTGTCTTTTGGAACTCCATCAGTGACACTTGTCACCCAGGTCCACAGATACTGTAGCACAGACAGTTTAGCTCTGTTATCAGGTCAAAGACATGCTCAGGATTTGTCTAGACAAGGCGCATTGAGAAACTAATCTGGATCAACCAAATGAAGTGAACTATAATATTGGATTTACACTCTGACTAAGTATCTGCACAGGTGTTTAATACTATTTAGTAAATCTGCATTAGAAATCCATTGAGATTAACTTGCATGTCTCACAGATGAGTGTTTTATGCTCAGTGACAGTGGCAGTTTCTTAACAGAAACTCCTTAATGTGAGCCATAAAGCCATTCTCTTTCTTAAGACTTTTTCAGCCAGGAGCAGCTCCATCTAAACCTGCAGTTCTTAACCAGGTAATTAGAGAAATTATGGCATCTATAAGAGAAGTGATCTATCGAGCAGATTAGAAGCTTATGCTTATATTTGATGTTATAATTGAGGCATTTAGATATTGTATATTTAAATAGTGCCCTGTTGGTATCAAGCTTTCCTAAAATTTATATTAATGGTGTGTTCCAAGTGTGGAGATATTGCCCTTTTTCCACAAGAATTGAGAGAAGTGATTTGCAATGTACATGACACGAATAAAAGCAAAAAAATGCATAATTTAACATTAGACACATAAAATACAGATGTCTACATCTGACCTGTCAGATCACGCTCTACACAAGTGGGTATTTATGGGTTCATCTCCTCTCTAAAACAGACTAGATGAATTATATACTCAAAGTACCTACTTCTCTCTACCGACCATAAAGAAGTGTGATGTCACATGGTACAAGCCGAACACTTCTAAAAATAAGTTACACTAATGTGTATCAAGTTTTCCCTAATATTTGTTTCATCTTGTCATGCCCTACTAAGGATGATCAAGTTAATGACTCTAAGTTTCCGACCGCTGGCTTCAATCTGTGACCCATCCCTCTGCAGGTCATCTGAGCATTTTCATTATACACCTGAACGAAAGTCATATTTTATTGGTTACTTTTCCTTTGGTGTTCTCCAGTGATCCAACTGTTTTTCTTTTGCTACTAATAGTATCTGAATGTCACTTGGCTCAAACACCCTTGTCTCAAGACACCATACTCATCTGTAGAAAAGACAAGATGGAAAATGCTCTGGGACATTGTCTCACATCACATTGCTCTAGAAGTCCTGCTGCTGAGACTGTAACACCACATTAACCCTGGCAGATGTACTTCAGCCTGTGAGTCACACTCCTCCGGTTTTATTTCAGGTTGGTGCATTTCCTCATAGGCCCAGCCTTCACTTGAGGCCACAGTTTGGGACTTGGTGCTCCAGGTCTCATAAAGGCTTGAACTAAGCATATATGGTGTTTTTTGAATAAGACTTGGTGGTGATGTACAAATCTAGTTTCCTTCTGCAACAGGATAACAGATGGGAGAAGCAGGAGGTGTCATATCTTGCCTGTGTATTACATTGACATGTACTATTCTTCAACCTAAGACAGAGAAACAGTCTACAGGAAACTAGCATAGGAAAAGTGCAAACTGGCTGGGAAGTCATTCACTAGAAGCATTTGTCAATGGTTGGTTATTGAAATGGAAGGATGTATAGAGTGAGATTCTTCAGGAATCCATGAGAAATTTGGGGCTTCTCAATATTTCCATTAACAACCTGAATGAGGGAAGAAAAAATAAGTTTATTCATTACTGCAGATAATCTCACAGAGATTGCTAGCTGACTGGAAAATAGAACTGAAACTGAGATTATCTTGACAAGTTGGAGAAATAGTCTGTAAGGACATATGCAAAGTCCTGCCCTTTAACACAGCACAAATACAGGCTAGGCAAGAATGGGTAGGAGAGCATCCACATAGGAAGGAGCTAGGGGAGCACAGCCAGAATATAATCAACTGTGCTGCTGCAATAAAAAAAATTATAATCAAAAAAAGGAAATGCCACAGTGGGATACATTAAGAGTAAGACAGCCTTTAGGAGACTTAAATTGTGGCAAGGTCATAGCTGGAATACTGAGTCTAATTTGAGATATAGAAAAAGAGAAATTGGACAGAGTTCAGAAAAGAGAGAGAAAAATTGTCAGAGGTCAAAATAAAATTACACCTATGAAGAAAAAGCAAAAGGACTGGCATGGTTTAGTCTACAGATGACTAGAAGACACACCAAGAAAATACTGTCAACAAATTGCATGACGGGTGTGTGAAATCCCAATCCCTGGATGTCTTCAGGAACAGGCTAGACATGGAAAAGACAGAGGGATAGCAGGTCATCAGGGCCTGCTGAACAGGGACAGGTTAAATGATCTCTGAGGTTTCTTCTACCAATGTTTTCTAGTATACAATCATTCTGCATCTTCTAAACTTTTTGTTGTGAGTAGTTGTGTTTAGAGTAATTGTGCAAAGACTAGCATTTTTCATTCAGCATCCTTGGAGCTGAATGAACCTGAGCTTTTTACTTGTTATAAATTCAGAGTTCACTGCGCTAAAGCTAAGGCAGTTAGACAGCCTGCTTTTATAATGCTTTCATTGAATAAATTTGCACAGCTGCTACCTAGAGTCTACATTATTGCTCAGCACCACTTTGTTAATTTGGAATCCAGATCTGGTGACTGATTTAGGAAAACAGTTCAGCTAATCCCTAGTGAATAGAAATCCTCAGCCTAAGATTGTATGGCTCACCAGATTCCCACACGTGCAGATGCAGCAGCTGCCTTGCAAAGGGAAGTTAAAATATCAAGCACAGACTTCAGGGGGTTTTCATATGACATGCTTATTTTCCTTCCCCAGACATCTAGGGTTCCAAAAGGAAGGAGCAGACACAATCACAAACTTCCCAAGTAGACAACTTTTGTAGTAAGGTGGGACGTGCACGTATGTATTCTAGAAAGCTCTTTGAGGGCAATGACCCTGGCAGGAGAACGTTCAGGGCTAGTGTTAAAAAAACCAAATTCTGCTAATTAGCCTTTTCTTATTTCTTCAATCAGCCAATACAATTACCTTGCATACCCACATGTTTTAAACTATCTCCATGTAATTGCCTTCTGCATGATAAAACACATTCAGGCAGAGTTCTATGAATTACAGTTCCTCGGTGAGAGTTTCTGGGAGGGCATTCATTGTCATCCTGTGCAGATTGCTTCCTGCCTGATAGGAAGCCCTTTACTGACCCACAATCTGCTGAGCTTTGGGAGACCACACAAGGCCCATTTCTTCGCTCAAACTTGGTATGAGATGGGCAAGCAGCTGGGATAGGCCAATCAGTCAGCCATATGTTACATACCATACCTGCTCCTGCAGTAGCCATCCAAATTCAGAAATAAAATAATAAATGTAATGAAAATAACTATTTTACTTACAACAATGAAAAGCCATTTCTTCCTTGAAATTATTATTACAAAGACATACTAACAACTCTCAGATACATCCTTCTGAGTGGTACTGTATTAGTGAATAGTTCTACTGCAGCTGAAACTAGTTTCTATTAAAGACCAGCAAAAAACTTCCACCTATCCACACTCAGGATAATATTCCTCAACTCCGATTCTTTCTATTGTCATATTTATGAGTTTAAGAGCATTATGTAAGTTGCCTAGTTACATATTGATTTATATATGACCCTGGATATCTCAGATATGCTTCACTCTTCTCATCGTTGCTGTGCTCTCCCACCACTCTTATTTTCTCTTCCCCCACATATTTTCTTCCACTGTTTCTGAGATTTCTTCTTTTTCCTTCCAAATGAAGCTGTATGGAATTAATCTTAGAGGCTACTTTTCAATAGACTTATGTTTCTCTCCTGTTCTCAAGATCAAAAACATTCACTGTTGCAATACTCTCACCTCCTGCCAATTACAAAATGGAGCTCGGTTCTCCAACAGTGCAGTGCAGGACACTAGATCAGAATAGCTGAAATCTGTTCATTAGAAGCAGGATATTCTTGTCCAGGGTTACTTTCTAGCAAATATACATTTACAGGTGCAATGAAAGATCTTTGACATAACGCCTAAGAAAAAAATGAGGCTCAGAATCTAAAGCTACACAGACACCTATCTCCTACTGCCCAACAAGAAATACTTAAGCAGGAGTCAAATGCTCAAGGATCCCAGAGATCAATTATTTTCAGAGATGCTACAGTCTCAAGACTCTTGGGAGTCTCGAAGCTCCATTGCAGTGAAGAAGCAGGTGGTCTCAGAACCCTGCAGGGTAATTAGTCAAAGGACTATTAGTCAAGGGCCTATCAAAGATGAGGGCTGGAAGCTGGTCACTGCATGAACCAGGAGGAAGGTTCCTTCTCAGAATTTGACAGGTAGGACTGTCACCTTCTACAACAGGTATGAGGCTCTGGAACTAGAAGACCAGACAACTGAGAAGGTTGGTGACGGTCCTTCTGAGGTAGTGGGGCCTCCCAGAACAACATCACCTGCACCCTGCATCAAGACCTCTTCTGTTAACAGGTGTAGTGTGTTTCTGTGGCTGAGTTTTGGGGGCTACAGGGGTGGCTTCTGTTAGAAGCTGCTAGAAGTTTCTCCTGTCTGGTGGAGCCAATGCCAGCCAGCTCCAGGACAGGCTTCCTGCCGCTGGCCAAGGACGAGCCAATCAGGAGTGATAGTAACACCTCTGGGATAACATATTTAAGAACAGAAGGTTATTGCGCAGAAGAATTCCAGCCAGGGAAGAGCGGAGTGAGAACATGAAGGTAGACAACAAGGTCAGTGCAGGAGGGAGAGGAGGTGCTTCAGGTGGCAGAGCTGAGCCCCCTGCAGCTCATGGAGGACCATCAGGGTGCAGAGACCCACCTGCAGCCCATGGAGAAGCCCATGCTGGAGTAGGTGGATGCATGAAGGAGGCTGTGACCCCGTAGGAGGCCCAAGACAGAGCAGGGTCCTGCTGGAGACCTGCAGCCTGTGGAGGGAAGCCCATGCTGGAGCAGGTTTTTCCCAGGTAGGACTTGTGGCCCCTGTGTGGGACCCACGTCAGCACAGCTCATTCGTGAAGGACTGCACCCCATGAAGAAGTGACCCACAGGACAGCAGTTTGGGAAAAACTGCTGCCTGAGGAATGGACTCATGCTGGAGAGGTCCATCAAGGACTGTCTCCTGTGGGAAGGACCCCATGGGAGCAGGGGAAGGACTCCTCTCCCTGAGCAGCGGCAGAAACAACAACTGCCCATAACCTCCAGTCCCCATCCCCCTGCACCGCTGGGGAGGAGGAGGGAGAACATGGAAGGAGGGGTGGGGGGAAGGTGTTTTTAAGACTTTTTTTCTTCTCATTCTTTGGCTCTTATCCTGTTAGTAATAAATTTAAGTACTATTAAGTACTATTAGTACTTAAATAGTACTATTTAAGTACTATTCGCTTTTGGTCTGTTTTGCCTGTGAAGGTAATCATTAAGTGACCTCTACCAGCTGTTAACTCATGAATCCTTAGCTGTTTTTTTTTCTCTCTCCTCTGTCCAATTGCAGAGGGAGAGAGCGGCTTTATTGGGTACCTGGTATCCAGCCAGGGTCAACCCACTACAACAGGAAAAGAAGAGTAGTTGAAATAGGAGACTCCCTTCTAAAGGGAATGGACCCAACTCACAGGGAGGTCTGCTGTCTCCCAGGGGATTGGGTAAGGGACATGACTGGAAAACTCTCCAGTCTAATAACGTACTCTGATTACTATCCGCTATTGATTGTTCCAACTGGTAGAGATGAAATAACAAAGAGAAGTCCAAGGGCAATCAAAAGAGACTTCAGGGCCTGAGTTGATTGATAGAGGGATCAGGAGCACAGGTAGTGAAGAATTTCCTCAATTCTTCCAGTAATGACAAATATTGATAAGAATAGGCAGATCCATCAGGTCAACGAGTAACTTCAAGGTTGGTGTAATCAGAAAATTTGGGGGGGGGGGGGGGGGTTTGACCATGGGATGATCTACTTAACAGCTGGTCTATTGACATGTGACAGGATATACCTATGTCAGAGGGGAAAAAGAGTTCTGGTGCAGGAGCTGGCGGCTCTTGTTGACAGAGCTTTAAACTGGCTTGAAAGGGGGAAGGGGACAAAACCAGGCTCACCAGTGCTGAGCGATGGGATGGTGTGCCGAAACTTGAGGCAGCAAGCACTAATGGCATCCCTCAATCTGCTTCCCGAGGAGTTGGCTACAATGTACCACACCTGAAGTGTTTCCACACCAATGTATGCAGCATGATGAACAAACAAGAGGAGCCTGAAGCTTTGGTCCAGTCCCAGAGATTTGATACCACTGGCATAAGCAAAACCTGGTGGGATGAGTCCTGTGACTGGAGTGCCCTGTTGGCACTTCAGGAGGGATAGGCAGGGCAGAAGAGGTGAAGGAGTGGCACTGTATGTAATAGAAGGGTTAGAATGTATGGAGCTCACAGTTGGCAATGGCACAGTTGAGAGCCTCCGAGTAAGAATCAAGGAGCAAACTAATATGTGGATGTCATTTTGGGAGTCTGCTATAGACTTCCCTGCCAGGACAATGATGCCAACAAATTATTCTTTGAGGAACTAAGGGACACTTCCAAGTCAACTGCCCTTGTCCCTGTGGGGGACTCACACTTGCCATAAATCAACTGGGAGCATCACGCAGCTGGTACAACTCAGGCCAGAAGATTCTTAAAAAATCTGGGTGAAAGGTCCTCAGGGAGCCAACTCAGAATGATGCCCTCCTTTATCTGCTGCTTGTCAACAGAGTGGATCTCATGAGAGAAGTGGAGATTGGGGGCCATCTTGGTCACAGTGAACACAAAGTGATTAAGTTTAAAATCTCTGTTGACAGGAAGAAAAGTGACAGCAAAACCTAAACTCTGGACATGAGGAGAGCAGGCTTCAGGCTGCTCAGATTTAGTAAGTAAGGTCCCCTGAGAAAATGTTTTTGCAGGTGCTGGGGTCTATCAGTGCCAGTCACTCTTCAAACATCACCTCCTAAGGGCACAGAAGCAGGCAATTCCCAAATGTTGGAAGTCAAACAGATGAGACAGAAAGCCAACTTGGCTGAGCAGGGATTTTCTCTTGGAAATAAGGCAAAAAAGGAAGGCATATGCCAGTGGAAGCAAGGCCAAGTGACATGGGAAGAATACAGAGATGCTGCTTGCCAGGTAGGGAGAAAATTTATGCAGCCAAAGCTCAGCTGGAGTTGAATCTGGCCAGAAATGTGGGGGGCAATAAAAAGAGTTTCAAGTACATTAATGGCTATAGGCCATATAGAAATATCAGTGGCCTGTTACAGGATGGGAATGGTCATCTCACAAACAGGGACAGAGACAAGGGAGAGGTGTTTAATGCTTTCTTTGTCTCTGTCTTAAACACAGATGACAAACCGAGTGCCCTGAGATGGAGGACTGTGACTGTGAGAATGACCAACTCCCAGTCAATCTTGAAATTGTGCAGGATCTGCTGCTCCAGCTGGATCCCTACAAATCTACAGGGCCTGATGGGATTGATTCTGGAATCCTCAAAGAGCTGACTGATGACATCACAAAACCTCTCTTGATGATTTTTTGAGTGGTCTTGGGAATCTGAAAAGGCCCTAGCAGACTGGAAGTCAGTGAACATTGTCCCGATTTTCAAGAAGGGCAAAAAGGAGGACCCCAGAAACTACAGGTCAATCTCACTTCAGTGCCTGGTAAAGGTATGGAGAAGATTATTCTGAGAGATATTGAAAAACACCTGAAAGACAACACAGTCATTGGTCACAACCAGCATGGCTTCATGACAGGAAAGTTCTGCTTATCAAACCTGATTTCCTTTTACAACAATGTAACCCACCTAGGTGATCAGAGGAAGCCAGGGGATGTAGTCTTTTTGGATTTCAGTAAAGCTTTCAACACTGTCTCTCACAGGATCCTTCTGGACAAAATGTCCAGCATGCAGCTGGATAAACACATTGTGTGGTGGGTGAGCAATTGGCTCACAGGTGGAGCACAGAAGGTAACAGTGAATGGGGTAACATCAGACTGGTGACCAGTCACTAGTGGGGTTCCACAGGGCTCCATCTTGGGCCCTGTGCTCTTCAACATCTTCATAAATGGCTTGAACACAGGACTGAAAGGGATACTAAGCAAGTTTGCAGATGACACAAAACTGGGAGGAGTCATTAACTCCCTTGAAGGCAGGGAGGCCCTGCAGAGAGACCTTGACAAACTGGAGGGCTGGGGATTCACCAATCATATGAATTGCAACAAGAGAAGTGCCGGATTCAGTACCTGAGATAGGGCAATCCTGGATGTATGTACAGACTTGGGAATGAGGTGCTGGAAAGCAGTGCCACGGAAAAAGAGACCTT
The DNA here is from genome assembly GCF_036250125.1 of Pseudopipra pipra. Taxonomy (NCBI): domain Eukaryota; kingdom Metazoa; phylum Chordata; class Aves; order Passeriformes; family Pipridae; genus Pseudopipra; species Pseudopipra pipra. The sequence continues at coordinate 62,956,050 of NC_087550.1, read as the reverse complement.
GGAGTCCTGGTCGATGGCAAGTTGAATCTGTGTCAGCAGTGCCCTGGCAGCCAGGAGGGCCAATCGTGTCTTGGGGGGCATCAGGCAAAGCATCGCCAGCCAGTCAAGGGAGGGGATTGTCCCGCTCTGCTCTGCACTGGTGCAGCCTCACCTTGAATATTGTGGCAGTTTTGGGCATCACAATATAAGATATTAAGCTATTAAAGAGTGTCCAAAGGAGAGCCACGAGGATGGTGAAGGACTTTGAGGGGAAGTCATATGAGGAGCAGCTGAGGTCACTTGGTCTGTTCAGCCTGGAGAAGAGGAGACTGAGAGGAGACCTCATCACAGTCCACAACTTCCTCATGAGGGGAAGAGGAGGGGTAGACACTAACAGTGACCAGTGACAGAATCCAAGGGAATGGCTTGAAGTTGTGTCAGGGGAGATTAAAGTTAGATATTAGCAAAGGTTCATCACCCAGAGGGTGGTTGGGCACATGGAACAGGCTCCCCGGGGAAGTGGTTCCAGCACCAAACCTGCCAGAATTCAAGAAGAATTTGGATGATACTCTCAGGCCCATGGTGTGACTCTTGGGAATGGTCCAGTGCAGAGCCAGGAGTTGTACTTGATGATCCTTGTGGGTCCCTTCCAATGCAGCATATTCTGTGATATTTGGGGATCCAGGCCTACGGTCCCATCTGAGCTACCCAAGCCCCAAATAATTCAAGATGGTCTCAAGTGGAGGAAAGCTTCATGTGAAAAACTTTGCAGAGTTTCTGACCTAAACATACTTCCGGGCAGTGAACTAGGTGTTGTGGGTCTGTTTTCTGAAATCTGTATCATATATAGCCAATGTGTACTAAAAATACGTGTGTTACATGTGAAAAGCATGGGCCTATAAAAAGATGTGTTGATAGTTTAAACCTATGGTTTTTGTAGTGTCACACATAGCTGAGCCACTCTGTGGCTCTTTCTGAAATGTACCAAAAAAAAACCCCAAGCTGTATTTACTAAAATAATGTAACTAGCTTTTGATTAGCAAATACTTTCTGAATATCATTTTACACTGACAAGACTTCCTTTTCATATAACATTTTATAATTTTCACCTTTAGCTAGATATCGTCATGTCCAGACTTCAGGAATCTAGACTTTAAGGTAGTATACAAAGTTCCAAATCAAGGGCTTCAATTTGCTGTGAAATACAGGAGGAAACCTGGACTCTCAGAAGAGTGACAAACACACAGTTGCAAACTATAAGTACTACATACGTGCTAACATTAAACCATGTAGAGTTAGGTAATACAACAGGCCAGGCATGTGAAGCTTCTGAAATCTCATTTCTCTCTGGAGCTTGCGTATCTTAAAGCAACAGTTCAAAACTGGTTTGAATTTTAGGCCAGAAGCTAGCATCTCCTGAAGCACTGAGCATTGCTAGTATGAGTGAGCACTTCAGCAGGAGCAGTGCTATTACAGTTGCACATTGCAAATCTGCCCAGCCGCAAGCACACACATTTCATTACCCGAACTACTTTCAGTTCTATCTATGCAGATGCACCTTATAGATATTAAAAATTTTTCCATACATTAGCCATTTAATACACTAATCATGATGGTTACTCTTCCTTCAATTCCCTTAAGAGCACTTACTAATTTATGACTGAGAAGTAGTATTAATTAATCTATTAAAAGGAGGAACGTTCAGATGTATGCAGAGAAATACTTTTTCTCTGTTTACTCTTAATTTACATCTTGATGAGTCAAATCTCCACTGTTACACTGCCAAATCAAATAAAATCTCACCATCGATTAAAGTTGTCCTGTGGGATTGTACAAAGCACACATCTTTAATGAATTGAAGTGGCTAAATGCACATGGCCAAGAAAGAACTGCATTCTATATCTCTAAGCAAAAGTAATGAAGAAGATTTTTTTTTTTTCCAGAGCCACTGGCACTTAAGAGTGCAAATCATTTGCAATTTCAATAGATGAGTATCGGTGGAGTAGCCCCACCGAGCTGGAGCGGGGATCGCCGGCGGTGCCGCTCCGGGTGACCCGCGTGGGCGGCCCTGCGGCGGTGGGCGAGGCGGTGCGGGCGGCGGCCAGGGGTCTCCAAGGGGAAGGTGGGTGGGAGAAAAACCGAACGAGGGAGGAAACCACAAGGTGTATTGGGTGCAGCTGTACAGAAGGTAGAAGGGGTTGATGTTATCAGCCGCCTTTTCGAGCTCTTGGCTGCCTATCAATTTTTACACAGAAGAGATGCGGGATGCGAGCACTCCTTGAACGCCGCACCCCGGCAGCCCCGTGTTACCTGAGAGCCAGTGGAGAGGCTGCGGCCAGCTGTAAGGAGCCCTGGGCGAGCTGCGCGGAGAGCCCGGGGCCGGCTCTGCAGACCAGCCTTTCCTCGCACGGACCCTTCGCAGCGGCCGCAGAGGCCGGGCCGGGCCGGGGCTGGGCCTGAGAGTGTCCCAGTGAGCTCTCCGCTGGGAGCGGGAGAAACGGAAGCCGAGGTTCAGCCCCTCCGCGTCCCGGCCCAGGTGTGGCGGCGATGTCACAGGCAGCTCCCCCCTCCCCGCCAACCCTGCCCGGCTCGGCATCATTCCGACCCGGCGCCTCCCGGCGCTGCCTCCTCCCAGCCTGTCCCGCACTGCTCCAGCTGTCCTGGCACTGTTCCGGCACTGGGCCAGGAGGTACCAGCACTGTCCTAACTGTTTCAGCACTATTCCAGCCCTATCCTAATCTGTGTCAGGACAGTCCCAGCACCATCCTGTCCTAAGACATTTCCAGCATTGTCTCAGATCTTCCACCACTGTCCCAAGACAGTGACAGGGCAGTTCAGCCTGCCCCAGTTTTGTCCCAGCACCGTCCCAGGATGTCCCAGAACTATCCTAACTGTTCCAAGACACTACTCGACTGTCATAGCATCACCCCAACTGTGCCAGCACTGCCCGAACACAGTCACAGACTGTCCCAGCACTGTCACAGGCTTTCCCAGCAGTCGTGGAGTGTCCCAGCATAGTGCCAGCATTGTCCCGGCACTGCCACAGCTCCTCCTGTGGGTAACCCATCCCACGCGTCCCTGGAGTGCCTTAGGGAGAGGTTCGTCCCCCGTGCACCAAGCAGGAGGTACGAAACAGAGGGACTCGATGATGCAGCCCTCGGTGACAGCCCCAGGGCCACAGGAAGGGTTAATCGTGCCCTGGGACAGCTCATGGCCACTATCACAGAGAAAAGCACGGGAAAAGGAGACAGGATCTCTGCCGATGGGACCCACAAGTTGCTTTGCTGCCCGGCTGTGGTGTTCGCAGTAACTGTGCACAGGGAAAGACCAGCAACGCTTCATCTCCTCCAGGAAAGTCCGAGCACGGACAAACCCGCAGCTCGGGGTGTCAAGTTTGCAGAAAATGGCCGAAGACACTTTTTTTGGTTTGGTTTGGTTTGGTTTTTTTGGGGGGGGTTTGGTTGGTTGGTTGGGTTTGGGTTTTTTTACATTTTCTTCCGGGAAAGAAAAACAATAAGCTGAACCCGTCTGTCTGATGGTAAATACTGACCAGCAGCAGCAACTGGAGCTGAATCACCAACACTGCCAGCATGTCAGCGGCCGTGTTTAGAGAAGAGAGGGAGAAAGGCGAGATCTCCGGGCTGCCGCAACTGCCTCCACACCCACTGCTTTCACTGGCTCGAGTATCTGCGAAAAAAGATAAGAGGCTGGTGCAGAGAAACAATAATTGAAAAAAAAAAATATTTTAAAAAAGCATTAATGACTTGGCAGTAGCTGCAGAACCACCGGCCCCAGCCGGGGCGCGCAGGGCGGGTGGCAGCGTGTGGCAGTGGCGGTGAAGCAACCAGCAGTCCCCTGTCCCTCTGCCCTGCACAGGGCGGCCAAAGGGGCAGAGAGGGAGCGGGGAAAACGAATCCCGGCCGCAGGGAGACCCCGCTACCCCGCCGGGAAACCTGCGGAAAATGGAAGCAGCGTTCCGGCGGTAGCATGGACGGCAGGACCGGCGGTGCTGAAGGAGGACTCCCCTGCTCTCCAAGAGTGATGGAAAAGGAAAGACTGAAATTCTCCCAAACACAAACGTCTGAGTTTCGGCGGAGCGATATGGGAATGACTGTCATTTATTACCAGGTCATGAAGGTTTATCTGGCTTTTCGGGGAGTGAGAAGTTACGTTTCGAAGTGGTGTCGTTGTTTCTGTCTTTACCTATTTCCAACACACTGGAAAGTTTCCATTCGAGCAATTTGAACATTTTACAGTAACCACTCTTTTCCCTGGAAGCCAAAACCAGCCTGGGAAGCAGATCTGCAGAGGGCTGGCAGCTGCTCTTCTCCTCGCTTCGTCTGACCAAGAGTTGAGGGTAGGGACGGCTGCAGTGCCAGGACCCCCCCGGGCCCTGGCCCTACCCCCGCCTCACTGGGAACTGCGTCGCGTCGGCATCAGAATCGGGCCCCTCAGCAGCTCAGCATCTTCCCCGGACTAGTAAATAACCCAGAAGCAGCAGCTAACTCAAGTCCAAAAGGTTACAGTTAGAAAAAAAAAAAAAAAAAAAAAAAAAAAACCAGTTGTTGCTGCCTTTTTTTTTTTTTTTTTTTTATAGCGGTATTCCAGCTTTTCCCAGCTCTCTGTACTTCTTTGCTTAATTGTACCGTTTGACCTTCTGCTAAAAGGAGATGATTCTTCGCTTCTTTCTACATGTTAAATAAATTCTTATGTACCCGGAGAAATGAAAGTACCATCGTCAAGAAATAAAGGTGCTGAGTATTTGCATTTGGTATTTTTAACGACGAGATTTAAAATGGCATAATTTTACGTCAAATAGAAAGATAACATAGTCGTCTGTAGAACTCAAAGTACCTAAACTTACACCCAAATCTAAGCAAAATTTGACAGGAGGCGAAACCCCGCCCCAATGTCACTGGGGTGGGAAAAGGACAAGGGGACACATAAAAATATGGGCTTGGGGACATCTCCGAGGACAAGGGTGTCCGAAAACGGAACGCTGAGAAAGCTGACATCGAGGGGATGAGCTGGATGTAGAGCCTGGCACGAAAGCGAGCCGTCACACAGAGATTTTGTTATTATCAGCGAAATCTTTGGACTGGGGAACGAAAAGGAGAGAGACACTTAATATTTGCGGCTGGAGAGAAGCGAGCTCCCCACGCCCATGGTCCCAGTGCCCGGCAGCCCCTCTCCGGCCAGAAGCGCTCGGCAGCCACGGGGGGGGGCATTTATGAAATTACACCCCCTGGTCTTAGTCACAGCTCTGAAATAAAGGAAGTTTAAAAAAATTCAAAAGAAAAAAGAAAAGGAAAAGATAAGTCCTCGCTGTGACATTGCTTATCCAAACCCAGCTTACTGTATTTCTTTCGCTAAGGGTCGTCATTATTTGCTGTATATATCCTGCCGCCAGTCAATCGTGACGAGAACGTTTTAAAGCCCTCACTAATTTACAAAGAACAAAGGCACTTAGCAGCTACGCTAGGAAAGAAAGAGAAAAAAAAAAAGAAAGAAAGAAAAAAAAAAACAAACTCGACTCAATTGAAAATAACGATTTTGTTCTTGGACGGCTACCAGGATTTTCCTATTACAGTCCCGGGACTTTGATTTTACCTCTGTAACATCCTGAAAGGCTACAGTCTCTTTGCATACATTGCATCGTACCTTTTCGGTCCTGCAATAGAGAGCAGTACCGAGCTGATCGCAGGCTCGCCAGAAAGCTACTTTGTTCGGTAAAAGAAACGTGATGAGGCAGACGGGGTCAAATTAAACCTTGCAGAGATCCAGTTGCTATGAGCAAAAATCACCCAGTGTTTAACAACCTGGTCACACACGCTGGATATAGACAACGGTGTCTGAAAAAATAATTACGAAATTACGCGGCTCTAGACACACCCAAAAAAAATTTCCAGACCGGAAAAAAAAAAAGGCACCCCAAAAATCTCAGTAGAAGTGATCGGTGTCAACCGCGGCTGCTGATCCTTCGCTTTGACACGCAGATCACGTCCATTCTCTCCACAGGTTTCCCAAAATCTCGCTTTTAGAGCCATTCTGTGGGTTTCACCGCACGGAGAGCGATTTGGGGGAGCGGAGAGGGCTCCGCCGCCCGTCCTCGTACCGCTCCGGGGCTGCCCAAGCCCTCTGGAGGCGTTTGAGAGAGGGGCAAGGGGAGGTCAGCGGGTCCTGAGGCTGCCTCGCAGAGCCCGGGCAGTGCAGCCCTGGAGAAATAGCGGGGCTCCCGCAGAACTCCCAAGAAAACAGCCGAGGAGGAGAGCGGGATGCCGGAGTCGCTCTCGCTTCGCTGGAAGTGCAGACGCACCGTGTCAACCCTGGCAAAGCTAAAACGCTTCTCACCCCCTGTTTCCTCACATCCTTCTCCTCCCCAGCTATATCTGGGGGGTTTTATTGTTAAGTTTGTTTTCTGTTGGGTTCTGGTTGTTTTCGGGGTTTTTTTTACTTTTTCCTCTTACTTTTTCCTTTAAGCACAAATGTCTTCTCTCCCCTGCCCTTGACATTTGGGGCTTGTGAGCAAGGAGAGCTCTGAAGCGGAGGTTACCACCTCTCTCTTTCCGTGACATCAGGGGGAACTTTACGGGTTCTTTGAAAAATAAAAAATCAGGCAGGCAAAGGCGTTGACTTTATTTGGTGGTGGTTGGCAGCACCCGTCGAGCGCAGAGTCGGAGGTGGCTGCGCGTCCGTGGCTCATCCCCACGGTGAGGAGCAGGGACGCACCCCCGTGTCCATCAGCAAACCCATCTGGTGGGAAACGGGACTTGGGGAAATGCCACCACCCATCGAGAAACAACTCTTCCCCGACACCCAAAATCTGAGGCAGCGTTTTCCTGCCCCCCCTCCCTGCTTAGGGTCACGGGGAGATGTTTTCAATCGCTGTCTCCAAATCTTGCTGGTTTCTTAAGAAGGGAGACCGAACTATCACTGTTGCAGGAAACTCACAGCTGCTAAAAGTTGTCGGTTAAGATCGTCGAATCAACACCCCACCACTACTGTGAAATTTTCTTTAAAAAAAAAATAAAGGAAAGGAAATTGGATTTTTCTGTCTCATTATTAAATGCAGTGAGTTGCCGTACTTGGCACATAAAATCCCCCAAAAAGTTTCTATAAATACACCAGTCATAATGATAATGATACCAGGAGCAGCGCTCGGAGAGGTGTGCTAACACGGTAAACGCCTGACCGGAAAATCCAGGCGTTTGGACCTAAGTTTTGTCGTTTCAGTTCTCCTGCTGATGGCAACGGAGTGACGATAAACAAGAAGTGAGAACTGAGGGGGAGAGGCAGGGGGCAAGGGAGAGGCGGCCAGCACTGCTTTCCAAAGGCGGAGTTTTCTGAGGTCATTTCATCTCGACTCTTTCGTCTTTCTGAATATCAAAGAAAGCTGACTGGATGATTTTCCCAGTCCCTCGCCTGGCCAGGGTAATGCGGTACCTTGGCGCACAGATTATTTTAATCAAGATGTTAAAATATTCTGAATTCTTCCCCTGACGCTGATTGTGCGTTTAATAAACGGTCAGTGTAACTGTCCAAGCTCTCTGCAAACTGGCTTAAAGTATGAGGCTTGACAATGTGAACATCTGGAGCTTAATCGCTGCTACTTTTATATTACATTACAGAAGAAATATGGAAAGTTCTTTAGTAAGCTTTTAATTGGAACTTCAGAGTTTCCTTCTCTATCGTAAGAGCAATGCAGTGTGCAACATGTAATAACTTTCCCCTATAAGGCATCTATTGTCCAGCGCAGGAAACAATCGGTATCCCTTCAGAAAATAAAGTATAGCTCTTAAAAACTTGGGGAAAAGACCTTGTCTTCCACTTAAACCAGCACTGAGGCAAGCAGTCTGCTCTGTCCGCAAACCTGGTAGGGGAAAAAAAATAAAAAAGGCAGCGGAGGCATTCCTGACGGCAGAAGTGAAACCATCTCGATCCAGGCGACTTTGTTTGTAAACCGGGGAAGCAGCGAGCCCGGGCGGCGGCGGGGGGGGGGGCGGCTCCGCCCGCGGGGTGCGCGGCGGCGGCAGTGGGACCCGCCGGGGCTGGGGCTGCAGCTGCTGACTCAGAACAGCAATGTAGGTCATAACGAGTTTCCTTAAGTTACCTAAGTTCCAACAATTCAGCTTTTCTTCAGAGACTTTCAAAGTGCTGTTGCAACATTTCTGAACGCCGTGACTTTTGCTGAAGCTCAGCCGCCGGCTCCGAGCCGCCGGGCTGCGGCGGGGCAGCGCCCGGGGCGGGCATAACCGTTTCGGCACTCACGCCTTTCACATCTCGCTTTTATCATATCTCGCCTATTTCCACCATAACCCTATTTTTAATTCTTTTTACTCTTTTGTCTCGGAGTGTTAAAAAAAAAAAAGTGCCAACGCTTCGCACTTCCATTTTCTTCTAAATTTTCAGAACAGAAGCAAGCTAATTGCCTACCTACTCTCTACTTAGTTCAGTTCTTTCCAGGAAGGCTTATTCACGGTTCACAGTTTGAATCTATTCTTTTATTACCACTATTTACTACTTTCCACCACCAATCAATTTTTACACCACCAGTTAAAAGGCTATTAAAAGAGCTCAATTTTGCCATGAGTTTTGTATGCAAAAGACGGATCCGTCTTTTGAGTGACACTCAACACTGTAAGTCTTCGAAATAGGTAATTTTCGTTATTTTTTTTTATTATTTCTTTTTCTCTCTCTGTTTGTTTTTTTTTCCCAGCCACCAGAGCGGCGAAAGAATAGCCTCAGTCCCCACGGAGAGCCCACAGAAGATGAGCAAGCGTCGTGTTCAGTCGCAAGAGCAGCGAAGTGGGACGGAGATCTGGCGACGAAGTCGTAGAGGAGAGGAAAACCCGGCATCAAGGGACACTTCAAGAGAGGAACCACACTAAAGGAATGTATTTTATTCACTCGGAGCTTTCCTCAGGCATTACCTGCTCTCCCCGCTCCTTAGGGAGCTCCCCAGCAAGCAGGGGCCGTGCGTGGGCTGGGGCGGGGCGGGAAGGGGAGATTTCCGAGGGACTCGCACTCTCCCCCAGAAAATCATCATCGCGAAAGCATCCGTTGTCCCGAAGCATAGCTAAGGGGGGAACTTATCCGCCCATAGAACTCACGAAAACAAGGAGCAGGGGAAAAAAATCCAAACCTCGCCCGGTCCGACGGCTGTATTTCTCCTGGGCGCACGCGTCGCCTACGAGTGCATCACGGGTGTTTTTAAGGGCGATCACACAACCAGTGTCACGGTCACGCATGCCTCCAGCCTTCCTCCTTCCCTCCAGCTCCTCTCTAACCCCGCGGTGACACCCAGATTTCCTCCTCTAAACGTGGAAGGACTTGCCAACCGAGCAGGAATCCCGTAGATGTTTCCCCGAGCATGTTACAAGTAGCAGCACCAGCAGACCCACGGAGCCCCGAGGCCGGAGCCGGGAGCGCTTGACAGGCTCGGGCAAGCCCGGTCCCGGCCTCCGCCCGCCCGGGGCACGGCGGCTCTGCCTCCTGGGGCGGAAGGGACGAGCCCTCCCTCTTCAAAAAAAAAAATTAAAAAAAAATTAAAAAAAATTAAAAAAATTAAAAAACCCCCAAACCTACCAAAAAACCGAGTTGAAAGAAAAAAAAAAGAAGACTTTTTTTTCCCCGAAATTTGCTACCCTGCGCCGTCGGAAAGTTCCCCCGTACCGCAGCACCCGAGGGCGGTAGCCGAGGTGACCGTGAGCGCTAAGGATCAGGAGGGAAACGAGGGGTCGGCAAAGCTCGGCACCCCTTTGGGAACACGTTCCCCCAGCCTTGGCGGCAGTGGAAGGCCCTCCTCTGGTGTTTGCAGTTTTCTTTGTTTACATTCAGTTTAGAAACATTGGCCTTCGGCCAGCAAAGCGATGGTTCCCTTCCTCCCGCTCCCACTCCTTCTCCGGTGGCGGAGAAGAGACTTTTACGTTTCACGACCCCCAGGTTCTAAAATGTTTTCCTCTCGGCTCCCCAGATTAACCCTTCGGGGTCAGCTCGTAAAGAAAACGGAGCCGGACCGTGCGTGCACCTGCCCTCGGAGCTCCCAGCCGAGGGGGTTCGCAACAGGTTCTACCGGAGATGGAGGCGGAGGGTACCGGCGAGCCGGCGAGCACCGAATCAAGTGAGGGGCCCTCGCCGTGGCCGCGCCGAGCGGCTCGGCGCGCCTCGCCTCGCCGCCCGCGGGGCGGTGCTGTGCGGCGGCAGCCGGGCGGGGAAGCGGCGCGGTTCTCCCGCCGCCGCCGCCGCTGCACCGCCCGGTTCCCCCCCGTGGTCGCGGCGGCGGCAGCGGCGGCGGGTGGGGGAGAGCCCTGAAGTAGCTTGTACTCGCTGGGCTTGTATGTCCCCTCGCTGCCCCGCTCCGCCCCTCCACCCCGATATCTTCCCCCCACCACCCCTCGGCGAGGAGTAAGTGCCACCGCTCCGCCTTCTCCTTTTCGCAATGTTGACGCAATCTATAAATAGTGGAACAAAAGGACCAACTTCCTCGCAGCTTTGCTGAAACTGCACAAAAAAGGCAACCGGGGGGGGGACACACACGGTTATTTTTTGATTTTATTTTTCTCCGGTTAAAAGGCGAATCCTCCTCCTCCTTCCTCCCCCTCCCCCCCCAACCCCTCCCGCTACTGGAAGATTTTTTTTTCCCCTCTCTATCTCCTATACTGACAACGTCCTGCGAGCGGCTGTTTTGCTTTTGCACTGAGAGAAGAGCTTCCCCCCTCACCCTCTCTTCCGACAGTAAGTGCCATTTAGCTACTGCCTTTTCGGGGGTTGGGGGGCTGCCTGCTTGCCTACCTGCCTGCTGCTCCAGAGAGCGGGCAGCAGGGACCAGGAGCTCCGGAAAGGGGGGGAGGTTCGGGGGCGCTTAGTGCGGTGAGGGGACAGCGCCACGGAGCGAGTGGGGATGCGCTCAGGGGGGACGGGGCGTGGGGGCCCCGCGGATTTGACCGGGGAGGGCGACTGGTGAAATAAGGTGATCGGGAGAGGGGACGGCTGCCGCTACCCGCCGAACAAAAGCTGACGCTGATATTAAACGGGCTTTTGTTAAGAGGAAGTGTGTGTGCGTGCGTGTGTGTGTGCGGGGGGGGACACCCCGCCCGCTGCAAGTTGCCGTGCGGCGGGAGGGCACCTTAGACTTGTTTACCGCTCGGCGCGGCTCTCACTGGCGTGTTTACCCTTCACACACGGCGCGGGGCTCCCCTCCTCCCCCACAACCCCATCCCTCCTCCGTGCCCCGGGGAGGGGAGGGATGAGCGGAGCGGGGTTTAAAGGGGGGGTGGGGGTGCGCGGTCAGGAGATGTTGATACGATCACGCGTAAAACACCCCCCCCCCTCCGGTTTGCAAGTCGGATCGGTGCAAGCGCAGGCAGTCACTGGCCGGAGGGAGAATTACATCATCCCCTGCTCCAGTGATGCTACCTTTCGTGCCGCTACCATGCGCGCAGGGAAACAACCGGGGGCGCGCCTCACACACACAGCCCCCCCCGCGCCGGCTCGGTGCCACACTGGGGTGGGGGAGATCGGGGGGTGGGGAGGCGCTCCCCCGCGTCATTCACACACACACACGCCCGCCCGAGTGTTTACAGCGCTCACACAGCCGTATTGTGACGTCGCCTGAGTGACAGCCCGTCGCGCCAACGGGGGGGGGGCGCGGCCCCCCGACGCCGCGGCAGAACACGGGCGCCCCGCCCGCTCCTGCCCCCGCTCCGCGCCCCGCGGGCACCGCGGCCGTGCGCGGCCCCATGGAGACGGGGGGCGTGCAGAGCCCCGCCGAGCCCAAGACTAAACACTTCAAAAGTTAAATCCAACTCACACGCCCCAGCACCGGTGTGGTTGACACGATGCCGATTAGTTTGCGTTTATGACGTTTTCTGACGTTTTAAGCGCTTACTGTACGCCCGAGAAGGGATTTCTCGTGGGAGAGACGAGGTGTATTTGTAAGCGTGGGGTGTCTGTGAAGTTACACCGCTGATTCGAGTCCGGGACACCCCTCCGAGAGCGAGCCGGGACGCGGGGGCCGGTCTCTCGCCGGGAAACATGCTCCTTAAGTGACTTTGGCACAGGGAAACCGTCGGCGTAGAAGCTGTCATATTGATGGCCCTGGACACTCCATTGTCCAGACTGGACAATAAGTTTTTTTTTAAAGGGATATAGATTTAAGTACCGAGGACAAAACCTAAATTCCACACGTGGTATGCTTTCCCCAGCGTTACAAGTGTAATGTTATAGGGTTAGAAACTTGTTGCAATATGCTACTGTGTTGGGAAAAAGTGTCTGTAGTGTTTACTCAGTCTGTGAAAATATTGAAGCAGTACTTACCCACTGCAAAGTCAATAAAACTGTATCACACTAAAAACAACAAAAAGTGCTTCACACATTGATATTTCTCAAGAATTGTCTGCCAGAATGCAGCAGTGTAAAAGTTATTGCTAAAACATCAGCATTTACTTGTTGCAAAATTCAAGTAACCATGAAGCCCTGTTTAATAGTACACACAGTTTTTAATGTGTTAATGGTTTGGGTTTCTTCAAAGTGTATTACTTTTTGAAGTCTGGGTGTTTCTATTTGTGCAGAAAATACACTGAGAAGCTTTGAGCTCCTACTGTTACAAAAGTTAAAAGGAAACAAAGTTGAGCTGCTAAGTCGGCAGTCTGGAATGAGTCAATAGTATCTCCTTTGTCCTGCTAGCTTTCTCTGCTGTGGTGTATCTTTGCTCTATTTCCTCTGCACAAGCAAATGAGGATTTCTACCCTCAGCATATTTAATAGCCTTTATAGAACTCCTGGCTTCTAAATATTCTTATCTACCAGTAATATTTGAATGTCTACCTTTCCCAGCTGTATACGACAGTCATAATAGCATCAATGACAGTATGCTCACTTCTTTAACCACATAGATACTTCCACATTTTCCATTATCTATAATTAATGGACCAAATTATTCTTGCTTTATTGTAGAAAGCCTTCATAAAACAAATTAATATGCCTTTTTAAAGCATTCCATCATCTTTGTTTTTTTTTTTTTAAAGATTGGGCCAGAGACATGTAGATGTAGATAACTCCCCTCCCCCCCATTTTACTTGGGGATTCCCTGGGAGTCTCAAAGGGCAAGGAGGTAACATAGCTGGCTTTTACAACAGGATGACAGGACCTGACACAAGGTCACAGAGAATCTATGCTTGGCTAGCCCTGTGCTCCAGTTTTGTTTAGCTGGTAGCTAGTCCCTTGAGGGATCAATGTCAACTTAAGCATGCTAACTTCTACAGGCAATGGGTTGGCCAGTGCCCGAGAGCTGTGACTGGCTCCTGCAGGCTCCCTACTTCTGCTGTACTTGGAGCTTGAGTGTTGGCTGCCAGGCTGCCTTCGTGGCTCTGGAGCTTGTCACAGAGAGAAATCAAAGTGGCAACAGTAGAAGGCAAGCCCAAATGCTGCCTGTTTTCTGAAAACAAAAGGTGGGTAGATGTATTAGGTGGATTGACAAAGCAGCTTGGGCAGGGATGTGGCTTAATTGACTGAGGCATAGAAACTGGAGCCAACTCTCATCACCATGAGCTAAGTTTCTATGTGCCTCAAACCCACTTTGCCCTCAAATTCTGGCCTTGAATTGGTATTAGTTGTTCCATAGATCTGTCACATTCCCAAAGATGATAAACAAATGTCAATTCAATATTCCACATGTAAAAGTATTGGTGTTCAGCAATTAAAATATCAGCATACTTTCTCTGTATTACATATGTATATCCTAAATTAACCCATTAAGGGAACAAGGTATATATATGTGTGTGTGTGTGTGTGTATAAATCTATGCACACACACATACACACCTTCTCATATTGATGGCTCTTTCTGGTTTAACTATCAAAAAGCATTGGAGATTAGAGTTGGGTTACTAGAGTTCAAAGAAAAGTGAATTTGTATTAACTCACTGGGAAGTTGAAACTTGTATTTTAATATATACATTACGTAGTTTTATTTAATTTTTTGTCAGAGTATGAAGGCTTTATAGGTCTGCAAGATCAAGATAATTTTTTTGTTTATAAAAATAAGATTTGCTTACGATTAATTTATCTAAGTATGCTTTTCTTTTGATACTTGAAGTACATAAATGAGTAACTTAGCACATGATTATCTGAATGACCATTCCTTTCCTTTTTCACACTTGAAAAAGATTATCAGTCAACTCCTGCTGTAGTGTTGTATCTGTGACCACTCTGACTGTACCATTTGGTGCCTGATACTTTTTAACTTTTTTTGCCATCTAAGTCTGTACTTCACCCACCAGTTCTTTTAAAAAAATGCAGTCCCATAATTCCCGATGATAACAAGCAGTTTTCTCTGGTGACCAGAGAAAATGCTATGGATTTCTAAACCTTTCCTTTAAAACTCTAAACATATTTATATCTTTTCATTTGTAAAGGGTGTTACTAACTTGCATTTGGAAGTTTGACTGATTCAGACAGCATAGTTTTCCTGGTTCTGCAAGCAGGCAGTTCCAGTGTTTCAGCTTCTGCACAGTAGCACTTTAACAAGCAGCAGCCATGCATAACTAACAAGAACTGCAAGTCCAGTTACTGCTTTTTAGAAGCTTCTACCCAGCTCTTATGTTATCCAAAGTGTCCATTTGATGTTGTTGCAGCCATATGACAATACTATTAACAGCAGGAAAGTGCAGTAGTTATTTACAATGAATAAGATACCGGGGGGAGAAAAAAAAGTTTAAAAAAATGGAGCCTGAGGCACAGGAAGAAAGCAGCACAGCTCCAGCTATCCTTTTATAGTAACTGGTGTTTTGTGGAAAGTGGTTAAGAAAAGAAAACTCTCTCTTCCTTCAGCAGTTAGCCAGTGATGGCATGATCCTTCTAACTGAAGACTGATAGCATTCTTGGATAAACCTTTATGCAGGTTTCATTTCTAGTATTTGGAAATGAGCAGTATTACTTTCCTCAGTTTCTTCTCTTAAACCTACTTCTGGATTCCGGGTCTTATCCTCTAGCTATATTGATAGATCTGTGACAGAACAGTTTCAAATTTGGCTTCATAAAAAGCAATATATATTTATGAATATTTTTAAGCACTGTAGTAGTTTTCATTCATATTTTATACACGTACAGCTAACATTCTGAGTAAGTATAGATGATATCAGCTAATCAGGGCATTACTTCAAAATGTGTACATAATGTGTACACAATATACACCTGGCACAGATTAAAAAAGTGCTCTCAGCATGGATTACAGGTACAAACAAATATTTTGTAAAAGAGGAATGGAAATTAGGAAATCAGTAGTAGTTCATCGGATGAGAAATATGCCTTTAGACTGCATGAAGAAGTAAAAAATAAATGTGCTGAGAACTAGGCAACACTAGCTATCAAAACAGAATATCAAGACCACTGTACTTTTTCAGGACTCTTAGTATCCTCATTTTGGGCTGAATGTGGTATTTGCATGAAAATCTTTTCTTATAAAACAGTAAATTTCACAAAGATTCCACTGTATGACAGTGTACTGATTGGCTGTCACAACTACTGACTAAATATTAATTTTGGTAGTCTTTCCAAGTTAAATCTATAAGCTCCTATATCTGGATAACTTTTAAAAACCTATCCACGAGTGAAACTCTCAACAAAACAATTTCCTGACTTGCACATTGTCCATCCTCGTTTTAAAAGATTTGTTTAGTAATTTCTTTAATTTGTCAATTTTACTTTTATTAGTTGGATGGAGAAATATTAGATAGTCTCTTTTGATTTGAAGTGCATTTCATCTTAGCTTTACAACACTAAGCAGAGTGACAAACACTGCAGACTAACTAACTACATTAGTGCAATCACTTTGGTTTCATAACTCCTACAAATTTCAATCCCTTACAAGCAATGATTTACATACCAGTGAGGGAAAATGAAAATGAGGGGGAAGCTCATTATGACAATGTAAAGTGTATTTAGTTTCTCCTAACACAGACTAGATTAAACCTGGCCTATGTCATAAGAAATGTGAAGGGTGAGAGCAGAGGGTACCTTCTCATTATGGTCATGCACAATCAATGCTCTCTTCACTCAATAGAGAAAACCAGACCCAAAATGGGAAGAAGGATCTGGACTACTATTCTTTCACCTCTGCTCTCCACCCCCACCCCTTGAGCTGTAAAGAAAGGATCAGGTTGCACTATTTTAAAAGCTGATGCAGTACACACACTTCCTCAGTATATTGGCAAGCACTGGGAGAAAATCTCTTTCAGAGCTCCCCGCAGGAGTTCATACTGCTTCATAACATCCTTTGGTTAGGACCGTGACTTATCAACAAAGCTGAGCCTTCAACTGAGCGACAAAAACTTCTCCCAAAAAAACACACAATATTTTTAGGGACATATATGAATAACAATATTATTGAAATAACTTACCTTTGACACATGGCTTTGAATGCTTCACACTTGATGCAAGTCATAAAAACAACTATCACAATAGGTCAGCACTACAGGTAAAGTAGACCTGTAAATAAATTAAAAAAGAAATTAAGCAACTTAGGATAATTTCCTGAACACGCCAAATAAACTGAACTGATTAACACACTAAGAATATAATCACTTTTATCCTACCATCTGAGCGCAGATTGCTACTTATTGGTCTTACAGGCACTTCAAGTTAAATCATACTGCTGATGTTAAATCTACATCAGAGTGGAAGATGGATGGTGTTTTGGCCAAGGTTTGGAATGGGAGTTTAAACAAGGGCCATAATCCTGTCCTCAACTCAGAATTTCACCACTGGCTTTTTGATTCTAAGATAGGGACAATTAAAACTGTTCTACCTCTCACTGAATCTAAGAGACAAAATAATGCTTATAGGATGCACCAATGCCAAACATCCTAGGGTTATAAAAAGCCTAAAATAGGTAAGATCTGAAATAAGTGAAAAATCTGAAACAGTTCCCGAGGCAAGGCACCTAGTTAGCTGTGACTACTGAATGTCAAAAGGCTAATCCAGCTATGAAGATCTCTCTTAAAGGAGTTCTCATGTTGTATCATATCCCCACATAAAAAAGAAACCCAAAATTACAGTGACTGAAATCCTCACCAGTCTTCCACACTCTTCACATTAGATATGAAGACCTGAACTGGGAAAGGGCACTAAAAGCCTCATATCTCACCAGGGATCCTCCTGGAGGAACTATGGAAGGAAGTCATGAGCCTCCTCCTGTTGGAATAGGGGAAGTTTTGGATGCAGTGGAAGGGTCAGTACAAAGCACTGCATGAATGCTGGGCTGAGTCAGTGGCACTTGGAGGCTAGAAGAGCTGTCAAGAGGCCCAACAGCGAGAAGGTATAAATCCTGTTTAATCTTGCCTCAGCCACTTCTACTTGAGCTCTGAGAGTTTTACAAGGAGTAAAATCTCATTCCAGGCTTAAAAGAAGCTTGAAGTCTATAGATAAAAAGCTGTATGTTACACCTAGGTATTACAATTTTAGTTGTTAATAATACACAGTTTCAACATATAGACTGGCAGATACTTCATTTGAAAGTAAGAATTAAAATCATGACAGGTTGTGTCATATGACAAAAAATTTACAGATAGTAGCAAAATTCTCCTTTTCTCATGCATAAGAGTCATCCTTCTAAAGGGAGAGCCTGCTGGAAACACGCAAGAGGCACATGAAAATGGAGGGAAAGATAAGAAGTTTAATGGAAGATACTGAGTTGGATGACTGAAGTCTTCATCAAATAAGAAAGCAGTCTCCTATCTACTTTCTGATGGTGTGTAAATGAATGAATCAAAGCCCACACATTCTCTTGCAAATCATGTCACAAGGATTCTACGTGTCTATGCCCCTGAGGTCATGAGTGACTATGTGTTGACCTCTGACAGACTCCTGCCACCTTTCCTTTAATACAGCGAGCATATACCTCTCTAACCACGAGTGCTATACATCCCATACTGCCTACCCTTCCTTTCTTTTATTTTAGCGATTTATACTCCCCAAAATTTCCTATAATCTTGTGTATTTCTCTACAGCCTTTCCTGAACTGAGAAGTTTCTTGATACTTAAGCAGATGTGTTAAGGAATAAGGAAAAGCATCAGAAGATATTATTACAGGGAGAGTCCCAGCAACTTTTCAGAAAAAGGAATACTTTATTTCAAATAAAATAAAATTGTTTTCAACTGAAAGAGGCTCATGTTCATATTATCACTAAAACTTTTGCTGAAAGGGGAGAAAACAGTAACTGTAGGCAGTAGTTCAAAAGGAAGTTCTGTTACAGTACAGACCAAAAAATTTAAGTTCTTACAGTGTATAAAATATGTAATTATTGCTGAACTTCTGCATATGCCTTAAATACTGAGCTGTGAGTGTGGACTGCTCTTTAATGTGTTCAACAGCCTTAATGCTGAAACCTATACAAGGAAATAATTATTACAATAGCATTCACAAAGCACAAAACCGAGATATTCTTTCACTGAAACTTCTCCAGCTCCAACAAAGACAGCATTCAAAAAAAAAAAAAAAAAAAAGAAAAAAGCATTCCAAAGACCACTGTAGATGCTGGACATAGACCGATTCTTGAGTCAAAGTCAGACATCCGCCAGCCAAAAGGAATAACTCGAACAAAGGAGAGACTTTCAAGTTTCAGACTTTTGAGTTCGAGACCTCTAGTTTGAACTTATCTGTTTTCATATATTAGTAGGTTCAGTGGAGTTAGAAATATCCAGTATGTGTAATGAAAACAATCTCTATCAGTGGATACAGCATGAACATGATAATATATGTTTTCCAACCCTAGAGCAATCGTCAAGCAATTACTATTTGTCAAGGCAACACAGTTGATAGTCAGGGTCATCTAACCCTAGGTCATCTCCTTCTACCTTATTCTGAGGCAGGTCTCAGTAACTCAGCTGCCCAGCTTTGTTTGATTTGCTCTGAATGTAATTTGCAGATGCAGGTTTCTCTCCCTACACACAGCGAGGAAACCGAGGGAGGCTGCGGTAGCAGCAGCAAAGGGTTGCACTTTCTGCACCACGATGGCTCATATAAGCAACAGCTGCTGGGGTTTTGTTCTAAAACGAAGGAGGGCCTGTGCGGGTCAGAGGGGACTCCTGGACAACTGATTATTAACCAGGACTTTCTAAAGCACTTGCAAGGCCCATATTGTGTTTGTTTAGGACCCAGAACTACAAGAGCATGTTATAAGCAGACTGGATGAATTGGTTTGTGTCCCTGAGTTCAATTATCAATTCTAGCTACGTTTTAAAACAGAAAGGATAAGAGCTTTGTCTTAGTAAGCCTATTTTGGTCTGGTTTTACATTTCCTTTTTTTTTTTTTTAATTTTAAAGGCCCTTATTCAACTAAATATATCCCCTTTACAAAATATGATTCTTTTTGCTATCCATATTGTGATTTCATGCCTGTACAATTTTTATTTAACCATCTATATAATGAACTTGTGATTCTTAATCTTTACATTTTATAATATAAAATTAATGGCTTCTCTTTACCATGACTTGGTCTTCCAATTATAATTTATAAAAGTGTGTGTGTAAATGGAAAATGGAATTCAATCCAAATGTAATAAAGAGCCCTTCATTTTTTATCAGTTAAATTAAATAACCATTAATGTACATAACATTTAAGAAAAAAAAAAGTTATCAGAACATGCTGCATTGAAAACAGATTCATTCAGCAAGAACTGATCACTGCTAGTTGGTGAACTTAAATGATTGTTTCTGGCTAGCACAACCTTCAAGACTTTGGAACTAGTACATCTCATCCTCTTACAGATTTCATTCATGGACCTGAAGAGAACAAATGACATTACCTGCTTTTTCATCTCCCAATGGATTTTTCAACTTTGAACATACTAGTCTTTAACATAAACTGGATGAGTACATTAAAAGAGAAAAGGAAAAGCTATCAGAAGCAGGTTCCACATTCTGCAGGTTATAGTTCCAACTGCTCTGCCAGTGACTTCCACCCCTTCAGCGGTTTGACTTTATCTAAAACTTTGGCGTAAAAAAACGTGCAAAGTATTTTTATTGTGTTATTTTAAAATACTATAGTAAATTTAACTTTAATACTGGCTACCTACTTTCATAATTAAGCAGTCTTGTTAAAAAAACAACATTTAATTTAAATAAAGCATACCTATAGAATTCATTAAAGACATATTAATCATTCTAGGAGGCCACAAAAGGAACAGAAAATGTGAATTCCTTCCTTTCTTTTTTTGTCAGCCATTTGCACTACAGTATGTTCAAACCAGAATGGGTTCCTACTGTGCCTGTCGGTGTACATACAAAGTTAAAGAGACAGAGCCCTGGCACAGAGGTTTGCCTTCATTTCCTCAACACCTGAGGTGGTAGAAATAAGAAAACAAACAGGATAGGGTTTTGGTTTTTTTTAGTGCACTGGCTGTTCAGGTGCAGATTTACCAGAAGCAGGAGGCACAGGTTAAAAGGATACTATGGTGAGTTCTAGATCCTGCCCTGTTCCTCCATCCATTCTTCCCCTCTCCAAGCTCTAGCTGCACCTATGCCTATCTACTGAAAATTGGAAGGACTTCTGGTTAACCAGGGAGCTGAACATAAGCATTGACCACCTTAATCTCTGCTAAAAATAGAGAGTTCCCATTAAATTTCCTTGTCCTTACTAAGTGACTTAGGAGGATAAGCTGTCAGGACAACTTCCTAAGTTTAAAGGAAGAGAAGGAAAGTTATTTCTGAGAATGTCCAAAGGCTTTGATCCTGGCTTGCTGTATTTTGGAATAGATCTGTGGATTTGATTTATTCACTTTACAAGGATCAGAATGAAATTCCTCTTCCCAAATTACTGTGATGGAAACAACACTATCCCACAGATTTTCTATTAATTTTCTTGCTGTTCTCTTTGGCAGGCTCAAAGATTTCCTTTGTAATAAAGAAAATCTGATGGCCAGCATAAGGAACAAGTCACTACTCAGAATTACAATGGTAGCAACAAGTTTCTAGAGAGATGAAAATGAAGAAATTTTGGTTTAGGTGAAGGCAAAATTAAGTGAGGAAAAAGAGGAGAAGTAGAGGCATTTCATTAACATTATAAAATCTTTGAAATACTACAGACTATGAAGTTAGCAAAGCTGAGTGTGCAGTAAAAGGAATGAGAATGACTGAGATTGACTATAGTTGATTGAATTTTAAAGAGGGCAAGGTCCTAAAAGTATTTCGTTTCATTTTTGCAAAGACTGTGAGTAGGTCAAGATGCATAAATAAACTTTACCTTAAGAATACTAGAGAGGTCAGACTGGTTCAGGCCAGGCATACACTTGGCCCATTTACCTATCTACAACAGCTGTCATAAGCCAATTCTTATCCAAATATTCTCTCAGTGAACAGCAGGCCCAGGACAAGAACATTTGATAATGCTCATAGGTTCCAGCATCCAACTTTGTTTTAGCTTGGAGGGTTTCCTGAACCTGATGTGGTTTGTCTAGTTAGTGACCTTTACTAGATCTCTCTGCCAGGGTCTTGTGCAGTATCTCCTTAGATCAATGAGAACTTCTGTAATCCATACTGTCTTTAGTTACATAATGTTGTGAGTATATTACCCATGAACATGTAAGTTAATATAATTTATTGTATTATTTGCTTTGAACATGCCTACTGCTAGCGTCCTCTGATGCACCCTCATTTATTTATTGATAGAGAAGGTGAAAAGTTGGTTCCTGTCCATACTTTTTGTCTGTGGTTTTAAAACATTTATTGCTATTTTGAAGAAGCAAATTTTGGTATTTGTTAGAGGGGTGCTGTAATTACAGTCTGAAGAAGACTCCATCGCCCCTGGTCTGGAAATCTATTTCTTCTTAGGTCTGCCAATAAACCACCAGTTTGCCTGCTATCTGTGGCAGATGCTGAAGCTGCTATTGCAAAGAAGTCCTTCCAAGATCTTGAGAACTGGAAGCTTAGATGAGCACAGTCTGACAGAGCCATTCTTTTCCACTGTTAGGGAAGATGCATTAGAGGAAAAGATGCAGTGGTGCATATTGTGCTCTTAAAACCCTGCTGGTCTTTCTGCAAGCAGAATCTAAAAAAATAGTAGGGAGTTGAAATAAAGATAAGAAAATTTGCCAATCCACATAAATCAGCCCCATTCAAAGCAAATTACTTGCTAATAACTAAAGCTCAAGGAAGCAATGTAAACTCTGTCTAAAATATGAAGCAGAAAACTGAAGATAAAGTAGTTCAAGCCTCCTCTAAAGGAGAAGGGCATTGTTTTCTGAGTTTGGCAGGAGACCTTAAGTGGACACAATTAACATCATAATAAAACCAGCAGAAGCCTTTGAGAGTTTCCTATTATTTCAGTAGGAGAGTCATATATACCCATGCAGTATACTCCCATTTTCCCTACTATGTGTTTTACAAGGCACAGAAATATTTCTCAAGCAGACAGGAAAGCCCAGTTTCTATTAGTAAAGAATTATACAGATAGGTAAGAGAGGTCTCCGTTCTTAGGTAAAAATATAAACAACAGCCTTTTAGAAATCTTACTGCAAGGTAAGGTATATTGTACCGCTCTACAGAAGAAGATAAGCAGCTATTGCAGAAAAAATGGACTTTGAGAGAAAATGTTAACTCCACTTAGTGTCAAAGCTATTGCACAGCCCCATGCTACTGAAGTAGAAGAGGTTAAGGGATACCGATGATGCCAAGATACTCAAACAGAAAGTCTTTTCATTTAGGTTTGTGAGTAACTCTAGTTAAAGTGACTCTATTTGACACAAAATGATCTGTACTGTTGCAAAATAGTTTCTGTCAGCAGATTTCACCTAAGCAACGCCCAGTCTATCAGCTATAATCCTACTGGGTTTGGCTGCAGGATCTGATTATTATTTCAGAAGAGTATGTCTGGCTAAGCAGGTAAAGAGAATGTACTGAAAGTTTCACAAGACACAAAGAAAGGCAAAAAAACAAACAAAAAAAGGCACACAAAGCCCATATTATTAAACAGGTAAACAAAACATTTTGTCAGGAGCTCTCAGCATCCCTCTAGTTAGAACAGACACCTATTTGTATCTGTTATGAACAAGCACACATTTAAAAGTCCCCCTTTGAAAAACATAGCTCTGGAAGACAGGTCAGTCCTGTTGACTCCCTGCTACGATGGTTAGATATGCTGAAGGTTAGAAATGCTTGAGAGCCTCTAACATTATCAGCCCTAATCCCAAATGTTGCCTGGTTCTGACTGGTTTAACTCAGAGCCATATGTCACATGAAAGTTCTTGCCCCTCAGTGGCTTTTTGACAGATAGATAATTAATTATCACACTAACTATTGGCACTCGTTTGGGAAGTCCCTGAAAAACAAACCCAAATTTACTTTCTGTTCAAGACAGAGGGTACTGACTGAAATAATTATATGGAGAGAAAGCATCTCCTGAACATCCCTGAGATTTTGAATGGGAGCAAATCCCTCTCTCTGTCACCCAGACCCTTAGTACTTTGAGGTATGAAGGTGACACTGTAATAAGTGTCATTTGTTCAAAGTTTAATGAGGAAAGGACTTCTTTATGTACCCCAGACATCTGATGCAGCATGTACCAGGTCATTGCAAGGCTGTGCTTTTAATCAATTTGTGCACAATGTACATAAAGTACAAAATGTTTTGGGAGAGACTATAATTGCTGAGATGTTTTCACTGATCTTAAAAGATGACCTAGAAGCTGATTTAGTGGATCTGTTGCTGTCTAGGATCTCTCCTCTGGGAAGTAAAAAGCTCTTTATAATATGATGTATAACAGCAAAACCATAACCAAGTGTTTTAAATCAATGTTGTTTTTGTAAGTCTGAGAACTGTTGATCATATAGTTTTAGACTTGTGTGAACTGAATCAGTGATCTGTTGTGGTACTACACCTCAATCCTTTATCTTCTGAGGCAGGCTGTGATGATGGCTACTTTTTCTGGGAGGAGGCAGCGCAAACACAAAGTCAACAGAAAATTCCTGCTCGTTCACAACAAAGACTGAAGAGGAGCACTCTGTAATATAATCTAGAGTTCCTATGAGAAATCTAAGGTCTTTCCTCTGCTCCATGGATCCCTATGTAAAAATAGACATCTTGCAGGCTGGCAGTTCAAAATCCCTGAGGATTAGTGATTGGTTAGAAGATTATGGATACTACTCCAGTCTGAATTTGAAATACCAAATGAAATTGCTGAGGCACCGATAGTTGACACGGAACTGCCAGCCCCCTCACTCTTTCGGTAAAGTTGTAGAGACAGAAGGCCCTGTCACTGATTTGTAATGGTATATTTGCTTCTGCAATCAGTCATAGAAGGGAACCTATTTCTGGTGTTTATTGTTTCTAATAAGCTAGATAGCTTGTTATAGAATAAAAGAGAGAAAAGCCACGAGACCAGCAAGTCACTCAGCACTAGGTATGACACAGTACTGAAATACAAAGACAATTGCTATTATCAGGGCTATAAATACATAAAGCACTTAACACAAAGCCAGTCACTATCAAGGCCCCTGCAGGAAATGCCAGGGTATGCAAGTAATAAAATTGATCTTTTTAGGACCTGGACTCTAAACATGAATCAAAGACATGCCATATTGCTGATGAATCTTTCATCCCTTGCTACATGCCTGGGCAGCAACTTGTGTTGAGAATCACATTCTTCTTGCCTCCATCAGTCTTCCCTGCCAATACAAGTGGACCCTGATACTGGATATGTCCCAGAAGATCAGAATCACAGGTTTTAGGACACTGAATAAGAGAGACTGTCTTAAATCATAACTATAGCTTTACTCATGGAATTTAGCAACCAACCGATTTCTGTTTAAGGGACTGTTTAAGAAGGAGGTCTCTCCCTCCCCCGCTGTATGTTTCCTCTTGGAAAGAGGAAATGTTACTATGGGATATCTTGCTCTCCAAAGAATCACATTAAGGAAAATCTTAAACCCCAGTAACCTATGACTCCTTTATCCATATACAAAGAGATATATCTAGTCTATATCTATATATATCTATATATATATATATATCTATATATATCTATATATATCTATATCTATGCTAACTCAAACTATATTTTGCTAATGGTCATAAGGGGACTTAATTTACTCCATGAAATTAATTATACTATCACAAATAAAGTTAAGTAAATCACACAGTGCATGTACTGCATTATTTCCATCTCTGTGGTATGATGAAAATAATGCAATCATCAATGGTTGTACTCACATGGCTATTTAATGCCCTGAGGACAGTGGACATGAAGGTGCTTCAAGTAGTAGTCTGCTGATACCATTTAATGGACTCTGCTTATCCAAATAATTTGTCCTTGCACTCCAGGGACACATGCACACCAGCAATGAAATCCATCTACACAACCACTCAAAGAAGCATCCAAAAGCATCCCAGATAAGTTATCAATGTTCTTTGTAAAAACTGGGCAATCAAAATAACTCTCTGTGCTTTGGCCAACTTGAGTGGAAAACTGGGCTATACAAAGTAACACAAAAACTGCATTAATAAAGTAACTACTTTTTATACTGTTGCTGTACCTCACACTGTTAGTCTGGAGAGCCCAAAACTACAATAAATGCAATTTCTAGTTTTCTAAATAAAATATTTTCATAATTATGATGTTTTCTTATCTATTTCTCAAAACTGGACAAAAATTATCCACACTCCTAAACACTAACGTTTACACTTTCCAACCTATCTCTTTCTGATGTAGAGTTTGTACTACTTTGTTCAGTCCAATTGTGGTTACGTTAAATATGGGGATTACATTACATTATTAAATCTGCTAAAACAGAATAACTCAGAATAACTGCACACCATGTTTTCCCAATTCTACCTCCAATCATAGATTCTCCTGCCAAGTTAAATAAATATTATATCATTCCAGTTTCCTTATATGTGCTGTTTACCACACTTAATCAAAGTGCATATATTTTTTATTCCTAACCACACTTTAATTATTCTTACTGTTTCTGAATGTCCTTATTTAATCTGTAAATAATATTTTTTAAATTATTAAATTATAATTTCATTAACACCTTTGAAAATGGGGGTTAGATCCTTCTATATTATTAACTCTGTATGTTTCTGAGTATTCATACTACCCAAAAGAGACACAGGCACCTTGCTGGGGATTGATTTCTGTAGTAGTTGTGCCAGGCCTCTGAAGATATGCAGAAAAACTAAATTTCTCATCATAATAAATCCCCTCTGGTTAAGTAAATACTCTCTGTAGTCAGCCAATTTTTTTTAAACTGTTCAATAAAATATTAAATGGGAAAGCTTAAAATATAGTTTGCATTTTCAACTGTAAAAATGAATGTTTGTTTACAGTAACTATTAAGTTAATATACATGTTGAGAAGCAAGTTGTCACAAGTAAAACCAGACAACCTGAGGTTTCAATTGTAAGTAAAAGGAGCCTTAGTATTTTTTTCATTTTTCTCCATTTGTTCAATTGATCAAGGCATCTTGCAATTTAGAACCATTATTCTTTCTTCATGAAACATCTTGGATCGTAAGTTACTTCTTTGACTGTCATGAGAAGTCAAGTCACATAACTTTCAGAGGCCTTTTTAAAGCAGTATTCACTTCTATCCAGGAATTATGTTTCCCTATGCTTGTAAAAAAGTGTGAGTTAAACATTCTAAAGTTATTTGCTGGACATGTTCCTCCAAAAACTTCTCTCACCTATACTGTTTTTCTTCTACATAAACTGCATTAATATAAAGATGCAGTGGTATGTAAGTCATATTCTTGAATAATTCTATTCAAGTTTACAACAATCTTTCTCCAGATCGGCTTGTATTATAAAGGCTGTAAGACTTTGGTGGTCTCTTTGTAAGTTAATTCTCAAATATCATAAGCAGATGCTTCCTACTTTAAAAAAACAACCAAACAAAAAACCCCCCCAAAAAACCAACCAAACAAAAACAAGCAAGCAAACAAACAACCAAAAAACAACCAAAACCAAACCATAAACCAAAGCCAGGTAAATCTAAATGATTCAAGTGTAGTATTAAATAGAAAAGTTATACTGGAACCCCTTGGTTCCTTATCAAGTTAACAAGACACAACAAGCTACAAAAGTGAAGGGGTGCTACTTTTCTTATTTAATCTTCCTCTGCGGGATGTTAACTGAGTGAAAGCTACTTGATTCTCTGTACAGAATTCACATTTTTAAATACAGCTGCTTCTAATAATTGAAATGTTTCTAACACAATTTGAGGGGTGTGGGTACAATAAAAAGTCCATTTGCAAACGTTCACAGCCTTTCCTGTCACAGATCCAGTACAAGAAAAACCACTGGAAGATAAACACTTTAATTTGAAGACTTTAATTACTGTTTGATATGAACACATGAGTCCTTAAACACCTAACAGATTTCTCAGAAAGCACAGACATGCTAGCCAGTATTCTGAATAGACTGAATTCTGTCAGTATTCTGAATAGTCAAATGATCCTCATTCCTTCAATATTCTTGCTCTTATGTTATATATTTTATGCTCTAACAAAAGCATATACATGGATTATTCCTGTTTTAATCAAGGCCATGAATGTTGGTAACATGAACCATACATTTTCTTTAATGTTGTTTTTTAGTACAGAAAAATAAAATAACTTGAGGTTTGGAGCAGAAATGCAAGTGATATTTTCTAATATCACTAACTAATTTCACTTTAGGGTTCCATTATCACAGCATAGATACTGGGTTTCATTTTTATTACTAACAGACTTTATTTATCACTGTAAAAATAGTCCATTAACCACAGAAAGTAAAATTCACCATCAAAGTTCTGGTTTTGTTTAGGAATCAGACTTTTTCAGATATTCTGTCAAATAATAAACCCTAGTCATCTATATCTGACTTAAAAGAAACTATATGTGTTTTCAATTCAGAATATTTCCCTGTAATACCTACAAAGGTATACATACCTGAGGAGTGTGTGCTAGATAGAATTAGAAGCCAAGAAAAAAGGGTATTGACCAGCTTCCTGACCAGAGAACCAAGCAGTGTAAGCAGAACAATAGCACTGCTTGTATGAACAGGTAGCATGCTTTATCCTTATTGATGAACTGTAAATAGAAATTATATGTATATGAATTTTAAAATTTAAATAAGTGAAAATTAAAATATACAAAGGCATACAAAATTCAAGAATACATCTTTCAGAAAAAAAAAAAATGATACCTGCATTTATGATGATGTATCATGCGTTCGGACTATCCGATTTCATCTCCACATTCCAACTTATTTTTCAAATTACTTCTTAATATTCCAGATTATTTATTGTGTGGAGCCAACAGTTATAAAAGAAGATAGGTGTAAGAGCATTTTGATGACAGAAACTTTTTGTCTAATCCATTCTAAATTGCCAGTGAGGAAGATGCTGCATCAATGACAGATAGGTTGGTTCGAGTTTTTAACTGTCCTTGTACTTGTATTTTCCAAATATGTAGCCTGTTATTTTTGACTGCAAACTAAGATAATTTTTTTCTTGTTCTTCCACAACTGGATACAAAAGACCATTGGTGACCATCTTCTTCACATTGATCTTCAGATGTCATATTATTTTCCCCAGTCTGCTCTTGACTAGACAAATACAACTCTTTTGAAACATGCCTTATAAATCTTGCTTTCCAAGAATGTTTTCACTCTTGTTCTTCTATGGATTCTCCTTTACCTGAAAATTGAAATAATTTTCCTTTTTTCAGACTTTATTTTAACACAAATAAGACAATTTTATTCACTGACTTTTACTCTGGCCATTTTGCATGAGTGTTCTTTGATTTTGCTTCATCTGTAAATGGCAGCATCAACATTACTTGAAATTTTACAATTACTGTAGAGCAGTAGGCCCCACAGACTCTTGAAAAAAATACATCTTTATATCTCAGTAACTTTTCTGGAAATGAGTAATGACAATTTTCTTTGAATTTAGAGTAAGTCACTTTTTCTTACTTTTTCATTTTCTTCAAAGAACTGGATAAAACAGGGATTTTGTATATATCTTCTTAGTTTTACAGTTAATAGCTAAAACAAGAATTATGCTATTCTTAATAAATAAGCAGACAGATAGATGGATGGACAGACAGGCATAAATCTAGTTTTTCACTGAGAATCAAGCATAACAGAAGGGAGATTTGACTCAAAGCCTGTATCTCTCTCTATTGTCTCAAAAAAGGTAATTTCTGCTGAAATAGAGTTAGAAGGTTGTTGCTAGTTGAAGTATGCTATGGAGTCTCTCTTTGATGATTACACAGTTACTTGTTTGTGGTAAAGGTATGTCATGCTTTACATTGTTTTCAATGAGTTTTGCCTAAATAAAGAGGAAGTATTCTGGACCAAGAAAAGTAAAACAAAGGATGTATGATAATAACAGATCAATTCTGCAGTGGTGATCTGTCTTCACATTTTTTACCAAATGTCTGCCTTTAGAGAATCTAGTTTCTTTACTTTTTTAAATCACAAATAGTTTATCCCAGGAATCTTCAAATTATGTGCTTGGAAAAAAGGGGGGGAAATAAAAGGAAGTGATAAACTGCACAGCAGTTTATGACATTTAGCCCAGATTTTCTGCTTCTTTGCTCTACTTCACTTGTGCAGACCATGGAACTATACCATAGTCACATATGAAAGTTCTTCTCAGAAGTGGTTTCTACAGTTTGGTTTTGCTTTTTAATATTCATATAGTTTAGTCATAGGTTACTTTCACAATGAATTCCTGAAATTTAGTAGTTGTTCTTTGTAATGTAGTTAATCTATCCATCTGCAAAATGTGCATGATGCCTAGGTGTACTCTCAATAGACTGAGCACATAGGCTGAAGGGCTCCCAGCAGCACTGCACTCCTGCTCAGAGACACCCAATCTCCACCTCCAGAAAAGCCTCTACCCCTTCAGCCAAACTTCTGAATGCAGTTATTTTCTCCTTCCCATATTCCAACTTAGCTTCCAGCAGCTCTTACAAACTATGTCCCCCCACTTCCTCAGGAAACATAGAGAGGCAATCCCCCAGCAAGTGATTATTTAAGCAGGAGTGATGGGCACAGAGTGTATTCACCGCGAAGGGAGAAGCAGTCTATGAAAACTTCTCTAGCAGACAGTTGTACCTGCAGTATCTGCCACAAGATTTTTCAGAATGTCTTTTTGCAGAAGTCTTCCAACCCTGCAGTATCTGCCACAAGATTTTTCAGAATGTCTTTTTGCAGAAGTCTTCCAACTACTCTTTTCCTCAAAACAGGAACTACCAGTTCTGGTAGTTCAGACATTAGGTTTAGAATATGTAATGTATTCAGAGAGAAGTGGATAACTTCAAGTATTTTGTTTGGATGTTTCATGTAATTTTCTAAAACTATACTCAGGGGCATCCCAGTATTATAATTTTATATAATTCACTTGCATTTCCAAATTACAAGATCATTATAAGAAAGAATACTTCTTTTTTCAGCTAGGTATGTAATATATGTGACAGATTTGCTCTATGTTATTCTTCATCTATATAATTCTACTTTCTTATATTCTTCATTGATATTCTGTTGCTTTTTCAAATGTAGTTTCTATTATTGGCAAAAATATGTTCCTACTGATGTCAAAGCAAGCCAAAGGTACAGAATTGTACATTCATACTACAGAAGTGATTTTTCCTAATATAGTTCCCTACTGTGCTGCATATCTGGTTGATGGCAATACAGTAAAGCCAGAATAGCCACTTAGTTCCTCCAGAAAAGCTGCCTGCATTTCTGCAGGACTGCTTCTCCAAATACTAAATTAACAGGAAAATTTATGCTGAATAGTTGTTAGGATGGTCTATTTTCTTATCAGTATTCCATTAAGAATAATTTCCTATTAAGAACTGTTTCCAAACACCTACTTCCAATTTTACTTCTCAAACTCTGGCTATTTTTGTTTGATTTATAGCATCCTAAAATTTTGCTCATTTTATTTCATTTATGTCCTTTATGTCCTCAGCACCCACCGGAGTAGCTGATATCTTTTCAGAATCTGCATGTTGTTTTTATCTGAGCAGTTTATTTCCTCTCTTTACCTCTGAGTGACTTAAAAGATAATACTCAACTGAACCCTAACAGATCATATTCCAACATTGTCTGACTTGCCACATTTTCCTTTTCTTTTTTATTTTCTGTCTTTGGATTTAAGGTGTTAATCTCAGGTCACAAAGTACACTATGAATGTAAATTTATTTTTTCTTTTTGTGCAGTTTTTTCTGCACATAGTTTTCTACAACCTATAAAACTAGAAATTATCATGAAACTAACTGGTCAAAATATGACCTAGAACCTAATAGTAATTATATCACATGCTGAAAAACTGTCCAGGTAGTAAGAGATTACGCTAATCCCAAGACATTATTGCATATCCTTTTTTGAAAACTGTATAAATATTCAGTAGAATCCTTATCCCATCATGTGCATTATGAAGTGACTATTTTATATTGAAGCATGTCCACTTCAGCATTAGATCCTTCTTGAAAGTCTCAGAATAAAATGCTATAAGCATTAATGCATTATATTTCAGGCTTTTATCCTACAAGGAGGTCCACACAGGTGGGATCCAAACTTCATTTTAATAATGAAGTAAATCCATTTACCCAAATGGTCCTATACTGACTTCTTTATTGTAACCTTGCTTATCTTGAAAAGAATATTCACTCATCTAACTGGCTTTACAGTTTCAATTTTAAAATGCTTTTACATCAGTCAAGTACTGTTTTTCCTTTTATTGTCCTCCTCTGACTTTCTTAATTTACCAGGTTTTATTTTATTAGATTTTTTATGCTTTCTTCCCTTTTAATTGTCACACATTATACCCAAACTTAATACATTCATTGACATTTATGGTCTGAAAGATACCTATAGATTACTGGTTTTCATGCCATTGTATTTTTGATTTAGAGCAGGCTAGTACAGTTGTAATTATTGCCAACTGGATGTAGTGCATAAGATTACATCTGTGTTACTGAGCTAAACAAGGCTCAGGCACATGCTTGAGCTCCATCATATGATAATCCACGCCATTTAGCTGTTAGCCTACTCTTTGGTATGCTTCTCACCTAGGCCAGCAAGCACTCAGGTAAGACACTGCAGGATGTGGGGAATAGTGTGGGTTAGGGAGTCTTCTTATAGGCAGTATGAACAAGGCCACCCTGGCTCAAGAGAGCAAATGGGTTAGCCAGGCAAATGTGAGCTGTAATTTGCTAATGACTCTTGACTGGGTTGTGGAGCATTTTGTTTTCTAGTACAGATGTGATCTAAGAAGTTAAATGCCATCAAAAACTGGTAGAGTGCCTTCTTATGAACCTGTTACCAAACCTATGCAAAGGATTTGAGCTGTTGGCATGGGAGAAGGGTAGACAAGGGTTGACCGTGACTTCCCCATGGCAGGCAAACTCTCAGCCTGTGAGTAGGAGTGGATCTTGGCTACTTTGTGCTACCTCCCGTGGACAGAACAGGGGTACAGAATCTGGACCCCTTCATATCTTCAGGTACTTTTCTATACTTTCCATTACCATTTCTGTTAGCTGCCTCTTCAACTATCTTTTCAAATAGATGTTCTGATTTGTAGACAGTGGTCTTAGATTTCCTTTTATTCAGTAGTATTCTACTGGAAACAAAGAAAAAATTAAGCACTCGAGAAACTTGAGAAAAATCTGCTTTCTAGTGTTTCTTTAAAAGTCTGACACGTTTTCAGAATATATTACCCAAATGATACTAAGTCAATAATTAGGCTCCCTTAGACAGCATCATATGGTCCAAGCTCTCCTTCAGTTTATCTTTGCATGATGACAAGTTTAAAGTTTCCATTTCCAATTCTGTTTTCTTTTCACCTACTTTATACTTCACTAAACATTTATTTACAGCAGAATCTTTCTCATAGTCTATCGTAATGTTACTGCTGAACCAGCTGTCTGCTATTACTCTTCAAACCCATTACCTTCCCATCAGTGATTTTCACGATATGTTTTTTCTGGTCTTTCTATGAAACCAGAAGATTTGTACAGTCATAAGGTCTTAATTCTGGATCTAGTATCTCTTTTTTCCTGATTGCTATCAGATTCAGGACTGAATTAACTCTCATTACTTCTTCCAGTTGTTTTAAGTACTACACAAAAATATCCTCCTGTAACCTACTTTGAAACACCTCTTGCATGTAACAAATTCTTCTTTTACAGCTTTTCATACATTTTCATACACATAGCAATATATCTATATATATCATACATATAATATGTCTGTATATATATATGATGATCACAGAGACCCTCATAAACCTAGAGAAAGACAAATGAATCAATCCTTCAACACAATCTTCAGGGATTTTGCATCTTCCATTTTCATTTGTGAAATTATTTCTGTGTCTGCCAGCCATGTGAATTTCAGGATCTACAAGCAGAGTGGTTGTTTTATAAATTATGCTTCTCTCACCTTATATTCCTTATATTGCAACAGATAGTTATATTCTATTTATGTCTTAGCCAGACTTGTTTGTAATGTGATCAAAGAACATTTCTCGGAATTTGTAGTGGTACTGCACCTCTCAAGATTTAGATACACACCTGTACCTAAGCTGTGTTTATGAACAGAAAGACTTATTCTTTCAGGATTATTTCCTGCAGGACTTTATAGATGAAGTATGTTTTCACATCTTGATGTAGAAATTCACTCAGCTTTATTCTCCTCCTGTAGATGTTTCCCTGTGGTTACACTTACTCATTTGCTGAAAAATCTTCCCTGTTTTGTTAGTATTTCCAGCTATGCTTTCCTCAATGTTCCTAATATATCTAAAAATAAAGACTTTTTAACTGATTGTTTTAACTGAGACATTATCACTCAAAAATTGCAAATCAAAAATATACAAAGTATATTATTATCTTTAAACTACAAGTCTAAATTCTAGATTAGTAGTAGTACTATCAAGCAAGTAGTACTAATTAAAGAATACTATAAAACAATAGTTTTGTACCTTAACAAGTTATATCAATACAGTACTCTCAAAACTAATTTTCTAAAACTACACTAATTTAAGTCAGTTTCGTGTACTTCCTTCTAACAATAATACACCATTGTTAGAATTGTATTATTTCTCATGATGAGTAAGGCCTTATACCATAACTACTCTGCTGTAAAATGAATATGACTATTAAGTGAGGGATTATTTCAGGATTTGTATTGCATTATATAGTTAATAAAAAGGACAAATCTTCAGTAAGCAATAGTGACTTAAATGTATGCGTGCCAATTTATACCATTTGAGGATATACCCCAGAAAGTCCTACCAGGTTTTACATAGTTTTTAATATTCTTTCTTCTTCTATGGATGATTTCATATAGTTCTTTTTTACAAAAATCATTGCAGTTGATGCAAGTTCTTTCTGGCAAAAATCTTCCTGCTACTATTGTTCAACACAAACTCTATCATTGGTGTAACTGTTTTAGAGATTCCAAATTTCCTCTGCTTTCTAATCCTTGTCTATAATGTCATCCTCATGCTCAGTAAAAAAATCTGGCAAAGAAGGTGCTTTTTTAATGGCCTCAAAATTATGCAAAGTACTGCCTGTAACTACACTAATTAAAAACTTTTAGGCACCATAAATTACATTCTCAGTCACATCTCCAATCATTTTCTAGCATATTGCTATTATTACTTCTATTATTATTACTGCAAATTACTTTAAGTATCAGAAGAGGCTTCAGAGTTATTTTAAATACCTAAAGCCAAAGTTCTAAACTGTATGATGACAAACGCTATTTATGTTTTATCATGGTATTCCTTTTATTGCAATCCAAATAATTCACATTATCTAAAGGATATTTCGTATAGATAATAAAATATGTAGGTAGCTACCCCATAGAAAAAAATAACTTTTATTTAATATTTCTGCTATAAGAGAGTCTGATTTTCAAAAATTCTCCTGATTTTATGGATCTATATCTTTTTGTTGTCTTTTTTTTAACTCCTTATATCAATATCAATACAAAGCACTCTTTCCACTAGCATTTTTCTTTATCTGCAAATAAAATCTGAAAACTTATGCCATACCATTTATGAACACAGCATGTTTGCTTTTATTCAGATGCTCCTTTTAAGTTAGCATTCCTACACTGAACAAGTACCATAAGTCTTTATTTTTACAGGAATGTTTATCTCTGCCCATAATTATTATTTCATGGATGCAGGAAGCAAGGTACTTTGATCTTCTGAAGGCACATTTATCATAAAAAACTTTAAATGCTGTCTCCAAATTGTTAAGTTTCTTCTTTTCCTTACTGGAAGTCCTACAATAGCAGATCCATCCAGCGTTTAGAAGTATATATATTCTTGAGTATATATGATCATGCTCAAGGCAATATTTTAGGCAAAGGGATGCACACATATGAGGAAAAAAGGTACCAGTATTGAATCAAAAGAGTCAGGAGAGTCCAGTGCAGAAAGGAACCAGAAACTTAGGTTAACAGAAGGAACCAAAAAAGAAGGGAAGAAGACAGAGAACTCAAGAGAAGGAGATAAATCAAGAAAATATTACCATAGGGAGAAGGAAAATAATTTCACCTTTTAATAAGTTAGACTTTACCAGTAACCAGCTTTGTAAGTCTCCCCCACTTTCTGCAAGTGAGCCATATAGAAATCAATTGTTAAAATAAAGACTAATGCTGTATTTTATTAAATCTATATGTCTTTAATATGGATTTTATACTCTTCACACTGATTTTACATTTCTACAAACATCTTTAAATCACAATTACATTAGGAACCAGCACATTTTATATGAAAGCAGAAGAACAATATTTTTTGACTATTCAAAATCATAAAAAAATTAATGAGTGCCATATTCTTCTTTTTCTATGTCTTCACTACAGTACTATCAGTCCCAGAAAATAATGGTATCAGCATCAAAGGAAGGGTCAGCAATCTTTCACATCAGAAGTTAGGACAATACTTTCAACATGGATTGTCAGAGAGGTAGCAAGTGAAAAGCTTCAGAAGGCACGGTAGCTAAAAAGAGTCAGGAAAAGAGAAAAAAACAGGGAAAGATAAGATAATAAAATCAAAAAGGACAGGAAAAACAAAATACACAGAAAATGGCAACCATAACAATTGTGTTTATTCATATTAGAAACAGTACAAGAACACTGACAGAAAAGGTAAGGAATAAGGCAGCCAGTCTTAAAGAGGTCTAGAGAAGAGACCTAGTACGGTATGAAATGCTCAGTTATTCCTCAATTAAGGTGACAGCCCACTCACTTAACTTTAGCTTGAGCAAGTCAGTTCAGAGGAGGATTCCTGTGAAGTCAGTAGACTGAAATGGGCACCTCCAGAGGGCGATTCATCCCATCCTAAGGTCTGAATCTTAGAGTTTGAATCACATAGTTGAAATGTAATTAATTTTGTGAAGTTCACTAGGTATTTACAAACTTAGCATCATATCTTAAAGCTGAAAACTTACAGATAACAACATCTGGATTAAAATGAGATACAGCATATTTTCAACTTCCTTTAATCTGAACAAGGAATATTTACAAATGACTTTCATCCACACAGACCATGTAATAGGCTTGAGCGGCATAATATTTTACTACTGAACACTACTTGTGTGCATTACACTGAGCACAAAAATGAAGATCGACCCTAACAAAATAAGGGTTTGTTTTTCTGTTAGAACTAATTAAGTACTACTGGGGCTTTATGTTTATCTGCTGCAAATAAAAATTAAAGCTTGACATCACTGGGATTCTGTATTCACAACATAACAGTAAGGGCTGATTATAAAATACAGCATGAAGTCTCTTATTTAGAACTTCTAAAAGTTTTTTGAATGAATATGAATAGTACAGTTATGTCAGTTTTTCAGTATTCAGATCTTCACTGGGTGCCCTTAAAAACTGCTGCTCAGTGACAAAGACATGGCACAGGAACAGGAAACCTATCACACAGCAATTTATAGAATAGTTCTTACGTAGACCTATCTCTATCAGCAGAAATTAATACACTACATTCCAAAAAGTAGATGTTACCATTTCAAAATTAATTGTGAACTGGCACCATAAGGCCTCTCCCTGCTCCACCCATTTTCCACTCTCTGTCTCCAGTCAGCAAAGGAACAGTTTTAGAGGGGATGTACATTTACTGCTGTACATCTGCTCAGAGTTCAGTTACACTAAAGTGTTGCTCAGGTGGACAGTTACGGTGTTTTATGCATACCACTGAGTGAATGTAAGAAAATGGGAGGTCCTTATCTCTGTAGAAAAAATAAACAGGTTTTTGCATGGTAATTCATGAAGACCAGTTATATTCACTGTGTGAATAATAGTTAATTGCTCAGTTTAAAACACAAGATTTCCCTAAGCATTTACTCTGCTATAATACCATATATACTCATAGGAATAATGCAGTAACTAAGCACATAAATTAACAAATTACAGAATTAAATGTTTTGGCAATTTCCTAATTTATTTTATTTTATTACAGCTTATGGATGAAATCCACATACTGATGTCTAACCTGTAACAAATGCCAATGTAAGTAATCCATTGTTCTACAGCCACATTTGATTATGAATGGATTGACTTTGCCTAGTCCTGCTGAATAATGATTATTTAGCAGTTTCTATTTTCAATTTCAGCATTATTACAATTAGGTTTTACACACAAATTTTGCCACTCCTAAGTGTTATTGCCTGCCTGCCTGCACTCTTTCCCAAATGCTAGTGAGTAGAATTAACAGAAATATATATTAAAAAATGGCTTTGATTTGGTCATATCTAATAGTGGGGTTTTTAAGAGCTAACCTGGGAGAACAGAACATTGGGGCAGTCATCATTTTCTAGTAGGATAATGCATTTTGTGATTCAGGTTGGCCCTGAAAGTCAATTTAAAGCCTTTCTTAGAAGAGATCATGTTAAAATAAAAATGCACAGTGAGTAAAGTACAACTCAGCACAGCAGTTAGTCAGAAAACTGAAGTCTCGCTCTGTTTTCCATGTAAGCACAAAGCACTAAATACAAAATATTACTGTAAACACTTACCTGACTCCTCCCTTTCACCCTATTATTTCTCCTATGCTCATTAAGTTTTTTTAATCTTTCCTTTCCTTCTGTAAAGGAAAATAATTTCCTCCTCTCCATTTCAGTTTCTTTCTTTGCTTTTTCCTACTCACCTGCACAATTTCTGAAATTCCAAATTTTAAAAGGGCTACAAATCCAATCCTGGGGTGAAATACCAAGTTCTGAAAGGTCTTAGCATAGCTGAAGATCAGTGAGTGTTTGTGTTCTCTCATTTCCAACAAATTCGTAAAATCACCAGAATAAAGTTCATCAATGAAAATCTATTTAGATAACTGTAGTCTTAGAATGAAATCACCATTCTGTGAAGAGCTCTGCTCACACAGCAAAACATAACGATGATTTTTACTGATTTGAACTATATCATGATCTCTGGTACCTTATTTTTATGCTTATCTGTTAAGGGAAGTGCGCATTCACTTCTCTCCTTTAGTAGCCATTCTAAATGATGCACTGAGTGCTTTAAGGAACGAAATTATGTCTTTAAACACTTTATAACCACCTTATTATATGTAGAAGATAAAAATAGCTAGCGTTAAGACTAGCATATTGTGCAGAAATGTAAATATTTTCTCTCCTGTAACAATTCATAAACAACATTTATTACCTGCAACCACTACATATATTTTTAGATGCCAGCTCTTCTAAACACAAAATCCGTCTTTACAATATTTTTTCAAGTAGCTTAATAGCCATAATATCAAATGCTGTTTCACACATAGTATCAACATGTGATGTTTCACTGACATGGTAACAGGCAGTTAGCTCAGTGTAAGTTACTTTGTAGAAGACAGTGCCAGAACTTCAAGGTGTTACCTCTCAGGAATCATGAACTCCTGCAGTCTTAAAGATAATATGACATATGACAAGCAATGAGAGTAATGCAAATATTTAGGAACCAACATTGACTAACTAAAAGAATGATATCTATATGCACTATAGAAATCTGCCCAAGAAAGAAACACCAGAATAGTTTCCTGTTAAAATAATGTGCCCTCTAACAAAAAGAAAAAAAGTATGCTTTATTTTACTATTGTTACAGTCATCTTGGTACATAATCTATTCATATGGTCACATGCTGAAAGGATTATTAATTTCTGAATTTTAAGCTCTAGCAGAAATCATGCATCTTGTTAGTTAAGTTTAGTCATAGACATAAATATGCAATCATAATCAATATTAAGAAGAAAACTGTCAAATAAAAGCTTAAAACTTATTAAAATATCTGTGACAAAAAAACCCCACTGCATTTAAAAAAAATGCATGCATTTAAGGGGATGCCCTATCACATTGCTTTCAGTATATCTGCTGACTCTTTAGTCTTCATGAACAACTTCCTAGGGATCAGCAAAGTAATAATTAAGAAAAGCAACCATACTGTTCATAAGCTTCAACTTATTGCCAGTAGGTGCAATAATCCACTGAAATTATTCATTTA
Organism: Pseudopipra pipra; assembly: GCF_036250125.1. Taxonomy (NCBI): domain Eukaryota; kingdom Metazoa; phylum Chordata; class Aves; order Passeriformes; family Pipridae; genus Pseudopipra; species Pseudopipra pipra. The sequence continues at coordinate 62,916,571 of NC_087550.1, read as the reverse complement.
TTTTTAGGAAGGTCATAGATCACAGAAAAATGTAAATCGAAGGGACCAGGGTTTAGAAACCTGAGATTTTTTTTTTCTGCTGTCTAGTAAGACAAACATTATCTAAAAGTCATAACTCACCATGTGGAAAAAAAAATCATCACAGTCTTATGAGTGTTACATGAAGAGGGGAAAAGCAACGAATTACTTAATTTATGATCAGCAGATTTCAAATGATGGGACATGTCCCACTTGAAGAAGGTGCAAACTGTATGTTGGAAAGGAGAAGCATTATTTTTTCACCTAGCACTTCCACAGCATCTCATTTGGATCCCTTTGTATTCAGTGGTGAGGCTACACCACCAATAATGTGTTTGGGGCTTCTTGTTACGAGACAGACATTGAGGTGCTGGAGCACCAGAGAAGGGTAATGAAAGAGTTGTCAAGCACTGGAACAGGCTGCCCAGGGAATTTAAAAGATATGTAGACATGGCGCTTCGAGAGACAGTTTAGTGGTGGACTTCATACTGTTAGGTTTATAGTTAACTTGATGATCTTAAGGGCCTTTTCCAACCTAAATGATTCTATGATTCTGTTCTATGATTCATTTGTCTGTTTGCATCTGCAGTGTGGAACCCCATATGCAAGAGGCAGAGGTATAGTGGGACAGAAGAGAAGCTTTAGTTAGGAGAGATTTATAGGACCATTTGAACCTTTGTGTGTAACTGTTCCTGGAGTAAGCAGAAAAGAAGGTTTTCCACTTAAAAGGGTCATGTGCAGGAACTGGAAAAGAAGGTGAGGTTCCAGAAGACACGGGGAAGGGTATAACTAGGGCAGGTGTGGAGTGAGCAAGAGTCAGTTAGAGAGCTGTAACCATGCTTTGTAGTAAAGTGACTTCCAACTGATCCCAGTATATTTATCCAACTGTGATCTCTCCACCTCTTACAGAAACTCCTTTTCTGATACCTATTCCAAATTCTTCATTCACATACACTAATCCCCAGACCTATCAATGCACATCATCACTGCTTCTGTACCCATATGCCTTGTCTAGTCTCATGAATCCCTCTTTCATCACTCACGGATGACACCAGGAAATCACCTTTTTCTACACTATAGCAGAAGTCACTGTCTCCTCCCTTACATGTTCCTTTCTGACACAAGACAAAGATTCCCCTCCATCTCATATTCACCTAGTAGCTCAAGTCTGAGCAAAGACAACTTCAGAATCATATAAGTTAGCAACAGGTATTTGGGAAGATAATACAAAACATGCACAAATCACCTCATTTTACATATATGTATCAATACCAGAGTAAGAAATATGGAACACAAAAGTTAAACAGAGCATGTTCACCTGCACCTTTCTTTAGTCCCTTTTAAAACACTACTGTCAATAACATTGTTTTCCAGTATTTTTTTTAAATTTAATAAAATACACCATAATAGTTCTAGATAAATTATTGCTTCAAGATAAACATATTTATACCATTTGAATATGGCTTATAATTTGGTGTGCCTAAAATTTGACATCACCATAATTCCTAATATAAATATGCACAGTATGTTAGAAAAGATAACATCTCTACAAATTACTTACGGATGTGCTTGTATGACACTCAGGTCAACAGGAAGTAAGGTATGTCAAGGGCAACTAAAATACAAATATTTTATGATGCTGGAAAATTTTCAATAGCAAAAAAAAAAGTATCCGGAGCTGCTAAAATCTGTGCAAACACCAGTAAGGTGGCTTGAGAGCCCTGGCATCTCACAGCAGCAAGATATTCCTGATCACTAAGAGTGATATTCCAACCCTGTGGTAGGCAGGAACTTCAGGTTCAAAACCTGTACTTTAGGCTCATTGAGGCTGTGAAACCCTAAGAAACAGGGAGAAAGAATCTTCTCTTCAATTTGCAGCCCCTGCTGTTAGAAAGAACAGCTACAAGTGCCTGCCTTCCTGAGTGGCAGAACTGGTCACAGCCTGCTGAGCTCACAGTTTACGGTGTGATGGCTGCTGTAATCCAACAGCCACTGCCTCTCTCTGATGATAGATATGGCTGAACAGTGGGGTCAGCAATATCTGGCCACTCTGACAGCCAAGGCTCCTGGATCACCACAGATCCTGCTGTGAGATCCTTCAGGGTCAACAATAGGTCTCACTCCAACTGTGAATATTTTCCTTTTATCACCTGCAATCTTTATCACTTTTTCAGACTGTTTAGGAACAGGTGGACCAGCAAAAGTGCCAGTACAAACTTTTGTGAGGTGGCAGTGTGAAAACTGCCCATTAGTCGCTATACTGTTCCTTATCTTCTAACACTTTACTGATCCACAAAGAATTTTAAGTGACTGTATACTTCATTTTGTTAACAGTTTTTGGTTACAGAACTTTTTAAAAACTTTTTTTCTTTTCTGTGAATCTGCTGACTCCTTCAAATAACTTGCAAAGCTCTAAGACAAAACTACTTGTAGAAAAGCCAAGACGATGGTCACCTGTTACACCTATCAATGTTCTTATTAACTGTATTCTTTATCACATTTACTGGCATTTTGTCTGTCATGGTAGCCAGAGTTTTGAGTTCCATTAGTTCATGACTAGCACTAGAGCCCTTTTTAAAACTAGGGTCAAATTCGTTACTTTCCATTCCTCTGTTATCAAGGCTCATCAATTTAATTTCTGACTTTTTCTAGGACTACTGAATGAACATGTTATTTGGCAATTTATTAAAGTTTATTCTATCAATTTGTTAAAACATCTTTTACTGATATTTCAAATCTGAACTATTCCCTGTAAAAAATGGTTTCTATGTAGGGATGTCCCTAATCTCTATCATAAACCTTGCCAAGGCAATGAATCCAGTTGTTTCTTTCTGTGATGGCTTTGTCTTCAATATTCTCCCTAACCACAATTATCTCTTAAACTTACCTCCTTACTAGCAAAACTTACACTTGAAAAAAATGGGGTTTGGCTTTTAGAATTTTAGCCCATTGCATTTCAAAATCTTTTTGTTCTGCCTTATAATAGGTCTACATTTAACTTGCCAGAATTGTGCTCTTTTCTGCTTTGCTTGCTTGGATTTTAACTTTTTTAAAAAGCTCTATTAATTTCTAGTAATTTCCTTTACTGTTGAATTGTGTAAGATAATTCTTATTCAACTGGGTTAGACTCAGAAAACAAAGCCCCTGTGAATTTTTTAATATTTATTTAAACTGTATCTTCATTAGTATGCAATTCTTTTTTACACAACACTGGGTCTTTTTTTCATTTTATTTAAATCTTTTTCTCTCCTACAAGTATGAGAAACTTGAATATGATATCTCACTATTGAATGGTTCTTCTATTTGTTGTGTGCTGATCTTGACTAAATCAAGGGCTGTCCCCCTCTTCTGGATTCTCTAGCTTGTTTGCCCAAAAAGTAGTTCTTGATGATATCTGAATACACAGCCTGTGCAAGATGGTGTAATGTAGCAGAATGTTAAGTTTATCCAATCTGTACATATATAACCAAGGACTCTTGCTACAATCAAGCTTTTGGGTTGTACAGCCTCTCCAGTCTCCCATAGTATTTCACAGCAACCGTCTCCATCCCATCAACTAGCCCAGAGCTCTTATTAAACTTCTCCTACTCAGCTACAGAACCACTTGTAATTAAGCTTTTTTGTTTATTCTGATAAAATTATTTGACTATAATTTCTTTGGTACATACAGCATCATTTGTCTGCATAGTCTAATCTCTGTATCAGACAGGCACTAAACATTCCATCATCTCTGTATGACTCTGACATTTCATCGTCCCTTTGAAAGAAAGGAAAGGGTTACATGCAGACCCACTTACAGAAAGAGGGTGACATACCTGGGGAATTTCTAATGGAATTCATCCTTAACACTCTTCTGAAGAATCATTACCCTCAGGGCACAATGGAAACAGAGCACTATGAGATAGCAATGTGCCAAGATACCAAATAAAAACTAGTCTAAGTTTCTTCTCAAAAAAAATCAAATGGCATTTGAAAAAAAGACTGACAAATGGCACAGTTGTGGTTATTCAAGATTTCTGTACCAAGAGAGGCTGTGTCAGGAAGGGAACGAACTAAGGATGCTATGGAAGTATTAAAAGTCCTTTAACCTTCTGCACACACTGCAGAACTTTGTGATATTTGCATTTACTTCCCTATATGAGGAGGGAGAATGTGTTCTTACAGCTACAGAGAAGAGAAGAGAAGAGAAGAGAGGGATGCTTTCAGGATACAATGCCAGTAGCTACTGACTTGAGTTTGACAGCTGAGAAGGCCTCTGAGGCTAGCATTTTTTCTGTTGGCTGCAACTCACTTCTTTCCCTTTTGTGAGGCCTCTAGTTGGAGAACCTTCTTTCTGCACTAAATATGATGTGACATTAGGCACAACAGAACCTAACAGCTACACTACAGCATCCAGCAGGTATTCGTTATTATTTATTTGTATTACCACAAATCTTGGAAGGCCTTACCCTGGACCACTTCACATTACGCTGGACCACGAATAAACACAAAACAAAATATAGATGTGCTTAAATTCTACATAAAGAGACAACAGAGAAATTATGGCAGAGTACAAATGCAATGACACAGTACTACTGTGATATGTGTTGGTATTAATATACCTGCAATATATCTGTTGTCTAGTGAGATTGTTTTAAGCTTCACAGTACATAAAACTTTTAAGAAGAAATTTAAAGGAAGATAGTGAACATTTCTGTTTATGAAGAAGTCAACCAATACATGAGAGGCAGTCGAGAAGAAAATATCCAGTGTGGTCTGAAAATGTAATGATTGAATGATGGAAGTTGGCATCCTATGTTGATCAAAACCAGAGTCAAACTCTTGATACTGAAGGAGAGGTATCAGGTAGAAGTAGTCTTGATGGGCCTTGAAAATAAAGACAGATAGCTTATCTTTATTGCTTTAAACTGAAGGAGGAAATTGAAAATAGCAAAGGAGTAAGTTTGGAAAAAGTATTTACAGTAGCGTAACACTTTGACTAGCTAACAAGCATGGCAAGGCTGCAATTTGTCAAGACAAAAGTAAGAGATTTTCCAAGAAAGACATGATCCATGAAAAACCTGGCTGAAAAAATAAAATCATCTGACAGAGAAGAATGACCATCCCTAAAAGATTGGAAAAAGATTCCCAAATGCAGATTTACCCTAGACTTGATGACAAAACAAATGACAGCATGACAGTGTCTTTCATAGAGAATGTAGAGATTTTCTAAGGGCATCAACCTAAATATGAAAAAAACTACTAACAGAAGACCAATAGTTCTAACTAGAAATAAAGAACTGAGAGCACTGTTGAGGAAAATTTTCATGCATTACATCTGCTTAGGATTGGAAAACAAGAGGTATATGAAACACAAAACATTGTTTTTCCCATAAATACTGTGAAATGAGAAAATTCTTTCATGTCACATTTATTATTAACTTATTACAGCTATCTATGCTGCCATGTTTTGACTTTTAAGGGTTGAAGAAAAACAATGTTCATGACGTTAGATTATGAGGAGTGCCTCATTCGACACAAAGACATGCTACATCCAGTTTGAAGACAGGACAGTCATGATACAAGCCAAGTGCAAACAGCAACAGAGAAAAAGATCTCACAAACTTACAACTAACATGCTTAATGTTCAGGCACATTCCTTTGCTTTTCTTCTCAGTGCACAGAAGGAAACTTACTCTGTTGCTGTAGTTCAGCATTTCAGCTCTTGAGGTATTCTCAAGTCCACACAATGTGTAGCTGTGCAGCAAATGCCCACTCCCTACATTCCAAAACATCATCTCCTCTTGTTATCTTATTTCCAACTTTTCTCCTGGTTTCAGTCTTTTACAGCATCACAGCATAGGTTAAACCAAAGAAACAATCAGATCAGGTGCTCAACAACAGAGGTTAGCAGCACTGAGTAGTGGAGAGCTGGTACAGCTCCTCCTGTAGCAGGAGACAATTCAGAGTTCCTTTTCTTCCAAGCATTTGTAGCAGCTCTACTGCAGGCAGAACAGAGCTGTGCCCCAACACTATCTCCCTCAAAGTACTAGGAAGCTGCCGTCATGGGAAGGAGAAGCAGTCACACCCAGGTGATCTGTCTCTCAGTGGTGAGGAGTGAAAAATATCGGATACAGATGAAACATCCAGGGGATTCCTCATACCCCACTCACTGGCACATCACTTTCCTTCCTTTTCTCCTCCGAAACTAGATCTGTTCTGAAGCACTTCTTTTGGTCTAGAGCACAGCTAAAGAGCTGTGTTTTAGGTTGGTTTTGGGTTTTTTTCCAATCACCTAATCTCCCTCTACTTTTCTTTCTTTTACTCAACTTAATGCAAGTAAGAATATATATGGCCAATAAGATCAAAAGGTAAAATCAGTAAACCAATAGTTCTAAACATTTTTAAAAAATATGCCAATCAATTTTTTTTATGCAAAATGAAATATCCAATGTTCTCAAATCATGATTTCATTGCATATTGAGAAATCTGCATTTCATTTTATATTGCAAAATCTCAACAGAATCACTATCAAAGTTTTTAAACTAGAACTCTGAAAATTCCCATCCTGTAACGAACATAATAAAATTGTGGTTTGAGCGCTGTTGAAGATGATGCATTTCAAAATCACTAAGTTTTGTGTTAGAACAAGAAATTACAGCTTCTGCTTAGCACTAATTTTATTTAGCAATCCAGTGTCCTCTGTTCTTAGTTGTAACTGTCACCTTGAATCCTCGGTTTATACAGGTAATTCACAACTAGTCAATGCATCTTCTTCAAAACTTCAAAGTCCTTATACTCCCCTCCAACAGAAAACAAAACAAAAACCAAAACCAACCAAAAAAAAAAAAAAAAAAGTAGAGAAAAGCAGTTACCAAACGTTTTAAACTTAAATCTATCATATATTCAGTGCAATGAAAAATACCAGTAGCTATGCATTTAATTCTCCTTTCAGGTGTATTTTTGCCATCCAATTTCTGGTTCTGTGTTTTCTTTGGGGTTTTGTTTTTGTTTTCTTTTTTTAATTGGAGTCTTTAGTCTGCTTCTGATCCAAGTCTGATTTCTTCTTTGGTCATGCTCTTTCTTCAAATTATTTTCCTTTCATTCTGCTCTTGTGCCAAGCAATAAAAATAATCCCGTCCTCCTTAACCTTCGCTCATCAATTACTGTCTGTGTCCTTGCTCCACGAGACAGAATCTCTAACTGTCCTTACACACAACTCCTCTAGACCTTTACAGCCCCTTGATATTCACAAATTCAGTAACATTTCCAGTTTTTCCATTTTTTTGACACTAAGACAATTGAAAATATTCTTCAATTTGAATACCAGAAAGGAAATACATCATCATAAAAAAGGGCATAATTTACAATACTCCTTTTGTTATACAGTGAAATCCCTACATATAGTTTTTGCTCATTTGTATATAAAAATAAGAGTCAAAGCAATGACTGTACCCATAGCTACAGGAAAAGAACTTCCTCCTTAATGCAAGGATAGATATTTATAGTTATTTTGGGGTGAATCCACTGATATATGATATGGGTAATATGTAGTTCCTGCCTAAAACTTAGCTAATCAGCATGTATTATCAAATTCACTCATAATGCCAGCTCAGTCAAATTTAACCAAGTTACACTGACACGAGTGTAAGCGTATATTTATTAAAATGTCAATGTTCAACCCAGCAAGACAATTATCTCAGTAAATCAGTTTGCAATATCTACACAACTATTAGGGATATAAATGGTTTTATAGAGCTATACATTTCAGAAAGTTTATGGGTGAAAATACAGAGCAAGTCACAGACATGCTATTCTGAAAATAAAGAAAATTAACAAATTAAAAGTCTCTACCTAATTGCAGTACAGAAGGACTTGAGGTTTCCACGTTGAATTACCCAAGAATAATGAAATCCTTTAACGAGTATACTTCATATATTTTCTAAAAAGAATTGAAGTAATTTGACATAAGTCAAACCTCTTGATTAATTTTTTGTCATCATTAGATTGTCAACATCAGTAAAGACTAACTATTGAAAAAGTCAATCATTTCAATGTACTTACAGCTTAATTTTCTCATGTGACCAACTATCCACAAAGCCTCAGTGCCATTAAGAAGTTTTGAGGAATATAGTATTTGGTACTGCCAAAAAAACATAATTAAAAGAATGCATGTAAATTATAATCATTTTCTAATTAGAAATGTTTTATGATTAGTTCATGTCTAAAATACATACATTATCCCAAAAGGCAGGTTCCAGCACAATCAATGATACACTGACAGAATTCACAGTTAGGAGTCACAGTGGGGTCCTGATCTTGCAACTGAACTTTCACAAAAAGAACCCCGCACTACTGCAGAATCTCCTGAATTTCAATAGGGCCCTACCCACACATAATCAATTACAGTCTGCCTATGTGGGAGTAACAACAGCGAGAACAGGACCTGTTCCTCCACACACCTGCAAAAATACCAAGATTAAAAAAAATAAAATTAGTAACATGCAGCAAAACCTATTGATAGCCTGTTTTATTACAGCATTTAACACATAATAAAGGAGTTCCATACATCTCTAAGTTGCATATTATTTACAGGAATTTTCAGCTCGTTCTTTAAAGAATTTTGGCTTCAAATTGCTTGTGGATTTTACATGTAGTGGCAGCAAATTATGGGAGCTTTTACTGATACATACTTGAAATTTAAACTTTTAATTATTATTTTCTCAAAATTAATTATCCTAGTTTCTTTGGTCTATTATGCAAGTCACTTTTTAGTGCTTAAGCCTTCTTAAAATCTGTCCCACAACACCCATTTTAGGGACACAGCATAAGCTTGTGAATTTATTGAGGTGTGCGTAATTGTGAAAGTGTCTGACCACACAGAGTAGCATCCAAAACCAAAGTCTTTGAAAATACATAATAAAAAGCAGTTTAGTGTTAGTCATTTTTAGACTAAAAAGGAGCAGCTTTTTGGAACAAAAATCCTCATGAAAATCAGTGATAATTAATTATTTGCTAGGTTTAAGCACTTAGTGAAGGTGTTTAAAACACAGGGAGCACCCAACATGTTAAACAAGAATATAACACCACTTTGCTGCTCAAGAAAACTTAACATTCATAATTTGACCTTACTCTTCTTATTAAAAACACATTTATCTTGATGTTTAAAAGGAAAATGCTATAAGTTACAATGTTTTTATATATTATAAACCATTTAAAAGCAGGTTAGCCCTAGGTGCCATTAAATAATATTTAACAGGTGACACTATGCAAGATTCATGGTAATAAGGGTTATAAGAACCTAAGAACCACCAATAGACACTATAAACATGCAGAAAACATTTCTTCATTCCTGTAATACAGACAGCATTGGGGAAACAATTATATTAAAAAAAAAAAAAGAAATCTGGGACCAAATGAAAATATTTGGGAATCTAACAGAAAAAACAAAATTTTCATAAAACACAACGCAAGTTTGGTTTGGATATTTTTCTTTTTTTTTTGGTAATGATGAGTTGGTCTCCTCTTGGCTTTGATTTCATGAAAAACACTATAGGAAAATTAGCAGAAAAAGGAAAAGAATATCACAAGTTTTTGTTCCTTGCTGCCAGGTTGAAAACTGGGCAGGAGGACAATCAAAAAGTTGAAATTTCAGGATGGTTATCTTACAATAATGGACTGGCAGTGTTTCTTCTCATGTTGCTGCTTTTAAATTTCACATTTCATATGCATGACTCTTAGGCTTCTGTTACTCTGAGAAATTCAACTTTCTAAAGAATATGCTACAGCGCTACAGTTCTGTTTAAAAACTGTAATATCTTGACCCCTGTCTAACATTCCACAGAAAGTTTAAAAGTATCAGACATGTGCCAAATTAGTGTGCCTACACAGTAAGTGAAGCAGTACCTCTGGCAAGTGTAATCCCATTTCTCATTGACTGAGATGAATGGACAGACCAGACCTTTCAGGACAATTGTGACAAAATCACACAGCTACAGATTTAGCATTTCCCAAGTCGCAGTGCAATGTGGTAACCTGATGCAACTTGATCCTAATATTGTTTTCTATCCCTGTATCTAGCTCCACATCTTTCTTCACAATTTAAGTTAATTGGAATACAATGCATATTTTCTGTACTGTTCCAAGAGTGTAGACTGTAGGATGGGTCAGGGACACATAGCAGCAGTCGAAATTACAGTCAGTTTCTGGAGAGAGCTGAAAACACAGTTTAACAATTTTGACGGCCTAAGAGTAGCTCAGAGGTAACACCCAAACAGTCAAAGAAATTAAACAATGAAGTTGTCTCAACAGTTCCCTTCTCTGACATGGACAGGAAAAACATGTTTCTAATCCAGGTATAGAAACTACTATAAAATGGAATGATTCTCAAGCGGTTTGGGAGACTAGAAGGCCCCGGCAAAACCAAGTTTTCTTCATGACTAGCAGAAGTAATGAAGTCTAGTTACCTATCAGCAAGCTTGTAGGTGCCACCAACACACTTCTGCAGAACCCCGGCCCAAACCTAGCCTGGCTGTTTTCCCATTCCCTTCTTAACAGATTTCCCCAAATTCCAGCTTCTGACATTTAGCAGAACAAGAGGCAGCTCACATTGTGGCTAGGTCTGAACTACACATGTGTTGACTGGCAGCCCAACCAAGCATGCCGACCTGCAAGTCAACAAGTTGAACAGAACAGAAAATTTCTGAGTCTGTGCTGCAGCTTTTTCTACCCTGGGGGCACTAATTTGAGTCCCTTCTCTACTCACAGCTGCTAAGTTTCATTCAATTTGCAGAAACTTGACTTTGTGACCTCTAACTCTATATCAAATAGACCTGAAATTAAGCAGTGGATTCAAAAATTATTAGGAGATAAAACTATCCTATATATCATGTTTTGTTCAGAAACTAGGCATGAAAACACTGTAGCATAATCACTGGGAAAATAACTAATGATTCTTATGTCATTTATTGTTTTCATTGAGGAGTTACACAACAAAGTCAGCTATAACAGAACACAGATTTTTATGCGGTGATAGCATAAACGAATCCAGAGAATGTAGAGACTGTTTCAATAAAACGGGCTTTGTTTTGCCACAGTGAACAGGGCCCTAAATACAGGTTGCTTCATGAGGGTGAAAATTTAACAGAAATACAATTTTATATTTCTTTTTAACTTACCAAGAGTATAACTGACTGCCCTTCGTGGATATCCCTGCTTCTCTTCCAACTCCATGCTGTCTTTCCTAAGGCTTAAGAAAAGTTCAGTGATACATAGATCAGTAAAGCAGTGCCATCAAGTCTAATCAAAGTCTATTCAGTATACCTCGATTTTGTAGTTTCTGGTTGGTGGGGTTTTTACAGGTTTGTTTTCGTTTGGCTTAGTGTTTTTTCTTTTTAATAAACATAGTGACTTTTAATGCATCACTTTAAAATTCTGATCTCAGTACCTGGATGCAGATACTGGTATTCCAAATTAAGGAATAATTTTCAATAATATGCAAATCCCAGTTCTCTTCTCTATACATGGCATCCACAATGCTCTGCTTACCCTTTCTATTGATATAGCACTAAATTTTGACTTGTGTGTTTCTCACCAAGGCATAGTTGCAATCAGAGGGTTTTATTTGTTGCTGGATTCCAGGAACTGATGAAAGAAGGAAAGAAATTGAAAAAGTATAATGACCTCTCTAAAACTCCAGTAAAAAGAAGAGAGACAAAGAATAATCAGTGTGCAAAAGTTAATAGAAAACTGGACATTAGAGGAAAGGTTAGCAGGACACAATGGGTATAAGAAGAGTCAGGGAAGTGAAAGTGATTTGACCAAAAGGGGACAGAACAAAAGAAACAAAATTATATTCTTAGCATAGTAATGAAAATGAGCTTTTCAAAACCGTTTTGAGATCTCTTCTTCTCCTGCAGTAAAAGCATTACATCAATTCAAAAAATGCTTTAGGAAAACCTTAATGCCACTTAACTTGAACCATTCAACTTTAAGCATTTGGAGTATCTAAACTCTGCTCAGCTAAACAACTAAAGTGCTTAGATTTGAAAATAAATGTAATGATATTGTAATCATTCACTGTGTCAGTCGTATTGAGCACACATTCAAATCTGAGCCCCAACTCCTTACCCAAATAACAGGCAGACCCACACTTCGGCTCTGGATCCAGCCTATTGGTTACCAGATAGGCAAAGTCAAGTACAAGAGACGTAAAAGACTACTGTGGATTCAGACTCTTCTCTGAAAAGCCATACTCATGCAAGTATTTTAACTTAAATACAGGATTAATTGTTTGGTGAAGCAGAATGTAAATAGTTAAGTGCTTAAAGTTAATTCAAGAATCAGCTCCCTAAAAGAAAACTAAAGAAAAAGTGGCCGAGAAAGAACAAAGAAATGGATTGTTGAATCTGTATTAAAAATAAATGACCTCTGGGTTACATCTCAATGCACTGTGCCTGAAAACTGCTGCTTCTTTCTAGCTTAAGTATTAAACTTTGTTTTTAAAACATGTAATGGTAAAGAACCCTGGCAAAGGTTAAATTAGTTCAGTGGTTGATAACAGTACTAAAGTAATTCTTAACACAGGGTGTAGTTCAGATATTGGTATAAAGGGTTCACCATCTCTCTTGACTATTTAAACACACCGGCATTTCCAAACCCAATTGGGTAAACAGTTGGAACAGGGTTAATAACCTCTATTCCAACAAGAAAAACTGTGGAAATCATAAGCAACTAACAGGGTTCTGTCCCTTTTAGTTCTTACTCTACAATAGTTACTAAAGGGAAACAGTTATTGAGCCATTTGTTGAAATACCAAAAAAACGTTTAGGGCATCTCTCAGCATTCTGTGAAGTTCTGACTACTGTGATCTGTTTCCTGAACTGCATTGTGTGCACTCTTATTTTTAACTGTCACCTATCTAAATTACCACTAAGCCAAAATCAATTCTCAACAACTATATTCTCACATGCAAGCCCCTGCTACCATATTCCATCCTTTATCTATAGCTGTAAAAAAAAAAGGAACTCGCTCGTTTTAAGATACATGTTTAATAAATCCATACATATAAAAATCATTACTTAATTATTATTAAGAGTAAGACTAAAGACCTGATAAGGCAGTGAATTAGAGAGAGAATTAGTTCCTCTGCAGATTCAGTTACCTTTTCTTGAAATGGCTAAACAAAATAATGTTTTGTTCTCAGAAGAATTACGAACACTACCAAAATTTTATAAACGTTGTGAAGCTCAGAGTTCAAAATTTCCCAGAAATTGGGAAACTAGAGAAGCAAATGAACAACTTTCATCAAGTTGTCTTACAAGAAATAAACTGAACAGCAAAAGAGCAAACAAATTAGTACTAGCTAAGAGCATTTCCAGATCCCTCACTCCTCCATTCATTTCAGTAGCATTTCATTTAAATGCAGGCATACGTATCTGCAAAGTTTAAGCTTCAGTCTTTCAAACAGCTTCACATATCTGAACTTCACTCTTCTAAGTAGTGCTGCTGATAAAACTACTCGTGAACAGAGTCAAGCACAAGGACTAACATTAAAGAAAGAAATAAAGAAATTAGCTAATGAATGCAGAGTATCACTAACAATTATTTCTGAAAAGTGAAGGACAGCAAGGAAGAAAGCAAAGCTTGAAAAATAAAGAGCTGATATATGAGGGGTGGAGAAGAAATTAGGTTATGACCCCAGAAATTACCCTACAAAAATTTAACTTCAATACCTATAAAATAACAGAATCAATGCTAAGCAGAAAAAAATAATAGAGCATCCCTAACTTAACAGTCATGAGAACCACGCTATTTTCTCACCATTTGATGAGTCCTCTTCAGTTCCAGGCTGAAGTTCATGCATGCTGTGGAGAAGATCACTTGGCAACTGCTCTGCTGTAATTAATCCATGAATAAAGAATAGGCTTCAGTTTTCACAGATACCGAGCCAGCACTTTTCACAATCATTAAATCCACAAAAATATTAAAACATTTAGAATTTACAGTTAAGCCATTTTAGCAAAACTTTACCACAGAACCTAAGTTTAATACCAAATCCTTTCTTAAATCCTCAGGGACATGTTCGTTATTATGAGTCAGGCCTATAGATATTGGAGTCAATATTAAAAGATGTGAACAAAATATAGTAAATTCAACTTTTTGACAACAACATCATTAGTCTTTATGATAAACTGAGCATTTTAGAGGCTTAAAAAAAAAGCTAAATGGAAAATGTCCTATTGAAAAATTAGGAGGTAAAAAAAACCAAAAAAAACAATTTTATTTTTGATCTGCAAGTTCATAGGAAGTCTAATAAAGTATACGCAGGTCCTAAGCCAGCACATACTTCTTGCAGTCCTTACAGTCTATAGAAGCATCCCTAGATCAGGTCTATTCTGGCAAATTCAAAACTCTGTTTTCATTGTACAATAGTAAATTATGTCCACTTCAGTCCTTTCTAGATTACAAACTCTATCACTGCTAGCAGATTGAAATTGCAAAAGCAATTCCAAATCCCATATTTGTCAGGGCAAATCAGAAACTGAAGGGCTACAGAAGGAAGTAGAACACTCGCACATGAAAGAGGATGTCCAACTACAGTCAGTAGGTTATTAAACTGAAACTTTAAACTTCAAGTGATACAAAATTTACAGAGGAGGCCTGAAGGGAGGCCTGATTCCTCTAACAGGGATCTAGAAGGCTGGATGAAAATCAGGGGCAAGGCAGGGCTCAACTTAGAAAAATAAATAGAAAAAAATTCAAACTCCCACTGGCTGTATGCCCATATACAATACAAACACAGAAATACACACCAAAGTAATATGTAGGAGTGCAATTATTATAATTATGTGGGTGCATCTTAGCGCCCCCAAACTGGTCTAACTTACCTAGGAACTGATCCAGATGAAATGGAATAACATGCAAGAACCCAAGCAAGCCAAATAATCTAACTAAAAAGTTACATGGTAATGACACAATGCCAATTTTCATTACAACAAATTCCTCTAATCCTCACAGTTGTAAAATAAATCTTAGAAACACATAGCAAGGTAATTTGTAAAGCAATGCGTGCCTGAGTCAGAAGACAGCCTGCAGCTTTCTAACCACTCCTAGCTATAAGCTTCTGTCCTTTCAGCAGATAAGTACCTTGCTTTGTTTTTCCACCTCTCAGCTGGACTAGACAATTCAGTATATCCAAGCACAAAGTCTGCTGCATATAGGAAACTCCAAGTACAGGAAGCAGTGGGCATGTCATCTCAGCAACACAGATTATATTATAAACCACTCTCTCTAATGATTTTCTCTAGACTTTTAATTTACAAATTCAGGGTCTCAAGATCCTCCAGGGCCTAAATCCAGGATTCCTAAAGAAGGGCCTACTAGGTCTCTAGATTGGATCCAGGTGTTAACAGTTTCCCTCATCCAACATAAGACAACCTATGCAATGAATGGGAAAAAAAGCTATCATTTCCAGAGACAGAACTTTCAAAGGGCTGGTGCAAATCTAAGCCTAGAAGCTAAGGGCCATCAGAAACCTAACTGCACCTTGCCTGAAAAACAAAACTTGTTATTTCAGCCTTGCCTCACTAACATAAAGACATTATGTTATGTATATGGAAGAAAAGACAGAAAAAATAAACTGAAAATATTCAACTGCACGTGCTCCTTCCCCTGGCAACAAGAGAATAGCTAATATGACAAATGCTGGTCATGTCACTTATTACAGTATGAGGAGATTCTCTGACAATTCAATGGCACTGTCTGAGGAGAAGAACTGAAACATAGGACAGGCACTACTAGGAGGTGTTCAGATAGGCCTGTAATGAGAACTGCATTAGGAAAGGAGTTCATTATAGAAACTGCAGCTTAACCTCATATTTGCTACCACAGCAGAGAAGACTTCCACCACTCTAATAAGCCCAAGTGGTTTGGAATGGAAATTTGACCTAAAGAATTGACATCACTTTTGGTGAGGCTACAAATCCCTTTCTCTCCCTTCTGTCTTCAGCTGTGTTCCTGCTGTGACTTTTTGGCTTCAGTAGTCACTGAGGAAACAAACTGATGATCCTCTCCCAGATGCTACAGCCAGGGAATGCAATACCCACCTCGTATTACATGGATTTTACACTACAGCAATTGCCTTTCTCACTCGTTCTGATTTTCAGTTAAATATTTACCCATTCTGATCCTTAAATTATTTTAATTGTGCATTATTTAAGTTAAGAGATATGCATGGAAGGCATAAACCAAGACTATTAAATTAGGTTTATGTTTTGGGCAGTCCTAAGTAATTCTGAGAACAATCATTATGTAATATCACTATTAGCTTCTTAAATCCAAAATACAAAAGCATAATAATGAAGAGAACTACTCAATGTGCTTACACATAATAATATACATTTCAGTCTGTACAGGATTGGGGCCTATGTGCATTAAGTATGGAATCTGAAAGCAAGTACTAGATATTAGAGGATGTAAAAATTTCACTTTCGTTAAAAATCTTAACAAAATGACATCTGAAAGGATAATAGTGTGATTCATATTAGAGAATACCAAGTATCATAGAAACAGTGTATCATAGAATACTGACATACCATCTTCTACACCTTATTTCTATACTCTGGTTGGAAAAATGGGTGAAAAATTATAGCTAGAATTATTTTAGGGCAAAAGTAAAGAGAAGTAGTATCAGCAGCATCATTTTTTTTTTTTTTACTGTTTTCACTGCTATTTCTACTGCAAAGTTTTATTTTCACAAGCACATAACCTTCAGGAAAAAAAAATTAAAAATATTTCTTTTCAGTTGAAAGGCACACTTTGAAAATTTTGCTCAGGGTAATTTTATTAAAAGAAGAGCAAAAACGTAAATACACTGCAAATCATTTATATTTCCTCCTTATTAATAGAATGGCTTTATGAACAGAAGTTTTTTTTATCTGGCTCATTTTCACTGAGAACCTGGTTTAAAAAATTAGGAATCTGTTTCTTTAGCAATACCAAACTTCAAATCCGAGGAAAATATAATAACAAATGCCTAAAATTAGTTATGTGATTACTTACATG
Source organism: Pseudopipra pipra (assembly GCF_036250125.1). NCBI lineage: Eukaryota > Metazoa > Chordata > Aves > Passeriformes > Pipridae > Pseudopipra > Pseudopipra pipra. Next base: position 62,899,510 of record NC_087550.1, on the reverse strand, counting down.
TTGCCTTGCACTACTTTCGTCACTAAGGAGCTCCAGAATTACATACTTTCTGAGTAGCAGCAGTTTTCGTAGCCATGATGGTCTAAGTTCTTTGAGACCAAAGGCTTCGTGTTTTCTACTGTGGCAGTTGGTTAAAAAAAAAAAAAAAGAGACATTACCTCTCCCTTTCAAAAACTTGTTCTGCTTATATTTTTGTCAGTGCAGCTCTAGCAGGGAGCAGTGGAATCATGAAAAGCATTAGGCCCTGAGCCTGCTAATGCTCGTCTGCCAGCAGTCAACCGAGTTCAAGATGACTCGCTCACAGACGTGAAGGGAAGATTTTGAAAGTCAGTGGGAGCAGAGCTCCCAGACTCTCATTCTGTACTTTTGAAAAATCTTCCCCGAAGTCATGGGAACAACAGTTTGCAGGTCTCAGGCCTCTGCTTTCTTTTCCCTTTTTAAAAAAGCGCATCAGACTAAAAAAAAAACAAAACCACAAAACAGAACAAAACACTTAAGTCAGAAAGCCCGAGGAGCGGCTGGCAGGGATGCGCTGGATCTCCCTGCCGAGGCAGGGTCCGCGGAGCTCCCAGGGAAGGACTCTCCAGCAGATACAAGTCAAGTGCAGACAGCGAGTGGCTCGGGCGGCACCGCAGCCTGCCTTTCCCCCGCTGCTTTTGCAGCTCCCTAACCTCCATATCGGCTTCCCCATCCCTGAGCGGGGCTGGGAGCACTACCCGGCCATCAGGTACCTTACGCTCAGTCACAGCTCGGGCCGGAGGGGAGAGGGGGGGAGGATGCGGCGTGAAAATGAAAGTTCGCGTTTTCCCTGAGCGCTCCGTGCGCAGCCGAGGCGGGAGCGCTGCCCCAGCGCTGCCCGGGTTGAACCTCGCTCCGTCAAGTTCCTCTGAGAGAGCTTTTCTTTTTTTTGGGGGGTGGTTTTTTTTTCTTTTTCTTTTTCTTTTTTTTTTTTTTTTTTTTAAGTTTCAAATGACCAGTGTAGGGCACTCGGGGCCCGCTGTGCCCTGCGATGCTCCCACACAGCCCCGCTCCGCCGTTCAGGGGCTGTTCGCAAGCCCGGGCGGGGGGCGGCCGGCGGGGCGCCCTCGGGGCGCTGCCGCCGCGCAGCCGGTGCGGCGGCGGGAGGGGGATGGGGAGCGGCGGCTGCCAGGCGGGATCGGGATCAGGCCCGCGTGCTGCGGGCAAGCGCCGAGCGCTCCCAACCCTCCTCCGGCTGCGGCGGGGTGCGCGGCTATGGGGGGAGATGGGGGGGGCAAAGGGGGTCACGCTGCAACCTGAGCGCTGCGGGAGCCGCGGGGGTCCTTAGAGGCGCAGGGGGAGGGCGGGGGGGACAATGTGGGGGAGGCGCTGTTCATATTTTCCTCAGGTCCTCTTGGCGCACATCCCCCTCCCCCCGCCGGGCTTCCTTTCCCTACCTTCCCAAAACCCTTTCCCTACCTTCCCAAAACCCGCTGTCGTCTCCCCCCCTCCCCCGCTATCCACCACCCGCCGTATCCCCACCAGCGCCTTTACCTTGACAAGTTCGCGGGGCCGGCGGAGGTCTCGCTCCCCCTCTCTATCTTTCTCTTTCTCTCTCTCTCTCTCTCTCTCGCTCTCCCACACACATCTCTAACGCGCCACCTCTCCCCCGCGGGCCCGGGCTACGGGTGACATTTCTCTCCCTCTCTCCCTCCTTCCCTGCCCCCCCCCCCCCTTTCCCCATTAGCGGCGGTTGGGTCGGGAGCGCGCGCTGAGCGGGGAGGGCGTGGAGCGCGCGCGGGCGGCGGGTGGCGGGCGCAGGGGGGCGGGGGGGAGGGGCAGCATTGACAGCGAGCGCCGTGTCCGTGCGGCGCTGCCGCCTCAGCCCCCGCGCGCCCCCCCCCGTTCCCGGCATGCCCCGGGGCGGCGGGGCTGGCGCTAACGAATTTGAATGAAGAGCCCTCCGTTCTTTCGGCGCCATTTTCGAGTGATGCCCGATCGCATCGCTGCTGCCGCCGCCGCGGGGGAGGCGCGGGGCGCGGGGGCCGCCCGCCCGCCCCGCCAAACTCGCCCCCCTCTACCCTGCGCTATCTCCGCTTACACCCTCGTCGCCGCGCTTCGGAGCGGGTACCACCGCCGCCAGCACAGGCGGTAAGAGCCAGAGGGAGCGGGCGCGGCTGGGGCAGAGGGAGCTGGGCGGGCGGGCGGGGGAAGCGCGTCTTCGGCAAACGGGGGCAACCTGCGCCCCGTCGCCGGGAAAAGTCACCTCAGGAGCCCGGTGGGCAGGGGGCGGGAGGCTCCTGGAGCGGCGGCAGGTCCTGGGCGGATCTGTCACTTGCTTCCCTCAGCCCCAAGAGCGGGCGGGAGCGGCCGTCTCCTCCGGCAGGTAACCCCGCTTACCCCCCCGGGGCGGCACCGCGCCCGGCCGGGGAGCCCGGGAGCCCGGCTCGCACCCGGCCCGGCCCGGAGACAGCGGCGGGGAGGCGGGCGGGGGACGCGGGAGCCGCGGGACAGCCCGAGCTTCGGAGGGTCCCCCTGCCCCGCGCTCCCGGGACATGACAGGACGGGCTTTCCCTCATCTCCCCCCACCCCGGTTTTCCAACACCCCTCCCCAGTGGATTCTTCCCTCCCGCCTTCTCCCCCTGCCTCTCCGCCGTGGAAATTTCAGGGCAGCGTTCGGGACACGGAGGCTCCTGCTTCCCTGCTCTGCAGCAGCCAGGATGACTTCCCCACTTACATGCACATCTCCCTTTCTCGCTCGCCGCCCCCCCCCCCGCCCCCCGCCTCCTCCTTCCTCTCTCCCAGTGTTTTCGTAAGCTGGATTATTGCCCCTTCGCTCTTTCTCTTCCCCGTCCCTTCTCTCTCCGCCACCCCCTCTTCCCCCCCCCCCTCCAAAATAAGAGGACAACCTTCGGGTTTTTTTTTTCTCCGTTTGTTTCCTCTCCATGTTAGCAGATTAACTTCTCCGTTTAAGCGCTTTCTCCACCTCCCACTCAAGCGTTTAATTTCCCGTGTCGCGATACGGAGCCGCCTTTTGCAGGAACCTGGGTGACGGTCGTGCTGCCACATGCTGTCATATTTATCGTCTCTGTCCCTTTGGGTATTAACGAAGGACCAAAGTGCTCTTCATCGCCTATTGCACAGGGCTATTTTCCCCCCTCTTAGCGTTAAAACGCGAGTTTCCTTCCTGAACTAGAGGGGGGGGAAACATAATCCGAGACCATTTAAATCGTGCCAGCTATTTCTAGGTGTTTTTCCTTTCCTCCTACACACCCCAAAAACGAGTAAATACCCTCCCCATAGATAGCCCAGCCTAATACTGTGATCAGAGCTGGCCATTCACCTTCTCTTCTCCGCCTACAAAATTCTCTGTCTCTGTCACCCGGGTCGCTATTTGTCATTGGCTTAGCTATTTTTTGGTGGCTGTTTCTATGTCATTTCTCGGTGGCCAGCAGCTCTCGGTCTCTCGTAGCTGTATGAACGCGATCGTGCTTATTGTGATAGGCGCCGAGATCTCTCGCAGCCTGTGCGCTGCGCGATTCCCCCGCCGCACACACACACACAGACACACATAATATGTGACACGGTGCCTTTTCCTCCACGACGTCGTTTAACCCCCTCGGGGCCGGGTTTGGCGTGGGTGCTCGCGTTTCGGAGTTGCGCACACAGGCTCACAAGGCATCTTTTTGTGGCGGGAGCGCCGGCGGGGACAGCACCGTGCAGTGGGGCAGGGAGGAAGCTCGGGCGCTGCCAGGCCAGTGGGCTCCTTCACAGCCACAATTTCTAAGCGTTACTTTTTATTCCTCTTCCTACTTCCCTCTTCACTTTCGGCCGCCTGACCTTTTTTTTTTTTTTTTAATTATTATTTTTAATTTTTTAAATTATTATTTCGTCCTGAGGAAGGAAGGCGTATGGATATTTTTCCCGATGCCGTGTGAGCGGCGGGGCTGCCGTCGAGCTGGCGGGCGCTCAGGATGCGCAGCTAATGCAGCATCGGGCCCCCCGTTAAGGCGCCCGTTCAGCGGAGGCTGGAGCGGCTGCTGCCCCCCCTGGTTGCCTGCGAGGACGCGGGGCTGGGAGGTTGGACCGGGTCACAGCCTTTCTCCGCTCCTCTTTCCCCCCCTCCCACTGCCCCCCTCCGTCCCCCCGTTACCCCCCCGCGCATCCCTCCGCGGCGTTCAAAGCCAGAAGCGGCCGCCTTGCGCTTTGCACCCTGGCCACCGAAAATAACGAGTTAACCGAGGGACGTAGGAGGGACGTAGAGAAGAGTTGGGGTGCAGAAGTGCTGTACAAAAGATTTCTGTGTACATGGCTGAGAGCGTGTAGTCTTAAAGTGAAATGCAAAACTTAGCGTTTCCAGCATGGCAACTAGATTGTGATTCAAGGTATTTTCTGTGTCATGCAGAAATGCAATAGTTCAAGGAGATTTTTCTGCCTCGAATCCTTAGTTTCCCTGGATTCTTTTAATCCAATACACAAATTATACTTTTTCAGTCATTTTTTTCCTGGGAATTGCTTCTTACTTTGTCTCCACAATTCTTACCTTTGTGCCTTGATAGAAAATTCAGCTTAATCCTTGAAATTACGATACTAGTAAGATCTTATTGAGATTTAGCACTCATTTCTTTAGATTTGCATGATTACTTTCAGAGTGTTTTCAGAAACGTTTTTTAGCAGTCAGTATGGGAATGTGCACAGAGCTGTTTCACTGTAGCTCTGTATACTTTGAAATATCAGGATTTGAAGAGATTTACACTATTCAGCTGTGGAAGTGCACTCTCAAACACTGACTTTCACTTTCAATGAAATAACTGTCCTGACTCATAGCTAATTTACAAAAAAACCCCTATAATTCAGTATTGTACAGGTGCATATGCATTTTTTCCCACTATTCGATAGTCATGTTCAATAGAATGCAATTTTTATCTATTTTTCATTTTATTTAAAATCTCTGCTTAGCACATATTTGACTACATGAAACAACTGTTCTTTTAAGCTTTTAATTTCTCAGCTGCACCAGTCCCATATTTTACAATTACATAAAGGTGGGTGTGGCTAAAGCGAAAGCAGTAGCAATCTAATATCAGTATATAGTGTATGTTAAGTAGGTTTTCCTTTCTTATATTTGATGTACTCCTTATTTTGAAATATTTTGGGGGAAAAAATCATGTAGCTTAAATAGATCCTTGTAGAGCTGCCTGCATTTTTTACCTTAGTTAAAATGTCAAACATTAACTGGGATTACTTGGCCCTGGAAAAGTTACATTTAGAGGAAATATCAATTGAACTTAAAGATCTAAACATATATACTTATATTGATCGGTGAAAGTTGAAGTTCTGTGCTTACTAAAACATTGCTTAGATACACCACATAGCATAGTGTGTGTATTAATTTTTTTCTTTTGTTTCTTTTCAGTCTAATCATCTATCTTGGTTCTTAGGAAAAACATCCAAATAAGCTTCAGTTGTTTGGGGTTTGGCTGGTTTTTTTTTTTTTTCCTCCCTCTAAGTTGTACTGAAAGTTTCCAAGAAGTACCCTTTCATTTTATAGATATAAATCTACTGAAACTTGGAATAACTCTTGAGATTTTTTTTAATTTTCAGAAACAACAGTAATTTGAAAGTGTGACTGTGTATCTATGTGACTTTTTAATGTGTTAGGTTAGTATTTGATAGGAAGCTTAATGTAGTAACATTTTAAAGGGAGACTATATATACGATACCAAGGTATCATGGGGTTCTTTTTCTGTTTGGTTCGTTGTTTGTTTTTTTTTATCCTTAACTTCTGGAATTCTGAACATCTTACTATTCCATCTAAAATGCAATGTCATAGAAGGAAAAATAAATTGGGGCCTTTAATTCCTTAATTCTTTTTATGACTAATAAGTCAAATTCTTAGTGAAGTGCAACTGGAACTGCCTACAGACTACCTGGCTCTATACAGCTTGCCTTTGAACACTGTATGAAGGTGCACATCTCATCCAGCTTGAATGTCAAAAGCCATCCTAACAGGTGTATCAACGCTTTTCTGTCACACTTTTACACATGTACAAGCACATGACCTTTCTTTACAGAAAAAGTAGCCACATAACAGTTAGTATTTCTTTTATAGGACCTTACTGGGTTTTATTATTTTCATTGGGAAGCAGTTAACTACTGAACATGTAAGGGAGAACCAAGAAGCTTATCGCTGTATTCTACGAATGTGCTGCAGGTATTCTGTTTTGTAGATGCAGTCATCCACCCACACCCAAAGGCCCGTTGCAAGTCATTCCAGTAATTTACATTCATTACAAACTGTCAAAGGCAGAGCGCATCTTGGACTAGTTTTGATTGTCTGTGAAAGAAATAGGGAATGAAATTGTAGGCTTTTGTGTACAAACAGAAAAATGTTTTTATCAGAAGGTTTTTAAAACTAAAAATAACTTTATGTACATCAACAAGTATTCTCCACAGATTATTTTTTTTTATATACTTACATATTATTATAAGTTCTAAACACTTAGTATTTAACACTGGAACCTGATCTCAAAAAATTATGATGTTTTCTATTATCAGTAAAGCTTTTTTTTTTTTTTTTTTAAGACAGGCTGCCCAAATTTTTGTCGTACATAGTCCCCTGTGACTCTTCTCACAGCCATCTATTTTTTAATAGAACTAGTAAAGTATTTTAAAGATAGAAAAAATTGATATACCTCACAAATAGAAAGGGGACATCAGACAGAATGGAGAGGTGTAGCCATAGATTTCCAGTAACCTCTTTTTAGATAGTGAAAATGTTGCTTTGCAATTTTTTTTTTTTGTGCATTATTGGCAGGAGTTATGTAGAATTTTTAGGTTACTGATGTATGAATATATAACAAGCTAGATAACTGGGTTTCAAAAGAAATCTTTATTGAAAAATATCTTCTTTGTGGATACTGGACAATTTCAGAAATTCTTTGAGTAAACTAGGTATAAAAATTTCTGCCCATAGGATATAAGGCAATGTCCATAGTGATTTTTTTCTTTAACCCTTTCTTGTAAGTTTTTAAAATGCTCATTCTAATAAAGAAACTTTGGGATACATCTATTCACTGGACAGTTGATAGTACCACACTTGAGGAAGAGTTTTGATCTTAGCTTTGTGTGCTGTATGAGAAATCCAGAAGGTTTGCAGGAATATTAGAGGAGGGTAGCAGACTTGAGCTCTAGTGCAGCTAACATTTAAAGTTGGGCAATTTTTTACTTTAATATTTGCATCTAATAATATTTTTAGCATATCATTAAAAACAAAAAAAAGTTCTCTTTACAGAGAATAATAAGCTTTTTAACTTTATGTAATTCTAAACACTTTTCCATATCTCGGTAATGAACAGTTACTAGTATATAAGGATGACCTCACACACACATACACACAACAGTAGAAAATGTAATTTATGTACATTTAGCTTTTATTTTGTTAAAGGTTTCCCAAGATGTGTTCTAAAACTAAAGGCGATATTGTTATATTGCACAAAACTGAAAGATAGGAGTGACTTTCAGTGATCGTTATTAATGTCTAAAGGAAACCACTGTTAGAAATAGGACCCCTCCGCCCCGTGACTATTTAGTTTGTTTTCAGACACTGCAATGAGTGTATCCACAGTAAATAGATTATTAATAAACTTCTCAACATTTAATCTGGTCACAACTAATGATTTTATTTAGCATGAACTGAAATTCACTTGAAGATTTGGTTTCAGAAAAAGATAATTACACATCAAATGGCTTAGGCTTGTATTTTCATTTTAAATACCTTTTGTGAGTCCAGTTTCAATATTATCTTCAAGTATGTTAAATCTCAGTATAAGCGCAGGGGAGACCACAACTTTTGTGGTTTTGGTTTAAGAACAGAAACTTTTTTTTAAAGGTAAAATAGATAATGTGTGGAATACATGAAAATACAGACAAACTCTTTTGTCTTGTTAAAGCAGGATACTTATTATAGTTCCATAGCTATGGGGGGGGGGGTTTAGTAATTTCTGGAATACTCTTAAAGAATAAAGAACAGATTTATGAAAATATTTGTAAGCAGGTGACTTGATCTAGGCATCAGCTACTCATTTATTAGGCCTAGGATGCATCTTGTCATAGTACCTACAGTAAAAAAGTCCAAATAAAGTCAAAATACATTTAAGATTTTGGCTGTATGAATGCAATGTTTCCTCCAGTTATTTGACTATAGTTACTACCTCTCTCAAGTTATACTTTGTTCTTACCTGATCATGGCTACTTTTTTTTTTTTTTAGTCTCTCAGAGTGTATTATATGACAGTAATTCTTCCAGTATTATGTTTTAAAGTAGCTAATATTTGTAGGCTACATTGTCATAAAGGCAATAATGCTACTAGCTTGAAGAGCAAAAAAAAATTAGAACTCCTTAAAGAGAAACACAAGAACTTAAATACTTAACAGTCAGTAGCATATTTTAGGAAATATAGCAGTAATAATCACACATCCATTAAGTAGTTTACTTACTTAAAAACTTATTTGCTTGTTTGAGGGTGGAGGGAGAGATTAGTAGTGGGTAGGAAAGGAGAACAACGCCCCTTACTCCCCCCCCTTTTTTTTTTTCCTTTTTCATCTTACTTTCATCTTAAAATGCTGCAGGAAGAATGAAAGCAGAAACATGCTAATCTGATTTGTTTCAGGAGGCTTCTGATAATAAAGAGGCATATCACAGGTGTTCCTAATCAAGTCAGTTTGGTTTAAAAAAAAAAGTATTTTTAAAATTAGGATTTCCTGTAACATAGACAATGCGAGGGTCAAGCTGATGACCTACGTCTATGTTTGGGGATCAACCATGAAACTCTGGGTGTTGGAAATATGTTATAATACATGACATTTTTATTGCAGGTTTTGACCTTTCAATAGAGAGCTGATTTTGGAGAACGACTTACTCCTGTGATTGAAAAACTCTCTGGAAGGTTGATGGAGCATGAGCTTGGTATATATTGTATTAACATTTCTCTTATTTCATATGTTCTTTATTTTAAAAAATGTATACACAAGTATAACTTATTCAGATTTTTCAAAATAGGCCAGTTATGCTGGGTTTATTCACGAATTTATTATTTGTTAAAATAATTCTTCTTTACACTTCTCCTGTAAAATTATAAAAGACTAAGTAAAAGTATTTACACAAGCTGTGCTCAGAAGGAAATGAAGTGGCCAAAAGTATGTCTAAAAAGCTGAGTTTGCAATAGCCTTGATCCATTTGAGTTATATAAGTTCTCCATATAGTATTGTTCTCCTGTTCATGTCTTGGGAATTACTCCAACTGAAATGTTGCTAATCCAAAAACAAAGTATGAATGAAATAAAAAAATTATTTTTCAATAACTTTTTTTTTTTTTTTTTTGTTGGGAGGATGTGTTAAAGAATAGAATAGAGTAGAGAGGTAGTTGAGTGCATTTCCATGTAGTGGGTAAAATTTGTTTTTAAAGACATTAACAAACTAGCTACCTGACAAACAAAGAAGCAGAAAAGAGAAAGAAAAGTGGTCTTCAGAGCCCTCCACCTGTACCAGAATAGTCAGAAATTTCATTTGTTTAATCTATTTGTCAGTAAACAGATATTATATAGTAAAACAGTGAACATGTCAGAGTAATTAATACAGACTATGCTACACTCATATTGCAAGTCCTGCTTTGCACTGAAAGTACTAATTTGGCTGAAACTGAGAAATCCATTCAGAGTAATCATAACCTATCTGCTCATATACGAATAGTCTTAACTAACCATTTACATAGACAACTGAAATTAAAATAGTAACTGGTCTTGGATTGAGTAAATTTGTTTAAATACTAAATGGAGTAGTAAAAACTGTAAGAGTGTATCTTCAGCAGAATATGTTCTAGTATAACAAATTCTATGAACGTGTTGTGACTTTAGCAATTCAAACTTTCAGCTGGAATTCAGTTTTTATCCTTAACCAGTTCTGTCTGTCTTCAAGAGCACATTTTTGTGTAGGAAGTAATAGTACCATAAAATAGGAGAAGTTTTAAAAAAACAAAATTTCAGATTATCCCTGAACTGCTGATTTCTACCAAGCAAATCCAGTGAGGTGTAAATTTCATATTTCCTCACTGTTGTAACTGAGGGCTAGTAGAACTGAAGAATTGCTGGCATTTACCAGTAATACACCTCCTGTTATAGAAGTATTGAAGGCAGACATATTCTGAATATATTTTTCATAAAATACCATAATTTTAGGGTAATTAAGACCACCTACAGAAAATTATCAGTTGAGTATGGGAAGTGAAACAAGATTATATATAAGCTTTGTAATTAGTGAGTAGGTAATTCTTTATTTTTTAATCCTTTCTTTATGTGTTTAAACACAGTGAAAGTACTTTTATTAGTGCTGGTGTTTGGGTAACATGCCTAATGTGCTCCCAAATAAAATAAATATTTCGGTCTGTCCAGAAACTGCTCTGAATGTACTGCATTTCTGTTGGGTTTTTTCTTTTTTTTTTTTTTCTTTCCCCTCTGTTTTTCTCCTGGTTCTCTTAGAAAAATAAGGATTTCACTTAACAGTTTTTCTGTAAAAATTCTTTTTTTTTTTTCTGTACAAAAGCAGTTACATTCTTGTTAATGAAAATCAGGATTATATTGCAAGGCAAAGGTATCTAAGGCTCCCTTGTGAGATATTTAAAAGGTGAAAGTTTGATGGAGTGTTCCTTGGTCTGACACAAGTTCAGGGTATTTCTTATAGATTCTTATTCAGCAAGAAAAGGTGGTTTCTGGTTCACAACTGTAAATCAAAGGGATTTTAAATTTAGGGCCTAATCCTTCAAACTTTAAAATACACAAGTAGTCCTAATAACTCACTACTATGAATAAGGATTTGCAGAATCATATTCTCATTAGATGCACACTTTCTTTCCTTTAATAAATTTAATATATATTAAAGTATTTTGAACTTTAGACAAGTCTAAATGATTTTATAAGGTGCAAAGAGTTTTTCAGTAATATAGTAATTGGATCTTACTCATTTATGAGGTCAAATATCTTGTAAGACTGTTACAGTTGTCAGTTATCATTAAAATCCACTTTTTAAGTGTTGATTTGCTCTAGAACACTTTTGTGCTGAAATTTGGCCCATGTTAATTTTTTTTTTTCTAGAGCTGTTTTGTAATTGGTAGTCAGCATGACTGTTCCTTGACCCAAAGAGTAGGTGAAACTTTCAAGAAAGATGATGGAGTGTGTTTTCTTTTATTTTTCTACTCTTACCCTCTGCTATTATAGTTCTTATTTAACAAAACTGCCATTGATTTTGTTGGAAGTTCAGCCTGAAATAAGGGCTGCAGTGCTTGCCCCTTAAAAATTGCTGATGTGGCTATTGCAAATTGTGTGCTTGACTTTGTAAATTGTTTTGCAATATCTAATTGGAATGAAGTTGAAAAGATAGAAATGTACAGCCTTCTTTGTTGAAGTTCTTCAGACGTGGAACTTTGTGTGGCCACTTTTACTATTCCTGCTGTAGGTATAACACTTGAGGCTCTACAAACCTTCTTGGCTGAATCATAATTTGAAAGCTGACAATGCATGCTTATTGCTCATCCAAAAGGAACTGCAGATTACTTTGACAACTGATTTCTGCTTTCCTTAATGACTTCTCTTGCTTTTCAAAGGCAACTTAAATAATATTTCTGGAAGAGATATGTAGCTATAAATGCAACCCATGCCTAGTTATTACAACAGATGCAAAATCAACCATTGTTTGAAACCCTGTGATATCTTAGGCATGACTGTTTTAAGTTTTGATATCTGAAGCAACTGAATTTTCTGGATTTTGTTAGTTTAAACTAAATCCAGCCCTAACATTATTTTAAAATGAAGTTTTGTATACTATTAGATTTCAATAGACATTAACTTTTATTATTACATCAGGTATTTAATGAAACATGTATATAGAAAGGATTTAAGACTGGCATATTTACACTTCATTTTTCCTTGTCTCTTGATAAAATGGGCTTGCAAGGCAATAGGAAAAGAAAAGCAAAATATATGCAAATTCTTTAGGGAAAATAGTTAAAATATGCTAACTGGAATATTTAAGTGCTTATTTTTCTCAAGTGCAAACATTTAATTAAGCAAGGTATTGCCCCCCCTTTTTTTTTAATTATTTTTTTTTGTTTAATTTCAAAAAAAATCTAAGTAGAAATTTATGTAGACCTGTACATTTAAGCTTTGGATGGGGGAATGAGAAATGTAATCAAAGTTCTTAAATGTTCAACTACTGTATTGATGGCTTCTTAATCCACCTTGGTTTAGACTGCTGTTTGCACACTAACATGAAAAAGGGCATGTATGAAGATGCTACTGCTTATTGAATAGTGTGTTTGAAAAAACCACTGTTTCTAGCTTTGTTAATTTTTAATTTATTTCAAACAAAGGGATGTTCATGGTAAATTTTTTTCTGATTTTTTTGGGGGCAGGATTTTTTTTTTTTCTGAAAACAAGTTGTTTTGTTATTATTCTAAATTTTTACAGCAGTATTATGAGAAAATAAGTGCTTTTTCTCAAACGATACTAGCAAGATAGTCTACTCAAAGCAAGAAATCAGCAATATTTGTTTCTTAATTTGTGTAGTACTGAAAAATCTTAGTAATATGCAAATACCTCTACAGTATTTACACCTTTCCTTTAACCCACTAAATTTCAAGAGCTTGCTTTTTATTTCCTGTGAATGTCCTATGGGGTTTTTTTGTTTTGAGGGTTTTATTGAGATTTGGGGTTTTTTTAAGCCTTCAGGTCAAAGATTTTCTTGATTTTTGTGTCCACTTCCTAGTTGATATGAAGAGCAATATAAAGAAATGATTTTTAAAGTTCCCTTTCTTCCCACTGAAAGAAATGGATTTAAGTATTCATATGAAAGTTAACATAAACATTTTGAAAGTGTTGTGATTATGGACATGATTATGATCTTCCCAACTTTAGCTGATAATTTTCTACTTCAGCATAGATATAGCATCATCTAAGTCATTTTTAGATTTAGACGGGACTTCCAGTGGATCTGATAAACGAAAAAAATTGCTTTATAATTTCTGTATTCTTTTGGAGCAAAGTTTTCTGTCAGTAGAATGGGTAGATACTGTGGTCTTAACCATGCTATCGCATTAGTAATTCTGAAAACACTTTACTTTCTCTTGTTGCAAGCTAGTCCGTATTTTAGTCAAGTTCAAGAATTAGACAAGGAAGACGCTCCATCTGTTATGAAAAGTTGCAGTGGCTCTTACAAGAAAGTTTGTTGCAGACAGAGTTCTCTTTTGATACTGTAACACTTATGTCAGCATTTTGCACAGGCAAAAAGAACTCCTGATCGAAAGAATGTTATGTACTGATTAGCCTGTCCCTAAAAGCAAAAGGTTTTTTTCCAGGCTCTCAGGAGAGAGGGTAATGATGCTTTTAATGCCAAGCACAGGAGTTATAAAACCAGTAGTCAAATCTGTACTTTTCTTCATCTGTGTTACCACCTAAAATCTAAAAATAATTTTTCATCTCTCAGTCAGTCAGTATGAGTTAGGGATTTTAGTTCTGTATGACCAGACTATTTTTTTAAACAAAGGGTCACATCTTTAATTCTATGTGTGTGGAAATCTGTAGCCTATATGATATGAAAGCTTTATTCGCTATGTTCACTATACTTCTTTAGGTCCCAAATTCATGGCCTCTCTAATCAATTGAAGAGTAGATAAAATATGGTTTGAAATAAACTCTCAGGAAAATGTTTGCCTTTCTTTCTAGAATTACCAGGTTTAAAATCTAGATCTTCATTTGCATCTAGGTTTGGGGTATAACTAGGAGACTCCTGAATTAGCAGTGAGAAAATAATTCCTTCCAGGGTATTAGTACTGCTAGACTGTGTTCTGTTCTGACACCAGCAACTCTTCTGTTTTCGTTAAGGCTTTGATCCCAGCTATTTCATCATAATTATGGTGAATTTGGCTGTGAATATTGAGTGTTTGCTTCAGAAACTGATATTTTTGTGAAACTGCATAAGAAACTAAAAAATATAAAATATAAGAATGTTCATAAATTATCTCTTAAATTTATTGTCCTTGATTATTTTTTTTGCCATTTAGATATACAAACTTCTTGTATTTTGGTGTGTAATACTTAATTTGTCAACCTCAAGTCTTCTGATCTGAAAATGAGTTTGAAATGCTGTTCAGGTTTTATTGTTTTATTTTTTTACGTGAATATAACTTATGTTGCTGACCCATTTTCCAGTATTAAAAACCTGAACAGAATTTGTCATTGAGGTAGGAATTAATGAAGGCTAACACTAGAGGGCAATTCAAAGCAGCAGTGTACTCCAGAACAGGTTTGGGTGCCTGTGGCCCTGAGCTGAAAAAGAGGGAAGCTATGGAGACTTTTCCAGGGTCTCCCCAGGCAAAAGATGGTCTTTGTGATTACCCTCCTAAATCGTTTATTTAACTCACTTTTCATATCTTGGAGTGCTCCACTGAATGAGGAGGAAGTTAAGCCAGTTCTTATGCTTTGCTTAATTACAAGTTAAGAAACGCCTTCCAAGAGAGTCTTACTCCACTCACTCTTGCCAGTGTCAAAAAGGCATAACTTATGTTCATAACTTATAACTTCAGTGGTGGGTTTTGTTCAGTTTTAATTTGCTGTCGTGTGCTACAGCAAACTCTTTGAAAAATACTAGGATTTGTGGGGTAAGATAACATTGCACAGAAATTTAAATGTCTTTTGTTAAGTGCTAAGGAAAATGGAATGGAATACATGGTGAGTAAAATATTTTCTTTCAAAATACTATAAAGTTATTCAAATTAATAAGACAGTATGAATAATTAATTCCATATAAATAAGAAAAAACAAACCACCTGACAACCAGGATAAGGCATCAGATGGGTACTTTGTGTCAGTAATTTTATCAAAGAAATTATATTATATTGAATGTAACAAAAAAAATTCAGTTGAAGATGAGTAATCAGGTGCTGTATTTAATATTTAACCAAGTAGGAGGGATCATCTGTTTGTATTGTGCACAATTTAAACAATTTATATAACAGTGCATTACATAATAAATTACAGTTTTCACAGTTGCAATGTTCATTATAGATTTACAGAACATCTTGAATACTTGTAAATAATAACCTGTAATGCAAACGATGATGTTATGGTTCTTGAAAAGGATTCCAGTATTCTCATTTCAGCAATGCAAATTTTCTCATTATATTGAAATGTATGCACCCAGCCATGTAAATGCTTGTGGCACAGTACAAATTTCAAATCAAAGAGCATTTTATAAGTGAGTGTGAGTTTATACCTGTCCCTCTACTTTATTTTATGTGGATGCATCTAATATATTATTATATATTTTATGTGTACTTATATATAAAAGATCTGTAATTAAAATAGCATGTTTGTTCCTACACTCTATCAGTTTGTCACGTTGTATTATCTTTACATTCTTTTGTCATGTTGTATTATCTTTGCATTCTTTTGCACAACTTACTATAAATGTCCTGAACTTGCTTTAACTGCTTTCAAGGGTTTTTTTATAAAGAATACTTACTTAAAATCACTCTGGCAGTGCCACAGATCAATAGAAATACTACAATGCATTGTTTCAGTAAACGTTTACACCTATTTTCTGCAGGTCTGCTCAGCAGCTCCAGTGCAAATTGAAAATGTGTAATCTGCTGGCAATGATGTGCCCAACCTTAATTGGTGCTGGAGCTTTTGAAAGAGAGATTGTGTCATCACACAGCATATATAGTCCAACAATGACTGACCTTGATCGATCTGTCAAAGGAGAAAATAACTTTCTTGGTTCTTAATTTGCAAAATACACAACAGAAAAAAAAATGGAGCATGTGAAATTTAACCCACAGAAGTTGTTAGGTTCTCTGGGGTTTCGGGGAGACTTGGTTTTGTTGGGCAAATGGGTTTGAGGGATTAGTTGGCAATCATGTGTGGTGATAAAGAGGTCTTAATCACACACATGAACTCCTGGTTTTGAGAATTTCTACCAAATCCATCTGAATCTAGGTGGTTAAACCAAGCATACATGTAAGCTTTTAAGGAACTGAATCCTTAGTCTTTTGCAGGTAAGACACTACCAATTTAAGAATTAGCATTTTCATGCCAACATGACTTATCTTTTTTTTTTTTCCTTTTACCAGCTTGATTTTTGGCCCTAAATCAAAGAAATAAGTTCTGACTTTAACATTAAAGCTGTCTTCAGAGTTTTGTTTATTTTAACAAAGCAAGAACAAATGTGTAAGTACCAGCAATGTGCAGAGCAATATTGCAATATCGGTCTGTTCTGTGTTAAGCAGGTGGTTTCATGTGGCAGGCTGGAAGAGAGACTCTTTTTCTTCCCAGCTTTTGACAAAAAGATGACGCATATGACTCAGAATTAGAAGGGGAAATCTGCCAGTTTGCATCAGTTCCTTAACTTGTGGGCTGCTATTCACCACAAGGAGAATCAGTATACTTGCACCAGTGCTTCTTGAGAGATGAGGAGTAATCCTTTCCTTCAGAAAGTGTAGAATGATTGGAGTAGGCCTTTGATATGTTACACTAGGCTTTTCCTATATTAAAATATTTTTCAATTGTATTAAATTTTTAGAAAGAAAAAAGCACAGATAATTTTCTTAAATGCTACATTTAAGAATTAATATAGGAATCAGATATTGTAACAATGCAGATTAAAAGCAAAGGAATCTTTTTCATAAAACTTCTTTTTTGTTGGCACTGAAACTCAGCTGTTTTAGATCTCCACAGTCAATAGGTAAGGGGGTTTTTTTATATTTTTTAACTTAATTCCACATATCTGAATTTCCAATTCGAGCTTTTAAGTAAGTTAGTAGGACTGAAAAAAATAAAAATAGTAACTTTGAAGGCAGAAGCTATCTGTTTTGAAGGGGAAAATAATTATTTGAAGTCTGAGTTTGCAAAATGTTTTGCTTTAGACCTGCTAAAAAAGATAATGCAGAACTTAGTGATAAATCCAATTATTCTTTCATATGGGTTGGGGTTATGATGGAGAGGTATTTTTTGCAATACTGATACTTGCTCAAAGAGTGTACTGTCAAGTAGCCTTTTATTAAAAAAAAAAGTCAGATGCTAATTTTCAGAGATGAATGTTGTCTTTTTGGTTGTTAGGTATTTATTAGACAGTTTGATAGGGCTAATAATACATTTTTTTTTTCTTTTTAACTATTGGTGTATTTTAGGTATTGGATTATAAATCTTTTTTCTTAATATGTTAACTTCTAGTTAATTCAGCATGGTGTTACTTAAAGATTGTTAGTGAAATATTGAAAATCTAGCTTAATATAAAGCTATAAGAGGCACCCGGCATCCTTATCCTCTTTGTCTTTTTTTTTTTTTTCAATGGATAAAGTTCCTTTCATTTGGAAAAACTGTTGTTGTTGTTTTGAAAAAGCATATCCTAAGTGAAGCTCATTTTCTAGCTGGAAAAATTAAATTCACTGCTTATCGACCTGTGTCAGCCTCAGAAAGCAGCATTTTATTTTGTATTAGCTCAGTTCTGTGAGTAGTGATTCCCATTGATGGGAAATAGGAAACCAAACCATGAATGTTTCTGAAAGGGAGTATACAGATATGTGTGTTAGATGGTATCTGTTAATATTAGTATTATTCTATTAATATTTCATGGGCAGGTGGGGAAAAGATTGCTGCTCCTGCATATTTCCTCAGCTACCATTTAATAAACAATAATCTAAGTAGATAATATGACTACGAATCTGCACCCCAAAGGTGTTAAGGACACTTGAAACTTCTGCTGAAGTGATGAATTAAATAACAAAGTTGTAGAAATACAGCTAACAACTGGAAAAGTTATAGCAGTTACTGGGAGGTTCCTGTACTGTTAACTAGGGAATTCCCTTAACAGTTAAATTGATTTCTTCTAACAAGTCAGCCTCACCTTTCATAAGTCATACTGTTGTCTGGCATTTTATAGAAGTCATGTAGGGATGATGTTAAGAAAAAGACAAATTTACTGTCTGAGCCAGAAGGCAGGCTTACAAAAAAGCAACTTCTTTCAGGACACGAAAAGCTCTTTGTTCTGTGGCCTTGGTCTTTTTGTGCTTTGACCCTTATTTTATAGCATTGTCACTCTGACCCTAAATCATTGAAAGCGGACATGCAGCAAATTTAGCCCTTTACAAGTGGGGTTTCATTCTGAGCTATGGGCCTGGGTTTTATCTTTAAGTATTATAGTCCCATACAATACTGAGATGTAACAAAATCTAAATTTAAGATTTGTGGTTTGGCATAGTATAAATAGTTATTATTTATGTATAAGGCCAATTTTTAAAAAAATATATTGCGCTACTACTGTCCTATGATTTATTCCTATTTACCAGTTTCAGATAAGACAGCAATTAGGTAGGCAGTCTAGTTAACACTGTATTTTCCACTTTCCCAAAAATACCTTGGAAATTGATCCTGTGCACAGACCAGCAGGGTTCCTGCAAAATCTACTTGAATATTCTGTTGAGGACAAGAAATGCTTTGCTGTATATTACAGAGTTAGAAGATTTAAACAGCAATACCTGCATGGCCATCTTTCATAAAAGACAGTGACAGCTTAGGAGAGCACAGAATTTTACACTAGGCCTGTGACTGCTTCCTGGGCTAAATCAGCAAGTCATCTGGGAATTTAATAAAACTAATTTTTTTTTTTTTAAGAAAGCTTGAAATTAATAGAAAACTAATAGCTGATATAGTTTTAATATATTTTTTAAAGAATCTAATGTGTTTAAGAGGAGAAACTGTTTCCCTTTCTTAATAACTTCATATTTTTAGCTGGTTTGTATTGTACAGTTATTGTTGTTCGGAGAAGGATTGTTACATTTTCTCTTCTACCAGCAATGATTCTATATACTTCAGGTTTTGTAAATTTGAACTGTAATAGGATACCTTTGCTGAAGATAATAATCTAAGGATATGTTTATTGGAGACCATGAGAAAATGTATCTCGGGGTTTTTTTGGTTTTTTTTTTTTTATCTGAAGAGGTGTTAGAAATTTTTTTTAAAATGCTAATACAGAAGCTGAAGATTTTAAGAGTGATCTGGCTTTCTTTTTGGTAGATCCACTATATGTAGTTTTAATATATTTTGTGATAAAATTGAGGGCTAAGTAACATTTTAATTACTAGTGTAATGGAACATAAAACTTACTTTGTAGAACTTAGAAAATAGCTTCTTCGTTTTTCTTAATTTTGTATGTGTCCTTTCAAGCAGAAAGAATGCTGGTACAGATTGAAAGTGTTCACACAGTTTTCTTCCTGTGTGCTTGCCAAAGGTGCAGGGAAGACAGATTTTTAAAAGTTGTGTGCTAGCTATACCAGTGCAGTCAAGAGGGATCTGGAAAGCTTTTATGAAATGTAGCTTTTACAAATTCTGTTAGAACTTGGAGATTGATACACTTTACAAGTTCCCTTTAAAGTATTTCATAGAGCAATCTAGTTAATGCATCAGCATCTGACAAAGCACTTTTTAGAAGCCAGTAAAAGAGGTGGGAGGGGTTAGTCTTATACAATTTTATTTTTAAGCTAGAGTTTATTCTAAAATATACTTATAATATACCAAAATATACATTAGTAGTTTTTGTGTGCTATATCAGCTTCCCATAATTCTGCTTTTTTTTTTTTTTAGCTAGCTAGCTATAAAAATTGACATACTGTGCTTGTTAAAGTCAGAACTGACTACCTTTATTTTCTTGCCTTTCACTGCATTCTCCTTGCTCTTCATCACTCCAATAGAAGCATCAATATTGCAGAACCAAGCAACTGTCTTTGGTTTGGTTTGTCTTCATGACTGCGGTGGGGGGGGAGTGCACTTCATACGAACAAATGCGAATCAACCTAGTAGAAGCAGTAATTGGAGTCTTAGATTAAGTAAAAAGGATGTAAACCAGAACTTGATGCTGAGAGTCCTTAACTGCACTTCTAAGTTTCCAGGTATTTTTATACTTCTGAATTTCTCAATGGTTTTGCTTCCTGGTTTTTATTTTTAGCTGGCTTTGTTATTTCATGTTTATCTTATGCAGTAGTTCTCCAGCTAGTCTAAATCTGTTTGTTCATGATCCTTGGAGAGATGGCTGGACACATGATATAGATTCTCCAAATTTAGTAGCAGTAAATTTCAGTAATCAGCAGTCATCTGCTTCACTTTCATTATTAGTACTTTACATTCCAAGCAATGTAGTTCTCCTAGGCTTTTGCCATGGTTGTATGGGGGATATTGTTGACATAATCAGGAAATAGTTAACAGACAATCTCTTTTTTTTTTTCCTTAGTTTATACTAACAAAACTCTAGATCAGTGCTAGCTATCTTTGTTCAAATATGTATCTTTGTGTTCAGAACATTATCTAAAGCATTAACTGTGATTTTTTTAAATACAACTTTGTAATAGTCTTAGAAATATTCAACTACTTGGTAGAAGGTATAGAGAGTGTATAAGTTTGGTCCTGAATGACTGTTCCTTTTTGAGATGAAGTGAGGCAAATTTATTGCTGGATTACTGTCACTTTATTAAAAAAACAAACAAACAAAAAAAACCCCACCAACAAACAGCAACCAAAAAAAACCCACATGCAACCCTAGCAAAGAATTTATTTCTTTTTTTTTTAGAACTGCAGTCTTAAACATGAATGCAAAATTTCACTGTTACTTCAAGAGAGGAGCAGTCAAGGTGTATTCTCTTAATTCTTCTTCATCTGACCACACAGTAACCTCAACTGAGTTGAGTGAATTAACTGAATATGCCTGAAGCAAATAATAAGGTAATAGTAGCCAAAAGTACACTGATGTCTTTAAAGTAATGTTTTGAAATATTTCTGTTGAATCTTTTTTCTCCTTTTAAAAAATACATGCATATTACGTTGAAGGCTGCTAACACTACGAATTAGGGAGAAAAGATGGTTCCTTAACAAAACAACAAGAAGGCAGGAGTAAAAGGATATAGTTCTAAATCTAACTTTTAAGAATGAGCAAGAGTTGTAAATTCTACTGTGTTTGCAGTATAAATATTGCAGTGTTGAGTAAGCATATGACAAAAATAAAATGAAACTATTATTTAAACTGGGAGGGAGGGGTGTAAACAGTGTATTAGAAAGATACAGCTACATACACTTTCAGATCTCAGTCTTAAAGTTTGAGAATGGAAGTGTTCAGATTTCTTGATAATGAAGAGTGAGATTTCTGTCTTTTGCCCAGATTCATTTAATAAAAAATCAAAAGCATTTCCAGCAAGAGTCACACTGTCTGTGTGTTTATTCATATTGAGTGGTGTATTAGTCTCACTGAACTGTGAGAGGAAAGCTTGGCAAATTCACCAGCAGTTGTCCAAAAAGCTACACTGCAAAATGTGCTGTCTAACATGAGTAACATACTCTCTGCATGGAACACACAGAGCAGGACACACTTGTCAAAGATGCTCTACTTCATGCTGTGCCATCTCAGTGTAAACCCTGTCTCATTTCTAGTTTAAACTTAGCTAAACTGGGAAAACTGAGATACGGAAATGTAATTTCTATTGTCAGTGTTATGGAGGAGAGTAGCACTGCTGGACAAATAATATGATGCTTTAGACTGTGTATCACCAGGAGTCTTTCATGTTCAGATTTCTAATTTTAAACTGAAATAAGGTTGAGAAAGGGTCACAACAAACAGTGAAGCAATAGCTTTGCTTTCATAGTGGATCTGTGTTGCTTTGCATTAATGAGTAAGTAACAAAAGCAATGGAATATGGTTGTATGCAAATGGTGTTTAACACTATCAGTGAGGAAAATGTTTTGGCCAAGAAGTATCAGGAGAGTGTTTTTATTGTATAAGCAAAAGGCATGAGGTAAATTTTTAGTCTTATATCATGTTCTTGGGCATTTGAGACAACATAAAGTATTAAATACAAAGGCCTTTATGTGTTTTACTCCAAATAACTGACCTGTCTGTCAGATTGCAGGCCTAGTGGTAGCTTTTTGGATACAATATGTTACACAGAGATTTAAGAAGTTTATTAGTAGTTATAGTATTGTTTGAAGAGCTTATTAGTAGTTACAGTAGCCAGAAATTCACTTGTAGCTGGTTTTCATAGTATCAGAAAGAGATTGAGTTTGGCTTGGTGTTGTCATAAGCTCTTAACTATAAACAACAAAACCTGAAAATTATATTTTATGTTGGGCTTGGTCTTTGATAAATCAAATAAGAAACACTGAAATCAAGGAAAAGCTCCTTCCTTGGGAACACTCCAATTGTTAAAAAAAGCACAAACATTCGCACACACTTTTTTTTGGTCCTCTTTTTTTCTTTTTTTTTTTTTTTTAACAATTTCAGTTGTTTTTTCGAACAGCATTCCTGACTTCTGTGTATGTGTGGAGAGCCTGCTCCTATGGAATTTCTGTTGTGCATCTTCAGCAGAGCTCTTGCTTTCAGGGGTTCGGAAGAATCTAACAGAGCTGCCTGCATACATGATTCCCAGCTTTCATCAAGATCTTCTTAAGACACAAGGATGGAGGTAGGAGAAGCACTCTCAATAACACGACTATATTAGCTTTATGATCAAAGCATAGAGGTACACAGCTTTGTGCAGATGCTCCTGAATTTCAGTAGATTTCTGGCTTAGCTGTCAGTATACTTCTTATCTTGGACTTCTTTTCATCCTTTTTGTGTTCCTCATCCCCTTTTCTCCCATACACGACCTTCAATTTTATGTGAAAATTTTCTTATTCTCCTTACAGATAAAGTATATTTTAATAGCAGTGTAGAAAATATATAGTCGTGTTGTGTTGGATTTTTACTTGGTTGGTTGGTTTGCTTGGGGGCATTTTGTAGTAAAGTTTAAAAAAAACTAAACAAAACCCACCCCTCAAAATCATAAAAAAAAAACCCAACCTAGAATCCTATAATTCATGTAAGGTTTTTGTTCACATTTTGTATGGGTGGGTGGAATTACCTGCAAGTTTTCTTACTAATGTACTTACTGTAGAAAATACCATAATAGTTCTGCCAAGTCTTCATTTCATGGTGTGTACAGTTTAATTTTAGAGGGATTTACTCATGCAACAGAAAAACGCTCTCCATGCTTAAGCTAGAAGCTGAAAACAAATAGGCAATTGAAAGAACAGCATCTAGTTAAACACACAGTTTACAAATGAAGAATTTGGCTTGAATGTACAAATGAGAAATGTACTTCCAAAGGTATTGAATGTTGCAGCTGTCTCATTTAAATAATTTTCTTTCAATCTTTTAAGGTAAATCTACAAGTACAAAGCAGTATTTTCTCTTGCTGGGGGACATTTTTCATATTCTTTTCCCATGACAGTTGAAATAAATCTCTTGCTACTGTTAGCACTTTTGCTCACATCTATCGTTACTTTCCAAATTATCTATATGTGGTGGAGATTTTGTCTTTACCTTTTCTTCTCTTGGCTTGTGCCTAGCACAGTTCCATCAGGGGGACACTAACTGTCACAGCATTTACAGTTAGGTTTATTTTGACTTTGCACGCAAGTTTTAATTTGCCATGGTACTGGGTAAGTTGGGCCTTAATTCAATCTGGTTTGCCTACTTTAGCTGTCTGATTTAAATATCAAACAGGTAGTAAGCCGGGGGGGGGGGGGGGGAGTAGTGTAACTGTAAATATAGCTGCACGTGTATAAAATACACTGGAAATGGCTCTTTGATACAGTTCCTAAAGTTAGCATTCCTACCTGGATAGCTATATAAAAACAGTGTTGCTACAGCTACCTGTAAGTTTACACTGGCAATTTCACTTTAATTGGCATGGTTGTGGCCATGCACTCAGAATTCTAACAGATATTATCCTGCTTTATTATTGCAGGAGCAAAAATAGGAAGGGAGAAAAGAAAAACTCACTAATCTTTTCCCCATGTGGCCTGCCAAACCTTTTTTTTGTGCTTACAGATAGCCCTGTTAGTTTGCAGAAGTTGTTTATCGTGAACTGGCTAGAAGGCTTATTGTAATGAAGTGGAGTGCTTGGGTCCATGCTGTGTAAGTAGCTTTTGTCTTAATAGTTTGGTATAAAAACTTTAAAGAAAGCATAATTCATGTTATCTAGGGAACTAGTAAAAGTACTGCACACCCTTAAATCTCTGGCATACTTTAGTCTAAGAAAATGATACCTGGCAGGCATGTGAACTCCAAGTCTCTTGCCTACTTCTTCAAGTAAAAGAAGCATGGTCATTCTGGGCTGGGGGCCAATGAGCCCCTGCTCCTAATAAGAGATAAGTTACTATTCTTGCTAACAATCTGTTGTGGATTTTTTTAAATTTTTCCCCTGAAATTAATTAAGAAGCACTTGTAAATCTGTCTGTCCAAAAATTGCAGTGAGAGTAAGCTGCAGAGGTAACAAAGGTCTTGAGGACTGATATAGTAGTTGATAGAAGCTTATTTTGAGTTTGGCTCTTATTCTGTTATATATGAAAGTTGTTGGTTTTTTTTTTTTTCACATCAATCTCCAGATGACCAAAAGTTAGATTAGAAAATAACCCAGACTTTTTTGTTTTCTTTTGAAGTAAACATCTGTATAATCTTTAGTTCCTCTAATCAGACACAATTTGTCCAGTTACTGGTTCATGTCCCATTAAGGTTTTATGCACAGTTGACAATAAAGTCTAGAGCACTGTAAATAAACAGTCAGCTTGGCAATGGACAGATGTTTTATAAACATTTTGTAGTTTATTAATACAGCTGATGTTACTACATGAAAGCTAACATTCAATAAGAAAATTCTGCATTAAGCTCTCAGTGTATGTTTCTATTTCCTTGAAGCATGGTAGACACCTTGGCATAACGTAGCAGCACATAATGGTTTGTGGGTTTTGAAAAGGTGCAGGCCATATTGTGCTGCCTCAAAAATACAAGGATTTCATCACCCTGAAGAGACATACCACTTATGAATTAGTCAATCTTGTGATGCTGATGTCTGTCATACTTTAGCAGCACGTAAATATTGGTGTTAAGACTGTAAATATCTCCAGTATTAACTGTGCTGCTGAAGTAAGGCTTTCCACTTCTGCACGTGAGTCATGGAAAAGGACATTTTGTGTATTTCCTTTGCCTTTTTGTTGCCACAAATTTGTATATTGTCTGTTTATAAACACTTTCTTGGCTTTTGTTTGTATTTTCATCTATTCAGAAACAATATTTAGAACTTCATAGTGTATGATGGTAAATATAGGATAGACATATATAACTTTGTGTTGGTTTACCTGAAAACTGAGCTTTTTAAAGAAGCCACCTCAAGCTACACCTGTCTAACAATGCTTTGGTAAGTGTGTTTGTTTATATTTTTAAAAACTATAAAAATTATGTTACTTTAATTGTCAGTATTTCTTTATTAAAACTCTTAAAACTGGTTATTCATTTTTACAGCATTTTCTAAATGAATGGAACTGGGAAATTTTTGGTCATGCTTTTAGCAAAGAGAACTCACAAAGCAAAAGTGTCTTCCAAATTTTCTAACAAAACCTATTAAACACTTCATTTCTTAAACCACTTGACTATAGATCCATAACTGTTTTATGGTTAGAAGTTTAAACTGTGGATCTGACTGTGAATTTACTAATTTTTTTTCTCATCTTCCACTAAGATTTTTCTCTTGCAGGAGAATCTTTCATTGAGATTATTGAAATCGCTGCAGTGAGAATGGAAATTACTTGGGCTCCTTTCCTTTTAAAAGCTGCATGCAAGAACTGTGTGGTGAGTCAAATGTAGACTAATGGTTATGTAAATGTCACTAATTTTAGATACAGATCTGAAAGTGTGTTTCCTTTTAAGATTTTATTTTCTTCACTATCATGACTCAGTATCACTTGCTAATCTAATTTTATTAGCCCTGTTGTATTTTACCATTTAAAATACACATGCCTTCTTCAATTAAATGCTCACAGAGTCAAGTTTATATATCATATAGATGTTTTAAAAGGAGGAAAAAAGCTTATCTGCACTGGGGATTTGTTTTCACTTCAGCCTTCACAAGCCTGCTACTGGTGCAGTTGCACAGGTAGAAACATGATGTAGATGAATATGAATCCAAGTTTTTATAATTCATAAATTTGCATTATTTGACTGTATAGAATTTCAGCCTGGTGTATGTGCTGCTAAAAATTACGCTTTTCTTGTTTGCTACTGCTACGGATTTGAACTGTTGAAACTACTGATGGCTAAAATTTCCAACTTAGTTCAGACCTGAGCAGTTCTCAGCAGCAAACCTATGCATAATTAGATAGCCTACGTCTTTTCATAAAGAACACTTCCATGTGTACCTTTACCTATTACAGCTCTCTTAAGATACGTGACCAAACTGAGGTTGATTATTTAGAAAAAATATGCTTTCTGGCTCAAAGGTGAATAGCTTTCTCACTGAATTTCTTGAAGTAGCACTATGTTATATTTGCTTATCTTTAACTGCTTAACATTGAAGACCTGCACATACATTTCAGCCATTTGAAAACTTAGAATTGCTTGGCTAGACCAGATTCTGTGAGTTATAAAATAAAAAGATGTTACTCTTCTACTATGCCACGTCCTTTAAAGATCACTGATTTTTGTCAGCCCACTGCAGACTTCTGCTTGCAGGGGGCCATCCATCCTGTTGCTCTTGTAGATCTGGTATTTTAATATATCCAGGATTTTTCCCAGGGACTTGTATGAGTAGATATGAATCTAAGGAGCTGATCAGAAAGACTTGAAAGCATGCAACAAGTCTATTTGCATGGCTTTGTCAAAGTCCAATGGCCAAACCGTGTGTTCCTGACTACTTCATTGTGCCCATGTAGGCCTTTATAGGAACAGACTGCTTCCTCCTGGTTCACCATGCAAACCCGTATCACTGGCACAAAGCAGGAGATGGCAGGGAATGGGAAGAAGCAGAAGGACGAAGGTTGGACCACCTTGTTTGTTGGCCCTAGCGACTTCAAACAGTTCAGTGACAGGACAAAAACACAATTTGAGCACTTGCAGAACCAGAGTTCAACTGACGAACCAAAGTTCCTGTCAAGATTAAGAAAGTGACTTGAAGTGCTTATGAAGGCCTACTCAAATTATTTGGATCCTAAACCTTTGGAAAGGATGTTGTATTTCTTGCATGGTTCATAGGTGACTTAAATAATATTAGCAGTTATATTTTCCAGAGGTTTGCCTGCATGGATGGTGCCATAGGCTGTGACCAAATCAAACCCCCTCTGCCTTGCAACTCTGGGATCCTAAGGATTGTGCCTGATCTGAGAAAGGAAGGCTCACTGTTTTCAGTTCAGGTGCTTATTTTCTGCTAGGCTTAGGAACTGCACAGGAAAAAGATGCCTAATTCACATAAAAGAGAAAGAAAAGGAAGGCCTGCTTGAAAATAAACTGAGACTAGTAGCTATATAGGTGTGAAGATGTCTAGTGAGAGGAGCATGTCTGAAAATCTGGTATTGAAAGATTTGAGCTGAGAACTAATAGGGGAAAGACAGATCTGATAAACTGGAAAATCTGAAGGATTGAAATAGTTTAGGCAAAGATTTGGGGTTTGTTCCTTGAAATTGGAAGAAGCAGCAGCCTGGCAGAAGGGATCTGGCTTGAAGCAAAGAGAACAAGTCAGGCTTGGGGGAAAGGGCTCGCACACTTCAGATCATTCCTAACATTCACTAGGGTATTCTGCACTTGAGATCCAGAAGGGAATGTAGACTGTTAAGTAGTAGCTTTTGCTGTCATCTGCAAAATGACTGTCAATTTCATTCCCCTCATCATATTCCCCATAGAAAAGACCAAGCTTATTAGTACCCTCAGCTACTACTTTGTGGATTTTGGTCCTGAAAAGGAATCCCAAAATAACAGAGTAGTTAAGGTAGGAAAGGACCTCTGGAGATCATCTAGTTCAAGCAGGGTCGGGCAGAGCAGCTTCTTTAGGGCTGTGTCCAGTCAACTTTTGAATATCTTCAAGGATGGAGGCTCTGCAACCTGTCCTGTTGAGACAGAATTTCATGCAGTTCATTTTGTACCTGTTGCCTTCTGTCCTATCACTGGACACAACGGAGAAGAGCCTGCCTATGTCTTCTTTACTGTCCCTTTCCTCCATCAGCAGGTGTTTAGAAACTTTGATAAGATCACACAAACACAAGCTTTTTCTTCTCCAGGCTGGAGTCTCAGCTCTCTCGGCCTTTCTTCGTGTGAAAGATTGTTCAGTTCTCTCATCATCTTTGTGGAAGTAAATAAAATACTTCAACTAATAAGGGGAATTAAAATTCAAAGGGGGAAATGTTTTTGTGGGGAAAATAAACAAAACACAACCTGATAACTGTAAAAAGAACATGAAGATCACAAAATGAAAAGGTAAGAGGTTAGGTAACTCCTACTTTAAGATTCTGCAATCTTCATTTGCCCCCTTGTGTCAGTGTACTATGAAGCAATCTTTGTGATCACACAGAATATTCAACCTAATGATACGACTGGCCGGGTGCAGGTGCTGGGCCAGGGAAGGTGTTTTTGGGCAGTGCCAGCAAGAAGCTTAATGCTGCTATAGGTGCTGCAGATTAGTAGAAAATTCTGTAGGCAATGGAATAACTGCTACAAGTAGAGGAAACGGTGCCTTCGTGGTCACGTCAAGTGAGAATTCCTAAGAATTGGATGAGGTGTTTATTTTTCTGCCTTTATTCTTATATGATGCTAAACAAGTTACTGGGCCTTGGCTTCTGTAATACTTGTATTCCTCTTTAATTTAGAGGTGTCCAACTTAAGACTCTTATGTCTGAAGGAAACACTGGCAGTTTACATTTTGTAGGTGAGTTTCTTGGGAGTTGTCATTTGAATTAAAATATTCTGTAATGTTATGTCTCCCAACAGCCTCCTATCTTGTTAAAGCATACCTCAAACTGTGGCATACTATGATAGTTTCTACACCTCCATGTCATATTTAAAATAGGGATAATAGAAACTTAGCTGAAGGGCGGTTGGGGTTTGGTTGTTTAAAAAAAACGAAACACTTTTGTTTAGTAGCTGTACTAGAGTACATTTCCTTATGGAATTTTCTATGGCATTCTTCAATTCTGATTTTGGAGGAAGAGGTGAGTATTGTGCATCTTTTAAAGACAAGATCTGCAATCAACTTTTCTTGTTGCCAGCTCAAGTTGAGAAGCAGAGTTTCCATGTTGTTTATTCATGGTCTATTTGTGCAGTCCTGTGAACTCCAAAATACTCTGATTTTTGTCCTCTTGTCACTGATTCATTTTGCAAATGTAACTGTTATTATTAAATACTTGTACCGTTTTTGAATGTCATTTCAGAAGTAACATCTTCAATATTCTGTAAAATATTCTATACACTGAAGGTAATGTTCATGTTTCAGCTTCATCATGTTTGACAATAAATTTACCTGTGAAGACCTATTTTGCAGAAAGAATGAACTAGTTGTACAGTGGTAAGCAGTGCATTGTTGAAAATGTAAAGTGACTTAGACCTGTGTATTTAGCACTTCTACAGGCCATTGTTCTTCAAATTTCAAAAGCAGTTTTCTTGGTACTGCACATGGCACACTTTGCTGAGTGAGAGTGGCCTGTACTGAGTATTTGGATACAGAGATCTGAAAATGTTTCAGCTTTTCCCTTAGTCATGGTATCTTGTTAAGTATTGAGGGAAGTCTGTCCTAGACAGGTAGCAATACTAACAGTAATGATGGAAATTTGAAATGTTTAGACTTCCTTTATCTTCTTCATCACAGCCTGTCACAGAAATCACAAGAAATGATAGAAATATATCCAAAGTGGTGAGCTGCTATTTTACCACAGTGTTACTTGAAGCTGAGCAGCAATTCTTCATGTAAGAAACGAGTAAGCAAAAAGTTAAAAATGTATTTGAAGGAAAACACTATGTCTGAGATATATGTGAATCTCCTTTCTAAGGTGGAAGTTGTGTGTATCAGAATAAAATTTTTACCTATAAAGAGAAATAAGAAAGAATTATGGAGAAAATGCAGTAGCATGAGTGACAATGCTCATCTTTCTGTGAGGGGGATAATAATGTTTGGTGTATTTTTCACTACATAGTTTATTTCTGTTAGAATTTATTTAATGGCTTTCAGGTGCAGTTTTTTTCCACATTTTATTCACTTATAATAGCTCTGTATTTGTTAATAAATCAAATTTGAATTTATCTAATATTGCTTCTGTCTCTTAATGTAAAATTTGAACCTTACGTTTGAAAGTTCTGAAATTAAAAAATTAATTATAGCAGCATTTATCCAGTTTGTATCTTCAATTTAAAGTATACAGTGCTGAGTAGCTAAAGGATGACTTAGTTTCTGTTGAGAGATGGGAACAATACATCCATATTGTTCTTTTCTGCTGTTTATAGCCATAGGAGACAGACATGGATAGAAAGGTTCACATTTCCCTATGTTTCTGCAGGGCAAGCAGTGGCTTTATTACCTATAAAGGAACTTTATACAGCTTTTACACTTTCAAGTGGTTTTAAAAGTAAAATATTTTGGAATTTCTCAACAAATACACAAAAAAACTTTAAGTATTATGAAATTTGAAGTATATAAGGCATAAATTATAGCATATAAAATCTCAGATGTATACATTTTAATCTTTTATTGAAAGAAAGGCAAATTAAAAGCTTCAGGGGTCACATTATTGGACCAGTTAGAATAGTCAACAATAATATATGACTATGGTTCTACAGTCCTGTGATTCTTGAGCCAGACAAGTTTTGGGATTGAGAGCCTTCCTGTTACCTTCAGCATGAGCCTGCCTCTGATATTTCCATGGTGGTTTCACTAAATAACTTTAGGTTAGTTTTTGGTAAGCTCAGCCAGCTGAATGTGTTTGCTGTGTGAGCAACAGTGCTGGCACCAAGAAAAGCACCCTCCACTCTCAAGAATGGCAATCCAGCTTTAAAGTTAATTTAAAGTTAATTGGTTAAATCACTGTAGGGAATACTCAGGGCCTTATTCTTCCTTTCTTCATACTCCTACAGAGAGGCTTTGCCTATCTGCTCTTTAAATCAGTATTAAAGAGTCTAAAGACACCTTCATCTCTCTCTTGTGCAGAAGATTGGTATCTACATGTGAAACCAACACAAAAATGCTTATATAGATATATATATATATAGCTTCTTAGCTATAAGAAGATATATATAGATATAGATATATAGCTTTATAGCTAAACAGCTGTGACCCACCTTTCCTGTCATGAAGACAATGTGAAAGTGTCTATCTTTTCCAACAAGCAATATCTGTTTTTTTAGACACATAAAAAAAATACGTTAAAACTGTATTATCCATCTATGTATAATGGAACTTCTGACTCAAAAATAAGAAATTTTCAGTAATATGAGACAAAGATGGACAACAGCTCTAATGTTTTGCAGGTATGAAATCTGTTAAATGGCCTGTGTGACAACCAATTTTAGGAAGCGTCTGTGGGTAGTAGGTGGTACAGTCAGAAAAAGGATTTCACTGCAGATGCGATGACATCGTGTAGCCAGACAGCCCCCTGTTGGTTGTATTGTTGTGGAGGTTCCAGAAAGGAATCGTGCTTGAATTCAGCTATTCATTGCTTTCAACAAGCTGGTTTTTTCATTTCCATATCACAAATAGAGAAAATGGAGGGGCAAAAAATGTGTGTGCTTGTAAAAACTACCTCTGAATGAAGTTTTATCTCTTGTATAAGACAAATGTTAAAGCCTGGTTAAATAGAGTATCTCCACAGTTTCTTAATGCCTTTATAGAAGCTTATTTTCAAAGCACTGTAGTGGAAATTTAGAGCAGTACTTTGTCCTTGTGATAAAACTTAAGGCTAGCATACTTTAATATCACATTTATAGTCTTACTAATGCAAAGTACTTAGATAAACTGCTGTCAAGAATGCAAGTAATAGATTTTAAAACATAAAAGTTTGTAAGCTGGCAGTGAACTAGCCTGATACACGCTCCAGCTTTATTTAATGACTGAGACTCTCTTGCAGGCACATCTATGAGAGCTTCTGCTATTTAACAAGAGGCTTGGGTTTGTTTTTTTTTAATCATTTCCTTTGCTTTAATCTGTTCTTTGTATGTGTTTTAAGTTGCTACCAATGCAAGTAGCTGTATACTTCCAGTTTGTGTTTTTCCCCTGTGCTGAGAAACTAAAAACCTTGTTCTTCAAATGAAATAGATGTCTAATATATTGGAAAATTAAAGGACACAAATTAGGTATTTTGGTGGTTTTTTTTTTCTTCGAAGTGTTCGTAAAGAGAACCTAGAATCTCCCTTGTATTGGTTACTGTATATCCATGTGGTAATGGAATGCTGTAGGTACTGTATGAGGTAGCCAGGAAAGTTTCCAGAAAAAACTCTGTCTCAGGGGCACAGGGTCTTTTGCTCTGACATAAACAATACAGAGGTGATCTCTTTCTTCATCAGATAAGGCCAAGGTTATAACAGCTCATCTTCATCTGAGGAACTGGATTTGTGGCTGAAAATCCACAGCTGCAACAGTGTTAGGGAAACTGATGTGAGAGTTAATCTTCTACTACAGTACAGAAGATGTAGCATGATGCCAAGAAAGCCTTAAGGAATCTTTCTGCCCCTCAAAACACATTAAAAAATCTATTGTAATCAGATATCTTTAAACTGCTGACAGAAACAACAGAGGGTAAGGATACATGCTGTGATTGAAAAGGGGGAATGGGAAAGATAGTGTCAGACCAAAGAGATGGTTTAAAATTGTCATGACTTGCTAAAATCCATCAGAAGAGTTTAAGAAACTGGCTGAAACAATCTGAAACAAGGTGAGGGTACTCTCCCATGAAACAGAAAACCTGGTTTTCAGAAGCCCGAGGAGATCGAAGTTCACATCTCTTCTGAAAAAGTACCCCATGGAAGTTGCCACAGATGTTGCCCATCTTTCTTGATAAATCAAGGATATGTACAAAAAAGAAATCACAAAATGGTTTTGTTCAAAGATTGTTGGCAGTGATAGCTATTACTCTTAGGAGATGAAAGCAAGCTGCAGGTAGAATTTCAAAGGGTAGTGGAATTTGCTTTTATTGGACTAACTGTGCAGTTCCTTGCAAGTTCCATATTTTTTCCTAAGATGTTTCCTGAAGTAACGGTAAAATGAGCATATAATAAATATAAGTACCCATTAAAGCACACTAAAGGAATACCTTATGTTTCCAGCAGATGAACACTGAGATAACGAAGTGTTTCTGAATTGCATCACAGATCTCTATTATGCCAAAGTTCTGGGTTTTATTGCTAAAGAGAGCACCAGTAAAGGTGGCTTTAAACTGCTTTATGCTCCTACATTCTCTAAATCTGCTGAAGACAGAAAGCAGGGAGCAACTGCATGGCTGTTCAACAGCCAGCAAGGGGATTCACCTCTTCTCTCCTGCAATCTACCTCAAACTGTTTTCTTTTTATTATATTTGAAGAAGCTTTTTGAGTTTCAGGGGGGTTTTGTTTGTTTGTTTTACAGGAGAGTTTACAATTCTCCTCACAAATTAGCAGCATAGGTAAGAGCCTGTTCTAGGTTGAAGAAGATTCAAATAACTTCTCATGCTCAGAAAAATTACTACATTCTTCCTCTTACGAGGAGTGGTTACATACTCCATTTCCAAATCAGGATTAAACTTTAGGACTTCCTCATGGTTCTTGGAGTATCTTTAATTTTTATTTTGTTTGAGCAATTCTAGTAGCTTAGAACATACAGGTAACTTGCAGAGCTCTTACATTGTGATCCCACTGTTTTATGCTTACTCAGGCATAAAGCAGCCTGAGAAAGGCACTGCCTTACTCTATGAATGTATCTCAGTTTCATCTAAAACTGCAGCTTTTAGAGGCTGCAGTTTAGCTGTGAGCAGTTGTCCAGAGCAGTGGACATTTTTAATGGTAATTAACACAATCCTAACTGTATCTCTGTTTTTGGTTTTGTTGTTTTTTTCATATTTATTGCAGAGTTCTTTTAAAAACAGCACCTGGTCCTGGTAATATATAGTGTTTGAGTTTCTCAGGCTGCCAACAGGCTCTTTTGAGACACTTAGGCCTGAGGAAACTACTCTGAATCCCCATAAGGCTTATCCTTGAGATAGGAATTTCTTTGTCACCCTGTATGTTGAAACCAAATAATTTATATTGTGCTTCCTTACTTTTGTAATTTTCTTTCATCTGCCTCTTGGTATTACACAGATAAAGCCAAAAAAAGCCCTTCTGAATTCTGTTATCTTTAAAAGTACTTGGAATTCTCGTGTCTGTCTGTGTGTGTGCTGTGCATTGATACACAGGCGCTGCTTGCAGCCATTCGTACCTGTGCATCTGGAACTCTTTGAGTGGGACAACGCTGTTCAGCAGCACTTGTGAAAGCAACAACTGTTTCCTTGTGCAAGAGCAGTGTTAATCCTGCCACCCCTCATTTTTTGGACTACCAGTGGCTACAAAGAGAGCTTTTCATTAGCCAGTGATAGTAGCAATTTTCTTTTTCACTAATCTTTATTAGTGTTTTCTTATTCACTAATTTATATTAACATTTAAATAGATGTTAAGATGTGGTTTAATTTAGAAACTAGCACTTCTGGTTTATTGGTTTTTTATTTTCTCTTTGGCTGGAGAAACTGCTTTAGCCTATGAAGAATTCCTTGTCAATGCATACCCCATGAATGAGCACAACCTCCCTGGTGTTCAGACACTTACTGTGTGATGTAGTGGTGTCATTAAAGACTATCTGCATAAGATACCTTTTACTTGACTTGATGAGCATCACATGAATCTTCTAAGAAGGCTGAGCAAGCAAAATATCTTGCCTCAAGATGTCACAAGTGATACAGGCAGACACCTGGCCTCTGGTTCTAGTTTGCCTGAGCAGAAACACTTGAGAAAGACCAGAACTTTTTGCCTTTCCCACTTCTTGGCGTAGGCTGTCAGCAAGTCTCCTAACATGGCTAGACCTTGATTAGAGGGTGACAAGGAACAGAACATTTGCAAAAGGGATCCTGATTTTCTTCTACATAAATTCTGAAGAAGTTAAGCATAGCTCAAACCTGGGAACACCAGGCAGTCCAGTGATGCAGAATTGGAATTTTCCTGGTACGTCGCTACAGTTCTTGGATCCCTTGGCAGCCATGATTCTAGAGCAGAAATTATCAGTAACAATGACACCAAAATTATTTATGGCAAGGTCGAGTCACTTTTGGATGGCAGTGTTATGAAAGTTCAGCAAGGCTAAGCACTTGTTAACTACTTACAGGCTTTTTTGGCTCAGCAAGTAAATCCTTCAACACTTCTGCTTGCTTGTTCTGCTTGCTTATTCTGCTATCCCATTAGACGGGATAACTTTGGGGCCAGACAAGAAGGGTTTTCACAATCCTATGCCTTTGCGAGCAGAAAATCCTGAGTGTTTAGCGTGCATTTCTTGCAAAGCTGACGTGATGCAGCATCTTTATGCACAAGAAAAGATCGACCCCCACTTTGCTACAACCTCCTTTCAGGTAATTGTAGAGAACTTCTTTGTTGTCCCAGGCAGCCAGCAACAGAACAAGAGGAAATGGCCTCAGACTGTACCCAGGGGAGGTTTAGGTTGGACATTAGGAGGAATTTCTTCTCAAAAGAGTGATTAGATATGGGAATGGACTGCCCAGGGAGGTGGTGGAGTTACTGTCCGTGGAGGTGTTTAAGAGAAGACTGAATGAGGCACTCAGTGCCATGGTCTAGTTGACATGGTGGTGTTTGGTTGGTCATAGGTTGGACTTGATGATCTCAGAGGTCCTTTCCAACCAAATTCATTCCGTGAAAGCTGCCTCCAATAACAGCAAATACTGATAACTAGAGCAAAAGGAAGCTGAAGTTTTATCTCTGCTGCAGAAGGAGCTATCTTCTGAAAATGAGAGTCTCAAATAGCATATGATTAATTCATATTGCACATACTAATTTAAAATGGTAAGAATTGCCACAGACATCTAGAGAGGAATTTAGATATGGCGCAGTAGAGAGCACTGATGGCAGTAACAACATTTCTGGAGACAGACATCTTTATAAAAACTATTTCTTTATGGGTTTTCTGAAGCACTGGCTCTGCATTCTCTTTTTATAGACAAGGTTGTACACACTGTTCTTAGATCCCCAAGACAAGCAAACACCAGTTTCCAAGCACAGGCATCACAGAGAACAGGTTTTCCAACCATGCAGACCTTCATGCCCTCCGGGAAAGCAGCGCAAGGCTTTGCCTCCAGTAGACCTGTATGCTTGTCACCACTTGTTTCAGAAGAGCAAAAACTCACATATGCATGTCCTGAACACTTCATACGTGATCTAAGAACTGGCATTAGATCCTTCACGGATCCTCCATGGCTTTATCTTGGTGTTGAGGGTAGACCAAGAAGATCATCTCCAAAGAATAGAGATGATCCAAACCGCAGCCGCCTGATGTTCCACTAGCCTTCTGTGACTTCACATGATCAGCTTTTCTATTCAGTCTCAGAGCCTACCTCAGAAGCTCAGTGAGAGCATGGGTCATGAGTCATAGGACAGTGAGGCACTGGGACAGGTTGTCCAGAGAAGCTGTGGATGCCCCATCCCTGGAAGTGTTCAAGGACAGGTTAGATGGGGCTTGAGCAACCTGGTCTGGTGGAAGGTGTCCTTGCCCATGGCAGGGAGGCTGGAATTAGATGATCTCCAAGATCTCTTCTGACTCAAACCAGTCTATGATTCTGTGGGTCTGACTTTCAGTAGCCATCCACAAGACACTGCTACAGCACAGCTTATGAATACAAACTGTAGCCAACAGAGGAGTCACACAAATGTTCCTGTGCCTGTGAGTGCATTTTCCAGCCAAGTTCTGCAGGGAATCTCTGAAAGGTGAGTCTTGCAAATGGATCGCCTTTTGTCCATCCTTCTTCCAAATGTATCCACAGAGATTTGGGGACTGTGTATGGACACCAGGGAATTCTAGATTACACTATCACACTTCAAATGTCAAAGAAAACTCCATAAAAGCAGAAAGCACCATTGGCCTAATCAAGATGGGAGAAGTATCTCAGTTAAATTAAGGGCCATGCAGATACAATTTTTTATTTACATTCCTGACATGGCCATAGTTAATCATTTAAGCTATTAATGTGTTCCAGAGATCCACAGTTTACTGAGCCATCTTCAGAAGATAATGTTTTGAATGATCATAGGTAGCAAAGGAATATTATATGGCTTAAGGATCAAGTTGCAAATGGGGAAAACAATGTAAACCAGTCTGTTCCAGGAGATACATTTCCAATTTATGGAAAATTAGGAACTTACTAATAGGGTTAGTGCTCACCATACTGCAACTGGAATTGAAACAAAGTCCACCAACAGGAAATATCCAGTAAGTATCCAGCAGGCTTATCACCCCAGTGCTGCAAAAACAGTGCTGTTATTCTGATCTTCAGAGTTTGTCTATTTGACCTCTGAAAGCTTAGCTTCTGTTTGCAGATGTGAGGTATCGACATGATTAATCCATCTGATGTCTGGATCCTGCAATGTTTCACTTCACAGCACATATGCAGAAATTACCTCCTAGAGAAAAATTATCTTCTTCAGGTATGCAAACGATTGATGTAAGATGTTCTGCAGATGCATTAACCCAACACATTGGAAAAAATAAAAAGTCCCTATAGTCTCATGAACATTTAAGTCTCCTGCCTAGATTATTCTGTGCCATTTCCACATTCAAATCACCCACCCGTTCATTCACCTCTATGAGATCTGCTTTTCCTTATCCAGTGGAATTGAAATTTCTGACAGTTCTGTTAACTGTCCTCCCTTCAATACAATAAGTTGTGTCTCTTTGGTCCCAAAAAAGCTGTGACTCTTTCCAGCCTAATTTTATTTCTTAACACCCTCTTTGTAATAGGAAAGAAGTGAGTTGGCCACCTTCTGTGGATCTCTGCCTGCCCTCATCACGTAGCCTTTTCCTCTGTTCCACCAGTACCAGGCTGAGGAGTGGGCTGAAGGCATATTAAAAACAAGAAGATTAAAGGATAGAAGGATGAGCATGCCTTCTGTTTATTGTTGAATACAACATTGCAAATAAACCGGTATGTCAGCAATTATTGTATTACTCAGTTTAGATATCACTGGGGAACAAAACCAAAAACCATAAACCAGTCTTTTCAGAAGGCCCTCAATGAAAGCTACAAACTGCCTTTGAAATTCAAAGAAAACTCAGTTCCTGACTCCAAAGTACTAGTAAAACCCCAGACTTGATGTTTCCAATCTATTGCCTTTTTTTTTTCCAGTGGAGAATCAGGATGGAACAATGTTGCAATGTTTAATTCTTCACAGTTTCAGCAAGCACTCAGCTGACTGCTGTAACAGTAACTTGCTTAGAAAGCAAAGCCCTAAATTAATTTTCTTCAGCAGACTTGTACACATTACTGTTTCCAACCTTTAGGGCTACATTCATTATCCTTCTGACCAGAAAGAAGCTACCCATTATTGAACCATTCCATTAGAATGAAAACAGAGTAGAAATGGAGGAAGGATTCTTGGAAAAATTTACACATCAGATCACACTTCAGGGTGTTATTTCAGCAGAAACTACATGACAGTCTAGAAAACTGACATTCCCTTTTTTTTTTTTTTTAAATAGAAGTCAGATTTATTTGTATTTTATATGATGACTAGTGATTTACATTTCACCCACCCATTTGAGAATATTCAGGGCTCCAGGCATATCTCCAGCCAGAACCAGACTATTCAAATCATTGTTGGTCCATCCATTTGCTAGTCACAACAAGGCCTTCTGTGACTAATTATGGCCTGACTGCAGCAGGAGAGGCAGCTTCAAAGAATGGGAATCTTCAGACACACTAGCAGTTCCTTTGGTTCCCAAATTTGTTATTTATGTGGATTACATTGAGTTGACAGATTTAACTGGGCTGTTGAAGATATGGTCAAAGAAGCAGAGTCATTCCCTTCCTTTTTATTGTTTTCTGAAGACATAACAGTCATATGCATCTGTCACTAAAGAGAGGAAGTTCTCCATCACTGGACTTCATTTGAGCTTTTATTTGCTGTTTCAGTAGCATCTGGGAATAGATCAATATAATATTTGGTAGGGAGTTTTATTTCCTCGTGATGCACTGTAAATCTTTTACTGAAGATACTCCCTCTGTTTATTGTTGAAAATCGATAAAAATAAACCTTGTAAACTTAAAGCCTGGCAATGGTTCAGCACAAATGAGAGGGAAGGAGTAAGAAGCAATGAGCCTCCCTTCTCCTCTTGGATAACTCCCAGCTTGCTTCTCAGTGAATATTCAGTAACACTTTCCAGCAATCTGAGAACAAATTTAAAAAAAAAAATATTCAGAGTTATGAATGTTTCGTTGTGGACTCAGACAGGGCTTCTGATCCACTTTGGTGGCTTTCTGGTACTGAATTGGAATATACCTTTGACTTATCCACTTCAGAGACAGATAAAAGCACATCAGCCTTGCTCTGCTCAGATTAAAGCAGTTACTGTTGAGTGTTGGAAAGCTAGAAAACAACCAAAACAGGTAGAAAGTAGGAACAGCCCAGTGTGCAGAAAAGTTTCTCCAAAGTTAACAGAAGTAACTACCCCTGGGCATGATACAATTACTCCAGCATCATTCTTTCACCCTGTGGCTATTATTCCTCATATACAGCATCTTAAGGAGTAGTCTTCTACTATTTCCATGAAAGTCAGTGGTTTGGAATTATTTAGTTAAGGGGAAAATTTCCCAGTGCTGTGGCCAGAGCAAAGAGATCGGTCTTAATCTAAATAGTATCTCAGTCTATAGTATCAATTTTAATAGCTTTATTTAAACGTCTATTCTTAATCAATTATACATTCACATGAACACTGGCTGCAGAACCTGTAAGAATGCACTGACTGCACTTCCCAAAGAAACAAAAACCCCCATGAACTCTCATACTGAAATCAATTCTCAAAGAACAAAAATGTATTTCACAACAGACTCTCTCCTTCCTGGTATCAGCAGATTACTGAACAATTCAGGTGGTAAATAAATTACAGGTCCCCAGAACAGATAAGAAGGACACAAGAGAACTTTCCACTGTGTGAAGAAGCAGATAAAAAATTACTTAAAAGCACAAAAAATTTAACCAATCACTACAAAAGGAAATAATCACAGTACAAGAACAGGAAGATGGAAAAAGTGTGGTACCTCTATGGCACTGGGATATCCAACAGGCACCACAAGATTGTGCTGGTAAAGCCCTTGACAGTCTTGAACATAGAAATACAGGATGCAATCCAACTATAAAGGAGGGAAAAGTGATTAAAATACAAAAATATGAAGCAAATGAGGTGTTGTCTTTCTCAATCATCTGCCTTTTACAAATCCACCAAGCTATCACCTCTTCTTAGATGATCTACTTCTGCCATGTAAACTGCTGTCCGTGTGGGACAGGATGACGGTGTTATCTTCCCATTTGGTTCCCTTTCCCTCTAGTGATCTGTTTACTGCTCTGGCAGTCTGCTTGCCTGGTACAAAGCCAAAGAGAGCTCACTGCTTGCTGTGAGTGAGCGAGGGGGCTGCCCCAACACTGCAGCAGTCCCTTTCTAGCATCTTGGACAGTGGAACAGTTTGCACATTTCTGCTGAATCCATGGAGTAATAAAAAGGCAAATACCTCAGTTAAATTTACTGAAATCAGCAAATTTTGCATCTTCCCAGGAAAAAAAAGGAATTCTCTTGAGAAAGTTGGCAATGACTTGAAGAACTGGATCGTGTCAGGGATAACAAATTTCGTCATTGGAAAAAGGAGTCTAAATGTGTCAAAATCCCATTCCTATTTAATCAAAAATAGAGTAGATGTGAGCAATCAGAGCTTCTGGCTCCCTCACATGTAAAAGCATGACCAAGTCACCTACAATATGCTGCTAGTCTAACAGAGATTGTGCTGTGAGGTATCAGAGTTAACTTGCCTGCCAAGATCTGGGTGAAAGTACTCGGTTTAGCACATAATCTGGTTTTGACCAAGAGGCTTTTAGAATCACTCAGACTCGTAGTTCCCATCAGCCAAACTCACTTCTACTTGTACAGCTGTTCCCTTCTCTGCAAATGTACCAGTGTGAACCGCTCTGCTGAGTGCACACCACATGGTCTGCTCTCTGCTGCATCCCTGCTTTTTGGGACCTCAGAACAGAAAGTGCAGTAACAACATTGGCCACTACTAAATTCCTGCCCTAGTGCCTGCAGGTTACATTGCATACCACTGCAAAGAGGGCACAGAAAAACTGTCATCCTGGCTCAGCAATGCTTTGCAGTAGCATAAATGGTCATGCAAGGTGGAGACCAGCTGATCCTCCTAGTAAATCAATGCTACTTTTATATTAACTTGTCTGCAAATGAACATAATTTCACCCCTTCCTCCATGATTACTGTTATTTATTTGTAGCTTGAAGCTACACAACACCTGTAGCTCTACCATCACTGCTTTCATTTTCTGTAAAAAGAAATCCAGGAAGGTGCATTCCATTGAAGAACCAGCTTCAGTTAAATTAATTAATTCAATCCATCTTCAATTAAAGTCATAGTTATCCTACTAGTATAGGTCACAACACATTTCTATGAGGTTCTTCACACACATACACACATGCTCTCAAACTTATTTAAGCGACTCTCAGTTAAAAAAAAAACAACAACAAAATGGAAGTGTTGTATAAGAGCCTAGTCATGTTCTCTGCAGGCACACAAGTGACAGAAGGTGACAATTCACAGTTCATTGCTAAGTAAGAGTAAATGCTAGGAGAACTCTGGGAATCCAAGCTTGCTGACAGTCATGTGTTTCACTTCAAAAAGATGTGCAGTCTCACAGTATGCCATTACCCAAGGTCGAGGTAAAGCACATACAGTCCTTTATATGACAGGAAATTGCACTGGTATATTTTTCCAGAGCCAAAATAATGCATTCATAGAATGATGTTTGTGCTGAATAAAAATTAATCCCTGAGGGGAACAAAAAAGTGTTCAGCATTAGCCCATCATAAGTTGTTACTGATATGGTTGTACCAAATATTCATTTTGCCAAAGCCATGGACCATGGGTGATGCCATAGGTTAAAACTCCAGGGCTTTTTAAAAATGGAAATATTTCATATTTTCTTTCACTTTATTTATAAAAAAAGTAATCCAAACCTCAATTTTCCTGGTGGCTGCTACGGCAAGGAAAATAAAGTCAGTATTCTTATGGTAGATGAAACAGTGTAACTGTTACTATGAGAGGTTCAGAAACTAGTCTCACTTAGTTTACATCGCTACTATCATCGATCATTTAGGGCATGGTGTCTAAATACAGCCTCAAGTCTATTTTTTTAACTTTTTCCATAAAAAGTTATCACTTCTTGTCTTGTGTTTCTCATTATTATTGGCAAGTTTCTCCACCAACAATATTCACAGTCAATGACTCACTCAATACTCAACATTATTGTTTTCATACAAGGAGTGTCATCTCTGTAGTAGAGCAACCCGTGGGGACAGTCACCCACACAGCTGTGTCACCTGAATGCTGCCATCAGCAGGCTGACTTCAAAGCCCACCATGACAGGCTTCCTGACGCAGACCTTCAGAGAAGGTCTCCACAGAATCATAGAACAGGCCAGGCTGGAAGGGAATTCAAAAGATCATCTGGTCCAGCCTTTCATGGGGAAGGGAGCCCCGATGGAATCATTTAGCATCCTCTTCAAAATTTCCAGCATTTGGAGACTCCACTGCATCTGTGGGGAGGTCGTTCCAGTCAATGATGGTTCTCACTGTAAGAAATGTCTTACTTCAAGACAAATATTAACATATTGACATTATTGACAAAAGAAATCCCATTTGAAGTGAAAGCATTCACTCTTACATTCCTCAAAATTTATTACAATACATAACCTGTAACCACCTTAGGAGATGTAGTCCCATAATCACATTATTCTCAACACAGAAAGCTCTAAAACAAGCAAAGAGGACCTCACTGTTTCCACTGAACTTCTGAACTTGTCAAGCTAAAATGCCCTACAGTGATAGCCCAAGAAAAGAGACATCTGACAGTGGTGCTACCAGTCTGGGAAGATCCATTTAATTGAAACTCCTCAGGGCAAGAAATATATCAGCAAGCCCTACCACCCACCCTCATTATTAAGTGTTGCAAATTCACATTTTAAATGCATTCACATTTTAAAGCTAATGAAAAGCCAGACCTAATCAGTCTCACCTTGAATATTGTTCTGGGCACCACAGTATAAGAAAGATATTAAGATATTAGAGAGTGTCCAAAGGAGGGCAATGAAGATGGTGAAGCGCCTTGAGGGGAAGTCATGTGAGGAATTTGGTCTGTTCAGCCTGGAGGAGACTGAGGGGACACCTCATTGCAGTCTACTTCATGAGAGGAAGAGGAGGGGCAGGCCCTGATCTCTTCTCTGTGGTGACCAGTGACAGGACCTGAGGGAACGGCATGAAGCTGAGTCGGGGGAGGTTTAGGTTAAATATCAGGAAAAGGTTCTTCACCCAGAGAGTGGATGGGCACTGAAACAGGTTCCCCAGGGCAGCGGTCACAGCACCAAGCCTGACAGAGTTCTCCAGGCAGAAGCATTTGGACAATGCTGTCAGGGACATGGTGGGATCCTTGGGGTGTCCTGCACAGTGGCAGGAATTTGACTTGATGACCCTGAGGGGTCCCTTCAAACTCAGCATATTCTGTGATTCTATGGTCAGCCAAGATAGCCCAAACAAGCTCTACTGGGCTGTTTACAGCTTTGGAAAGATGGTGTTTTACCAACAACAAAAGACAGATGCAAATAATTGATCCCTGAAGTTACCGCTATCTTCTTTCCCCGTCTTGAAGGGAAGGCAAAAGATTCTTAATTTATAAAGCCTTGTTAACTTACCTCTCCCAGTACCTGAGCTAATTTTGGCATCTTTGCAAATCTTTGTACAGGGCTAAGATTCCCAACATTTTTAAAGCCACTGCTGCCAAGCCTTCCTTCTAATTGTGTTGCATTTAACAAGCGTTAAGAAATCCTTTGTACTGTTTTATTTAAAACTGTTCTAACTCTTCCATCTGAAGGACTGGTTATCGCATTTTCATCCTTTTTATGGTTAAAGCTCTAGAAATTTAGCTGACCCTTTGCTCACAAAGACCTTCATCATTTAATTCTCAGCACTGAAGAACAGCTTAATGCCTTCGGAGTGGGAGGAGGACAGAGGAGTATTCTACAAGAGACAGTAACGTGTTATTTCACAGAGCCCGGTGATGGCTTCACAAAGCCACACAGCAGTACAACTGGGGATCTTCCCGTTACTCTGCTCTCAGCTAATTGCAAGAGATTCAATGAGAAGGAGGAGCATTCATCAATCACTGAGGTTTGAATTCCTCCTCCAGCCACTTCTCCAAACTGTTGGGATGACAGTTGTGTCAAGCTGTTATTTCTTCATGTATTACAATGTTTTTAAAATCTACTTACAGATTAGCACAGAATATAAAAATTATTTTCAAGAAGAAATAGCTGATGCTTTTCGAGTCCCTATGTAAATCTTAGCCACAGAGAAAAACAAAAACAACCCTTGAAAATGCTGGAATCTGGTCCACAAACCCAGTATTTAATCTGTGGTTCTTTTATTTAGAGTTGAAGAGGGTGGAGCAGTGAAAGACAGGAAAGCAATTTTTTTCCGAGTACTTGAAAAAAAAAAAATTGCTTGTTTGTTACTTCCCTCAATAGTTGCAGTTTCAAACAAGCC
The DNA here is from genome assembly GCF_036250125.1 of Pseudopipra pipra. Lineage (NCBI taxonomy): Eukaryota > Metazoa > Chordata > Aves > Passeriformes > Pipridae > Pseudopipra > Pseudopipra pipra. The sequence goes on along the minus strand of NC_087550.1, from coordinate 62,854,808 downwards.
AACAAAAAAATGCCGCTAGTGCTGACACACCCCTCTTCCACCTCAAAAGATGAAAGGAAAAGCCTTTATTTCCCTTTCTGCATTTGGCCTCTCCTTGCCTGTGCTACCCCAGAGCTCCCTGGGGTTTGGTTCACTGTGACAGTAAGGCCTGATGGCCTCTTCATCCTTTCAAAACTGTAGCATTCAACCTTTTCTTCACTGGCCACTGTCCTGGCACTTATGAGACGAAATCCATCTTTGAGTAAAGTGTGAAACAGCAGGCCTAGCACATTAGTACCATTAATCAGCTTCCTATTATCAGGCTTTATGGAAACATACCTAAAATCAGAAAAAAAAAAAAGGCAGTTACAACACACATTAACACTTCTTGACAGTGCAGGTCAGCACAGCTGCACGTGTTTACAGCAACCAAGGTTCTGGATATTTTTTAACTCCTTTAAGGACAACTGAACTCCTTCCTTCATTAACAGTAATTCTCAGTTCATCCAATTACATGTAAAGGAAGAAGCACTTCTCTTTCACACACCCTTCCTATCCTCTCCCAAAACTTACTTTCTTAAGAAAATAGCTGTGACAACCTCCATCTGGTTTCACTTAATGGAGGAGAGGGGAGTGGCAGGCTCTATTTAATGCTGCAACTGTTTTTGGGGTAAGAGTAAATGATGGTCAGTGAATCCCCGTTCACCCCAAGAGCATCACTTTCCAGCACACGGGATCTCTCTCTACAAACAGTGACATTTATTGCAAAGTTACCTGGTACAGCAGGTCTTGTGGCAACAAGTATGAAAATCATTTTCACATTGCATAAAATTCTACTTGATATAAAGTACAGTGTAAGAATCTACCCAGACATTTTGAGGAAGAGAAGCCAGGTAAAGATACTATTACAAAATATATAAGCTGACAGGGGTGAAACTGTTTCACAGTTCACAGGGAAGTACACCAAATATTTGTGGAAAGCACAAAAAAAGGCAAGAGAATCCATGTCACCACAAAGATTAAGACAGAAATTCAGCAATCAACATAATCAAACTTGACTTGTTTCATCACTCAAGATAAGCTTTTCTATTGATCTGCTGAGGAAAATTTTTACCAAGTCTGAAGAAATAAAAGAAACAAACAGAAATATGTTCCTCACTATTTAAGTTGCCATAACCTACTCAACCAATTGTTAGTCCACTAAAATTAGTAATACATTACAAAGTTAAGGTTTGGCACACAAATATATGCTGCTTCATGAATGCAGAGTAGTTTTTCTTCTACTTGCTTAGCCAAAGAAAGCTGGAAGAAAGGAAAAGTTTATTTTCTTTTAAAAATAATCAAAAAACTGCTGTGTTGGTTCATATAGTCAGATAGAATAACCCTTTTGGAACTATTTCAGTGAAATTTCCATAAAATTCCAGATGTTCTAACAGCCACAGAGGACAAATTAGGTTACATTTTCATATATAGCAAGAACATGCCTCCATACAGTAGAGACATCCAGCAAAAGCTTGTTTAAAAATGTAAGTTGTCATTAGAATATGATACTGCTATCACAAAAGTTACTGATATACAGTAATCTTAATAAAAACAGAACCTGGCTCTGAATTCAAAGAAAACCCACTATGTAGCACATAGTTAATAATCTACCCCTTCTCCCTTCCCCCAGTAAAAGGCTCTACAAAAGCTCTCCAGTCCCTGAAATGCTATCTTGGTTTCACTGATGTTTTTAACCCTGTTTAGACATTCTCTTTTTCCTCTTTTCCATATGAAAGCCTTTTGGACCATGAGCTAGTGGAGATTTTAGGCTTCCCCGCAGTACTGCGCTCCTTTACTTTGTCTCCTTTGCTTCATTTTACTCTGTTTTTCATGTCCTCTAAAAGGTAATTGATGCTGTGAAATTTTAAAGCAAGTGAGGAGGAAAGGGCAGACAGAAAGACCCAAGAGAACTCATAAACAAACATCAGCAATATTTTAGAAAGCTGAAGAACAGGCAAATCAGTGTAACAGAAATTAAACCAGGTGTTTCGAAACTAGAAAAAGATAACATCAAACTAGCAGAAATAAGGAAACATAATTCTTTTCTCTCAGTTTCTTTAAAACGAGCTTTGCTAAGCACACAGGGTGCGCTACCTGAACCAGAAGTCACAAAGACATCGCCATAACGAGAAGTCACACTAGGAGAGTACCTTGCCACAAACTGGTCCCCAGCAGAGTACTCAGTACCACACTGAAAAACCATGTCGTGATGAGAAGGTCTTTCCAAAGGGAGTGGAACGAGTGTTTTCTGAGAAGGAAAAGGGCTGCTCCAGCTCTGTCCTGACTGCTGCCCTGTAAACACAGTGATCTGCTCAGCTAGTGCCTCCACGGTGCTACTGCAGGAACCAAAGATCCGGAAAAAGGCCTGCATTTCTTGGAGAGAAAAACGCACTTCCAAGATCTCCAGCCTCGGCTTTAGCAAGTGTTCCTGGCTCAAGAGGTCAGCCAGGGGGTGGAGTCCATAGAATTCTGCTTCTCTCCGCAGCCTCTGATAGTCTGAGAAATCAGTCGGTAAGGAGACCTGTAGAGTCCTCAAGAAGTCCATGATGTAACTAAACAAAGCTCCATCTCTGTCCACAAAAAATTCTCCATTCACCAGTTTGAATTCCCCATCATCACAGTTCAACATCCGTGCCAGCCTGGACTCAGGGAACTGCTGCAAGGTGGAAGCGCGGGTTACATATCTCACACCTCCCACGCTCAGAACGACCACCTCTTGATTACTCATCGCTGCCTCAGCCACTCAGGAATCATAACTCTCTGATCTACATGTTTGTGACTTGATCTTTCCTAAACTGCAAGGCAGCTGCAGCTGCAAGAACCAGTGAGTGGGTTTTGCAAGTGTTTAGAGTGAGGTGTGGAGCAGCAACAGGATTCCCAGGCAACAAAGACGTAAATATCATGTACAATAGTTTTGTTTGCTGGGTTTGGTTGCTTGGAAACTTTGATTCCTGGAATTTAATGTTTTATTTTTGAAGTGAACAGCTTGAAAGGACTACTGGAATACAGTGAATAGACCGTCACAACTTATTAAACCTTCAGAGAGGCAAATGACTATTCCCAAAATATGGCACACCTTACGTTTGTTTTCTGTAAATGTCAACTCAATAGTTCATTCCATACACTGCTGTTCATAAGACCACTGCAAAAAGAGGTTAGATGTGCTTCAAGCAAGACATTTCAGTATTGTATGCTCCTAAAGAAGGGCACTTCAGAGAACTCAAGCTTAAGGTTCACTTTAAATCACTGTCATCCTAAGGCCAAGTCAATACACCCAAAAAATTCAATTAACTCCTGAAACAAGATACACAAAAATACAGTAACAGCAGAAGAACCTATCTAAGTTCCAATGCTAAAGCACTTCAAAGATCAGCAATATCCATACACTTGTTACATGACACAACTTGTTCAAGGAATCATCCAATCATTTTTCCTGGCTTTTGAAATTACGATCAGGGGAGAAAGAGAGAGACAGGAGAGAAACTGCTCTACCTGCCACCTCTGCAGGGCTAAAGCTCAAGCTACCTTCCTGAGGCAGACCCCTGTGTGCCTTTCACTGCACTAAACTGTTTACATTAAGGCCACTTTTTAAGAAAGTGGGGCTTCAGAGAGACATGGATCTCAGAAAACAGCTCAGTTACCCCAACAATTCCATGCTGGAAAAGTCAACTGCAAAGTACGTACTACCTGCGAAGTACATACTATCTTGCAGCTTGTTCTTATCAACCTCAAGTGATTTCTCGTTACCTCTAGAACTTATGCTTGCCCTGAAGACACATTTTTGTATAGAACGCACAATTTGAATGCACAAGATAATTACAACATTTGGTTATACAAAAAAACCCCCACCAAATAGCTATCTCAGTGAGAAGTGAAATACATTGTCAGACACAAAGTGGCTCTAGACTGTGAATGACGCATGCTGCATTTCGCAGAGGAAGGGCAGTCCTCAGCAAGCCTGTCAATACAGCACCGACCTCAACCACAACTGCTCTTCCTCTTACCAAATGACCTCCAAGTTAGAAAAAAATATATTTTAAACTAAGATCTTTTATCTTATTCTACAATTACATTAACATTGAACTAAGTACAGAGTTCAGCCCTGTATTTTGGTAAGAAAAATGATTTACAGTGAATAATATTCCCATAATCACGACTGAAAGAAGAATCCAGAAGTTAAGTGTTTTTCAAAGCCCCATTTCATCTTCTGGTTTATCAGTGCTCAAACTGATAATGTGAACAGTATGAATGTTTTGGCAACATTCTGAATCTTTGAATGTTTTCACGAGAAGTCTTAAAGGACCAATTATTTTAAGAAGTTCTATATTTTCTTCCCCAGATCCCTCTTAGTTCTTATATTTCAGCAGGGACTTCACAACAGTTTATATTTGCACACAAACTCTGCGACGTTATCCAGTACAACCAACGTATAGTTTTTACACTTTTCTCTTAAAAGTAAAGCTCCATCTGTCATCTGTTCCCAGTAAAAGACTGCATGATCTGCTATCTCCACGTTATCTGCCAAATAGGACAAGATAATTGTAAAGAAAATAAGACAGTTCAGTATAAATCTGCGCGAAAAGACTGAGGAAATCTTGAATTTGCCAGCATTGTTTTCCTGAGGCAAAGAAAGTTTGTCCACATCAACTAGTTTTATTCCATTCCACTGGCTGGTGTCGAAGCTCTTCATTGTGGGGCTGATGTCCACAGTGGAACAAGGTAAAGGGGTTTCTTTGAGCACCTTGATTTTTTCCCTGAACTCCTGCATCTGTTGCAGAAATATAATGGGTTCAGACACATCTTTGAAGGCCTCTGCAATGTTAAAAGCCATCCGCTGTTCTTGCAGAATTGTGTTCAGTTTATTGATCTCTGGATCATAGGCCTGCATCACTGCAAGCTTCATGGTCTCAAAGTCAGAAAGAATCTCATTTCTCTTCTGCTCCAGCGTGTGCTGCAGCTTCTCAAAGAACTCTTTCACTTTGTCAGAATCTTTGGTCAGCATCTGCAGAGCTTTCCTCTTACTGGTTTCCAAGGTATCCAACCGTGAGAGGGCATCTCCACAACGCCAAGTTTCAAAGCCCTGAAACAGGGTTTCAAAAGCCCGCTTCTCCTGGGAGTAAGCTTCTTCAATGGAACAGAAAACGTGCTTTGTGTGGTCACCACGGGTGGCACAAACACCACAGATCAGCTGCATGTCTGTCCGGCAAAAAATGTTAAGGGGTTGTCCGCTGTGCACTTTGCACACAGGCATTTTTGGAGTTACTTTGATTTTGTTGTACTTCTCCACGATACCTTTCAGGGAATAGTTGACCTGCAAGCTGTTGACTCCAGCAACAGGAGTCTCCTTCCTGCATGTGGGGCACTTGAAAGGAGACGGCCTCCAAAGCACGTTCCGCACATTTCCCTCAAGAATTCCTTCCAGACACTTTCTGCAGAAATTGTGGGAACAGGGCAGGACTCGAGGATCATCGAACAGGCTACAGCAAATGGGACAGGTGAGATCTTCCTCTAGGAGTTCCATCATATCCTAGGAAAGAGAAGAAAGATGGTAACAGAACTTACAAAACTTATGTCTCCCTCGGGGAGACTATGCAAAAACCGATCTCCATCTGAGAAACGTCTTGGTGAGAAAAGGATCTGTTTTTTTTCTCCAGTATCCTTAAGGCAGAGCCTCAGCTGGGTTTTTGCAGCCAGTCCCCCATAGCTGTGGTATCTGGCCAGCAGATGGCAGGCACAAGAATGGTGCAGTGTTCAAGCAGAACATTTTTTTTGCACTTTCAACTAGAAAAACTGGAAAAAAAAAGGCTTGCCATACCCACCAAGGACTCTGAAAGAAAATAATTCACATACTCATAATAACAGTTCAAGACTTACATCTTTCCTCACTGATACAATACAGAGAAACCGGATTTGCACAAAAGATACCCAGCCAACATGCCCTGCTAAGATTTGATTACTCCGTACTTGCTTAACTCATCCAAAGTTTCCAGTTTCAAACCCCACGCACTGCTACTGTAGACAATGCTAAAAGTGACTGAAAAAGCTCAGTTTCAGTATTTCTGCTGATACAGAATGTCTGATGTGTTTCTTTGCTCTACTTGCAAGGCCAAAGGAGAGTCACCACTCACTTTAAAAATTAAGTTTTCTCTTGCTCCTGCAGTATTTTTAAATAACAAAGGGAATGTGTTACTGTTGAGCTATTCAGCATGAAGTTAAAATACTTCAAATAACAGCTGCCAATAACCCTTGATAATTCATCATGAAACAAAACTGTTAACCATTTTTACTCATCTGCAATCACTATTTCCAATTCCATCCTCTCCACCACCAGCATCCATGCCTCAGCAATTTCTTTCTGTGGAGAGGATCTACAGGAAGGTTTACCATGTAATCCTTCCAACTGGAAAGTCTCAGTAAAGGGACGCAGCGCATGCCCTTCCCTTGCCTCTAACCAAAGACAAGTTCTCAGATGCAGACACCTTGTAACTTACAGCACACTCTTAGAAAACAAAAAGCTAATAAATGACAAAATGGGTGACAGTTTGTATTAGCCAAAGCTCTCAAACATTTAGTTTTGAGCTATAATTAGAAAGATGCTTCCCCTGCATAAATTCCTTCCATATTATACAGCACGTATTCATACATACGTAATAAAACTCCTTTTATAAATTGAAAGATGTACCACAAAAAAGTGCATCAAATATTGCTGTGACTACAAGGCATGTGTATGAGCTCTTAATCAGTTTTGATGTAAATACTAAAGTTTCTGTCCCCTCAAAGAAATATAAAATAGAAAATGTGGGAGCCAAGAGGAGAGCTGCAAGGGAAGATCCATGCTGCACAGGACAAGAAGAGCAATAAAATCAATACCACTGATCCAAAGAAAGTTCAGTTCACTACAGAGAAGAAAGGCGAGGTCAGTCCTGACTTTCTTTCACAAAAGGCCCAATAGTTCCAGTGAGACTTTACAGTAAAAGCCATTCTTGAGAGGCATAAGCAAACCTCCCATGCTCTTCAAGTGAGGAGGAGGGGTTGTCATGACCCAGAAGCGGGCACAATCTTCATCATAAATTCTCATAGGGCTGAACAAAGACACCAGTCCAGTGTCAGGGAACTCTGATCCTTTGTTATATACCCACCTTAACTCCAAGAACTAGCCCACTATTTAGGCGTAGGAGTGTTAGCTAACAAGCTCCCAATTCTCGCAGTGAACTTCCATAGGGAGTAAGAGGTAGGATACGATCGCCGCACTTGCCGGGACAAAACAAGAAAGGAGAGAATGAGTACGGAAAAGAGAAAAAGTGAAGGGAAAAGATCCCACGTCGGTCCTGCCACCGTAGATGGTCCAGATCCGGGGTCAACAGAAGCTCAGGGCCGATCCACTTCCTTTTACAGTTTCCCTAGTTTTAGGTGCCCTTACTTTTCGCGCCATGTGCTACTGTTTGCGCATGCCCTTTCAAGCCCTCCAGGAGATGAGTAAGGAAATGAGGAACTGAGAGGTTGGAGGTCTGTGGTGGTCCAGGAGCCCCCTTTAGTGAGATGCCCGGGACTTGACCCTTCTCTTGCCGCAGGCACACTGAGCCCAAGTCTCCAGGCTGACTTGCAAGTCTGGGAACGAAAGGGAAGTCGGCTCAGAGCAGCGCTGCCCTGCCTCCATGGGACCCTCCCTTCAAACTGCTGTGACTTTCCTGTCACAGCACAACAGGCAGAATGTTTGAGACAAACATGCTTACATGCTTGTGCCTGGCCCTCCACAGGGGTATTCTCTGTGCTTGTTAGAAAAAGGAGACTTTGAAAAAGTTGCCAGCTTTCCTACTCAGGACTAAGGTCATCAGGCAGAAGAAGCCACCACCAGGAGGAGGGACAAAGCCCCAGATAAAAGGTCTAATGACTCCATTTACCACTTAAGGTTGTTTCCTGTAAGCCCACAGGTCCCGCTCAGAAACCTCATTTTCTGCAAGAAGAATCTGGTGTTGAAGCACCTCTTGATGCTCAAACAAGCAACATTTCTATTCCATCTTCTTCCTACTGCTAAAAATAATGGGATCACAGGAAGACGATGATTTTGTCCATATACTCGAGTCTTCCTCTTCATGAATACCCCTCTCTTTCCAACTTGTAGTCACAGCTTTTAGCCACAGCTTTAGCAGCACAAAGATCAGTTTTGCTCATGTGTTAAGAGGATAATAACTACAAAACCAAAACGACACTTCTCCATCTTTTAGTAAATGGAAATTCACAGTGCAGAAAGTATTTGCTCTGGTTCATCTCCTTTACCAGGGAGGATTTTACATCCCAGTTAGGGAGCTGGAAAAGCAGCTTTGAATGCCTGACAGCAAGGACTGCAAACCACTGCAGAAAATGCTTACTACAACAGATCCCATCAAAAGTGCAGGACAAACACTGAAGACTTTCTCACTACTAAAAAATACAAAAAACATACACAGAAAGGCTTCATGATCCAAATAAAACTGTCCTGTTGCACTCCAACTCCACTTATCCAATTAAATAATTATGCTTTATAAATATAACCGAATTTCAACACCTTTATACAACATCATTAAAAACGCTGGATTAAAAAAAAAAAAAAAAAGGCAAGTTTATGAGCTTCCCCCCCCCCAACAACACCACCAAAAACACCAAACCAAAAGTAGTGAAGACTTGTATGACTGGTTGGGTCAGATGAACTTCCATCTTCTTTAGGACATACATTTCAGAGAATAAATTGTCTGTGGATTGACACATCCCTTAGCAACCTGGTCTTTGTGTGAAGAACTACAGCAACATTTCAACTTCTTCATTGGGAACTTCTCTGTGTAACTTCTGATCCAGGTTTGGACGGCCCTGGAATTCCCCACTTGTAGCACATAAACCAAAAGCATCTCTGGGTACAAACCCAACAGATGTCATCCATCAGAAAGAGCAATTTGCACAGTTTTATCATTAGGAAAAAGAATGGCAAAACACATCAAACCATAAATGCAAAACCAACCACAGTAGCTTTTTCCCACGCTCCAAAGAGAAATTAATTTAGTATGCTTCTCAGCACAGAAGTCGGGTTTATCAGCCAGCAGCATACTGAAAGCAAAACCAAAATTTCACCAAGCTTCAAACAAAACAGAAAGACAAGTCCTGAATTACAAGTTTCCTGCAATGGCATGTTAAGTGTTATTTCACGGCCAAAAATTTTTCCAGGAGCACCAGGCAGATCCAATGTGTGCAGCCTCTAGAAAGCTAGAGAGGCCTGGAGAAATAAGCAATTTCGGTTCAGTGCAGTTTCAAGAGAGCGAGAAAGGCCTGGAGAAACAAGAGTGCAGCTACAGTCCCACGAACACCGCTTCATCCACAGGGCTTGACAACGTGCCGAGCGCGGGGGCTGCCCGCGCTTACCTCCCCGTGCCTCTGACCAGGCAGAGGTTCCCTCGCTGCTTCTGGTTACACCCCCTCCGATCCCATCGGGGAATGCCCCTTAACCATGGCGCTCCAGCCGGCCGCCGGCCCTGCTCTCCCTGGGGCTCCCAGCGCTCCGCCGGCACCGCAGCCGGGGGGGGCGGCCCTGGGGGTCCGCCCGCGACCCGCCAAACACAGCGGGGCTCACGGGGGGCGGCTGCGAGCGGAACCGGCCGCGATCGCGGCGCGGCCCCGGGCCGGGCGCTGCCGCCGCTCTCACAAAGCCGCGGCCTGCGCGCCCCCGGCCGCGCCCGCCCGTCCTGCCTTCCCCGGGCCCCACCACTCACCATGGCCGGCCGGGGTCGCGGACAGCGTGGGGCAGCGGCCGCCTACGGCCCCCGCCCCGCCCGGCGCCGCTCCCCCTCTTCCGGGCCCGCCGCTCCGCCCGCCCGGCCCCCGCTCCGGCCCCCGGGAGCGATCGGTCGGGAGCTGCTGCCCCGCCGTTCCACCCACCTTGGCCCGCGGCCGCCGATCCAGCCCCGGGGCAGGAGCTGCTGCGGCTCTTCCCCCTTGGCTTGGCCGCGAGCGGCGCGGAAAGCCCCCGGGGCTGCCAGGAGAGGGGGCTGGCGGGGAGATGCCGCTTGCCGAGGCTGCAGCCTGTTCCTCCGCCGAGATATATACGGGTGTCAGATGTTTATTAACTCTCTAATTAGACTTCAGGATCCTTCTCACAGGCACACGTTGCACAGCCTAAGGAAGGGCGCTGCTGGGTGGCAATCCCGCTGAGCATCTTACACCTCCTGAAAGCACTTATTAAAATAACAATTACTTCAGACAGATTTCCTTATGTGCTTCGTAATAGGACGGAGACTCATTTCTTTTTGCTTTAACGCACTGGTTGTACCATTTCCTGCCGGTGAATCTGTTGGAGAGTAATGTGGCCTGTCAAACCTCTGCAGGTCTTCTGACCAGCCCCAGGGAGAGGGAGCAGGAGGGATCCCACCTCCACCTGGGGAGGACCTTCTAGTTACAGGACTACAAAACTGTGTCTGAAAGTGCTGAAACTGCAGAGAACCTTCTTGATTTGTATCTTTTTTGCAGTCCTTCTGTTAGTTCTCAGTCAATATAACAGGTCTCACATCAAAGCCAAACTGAACTTAGTTTCAAGTTGGACTTTGTGAAAGTCTACATCAAAACTGTTCCAAAATGCATGTACGTTGCCTGCTGAATCCCTTCACTCCCCTACTCTGCACCCACTGCAGTCACATCACTCATCAGCACAGGGGAGAGCATTCCCCTCAATGACTACCCGCACAAGTGACATCACAGGCCAGACTGTACCTCTGTCAAATAAAGTTTCCTTGTGCATCTGACTTCTTCTGATTATTTAGGAATCCGTATCTTAAAAGCCATTCAATAACATGCCGAGGCTATGCTTCCCCAATTTACTGCAGCCAGAAGAGGAAGATCTCTTCCTCACTTCCCTCCTTGCTGCCTCCACCCAAGCTGGCCTGCCTGCTCAGCTGGACTCACTGGGAACAGTTTGACCAAGGACAAGCATTTTTGAAAATCTCCTTCAGAGTGCTCACACACTTGGGCATTTCACCCACTATCTACTGGAGAACGGCCCCAGGAGGTAGAGTTGCTACACAAAAGCAATCAAGACCTTCAGGCACATTTCAGTGTCCTGCTTATGCCTTCTTAACTATCCAGCATCTTATTTGCCGTTTATTAAAAGCAAGTAATTCCAGATAGTTTCTGAAAAGTGATAGCTCAATCCATTCCTCAGCCACCCAAATTGCATTCAAGTTTGCATCCCAATGCTTGCACACTTACGTTTGCTGAGTAATCCCTTGTCTACACCTTCCTAACAGCCACTTTTATATCAAGAATTCCTGAGTTTTACTAATCTTCTCTGTAATTTTATGGTTAAGGATTAATCATAAGGTTAAAGACTAACAACAACATGGCATTTTAGATTTCTCACTCATTATTAAGTTCATATATTTCATATATAACTTTTTTTCCTGATTTTTTTTAAAGTACATTTTATTCTCCATAATTCTTTGGGCTGGTCCTACTCTGTCTCCTGATAAATGAAGAAGGAGCTGTATGAATGTAAGAGCAGACACCTGCCCACCTGGGATATCTCCTCTTCATTAGGTGCACCTATAAAATGGTCTGGGATTTCTTCTGTCAAAGATGAAAGCTTAAACTTCTGGGCAAACACAGCACGGGATTTCTGTGCTTGGTGCACAGAAACACTGTCTAGCCAGCACCATACTTAAGTGTCCTCCTCTGAACTCTTTGTTGCTTCAATAGCAGCAGTTTCAATAGCAGCTTGTTTATAAGCTTGCATTCCTGCATTTGAGAGCACAGTGTCTTCCCACAGCAGCATCAAAGGCCATTTGTTGAAACTTCAGAGAAAAGTTCTGGCTGATGGAAAAGAGCATTAGTATATCTGTGGCAGTATTTCCCTATCTAATACAGAAACAAACCCAAGCGAAAGCTAAGCTCAAAGGAGAGGCCCAACTTGAAGGGAAGTGTTAGGATAAATGTCACTTAGCCATGGGAGCGTTGAAAATACAGGGGCAGGAATTTGGAATGAATTATAAAATAGTGGCAACTTCCAGCTTTTCAAGACAAACACCATGTTTGTTGTAAGACAAAGTGATATTGCCTATTGTCATCTTTAAATTACAGAGAACCCAGATCACAGCTCTTCTAGTAAGTGTTGTAACAGGATATTTCTGAGACTGAAGCTCTGTGCTGTGGTTCAGTCAGCAACTTTAGAGCTGACAGCTCCTGCTCTCCTTGCTTGGACCAGCTTTGCCAGGCTCCACAGATGCTCCACTGAGCTGATTCTACCCACTAAGCCAAGCAGAATGCTATTCCCTTTTCTTTCCCAAGGTGAGTTTTCTGCTGATTCAACAAGTTAAACCAGTTCAGTGCAAGATTAGACAATCATCAGGTCTAACATCAGAGGAGTAGGGAAAAGAGGAACAAGATTTTTCCCTTTCCATGGAAGCAAGCCATTAACGTGACTCAAGCTGTAACAGGTAATTCTACCCTGACAGGCAGATTCTTGCCAGGTTAAGCCAAGATGAGACTGTGCTACTGGCAAAAGCAATCATTCCATCCTTTCCCCTTCCCTTAGTCATGCTTTCCTGATGCCTCCTCTCTGCTGGCTCCAACATTTGTGCAGCCACACGTTAGGCCAGATACACTTGCCAACAGAGCTGAAAGCTAATCCAGTTTACCAAAAAAAAAAAAAAGTTTTCAGGAGGATCAATTTTGGCAGCCAGCTGATCCCACAGCCAAACAAACACCAGTGCCAGGATGAGCCAGAAAGAGGGCCTGTTTTGGTGGCAGCCTGCATACACATAAACCAGAAGTGTCCCCACAGGCCATAATTTCCCAAATGCTTCCAGCCAGCTATTGCCAGCGCTACTGCCAAAAGTAACACAGCCTTGCCCTTTGCCCACACCAGCTGCTCGTTCCAGGCCCCAGGTACCTGCTCTGCTGTGCTGGAGAAGAACTGATTGATAAATGTAGCTGGAATCAAAAGCTGCCTTCTCTTTCTCCCAAGTTTGTATTCCCCATCAGTAAGGCACCTCTGAAGCCATGCTACTGAAGACCTGTCAGATTTCAAGTGTCTCCTAGGATGAAACTCCAAGGAAAGGAGGTGAATTGAGGGAATTTTACAGTCTTATTCTTGGCTGTGAACCTGCCTTTTACTTCCCACTGAAGGAGGCTAAGGCTTCATGTCCTGTTACAGAGGTATCAGAGCACACAGACAGTACACTCCGGTGTCAGGACAGAGAGTTCTGGAAGGACTCTGCTTTATTCAGCTGTGCTGGGGGGAGCATACCCTCAATTTGAGGTAGACAATGTAGTTGCTGTGGGCACCTAAAAATAAACATAAATCTGCAAGAGCTTTGATGCCAATAGCAGCACAATAAGAAGACACTGCAAAATAACACAAATAAAGAAACTATTCAAAACAGCTCTGTGTATCGAATACCTTACTAATATATAAACATTTCACAGCTATATCACATCTGACTACCTTTCTTTTCAACAGATACATCTGGACTTCATTAAACATTCCAAATGAGGGATCAGAGAAAGCAATTTCTTGTTATTGTTCCATAAAAGCTACTTTTAATATGTGTTGTAGAAATACCAGGCATTAAAATCCACGAAGGATCATCAGCGATTGAAATTATCAACTACTGTTTTGAGGTCTGAATTTCAGAGACTGCCTTGATATCTGCAGGGTCTCTGGTGACTATTTTAGCAGTAATAAGAAGCTCTCTAGTTTTACTTATGGAACTTTGACCACACAGCTAACTAATATTCAGCACTTTGCCAAATTTTCCTGCAGAGGGGGGGTGGAGGGGATCGATGACGATTTCAGTTAGCTCCTTAGCAAAATCTTATTTATTTACAAAGAATGTACAGCCACGTCCCATTTCCTTGCACGCAGAGGAAGCAAATGGGAGGGAGTACTGTGCGGCAGTCCAAGTTTGCTGCTCTAGCCAGGATGCCTGCCCAGAAGCTGTCCCTTGGCTTTTTCTCAGGGCCATACACCACTGCTTCTCCCACTGTCTGCTGGCTCTTGCGTGGTGTTTCCGGTCTCAGACATGCACACAGGCAAACACAGCTGCAACCAATCTGTGCTCTAGCTGCTGCGTTCGCAAGCAGTCCCTAGAAAAGTCTCTCTGACTTTCTCCAAATTGGTGCTTGCTCATACGAGTCAGCTCATCTTAGCACTTGCCTATGTAGCCCTGTACCGTGGGCAGCGGTTTCTAGGCTTTCTAGGCTTTATGCCCTGAAAGAACTTAATTGCTCCTTCCTGAACAAAGCATGGCCAGAGTGCCTGTCAGTTTTAATGAGGTTTGTGACCGCCTATAGATCAAAGCTCTGCCCTGGTGGGTTTTGCTTATATTGCTTAAAGAGGAAAGGAGAAGTGACCTCCAAAGTAAATAGAACAACAAGGAACCAAACTAATTTTCATATATAATTTCTTCTATGATTTGCCAAGTGTCAGATTAACTGTATAAAACAGAAGACTTCCTACGGAATGTCGATCCTCACAAGAACACATTATAATGAAGATTTCAAAAGTACAAGCACAACCTGTTTTTCATCTGAGACTTCGTCTGTATCATCTTCCAAACCACAGGCCTGACCCTGGGAGTGGAAGGACTGCTTTCAATAAACAAACCTTGATTTTCCAGTCCTGCACCATCATTTACTTCTGTGCAAGCTGCACAGAGACATTACCAAATCTACCCCAGCCCACATAATAACTACTCTTTTTCATTGGTTTTCACAGGTGCAAATGCCTCCACAAAGCTTGTGACAATGGAGAAGCAAGTCCCAGTGGTTTTACTAAGAGGGTGAAGAAAAATTATTTTTCTGAGAACTGATTAGTCATATGGTATTACATTGTTGTATTATGTGCTGCCACAAGAGGAGAGAGTTGCCCTCTCTCCCACAAATTTGGCATATCAGAGAACCTTTCTGAAACATACTTGTCTGCAGCCAGTAGATGTACTTTGCAGGGCTAATGAGAGACAGTTGTATTTTGTGAATGAAGCTCTGAGCTAGAGAATAAAACAAGTCAGTGACCATAATTTTCTTTCTGCCTTTGTGAAACGGATGGGAGTGGTTGTATTCCTGTTCTACTAACATGGTTCCCAGACAAAATGTCTCTGCTGCTACTGTTCAAGGAAATAAAGTCAAAATCCTGCAAGCAACAAGCATGTTTAGGCATGCTGAGCACAATTTTGCTTCCAGTATGGGAGGGTCCTAAATACTTGGCCTCCCCAGTGAAAAAATGCACATTCAAGGAAGGCAGAAGCTGAATTAACCCTTGATTACCAAACACAGTTATACTTCTAAATATTGAAGGCCAGATCTTCATTTCCTTGGGGAAGTTCTTTATGCACCGTAAAAATGTTGGTGTTCAAATACACTCTAAACAAGCTGACAAGCACATTTACAAATACAGTACTATCCTCCTGGTATTGCTCACCTCATCCTTCAAGAAAGGCATATGAATAAGGCATGTTTCTTACCAGCTGACCAGCTGACTTTTGCCTTAGTTCCACCACACCACGGTTGTTATCTGCTTGATTGTGTGCAGTACCAGAGCCTTCACTCGGGGCACATGTACATCTCTGCTGCTGTTCCTGCACATTGTGACACCAAGCCGTCACCATCTGCTGCCAGGGTGCTCAGGAGCTGGGCTCTGCATCTGGAGGGAGACAGGGAGGTGCAGGGATGAGTTGGTCTCCTGAGACTTCCTGCCTGCTGAGCGCACAGGCACTGGAGTCAATGTGCTCCAAAGCAGCACCAGCAACTTTTCTGAGCTGTGGCATGTACTTTGCCCCACAGGTGCTGCAGCCTGCTGGCCTGTAAAACCAGCCTCTCAAGTTAAGAAAGCAGCAGAGCAGGAAACTGGCAGGAAGGCATAGCCAGCTACTGCTTCCCAAAGCCTCACGCCCTTGAGTCCAACACGTTTGGCAATACTGACTTCATGTGGCAAGATGTGTTTGTATTCCCAGTGCTCATTTTGGAGAAGAAAGGACTTACTGGGGCACACAGAAAAAAATGGGACAGGGAATCATTTGGAGGTTGAGTCTCTTTCTAAATTGGTTTTCCTTTTTGTTTAAAAACTATATTAACATTTGTCATTTAGCATTTACTGTAACAAACCCACAGTGAGTGACAGGCAATAAAAATCCCACAGTGATTTAAATTATGTGAACAACAAGCTACCAGTGAGAATTCTGATGCCCTCCATACGAAATAAATAAACATCAGTTTCCACCTAATATTTACTTCTTGGAAGTTCAAGATTAATCCCATTTGGCATATTTTAAGGAAGTGAGTTCTTGACCCCAAATTTTTATGGGCTGTAACAGTACGTCCAATAAAAGAAAGGAAGTATATATTAAAGCTGCTCTTAAAATCAGATTGATTTTAGGCACAATTTTGAGAAAGATGGCACTTCACCTCATGTTTCAAGTAAAGGAGGTGAGACTGATACAGCCCATCCAGACCAGTAAGATTATTTCTCGCTATGAAGATTTCTTTTAACAAGGGTTTTTGAATATCTGTGTTAACCGCCTGCCCTCCTCAAGGCAGATAACATTGTACCACATGGCTCACATTAGTTGCATCATGCTTTATACTATAATAAAATGCTAAGGGAGCTTTCTAGGTGAAATGCCACAAAATAACACACCAGCTGAAAATAATGAGAAACAATTTCATTCCAAACTGGTCTGGAGATAAAGAAGCTTTCAAATGTAAGTATTGAAAATACCTGCTGTCTGCAAAACATTCTAGATCAGCAGCTCATGGCACAACATTTATTGGATATTTTTCTGTAGAGAAATAAAAATGTGAAGTAGGCACAGGTGGGCTTCTATAGCCATGTTATCAATATTTACTGTGTTTGTTATAGCCCCCGTTCTGAATGCTGTGGGTGACATAGGGATGCAGAAATAGATGTAGAAATGCTTGAATAATCCAAAGGCCACAAGCTACAGCTTTTTAAATTACATGGCATTCTGCCTCTGTGAAAGGGACACAAATCTGGTCCCGAACTGTGCTTTCCAAAAAAAATGCTAAGTGCAACGCTAGCACGCTGGCTTTTCACTGTGGCAGTTTTTACAGTAGAGTTTAACCATGTAAAAAATGAAATACACTCTATCAAAGCTTTTGAACAGATGAAAAAGTCCTCTAGAAGCAAATAGTGCCCAAAACACTCAGGGTTAAAACTCACTATAGCTGGACAGATCTGGAAGGTGAGGAGAAAGGGCAACTCAGAGGTGCACCTGCCAGGCCCGGCTGTGCAAACCTTTCACTTCAGGGAGCCCTGTCTCTTGTTAACTTTGCTAAGAAAGAATTGAAAAATGAGGGGGGGGGGGGGGGTGTAACAGAAACAAGAGAACTGGGATTCTTGCGACTTGGCACCGGGAATAACTAACCAGTAGATTTCCACGAAGGAGTCCCTTCCCGTGTGTGAAGTTTACTGACACGATACCTACCACCTGCCCATCATGATCAGTGTTCCCCGTTTGCATGAATTGTCCCTCATGTACACGTATGTACGTACAAACTGTCCTTTAGGAGACTGCGCCGGTCTCCCCACGCCACCGCCACAGCTGCGAAAGAAGAGCAGCAGGCTATCGCCCGCACTCGTTTTCCATTAAATTTTCTCTTCCAGAGGAAAGACGGAGCTTTCAAGCCGGGTTTGCTGCTTCTTAACCCGCACTTCCTTTCCCGCTCCCCTCCCACCATGTTGCGGCGGGGCGGGAAGGGCGGGGCGGCGGCGGCCGTTGCGCCTGCGCGGCGTGGCGGGTGCGGCCGGTCATGGCCGCCTCCGTGTTCTGCTGCTTCTCCTGGTGCCGGGATGGCGGCGCCGGTCACATCCCGCTCAAGGAGATGCCGGCGGTGCACCTGGACACGCAGCGCATGGGTGAGCGCGGCGGGACAGGCCCGGTGCTCGGCGGCGGGCGGCTCCCCGGCGGGCAGGGCCGCAGCCCCGGGGCGCGGCACGGGGTAACCGCTGGGAAAGTCGCTTTTTGGCGACTTGTTTAGCAGGATTTGGCAGTTTTTAGGGAGAAAAAAAAAAAAAGAAAAAAAAAAAAAAGAAAGCCTCTCTTTGGCTTAAACTGAAGGTGATCAGCACGATGAATATGTCGGGGTGCGCCTCGGTCTCTGGGGGTGTCCGAGGGGGACAGGCAGCCCGACAAGGGTGGTCCGGGTCAGAGCCGAGGGGACGAGTTCACAGAATCACAGAATCAACCGGGTTGGAAAAGACCTCTGGGATCAAGTCCAACCTATGACCGAACAGTGCCACGTCCAGTCTTACCTTAAACGTTTCCAGGGACAGTGACTCCACTTCCAGTTATGGCAGTGAAGATGCTGAAGGAGCCAGGCCTTGCAGAATCTTGTCCATGCCGCTCGTTTAAACGTTGTCCTTAGGATGAGCTAGCCACAAAACCATGCCCAGCCTTTGTTGAGGAGAGAAGTGGTCTGGGCCAGCAGCACCACAGCTGGGGAGAGAGCTAAGAGGAATAGATGAGTCCAGTGCTTGAGCACCATTATTAACAACTGCCTGCCATGTACTTGACCACAGTGCCCAAAGATAAAGTCTTCCAATGGAGAAGGAAAACTCCATTTTTTTCTCTCTGTATTGACAGGCATGTTTTGAATAAAAGGATTATTTCATAGAATGACTAAACACCTTGCAATTCCATCAATCATTTCTATCCAATATGCTTTTCCTTCTTGTTGCAGAATGTTTTTTCTCCGATGTTAGAGACAGAGTACAGGGCTTTGGTCTCACAGTGAACCCTTTCTGACTAAATTGTAAGTTATGCTTCTGATGTGGTTAAGCAAAAGTTGTAATCAGCAGGGTGCTGTAAAGCCCAGGAGGTGAAAATTAGATCAGCGTATGGATTTTAAATAAATAAACCCTAGTGGAAAGATGAACTAGCCTGTAAACAGCCTTCCTTCTCTTACTTCAAAGTGTGGCCCATCATCATAATTCTTACAGACTAATGAAGCTTTTACTTGGGGCAGAAAGAACAAAAACTGTTTTCAATATTTAGGGCTTTGAGGGCTGCTTCCAGACTTCTAAAAATGTTTTGAAGTTTTGTGGTGTTTGTTTTTCTTGCAGGAACAGATGTTGTCATTGTTAAAAATGGCAGAAGAATATGTGGCACAGGAGGCTGCTTAGCCAATGCACCTTTGCATCAGAACAAGAGCTATTTCGAGTTTAAAATCCAGTCCACAGGTTAGTCAGCAAAAAATATACAACCTTAAACTTGGAAGGTATGTCACACAGCCTGCTGGTGGCCAAATCTCAAATGCTCAACACATGCATCTTTTTAATTTTATCCTTGAACTTGTGAGCATTGGAGAGTGTTATTTCCTTTTATTGTCGTGGCATAAAAGGAAATTTATTTTTTTTTTAACCATGACTCTGAAATACTAGAAAGAATGGTAAGTATATTACTAAAGTGCAAATACTAAATCCCCACATTGTTTTGTATGCTGTTATATGCATGTTTTTCAGTTGGCATATTTTAGCAATGTTTTTTGCTAGGTAGATGCTTATGACCCCATAAAACACTGTAGCTGTGAAGTTGTTTTTTTTTAAATAGTGCATTTTATCCAGCATTTTGCAGCTATTTGTCTACCTTCCTTTGCTTTTAACATGCTCTGTGTTTGCCCAAGCAAGGGTAACACTCTTTGTGCTACCCTTTGCTCTTCAAATCAAATGTGCAGCACTTGTTCCAACACTGCCTTATCCAGAGGAGCCTTTCAGCACTCTGTTTCTTTTTGCTTTTACTAATGCAGTCAGCCTCACTAGTATAGAGAGCATTGCAGGCTTGCCTGTATTCTAGCATTAAAAATCAGTCTGTATTTTTAAAAGCAACAGGCAGCATGAAAACGAAGCTGTTCTCTCCCTAAGTATGTAGTGGGAGGGAAGAAAAAGAGAATGTTAGTCCAGAGACAGGCCTTTTGATACCAGCTAGAGCTTGATGCCAACACGTTTTGGGTAAGCGTTGTTTACATTCAGTTGGGATTAGGGTGCAGGCAGCATGAACACAGGTCTGTCCACAACAACTTGCAATCAAATGAGTTGTTTAGTGTTAGGCTACATGTAACCCCATATCAGTATTAACTTGGCAATTTTTATATCCTTTATGTCAGGGGAAGCTGACATAACAACAGGCAGCTGTTGTTCATATATGGTCTTTATTCACACAGACACAGTATCCATGTTCTTACACTTGAGAAACACGGGCAATAAACTCTCCTGGTCACTCTGAGCCATGTCTCATCTATTCCCGTGTCCCAAGGCAGGAGAACTGTAGATGACTTAATGAAAATCTTTGATTTCCAGAAATGTCCCTGAATCTACTAGGGATTATCTGTGGAGTCACTCTGACTATTGGAAAATTTTCTGAAGGATAATCACACTCTTGTCCTTTTCATTCTGGGCATATAAGTGTTAGAATAAATTGTTCTGCAATTTTTGTCTTTTTAAATTAATTTTCTTACATTTTTGCTTCATTTTAGTCTTCTGTAGATTAAACAATTCCAGTTGGTTGGTTTTTTTTTTACACTTTTGAGTGGTTTTGTTGTTTCTTCTGCAATGTCTCTAATTGGCCTAATTTGTCTTGAGATATGATGCTTAAAATGGATGCTCTGCTCCAGCTGCAGCAGCAGTAGATGTCCTTGATCTGCTATACATACAATACGTCTGCTTTACATATGCCACACACCCAGTTTTTCATGGTGGTAGGGCCCAGACTCATGCTCAGCACATGCTCTGTGATAACCCCCAAACCATATTCTGTGAACTGGTTGCCAAGCCACTGCTGTTTTTGTGCCACTTACTGTTCCTACTTACCTGCTCTTCTTCGTAATTCATAAAAAGCTGATGCACTTCCCTTATTTCAGGCCTCTTAACCACTTTGTCAGGATCATTTTAAATTTGAGGGTCCTCTGAAGATCTTGAAGTCCTGTCAGATTGGGATTGGCAGCATCTTTAATAAGCACATCGTTATGTTATCCAAGTAATTGATGTGAATACACAACAGTATCTGACCTTGTGCATTCAGTGCAAAACCTCAAACCCCACTTGAGTCATCATTTTTGATTTGACAGGGTGCTACTGATGAGTAATCCTGGAATAGTTTTCTAACCACTCGTGCCTTTATATTGCTGTAACTGTCTAGACCATATTTTCGTCATTTGACTATTTCAGTGTTGTATGAGTTTCAAAAACATTACCAAATTGAGATCTATCATACTTTCTAACACTTTCTTCTTTTTCTGTAAGACTGGTCTAGCTAGCTAGCTGCAGCTCTCTGGATCCTTCTTTTTCAGGATAGATGCCACCCTTGTGGCCACCTTGTACTGGGTCTGGCCAGGATGGAGTTAATTCTCTTCATAGCAGCTGCTGTGGTGCTGTGTTCTAGATCTGTGACCAAAACAATGCTGATAACACACCAACTATTGCTGAGCAGTGTTTGCACAGCATCAAGGCTGTTTCTCTCTGTTTCTCACCCTGCCCCTCCAGTGAATAAGATTAGGATTGCACAAGAGGTTGAGAGGGGACATAAGTAGGCTGATGACCCAAACTAACCAAAGAGATATTCCATCCCAGGTACTGTCATGCTCAGATAAAAATGGGAGAGAAGGGAATTTAGGGAGGCTAGCCATCTTTTGCTTGGGAATTGGCTGGGCATCGGTCTACCTGTGGGAGGTAGTGAGTGATTGCCATAGCATCGCTTTGTTTTGATTTCTTTTTCTTCTGCTTATTAAACAGTTTTTATCTTTAGCCATAAATTTTCTCGCTTTTACTCTTCCCTTCCTCTTCCTTCGTTCCGCCGGGGCCTGTGGGGAGAAAGGAATGACTGGCTGGGTGGTGCTTAGCTGCCTACCAGAGCTAACCCACAACAGTTCTGGTATTTCCAGGAGATACTTACTGGTAGTACCATCATGCTGGTTAAATTCTTTATGGTGTCCTGCTTCAATCAGACAGTCTTCAAAAGGATTTTGTTTTTTCCTTATCGTGTTAATGTCACATTTTAGGGATTTGGGGTATTGGAGTTGCAACCCAGAAAGCAAACTTGAATCAAATTCCACTTGGTCGGGATGTCCACAGCCTGGTGATGAGAAATGATGGAGCTCTCTACTATAACAATGAGGAGAAAAATAGGCTACCAGCAAACAACCTTCCTCAGGAGGGCGATGTGGTGGTGAGTTTCTTAAGGCTTTGTTACTTCCTCAGCTGCTACTAAATGCCTCTTATTTACAGCTCTGTGGTCATACTGACTGTTTCAGTCAAACTGTTCAGCTTGCATCTCTCTGTTTGAAAAGTGCTGATATAAACTCCCATTGTCTTTGAGTGGGGCAGCTGCCTGGATATTGGTGGATTTCACTGATTGATGTGTTGGTATTGATATGTTCTGAATGAGGGATGGACTTGACCAGGGTTTGAGAAGTAGCCTTTAATGCTCATTTGCAGCATCTACCTGACAGATGACTCCCATCACAAGGATCCTGTAGTGTTTGAGATGGGACCTCCCTGAACAAGTACTGTGCTGGAATGCATTACATGGCTATGCACCATGCCCAGCTGAACTCATAGCTGACTGGTTAATGATTAGAAGGACAGAGCAGAGTGGGTCCTGGATGATAAATTAATTGGTTTTTTTAGCCAAACTTTTGTAGGGATAAAAGAGATATTAAGTGGGGAGGATGGTAATGTTCACTGGGAAAATTATTAAAAATGAGGGAAAATGGAGAATCCCTTTTTTTTTTTGTACCTTACTATTAAAAAAAAATCTTAAAGTGACTATTTTCAAAAGTACATGGGAGCAATGCAGTGAAATTTAGACCATTTATCACCACTACTTTTTTGTGCTGTGTAGCCTTGCCTCTATGTAGCAATGGTTAGAAATGTCGTCTTTAGAAACCCCAAACAGCTAAGGTTGACATCTCCATGCTTTACCCTCAGACACTATACTGTTCTTTTAATCCCCTTCTGAAACTGTTTTTTGGAGGGTTGCGTACTGCTTCAAGGTTTGGTCAACTTGTGTAGCTTCAACTAATCACAGAAAAGTAGCTGATGTGTTACTGCTAACTCCCCAGTTTCCATAAATTTCAATTTATTTTATTTATAATTTATTTTCTGTCACGAAAATAGATTTCTGATGTTCTGAATGACAGCACAAATTGTCACACTCAGCCATACCAAGGCAGTGAGAAAAATCCTTTAGCTAACAGATAAGTAAGTTATTACCTTGTTAGTGTTTGCATGCTGCTCTGTAGTCAGCATATTTATAGGGTTGTGTATGAAAACAAGGTCTGTTGCTGCCAGCAGAGTAAATGATCTGAGAGATGTTTCTATATGGAAGCATGGAAAGATAAACTTGACTCATAGCATCACTATTTCTTAAAGTTATTTCCATGAGAAGATATAAACAAGAAGACTGCAAACTGCCTAATATTCAAAATCATTGAAAATCTTGTGTTTCTCTAACATGATGAAGAACACTTCAGAAATGTGTTTTGTAAACCTAGTAAGATGCAATGTGCAGTGTGCAGTACTGTGCTGCCTCCAAATTGAATGGGCGTTAAGGAATCCCGAGTATTTGAAAATACAAATGTTATAAGTCATTTATTAACTTCTAATTGTTTGCAGGAATGAAGTGAGATTTTCTAGGATGCTGTGGCTTTCATAACGGTGTTAAGATTTGCCTGTGGCTAAGATAGCTAAATTAAGTAGCAGTCTTATGCATATAAACTTGTTGATGCTTTTTTTTTGTTCATTTTCTTTATTTTGTAGGGCATTACATATGACCATGTAGAATTAAATGTATATTTAAATGGGAAGAACATGCATTGTCCAGCTTCAGGAATCAGGGGGACTGTCTATCCAGTGGTCTATGGTAAGTCAGAGATTTTCAAACTGTTTCACAGTATGGACAGTATTCTGTCTTCTGAGCCATGTCTTCTTCTCACTTCAGTGGAACACACACATCAATTGTTTATTCTTGGCAACGACAGCAATTAATTACATGAAAATGCAAACCTAGGAAATTAGAAAAGTATATTTGCACCTCATTCTTAATGCTGCTTAATAGGAAAAAAAGCACTGCTTAATAGGGAAAAAAGCACATAGAGTGTCCACATTCAGCAAGCTGGGGAGTTGCTGCACTCAGTCTAAAAGTTGCCAGGTAAAAAAACTGTGAAGTGGATTTTAAAAAAAAAGAAAACCAACAAATTTGAATTAATATAGACTTGGGGTCTAATCTGATTTATCTCTGAAGCTTGTCATTTGTTCCTTTTAATTTCACATACTTTATAAATGCATTCAGTGTTACATAGGAATAGAATTGCTGGTTGTATTTTCTTACAACAGTAATAACTTTAATGTAGTGCTGGTACAGCTGCTTGCTGTGTGGCGGTGCAGCTCTTTGCTGCTACACCAAATTGATGCCCATTTTTGAAATCCAGCAATTAGTGAGCAACTTATGGTAGCTGTTTTGCAAGCAACCATGAATATAACACGGCAATTTAGAACAGGAAACAAATACCATATCCAATTAATCACTGCCTAGGCACTTTAAAAAAAATTATAAATGATGGAAGCTGGAATTTGGCGGTCATATTAAAATTTTACTCTTCCAGAAGCTGGTGGTGATTTTGTAGTTCCCAAGCAGTCAGAATTTAACATCTCACCTGGAAGGCAGCACTTCCCTTAGCTCAGTGCATAATCAGTGCTACACTCCGGGTTGACATGTAAGTTACAGAAACTGATAATTGCTCACCATGTTCCCTCTATTACACCTACAGCCATGACAGAGTTACAGAATGGGTCAGGTTGGAAGGGGTCACTGGAGGTCGTCTGATCCAGCCTCTCTGCTCAGTAGGGTCCCCTAGAGCACATTACTCAGGATTGTGTCCAGACGGTTCTTGAATATCTTCAGTGAGGGAGACTCCACAATCTCTCTGGGCAACCTGTTCCAGTGCTCAGTCACCCACACAGTAAAGTTCTTCCTCATGTCCAGGTGGAACTTCCTCTGCATCAGTTTGTTCTTGTCTCTTCTCCTATTGCTTGGCACCACTGAGAAAAGCCTGGCTCCATCCTCCTGGCACCCTCCCTTCAAATACTTACAGACATTGATGAGGTCCTCTCAGTCTCTGCCTGAGGCTGAACAGGCCCAGCTCCCTCAGCCTTTCCTTGTAAGAGAGACACTCCAGGCCCTTAATCCTCTTCATAGGCCTCTGCTGGACCCACTCCAGGAGCTGCATCTTCAGTTTATCTTTATTCCTGTGTGAGTTTCATCTAAGTAGTAACCTCTTCCAAAGTAATTTTGTTATTGAGATACCATTAGCTATGTGCTGGGGATAATTTTTTAATTTCATGGTGCCTTTCTAATGAACTGTTGGCATGTTCCCATTTACATCTTGATACATTTGTAATGCTGAATTTTTTGAACAGGAAGAAAATACTCCAGATGCATTGTAGAGCCTTTGAAGTCTATAAATGTAACTGACGAATTATATATTTCCAAGCCATTAGAGTGGAAATTGTTTTGTGTGGTCATGTTGTGATGTTTTCTTAAGCCACGTGATGGCGCTGCTAAAATGCTGTGGCAGTTCTGCAGGATCTCCTTGTGCGAAATCTTCATGAGCAGCAGGAGAGTTGCTGTGTTGCAACTGATTATTGCATCTTCCCTGTATTTTGGTAGGGGTGTTACACAGCATGAAGAATGAAGGTTGCTTTCAGAAAACATTTGGTAGTATGTAGGTTTAGCCTGCTGTAAACTTTTTTTCCTCAGACTAAGGAAGTTACATGCCTGGGGAATACAGTGACCTTTAATTGCCAGACTCTTATTATCATCTTCCACAAGTGGACATAATTTCATCATAATTATCATATGTCCTACGTATAGCTGTAACAACTGAAGCCTGCAGATTGCCTTTGTGCAGTACTTACTTTAACTATAACTTAATTTAATGTGAATGAACAACTTCTAGTCACGTGAAAGGATTTGGCCATAGAGAAGCATTTACCCTATTCAGACTAGAGCTATAAATACGTTTTTAAAAGAAACACGGTAGATCAGGCAAACGCGGCGTCGAGCTTGAGCATGTAAAACAGAAAAATGGACTTAAAGGTTATGCTTCTGTACCTCAGGCACTTTCATGGAAGCAAGATGCCAACACTGTGTAAGTATTACAGAACTGTACAAATATACTGATATGAATTTTAACTGAGCCTAGGAGGGAAAAATTCTGACTTTGGCTCTGAGATAGCTAAATTCCAAAATATAGAGATGAAGCTTTTCTGCTTTGAACTAATGTTGCTAGTGTGCCAGGTTCATCTCAGAAGTTGTCTTTGAAAGGGATCTTGCTTTTTTGACTATTTCACTTTGCTGTTGAAATACAGCAAAGCTTTGCTCTGAAGATTCTCATCCGCTTCTTTTTTATATTCTACGTTGAAAGTAATGTTGCAGATAGATAGATTTTGCAGGGAGTCCAAAGCTAGGAGAAGTTTTGTAAAAAAACATTAACTTCCAGCTTTTAAGAAGCAGTTGAAGAAGCTCTCTTTGGATCACATGTTAAAACAGATGGTCTAACACCAACCACTGCAGACATCTGAAACCTTGTAAACCTCCAAAAACCCCACTGTAGACAGCTGAAACTCCAGCGGAATCAGGAAGTGGACAGAAAAATATGCACCTGATGAGATGACATCCCTGCAGCATGTATCTGGTAGTGTCCTTACTCTGTAGACTTCTGGAGAAATAGAGTAGAAAATTTGGAGAGAGTAGCCTGAAGTCCTGCTAACACTCCCAGTGAAATCAGACATAGCATTCTTGTTGACTTCACCAAGGACCATTACAGACTAAAGTAAACAACAGAAAAAAGAGATGGTTTGCTCTCCTGGGATATGTGTAGGGCTCTAGCAAATTCATTGAAGAGATTTCTTTCAGTTGTACATATGTAATGAATGTATTGAAGAAATTCTCTGTTGTTTGAGTATTGGATACAATCTAATAAGATGGTGTAATAGAGGATCAAACTGTAAGTGTTCCTTCTCTAATTCCTTCTTTTTGGTTCTTTTCTGCAGTTGATGACAGTGCCATTCTGGATTGTCAGTTCAGTGAATTTTATCATACACCTCCACCAGGGTTTGAGAAGATCCTCTTTGAGCAGCAAATCTTCTGAATGTCTTCATACTGAAAATTTGCACCCTGCACTGTTACAAAAGCTTTGTCATCTTAAAGCTCCACTTTACTTTCTGGAAACATATCTGTATTTTTAGTAAATATTTGTGACTGTTGTCTGCAGAATAAATATGTTAACTGCAACACCAGGTAAATGTGTTGCAAATGTGAGTTTGCTGGCAATGTTTCGTGATTGAAAATGAGTGTTTTGGGGCAGGGTTTTTCTCCGATTTGTACTTGATGCATAAGGATACTAAGGGATATTACTGTCGTCAGTTATTGCATTCAGTATTTTGAATGAACTGGAGCTCTGTAAGACAAATAGTTCTTATGCATATGATAGCTACGGAGATGTATAGTTCTCATGATTCTTTTTTCCGCCAACTTTTTTCTCACAGAAATTATGTAATTTGTTTAAAGGACACACTGTATTTCTAGGCTGTGATCTGGAGTGTCCCAGTTGTGCATAATGACTAATAATACAATGGCATAACTAGCAGCTAGGTACTTTTGTTTTGCAAGGTATAGATTAATCCGTTCCCTCAATCTTAGACCAGCAAATACAATTTACCTATTTCTCCTAACTTTTAATTTGCTTTTATTCTGACAAAAAAAAAAATTAGAATATTTTCTAGTAATACTTTTTTGTTGAACCTTAAAAAGTAAACCTAAACACTACCTGTGTTTTTGAGGACCACCATGCTGTGGTTACTCTGGTAGGAGAGTATAAGTACAGATCAACTCAACTTGGGTATGCAAAGAGCCAGGTGAAGGGTATGAGATGTTATGGTGAAGCCTTACATCTAAACTGTAAATTAGATTATTCTCTTCTGGAATAGCATATTTAATTTCTTCGTGAATCATTTATAAATGGCTAAGACATTGTTCTAAAATGTGATGCCCTTGAATATACATTGTGAGATGCTTTTCTTCCGCTCTTGTCATGTTTAATATACTTCCTAAAAGAATTTTTATTGTAAAAAAAAAAAAAATCTTCATACTGAATGTTTGTGTTTTGATTTTGGCTCTTCCTGGGTTAATGCATTTGCATAAATAATTTTATTTAAATATTTTTAGAAATTACCTTATTCTGAAATTTTCAAATACAAACAGCTTTCTCAAAGCCTTTCACCTTAGGACTTACTGCATCTGTTCTTAATTCTGTGGCCGATGTTCTCCTTCCTTTTAGCCTTACTGTCACATGACAGTGTTGAGTAGAACTTTTCAGCCTGAAAGGAATGATGCCCTTGTCAGCATTATGATAAAAAGCTCGGGAGATTAGGCTGCAGTTTTATCACTCCCCTTGAAATCTACTCAAATCAGAGTAGAGAATGAGAAATAAAACCTAAATCCTAAAACACCTTTCCCCTACCCCTCCCTTCTTCCTAGGCTTAAATTTATTCCCTATTTGCTCTACCTCCAGCGGCACAGAGGGACGGGGAATGGAGGCTGTGGTCAGACATGTCTCTGCTGCTCCTTCCTTCTCATGGAGAGGACTCCTCATACTCTTCCCATGCACCAGCGTGGGTCCCTCCCATGGGAGACAGTTCTCGACAAACTTCTCCAACGTCAGTCCTTCCCATGGGCTGCAGTTCTTCATGAACTGCTGCAGTGAGTACCTTCCACAGGGTACAGTCCTTCAGGAGCAGACTGCTCCAGCACTGGGTCCATAGGCCCTGCCAGGAGCTTGTTCTGGGTCATAGCCTCCTTTGGGCATCAACCTGCTCCACAGCGGGCTTCTCCACAGGCTGCAGGTGGATCTCTTCTCCACCATGGACCCCCATGGACTGCAGGGGCACAGCTGCCTCACCATGGTCTGCACCACGGGCTGCAGGGGAATCTCTGCTCTGGCTTTTGGAGCATCTCCTGCCCCTCCTTCACTGACCTTGGTGTCTGCAGGGCTGTTGCTCTCACATATTCTCACTCCTCTCTCTGGCAGAACTGGTGCAGTTTTTTCCCTCCCACCTTCTTAATCTATTATCCCAGAGGCACTACCACTTTCCCTGCTAGGCTCGGCCTTGGACAGCGGTGTGTTTGTCTCGGTGCCAGCTGGCATTGGCT
Organism: Pseudopipra pipra; assembly: GCF_036250125.1. Classification (NCBI taxonomy): domain Eukaryota; kingdom Metazoa; phylum Chordata; class Aves; order Passeriformes; family Pipridae; genus Pseudopipra; species Pseudopipra pipra. The sequence continues at coordinate 62,825,553 of NC_087550.1, read as the reverse complement.
GGGTCAGACGGGGGAAACTTCTGGCATCTTCCCATGGAAGCTACCCCTGTAGCTCCCTGTTACCAAAAGCTTGTAAACCCAATACAGCTTCCACACAGCCTGAGCTTCAGATGTCTGATGCAGCCCTCAAAGTCCTAGGTTACAGGGATTGCCTGGGACCTCTCTCTGAGGCTGGGAAGAATTGCCCTCTGCCCTTTCAGAGATGTGCTGTCTTGGATAACTTGTGCTGCCAACTGGAGGAGTTCAGGACTGTGAGCAGGTTGCACATCAGAGAACATGAAAGGGAGACAGACAGGATCTTCTCTGAGACTTAACAGCTTGAAGAGCCTCAGGCCCCATCTGCAACAGGGAAGACAGAAATTACTATCTCACACTATCAAGGTAAGCAAAACCTCTGGAGAAGGGGCTGGGTAGAAGCTGGTGACTTCTGGCACTAAGAAGAAAGTTCCTGCCACACCTGAGGGCTTACAGCTGCAAAACAGGTTCACTGCCCTCTTAGTTGAAAAGGAGCTGGATGAGCCCTCAAGCAAAGAACCTGTACGGTATCAGAAATGACTACAGAGCTGTGAGGGCAGTAGTCACAGGCATAGGGGCACAGGTGGTGAACTCAATCTTGCCAGTGAGGGGAAGGGAGTAAGAAGGAGAGGGGACAAATAGGACAAGTCAATAAGTGACTGCAGAACTAGTGTGGACAACGTGCCGTAAGATCCTTATAGGCAAGTTGCTGGAAAAGCAGACAGTGAGGTGGACTGAAAACTGTCTGAATGGCCAGGCCCAGAGGGTGGTCACTGGCATAAAGTTGAGTTGGAGTCCAGTAACTAGCAGTGTACCCCAGGGTCAGTACTGGCTCCAGTCCTCTTTAACAACCTCATTAACGTTCTGGAAGATGAGGCAGAGCGTACCCTCAGCAAGTTTGCAGAGGACACAGACCTGGGAGGATTGGCTGTTATTCCAGAGGGTTGTCCTACCATTCAGAGGGACCACAGCAGGCTGGAGAAATGGGCTGACAGGAACCTTGTGAAGTTCAACAAGAAGTGCAAAGTCCTGCATTTGGGGAGAAACAACCCCAGGCACCAGTACATACTAAGGGCTATCCATCTGGGAAGCAGCTTGGCAGAAAAGGACCTATGGGCTCTGGTGAACAACGATTTGAACATGAGACAGCAATGTGCCCTTGCAGCAAAGAAAGCAAATAGTATCCTGGGCTGCATTAGACAAAATATTGCCAGCAGGAGTTGATCCTTAGTCTCTCCTCAGCCTTGGTGAGGCCACACTCGGAGTGCTGTGTTCAGTTCTGGGCTTTTTGGTACAAGAGAGACATGGACATACTGGAGAGAGATTGAAGAATTGCCACAAATGATCAAGGGACTGAAGCATCTCTGCTATGAGGAAAGGCTGGGAAAGGTTGGACTTTAGCCTGGAGAAGAGAAGGCTCAGGAGAGTCTGACCAATGCATTTAGATACCTGAAGGGAGAGTGAAAAGGATGTGGAGCCAGGCTCTCTCCAGTGTTGCACAGTGACAAGACTAGAGGCAATGGGCACAAACCTGAAATGCAGGAGGTTCCCAGGACTAGAGGCAATGGGCAGAAACAAATACAGGAGGTGCCCTCTGAATATCAGGGAACATTTTTTTTAGTCAGGGTGACTGAGCACTGGCACAGCTTGGCCAGACTGGTTGTGGAGTCTCCATCCTTGGAGATACTCAAAAGCCAACTGGTTGTGTTCCTGGGAAACTGGGTCTAGGTGGCCCCGCTTGAGCAGAAGGGTTGGAGCAGATGACAACTGGAAGTCCCTTCCCAACTCAACCATTCTGTGACTCTTCCCTGAGGTGACATAGGTGACATTGCTATGCTAGTTGACACATATGATAATGTTTCTGTAATGACGTTTGTCAGCTCTTGAAACTTGATTATATATATATATACATATAAATAAATGGAAAGGGAAGGCTAAAAGGAAAGGGAAGGCGTGTGTCCTTTTTCCTTTTGATATCTTTCAATAATGCCTTCAACAGAGGTTCTTTACCATGAAAGACTGCTGAGATGAAAGTGCTTCTTATGGAATTATATTTCTCACGTTCATGGGGAAAGGAGGAAGTATTTAAAAGAATTCTTATCACTTTATCTAATTGCATCCAGCAAACAACTTTTTTTGAAGACTGCTGTGATTAAGAATATTTAACAGTAAAAGCTGACACCTTGAGCTTAATGTAGACTTGATTTCAAATACAGAGAAGGCTATCTTCATCAAAGCTGATGTTTGAAATGGAAAACATTTTGGTAAATATAAAATACTCAAAATAGCTGCTACATTCACCAAAAATATGGAAAGAACCTGCTTCTATAACTCAAAGTTACTCATTTCTTGTCTTAAACCGAGTAAGATGCATTTGTAATACTGTGCAATGTAACTACATCTCTTCTTTAAAAATCAGAAAACTTTTTGTTTTATAGTAAGTGACACAGGGAAACTACAAAATAAGGGAGGGGTAAATAAAAGACTATTATAATCTATTTATTAAAATGTCATGATTTAGGAGTTTAGTAGTCCCACTAAAACCATAGCACTGCTTGCTTCCCTCTCCTCCTCCAATTGGAAGCACAAAAGGCAAAGACTGCAGATTGAGATAAAAACAATTTACTGGAAACACCAATGAGATAAGAAAATGAATGATAACAGCAACAATATTAGTAACAAAATGTGTAAGACAAAAGGTATAACACAAAAAAATAATTTACACAGAAAGTCTGCAACAATACCAATTGGGATCGGCTCTTCCCCACCACATTTTCTCCCCACCAGAAGGAACACCCTTCTTAGCAGAATTGAGAAAATCCCTTACTCCCATCCCTGGCAGTGAACTGAGGTGGTATAGAATAACCTATTAGCCATGCCCACACAGCTTCAGGCTCTGCCCCCTCACAGCTACTGTAAAAAATTAAGTCTGTCCTGGCCAGAACCAGGACAAAAAATGGAAAGAGTGAAATGAAAGTAAGTTTTGTGGTGATAGTTCATAAGAGAAGCAAGAGTACGGTTAAATCCCTTGGCCACAGAAATAGAATGTGAGTTAACCTGTGTCTCAGCACTTCACTTCAGCATCTGGCAATAAATCCAGATGTTTTCCCAGATGTGTTCCCAGTCCCAACTTAGCCCAGAGAAATGAGATGCACTACTCATTTTGAAAAATTGCATGTATTGCATGCAAATTGCATGTAATTTTCAGTTAAAGTTTGGCACTATATTTACTAGTAGCAAATTCATTTTAATGAAAATGAATCATACTTCCCAGTGAAATGGTTGAGGTATTTCCACTAATTGTACCTAAATGTTTTCTTAGTCTTCGGATGTTACAGTTTTGACCGTCTCCTTGATTGCAAAACTTTGTATTGACTAATTATGTATGTTTTCTGAGTCCTTTTGACATTATACTGTGGCAGCAAGATATGAAGTCTAAACCAGACTTCATTTTCACATCCACAAACTGATAGAAGTAACAGGGCACATAACACCAGTTGCATATAGATCAGTAGAGTTGTTATTTTATATTACTGGAAGTGTTTATGGTGCATCAGGGATAGATGAAATCAGGTGGTACTATTCCAGCAAGATTAAAATCCTAATTAGATACTGAAAGGCTAGAAACACCTGTCAAGAGTTGCCTGAAAAGGTGCTCTTCCACAAAAGAATCAGAATACAGTACCATAGATTTTCAGCAAAGAAAAACTTCATGGTGTGCATTGGATCCCTTAAATGCTATTCAGGGCAGTTCTAATCCCAGGCTGCAAAGAGCATTCAGAGATGGCAGGACATGCTATTCAGGTGCAAATGTTCATGAGAATACAGACTTCCATGAGTATTCACACTGTTTTTCCTTTCTGTGGGCTTTCTTGTGAGTGCACTGCCATGCATTCAGCTGTGTGCAAAAACAAAAGGAGGAACCAGATTCTAGTAATTGATGGGAATTTCTTAACTTTATCTGAGTTCTTAGATTATTGTTGTACACTCACTCCTCTTTGTTATCAGTTTGTGTCGATGCTGCTTTGCATACTGACAACCAGTCAAGCTCATGGCTGAGATAAGGTTTCACAAAGATCCACAAGTGAATCAGCAAAACATTTTTTCTTACCTGTCTCTCTGAATCCAGGTTTAAGGCTCAAGGATCCAGCCCCCCAGGATACTTAAGGTATTCAGAGCCACTGTTCCACTGTTGCATATCGAAATGGGATTAACTATTACCTCTTGCTTAGTGAGGAACTGCTTGCATAAATGTTTCCAAAACTATGCCACTAAGGTACTTGCAGGAAGCCTGTGACAGAAGATTTGGAACAAATTTAAGTGCCTCTTCACTTCTTTCCACTGTTCCTTCCCTTGCATGGTTCCTCAATAAAATACTTCTCAGGTTATAGACATCTTGGATGTCATAGAATTATAGAATTACTTAGGTTGGAAAAGAACTCTAAGATCCTCAAGTCTAATCATTGCCAAGTCCACCCCTAAATCATACCCCTAAATGCCACATCTACACGTCTTTTAAATACCTCTAGGCGTGGGAATTCAGTCACTTCCCTGGGCAGCCTGTTCAAATGCTTGAGAGTCCTTTCAGTGAAGAAATTTTTCTTAATATCCAATCTATACCTTCCCTGACCCAACTGGGGGCCATTTCCCCTTGTCCTATGACTTGTTACCTAGGAGAAGCCAACTCCCTCCTGGCTACAACCTCCTTTCAGGTAGTTCCAAGAGAATGGTAAGGTCTCCCATGAGCCTGTTTTTCTCCAGCCTAAACAACCCCAGCTGCCTTAGATGCTCCTCATAAGCCTTGTGCTCTAGACCCTTTGCTAGCTTTGTCACCTGCCCTTCTTTGGACACATTCCAGCTCCTCACTGATACAGATTTCTAGACAAAAATGCAAAGGATTAGGGACAGCTCTCAGATGTACTGTGTCAGACCTTTGCTTTCCTTGAGTCTTTCATGTAAGCTCTCTGTTGAGGCAAATCTTGGTGGCTTGAATGTTGAATTTTTATGTGTTGAATATTTGTGAGAATCAAGAGTTGGAAGGATGAATTCCTACCCCATCTGGCTTGTGTTAGAGCCCTTTATTTATTTTACTTCTTTTTAGTTTCCTCACTTGGACATTTTAGCTTTTCCAAGCTCTTTTTCTAGCCCTGTGTTGGTCCTAAGAAAGCTCACCTGACCTGGCTGCCAAGATGAGTCAGTAGAAGAGCTCTTTATCCCTCCACATAGTCCAAACAACTGACACTTCCTGGGAAGAGGAATAATTTCTTAGACACTGGAATTTCCTTTGCTGCAGTCAGAGAGGTGGGCTGGGGATTAAATGAGATTGAAAGAACGTTCTTGTGGAGAGTCATTGCTAAAATGCCAGAAATTCAGTATGAAGTGCATAAATAAAACTAAGATCACTATTTCTTAATTCCAGAACATGTCAAGAAAAAGGTTTATATCTTTGTGTATATGTATTTAGGTTGCATTGTGCCTGCAATTTAATTCAAAATAATACAAGGAGAGCAAAAATAGAAGCCAAGTCACATCCATGGAAAACTCTGGTGTGTTTAGCAGATAAGACACTTCCTAGCTTCAGGAAACATGAAGACTTGAGTCATTTTTCTTGGATATGCTCATTATATTGGCAAGCAGTACATGTTAAAATCCCCATTGTTGAGAAATCTAAATTCCCTTTTGCCTTAAAATATCTGTACTCAGTATAAGAGGACTCATGACCTTTTCATAAGTGAATAATGACTGCAGTAATTCAGTGAGGATTTTGTGTGGAAAAAGTGCTACTCCTGGCCAAAGCAAACACTGGCAAAATTGAGATAAGCTGGTGAAAGAGGCATTTTTCATGCAAGTTGGTAGCTTGGTAGCTTGTTCCAGACAAAGTCATCTTTTCCTGTGTGTAGGATGGAAACAGTGTTTCCCACTATGAAGCGACGTCAGGAGAACGCATAGAAGGAACGTGAGGCAGCCAACACCATGCTCAGACTGCTTGTACCCTAGTGCCTGTCACAACTCCATCTCTCCATTGTCTGAGGAATCAAGTCTGAGCAGTCTGAATCACTCATGACTAATTTGAATGTAGTAGTTATAACTCCTAAATTAAGCTCCCTGAGTAGGGAGTGTGAACACACCTTCAGAAGTTACAGTAAAGGGAGGGCCATCTAATTATTTAAGAGTCTGTATTTTCCCAGAGATTTCTTGAGGAGAGGATTGGACTGCTTATAGCCTGTTTCTTCACTCTCACCCAATTCATGATCTTTTTTTTCATCTGCCCTAAATGCCAGTTTTCCCACTAGTGTTAAAACAAGTGATGCACCAGCCATTTTTTTGTTGCAGGCTGACAATTCCAAATTCTGGGAAACTTAGTCTCTACTTAAAAAGCGATGGTCAACATAATCCTGTCAGCTAAAGCCCCTGTGGGGGATGCATGTCACACAGCAAAAGATCTCTGCTTATGCTGCTCGAATTATTTCCTCAGACAGAGTGAGCAGTAGTGACAGATGGCCTTTTTAGCTTTTCTTGCTGGTTGGAATAAGGAAAAAACCAGAGCTTGCTGGACACTTCTCAACAGCATCAGCACATTGAAAGTTGGGGCCCCAGGGAGAGGAGCCAGAGCTGGATCAAACAGTGAGGGCAAAACCAAAATCCTCTGCATTTGCAGAGGGACGGGAAAGAAAGAGGCAGTGGCTGTAACTGGTGGAAAAGTACACCTCTCCCACTCCATCAGGGCTCTTGTACAGCTCAACCCTAAATATTTTGTCACGGGTCACACAGAAACGCTGAATCAGGTGAACCGGGCCAGGTCTGTCTGTGAGGAGAGGGAAGGGCTGATATTCCCTGCTAACACAGCTGTGCAAGTGGGAAGGAGCTTCTGGGCTAGTGAGTGTTAAACTGTCAAAAATGTTGCTTGTAGCTGCATCGCTGCTCACTGCATTCAGGAGGGTGTTACGCTGCTAAAAAAAAAATTCCAGCTTTACTGAAATAGCTCTGTCCTTGCTAGACGTGCTTTGCAGGAGAGCACTCTGCTATTCCGGTGCTGATAAAGCTGCCCTGTCGTGCAGATAGCCCTAAAACTGCTGCTACTCCTTCTCCTCTTCAGAATGGCAATCATATTTCTGCTCCCTCATGCCTTGTCTTCACCCTAAGAGCCAGGGATGTCAGATCCATCCCGGGGCAACAGCCAGATCCCCCATGTTTGGCTGTCAATTCAGCTCTGCATCCGTCGCTCCACAATGAGCCTCCCGCTGCGGGCAGTTGTGGGGGAAGGTAGACTGTGACCTTGTGTAGCAGTGAACTGCTTAGCTTTGCCTTATTGTTAGTGCCTTATTGTTGCTTTCAAGATTGGTCTGTAAGAAAATAAGTTCCCTTTTAGAAACATCTCTGTTTCTGCCCTTTGTTTCTCTTCCTTCCTTATTTTCCTGTCTCTGAATAAAGCGAGGCACATGATTTATACCAGTGCAAACCCTGTTGCATTGACGTAGAAGGATCTGCAGCTGCTGGTGTTAGCTTGACTGGTGAATTGCTCAGTGGCTTGGACTCCTCCTAGAGCCTGGAGTCATTCTGCAACTAGAATGTTATGCTGCAGTGGTCGCTGCCCAGTCGCTCTCTCCAGCTGCATGATCTTGTCCTCATGTGGAGTTGTGCTGGCCTGAAACACACTGGGGAAAAAGTATGATCAGTAATTATGTTGGCTCTGAGGGGAATGAGGATATTAAAAAAAAGTTTTTTTCTAGGCAGAAGCCTGAAGCCCAGTCTGTGCATTGCTTTTCTATTGAAGATTCAAGAATTCAAGAGAAAGGAGACAGTGTTTGGGAAGTGGGTCAAGATTTCCTCTGAAACACACACAGAGACGTAATTCAGGGTGTCATGTACAGGTACTTTGGCATAATAATATATTTCCCCCATTTTCATGGACATAAGTTACATTACTAATAATTTTTGGATGGAATATCTGCTTCCACACTTCGCAAGGAGAGAAAGAGGCATGGGGTTTACACAGTACTGGAAGAACAAAAGTGAAACAACTTTTTTGTTTGGACGGGGCCTGAGTTTCTGTCAGAAGCAGAAGTACAGTCTGGGAAAGGTTTTGCAGAGCCATGTGTTCCAGACTAATTCTAGGCTTTCAATCTGTGGCAGACATGGCTTTTGTTATTTTTGGTAATTCCTTCTCTAATGCATTTTGAGGAAGCAAGGTCCTACAATTGAAGTAATTTTGCTTTTCAATCCATTGAGAAAGTAAAATGTTTTTAATTCCAGTTCCACGAAGCCTAGCTGTATGGCCACATCTTTCATCTCCTAAAAGAGCACGAGCAAGCTGCCTGCCTTGCAGACTCACAGAGTGACTGTGGTAGGACACATAATGCACCCATCTGTCTTGTAAGCCGCATAAAACCATCTCTCCTTCACTGATAAGTACCTATTTTTTTTCTATGCCATAAGTGGAAACAAATCAAAAACCGTGCAAAAAAGAGAGATGTAGACACAGGTACAATTGCATCCTTTTGAGGACGTTCATCCCAGAATCCTCAAAGAGTTGGCTATTGTCATCACAAAGCCTCTCTTGATTTTTGAATGGTCTTGGGAATCTGGAGAGGTCCCAGCCGACTGGAAGATGACAAATGTTGTCCTGATTTTCAAGAGGGCAAGAAGGACCCCAGAAACTACAGGCCTGTCAGTTTCACTTCAGTGCCCAGTCAAATCATGGAAAATATTATTATGGGAGGTATTGAAAACACCTGGAGGACAATACAGTCACTGGACACAGCCAGCATGGCTTCATGAGGGGGAAATTCTGCTTATCAAACCTGATTTCCTTTTATGACAAGGTAACCCACCTAGTTGATCTAGGAAAGCCAGTTGATGTAATACTTTCAGACTTCAGCAAAACTGTTGCTACTGTCTCTCACAGGATCCTTCTGGACAAAATGTCCAGCACACAGCTGGATAAACACATCATGTGGTGGGTGAGCAATTGACTCACAGATCGAGCACAGAAAGTAACAGTGGATGGGGTAACATCAGACTGGCAACCTCTCACTAGTGGGATTCCACAGGGCTGCATCTTAGACCCTGTGCTCTTCAACGTCTTCATAAATGGCTTGGAGGCAGGACAAGAAGGGATACTGAGCAAATTTGAAGATGATACAAAACTAGGAGGAGCTGTTGACTCCCTCAAAGGCAGGGAGGCCCTGCAGACAGACCTCGACAAGTCAGAGGACTGGGCAATCACCAACCGTATGAAATTCAAAAAGGGAAAGTGCCCAATTCTGCACCTGGGATGGGGCAACCCTGGATGTTTGTACAGACTGGGGAATGAGATGCTGGAAAGCAGTGGCACTGAAAGAGACCTGGGGGTCCTGGTCAATGGCAAGTTGAATCTGAGTCAGCAGGGCCCTGGTAGCCAGGAGGGCCAACCATGTCCTGGTGGGCATCAGGCACAGCATCGCCAGCCGGTTGAGGGAGGGGATTGTCCCGCTCTGCTCTGCACTGGTGCAGCCTCACCTTGAGTATTGTGTGCAGTTTTGGGCACCACAATATAAGAAAATATTAAGCCGTTGGAGAGCATTCAAAGCTGGGCTACAAGGATGGTGAAGGGCCTGGAGGCCTTATGAGGAGCAGCTGAGGTCATTTGTTTTGTTCAGCCTGGAGGAGACTGAGGGGAGACCTCATTGCAGTCTACTAGTTCCTCACAAGGGAACTAGTGGGGCAGGCACTGATCTCTTCACTCTTGTGACCCAAGACAGGACTCAAGGAAACAGCACGAAACTGAGTCAAGGGAGGTTTAGGTTGGATATCAGGGAAAGGTTCTTCACCGAGAAGGTAGCTGGGCACTGCAACAGGCTCCACAGGGCAGTGGTCACAGCATCAAGTCTAACGGAGTTCAAGAAGTGTTTGGACAACACTCTCAGGCACATGGTGTGACTCTTGGAGTGTCCTATGCAGTGCCTGGTGTTGGACTCGATGATCCTGCTGGATCCCTTCCAACTCAGCATATTCTGTGATTCTATGACTAGTAGTAGCTAAAAGCTTGTTAAAACTTGGAACCAAAATTGATCATAATGTTTTCCAGTACAATCTGAACAATGGGTCTGTGCAAGATAAGCAAGGATCCAGCTCTGTGAAGCACCTTCAGTACTGCCTAGGAAGGAGCCGATCTTGGTCAGGAGTTTCTGGACCCAACAGAGTCACCTGTACAATGACACCGAGCCTTTCTCCTGTGGTGCAGAGGCCAGCCTGGGAGTTAGCTGGAAGAACAAGTCCTCCTGCCAGTTTCACAAGGGGATGATGAGTGACAGCAGAGAGCAGGGACTTGCTTCTTCTCTAGCACTTTACTACTACAGGAGGCTGCAGCAGCCAAACCATGTAAGACCCCCAGGTTCATCCATTCCCCAGGCACTAATCCTCCCATGCACACTCCTCTCCATTGCATCTCCTTGTGAGGCTTCAGCAACATGCCTACTTGGCATAAAGGCATTACCCTAAATAATATTTAATAGTCATAAATGTTATTGCGTATAGATACATTATGCCATTTGGATATGTCACTGTTGAAATACGATTTCTAATGCCCTTGATGATGTTCATGAAGAAAAAACCTCATTTTCTTTTTTTTAATTGCAGGAAACAAATAGCAATCCTGCTGCTTTCAGATAGGTTGCAAGACCTGCAAAAATAGCTGCTAACAGCACTATTTGCATTTGTAAGAGGCATTCCTCTATCTTTACCGTATATTCTAATGAATTTTTCTAATCATGGTAACCCCTTCATAATTATCCCACAGTGTGGTAGTGGCATTTTAGTCAGCAAGCTTTGGTGGAAGGTGTTCTGGGGAATACACTGTTTTGGGACAGGGTGACCTTCACAACCACATTTTTAGATGAACCTCATAAAAACCTTCTTAAAAACCTCTGTAAATTAAAAGACCTAATGTAGCAGTCTGCAGGTGACAGTGGACAACTTAATGGGAACAAAGGCCATATGAGAGGAAACACAATTTAGGGGATGCTGATTCACACCTGTAAACTACTGTATTCAAAAGCAGCTAGGATTGAATTCCCTGCTCCTTTTTGGTCCATAAAGAAATAACAAAAATTTGCACCTATAATGGCTTAATCACTCTTCAAGAAAGGCTCTTGAGGAGAACTGGACAGGGGCAAGGAGAGAAAAGGAGAGCCAGGATTTAAGTCTAGCAGCAGCACCAAGAAGTCTGGCTACAGATGCCCAGGTGCTACTGCCTCTGCTTCTGCTCCTACCAGTACCGTGGGAGTGCCGCTGCATGGCAGAGTCTGCTTCTGCTTCAGTAATGAAATGGCACATAATCAGTGAGGAATCTTGCTAAAATGCCAGTCTATTATTATTATTATTATTATTATTATTATTATTATTATTATTATTATTATTATTATTATTATTGTGGTTGCTCTCTGATAAACCATAAGCATGCCAGTCTCTCCAGCATGCATGCCCAGTGAACTCAGTTGATGTTAATCTTAAGTGATACATTCCTGGGTGTGCTTCAAGTCTTCACACCAGTTTTTTGCTTTGAAAGGAGCAGGACACTTGAGTGGGTCAAGCTGCAGCCTGCCCCAACCCTTCACGAAGTTCAGAGGACTTGTGGTCCTGGGGTTCTTACCTGTGACCTGTAGGTTGGCTCAACAACTCCTTTTCCGTCCTGAAATGTAACCCATCTTGGGTAGCAGTCAGTCCTTTCCATTTTTTCTTGAGAGGTTCCCTGTAACTGCTTCAGAGCTTTGATGCAAACACCTTTGTTTGAAATATAAAACAACAGCAGAAGATGCCTTCATAGACAGAAAAAGGCTTGAAGAAGGGTAGAGTAAATAAACAGCAAAAATTAAATATATAATATTGCCACACAGAGAGGAGCTTTCTCCTCAAAATGAAGCAATTAACATGTACGGACTCATTCTGCCGGGCTGGGAGGAAGCAGGAGGCACGTTATTTAAACAAATTGCCATGTAGCCCATGATTATCATTAGGATTCATTCAAACCCAGGCATTCAGTAAAGCTTCTGCTCTGCGGCTGGCTCTATGCTGCCTCTCTATCAGTACCTATTGTTTCATAATCTTGCCATACTCGACGCTTTTTTTATCCCAACCAAGTCTGCCTTGTTTATTACCCTCCCCACTGACTAAGCCAAAGCACTTTAACAATGCAGGGTTTCATTCAGCTCTTTTTCTCGTGTTAGCTGAAAGAGGGATGTCTTCTCCCCTAATTGCAGAGAATCTCTGCAGCCTTGCACTTTCTGTATTGAAAGCTTGTTTAGGGGAAGGCACGGGGATATACATAAACCTGAGAACTCACTGACAGGGGAGATAATTGCTCTTTCCCTCCAAGCACGGCAGAGCCCTCCTAAACAGCTCTGCACAGACAAGCTTCTGCATGACAGACGGGAACCTCACACGTGGCTCACCAGCCATGGGCTCTCTTCCTCTGTCCCAGCCAGATGGCTTCTCTCTGCTCACAGCCCCAAAGCTCAGGTGGGCTCTCCAGGATCAGATCTGACTGTTCCTGTCTGTGCTCTGTCTGGGGGCAGACCCCATATGGGGTCTGTGGTTGAGCAGGGCAAGGATGTGCTGCCAAGGGCAGAGCTTGCCCCTTGCACAGACACCACCACTGCATGCTTCCCATTGGGAAAGTATTGCTTTGAGGTGATTCCCCTTCTCCTTTGCGAGAAAATGGGACTTGTCACCAACATTTCCATGATTTTAATTTTTCTTCTCCCTCTGTTCTGATTCAGAACAAACCCAACATCTTTCTGTTGCTTTGGGAGCATTGACCTGACTGAGAAGGAATCTGGCTTTCCAGATATCAGAGGGAGCAGCCTGGTCCTCTCCAAGCAGCCCCAGACCCTGCATTACCACTTTCCCCTTGGCTCATCTGCTTCCACATGCTCCAATCTCCCTTGGCATCTTCCCTCACCCTTCCTCCTCTTCCTTGAATGTCTGTGCCTCCCAGCATGGGAGCACATCCAGCCTCTGGGCCACCCCATGGATATGCACACTCACCATCGCTCACCTCTCTCCTTCTGCCAGAAACACACTGCACAACCACACGTCCCTTCTGCAAGGTACAAAATGTACCATAAACAAATATTTCATATATAATGTGTCTATAAAAATGAAATTTATATAGATAGTATAAATATATATTTACACATGTAGAGCATTTATATATGAAATATATATTAATACTACATAATAACAAACACAAATCTATACTTCTATACTATGGTCATATATTTACAAAGATATATTGTGGCTATGTAATGTACTTGAGCCACTGTTTTTAGCTCAAATAAGACATTTTTCAGACCAAGGTTTTCACATATGTCCAAGAGGACAAGCCTGTGCCCAGAGGTACATGCCTGTGGTTCAGGTACTGACAATGGGGAAGGAGGGGGGATCTCAGAGAAGCTTCAACACAGAGTGGGGAGACCTTTAGCAAGTGCAGGTCCAGGGTTTTGCTTTAAGTTACACCCCTTATGTGAGGGGACAAGGTGTTTCCTCAGCCCACTCCCCTTGCTGCTGTCTGAAGCTGTCCCTCTGCAGCTTAGGGTAAACTTCTGGTAGCCCAGACCTGACCATGACAGGACGAGGACTATGTTCAGTGGGACGAGAAGCTGTGCTGAGCAAGATGAACCATCACCCAAAGCAGGTCCCCAACAGCACCCCTGCAGGGTGGGCTTGCCTGGGCTGCAGATCGCTGGCTCTTGATGCTTCTGATTTCTAGGTGTGAAGTGCATTGACGCCATGTCCCCAAGTCTGAACTTTCTCCAGATTTAAAGAGCAGCTTTCACAGGATTTTGAGGTTCACAGCTCTGGATTTAGGCCCAGGAATTGTGGGCTGAGCTAACGATAGACATTAAATCCTCCTCTGGATCAAGACCTCGGTGTGGTGCATCCTAAAATGCACTGTCCACTGCAAGACAACAATTAGTTGCTATAGGACCCTGAAGGGACTTGGGATTGTGTGCAGCATGGCAGCTGTCCATGGAATGCACCCAAGAGTACTGAGGGAGCTGGTGGGAGCCCTCACCAAACAGCTTCGTATCACTCACCAACAGTCCTGGTGAACCTGAGAAGTCCCAGTTGACTGGAGGTTGGCAAATGTGACACCCATCTACAAGGAGGGCTGGAAGAACCATGAGGGGAACTACAGGCCTTTCAGTCTGACCTCAGTGCCGGGGAAGGTCATAGAGTACATCGTCTTGAGTGTCATCACATGGCCCGTACAGGACAACCAGGGGATCAGGCTGAGCCAGCATGGGTTTATGAAAGGCAGGTTCTGCTTGAGCAGCATGATGTCCTTCTGTAACAGAGTGACTTGCATAGTGGATAGGGGAAAGGCTATGCGTGTTTTCTACCTGGGCTTTAGTAAAGCATTGACACTGCTTCCCACAGCATTCTCCTGGAGAAGCTGGCAGCCCATGGCTTGGACAGGTGCATTCTTCACTGGGTAAAAACCTGTCTGGATGGCCAGGCCCAGAGAGTGATGGTGAATGGAATTAAATCCAGCTGGTGACTGGTCATGAGTGGTGTTCCCCAGGGCTCAGTACCAGGGCCAGTCCAGTTTAATAGCTCTACCAATGGTCTGGATGAGAGGATCAAGTGCACCCTCAGTCAGATTGCAGAGGACATCAAGTTGGGTGGGAGAATCGATCAGCTGGAAGGCAGGAAGGCTCTGCGGAGGGACCTGGACAGGCTGAATTGATGGACCAAGGCCAATTGTATGAGGTTCAATAAGACCAAGTGCTGGATTCTGCACTTTGGCCACAACAACCCCATGCAGTGCTACAGGCTGGGGACAGAGTGGCAAGAAAACAGTCCAGGAAAAAGTTGATGGTCAGCAGCCGTCTGAACACGAGCCAGCAGTGTGCCCAGGTGGCCAAGGAGGTCCAGAGAAGGGCAACAAAGCTGGTGAAGGGTCTGGAGCACAAATCTTGTGAGGAGCAGCTGAGGGAGCTGGGGTTGTTTAGCCTGGAGAAAAGGAAGCTCAGGGGAGACCTTATTGTTCTCTATAGCTACCTGAAAGGAGGTTTTAGCTGGGGAGGAGGAGGGGGTATTAGTCCCTTCTCCCAGGCAACTTGTGAAGGACAAGAGAAAATAGCCTCAAGTTGCACCAGTGAAGGTTTAGACTAGATATTAGGAAAAATTTCTTCACTGAAAGGTTGTCAAGCATTGGAACAGGCTGCCTAGGGAAATAGTTGAGTCCCCATCTCTGGAGGTATTTAAAATACTTGTAGATGTGGCACTTAGGAACATGGTTTAGAGACTTGGCAGTGCTGGTTTAACAGTTGGACTTAATGATCTTAGAGGTCTTTTCCAACATAAACAATTCTATGATCCTATGTGTTCATCTGAGTTAAATCAGAAAAAAATGCTGAGCCATGAGAACCAAAAATAAATTCAGGTATCTGAGTTTTACCTTCAGTTTGAGCCTTGAGAGGGCAGACAGCTGTGCTAACCTAGCCTTCCTGTCCTAACACTGCTAGAGTTAATACAGGCAGATGAAGCCCCCTAAATAGAGAGTGAGAGAGGAAAATGTAAGAATCAAAATAGAAGTGCTCTGCAATTTCTTTTTTCTGAAGCATGCATACTAACAAGGATGTCTTAAGTCTCTTAAGTACTCTCTCCAGAATAGAAAGCCACAATAAAATACTAGTAAAAGTGTCTTATCATCCCTGAGTGTTGATTTGCCCACTCCACATTTTTGAACTGTATCCCTTGTGAATTTCAAAATTGATTTCCATAGTTTCTGAAATTTCTATACATCACCTATAACTGAATTTCATAGCAATTAACTCCTCAGGACATATCAATTGTGGAAGGGAAGCCTGAAAAATAAGTTCAGGGCATTCCTGAAGATGAACACTGAACAGCTAATCATTAATCATAAGATGCATAATAATAAGGATGGTGATGGCCATTCAAAGACTAGCATATGGCAAACAGTAGTGTAAGTAGTCTTCACTCAGCCCTTTTGATTTTTGCTTTGATTCTTGTTTTGCTTCTTGGAATGTTAATATTGAGAAAGAATTAACTAACAGTCTAAGTCATGACTCCATCAGTACAAAAGTATTGTGTTCCTACAATTAGGATGCTAAAAAATACAAATAACTTCCTGGCTAGTTATTTTAAAATATTTAAAGTAAACCAGCAAACAGCCATGAAATCAAACACTCCAGTACGTATTGACTGATGTTAACCTATCCAGGCTTGAAAAGATTTTACTTCCTGGGATGAAATGAGCACACCAATGTGTTGTTGCTGAGATGGGGGCTGACTATGGTTCCTTTGCCACAACTGATGCCACCTGAGTTCAGCTTTCAGCTTCCCAAATTACTTATGCAATCTCAGCTCCCACAAGGGATTAACCTGCCACTCCATGGCCCAACATCTTTTTTGGGGCCAGCTGGCTCCTGGTGTGAAATACACAGCCCTATACACTGCAGTGATTCTCCTCATACCTGCACAAACCTGTCGGAGCTCACCCAACCTTGCGTCTCATGACCTGGCATGACCCAGCATATCATTTCAGGTTATCCATGTTTTCCCGTAAGACTTGAGCTCTGCCTGTCAACTCCCTTTGCAGTAGGCCACAAAAGTGCCCTTTGGGGACAGCTGTGTGGCACCTTGCAGCCACTATGACACATCCCAGGCCACCATGTTGGCCCAAAACTATCTGCCCCCGAGGGTTGGCCCTCATCCCTGGCACACTGGAGAGGACAGACAGCACTGTAAATCATTGGGGTGGAGGTTTCCAGCTCTGGGGCAATGCTCTATTGCATCTGAATAACTATGACTGGGACAGGATGGAAGGACCAGCCATGGGAACAAGCAGGGCAGCATGGGGTGGTACCTGCCACCTCAGCAAGTACCGGGTGACCTCTGTAAGCATCAGCCAGACAGGAGTTGCTCCAGGCTCCCTGTGATTGCTGAGGCTTTGGAGACCCTCCTTCAACTTAAACCAGATTTGCCTTCTTCAGCACAAGCCTAATGGGATTGTAAGCAGTTAAATCCCTGTGACTTTCTCAGACAGTGTAATTTTACACAGCCTTGCC
The DNA here is from genome assembly GCF_036250125.1 of Pseudopipra pipra. Lineage (NCBI taxonomy): Eukaryota > Metazoa > Chordata > Aves > Passeriformes > Pipridae > Pseudopipra > Pseudopipra pipra. The sequence continues at coordinate 62,808,460 of NC_087550.1, read as the reverse complement.
CTCTTCTCCTCCCTTCTACTCCCAGCCTTAAGTTCATATAGTTTTCTTTCATTTCAGTTTTGGTTTACTCAAAAGAAAAACAATTACTCTCTAGCCAGTTTAAACAATATCAAATAACCTGCTGTGACCAGACAGAGAAGAAAAATGTGGGAGAAAAATACCCTTCCTTCCCCTGCCAAGTTGCCTTCCAAAGCAATATCTGCTCCTCCAGCTGATTACAGGTGTCAGGTTGCCTCAGGATCTCTTGGTGATTTTATAGAATGATCCATCAAGGAAACACATAACACAGCTCTGAGCTGAAAGGTTTGTCCAGGTGGCAGACAGATATTTGCAAGCAGAAATACAGCCCGGGCCACGGCCCCTCTTCTGATGGTGGGGTGACTGCTGGAGACCTGGGATGTGTTTCATGGACCAACTCCTGCCTGGTGACCTGTGAGGTTGGAGCCTCTGCCTGGGCAGAGCACCAGTGCTTATGTGGAGAAAACTTTAGAGGAGGAGGTAATGCTTTAAAGGGCACCATCTAAGGAAGGATATTAATCCATGGCAGCATGGAAACCCAGAGAAGGTCCTTTCCTTTTGGGTAAACTAAAAGTTCTCAGCTTAGTGAAGATAAGAGATAGCTTATAGTTATCAAAATATGGTAAACCAATGTGATTTTTATATAACTTCATCTTTTGTCACCCAAAGAAGAGGCACAAAAATGCAGTAGCTTTTCCCTACTTTCTTTTCCAGACACACTTATGTTTACTGTGCATCAGAAACAAGTCCTGTCTTCCAATGTCTTCCTTGTAAACACACCTAAAATCCGGCATTGTCAGCAGTTTGCTGTGTCTGTCACCAGGAGACACTTGGTACACTGAAACAGTCACGCTGTTGCGAAACCACTTTGGCATATAATTCAACAAGCGTCGCTGCTCATTTAACCTTTTCATTCTGTGTTGCGCCAAGAGCCATGAATGATTTTAAGAGGATGACTTGCATCCATCAGCAGTTTCCAAGTACACTGTCTTCTCTTTAAAACAATGAATTTGTGAATAATGGCCAATAATTTCTTATTTTATATGTGCTTTTCTGCTGGGTCAAGGATATTTAAAAAGTCTTTGAACCCAGAGCATGTGTGTCTGTTTTAAGAGGCTGAAGGAGATGGGCACAGCCCATACCACCCACACATCTTGCTCAGTCAGGCTCGTAGTGGCTAAAAGAGACAATTTAATCTTTAATCTTCCCACTTTCTCCCCAGTTTAAATCAATATACCAAAAGCAGAGGGGATGCTCTTATGATTTGGCTTAAATCTGCTTCTGATCTGGATAAGCTGAGTCAAGATCAGGCATTTTTACACCATAGTGTGCGATTTCTTAAATATAAACCCTATCATTTCAAGGAGAAGTTTGAGAAAGGAAAGAAAGGCAAGGGAAAAGTGCAATCACACAGTACCTACAGGATGGACAAGGGATCAGACCCAGCCAGCACAGGTTTAGGAAGGGCAGGTCCTGTCTGACCAACCTGATCTCCTTTTATGATCAGGTGACCCTCCTGGTGGATGAGGGGAAGGCTGTGGATGTGGTCTATCAGGACTTCAGCAAAGCCTTTGACACCGCCTCCCACAGCACACTCCTGAAAAAGCTGGCAGCCCAGACTTGGACAGGGGCACTCTGTGCTGGGTTAGGAACTGGCTGGAGGGCCGGGCCCAGAGAGTGGTGGTGAATGGTGCTGCATCCAGTTGGCAGCCGGTCACTGGTGGTGTCCCCCAGGGATCAGTGTTGGGCCCAGTTCTGTTTAATATCTTTATTGATGATTTAGATGAGGGGATTGAGTCCACCATCAGCAAATTTGCAGGTGACACTAAGCTGGGGGCGAGTGTTCATCAGCTGGAAGGCAGGAGGGCTCTGCAGAGGGACCTGGACAGGTTGGAGAGTTGGGATGATTCCAACAGGATGAGGTTCAACAAGGCCAAGTGCCAAGTCCTCCACTTTGGCCACAACAACCCCTTGGAGCACTACAGGCTGGGGACAGAGTGGCTGGAGAGCAGCCAGGCAGAAAGGGACCTGGGAGTTTGGATTGACAGGAAGCTGAACTTGAGCCAGCAGTGTGCCCAGGTGGCCAAGATGGCCAATGGCATCCTGGCCTGGATCAGGAACTGTGTGGCCAACAGGACCAGGGAAGTGATTCTTCCCCTGTACTCAGTGCTGGGTGAGGCCACACCTGGAGTACTGTGTCCAGTTCTGGGCCCCTCAGTTCAGGAAGGACATTGAGCTGCTGGAGCAGGTCCAGAGAAGAGCAGCAAGGCTGGTGAAAGGACTCGAGCACAAGTCCTATGAGGAGAGGCTGAGGGAGCTGGGGTTGTTCGGCCTGGAGAAGAGGAGGCTCAGGAGAGACCTCATCACTCTCTGCAACTCCCTAAAAGGAGGTTGTAGCCAGGTGGGGGGTGATCTCTCAGGCAGCTATCAGTAAGACAAGAGGGCATGGTCTTAAGTTCTGCCAGGGGAGGTTTAGGTTAGATATTAGGAAGAAATACTTTACAGAGAGGGTAATCAGGCATTGGAATGGGCTGCCCAGGGAAATGGTGGATTCTCCATCTCTGGAGGTTTTTAAGATGAGACTGGGTGTGGCACTTAGTGCCATGGTCTAGTAACCACAGCGGTAGTGGATCAAGGGTTGGACTTGATGATCTCGAAGGTCCTTTCCAACCCTGCTGATTCTATGATTCTATGATTCTATGAAAAGTAACAGTAGCATAGTGGTAAAGCCATTCCCATGTTTCCTGGGGAAAATTACTGTGGGGACCCGTCAGAGTGGTCCAAAAAAAACCTCACACCAGCTAAACTCACCATGAAGACATCCAAGTGCAAAAAAACTGGCCACCAATGCCCTTTATAAGATTTGTACCTGCTAAATCTAAAGGCAAAAGAAGATGCTTAAGAAATTCATTGCTTGATCCCTAATCGGATTCCCCTGTGTTGGCTCCCTGCTGCTCAAGAAGAGATTTGTACGACCAGGGCATGAGTTTGCTGAATCCTACAAACAAAATACTGCAGATGAGAATGTCAAGTGCGTGGGATCTGCCAAGGTGACAAAAAGGTCCCTGGAGTCACTAAGTTCATGGCGGATCATGGAGCAGAGCAGACACTGTGCCTTCAGAGATAAACTGTAGATAAAACCCAGGGGGCACCATTCAGAAAGGGACTGGCATGGCATTACCCATTATTTTGAAGGGTAGGTAGGAATGGAAAGGCAATGGCCAGGTTAAGTCTGAAGCAGTCCAACTTGTGGCCCTTGCTTCATTAGCAGCAGGCATCTGCTGTGAGTCTCTTCCCTTTTTTTGGCTTCTCACAGATGTATTAAAAAGCCATTCCTTGAGCCATGGACAGGGCTGGCATCTTGGGAAATCACTGCTGTAATTGACAGGTTTGGACCTACGTTTGTGACAGTTATCCAGGTTGCTGCTGGTGTTTCACATGCCCATCATTGCGGCATCTTTCATCACTGTGACTGGCCTTTGTAGAGCTCTCCTGCCAATCTGCCAGAAATGCAGCCTGGGCAGCAATTAAGAAGAGTTGATGAAAGGCATTTGCCCTCTGATTTGTTGTTTCACTTCTTGGCATCCTTCTGGGGAATGAACTGAAATGCAGATGCTAAATAATTCTCACTGTGAGGGATTTATTGCAATCGTAACTCTGTAAGTAACTTCCAAAAACTATAGCTCCAGATAATGTGTGTATATTGGTCAAATATATCCAAGAGGTGAAGTTTTAATAGCTGCATTTGTCTTCCTGCACTGCATTTCTACTAGATTTACAGAATGTAATCGTGTTTCACCATCTACCTACCAATATGGGCCTATAATGATCTACACAGAAATCTTGTAATTTCTGCCTTAACTGTTAAAGGTAAATGTAAAAGGAAGGTGAAGAGTGAATTCCCTTCTTTCCTCCTCATAATCCATCCACAAGGATTTCCCCTCCAGCTTCAGGGCCCCAATACATATTCCCGGTGTTTGATACAACTCAAAAATGTAACTGTAATTGTTAGGCAACCACCACCAGCAACTAGCAAGAGTCTGAACAGAACCCCAAACATATGAGCTACCAAACCAGATATATACATCTAACTGCATCTCGGTCTTTTGAGCCTCTGTAGTAAGCAAAATATGCTTATTCTGGCACTTTCCCCAAAGCAACCTACCAGGTTTCAGATATTACAGCCATCAGTCAATGCAGGTTGAGCATATTTGGAGCAGAGGCACCCTGCACTGCTGTCACGGCTGTAAGATTACATTAAAAAGCACAGTTATCTTTTGTAGCCTGGAGCACAGTTATTTCTTCAAACACAAAGAAACCCTATTCCTTTTACACCGAGAGAGCAATGCCAGGGACTCACCAGGTATGCTCTATGCAACATTGTTTTAAAAAATTAAGATCTATGGCACTGACATAATTACCTGAACTCTCACTTATTACCTGGAAGAAGAGAAATCTGGCAGGGACTTTGGCAGATCTGGCATAGATTTTCTGCCTGGGAAGGAATTCCCCGTAGCCAGGAGGGAGGCTTTCAGTTTCTCTTCCACTTGGCCTCCCTCTTGTTTTAATATCAGCTTGCTGAGGGCTGACAAGGGACGCATCAATATGCGGAGCATAGGGGGACGGCAGCTCAGCATTTCATGAGGGGAGCAGTGCTCTGGCTGATGGGCAGGAGGGAGAATGTGGGTCTACAGAGGAGCTCTCTGAAGGGGACCCACCCAGGAGTCCCTCCAAACAGAGGCCCCTGTCAGTATGATTTTTCAAAGTGGATGAAAAAGACTTGCAGGGTTCTGGAGTTTACTGCTGTTGTTTTTCCTCACTGCTTGTCTTTACCTTGGCAGCTGGGGAAATACTGAGTCACATTGCTGCAGGTTTGCTGGAGTGTTTCTGGGAGGCCCTCGTGCTTTCTCACTTAGTAGCTAGCTGAGGGCAGGAAAAACAGCCTAGGAAAAGAAAAAAAACCCACAAACACCTCTCCCCCTTTTTCTGTTTTTCACATGGATCTGTTCTCTGACCTGGTTCATGACCAACGTGCCAATTGCCCCTGCTGCCAATCCCCACAGTGAGGGACCTTGGGGAGCAGAACCAGCCATCACGGATGGGGCTGTAAGGAGGGATGGCAGCCCGAAAGGCAGCATCCCTCTCCTCAATTAAATAAATTGGTATAAAATATCAATTTCAGCTAAATTTTAGTAGCTACACCAGGCTGGCTGACACCCAGTTCAACTCAGCCAGATTTTACATCAACAGTGTTTGAATCATCATAAAACTATCTGCAAACAAATGCTTACAAAAAGCTCCCTGCCCTCCTGATTACTACACACTCACATTTTTTATTCATACTGTGTTGTCATTGTCATGCTTTAGCTTAGATAGAGCATTGCCAACTCTCTTGCTGTTTGAGGTTGCACTTTAAATACACTGCAGTTTGAGGTAAGCATTGAAATAGAAACTACAGCATTCCTTATTAGTTTTCTTCTCCTCTCCTCTCCTCTCCGAACCTCTCCTCCCCTTCCCTCCCTCTCCTCCCCTCCCATTCCTTCCCCTCCCCTCCTTATTCTCCCGCCTTTTCTTGCCACTGCCTGTTTTTCTTTTGCCTTGCTTTCTACTTGCCTTCTTCTTGCCTTCCCCTGCCCTGCCTTTCCTTGTCTTTCCTTACTTTGACATCTTTTCTTTTGCTTTGCCTTCTCTTTGCTTTGCCTTGCCTTCTCCTTTCTTTTGCTTTGCCGTGCCTTGCTTTTTTCTTCCCTTGCTTGCACCTTACTTTTTCCTTTTTCTTTTGTTGGTAAAGAAAAGCTGAAAAATCCTTTGTGGGCTCACTCTGAAGGACTGGCTTAACTCAGGACTGGCTTAACTCAATTGCCACTGCTAGAAAACAGCAGCTGGTGTCTGTTTCACCAGTAGGTTGGGTGTCCTTGCCCAAGATGACAGCATCCATTAGTGGATGCTGGGGACAAGAATGGCAGTCAGCTGCAGTGATGTGTCCCAGCTGCAGCCAGATGCCCCATGCCAAGCTTGGAGTTAATGGATCCCAATTTATTCCAGCAGGGTCCTGGCAAGTCTGGTGCAGAACCTGGCATTGCCCCATCCTGGCCAGTGAGCCATGTGGCCTTAGTCACCTCACCCAAATCCCATGGGATGCATTGAGATGCCCTTGTGCCAGATGGCCTGTGAGAGTCAAGCAAGGGGTTGAGGACACTTGCATTTGAGCAAGCTCACTTGCAGCTGGAGAGATGTCATCATAGCAAGTCATTGTTGTCACTCACTCTGATGGTTGTGGTAATAAGAAGAGACAATTTAGAGTTGTACAGCTCCAACTGGGAGTGTTTCCCAGCCGCGTGTGCTTCTCAGCCATGCCACAGCTTTCCTCTGTGTCATGCAGAGCTTGAAGTGCCTCAACTGGTGTGACATGAAGAGCTCCTGTCTGGAGCTCTACAGCCTCCTCACTGCTCCACATCTCTCTGCCATGCTGCTAGGTTTCCTTAAGCTCCTGGTCAGTGGTTTTCCCTTGTCAACCTGTGTTGATTTTGTCTTACTGTCGTGGCCCTGCACCTGCAAGCCCTGTTGTGACAGCCTCCCATGAGAAGTGATGGACACCAGTGTGAGAATCACCTTCCTTTCCCATCTCTTTTCCTATTTCTGTGCTACTGCTCTTAGCTTGCATTAGAGAACATGACAAAATCATAGAATCATATAAACATTTATAGAATCACAGAATCATTTAAATTGGAAAAGACCTCTAAAGTCATCTAGTCCAACCAGCAGTGAGTTTGAGTGGGCCAAAAAAAAAAACACCAAAAACCCCCATATACTTACCATGGGAAATTTGTCTGCAAAGAGGTGACAGATTCATCAGAGAGGATGCTTAGGGGAGGACACTCCTCTGGAGTGTCCTTCTCCTCCCAGCTGGTCATGAGGATGAGCTTTCTCTTCCCATCTGTTTCTCTCCTTTTATTTTTTTTTCTTTCCCAAAAAGTAGCTATTACCTGTGAAGTCAATGCATGTCACCAGCTACAGATCTTGTGAAGAAATCTTTGTGCAGGTCCAGCTGTCTCAACATCCTCTACACAACAACCTGGGTGAGGCTGTGAGCAGCTGAATACAAATCAGCAGGTGAGCACCAATGGTAAATGGTGCCCAGCTCGCTGACGGACTTGGTGCCTGCCAGCTCCTGGCACTCCTGCATAGGGATGACACAGGAGGCAAGCTCCAGAAGTGAGGCAGAGTTGGGCAATCAGGAGAGAAGGTCCACGTGGTACCTGGTGACCTGCAGGAAGAAGTGCATCCATGCACCATCCTGCTGGAGCACCCTCAAAGGATAGAATCAAGGTCCATCAGAATGGCAGAGAGCTGTGAGTAAAGAAACTGACCGTGTACTTGATTCTTTCTTCATCATACAGCAATAAAGATGAAAACAAATTCATATTCTTAACCAAAACAACTCACAAGGCTTCTTCTATTTTGATTAACAGCTCTGTTCCACCTGGGGAACACATGAATATACAAAATGAAGCTAGAATACATTTTTCTCCCTCTCTTTTTCTGTGGCACCATTTCAGTGTTTTTTCACTGGGAAGAGTGATGCCTAGTGGGTTCCCGGTGCACGTACACCACAACAGATATCATTAGAAAGCCATTCAAAAGGGGGGATGCAGGTCTGCTTTAAAAAGTGACAAAGCAAAAATGTCCCTCCCTCACTTGACACATCTGACCAAGTAGAGCAGACCTCTACATGCACTTGGAAAACAGCTATTTACTTTCATGACTGAAAGGAACCCTCTCCCTGCAAGCATGCACCCTTATGTTGAGCCTTATGCATACGTGGCATCTGGTTTATTGAGTCAAAATAGCTATACACATTGTTATTTTCAGGATTTGAGAAGCTATTGCCATGGGGACTGAGGATCCAAATAGATCCTGAGATCAGATCACAGGAGGTTTTAAAATAAAATTGACATTTCTGCCAATAATCATGTGAAACCGGCTTCAATATGTAAGCACAGAGACTTGCCACTTTGGTGACTTTTTAAAAATTGTAGTTACCAAAACAAGAAGGATATTAGATGTTGTTCATAACAGCCTGGTACCAAATGTGTTTTCAGGATTTAAATACCCAAAACACCTCCTTAAAGGAGCAGGAGATGCTGGCAGTAGTCAGTTGTAGTGGGTCTGTGTTGGCACCAGAATCAAAACTACAGCTGAATTTTCTTCCATCAAGGCACGCAAAAGGAAGTCTCTCTTGTTCCAGATTCACATAGAACTGCATCTATGACTTTCTTATCTCTGCAGGAAGATGAGCTATTATACAGAGAGAGAGAATAAATACAAACATATATAAAATATAAACTTATACCAGAGTAGAAACTAGAACTTGTTTTGCAGAACAGAAGTTATTGGAATCTGCTTCTACTTCTGCGTAATCTCTGCAGTGAAGCGATCTCAAGCTGTGCTATCAGCTCTGGCAAATGAAGCGATGTCAGAGCAGGTTAATACTTGGATATGAGAACACGAAAGAAAATCCGCCTTTCTAAGGATGCTGTAATCAGAGCTGCATTAACCGGGGACAGAAACAGCCTGCTTGGGGTGGGTGCAGGGAGGCACTGTTAGCACAACATCATGCAGCATGCAAATGCGTATTGTGTTGCTGGGATCAAGAGGTGGGTGTCAGAGACTGAAATGGTTAATGATTTATGCATTCTAGGAGACTTTTGCAGGCTTTTGACTTGCATGATACCTCTGATGAGCAGTCGGGCCCCTCCTTCCCTCCAGTGCTGAAGGTGTGAAGCCCTGAAAAGGCAAGAGCTGAGCTTGAAGGCTTTTGACTGTTGATACATCTGGTGAGCAATCAGGCCCCTCCCTCCCTCTGCTAATCTTGAAAGGCGGGAACCAGGCGAGACAAAAAAAACTCAGCACACAGACCTAGGAGATGTTGGAGGCTCGAGGCACGGCCCGTGACACTAACCATGGATATAACTCATGACTTCTCGGAGTATGGGGGCTTCCCTCCTTCACCCCCAGCAGATCAAGGCCACCACTTCAACTGACAGACATGGAAGCATCGCTGGACCCCGTGGGCGGTGACTATATACATCTGTCCACTCTCAGCTTTTCTTTCCCTTACTCTCCCTTGCTCTTATCCTGCCTTTCTTTCCCCTATGCATTTTCTTCCCCCCCCCAAAGGTTATCTCTGTGTCACACTGTTGTATGACAGCACCCAAACTGCTAGCATGCCTGTTGATACAGAATTGTTAAAATAAACCTTGCCAGTATATGCTTTCAGACACCGATTATTTAGTGTTGTTTCACTTTAATCCACCCCAAGGGAATTATTAATAAAAACCTGAGTTACCCCCTCTCCCCTTTTCCTGGGGCGGGTTGTAACAGTGGGGGGTGGGGGTAGTGGAACCAGAAGCCCCCCAGATCCTCGTCAGTAAACTGTTGCACTGTTTGTCATAATTATTTGCATTAAATTGTCTTTGCTTATTAAAAAAAAATAAATCTTAGTCTGAGTTAGTGAAATTAGATCAAGAGAAGGCTTTGGTGTCACTGTAATTCCACCTTGAGATACTTCTGTTAAAAAAATGTCTTTTTCCTGCAGTGCAGATGTAAGTCTTCAGCTCTCAGCAACTGTGTTTAGGAGAAAAAGTGTATTGCTAACATGTACCAAAATCTGAAAAGGGTCATCATGCTCTGTGATAATGTGGTGGGCTGACCCTGGCTGGACATCAAGTGTCCACCAAGTCACTCTATCACTCTCCCTTCTCAGCAAGATAGGGGGAGAAAAATAGGACAAAGGCTCATGGGTTGAGTTAAGGATAGGGAGAGATCAGTCACAGATTACTGTCATGTGCAAAACAGACTCAGCTAAGGCAAATTAATTTATTGCAAGTAAAATCAGAGTAAAGTAATGAGAAATAAAACCAAATCCTAAAACCCCATGGGATCACAAGTGCACAGGTCCATAAGTCCTGCCAGGGGTGTCCTCTCCAGCATGGGCTTCCCATGGGGTCACAGCCTTCTTCCTTCTTCTGCATGGGGGTCCTCCATGGACTGTAGAGGCATAGCCTGCCCCACTATGGTCTGAACCACAGGCTTCAGGGGAATCTGTTCTGGTGCCTGGAGCACCACCTCACCCCTCCTTTTTCACCGACCTTGGTGTCTGCAGAGTTGTTCCTTGTAGGAGACAGGTTTCAGGAAGGGAGATGTAGTTCCCATGTACTCCCACACACATGGGCAGTGAGATACCCCATGGTGATTGGTCAAGGGAGTCACGTGTTACTTTGCATCCATGTATATAAGGTGTTGTTTGATTTGAATAAACAGGATTTGGCTCAGTACCCTCAACCAGGGTAGCTGGGTCCGTGTAATTTATTCATGTATTATATTAATACGTTGCAAATGGCGCCCAACGTGGGGCAGAACCCTGTATCAGGGATGATTAGAGACTGCCTTGTAACAAGGAAAATTTCGATAGCGTTCGGATGGGTTTGGAACTCTAAAAAACTTGGAAAGCTCTCTAAAAAAAAAAGTCAGACGTCATATACCGAGCTAAAAGCAGGCAAAATCGTCTTTAAAGAAAGGACGTCGGGAACCAGTGCGAAAAGCCAGCTGGGACATCGTGCAGAGGACCACGTGGAGCTCCGAGAATCGAAGTATTGTGCACATGAGAGACCGAGCAGAGTTGCTTTGAAAGAAAGAAAAGGCAAAGCTACAGAGAACTCGAGATAAGAAGTTAAAATTCAAGGGAAATGATAGAAATAATTATATCAGGACTTCTGTTAAGTAGAACCCTTAGCAAAACTGCTTTGAAAAAATTTGGAGAGACTGCTCAAGAGAAAAAGAGAGAGAGAAGATGTGGACACTTTAAAAATCTCACAGAGAAACTTAAACTTGTCCACGGAGCAAAACTTTAAACCTTTTGTTCCCCCCAAGAGCCCTAACAAAGGACTCCACCAAACATAGGAGCGGACGCGGGGGTGGGGTATGTGAGAAATAGAAACCCAATCGGGCAATTTCCAATCAGAATTTTATTATATGATAAAAGCAATTTCAGCGCTGGGTGATCAGGGAAGGGGTCCAACAACTCCCAACGCCTGTCACACCCAAAGAAGATAGTTGTCCTACATTTATTTCCAGCTACTTCATGAATATTCATTATACATAAGCATAAACATTACACATTGTTGAGTCAGACATTCAACAGATGTTTTCTTGCTACAAAGTTATAAATTTCAAGAAAGGTCCTATTATCTAGCATCCATAATATATTGTCAAATCAGACACTCTGCAGATGTTTGCTTGCTACAAAGTTATAAATTTCAAGAAAGGTCCTATTATCTATCTAACTAAACAAAATTGTCTCACTATAAATCCTACACAAGGTAAAAGGGAGGTAACTTGTTTTATCTCTTTATAGGGGCCCAATTAAGTTTTACGACTTGTTTTTCTTTTCTCTCCAGGTCATATTGACCCTTCACTGTTTCCTCTTAATCAACTCGAATTATTTTCTCAATTTATCACAGGTAGAACCAGGTGCAGACAGAGGACCGCGTGCAAACCTAAAGGACCCGAAAACGAAGGACTTGGGCTGAGTTTTTAGGCAGGCAGGAGCAAGCACGTGGCATGGACTGCGTGATTGTTAGGGAAAGACAGACCTTGAGTCCACGAGGCACTGCCACGCTGCAGTCACGTGGCGGCCACGCCGTGGCTTGACAATCATCATCTTGCCCATAGCTAGCTTGCCGAGTGTCCCAGCTTGAGGAAGCATGCTTAAAACGTGATCCGGTAAGCAGTGAAACAACAGAGGACACTGGGAAGGAATCGGGTTTGCCCCCTCCGAAAAAGGACAGGCATTTATGCAGTGCAGGGACGGAGACCTACCCCTGCACCCGCTGCCTCCGCGCTGTTAAAAAAGCCTCTCGCACTTGATAACGCTTCGCAGAAGCGGTGCCAAGATCCCTTAAATAGGCACCAGCCACAACGCCTGCAAGCGAGCGGCGGCGCGGGGTTTGAAGAGGCGCTGTTCACGGGCTGGCGGCGGCGCGGCAGGCGTGGCCACGGGGCTTGCAAAAACTCACGACGCGAGTTGGCAGTGGCGGCGGTACCAAGGCGGTGCACGGCGACGCGGGGCTCTGGGTCCCGTGTAGCTAGGGCGCCGACCCGACCCGTCTTGGCACGGCGGGACGCCGGCAGTAGCAGTTTCCCCAGCGCCTGAAACGGACGCGAAGAGTGCCGAGACCGTGCCCGCAGCCATGTCGAGTCCCTGCCGTGCCGCGGCGCAGAGGCGCAGGACCCACGGGCGAACACCTCCCGCTTGCTCAGTCTTAGCCCGGCGCAAAAGCCCCGGGGCCGCGGAACAGCGGCTCCGGCTGCGCGGGAGCGGGGTGGGCTAGAGCCGCTCCGAAATACGGGCGGCGCGCCGTGCCAGGACGGGACGCAGTGCGAGCTGCCGGCACGGCAAGCTCGGCACCAGCAAGCCGCTTATACGGGCTCAAAGGCGGCACAGAGGAAAAAAGCGGCAACAAGCCACAAGTGGGAGTCGGTGCTGCTGCAGCTTTGCGGGGAGCGGCGGTGCCCCGGCCGGCGCGGAGCCCCGACGCGGGGTGGGACGGGCGGCGAGCGCCTTGCCTCGCTACAAACCCCCCCAGAGCGGCGCGGCAGGGAGCAGTTCCGCCCGAGCCGGGACGGGAGCGGGGCCGCCGAAACCAGGGCAAAAAAACTGCCTCCCCTTCCACGGTGAAACGCATGGAGCGGGGCCGGGGCCAGGACAATGTGAGCTGCTGGCAAACGGCAGAGCCCTGCACGGTCTGCTGTGAGCAGAGAGGGAGACAGCATCCCGCACCCGGCGCCGACAAGAGATCCCCTGTGGGGGCCTAATTCTGCCTTCTACGGTCGAAAACAAGTAGCAAAAACCGGGGCCGAGAGGACAGCTCACACCCTTTGTGCAGAGACAGAGCGAAGCTGAGCTGCAAATAGCTCAGGTGGGCCTCTGCATAGCTCAATGCTACCGCACTTTGCGGTGAGCCTCCAAAAACACACAGAGCTAAGTTAACATGTTGTCTTGAGAAACCTTTGGTGGAAACACCGCAGCTTAAAGGTTTTGTTTCTATTTTTTATCAGTTCCCCAGGACTTTGCTTCAATTACTAAGACTGGTACAGTTGTTAAAGTTGTTAAGCCCTCAAAGACACCTGAATAGATGCAGTTGTTGTGACAATTTCGTTCAACTAACATGTTTAAAAAGTTCTTGAGCATCTCCATACCCTGTTAATTAATGCATTCAGATGTTGTTTATCCCAAAAAGGTGTGCCTAGTGTCAGCAAAATGCAAGGGTAGCTACTTATGAGTCATAACTATCTAAGAGGCTGAGTTAAAACTAATTATGATAGCTCTAACCAATATAAATGAAGAAATTGTTAAAGTTGTTAAATTCTTAAATATATTTACGTCTATTAATAAAAGCTCTGTTAATCAAAAGCCCTTCGCAGGACTGTCAGTCTTTTGAAGCTCAAGAAGGTGAATTTTCTTAGTTTTTTGCCCCTGTCTCGAGGAGAGGGGGAAGAGTGAAGCTGTTCAAAAACCCAGATGTTAGAGCTTATATAATAGCAATCATTTGTTTCTTGGCAACTAGGTGGAGAGAGATTTTGTTATCCCAACCCCTGTCCTATAGGAGGAAAAACAAAGCATAACAAAGTGAAATCTCCCCCATCACCCGGTTTAACTCTTATTAACTGTTTTAACTTGTATCACTATGGGAAAGGAAGATTTTCTTTGTTGTCTAAAACCCTTAAAATTGCCTTTTGAGTTTGTCTCCACAAAACCAGGACACTAGACACCTGCCTGAGCAAACAAGACAAACTGCTTTCAGTGAGAATGAAGAAAACTTTTCTGATTCCTGTGATATCCACGAATGATGGAATCCACTGAATGCTTGCTTTTGTCTTTGCAAGTGCAAAATCTTCTAGTGCCAAAGTGTATTAAAACATGCAACTCATGAAGTTACATATAGCCTTCAACCTTGAGGTAAAGAGACAATAAAAGCATAAAATGACTTTTTGCTTTTACTTCAAACTCCAGCAAAAGGCAACTTTGAAGTAAAAAGACATTGAAAGCCATCAAATGACTTCTACTGCTTTACTTCAAAAGGCCATTCCTAGATAAAGCTACAGAGAAACAGCGTGTTTGCCTAATGTCTACGTCTGTTTCTTCCACAGGAGCCACCTGAGACTGTTTAAATTGTTATTAACATATTTGTTAAGTTTGTACTAAAGGCAAAAAGCAGCTAACAGAAATGGATGAACAAAAGCTGAAAATTAACTGCATTCTAGAAACCACAGACAACTTAAACTGGTTGCTTGCAAAGGATGCTAAATTTCAAGCTGTGTTAACATATTGTAATGATAACTCGTTTTATATACTGTGTTATTGTGATGGTAACTTGGTCTAGTTGTTTACAGGAAATGCTAAGTTTTAAGTCATGTTAACATATTGTGATGGTAACTTGTGTATATATCTTTGAGTTTATTAACTTATGGTTTTCAAAAACAGAAGGGGGGGGAAAGAGAAAATGCATGTGCATAAACAGGTAAGACATTTAGGTTTGTTAAGCTTTCTATTCTTCATATTAATTCCTTTTCAAATTTTCAAAACAACATGATTGCCAGAAGTGGCAGATTGTGAAACATACAACCAATAACCACTGCAAAAACCCAAACTACGTGATTTAAATAGAAACATAATAAAAATTCTAAGTATGCATGTGTGAGGAGACAATGTGAAGTGGCCACTTCTCTATGAATGAAAAAACTGTATGAATGAAAGAAACTGTGTGAACGTGTATGTATGTAGACTTTGAGATACTTCGTGCTCCATGTGCTTTGAACAAATTACATTTGCATCACAACACTTGTTCTCTAAGGGCCCTTTTCTTGAAATGGAGTTGAATTTTTCCTGGTTACCAATTACATGCAGGCCCTCGGGGAAGTGGGAATCGATGTTCTGCCCGATTATGCAAAAACCTTCAGGTTAATAAAGTTGTTGTTTATCCCAAATACACGCAAACCCTTATGAAATAAAAGTTCAAATTTATGTCAAGCAATTTTCAAGGATTACAGATAAAGGTTCAAATAAGTAAGTTTGTTGAGAGACCAAGGTAGGCAGTGAGCTGAATCACTGTGACACTGTGGTCATTGTTAAAGGGGGTTTACAAAGTTTAAAATGTACTGTTATATGCAATGTTCTGTATTTCGTCATAATAATAAAAAAGGAGAGATGTAAGAGTTGGGTTTCAGGAAGGGTACCAAACAGCACCCTGGGAGATGTAGTTCCCAAGTACTCCCACACACATGGGCAGTGAGATACCCCATGGGGATTGGCCAAGGGAGTCACGTGTTACTTTGCATCCATGCATATAAGGTGTTATTTGATTTGAATAAAGAGGATTTGGCTCAGTACCCCCAACCAAGCTAGCTGGGTCTGTATAATTTATTCATGTATTTTATTAATATGTCACAGTTCCTCTGACATATTCTCGCTCTGCTCTCCAGCTGCAGTTTCCCAGGAGTTTTTCCCCCTTCTTAAGTCTGTTGACAGGTCATGGGCAATGTGTCCTGCCAGCTGACAGGAGTGGGCTGTGACAGCAGACCTGCTGAACCTCACCAACACAAGGCCTGGACAGCACACCCAGATCTGCATTGTCCGTCTCGTGCACACACTGTGACCACACGGAAATGTGCAATACCATCACCCTGCTGCAAGTGATGCAATACCATCACCCTGCTGCAAGAGGATTGCTCCAAGCTCACCCACAGTCTTCAAGGTGAGGCCAGATGGTTTGTGACAGGTGGCTCCTCCTCATGCTAGAGTTTACAGGCTGAAATACACACTGTGGCTGCTGACAGTGATCCCAGGGGCCATTTCCTCATAGATGGAGAGCAGTAACCTTCAGCTAGGCCCACAACTCTTGCAGGATGGAGTACACGGGCTTTGGGTAGCTGACATGAGTCCCAGGGATCCAAATACAGGCTTTCCCTCAACTGCTGTGACGTTCTCTACCTTGCTGCAATCTTCACAGCTTGCATGAGGACTTAGAGGAGCCCTTTTGCCTAGAGGATGCAGCGAGGCAAGGAATAGGAAGACATATGGGAAAAGACAGGGATTCGCACACTGGTGGCCATCACTTCTCATGGGACACCATTGTCACAGGGCTTGCAGGAGCAGGGCCATGATAATAAGACAAAACTCCCAATTATGCCAATTGAATTATGCACTTTGAAACATAAATTTAGAGAGCCATCTTGCAGACAGTCACTCCCAGGTCTTGAGGGATCTTTCCTAAAATGCATTCCTTTGATGTCTCCTTGAGGCGCAGCATTGCCTGTGCCAGGGATTTCCTGGCCCTTTTTGGCTCTGGAACTGGTCTTCAACCAGTGCACCTCCAGGCTGCCTGTGCTAAAGGCTCTGGGCCATGGAGAAGACTGCCCAGAGCCATTTCTACCAGAAAAAAAACAGCGAGCCCATCAGGTTTTGCTGTTTGTGGCACAGCCCAGCCCAGCCTCCTGAGCACCTGCATCCCAAGGCCAAAGCCTAGAAGGCTGATGAATCCATGGCTCTGCAGACTATCTCAGGAGCTCTGTTTGGATTCTCTGGGCAGGAAGACATTCTTGCTTCTGATCATCTCCTATCTTAAATTTGGGAAAGCTGGTGTAAATCTCCATGACTGTCCAGTTCTGTGGCTGTGTAAAGCTCAGACATCAGGAGAAAGGGATGTCTTCAGCTCCAGGTGGGTGCCTGGGCCCTGAGCACATCCCCCTCCTCCTGGGGCTTGGGCTGCCTGGGCCCAAGGCCAGCTTTGACAGTGCAGCTGCCTGGCCTTGAATCAAAGAGCTGTTTGAGAACAAGCTGTGAGAAGCCTTGGCAAGGACTCACTCCCCTTGTCTCATGGACTGCTTTTAAGTAGGGCTCTTGCTCTTGGTCTCTGCCTGAACTACATTGCAGCTATCCCTGTGCCTGGCTGTATAACTCACCGCTCTGGACCCAGACGTGACCTGGGACCTGCCTCATCACTATGGTCTTGTCTGATGACTGGGCTATTGACTGACCAGCTACTGTCACCCAACCAAGCTCTTCTTGCTTGGGTAACATAGCAGCAGGTCCTTGTCTATGAAGCCCCTACTCCATGCCCACCTTACTGTCACCCTCAACACCAGCTCACCGGCTCTTTTGTGGAGTTGCCTGACTGTGGGAAACAGCAGAAGATGAGGAAATATGGCATACTTACCCTACGATTTCCTATAGGAATAATGGAGAAGGAAAGCGATGCCCTGAAACAGAAGGAGCAGAACCTAATTCCCCCAGTAAAAGTGGAAAAAGATGCTGAGACAGCAACTTGGCTCAGACAGGACACAGGGCCTATGAATAACCAGAGGTTTTATGGTTCCTCCTTCACTAACGATGTCCCCCAGATTCTGAAAATGCTAGCAGACTAGCCAGCTGCTCCCTCAATGCTTCTGTTCCTCATCTGCAGATAACGAGGCATTTATAAATGCTGACCCTGGACTGTTCACTGGTTCTTCCAAAGCCAGCCTCATGCCTCCTTCACCAGCTCTTTGTGTTGTCTCCCAGAAGTGACTTCTTCCAGCAGAAAGGACAGCTCTCTGGGACTGGTCCTGGCACAGCTATGCTGAGGAGGGCCCTCATTTCCCTGAGCCCTGTACCAGTCCCACATCTCCTGACATCCCACAGGAGCTGCTTGTTTTTGCAAAGTTCTGCCTATAGCAGGATAAGGTGCACTGCTGCAGAGAGGTATTTCAGACTGTCAGGTCTGCTGACACACTGTTGAAAGACTGGGAAAGGACATCAGAGAGCCAATTTGATGAGGTACATAGCCCCACTGCAGCCAGAGGGGGTTTTCTTATGTGCACCATTCTAACCTATGGCTGGAGTTTTCTTCCAAAAAAAGCAGCTGTTTTCATCTCAGACTGGAGTCTGGCATACAGTAAGCTGCCCCCAGGATGGATGACTGGAGAACTCAGACCCTGGCATAAAAGGGACAAAGCAGCAACAGGACAGCCAGGTGACACCCATAACATACTGGTTTGAAACTGGAGGACCCCACTGTACTCTGAGAATATTCAGATATCAGATTCATACTGACATGGTTCACTGAGCACTAACTTTCTGCTGGGAATATAAGGACTACTGTGGGTCAGACCGAAAGACTGTCTTAATCAATATTGCATCTCCAACAGTCACCAGTAAGCAAATGTATTAAGAAAAGCATAAGAACAAGAAAAAAAGTGATGTTTCCCCCAGCACTTTCCCAGCTTCCAACCATTTTCAGATTAGGGGTTTCCTGACCTGGGGGTGTGGATCTTTGTACACAGCAACTTACCATGGGCTTCTATTCCATGCATGTTACCTCTCAGCTCACACGACATTTCTTGGCAGCCTTTCACAAAGCTGGAGTCTTTACCAGGATTTACTTCACATTCATTACTAAGCCTTAGTTACAATGAGGTAAAAACATGACCCTTCTCCCATGAAGACAAATTTTTTACTTCACTGATGGAGAGGACTGCAAACGTGCATTAATGGTCTCATCGAAAAAATACCTGTATCTTAAGGGAAAATGAGTGTTAAGGCACTGCTTTAATTTACTTTATGTGTTACTCACCCCTTTTTGTAAGAGAGCAACACCTGACGAGACACTGCTTAGCCAGTTGTTGTAGAGCCATACATAGAGTGGGGACAGCTACAGATGATCAGGGCAGGGACCCCAGCCACACAAGTGTCTGAGCCTCCGCCAGTCATGCTGTCTCTAACAGATACTGGAAAGCAAGGCATGAAAGTTAACATCTGCTGAGAGTTAGAGAGCACATGAGCAGCCGATAATTTTGTAGGAAAACAGGCTTTCTCTCGCTCTGCCGCGTCAATGGTAACACGTGGTTACAGCTGTTGTGCATCCCATAACAGAAATGCATAGGTATCTCATTTTGAGATGGGCAAGCAAGACACAAGACCCATGAATGGTTTAGGTAACAACTCAAGCTTACGTAGCAATCCTTGCACCTTTCTGTGGTTACAGGTTGCATGATTTTACAGACTGTTCTTGACAGGTGGTTTGTAGCCAAGTCAGCAGCAGTGGTTTAAGATGATAGCACCTTGCCAGTCACCCCGCTCCTCTGCTGGGGAGGCATCCACACCTCCTCCACCCCACAGGTCTTCATTTCAGCTGCTCATGGCTATGAACAGAGACTGAGGAGCTGACACATTTCATTTGTCTATCCTGCCTTACCTTATAACATCCATTAGCAGGGTGGGACTGCATCTTAAAGCACTGCACCTAAATCTCCCCAATCCTTCTTGGAGAGATTGCCAGCAAGAACATGACTCAGGTTCATTATATTTATTTTACATGCTGGTTTTCTTGAAGCTGTATTGACTGGTGAATACAGACAAAATCACTGACTGCAAACCTCTGACTCTGGAACTGCAGGATGGACTCCTGAGCTGACCACGTGCACTTCCCAAAATACGGCAATGTCACCTCCTGGGTTCATTCCATTTTGCTGAAGCCAACAGATCATCCCAGAAACAAGCACTGCTCAACTCTGTTCAGTAATGGGACACATGAAAAGTTCTTATTGTCCCACATCTTTGAATTACAAAAGATCTTTCCTCCCCATAGCTCTTTAAGCTACAAAGTTTATGTTGTCAGGGCAGTGAAGGCACCCACAGACCTCGCTGGCCTTAACCACCCTCTCTTGCTCCCCTTCACTCTTTCCCATCACCCAGGGCCCGTTTCAGCTCAGCCAGTACATCAGCCTGCGTATTTGGGCCAGGGCTGCAGTGGAGCTGGAGACTGGCACCATTGCAGCAACGCTGGGGCGGGAGGCTGAAATGGCATGTGGGGAGGCTGCTCAGGGTGAGTAAATCCTATTAATGTGCTCGTGGCCCTGATGCATGTCTTGCAGGTCATGGCAACAAGAACACATTGACATGAAACTCATATGGTGAAGAAGATTGGCCATCCTGAACCACATGGTTTGTTCTATTTTCAAAGAAGCAAAGTACTTGTATTTTATTAGTGTCTATTAATTACAGTGCCAAAAAGTAGTATTTGCTTAACTGCATCAAAATGTTGTCTCCCTGAGTATATGCAGCTTTAATTATCAAGTAAAGAGCTCCACCAAGAAGCTTTATTCAGGCAGTAAAACCAAGCAAACTTCCATGTAGCTCTGCCTAAGAGGTGTTCAATTCCTGAGTGTCTACTAAGACTAATGAAATGCACTATAGAAACTGAAAGGATTATATCATGGATAGGAAGGAATGGGAAAGAAAAGACCACAGAGCCTATAAATCCTACCTAGTGGAATGGGTATATATTTATGGACTGGTAAATTGAGTTGTTCCAGTCTGGAGACACTCGATTTTTCAGTTGCACGTTTCCTTTTACCTCTCAGATTACGTTAGGTGGTGATGAACAACACTCTTTTGTTCATGGTACTGGTGAGCAACTCCTCCAGAGGATAACTGCAGCACCCCTGTCTAGCAGGGATCATATTGGCATTGCTTTAATGGCCTGAGTAAGCCCCAGCTGGCAGGTACGGCCACCTCCCTTGGTGGGGAAAACAAAGTTCTCAGCTGCTGAATCTGCTTTAGCAGCTCTCTTGAAGACAGCTGGACAGCTGGGGCCAATTCTGCTTCAAAACAGCAAGTGCCAGAGCCTAGAAACCATCTCTGACATTAGTGGTCTTGACAAACACTGGGTCACATGGGTCATGCCATTTAGGCTTTGCATGCTACTGGCTCCTTCTTCTCTTCCATTGCTAGCAACAGTGGAGCAGCACACCCCGATAAGCTGCTGGGAAAAGACACAGAGGAATGTGCATTGGGAGCCCAAACTACTTGGAAACAAGAGGGATGGAAATGCTATATTGATCCCTTAGATAAGAGCATTTGGCATGCAGCTGAATGACAGTGAAGAAGAGCATTAGTCTTCTAGATTTTTACTCAGCTCCATCAGGCTGCAAGCCTTGTTTTGCCAGAACTGTAAGTTACAAGTTAAAGTCATCTGAATGATATGAAGAGGGGTTGGGGGAAGGCAATTAAAAAGCCAAGCTGTCAATTAGAGGGAGAGTCTCTGAAAGAGGTCCGTGAAAAGCTTATATATAGCCATAAGGGTCTGTTGCAGAACGTGATGTGGTATAAGATGAGCTAAATTTGAACATTATGTATTTTCTTTATTTTGGGATCTTGGTTTTCTTGGATACTTTTCTTCCAAAGAAATAACACTCTGCATTATGGGAAGTGTTAGATCAATGCTTACCACTGTCTACAACTACATCACCCACACACATCCTCTTTTCTAGCCTGGAAATTCCAGCAGTGACTTCAAGGCACTGTATTTGACCCAAGCTGCTGTGCTCAGGCTGCCACTGATCTGGAGGTCCTGAGTCTGTTTGCAGTCTGTCCAACCACCGCCACAGCTGCACCAAGAACTTAAGGAGTGATGGTGCAGTAATTCTGACAGTGTGGGGAAGATTTGTTGGGCTGGCAGAGGCTCTTTGTGCTCTGCATTATGCCATACGCACATGTTGTATGAAGGCCATGTTGGCAAAGCTTTGCATTTGCTTTTTTCAGGTAGGGCTTGCTTGCACAGCAGCCTCACCAAAGGGGACACTGGGATTTTTTATGTGCTTGTTGTGCAGCATTTCCTAGGCTGCATACAGCAACGTGAGGGTAGTCACTGGGAGCAAAGGGAGGTGCGGAGCAGACCCTTGACGCACCCTTGGCTGGCAGAGCTGCCTGAGGCCCTTGCGCATGAGCTCTGCCAGCAGGGTCACTGCAGAGTGCATTTGGGGAGACAGCTAACAGCCACAGCCCTGCTGTCAGGAGTGACCCTGATGGGGTAGGCTGGGTGCTGGCTCCCTCAGAAGCACGAGACCATGGAGGAGTGTATGTACATGAGCCAGTAGCGTGCCTTTGTGGCTAAAACAGCCAAGGGAATTCTGGGATGCATTATGAAGAGCACAGCCAGCAGTTAAAGGGAGGTGATCCTGCCTCTCTATTCAGCCCTGTTGAGGCCACATCTGGAGTGCTGTGTTGTGGGTATGAAAGAGACATAGAGCTCCTGGAGCAGGTCCAGTGGCGGGCAAAAAAGATAATTAAGGGACTGGAGCATCTTTCTTATGAGGAAAGGCTGAGGGACTTGAGCCTGTTCAGCCTTGAGAAGAGATGACTGAGAGGAAACATCATCAATGCTTATAAGTACCTGAAGGGAGAGTGTTAAGAGGATGGAGCCAGGCTCTTCTCGGTGGTGCCAAAGATACAGGCAATAGGACAAGAGGCAACAGGCAGAAACTGATGCACAGGAAGCTCCACCTGAACACGAGGAAGAACTTCTTTGCTGTGCACATGACCATACACTGGAACAAGTTGCCCAGAGAGGTTGTGGAGTCTCCCTCACTGGAGATATTCAAGAATCGTCTTGATGCAATCCTGTGCCATATGCTTTAGGACGACCCTGCTTGAGCAGGGAGGTTGGACCAGATGACTCACCGTGGTCCCTTCCGACCTTACCCATTCTGCGATTCTCTGATTCTGTATGCGCAGCACCGCCAGGCCCTCCCCGCCGCCCCCGGGGATCTCCCGGAGCCCCACAGCGCCCGGCGTCGAGCCGGAGCCCCGCGTCCGGAGCGTCCGCTCCACGTGCGAGGCCGCCCCCGCCGGGCCTACACGCCCCAGAATGCCGCGCGGGGCTGTGCGGGAGGGGAGGGGCCCAGACCGGGAGGGGGCGGGGCCAGGGCGGGGAGGCAGCGCCGCGATTGGGCGACGCCCGCCCGCCCTTCGCGTCACGTACGTCCGCGCCCCCCGCCCTCCCCGCCCGCTCCAGTCACTCAGCAACGGCGCGCGCGCGCCAGTGCCCCCCCGCCCCGCTCCCCCCGCGCGCTCGTCACGGAGCGCGTCCCGCTTCCCTCCGCCCCTCGCGCGAGCCGCCGCCGGGAGCTGCCGGAGCCGCCTCGCAGGAGTCGCCGGGAGCCGCCGCCGGGAAGCCGCCATGGCCGAGAACGCCGCCGCCGGCCTGGAGAGCCACCGCATCAAGAGCTTCAAGAACAAGGGCCGCGACGCGGAGGTGCGTGTGGGGCCGGCGGGACCCGGCCCGGCCTCCGCCTCCGCCGGCGGCCGCCAGAGGAGGGGCCGGGCCGGGCCGCGCTCGCCGCGGGGAGGCGGTGGCGGGGGGAGCGCCCGAGGGCTTTTTTTTTTTCTTCTCCGTCATGCGGGCGGGCGGGCGCGGCCGGCGGGAGGCGGGGGCGGGGGGAAGGGTTGGCGCGGCTGGGCCGACCGCGGGCCCCTCCGCCGCCAGCCCGGCTTGCCGGGGCCCGGGCAGCGCCGCCGGGATGCGGCACTCGCTCCTCCCGCGGCGCTTCCCGCGCCCGCCCCGGCGGCCTGCCGGTCCCGCCACCCGCTCGGTGCTCGGCTGGGGCCTCGGACAATAGTGCGGCCGCCTTTTGTGCCGCCCCCCGGGGCGGTGGCGGCCCTTCCGCCGGGGCTCGGGGCTGCCCTGCCCGCGCTCCCGCGCCCCGCGGTGCCGCCGCCGCGCACGGAGGCCTGTGCTGGTGCCGGGGACCGCTCCCACGCTCTGGTGAGCCGTATTACGGCGTGCTGTGCCGGCCGATTCTGCTCCCTGTGCTGCCTCGACTCAGCCCCTTTTTTAGTTTTAATTTTTATTTCTTTTATTTTCAACTGCCGGTAGGCACATCAGTAATGGTTTGCTGGGCGTCTCCGTCTAAATCGGGAAGGAGTGTGGTGCTCGGTAAGGCTGATGGGGTAGTAGTTTGCTCCCCCAAATTTGAGAGGCGCAGGGGTTATTGGAAGCTTATTCCCTGAAGGTATTCCAGAGGTCTTCCGAATCTGCGTGTTATTACCGGAGACATCTTCAGTTCTAGTCACAGCTGAAAAGGGAGGAAATCCCAAATCTCGTGTTTTAAGTTTCTTTAATAGGAAAGGAAGAGGGAGGGAGCTCTCAAATCAGGCTAGGATTGAAATCGGATTAGGATTTGCTACAGTGAAAACCTAAAAATGTGCCAAATTACTTTGGCTTCACCTGAGGCTGTTTTTCATGCTTCTGTTGATTTTATCACTTCACTTTTATAATCAGTGGGACTGGAATTGTAGTCCTCTGAAAGCACATTTTGTATGTTAGCAGAATTCACACTTCTACTGCTATTGTTTGGGTGGAGACAATTTTATGCAGGTCAGGCTTAGCAGCAGCAGTGTCTTTAAGATGACATTCATAGTGTAAAGTAGTCTTTAATTTTTGTTTAACTTGGTGACAGTGAATTTCTTACAGAAAATATTGCATGTAAAGAGTATGATAACTTCAACACTTCTGACTAACATTAGTAAATGTTAGAAAGTAACTAAAAATTGCCAATCCTTCTGTTGAGCAGTTGGCTCTCAGGGCAAGGAGGAGTTGTGGTGGGTTTCTTTTCCCCCTTCTCATCCAGTGAGACTCTTCCTGCTGCTCCTCATTCATTTTGTCCTTGTCTCATCTCCCCGTATTGGTTACCAGCTTTGTTGTTGCTTTCTCAGTCACTGGCCTGAATCCATCACAGCTCTAAACAGGGAAAGGTTAGGTATGTTCGTGCCTAGTGTGAACTGATCTGTCATCCGTGGTTGCTGTCATCTGTCATGCCTGAGACTAGGGGAGTTAAATATCTGCCTCCATGGGGAGGAAGGAGGACTGCCTAAGCTTTACTGAAATTACTTATACCAGACCAGCTAAGGTAGCTTAGCTCTCATTTCCCCCTGAAGGGGAGTAATTATTTTGGAGTAGTGTATTTGCTGTTATGGAGAAGTATATCCCCTAGGGTTGTCTTCCAGTGTGCTGACTGACTTCCTTTTTATGGCTGGAGCCTAAGATGGGTAGATAGCTCCAGTAGTGTTAATATAGTTAAAGCTTTCATCCACGCTTTTTAAAAAGGGTTGAAATCTAGGAAGCATCTTTCTTTTGGGGTTAACAAACAGATAAAATGCAGAAGTATTTAAAAGCTGTATACCCATGAAGATATGCTAAAATAAAATTTAGGTTCATTTAGTCCATAAAAGATTGGATGTGTGTCAGCATCTTTCAGAACAACTTTATTTGTATTAAATGTCTGCATTTTTCTACTCCACCTCCTTTTTGACTCTTTTCTGATCAAGGTACTTCCTTAAAAGTTCATGTTTGAAGTACTCTTCTGAGTAAACTTTTATCTAACTTAAGTCTCTAAAAGTAAAACAATGTAAGTTAAGTTTAGAGTGGAGAATGAAGGAGTACAGCAGTGCTATATAATTGCCATCAGTTACTGTGCTTCTCTTGAGCTACTGATACACAGACTGACCTGCTGATTGGACAGTTTGTCTCTATGTAGTGAAAGTTATCAGTTCTCCACAAAGTGTTTATTTTGTAAATCAAATATACCTGATTCCCAACTGTCAGCAATTGACTACACTTGCTTTGCTCCCTGTGCTGCAGTAAAGAGATTTACATAGAGATCCTGCCTCCAATTTTCTGTACTTAACTTCAGAAATCAGGAGGCATTGGTACTATCATTGGCATTGATCTGCATCTTCACGTTTTGTCAAATTCCACCAAAGGAAATGAAGTGGTTAGAATGATGGCATAATAAATCATGGTCTGATATCTAGATTTTATCCTCTGGAAAATTTAAAATACTCAAAGCTATATGCTCTCAACTTCAGTTTGAAAACAGTGACACTTGAGTCACCTTCTGCTTGGAAACAGTCACTGCCTTTGAACTCATCAGGCTTGAACACATTCTTTAGTAATCTTCCTTTGACTTCTATTAAATACTTGTAAGTTATTATTGATCCCCTCTGGGTACAGACTCTTCTGGCAGACCAAAATACTTACTTCTTTAATTTGTAGTTAACTCATATTTTATTACTGGGTTTGCTGGGCCATATAATTGTCTTTGCTTTTTGTTAATGCAACTTTCAGGGAAACAAAACATGAGTAAGTACTTTAGTTTTATGTTATGACAGACCTCAGTATCCTATCCAACTTCTCACTGTGCTTTTCTAAGAGCCAAGAAACAGATCCGCTGAGCAGAAGTCAAAGCTTCTGAATCCTTGACCTGCACAGGTTCACTCTCCTTTTTCCAGCTTCAAGTTTGAGTGGAAGTTTCATACCTCTTTGTTGGCTTCCTCTTTTAGGGGGGTAGAGTTGTCTGTATAGAACAGGAATTCTGATTTTGAGGTATTAATACTTCCAAGAAGTATTTAGCCCCCAAAAGAGATAATACCAAAATCAAATGCCAGAAATTAAGTATTCTTCACTTAATGAGAGTTTCTGTTCTTGCTTTTATTAGTGAGACTCTTCTGTTTTTATAGGTACTGACATGTGATTAGCAGCAAAGTTAACCAGAACCTGCAGAGCTGATCAGTAAGGAGCCAAGACACTCATGGCTTCATCTGGACAAATAACTGCCAGTTTTCTCCTCACAACCTTCTCAATTCTATATTCTTCAGATATGTGAAAGAGATTTTTTAATTGTTGCACATTCAAAGAGAAGGCTTTTCTGTGTTGGTCATGGGCATGTAGTCTTAAGTCTCAGTGGTTTTTCCTAAGTGGACAGCACTGATCTTTCCAATACAGTTGAGGCTTTACAGGACAAGATTAAACAGTTGCAATCACTTAATTTGTAACACCCCTTGTAACTGCTGTGTTTATTTGTTTATGTTGATACCTAAGGTAGCCTAGCTTTTAGAAAACCTAATTTGAACCTTCTGATTTTTGCGGTTCTTCAGCTTTATTTTTTGCCTAGTAACATCATTGTTAGCCTTTTTTACTCCTCAATCATCTTGTATTAGAAGTGTTGCTTATTCTTTATTACAATAGCAGGCACCCATTTGTTGACTCACAGTTCTGAT
The DNA here is from genome assembly GCF_036250125.1 of Pseudopipra pipra. Lineage (NCBI taxonomy): Eukaryota > Metazoa > Chordata > Aves > Passeriformes > Pipridae > Pseudopipra > Pseudopipra pipra. Next base: position 62,781,507 of record NC_087550.1, on the reverse strand, counting down.
GTTTAAGGTGATGGATCAAACAACACAGCCCATTTCTTTTGTCAGGATTAGTCAGCATCCCTGACTGAAACTGAGGAAAAATTCTTGATGAACAGAGGTGTTATAATTTGTAGGGCTGTCTGCATGACTTGCTGAGGTTTTTGTGTGTGATATAATGAGACTGTGATCATGTATGCAAAATGCACAATAGATCAAAAGTAAAACTTCATATGCACTCATGTAAAAGAAAACAAACCAACCAAAAAACTCCCCAAACCTAGTAAGGATTTAGTGCGTTATAACCTAAAAACTGGGATTAAAATATCCCTTTTGTATACTTGTCGTACCCCTAGTCATAAGAACACAAGTCCTTGAACTTCTGTTGGTTAGGCTGTAGGGTTATCCTTCTGAAATTTGTTGAGGGCTATTTACCAGAAGGAAACATAGCCACTCTGTCATCTTTCACCTACTCCTGCCCTATTTGATTTTAAGCTTCAGAGATCCTGGCCACTGATGTCTTTTCCCCAGTTACAGTTTTTTGGGGGGAATTGTGTCAGCTTCTGGTCTGTATCGCCTCTGAGACCAGGAACTTTGAAGGATACATTTTTATTCTGTACCTTTAGCATCCTGACCCCAAATGAGGAAGAAATGGGGCTTAGCCCAGATCTCCATCATCAGCTCTAGCAGCTTCAGTGTATTTACTGTTCCTGCTTTGCTAACAGCGAGGATCTAGTTCTTGAGGATGCTTGAATTCATTCGCATTTGTGAATTCACTGTGACATTTTTTGCAAGTGGAGGAACGTCATTCTGGGGAGGCCAAATCTGTACAATCTCTGGGCATCTGAGAAAAGGTACAGGTTGACTTAAAGCCACGTTCCCGTCAAGTGTCAAAGGCTTTTTGCAGTGGAGGTACCGTAGCTGCGCAGTGTTAGTGAATGAGCCAGCATGCTGCTGCCAGCTCATTCCTTCATGCTGTTCTGCGCTAACTGGTGTTTTTGCTGTCTCCCTGTACTCCTCCAGCACTTCATGAAACAAATAAAGGTTGTAGCAGTCCCAGAAATCCTGTTATTCCCAGCTACTTTGTAACGATCCAGTTTCTTTCAAGAGCTCACTTTTACAGCTAGATCAGCTCTGTTTCACTTTGCTGACGCAGGAATGGATACTGGGAAGAGGTTGGGCTGTAACAGCTGATTTTAGCTAGTTTTAGGGTACTGTGGACCTGCTGTCTTAATAGGCTCATTGGCTTCTTGAGTCTCAGTAGGTTAAGTGAAAACACAAGGTGTCAGGTAGCTTCCTGTTGGGAACTGGATGTAATACAAGATCCAATACTCTCGTGCAGAGTTTCTAACTCCTGCAACTTCTTTATTACCCTTTAAGACCATTGTATATACTCTTGGAGAATAGAGATGTGCATTTGCACCTTGGAAAGAATTATGTGGGTAGGAAGTAAGATACAGATGTGGGAAGCCTCTTTGGTTGCTCTTTTTCCAGAATTTTCCAAACTTTAGTCTGCAAGTAAATGGTACAATGTTTGTGACTCTTGGCAGAAAAAAACCACCTGCTGAGTCCACTTAGATGTACTGCCCAATATTTTCAAGGTCCAAATTCAATTGAATCCATTGCATTTTAAAAGGTTCAAATACACAGATACATTAGGAAATCATTGTTTATTTCAAATATACCTGTGGAGAGCGCAATTTGGAGATGACATCTCATGATGAACGTAATCTTCATAAGCTGATTGGAATCTGTGCTAGCTGTATTGAGGCCCAATTATTGCTGTTTGCTGTTGTGATATACCAAGCCTCTGATAATCTTCCCATAATTATACAATTTGGTTTTCTTCATTCTTGTGTATTTTTAACACCTACAGCAGTGGCACTGGTATCTCTAAAGATTCTTTTATCAAAGGATTGATTTTTAATTTGTAGAATGTCAAAGTTGGTAGCAGTGTAACTGTCGTACTGCTTTTAAAGAGCTCTTAAACTATTTTTTTGCCTAGGTTCTTTGAGGCTTTCATAATATTTGTACAGTTCCAGCACAAATCCAAGCAGGACGTTTTGTCCTCTGAAACTGTTTTATGAAAAGACAGCAATTAGGAGGATGTGCCAGCTACCAGTAAGTGATCAGATTTGTATTTATTGTGGGATTAGAAGTGGAATGAGGCATCTAATTTACAGCATTAGGCTAGAAGAGGCAGTGAAGTAGTTGAAGATGATGGGGCATGTCATCAAGTAGTGAAGACAAATTGTTGGCTGAACTGACTTGAAATGAAAAAGAAATGTAAAACCTGTATCTTTTCCAGGAGTAGAGTTCGTCAGTTGTTTCCAAAATACCTGGCGCTGTGAAATTCTGATAGTGAATTGGCTGCAGTACTCCTGATTACTTTTGTACTAGCAGAAACTGGGCTTTGTATTCCATTTCACAAAATTTGACATAGATAGTCAAAAGCACTAGTTTCTTCCTGCATCAGAACCATTTGTCTGTGCCGTGGAGTGAACTGGTTGCAAAGCTCTTCATGTTTCTTTAATTTTCTGCTTCCTTAGCTTCCTGAGCCAGCCCTTCACATCTGGAGAAGACCAGTGGTGGCTCAAAGAGGTCAGTGTGAAGGGGAGAAGGTATATCTTGTCTAGTGGTATTTAACTGTTGGATTGCTATCCCTTCCCAGTCAGATTAACACCATTTAATCTGCTGGGGAGGCTCCATCCATATTGTTTCTCCTGAGTCACCTGACACTTGTCTGCTTTCTCAGGTTAAGCAAATGTTACACTTAGTTTTTGTGTATGTTAATACAGCAAGTACAGAATAGAAATATATACTGTACAAATGGCTGCAGAACAGAAGACAAATTACTATCTTCCCCATTCAAACACTTGTTACTGAGTTACTCATTTCCCTCATATGCTGTTAAGTCTTATCATCTGAGGACCTCTTCTTGTGCTTTTTTAACCTTGGTTATTGTCAAATCCAGTATCAGGTGGACTTTGGAGGTGGTGACAGAATAAGGGATTTGAAAAATCAACTTGGAGTAGTAGCTTCCTTTCAAGACTTATTAGCCTTGATGGAGATGTATTTTATTGAGTGTTCAAGCTCCACTGCAAGAGGAGAAAGTGGTCAGACAGAGTGCTAGGGTGGCCAGGTGTTCAGAGATGTAGTAGGGGATTTCTGATCAGGTGCAGCGTCAAGTTTCAGGTTTGCAGTTCTCAGAATGTCCTAGTTATTGCCTTTTCCTAGTTAACTATAGTGTAATTCAGAAAGTTGATGAAATTATGCAGAGACACATTGTCACATCTCTCTCAGGTAAGCTAAAGTCACCCTAAAGCAGATACTGTCTTTGCATGCAGCTTTCTGACATCAGGGTCTCTCACTTTTCATGCACACAAAATGTTAGTTGCAAAGTTAGTGGTAGTGATTACTCTGCAATGAAAATGTGACTTGCAGCCAGATATAGAGAGGGCTTTCCAGGAGAGAATCCTGAAATGAGAGAACCCTACTACGAGCAGCAGGATCCTGTTAACCACTGTTTGGCTGGCATGCAAGAAGAATGTTGGCTGGTAATGTGTAGTGTTCATATCACCGATTGAGCAGCAGTGTGGAGCAACCTTCCAGACAAGAAGAGATATTTAAGGAGCTCTGACCCATGCAATCAGTGTGACAGCACCTTTGAGCATTCAGAGTTGGATATGGCAGTACTCCTTTCCCATGTCCCTTGCCAGTAGGGGTATGGCTCACTATACCTCAGTGCTCCATCTAACCTGTGTTTTACTGGCCTCGTTTAGCGGTGAGGTTCAAAGGGGTTTTGTTTTGGTTCTTGTTCGTCAAAACTGGACTGCTTTTGGTAATCTAAGCGAGTTCTTAAGGCTAGCCAATGCTTTTGTTATTTAGGATGTATAAATTGGAATTTTGAGAAACTGAAGGTATCCTCAGGGAGAAAAGTATGGTACCCAAAATGTTCAAATGATAGAAACACGGAATCAGTGCTTATGTCACATTGAAAAGTGAGGTAGAAGCATTTAGAATTCCTGATGTTGAAATGATTAAATCAGAGGGGTAACTGACAGGGTTCATAAGATTGTGGGATGTTGCTGGAGTGTATTTGCTAATTCCTAATGCTTCATCTTTTTCCTGGGTTGTCAGCTGGGTTTGTTGTTTTCTCTTGCATCTTGAGCAGGATGATCTCTTCATAGATTTAATTAGGCAGCTAGCACATGTTTAATCTTCTTTTGCCTTTTGATTATATCTTTCAAAAACACCAAAGAAAATCTGATTTCATTTGAGCCATGTAATATTATACCAAAAAAGCTTGCTGTGGTTGAATATAGCCTAGCTCCCTAGGGACTTGATTTGCTGTTTTTTTCATGGCACCGCTTGAATGTATGCAAATTGCAATTGTTTTCCCATTTTATAGATGGAATAACAGAACTGTTTTCCTCACTTTGGGAGGTGCTTATGAACACGTCATAGATTCATAGAATGATTGAGGTACTTTGATATTACAGTTGAAGACTGTTTAAGTATCTGAAGAGAGAGTGTCTTTGTTCAAACATAGATTGCACAAGAAGATATCTGGCTAGTATTTAGCATAGTAGGTTTTCTTATTTTTTTTTTTTCTTCCTAAGGGAAACTAGTATAAATATTTGGAAAGCCTAAGAGTGTCTGTCTTCTGGCATTTGCCCCAGAAATCTGTGAGGCTTTTCTGACCAAACACTTAAATTTGTAATTAGTTCCTTGAAAGTGGTTATCTGCAATTTATAAAAGCTATTACATTTGAAAGAATTTATTAAGGTCTTTATGTTGATCTGAAGATCAAAATTTTAGTCTGTTGTTTGCACCTAGTTATCATGAAAAGTAGTAATTTTGCTCCGCTGTTTTCATGTCCTGTACACAAGTGAATGTGTATCTTGTGGTATCTTGTCTGTGAAAAATGGTGTTAAGCGGTAGATTTGGTTTCTGGTAACATCCGTTAGTGAAAAAAATGAACCTGTGCCTCTGAGTTGATCTTTTAGACTCTTCTTCAGACTCTTCTGGTCTTCTAGACTGTGGAGGAGGAAAGGAACTCCTGCTCTTTTGCAATGACAATGAGGTGCTCTGCTTGAATAGACAAATCTTGTACTTTCCCTCCTCAATAAGGGAATGGGAGGGATGCTTGCTTAGAAATTCTAGGAGAGGACAGAGGTGTTGTGTCTTAGGAGAGACCAAGGAGTCAGTGTAGGTGCTTTACTTGTTCTCCCTCAAAGACAGGCTAAGCTTCTGTTTCCAGGAAACTCTGAAACATCTACACTGCTCATGCAATACAGGAAAATAACAAGTATCTTTTTAGAAATTTGTGTACCAGCAAAAGCATATTCCTGCAACATAAAACTACCAAATTTCAAATCCATGTACCGATTTAGTCAAGAAGCCTTAATCTTCTAATTTCCTAAAAAAAGTAGGAATAGGAATGACTTGTAATTAGACTATCTTGGTTATCCACTTTCTTTGGTGCTTATATGGCATATCTCAGTATTCAGATAAGGCATTGTAAAATTCAGTATGCCCTTCTCTTTACAAAAGATACAGGAGAAGAAGAAAAACTTAATATGGGTGTCCTTCAGACCAGTAGTTTCTTTTTGGCTGCAGCGGAAATGACTGAACTCCACTGTTAAGTTTTTCAAGGTGAACCCCTGTCAAAATGAAGATACCAGTGACTGCATTGCCAGTGCTCTTTGGAATACTACATGGATGATTTGCCATGATGATGATGATGGACAGGTTCCTTGCCCTGTTAGGACCACCCTCTTTGAATTAGTTGGTGATTCTTGCTGCCTGCCTGCCTGTTGGTTTTGTGCAGTGGTGAGTTTAGCTTGGATGCTGTGGGATTACCTGGAAACTTCAGTTTAACTTCAGGGGGAGCCCATATGGGTGTGTTGCAGCCTTGGGTCTGATATCAGTAAAGATGGGGTTAGCAGTGTTTTAAGATCTATATCTGAATGGAAATGGTGTAAAACTTTTCACTACATACCATGTCCTTGATTCACACAATGGCAGTAACTGGAAATCTAGATTCTGTCTTCCTTCCCCCAGCTGAGTTTTGATGTCAAATAGAGAATTCCAGCTCTTTTATTCTATATAAAACCAGTAGAAAACATGTTGATTGTGTTCCGGACTGCTTTGTGTCCTTCACTATTGGTGCAATTTGTGTTGAATGCCGCCAAATAACTTGCTTCAAGTCCAGCCTCCAGAGGATTGTTTGATATGTCTGTACTTGTAAACTGGGTAATTGGTATATGGGAGTTAAAACATGGGTGCTCACATCCCACTTCTTTGCTGGTAGTAGCTCAGTATGGAGATTAAACAAATGCAAAGAGGATATTGGGACCTCAAAGAATATGCTTACAAAAGAGCTAGTAAGAAATAAACACAACAATTGCTTTTCTGCCAAGATTTTTTGAAGCAGTAGAAGTGGACAATGTGGATGGGCACCTTTGTCTGCTTCCATGGGGCTTTCAGGCAAGTCAGCATCATGAGCAGTGATAATTGGAGGCTTGTGGCTTTCCATGTTGGCATGAGTGTCTGACTTCAGTGAGTCATTACCCACCAAGTAAAAGACTTACGGTAGATATCTCACTCATCCAGTTTGCTGAGGCTAGCCAGGTTCAGACATTTGAATTATCTTGCCACAGATTGGTTAACAAAAAGCAGCTGGTCTTAATTTTAGGGGCCTTAAACTGAAGATTAAAAAAAATAAGTGTGGCAGCTCCAACTGCAAAAAAACTATTTTTCCTTCAGTGGTCTTTATGAACCCTGAGGAACATGAGTCCCAGACAGACTATGGTTTAAAATACAGTAGCATAAATATGCTACTCCACTTCTGATGTACCTAGTGCTGTGTTAAAGGTTACAAGCCAAAAGGAAACTTTATAATATTAAGTTTCTGCAGCACACAGAGAATCTCAACTAAGTTTTAAAACCTTCTGCAAAATAATAGTGTTTCCCTAAAAGAGGACTAAATACCTTTCAGGTCAAATAATAATCAAATGAAATAAAACTGTCTTGGAGTATCAGGTCAGTGTACAGACACATTGTAAGTTTGTTTGACTGCTTTGGTAGATCTGTTACTTGTACTGTGGAATCCATGCCCCCTGCCTGCATTTTTAACTGGGTCAGCATAATTTAATATGGAGCTGTGATAACAAAGCCAGAAGTGAAGTTGTTCTAACTGTGTAGTCTATACCACTGGAAAAAAAAAATCAGGTTTTTTCTTAGAAGGACAATTTAGAGCTTATGGGAGTACTTGGTAATTAGCTAAGTCTCAAAATTGGGCATGGGGAAGAAGTCTTCCTAGAACATACATTGGGAGGGCAAAGCTGGGTAATAATCCATGATTCTTGTAACTAAAGAGATAAGCCCAGCTGGAAGGGTTAATTTGGACTAAATATTTGGTTTAGTTTGGCATGGATGTCAAATCTTTTTGCATGCCCTAAAGAAATAGAGGGAATTGGTCTGCACAGCATCATTGTTTTTAATTCTTGCAATTGTGACTAGGTAGTTGCATTTAGACCATTGTGATGCTGCCCCAGAATTTCGATTAAGTAGTTCCAGAATTCTTCCTCTCTGTATTGAGATATACTTGTAATTCTTGGAGTAAGCTATATGCACTTTGAAAGTGAGAAGAGGTAGAACAGCACTGTCACCTTCTGTCAGTGTCCCTTTGTCTCTTATTTTTTTTGGCTGGAGCAAGCTGTATCAGAACAAGTAGAACAATATCATCAGTTTAAGCCTCAACTTTACACATACTAATTATATGCCTATGCAAATAAGGAATATTTAGCTTCTAATGTTAACAAAAGATAGGCAGCTGACATTAGCTGACAATCGTCTCAGCAATTGTATACAAACAAGCATTTGAATTTTTTTTTCTGCCCAAAACCAGCCCAGCTCCTGAGGCTTCTGCATTTTCATGTGCATTGCAGTATTTCATGCTTGTTAAAAGGTGCCAGAGAAGGAATAAGGAAAAAAGGCTAATAAAGCAGTTTCTACAGAAGAATGGTATTTACTTCATCAATGCAAACACTACCTTTCATGTCTTGCACTTGCACCTATGTCATAAAGTATATAAACTATACTCTAGAGAGTATAGTTGCAATGCAAGTGGGAAGGCATTAGTTAAATCCAATCCAGCTGTTGGAACTGGGCCAGTCTTTTTTCTTTCAGTTAGGCAGGTGGAAGGAGTCTGGAATTGACTTGCAAATACTAAGCTCTTTGGGTACCCTGTATGTTTAATCAGGCTGCTTTACTATCCCAGCTATGTATTCAGAGTAGCTCTTTCCTCTAAGCATGTATCTTCTGATTTCCCAAGATCTGTTCCTGTAATGTTGAGAGGCAAGAGCAGAAATAAAGAACTTAAATGACCAGTTATCTTTTAATGAGATTTGTAGATGCAGAGAAATTAGAATCAGTCAGTGAATTTGTTCTTTCCTCTCCATTGAATCGCTGAACATTCAAAGGAACTAAAGGCACATCTCACACGAGTTCCTGAAAATATAGATTTTATGTCCACAGAATAGCCAAAACTGAGACTGGGCTGTGATGTTCGTCTTGTTGAGGTGAACTTGGCCTTCCCACTTCCTTGGGCTGGCTGGTAGCTGATATGTGCTGGTTGGCCTGCAGGAGGGCAGAGGTGGCCAGCTAGCTGGCTGTGGGACAACTGGCAGTATTGATATGCTGGCTGGATAAAAACGTCTGTTTCTTGCCTCTCCATCTCTGATGTTTTGTGGACTTGCTCCTGTTGTAATGGCAGTGGTATGAACGTATTGATTAAAACATGACACTCATCAGGTATCCCACTTAATGTGGTGTCCAGTCAGGATGAGCACCATGCTGAGCTCCCTATCTCACTGGTACAATGGTAAGTAGATTTTTTCATCATTAAATGCTAGTTATGCTTTAGTCTTCCTTCTGACACAATTGGTATGGCTGAAAGTAGTTAAAATTATTAAAATTCATCAAATGCTGCAACAGCAAGTGATATTATTGTTTTCTGTGATGGGAATGTACATTATTAAACACCTTGGACATGAAACTTAATTTTTAATTTTGTTTAAGAAATCTTTAGTCCAGCATACCAAGTGAAATGTAATGACTTGAGCTTTTCACTAGTTGTGTCATCCACACATTTAAATAGTTTTGGTTTTCTGATTTGTACTGTAACTGGGGATGAAGTAATCTTATCAAGTATCCAGAATATTTTGTCTCTGAAAGTGGTATACTTGAGGGACTTTGTGTTTATAATCAATTGAGATTGATTTTTAGATATGAAGTATAAATTTCAAGTTAACAGACTAGTTCTGATATTGCATTGTGAATGGGATTGAGCTTGCTTGGAGTAGTAACAGTATGTTAAATAATTCTTTCATAAATGGAAGACTGTTCTGATTGCTTTGTCTCAGGTGTGATTTTTGTCCTTTTGAGGGTTTTTTTGTTTTGTTTTGGGGTTTTTTTGGTGGGTTTTTTTGGTGTTTTGGTTTGGTTTTTGTTTGTTTGTTTTTGTTTTTGTTTTTTTTTTCTTGTAGTCCTGTATAGCTTTAGTAGGGTTTGGGGTTGTATATATTTGCTACAGAGGATTTTGGAAAATGTTGTCTTGTTCTCATGTACAGGTACAGCTGATTGGTTTGGGGCTTCCTTGAATTTTTTATTTTATTTTTTTTTTAGTTTGCAGAAGCTATATGGGTTGCCTTTTCAGGTAGTTGAATGTATTATGCAGTTAAACTTTTTTATGTTAAACAAAGGATCAAGAAGCTTGTTAAATGTAATTATTTTCTTAGAATCTCAATGTTATTCAAAACTTTACAGTAATCATTTTGGTTTTTTGTTTGCCAGAAAGGTCTTTATGGTCCATCTTAAGGCATCAAGTGGCAGAGTTACAGCAGTGCTACTTGCTCTTTGACACTAGTGAGCATCCTGTGCACCTCTGTGCATGGTTTCGTGGATGGTACTTGTGAAGTATGTGTGGGAGAGCGAGAGGGTCCCAAATGTTAAGTCACTGAAAAATAATTCTTTGAATGTGCTGGCAGTATGGGGTACTGTTATGCTGATAATTTAGAATTTCACAGGTCATTGCTTTTTTACTTCAAGAGTTCTATATAGTTTTGTGTTCTGACATAAACCAAATATCAACTGAGAAATCGGGAAAACATTTTCCCTTCTCCACAGGTGGCTAAAACTGAACTTTGAGTTTCTTGTTAGCTTCTTGTTGAGAGAAAGATTCCAAAGCTGAAACACTGATCTGATGAGGATGGCTGTATTCTGTGTTGCTTCTGCCCACTGAGCGTGTCAAAGGCAGTTTTACAGGGACTGTGGCATTCTTTGATAAATTTTTTTTTCCCCCCAAGATCTAGTGTCTCTTAAATCTCTTGTCTTATGTCAGCTTAGCATTTCGTGTTTTCAAACTATGACAGTATCACCATGAAACAAAGTTCCCTTTCAACTCTTAACACAGCAGTCCTAATATGTGCAGTAATTTTCTTCATTGACATATGAAATTAATTTCAGATTTGATGCTTTGAGGGAACTAGAAATTATTTTTCCTTCAAGTGGAAGGTGTTAGGGAGAGATTCTTGTTATGTAGCTCTTTGTATCTGGTTTTGGAAGAATATTCAGAAATTCATGGTAGAAGTGAGAACACTAATTTGTCTAACAACATCTAGTAGATCTTATAGGTTTTCCTATGGTTTATTTTAAAAAATAACAAAATGCTGAGGAACTTGAACTTAGAAATACTGTTCAACATCTATTTTTGACTTCTAACAAGACTTAGAGTACTTGGTGCATTACTGTGGTTGTGTTGCCTGTCAAACACACTGGTAAGTAATTGTTCTTTACAGATGGTGAACAGGGGGGAGAAATCACTTGTTGCAAAAGCCTTATAAACTTAAGTCTGAGTTGTGTAACAATTGAGATGTAATGTTGTAGCACAGCTTGATAAGTGTTTTATGTTTGTTGTATGTTCTTGTTCCTTAATAGTACATGTTGACTGAGTAACATAATGGTAGTAGTAACATGCTGTTACTCATTTTTACTATTTGCATTTTGTGTATGGTGCATTAATACCTTTGTGTTTAGGAGTAGCCTCACAGTTCAGATTCTTTAGCTGTCATCATTTTTGTGATTTGTAGGATTTTGCCAATGCCATGTTTTCTCTTTCTGATATTTGGAATCTGTATTTTTTATTCAGTGAAACAGTTCAGTTTTGTCTTGGAGATTAGTGTTGAGATGTGCTGTTTCAGTGTTACATGAAGTTACTTGTTTGTGTACATTATGCTGAGAAGTGACTGTAGTCAGATGCTGTGGATGTCAAACCCCTGTATTAGATCCGCTGGTAACCTCTTGCTAGGTGGTGTTGTATGTACAGACTTCAACAGATGATGTCCTCCCAGCTTGAAAGCTGGTAATGAAATCATGGGGTTAAGTTGCAGAATAAGTTTGCCTCTTCTCTGTTTTATCTGACCTGTCTTAGCTGGGGAAAATGTTTAACCTTTCTACTACTGTATAAACCTTCTGTAAATGCCTATCGGTTCCCTACCTTCTGGGGCTTGCAGGTAGTATAAAAGTATGGTATTCTGCTGACAGCAGTAATGATTCTTTAGAGGGAGGCTGGCAGTGGTTAAGACTGCTACTTTTATATGCTGTTGAATTATAGTATATGTACTTCTTCTGAGGCTGTAGGAAGGTGCTGATGACCTGCTGTATTTCTGAAATGGTTCATCTGAAACACAAGCTTGAAATACTTACCTTCTAAGAAATGCCAAATCAGGACAAAAAAATTAACTGAATCACTTAAGTCTGTTTTCTGGGGAATAAAATCTGGGCTTTGCCTGCCCCTCCTACCTACCCCCAACAAATAAGATTAGAAGTTGTGCCTGTTGGTCTACAAGTTTTAAAATAAAACTTCCAAAAGTCCAGCAAGAATATCAAGTATATTGTAATCAAATGAAGTTGAAGCATGTTTTTGGTCTGAAGGGTATGGTTTTTCAAGGCAAGGATGGCTAAATTGTGGGCATTCAGAGTCCTGAATCACTGGTGTATCAGTTCCTGTGGATAAAAAGGAGAAAATCAAGATGGGAGACAGTCTGAACAAATACCCATTAAGTAGTATGAATAAAACTAAGTCAGGCCAATGTCAAGTGCATACATGTGGTTTTCATGTACAGTCTACAACTGCCACAATTGACAAGTACGAATGGAGTCCATGGTCTTAAATACATTGATACACAATGGTCATCTCATACCTCAGGGACACGAAGTGTCGGATTAGAAGTAGTGTCAGTGTACATCTAGCGGAGAGCAATGATCGTGATCCAGCCATGGCAACCAAGTTTAACTGCCAGAATGCACCCAAGGCTTTCAGGGAACTTCAGTTCCATATATATGTAGGAAGACTCTAGCCCTAGCATTGTATCGCTGATTCTTGGACGATCCTGGTGACCCTGACAAACTGATTTTTTTAAGGATATGTGCCAGCTGGAGCCTCTGTAAGACTGGGAGTCTTGGTTTAGTGGGGGACAGATAACACTCATCAGTTCTGTGGAGTTAAGGCTCAGTGATATCCCAGTTATCAACCTACTTGCTCTTTGAATGGAGAGGCAACTCTGGACTTACTGGTGAGTACTGCTTATTCTGCCTTTGAAAGGAGGAAGGTAAAAAGAAAATGTACCAGAGCTTCTTTAAAAGAGAAAACACAGTAAGTTTAAAAGGAAATACAAAAGAACAGCTAAAAGGATAAAACCTAGGTAGTATGGAGATTGCCTTAAGAGTACAAAAGCACAGAAAATGTATAGTACTGGTCAGCAAAATGCCTACAGAGGTGATAAGCTTTTTTGAAGAATCTTTCTAAAGAGTAGTAGCTCTCTAGCTGAGGAAGTGATAGGAGATTCTTGCACATTAAATGTAAAAACCATAATGGAGTAGTCAAATACTTTGAAGATCAGCTTGATAAAAACTTGTAAAAAGGTATTGAGACAGAATTGTTATAGGGTAGGATCAGTGGGGCTGAAGTAATGGAGGTATGAAAAAAAGATAATACCCTAATGGAAAAATCTGAGTGACTTATCTGCCTTTGGAAAGAAGCTTAAAGTCTTCCCAGTAGAGCCTTTATGGATGGATGATTCTGAGTAACTGTATTTAGTCAAAGCATCATTAGGGAAGGTTTTAGAGGAAACTGATGAAATGAGTAGTAATGCCTGGGACTGCACTGTGTTTGGATTTTTTCCTAAACCAAAAATATTAAGCTGCTGAGCTGTTAAGCGCAGCATATAGCGTTTCTGAAATCTGTCTTGCTTCCAGAAGAGTTGTAGGTGGTAAATGTTATGGTTGTCCCCTAAAGAACTCCAGGTTTGGTCTGATTTATATTTTTGCTCAATATAAGTATTCTGGAGTATTTTCACATAGATAAATGAGTAAATTGTAATTAGGGAGCAAATCTAAAAGTAGATTGTGCCTTTCATCAGTTAAATCACTGAGAGTTCAGATTTGGCACATAAAATATTGGATTTTGGGCAGAAAAATTCTAATGGACACTCAAGTTGACTGATTTGGCATGTGATGGGGTACTCCTTAAAAGTTAAGTAGGAATAAAAGATTAGATTTTTGGGGGAGGTGTGGCAGTGTTGCTAGTGAAAAGTTCGATAAAGAACCTTGGTGTCTAGAACACAGAATGATCAAGAAAAGGAGATATTACAGCCTTGTCTAACTACATTTTTTTCGTTGAAGTGCAGAGTCATGGAATCATAGAATGGTTTGGGTTGGAAGGGACCTTAAAGACCATCTAGTTCCAACCCCTCTGCCACCTTCCATGAGACCAGGTTGCTCAAAGCCCCATCCAACGTGGCCTTAAACACAGGGCTGGAACATCCACAGCTTTTCTGGCAAGCCTGTTCCAGTGCCTCACCACCCTCACAGTAAAGAATTTCTCCTAGTATGTAATCTAAACCTGCCCTCTTTCAGTTTAAAGCCATCCGCCCTTGTCCTATCGCTCCATGCTGTGGTAAAAAGTCCCTCTCTAGCTGTCTTGTAGCTCCCTTTAGGTACTGGAAGGCTGCTGTCATGGGGCAGAAGTGTTGAAAAACTTTAGGCTGTATAGTACCCTTAAATTTGACACAGTTATTATGATTATTCAAATATTAAATTCTAATGGAACAACAAACTTGAATGACTGGTTTTCCTAGTTGTATCTGATGACTTTTTGGGTTCTTAATTTGTTCATGACCTACCTACCCAATCCCTTCGATTCCCCAGCTATCCAGTCCTTATCATGCTGAGTTTTTGCAGCAGGCTCAGATGGTCACAAGTATCAAATGGTTTACCAAAATAATGAGGGGGGGAAATAAGTGTAGTTCTGGTAGATGCTGTAATGCTAGTGTCCTCTTACTGTAATGAGGACTTTGTAGTAAGCAGTATAGTTCATGCTTGTAGATGTAAAAGGAGAATTGTGTCTGTGTTTACATGAGTGAACTGGTTAATCAAGCAGAAGACAAGCCTTCCTCTCAAGTCAAGCCAAGATAATGAAATTCGGCACGGAGAAGGAGACCTTGTTGGAGCCTTCCAGTACCTTAAGGGGGCTTATAAAAAGGAGGGAGAGGGACTTTTCCTACGGGCAGATAGTGACAGGACAAGGGGCAATGGTTTTAAACTAAAAGAGGGTAGGTTTAAATTAGATGTTAGAAAGAAATTCTTTACTTAGAGGGTGGTGAGACACTGGAACAGGTTGCTTGGAGAGGTTGTGGATGCCCCATCCCTGGAAGCGTTCAAGGCTAGGTTGGATGGGGCTCTGAGCAACCCGATCAAGTGAGTGGCATCCCTGCTGATGGCAGGGGGGTTGGAACTGGATGATCTTTAAGGTCCCTTCCAACCCAAACCATTCTATAATTTCATTAAATGAGTACTGCTATGCAAACTGCTTGAGAACAGTGAAACTAAGATAATGCTTTAAGTACTGCAGCTATGTCCTTTGTAGGTTCAAGGTGTGAAGTCTGCTCATTTCTTTTACCTGTGTTTGAGCTTTAGCATGTTTGGTATTTCCTTAGGTGGCTGATGGGAGTGCTGGTCTTTACTGTTTGTCTTCACTGGTACTTTTTTGCTCAGGGAGTTATTTGCCCTAACCTAAAAGGAACATGATAGCGACAGTGGAGGTCAGTAGCAGGGATAGGACGTGGAAAGTGTTTTAAAAGGCTAATTTTAGCTAGTGTGGATGATCTTTCTGGGCTGCCAGTGGTCATCTAACCCTGATTTTCTCTGAATTGCATTCTGATGGTATATGTCTTTTCCGCTGATTGTTAAATGAGCCCAGGGAGATTGCCTTCAGTACGCTAAAATTCTTTTTCAATCTTTTTGATCTTTCTTAGCTAAGAGCTGTAGCAGCATTGTCAGGAATGCGTTCGAGTGCCCAGTATCTTTAAGGAGCTGAGGTGTTTACAAGCTTGTTTTCCTTTACAGTGTTTAGGCTATAGATCCTAAGTAGACTTAGTACCACTATACTACTTTATTTCCTTTTACCACAAGCCTGATCTGTCTTGTTTGCATTGAGCTCAGTCAACTTCTGTCACTCATGGTTGATTTTGGCCAGATACTGGCATAGGTTATGTGTTTAGGTTGTGATCCTGTGTCTAACCTGGATTTACTGCTGCTTTTGGTCTGCACGTATAAACATCTGGAGAGTCATTCCAGTGAAACTCTGTGGGGAAGTCAATATTTTCTGCCTTAGGGATACTTATTGTGGTTTAGGACCCAGCTTTTTGTGAAGTGAATAATCTTAACAAAAAACCCAAAGAAACAACAAAAAATCCCCAACCCAAGCGAAACGTCACAAAAAACAACTTCAGCATCTTCCTAGGAAAGAGTGACTTATAAATTATGCACAGTTTTCCATGTCTTTTGATGAATAACTGCACTTTTGACCTAGAAACAGCTGATTCCAAAACAGAATACTACTTTCTTGACATACAAATTGTTTTTTTATTTACAGACTATGAGAAGACACAGAAACGAAGTTACAATTGAATTGCGAAAGGTGAGTCTGCTTTTGTTTTATCAACTGTATTACTTTGCTAATAGTACTCTGGTGTCTTAGGTAAATATTTTGCCATAAGCTTTGCTTTATAGTGCCAAACTTATATAGAAAAGTTGTAAATTTTTTGATTACTAACTGCAGATTCTAATTTAGTTTTCTTCTCCAATTTGTGAAGCTCAGTACAGCAGAACAGTACTGCTTTACTCCAGTGTGTCGCTTGGAAACAATCCATATTCTGTTTCTGTACCAGTTCTCATATTATTAGAGTGGAGCTGTCAGCTGTTCAAATGTTTAAAATCTCCAAATAGGAAAAGGGAGAGTTTTAGCATTTAGAAAGTGAGATTTATCTTTTATTTTGTTTTCTGGAAATTACTGCTTCCATGCTGTAGAGGAGTTAATTTTGGAGTCAGATTTTGGGCATATTGGGTAAATGCCAGCATAGGTGGGAAGATCATGTGTATGAGAACTGATCTAGTTTACTGCTCTGCCTAAATAGAGCATTTGTTACACCCTCTTCATTCATAACTCTTCCAACAGCCTTTCTAGACACCTTCATGGTTTGCTGCTGAAGGACCTTTTCACAAGCTAAAAGAAGGGTAAACTTCTATCTGCCTTTGGGTACCATCAGAGTATTTGAGGACTGATACTGGCCCCTCTAGCTTTATTCTGTTAGTCAACTTCAGTTCTTCATCCTTTTCTTCATCTGTTTCCTAGATTTGATTTGTTGCTGCTTCTCAGATCCAAATTGTCTGTGTTTTTCTGGAAGGGTGGAAGTCTGAAAGCATGCAGGCTGCACCTGAGGTTTAAATGGAATAGCGAAAAACAATTCTTAATACAGTATTCCTCTTTTTATTGAGTATGTTGTTGACAGGCACACAGTCTGTGATCTGTTATATCTTTTGTACACTTCTTAGAGTACCACAAAGCAAACGTAGTTGTTTGTTCTGTTTGCATAGTTAAAAAAATACAGATTTAATTTTTGTTTACGTGATTGATTCTTGTCTTCTGAATTGGATCTGCTTTTTTCAGACTTTCCTATTCTGTTCCCCAGTGTGCTTCAGAGCCTCTCCAGCTTGGTATCACCCATGTTTTCTAATATTTTCAGTGATGACTTAATGGAAGTGTGTGGTTTGAATAGTCTAAATAAAGCCCAAACTCCATTTGGTCTCCCACTTGATACATATCTCCAGTTTGCCAGTTGAATAGTTGACAGTTTGAATGATGCTTGTTAGGAGTGCACACCCACCCAATTCCATAACTTTTATTTTCATTATTTGCAAACTGAGAGAGAAGACAAAATCATTGCTAAAATCAAAGTGGGGGGTTGTAAATAGAAGTTATGTTGATAGAAATCAGCTTGACTTGTTTTTGAGAAGTTTTGTCTGCACTTATCGCCTAATTGTGTAGGAGCTATCAAAAAATCTTGTGCTAGTATTTTCCTGGGATCCTTTCTTTTTGTTTTTCAGGTCTTATAGAAAAACTTCTGTATCTTATTACAATAGAAAAAAATTACTATTTATAAGATTCATCCTGAGACTATAGGAATTAGTCAAAGAAATCTAATTTGACCCAGATAACTGGGAAATTGTCAGTACTGGCAGTTTATACTGACATGTTAAAGGCCCTCTCTGTTCAGAACTAGTGTTAAACTTGCTGTATAACTGTGAAATCTATACTGGGAAGAGTCACTCATAGCACTTGGGCAGCCTATGCCTGTTAGCAAAACAATGCTGTAACAGAGGGCTTTGCTAATGCAGCATATCCTCATACATCTTGTTAAATTGAGATGCAATGAGAGCATTCCTGTACAATCTTTGGATTGTACTTTGGAGAGAGCTTTGCAGTGCAAAGTGAGAATTTTAATTTAATTCTCATAATTGGTTTTTGTAACAGGTCACAATTTCAGGCCATTTTATTACAGACGCATGGTGGGAGCGAGTCGTACACTTAAGGCAAAGGATTGTTCTGTGTGGAAGGAATCCTCCATGTTCCCATAATATGCAAGTGAAAATGAGGAGGAGGAAGCCTATGAGCTGCTAGTGACTTCTCACTGAAAACTGCACGTACAAAGATCAGTTACACATTTAGAGGAGAAGCCTGAGCACTGGATGTAGGTCAGACTGTAAATCAAGAGTGAACAGCAGCTGCAGCACTTTTAAATGCAGGAAGTGGTGTTCTTCTGGAGTGTTTGCTGAACATCTACTGTAGAGACCAGAAGAAATCTGCTTTAATAAGAAATTTAACATGTGTCAAAGTTGTTGGTTTACAGCAACTGAACTGGTGCTGGTGGGCAACTGGTTTGCTGTGGGAACTCTGTGGCAGGTGAGAGGCCATTGCTTCTCATATAGAATTGAGACTGAACTGTAAAGGGATATATTTTATTAAGTTCATTGCTTCAGTCTTATCTTTACAGCTTATACTGCTTCTCTAGCATGAGTATGCCAAATTCAGGACATACATGTTGGTGTGACCTTAGTAATCCACCAGTACCTCTTCAAAACAAAGGGATATCTTTTCTTTATCCCGGCTGTCCAGATGCTGCATGTACACCTGCCTTTGAAGGAAACAGGCAAATTGAGTATATTCTTGATCTGTACGATTGAAGCACTACAAGTTTCTGTTGAATCAATGTGGATATAAATATTAAACAAATGAATCTGATGAAGTTGCTTACCATCTCTGTTTTGTAAGATGGAATAAATAAAAAAATCACAGCTTTGAACAGTAGTAAACAATGCATCAGTGTGAGGTGTTTATTCTCTTGGGATTACAGACATCAAAGTCCATTTGCAACCCATTCTGTGTTTCAAGAATATATTATCTATTCACTGTCTTCACACCACAGCTCTTATTAAGGAGGAAACTTTACTTTTTTTTTTCCTATTTTCTTTTCCCAATTACTTATTATTTGTTTAGGAATTGAATTAACAAAGCTATCTGACATAAAAGGGTAGCAGTACTCTGGCAGATTTCAGGTTGAGGCATGGGTTGGCATCATGAGCCTGACAGATGACACTCCTGATGGTCAGGTGCCCTTTTACTGTTTCCATATTGCCCTTGCATTCTGTGCATTTTGGGAATGGATCTACTACATTTCTAGAAAGATAGTCTTTGTCTCTGGCTATATTGTTTGTACAGCAATGGGCCTAAGAGCTTAAACAGTGGCCATCTCTTCTTTCCTGACAGACAAGATGACAATGTTGGTGATGGAAACTGTATCAGGAGTTAGAATTTTAACTCTGTGTAGTGTCTTGGTGAAGTCTAAAGAGTGTTTATCACTTAGTTTCATCATCACAGAAACCTGAAGGCTGCTCTGTTAGCAACAGGGACCCTGAAATTAATTGGCTTAGAATATTAGTTTCAGTCTAAAGGGGAGTAGGGTGGATGAGTAACTGTTAGGATTCACCTTAAGGTTCCGTGTCTAAATGAAGCCTGTAATTCCACTGCTATGAGAGATCCTTTGTTTTTGAGTACTTGGCTCTCCCTGAGGATGAAGTTTGACTTGGTCCATTTGTGTGCTTAAAGCCAGGTAATCCTTAGTCAGGTCATTGACTTAGATGCCACCCTTCAAAGGAAGCCCTAGCACTCCTAACCTCAGCAGAAACACAGGATACTGTCATGCTAACTAACTGGAATCCTAAGAACTTCCACGATCTCTGACAAGGTTTATTTTTGGCTTTCTTGGCAAACTCAGCTGCCTCTGAGAGCTCATGGACATGAGCTCATGAAGCTCTAATTGCCAATTAAATTTGGTGCGAGGCAAAGCAATTATTTGCTAAACAAGTGGTGGATTAAGGAGGTATGGGCATATGTGGGGTTTTTACCTCTTTCCCTGGCGTATTGTACTTGCTCCTTCTCTGATTGTTCTTAAATAAGATTGCATATGTCCATGATAGTTCCTAAATAAAGTAGTAAACCTTGAAGAAAGGAGTATGTCTTCATGTTGCTGGGAGCACTAGAGTGGGAAAAACCTTTTTTTGATCCTCAGGTACTCTGAGAATGCAAAAGAAAAAAGTCCACATTTTCAGTTTCAGGATAGTGAGACTTGCATCAGTTACGTATCTTTTCCAGTTCAATGTGTATGTGTAGCTTTTCATTCATTGCAAATTAGATATTTTAGTCTACCAATTCAAACAAGAGCTATAATCACAAGGATACTGAAACACTATTAGTGTGGTCTTCTGGAAGCTTCCCTATCCGGTGTTAGTAGCACTAATTCTTGGAAAAGAACTTGCATTTACTCTGCCCTGACTGATTCATTAAAAAAAAAATACCCTAAGAGGAAAATTACATTCCTTATATATTCTTCTAAAGGCTTAGTTGAAAAGGGCTGTGAAGAAATTCTTTGGAGGCTTGCTTGAATCCATTTTGATAAGAACTTGGTTTTCCCTAACTTCAAGAGGCTTCAATCTTTTCAATCCGTGCTTAGGGCTCTTGGGCCACACACTGGTGTGCACCTGTGTGTGTACTTCTTTTTAGTCAACCTGCTCCTCTTCTGAGACAGATGTGCAATACCCAAACAAGAATGTTGTCATTGCTCTCTGTGGTCACAAAGGTGAGTTAGCATAACTCAAATGTAGAAAAGTCGCCTTTGTCTTCTAACTGTATATCTGTAGCTATGCACTTTATCTGAAGAAGAGGCTCAGAATCTGACTGCCTTTGGATGCAGGTGACCTAGTTCATTAAGCAATAGGATATAATTTTAATATCCATAGATAGTAAGATCATCAGATTGACCTGTTCAGTCTTTTTACAGTTTTATGGTTTTTTTTTTAGTCTCTCCAAGTGTTAATGAGTTCTGAGACAGTAAGTAGAGCCAACTGATGGTCCTTTCCCAACCATTAAATAAGTTCAATCTTTCCCCAGATTCATATCCAAGAGGTGTTACTAGAAATTCACTCAGGCTAGATAACCCACCTATGAAAACTTTCATTAAGAGGAGGATATTCAGTAGAGGTTTTCAGAGCATCCTTTTAACCATGATGAGGTTGGAGTGGTAGGCATTTCTTTTTCTTCATGATAGGCTGTGGCAGGTACTCTCACCCTCCAAAACCAAAATTGGAGATTATGTCTAAGTGAAACCTAGAAGTTCAGCTCAGCCTGTCACAGTGGTAGCTTAAGGGGGATGTCCAGACAACCTGAATCTATCCTCCATCACTGGTGTGATCCCTTAGTCTTTTTTTGGATGTAATTGCAGTGGAAAGAGCTACTTATTGTCATTTGTGAGTATAGCTAATGCTGGCTAGCACAAGGAACTCCAGTTCCTAATGTTGAGATGCTCTTGAAATTCTGGTTTTTGTCCTCAGAATTGAGTATCTTAACTTTCATGCCAAAAGAATTTCTACTGGCTGCTGAGTTCCTAAAGCTTTCTCTCACCTGAAAAAGCATTTTGTAATGGTGTTTTGTTTGTTACCTGAAGGCAAAGATTTTCTTGTTTATTTCTTTTCCCTTTTGGTCTTGCAGCCTCCCAACTGACTTGACACTCTCATAGAGCTTTCCCATGTGTCAAATGCTGAAAAGTGTGTGTTAATTCATATTTGACACCTTCCACAGTTCCATTAGAGTATCCTTTTGACCATATCTCATAGCACTAAGTGCAATGCAGCACAGAGCTTGTTTGACGTACACTCTGACCACAAGTTTCTTCTCCCATTAATCATGTTTTTGAACATCTGAAATTTGCTTGCATTGGTAAACTTTTTTTTTAAATCCTGTGGCCATCTTCCAAGAAGATAAACAAAAGGGATACCAGGATCTGCAGGACTGGCATATTTAGTGTTCGTGCAGTCTGACCATCCCACTGTCAGTGAAGCAAATGATGGGCATCTGTCATTAAAGTGAGCAGAAAGTACACTCATCGTATCATTACTGTTGTTTCTAAGAATTTGGCATTTTTGACTGGCATGTATGTCCCCATATCTTTTGTTTGTACGGAAACCTTTGTAGGCTGCTGTAGTGGCATCTCTACCAGACTGTTGGCATAACCAGCTTATAACCAGCAGTCAGCTGCTGTTTATTAACTTTCACACTTACTGTACATGTTTCAGGCAGTGTTAAGGATCTTCCCTTTTGAAGGAAATTTGCTTAATTTTTTTGGTGACAAGGTCTTACCCTTCATCAGGGATTTCAGTCTGATGCCTCTGCCTTTGAAAGGGCTGTTTCACCAGGCTTTGAACAAGACAGCCATATCCAGCTATGCTCATTTGTCTTCACTTTCACCATAGGAGCCTGCAGAAGAGGCTGGTGCTATGATTTAGGCAAAAACTTTTTGAGTTTGCCATAATATGACAAAATGCAAGCATTTTAAGGTCATGACAAGCTGCGAATCACCTTCTTTTACCTTATGAAAGGGAGTGATTTAGTCTATCAAATTACTGTATGCAGGAGTTTAGCTGTCCGGGGATTGGACACTTTTGCAAACGGACAGACCTGTTTCAGATAGCCTTAAAGATGCTTTTTAGAACTGGAAGGTTCCATGAACACCTTGACTTCATAAGAAGGGCTAATAAGAATATAAGTGTTGAGTGTATCTCAAAAGCCTCTCTGCTTCAGGCTGCTGTGGAAGCTCCTCAATATTTGTTCTTGACAGTTGTTTTTCAACCCAGCCACCCTCAAACAGTGAGTAGCTACAGTAACATTCTTGCTTGCTCTCTCTTTCCTTGACTGAGGTAATTTTTTCTGGAGCCTTTCGCACAATATAACTGGCAGCCTGAAGATGTTGCCTGCACTCAGAAATTGTAGCAACAATCTGGGGTCAGTTATGTCCTATGAAGTTCACCTCTCCCTTTAAGAGGGCATCTTGGCATTAGAATATATACATTTATTCATACTTGTTTTGGTTACTATTAACATTAGGAAGCATTCTCTTAGGTATACTCATGTTGCCAAAGGAATTAGTTGTGTATGCAGGCATAGAAGGCTTGCTGGAATGGGAGATAACTAGGTTCTGGGTTAGCTCAGCTTATATATTATGGCCATATTTAGCATACAGCTATGAATGAGAGGCTTTGCATTCTTACTCAGTCTTACCATGCTAAGATTTCTAATTTATTTGATGCAGTTTTGCTCTTGTCAAGAAACCTTGATCCATAGTGGGATTTAAACCTAGATTATATATGTTTGATGGGCCAGAATTTGAAACATTGTTCCAGTCTTCACCATTGGTGGCCTCCCAGTGGGGTATCTCTATTCCTGAAAGCTGCAGAACAGTTAGTTGGAGCTCCATTTTATATCACCTCTCTGCATGCTGTTGCCATGAGGAGAAAAGTCCTTAAGTGTCTGTTCATCTGGGGACTCCAGGGACTCTCCTCCAGGTGAACAGCATTCTTGTGAGGAGTGCAGTTTGGAGATGGCTGGTGCATTGATGTACTCACAGACAATTGCTTGAAGGAGACAAGCCACTTACTGTTCTGTTACTGCTCCTCTGTACCTATGTGTTCATTTACAACTTGTCCTCCTTTCTTCTTTGCCCAAGTCCCTGAAAGATTTCTAGGGAGTCTTAAGAACGGTAGGAAAGTGTTCATCACCTGTTCTGTGGCCACAGGCAGAGAGAGTTTGTGCATGCCCCTCTAAATACTACTCAAGTAAACTATTTCAGCTAACAGTACTTGTAGAGAAATGTGCTCATTGTGACTAAACATGAAGTAGTCTTTCTGAAGTTCTTTGGGTGAAATGGCATGGAATAATTCAGGGCTTTGGCCACTGGTGTGCTCTAGACTTACTGCCTCATGTTTGTGGAAGGTGATTTTCCAGCTGTTTGGCTGCTGAAGACCAAGCAGCTCATTCCTGCTGTTCTGTGAGGATGCTGTTCAGTTGCCCACAGTGGGATTCTTGCTTTATTCCAACTGTATTCTCTATGTTGTATTGGAGGGGGGAAGGTGTTGAACTAGATGATCTTTAAAGGTCCCTTCCAACCCCAAGCATTCTGTTCTTCAGCACTGGTGAGACTGCACCTTGAGTACTGTGTTCAGTTCTGGGCACCTCACTACAAGAAAGACATAAGTGTGCCAGAGCATGTCCAGAGAAGGGCAGTGGAGCTGGGGAAGAGTCTGGAGCACAAGTCTTATGAGGAGCGGTTTGAGGGAGCTGGGGATGTTTAGCCTGGAGAAAAGAAGGCTCAGGTGGGACCTTATCACTCTTTACAACTACCTGAAAGGAGGTTGTAGTGAGATGGGGGTTAATCTCTTCTCTAAAGTAAGTAAGGAGCAATAGGACAAGAGGAAATGACCTCAAGTTGCACCAGTGGAAGTTTAGATTGGATATTAGGAAAAATTTCTTCACTGAAAGAATTTCAGGAATTGGAACAGGCTGCCCAGGGAAGCGGCAAAATCACCATCTCTGAAAGTGTTCAGTAAAGACATGGATAACAATGCTTAAACCAAACACATTTTAGAATAACCCTGCAATACTCCATCCCTGCATTTTTTGAACATGAAATGTAGAAAATCCAGCCAAATATTTTAGAAGGAACAGAACCGGAAAACCCCTGCCTTGTACCCCAGTAGTCTGCTGCTAATGTCAAGGAAACTTTACCCTTCCCAGTAAATGATTTAATATGAAACATTTAACTTGCTCCAGCAAACAGTGGCAATAGTTCTGCACTAAACCACTAATTCCTTCAGGCTGCACCTTTTCTGAAAACAGTGAATGTCTGCTGGACCTGTGCCTGCTGCCTGCATAACTAAACCTGTCTCCCTGTACATTCATGCCTGTGTGGGCTTGCTCACCATCGTGATCTATGATGTTATCTCTGGGTAGGAAGAGGACAGATGACTGAAGATATCAGGACCTCCTTCCAACTTCAATCCCTTCTCACAGTGTTGGCTTGTTTTACCATAACAGCACAGCTGATTCCATAGGAGAAACCATTCATGTGAGGCAGGAAGGAACCGCTTCCTCTGCAGGTGGATGTGTATAGTAGCTGTGCATTAGGGAGAAAAGCTGACGTGATCGTGGAGAGGGACTCTGGAAACTGGGTCCAGTCCATGCAGTTGCCAAAGTGTAGGCTATGGTTGAGACAAAAGTGGGAAAAGGAGTTGTACTTGAGCAAAGTCAGATTGGTGAGGGTTCAACAATGTTTGCTCTTTGCTTAAAAAGGCAGTGCCAAGTACCTGGTGTGGGAAAATTAGGTTATAGGTCTTTACTGAATCTATCTGTCAATCTGTACCTGCCTGATGGAGTTTGTCTGTGTAACACTACTTTCTCAGCATTCAACTGCCTGCTCATTTCCATCTTCCTTCTCTCCAGAATCACTTGTCAATAAAATACCTGCGGTGCTTCTTTGTATGGATGCGTTCCTTGTACAGCTGTTACTGTACAGCTCTGGAGAGGCTGCCACTGCCAGTCTAGGTAGTTTTGTGCACTCTGAGGATCTAGTTTCTGTACTTAGACTTGACAAAAATTGAACAATACTAAGTTCTGCAGGATGTTGTCTTCTGCATTAAAGGGTTATTCTGGTGCTTGGTTATTGTTTTAGCATTCTCTTGTCTGAAAAAAAAATTTTGCTTGAGAGCCTTTCAGACTGAGACTGGAGAATTTGTTTTAAATTCTTTTTAAGATGTTTAAAAAGTAAGCAAGTCTCAGAAATTTTAGACCTGAGGCTGTTGGGGTTTTTTAACATAAAATAAAATATTGGGGAGCCTTCAACACATCATTCTGTTTAAAGGCTTTTTTTATACACTACAAGGTGTGATATAATAAAATCTCTTCAGTCAGTAGTTTGGTTATCAGATAATTGGAGACTGAAAAGCCTGCCTTTCCTTGCTAGTATAATAGATTTCTTATTATAGCTGGGTATATATTCTTTCTTATAGCTGGTTGTTATTCTTTTTTAACATTTTGCTTCATTAAAAAAAGAAATCTTCATGCGCTTATTAAAAAAACAAAACTAACCAGAAAAAGGTGTTCAGATATACCTGCTGTGTCGTCATCTTCCATTGCCCCTTCTCTCTTTGTACATCTGGACGTATCAAATAAAAGAAAAAGTCCAACATTTAGAAGAGACGGTTTCATACTTTTGGTATAATACTTTTAATACATTTTAAATTTGTAAAAAAGTGTAAACAATTGATGATTTGTTTTCTTTCTTTTTAAATTAGGGGGTTATGTCTTCAAATTTGTTAAATTAGAAATGTTAAATGGGTACTTTATCACTGAAAAGATAATTTTTTTCTTCTGTAATTCCTTAAAGTAGCTAAGACTGGAGGGTGTTTTGTGTGAGTGGGAAATACTGCAAGTGCCAGTGTACATGGAGGATGCTACTTTACACACAAGATGCAAATAGATGTATCCAGGGAGCTTTCAAGCAGGTTTAGCTGAAAACTAATCTTACGCTGGAAAGGAATTTCTGTTGTGTGTGTCTAAATGTTAATGCCATGCAGAGCTATGAATACTGTAAATGTCTGTTAGAAAAACTGATCCCTAAACCATAAGTTTTTATTAATTCAAATGTCATGGATTGTCATACGTCTGTCTGTGGTTATCAAGCTGCCATATTCTTACAGCTGAAATACTGCAAATTCTATTTGCAGTTACAGATGCCATTAAAAAAAGGCAATTTTATCTATACTTATATGTTGAAAGGGTCCATTATATACCACCACCCTGTACTAATAAGCATTAGAAGTGGCTTTATTTTCTGTCGTTCCTTTACAGAACAAAAGAGATGAACATCTTTTGAAAAAAAGAAATGTTCCTCAAGAAGAAAGTTTAGAAGATTCTGATGTTGATGCTGACTTCAAAGCAGTAAGTTCCTTGATTCTGGAATTATTTTAAAACTTTGGTGATGTCTCCAAACAATGTATTCTGTTGTCTTGCAGTTATTTGAAAGCAAATTTATGAATAGATTCACTGTTAAAATGAATTTGATTGTATTAAATGTTTAAAAAGCCTATATTTAGCAGTAAAATTACTAAAACACATTTTTTTCTTTTCAAGCAAAACGTAACACTAGAAGCTATACTGCAGGTATGTTACATTTAACTTTTTCTTTTAACTAGAAATGTGTGTTCTGTGCATTTTAGTTTTCACTGTTGGGTTTTTTTTCAGAACGCCACAAGTGACAACCCAGTGATCCAACTGAGTGCTGTCCAAGCTGCAAGGTAAAAATAAATAGATAGAGAAACATGATTTCTACACATTTTTAATTATGAAAGTTACCTACTTTACTTTTACTCTTAATTTCACAGAAAACTCCTATCCAGTGACAGAAATCCACCTATTGATGACTTAATAAAATCTGGAATTTTACCAATTCTGGTAAAATGCCTAGAAAGGGATGATAAGTAAGTATTCTTTTAAAAATGTTTGCTTTTACTGGAAACTTACATCCAAAATATATGTCATTATTTGAAATGAAACTGAGGATTCAGAGCACCATAAAATCTGACACAGTGGATCACATTCCATGATGATACATCATAAGTTCTCCAGGGATATTTATTCTGCCACTGAAATGTCATTTTATTTTTTAGAGCATGTTTGAGCATATCCAGCTAATGGAGAAAACCTTACTGCATTTCTCATTGGTTTTGAATATTTCAGTCTTTTACTAACTGTTTTTAAGAAACCTGCCTCAGACTTGTTGTCTTGTTGTGTACATTTGTGTGAAGGCAGAGAACATGCCTGATTGTGAACAGGGGCCTTTCTTTTCCAGAATACACTCATTATTAGCTTAAGTTTCTAGTTTCTTTCCTTCTCACTGCAAGATGGGTTTTCCTTCTGGCTCTCTGCTGCTCTCTTATGTGATGCTACAACATGCTCTTTGCTATGATTCTTTATTGGAAGATAAGAGCTTCAGTAAAGAAGGTAGAGAACATCGAGCATGTAGTTGCAAGAATTTATTGACATGTAAGAAAAATGCCATATTCCACAAAACATGAGCCCCTTATTCGGATACATGGAGATTAACACAGTTGAGGTAAATATTTTAGCCTGTCTCTGGTCTCAGGCTACCATAAATGTATTTATAATATTTTCATTTTAATGTATTTATAATATTTCCAATCTCAATGTTATTTCTGCAGCTGTAAGGGCTAGAAACTTCAAAAATGCAATTTGGTATTTTTGGTATATTTTGGTTACTGCAAAAATATGATGCACGAGTTAGCTTTTTTTCTAGCTTGTTTAACAAAACAGTTGCTTAGAAGGCAGCTGGCGATAATGTTCAAGTCAGGATAGCATTTTTAAAATGCCTGTCTGCTCTAGAAGTAGATTCAGTAGGTTCAGTGCTCTGAAAATGCTTTGAATTTGAATTTTCTGCTAGTTTTTGCATGATTTACCTTTGTATATGTTTAATAAGTCTTTCAAAATTGAACTCAATGCTTTCTTAAGCAGTTTTTTTAATTGTAATTGCTGTATAATATCTGTTAGAGTTAAACTCTGAAAAGACTTCAAATAACAAATCATTAAAGCTGTTGTTCATGTTATACTGAAACCTTACCACAAGAGGAAAAAAAAAGGACCAGCCTAGAACTAGAATTTTAATGCATTTGATCCTAGAATGTAAAGGTTTATGGGTACCTGCTGACAGGTACGACTTGTCTAATTATTTTCTAGTCCCATTCCCAATAAAACCTTAAAATACTTTGGAAATTAATACACAAAGCAGGTGTAATAAGCAGGTACTATGACTATATGTAAAACATGATTGATAAAGACAGAAAAATCATGGAAACGAAAATCAGTCACTTAACAATAAGTATTCTCTGCTCCTCCTAAAGCCAGACTTGCTGTTATGCCAATGACCATAAGCTGTAAACTTTCTCATAGCTTCCAGAACTCTTAACCTTTAGCATTTGCTTGAACAACAGTTTTCATGCAACCTGTTCTAGTAAATTGCTGTTGGTATAGACAACAGTTGAGAGAGATCTTGGAAGAGATGTTACGCCAGCTTTCATGATATTTGTAACTAATTTTACCTGCATTTAATAAGTAAGATTTAATACAGGTATGATGCTGTCTTTTAATACAGGTGCGAGATTTTTCTTCTGTCTGTGGTGGAGCAGAAAAATTTCTGTATCCCAGTATACCAGCTTGCACTTGATCTAGGTTGTAATGTTAGAAGTATCAAGTTTGGTTGGATTTTTTTTATTACTAATATTAATTCAGAATGATGAATGGTTTACAAAAGGTCATAGAATGCAAGATCTCTTTTTTCTTACAGCCTTTTCCCTGAAATATCCATGTTTAGAGGGGTTTTTTTAAATTTTAACCCAGTGGCACTGCTTAAATGTATATCTCAGAGTGGATTCAGCTAGTAATACTGAAATGAAACATAAAATAGTCTTTAGATCATGTTTCAACTTCCTACTATAAAATTATTTCATTACAGTCCTTCATTACAATTTGAAGCTGCATGGGCACTGACTAACATAGCATCAGGCACTTCTGCACAGACTCAAGCTGTTGTACAGTCTAGTAAGTATTACAGTTTGGGGTTTTTTTGAGGGTGGTGGATATTGTGGCGAAAAGGGAGTATTTGGATAACAAATGCTATTTGTTGTAAAACCATTAAAATATTAAATACATGTCTGTCCTCTTTTTCTAGAAATTTCTACATTTGCTCTTAAACACTAATCTGTTTGTCACTAACAATTAATATTAAGGATCCCAGACTTGATTTTCCCATAAAGAAGATAGAGAATGACAGATGATATAATGAATATGACAAAATGTTAGTCCTTTCTAATTCTTGATTTGATTTCTGAAATCATGTACCATAAATTGCTCTGTGGCTAAAACTTAAGTTAGGAAGTAATTCTTTCTACCTTAAAGGTATGTTCATAAATCTTATTAAATTTATTAAATACATACAGTTATGTAAGGTTGCACATTTAAATAAACAGTTAAAAAATTACCATCCTTTCCTTGACTGCATGATTAATATATCCTGTACACACAGCATTTGTTGTGCTGCCTTTGTTTCTTTCTTAGTCAGACAATGAGAAAGAAACTGAAAAGAGATAGGAAAGAAACTCTAAAGATATATTAATCAAATAAATTTTTCATTACTATATATATAGCTTTTATGTATCAGCACACTTATCTGAAAGCAATCACCTTTATGCTAACTACAATGTTTTGTTATTAAACAGGAGACTGTAGATAAGCAAATATATAATAAATTGTCTGGCCTTATTCATATTCCCATTTTTTATTGAAAAACAGTAACTTAGTTATTTGATTTTTTTTAAGTGTATGAGCCTACCTTTCAAATCAAAATGCTGGTTTGTATGTTTTCATAGCTAATAAAATATCTCATTAATTGTTAGATTCTGTAAAGTTAAGATATTGAAGCAATAGAATAAAAATGCTTATCAAAATGAGCTCTGGATAACAATCCAAAGCCTTTTTAAGAAAATCAGTATCATCTTGAGTTTGTTTCAAAAATTCCTGATGTGATTGGAGAACTCTGTTTTTAGATTGCTTTTCTGGTGTCTAAATATCTTTGAAAATCTACTCCGAGGTGTTTTCTTCCTTCTCAACTTTGTTCATTGTTTTCTTCCTTTGTCATGTCCCACAGTGTTATCCTGTTTGAATGAATGAATCTAACAGAAAGGCTGTTTATAGTATTAGCTTTGCAGGAAAAAATCTGGAAAAAATCTAAAGAAAAAATTTAAAGTAGAATAAAAATATGTACAGCAGAGCTGAAAGCATTGTTACCTGAACAATTACTAGAAGTTCAAGCTGAGCTATGTATTTCCCAAAATCTGTTTAGTTAATGCTTGAAAAGAACAAAATGTAATAGAATAATTTTAAAGAAGCAAGAAGCATTTTCAGCTTTACTCATGAAGAGAAAATGGAAGTTTAGTCTTCCCAGCTTTTGCTGGGAGATGAGTAAGGGAAAACAGTTTCCCAGCTCTTCTTCCTTTAGATAAGGGATGGTTTGAGGAAACAAAGCAATAGATCCTTGCAGCTACAGAAGAGGCTGGTGCAGCCTAAATACAGAAGAGGCAGCCTTCTGCAATCAAGAGGGACAGATGGAAGTTGGAAGGCCCAACAAAAGAGAAGTACTATATACACAGACTAGCTCTTGGTAGGAGCTAATTCAGAGCAGGAGTAATTAATTTTTTTGGGAGCAGTAGATCAGATAACCTGCAACTCACACTTTCTCAGGTTGTCCTCCTGCCTGAGTGACGATATGAAGTAACTTCATTCTTAGTTTTGAAAGCACACCAGGATTGCAATCTTAATATAAACTACGTAGTTGACTCTCCTCTCTGAAATATGTTGAATGCACGTATGACTGAGGTGTAATCTTGTTAATCGCTGAGAAGGAAGCTAAAATATTCCACTT
This sequence comes from Pseudopipra pipra, assembly GCF_036250125.1. Classification (NCBI taxonomy): domain Eukaryota; kingdom Metazoa; phylum Chordata; class Aves; order Passeriformes; family Pipridae; genus Pseudopipra; species Pseudopipra pipra. The sequence continues at coordinate 62,750,191 of NC_087550.1, read as the reverse complement.
GAGCTAATGGAAGTGGGATGATTGTTACAAGAAGAGTGAGTGTTCTTAAGCAACAGTGTGCTGCTGTCCCTCCTAGCTTGACAGTTAGAAGCAATTGGTGTATTACTCATCTAGAGTGGAGAAGGAATTTTAGTTTATCTTTATTCTTCATCGCTCTGTATTTTTCAGGAAAATACATCAGGGTTTTTTGGCTTATTATCACCTGTTACATGATCAACAGAATATTGATTCACAGTTACTCACAGATTGTATTGCAATTTTTTAAAATTTCTGAAGCTATTTGTGCAAGAAAAACATACTTTTTAACAGGTTATAAATAGATCTATTTTACTTAGAAAGACTATAAGATGAGTATGACCATATATAGATTTAAATTTCTGCAAGAATTACTGTCTTTCAAATGATATGGGTTGTCTGAAGGAAAGTAGTGCATGGGAATAGTAGAGGGATGATTTCTTAGCTCTACTAAATGTATTTAATTCCACAGAGAATGATATCTAAAATCAGTACTACTTGTTTAATCTGGTATGTTGCCGGCGTTATATAAGAGCAAATTAAAATGTGTCTTAGTACTGGCAGATGGATGTAAATCTTCACTGCATATGGAAACTAACTATAGCTACCTCTTGGGAGGAAGCTATTTTCTTAAAGTCAGGATATGAAGCAGGTTTGCACAAGTAGGCATGTCATTCTGCTAGGATCTTGGATACCTGGAAAATCTGAATTACCAGGGCAAGAAACCTCACACCTGCATACTTGAGGGTCTTGCATATCACTTTGACAAATATGGGGAAATATTTAAATGTGGGGAGCATAGTCTTTTAATAGTTGCCTGTTCTCAAGTCTGTTTTTTCCTTTCTCTAGATATATATAGAAATGTTTTGTACGTCCATCATAATAGAAACATGGTAAAGCACAGTGCAGAAAGTGTTTTGTATAAATCATTGAAAGTGCTGTGCATATACCATGTTTCAGTATAAGACAAATCCAGTCTTTGCATTCTACAGATGCAGTACCCCTCTTCTTGAGACTACTTCATTCACCACACCAGAATGTTTGTGAGCAAGCTGTCTGGGCTCTTGGAAATATTATAGGTAACTCTTGTTGTTTTAATGATTTGAATTCAGGGAGCGTTTCATTTTAGAATTTGACTTTTTAAACATTGGCATTATCATATGAGACTATGTTTCCTCTAAATTCTGTGGCTTGATATAATTTTTTTTAATATGTAATGTGGCCAGAATCAGATATGTACTAAATAATAGTATCACTTGCTATGCAAAATATTGACAGGATAAATTTTATGTCTCCTAAAATATACATACATAACTGTACGTATGTATATTTAATTAAGCAGCACATTTTAGTATTAGACTATTGGTGAGGAAACATAGAATTTCAGTATCCCAACATGTCATTGCATACATTTCAAGATTTTCCATTTTTAATGTAATTTCTTTTACAACAATTTTCATTTCTGTAGGTGATGGTCCTCAATGTAGAGATTATGTCATATCACTGGGAGTTGTCAAACCTCTTCTGTCCTTCATCAATCCCTCCATTCCCATCACCTTCCTTCGGAACGTCACATGGGTCATTGTAAATCTCTGCAGGAATAAGGATCCTCCACCGCCTATGGAGACAGTTCAGGAGGTAAATAATGAATTACAAGACAGATGATTTTTTATACTCTGGGCTAGAGACCAATTGTATGAATTTATGCATGTTTTTTTATCACTGTGCACATGTCTTGTGCCACTTACCAGTTGTTAAATGACCCATTTGGTGATTCTTGCTAAGGCTCTAATAAAGGTATTTGTAATATCTGAAACTGAGCAAGACTGAAGACTGAAGACTGATAAGCTATACATTAAAATGGACACAACAAAAAATTAACACATTAGAAAGTGTTAACATACTCAGCATTTCATGTTTTTATTTAAAAAAAAGGCTATGAATATGATTCTGTATATAAAAGTATCCAAATGTAATTTTCAGTAAGAGCAAATTTAAGTAAACTAATGAATGTAATGTAGTTTGTGTTTGTGTAGTTTGTAGTTTGTGTAGCTGTCAATCGACTTGGCAGTCAATGCCAAGTCCCAGCCTGAGATGAGAAGCATCTGAAAATCCTTTTAAACTGGTGAACAGAGCAAATGCTGTGTTTATAGGACAGACACAGTTAGTAAAATGGTGCTATTTGACTGGAACTATAGTTGTAATGTACGTAAAGTTCTTCATTTTAAGATTAATTCCAAAGCGTAGGTAAAGTTTTTGAAGCCATGTGAAGTATGATACTGTTAACTGAACTTTAGTGACATTTTTAAAGTGAAACAAAGAACAGAGAAGCTTTTACACATACTACTTTACTAAATAAAAAACTCTGTTCTAAGCAGTCTTATCACAGCTCAGTTTTATATTTTCTCCACATGTGATTATAAAAATAAAACTTTAATCCAACAGGTTGTGTGTATTGATACTAGGCTAATGATTTTTATTTTATGTGTGGTAACAAAGCTTTCAAAATAGCAGACGTGTATCTTATCTCTGTTTTCTTGTTTTCCCTCAAAATACAATCTGCACTCTGTGTGTCTGAAATATAGTCCTATCTCATATTTTTACAAATTTTAAATACAATGCACATATTTTTGTCCATACTTTGAGGGAGTGACCAGCTGCTGGGAAGTGTGTGAATACAATATGCTAATACAGACTCAAGCTAAGTTGTGAGTGCAGTACTTGGATTCTTGATTGTACCACTAGTTTTATTCTTTTGTAATGACTGATGAACTTCTTTACAGATTTTGCCAGCATTGTGTGTTCTCATTTATCATACAGATATAAACGTAAGTACTTTCTAAAGTTTTCAATATTTAAATTCTCTGTTTTCTCTAGAAAGAAAAAGCTGCAGGATTGTGTTTAAGTAGCAAACTTGGTTTTGTGCATTAATTTATTAATAATTAGTAAATACACAAATATGAAGACTAATATAACTGTAGTCTCTCAGAGCTCAAAAAAGAAAGTGCAAATACATTTCTGAAATAACCTTTTCTAAAAGTTGGGATTTTTGCATCCTTTACATTAGAAATATGTTAAAAAATTCCTATCTTGCAGAATTGAGCTCTAGAAAATGAAAGTGCCAGCTTTACCATCAGCTTCACTTTAATTCTGCCCCAGTTTAAAATTTTGCATAGAGGATATATAATGCATGTGTAAAAAAATACATTTAATTCGACATATCAATCAAATGTTGTGAGTGTAAGTGTAAACCTGAATTTTGTAACCTGTTGGGTGCCTGACTTCGCAACCTGTTTCACTAAAGAACTAACATGTGAAAACACATTTAAATAAACAGCAATAAACTATTGTTTTCTGGCACCTTTGACAACCTTCATGTTTATAATACTAAACCTCCAGTACTTCCCACATTCCTGCTCCATGGGTTTACCTATATTTTTCCAAGTAAGATCCTTGGAAGTATAGACTTACTTCCTAAAGCCATACATTGGGATTTCAGAAACAAAGATCTCTGTAACTAAGGATACCAAGCTACTCTTCTTCTCCTGTCAGGCCTTTGTAATCTCTACAGTGATCCTTTAATTTAGGGAAGAAGGAAGTTGAACCCTTGTGGTGGGTCTGGGGATAAAGCATAAGGTTGGTGGAACTGTCATTCGTTACTTCCATGCTGTAGTAGTGGTGTTTCTGCTGCTCTTTTAATGGTGAAGTGGGCTTGGCTCCATGAAATATTTGCACAGTTTAATCTGGGATTTTGCCAGGGTTTTCCCAGTGTAATGAGTGGGAGACAGCACATGGTGACATTTCAATGCGTAACTTGGACAAACCTGAATGGAAATACATAGCAAAGCCAAATATGCTTCAAACCTATAGGCAGTTTTCCCCTGCCAAATCTGAAAGCTTTTGCAAGCAATGATTGTATGAGAGCTTATTGAAGTAGATATGAGAATCTGTGATTCCAGGTTTTGACTGATCTCAATTAGGGTGTCCGTCATTTTGATCCTGAGAGTCAGGTGCTAGTTTGGAGGTACCAGTCTGGTCCCAGCCTCTCTGTACTGGAGCAGCAAACCTATCTTTGGAGATGAGTCAGTGATGCAGGTAGGTCAGCCCACAGTCCTGTGAGCACTTCTGGCGGCTGCTGCTCTCGTCACCAACAGGGCTGTGGGGCAGCAAACTGGTGAGGCACCATCTCTCACTGCTTCTGCTGCCATACTGGCTCCACTGCAGCACATTCTGCTGTCCCTGCAGCATAGGAGGTGAGGGCAGCAGCAGGCTGCATCAAGAGAGCATTAGGTCTGTGCTGGCTGGCATCTGGAGCTGGGTGGAAGCAGCCTGTGGGTCAGGACTGTGAAGTCCTTCCTATGTTTTCAGTACTGCAGTACTCAGCTGTCTTCATAGCTGGAAAATTTAAGTGGGTATTTTAAAAGTAGACCAGATCTAAGTACCTCAACAGATAATGTCCTTTGTGGGCTCTAGATTTCTCTTTCTGCAGTTCCTAACATCATCTCTATGTGATGTGATATCCCTCTTTCTGCTGGCTTTGTTTCTGCTTCAGATACTACCTTTCAATGACTGTACTTTTGTACCTTTCTTTTTTCAAGGGCTTTCAAATCATCCTTATCAAGTCATCCATGACTTAGTCTTTACTTTCTTTAGGATACTCAAATTGCCCTGCAGGATAGGCATTTCTCTGTGTGTTTTGCTTTGCTTGAACACTTGAGTAGTTGCTACCTTACAATATTTGCTAGTCCTTTAGTTGGTATAAGAACTGCTTTCCTTTGCTGTGGATTTTATTCTTAATATGAAGGCAGAAGAAGGCATATATCCAGAACAGTGTGCAGTTTCAGTTGAGAACTGCACTGGATCAAAAATGCTGAGGTGTAGACAGATGGATTAGAGACTAAGGAAATTATAAATTCCATAATCAAAAGATAGCACAGCTAACAAATTTATAGCAGTGCTAAGGAGGCTGGGTTGGTATTTTCTTCAGGAAGTTACTAGCACAACTACTTATCTGAGCTGGTTGTCTACCTGGTAAATGCAAATCAAGCCAACAGCTTACCTGTGTGAGATGATGTATGCTGTCACTTTATGCACCAAAATGTGCTATTTAATTAAAAAGGAATTTGAGAGGACATGTAGAAGTTACTATGGTGGAACAAATGGCCCTATTTTTTATAGCTGTACGTAATCTAACATTTTACTGATTAGGTCTCATCATAATCATGTTTAAGTTTTTCTTAACTAAATTGCATGCTTTTTCTCCCCACTCTCAAATACATGGAATGTTCACTAAATTAAGTTTCCATTATATGGATTTTTCTGTTCAATGTGTAAACCATGTTCTCTCCAATTTGTAGATTCTCGTGGACACTGTTTGGGCTTTGTCCTACCTAACAGACGGTGGAAATGAACAGATACAAATGGTGATTGATTCTGGAGTTGTACCTTTTCTAGTTCCCCTTCTGAGTCATCAAGAGGTTAAAGTTCAAGTAAGTCTGGTTCATTTGCTCTTGGATAGTCTTTTGTAAGCTATTTGCTAAAATATGTGCCTTAGAGCATTTATTAGTGGAGTTACTGAGATAAGCATTTATAGCTACATTTTGTGCAGGTAAAACTGAACAAAAAGTGTTACCTACACTGGGGAAAAAAAGATTATTAAAATGAAAGAAAACTCAAGCAAAACAGTTCTGATACAGTTTTAAGTAAAGTGACAGGTTAAACATTAACTGTGTGATTACAAGGAGTGCCTTCCTTTAGGCCTAAAATACTTAATGACAACAGATTTAAACTTTTCCAGAATTCAAGTTATATGCGCTCTTTCTGTTGCTGCATACATGGTACTGCATATTCTGTCTGAATAGTTCATGGAAGTTAACTAGTATTTTAGGACCTTTTGGATGTTAAAATATTTGCAGATGCTGAGTCCTTTTGGTGAAGTAAATTTGTAATTAGCTATAAAAGGTAGGTTGACTGAGCTAGTTTCATTAATTTTGAAGACAAAGGGAAACTGAAAGTTAGTTAATGTGTGCTTGGTTTTTATAAACCAGACGCTGTAATGGGGAGGTTTTTTGTGTATCTGTGCATTTTATGTGTTTGTTTAGTTTGTGCTTTGGATGAGACTTGGCTGTGTTGAAATTTGTCAGACTGGTTCACTTGATGAAAAGGAGTCTCTCCAGTATTCTGTCACTTGTAAAGCATTTACTGACCAACACATAAAGATACAAAGTCCACTTCTGAAAGTCAGCTGAGACTCAGAAAAGTAGTCGAGATGTTTTGAATGCCCTAGTGGAAGATGAATGGAGAAGTAAGCAACACTGGCAGACATAGTTAGAGCCTAGCAGCCATTACTGTAATTGTAACACAGATCAGATACTTGATGGATTAATCGTCTGTTGTTTTAATAATCTTTTATTTCTAATCTATACACTTTTTGAGTTGAGCTGCACTGCATTTATTCGGTGATGTACTGTGTGTTTCTCTTGATGGAACAGTACCCATTTTTGTGATGTAGCTCACAGGATGAAGTGCTAAATTGCATTTAGCAAAGTGTTTTTATAAAGAGACATCTTAAAATTATCTTTGTTTTAGCATAAGTAACAGCGATGTCTTTAACATGCAATTTTTTTTCCTTCCCACTTTGGATATTCAGACAGCAGCACTGAGAGCAGTAGGCAACATAGTAACTGGTACTGATGAACAGACACAAGTTGTTCTCAATTGTGATGTTTTGTCTTATTTCCCAAATCTCCTGACGCATCCAAAAGAGAAGATAAACAAGGTATGATTTGTTGCTTCCTAACTTAATATTTTTGTTTAAGAAATAAAGCAGTAGCATGTGCAATATTACGGAAGAATTTCTTACAACTATTACGTCCAGCATGGGAGCAATTTTGTATAAAGATGCGGCCTTTGAGGCTGGTGCTTAATTAGGGCTGAAACCAAACATCCATAGTGAGTATCCATGCATTGGTGTTGATGCCTCATACTTTCTGGGAGGACTGATGGTTTTTGCTTTGGAGTGTGGTACTTTTTCCTTTCATTCGCAAAGTGAGTGACTGGATAACTTCAATTACCGTTTTCCGTAAATAAAGGCTGTTACTTTTGGTTGAGTCTAGTGAGTTGCGTAAGACTGATCCAGTTTTTCCACTCCACCTTTTCGTAGTGAAGTTTGTTCTCTTGTCCATCTTCACCTTCAAGGAAGGAGGCTATACCACTGTGCTTTTCTGAAAATTGCCCCTGAATTTCCTCTCCTTCCTTTTGGCAGGAGCAGCTTCACTGCTGCAAAGATTGGATGAAATAGGGAGAGTTTGATGAAACAAAGTGATCAGGGTCCTCTTTTCCAAAGCTATATTTCATGTTATTTGCCTTTTTCTTACTCATTGTGCCATCTTCCACTGCAAAGATGGGGCTGGCTGAGGAGGAGGCTTTTTGGTTGAGCTTGCATGATTCCCCCACTCAGTGTATGTACTATTGAGGTGAAATCTGTTTGTGAGGAATCTCTGTTTCTTCAGGCCCTGAAGAACTGTGTAGAGCTCTGAAGAAGTTATCTCTGACAGTCAAACTGATGTGATTTATTTTTCCTGCACTTCTAGTGCTCACAAAAGAATGATGAAGAGCTCTTCTGAATGCCAAGAATTTTTTTTTTATGTAAGAGGAGTCTAGAAGTGCTTTGAATTTTGTTTCAAGTGTATATTGTGAGGGAAAATACAAATAAAAGCAAGATACACATCTTTAAAAAAGTGGAAACCCATTATGTTTTTTTCCTGCAGTGATTCATAATTGGCTGCTTGACACATCTGTTTGACTTTTATTTAAGATTGGAGCCTCTTTGAGATGTACTGGATTGCCTTGACAAGTATCCCCCTTTGTAACTAGGAATTTTTTAACTTCCATGACATAGATTTTAGCTATGTGAATGAACCTCCAGAAGGAGTAACTAATGAGCAAGGTCACAGGACACAAGCTTTGTGAGCATCACTTCATGTTTCAGGAAGAAAATGGGATGCGGAGTTAGTCTTCCTTATATCATGACAGAAAACTACTACTGAGCTGTCAGTAGTCGGATTACAGGATAAGTCCTTTTTTTATGAGGCTTTACCAGTTTTTCTATTTTCTTTGCAAAACTGATTGAAAGTTTAAAGCGTGTCTGTGACTCCAGCAGTGCAAAGAGGATATAAGGTTTAAGTCAGTATTGCTTCTGATGTATGGAGACACTCCTTATGTAAAAAAGAATCTGGCCCTGTGAATTAAACATATCACTTTTACATTGATTCCCTGCATGTTTGGCTTTCATAGTGCAATAAATGTTTGTGTGCCAAAAGTGCTACTGGGGAAGAAGCCTGTTTAATGATTGGTTTTGAGATGGTTTGGTTTGATTGGGTTCTTTTTTTTTTATCTGATCACTAGTTTTTAGAAGTGTTTTGATTTTTTTGTTTTCTCCTATTGTAGGAAGCAGTTTGGTTCCTTTCCAATATCACAGCAGGAAACCAGCAACAAGTTCAGGCTGTAATAGATGCTGGGCTAATCCCTATGATCATACACCAGCTGGCTAAGGTCAGTCACACTATCAGCTATGCAAGTTGTCATCCTCTTTTTATAAATCTGACATGAGGAGTTTGTGATTTTTAATAAGTTTGACAGATGTTTCCATGCTAATTTTAATGAGCTAATAATTTTATTTTTCAGGGGGACTTTGGAACACAAAAGGAAGCTGCTTGGGCAATTAGCAATTTGACAATAAGTGGGAGAAAAGATCAGGTATGTGTAGTGGGATTTCAAGTTGTCACTAAAATGTTGCACATGCAGCCATTTGTAAGAAGCACAATCTTGAAAGCACTTTTTGTTTTTTAATTATTAAGGTTGAATACCTTGTACAGCAAAATGTAATCCCACCGTTCTGCAATCTACTCTCAGTAAAGGATTCTCAAGTGGTACAAGTGGTGCTGGATGGCCTGAAAAACATCCTGATAATGGCTGGTGATGAGGCTAGCACAATAGCTGAAATTATAGAAGAGTGTGGAGGTAAGACCTTATTTTAAGCTTTTAAAAAATTTGATTTGTTGGATATTCTGTCTTCCCCTCACTGCTGTTGATGTTTACTGCAGCATTATTTACCACAGGCTATTTAAGTAAACAAGCAGATTTTTGAAATGAGAAAAATTACTTTTTTTTCTGTTTAGTTTGGTTTGGAGATGGTCATGTGTTAAAGATGGTCAATTCTTAAAGGAGTTTTCTGTAGCTTAGGTATTTTTTAGATTTGTAGGCTTAAATAAGAATTGCACTTCTTCATTTTTTTCATTTGATAATTGCACATACTTTGTCCTGTGGTAAAACACAAAATTCTTGTTCTAGTTCATTTCCTTGGAAGCAGTTTTAGGATCATAATTTCATCAACAGATCAAAGCCAGATGAGGAGTCTTTTTGATATTGTAATCCAGGTTGTAACACATACTAATTAATGTATTATAGTAAAGAGATATTGAAGAATGTAATACACTGGAAGCTTTTCCCTTGTGTTATTCCATGTCCAGTTTGAAAATAGGGCTAGTGTTTTAGCTTCTCTGAGCATGAGGCTTTGTCACCTTGATGTTTGAAACTCATAGACAACATACGAATTTAGCCACTTCCTTTTGGTGATGCATAGAAGGCACAATGACTAAACCAAAAGCTGTGTAGTATATAGAAGTCTTAAAAAATATAGAGCGTTTTAGCTAAAAAGAGAGAAAATTCCATTATCCATTGTTCATAAAATGGAGGATTCCATGGCATCTAAAGTTCACAAACTACTTCTCTTTCCTCTCAGAGACAAGGTTAGCTGCTGTGTAGATATATTCGAATAAGCTACATCTATTCTAGCGTGTTTCAGTAGTAATGTTTCATTATTTTTCTTATTTTCTTCTAAGTAGTCAGTAACTCTGGTTTAAACTTATAAAACTCTTCTCCATTTTCTTTTATTCAGGGTTAGAGAAAATTGAAGCCTTGCAACAGCATGAGAATGAAGACATTTATAAACTAGCATTTGAAATCATAGATCAGTATTTCTCTGGTGATGATGTAAGTATGTTAAAGATGGAAGAGTATATGCACTGTGCTGTTAGCTTTTTTAAGTACATTGTCACTGTTCCTCAGTTACAATTGTCATGAACATACATTATCTGGAAAGTCAGTTTTCCTTCTCTGTGTTCAGTACAGTTTCCCTCAATTGAAAGTCTTTGAAGAGTTTCTCTATACCAGGACTTTTCTTCAGCAAGATTGAGAGGACTACTCTAGTTTTGCCTAATAAACTGATGACGCTGACCTAATTTTGTCACACTGACCTGTAAATTGACATATAATTACTTGTGATTAGAATCTAGACAGTTCTCTGTCTCTCCTTTTTTACTTTTTCACACATCAGTCTTTGGAAGGGGCAGCAGATCCTTACTTTAAGATAGTTTCTGTATTTCAGCTCTGTAATTGCTCAGTCTGGATTCTTCATTGAAAAGAGTCATCAAAACTGTTAACACTTACTGCAGCTGATGGATCTAGACCATCCAGTATTTTGTTTCACCCAGATTAGGTATTTTGACCCTTTGGTTCTAGCTCTTCCTGCTAGAACCTAGCGAGTGCTGCTTGTGAGTCCCTGAGAAGCACTTCATCAAGCAATTGAAGACAAATTATCTTTTCTGGGCCATCCAGGGTGACAGCCTAGCAGAACTGTGTCTTCAGTTCTTCTCTTAAATTGAACTCTCCAGATGCCAGCTCTAACTTTAGGACTCAATAGTTTTCAGTTCATGAGCCCAGCATATGATTGGGAAGTTACTCAGCAGAAGTTAAGATATGTGAAAAGTTCACTATGCCTCTAGTGATTCCCAGAGCAGTGTCCTAAAGTCTCCATAGTGACGCTGAGACTTCTGTGTCTAACTGAAGAGCGTAGTCTAGTTGGTGTTTGTGGAAAAACACCTCATTGAGGATAGCACTCTCTTTTGTGCATTTACTTTTTACATTAACACATTTAAATCTATGCCTGATTGGCTGAATATGCCTCCTTTACTCAAGAGCAAGACTTTCCTTCAGATTTTCATTTATACCATTACTATGTTTTCTGGAGTTTCTGAAACTCAAAACTGTAGAAATTCCATGATTGGGAGACAAAAATCAAAGCATGAAACCAGGCAAATTTTCGGGCAGTACGTGTAAGTAGAAAAATAACCTTCGTTTGAGGATTGGTGGAAAGGGGAGGGGAAGGGAGGGAAGAGGAGAGAAATCTCCAAATTGCCCTAGGAAGACAAGAGACTGATTATGTTACCCTGCTTGGTAGTTTTAAGATGGACTGCCCATGGACTTCATCACCGTCTATAACTACCTGAAGGGAAGTTCTAGCCAGGTGGGGGTTGGTCTCTTCTCTCAGGCACTCAGCAATAGGACAAGGGGACACGGGCTTAAGCTCCGCCAGGGGAAATTTAAGTTGGATATCAGGAGAAAATTCTTTACAGAGAGAGTGATCAGGCATTGGAATGGGCTGCCCAGAGAGGTGGTGGATTCACCATCCCTGGAGATTTTTAAACGCAGATTGGACGTGGCACTGAGTGCCATGATCTAGTAAATGGACTGGATTTGGACAAAGGGTTGGACTCGATGATCTCGGAGGTCTTTTCCAACCCAATCGATTCTATGATTCTATGATTCTATGATTCAGGATCTTCTGTATTCTCATTAGATGTTACTGGCTGCTCGATGTCCCTTCATTGTTAATTCCATCTGCTCTTTTGCTGAACCCTGTAAAGTGGCACACATGTACTTTAGGACTGGCACTAACAGCTTCCTGACTTGAGTTTCTTGTGTTAAAGGCTGGTGAACTTAGGCAGTGTTGTTTTGTAGTATCTCTGCACAAGACAGAAGTGCTAATTATCAATTCACAAACATTTTGCAAAGCATTCTGAAACTGGATTCAATTTTCATGTGGGCATGACATCCCATGCTTCCTCCTGCGGATTGTTGCTGCCACCAAAGGCTTTAATCTCTTCCCCTCACTTTAGGTATCATTACCCAAAAGAAAGAGAAACAAAAGATTTTAGGTGAGTTAGTTCTGATGTCCACTGTATTGCAAGGCCGTGTCTCAGAAAGCTATTTAGACCCCACACACAGGGGCTCTTACCTGTTTCAGAATGACACACGATCTCAAATGAGGCTCAGAGAAAAGCTGGTGATTTGGAGGAGGATGGGTAGGGCTTGAAGTTGTGCATATTGATGCTACTGAGTATGTTATTTGCTGTTCCTTGAGGCATTAACTACCTACATTTTAGCTTCCTCTGAGGAAGCTGGGTGAAGTTGCCTACTGATGCCTTTCGCTCTGTATCCCTAGAGCAATGAAGTGCTTTTGGTTTAAACCCAAATTCAGATTGCCTTTATGAGAGCTATATAAAACTGCTCTGAAATGAGGAATTCTAAATCCTTCAGATTCTGATAGGAGATACTAAGAACTCTTTTAAGCTTTATATAAGTATTTCTATCAGCTGCTGATAAAAAATTATTTTCATGTTGAAAGAAAATAGGAGAAAGTACAAAACTAATTTCGGAATTCACAACTAGTGATTAGACAACTCCAGAAGTACTAAAAATTGGCATTGAAAATTAAACTGCACAGCTAAAATAGCAACTACTTTGACCAAACAGCAGTGTGGTCCCTAACCATTACAATTTTCTGTTTCTCTAATGGTACTAGAACAGAGCTGATGTTTGTTCTTTTAAAATATATTTGAGGAATTGAATTGGAAAAAATTATTTTATTGCAATAATATTAAAAATTAAAAAAAAAAAAGAAAATATGAGCATTTGTGAATCTCTTTGACATGTACCAAATTGTGTAGGGAATCGGCCTCTCATGTGTTTTTGTTGTTGTATTTTGTAGATCGATGAAGACCCCAGTCTCATTCCTGAAGCCACTCAAGGAGGTACTTACAACTTTGACCCAACGGCCAACCTTCAAACAAAAGAATTTAATTTTTAAGTTCAGAAAAAGTGCAGCTTCTCTTGTCCCACACCAGTACGAAGCACCACCAGATGGCTACCAAGTGAAGAAACAAAAGGCTCCAAGACACACATGCCTCTTCGTTTTGATGCTTCTAAAGCAAGCCATGTATCGGTCACTTTGCAGTTGCCAAACATCACTATCACATGGACTGTAAATGCATATGCATGATCTCTTAAACTGTTTCAGAATTCTTTTTAACAGTCCCAACTACCTTTTTTTGCCTTTTTCCTGGTGCCACATGCTGACAACCGCAATCTGCAGTTTTGTTAAGAATATTCCATAGTGGTGGCACATTGGCTTTCCACGGAAAAGTAGCTTCTTTGGAAAATGGTGCGCTGTGGATCAAGACACTTTGGTATGATGCATACATTTTGGAAGACTTTACAGGGGCCCAGTTTGCTCTGAGCCTCCATCATCATCCTCCACAAACATATACTTTATGTGGAAGAATAGATTCAAAAATGCAAGCCAAATGAATTTCATTGGTGAAACTGAAATAAAAGTAACTTATAAAAACACAACACTTGGCAATTGATTAAACACTTAAGTTTAAAACAAACAGAAAAACTACTTCAGCTATCAGTAATTGATGTGTGTTCATTAACTGCCTCAGAAACCAGGGTTGGAGAATGAACTGTTGATTTGGACTGGTAAAGCTTTTGCCATTATACCTAATTTTTGAGAACAGCGAGCCCTATTTGACCACTCACTTCAGCCTGTGTGTTCCTGCTGTTTTGAAGTAATCAAATGCTGTGCATGGTATTTTACCTGAGCTACAACCTGTTATGGACTTGAACTTCTGTTTAAGCTGAAAGCAAGAGTCCCAGACTGTAGAAAAAAAATTCTGTCCAAAAATGTAATAGTTTAAAAGAATCTTGCTTTCAACTTTCAGTAGTCAATATCTTTTGTTTTAAATTGATAATTGGATATGGTTGATTTATATTGGGTTTAAACTGTGGAGCTTTCATGTTTACTGTAATTTAGTCTTAAACTATTTTTTACTTAGTAACCAGTGCTTATGATGATGTGGTTGGCAACAAACCAGCAACTACTTAGAAGCGTCATAAAAGCTTCATTCTTGGAGTATTGGAAGAGTAATTCAGAAATTAGTCTCAAATCTTATTCATGTGATTAAAAACATACAAACTGGTTGATGTGTGAGGCTGTCTGGAAGCTGCCGTTATTCAGCATAAACCTGATGTGCAGCGCACATTAAATAACTTTATATAAGGTATGTGAAGTCATTGCTTTTGGAAAATCGCCTGACCCAGTCACTTTCAAAGGGATTTTGGTATTGCTGGGGTGAAGATCAGTAATTTTGAAATTCTGTAAGCTATCACACAAACTGGTTTTGTTGCTGTTGTTTACTGGGTGTAATTTCCCAATGCATTGATGTGAAGGGATAGAAAAATCTAAACTAATTTAGTTATTGGATGTGGGTTGTATTTACTGTGATGAAGATAAGGACAGATGCCATCAGAGCTTTGTGGATCAGCTGTTTTTCCACTGATGAACAACACATAGCAGGTGTGCATTCATTAAATATATATCTGCCAAGGTGGAGCCACTTTAAAGAGTGAGTTGTCTTGTATCTCAACTGGATACAAGCGTATGTTTAAACTGCAAGATTTTTACTTGCTAGATAATCTGTTTTAATATAGTGGTTTGGCCTCTGATTATTTATAGGTTTTATAAATTTTAGAATCAATTTCTCTTTAAGGTGGCTCGGATTTTTCAACTCTTGTGCACATAAAATTGAGTTGAAGTTCATTGTGCCTTTTTTCTTTTCCCAAAAGTTGAGTTGAAGCTTCATATGGTAACTGCATCCTATTCACACACTATAGTCTAAAATCTTGAAACTGTGTGGTGTTCGCTAAAAAACTAAACAATAAAAAGTCAAAGTTAGGTAAGGTCACAAAGTTTTTGTGAAATTAGAGTTCCAGCAGATGTTATTGTGGACAAATATTTCCTCCCTTCTAATTCAGTCTAGTCTTCTGTACACCATATAGACTGATGGATACCCGGTTCAGCCTACGCTCACTATTATCCTAGAGATTACATACAAATTGATACTGAAAAAACAGTTTTCCACTACTGTAAAGATTTGATCCTTTTCTTGCACTCAATGCATTACATTAAAAGTGAACATCGGAGAACTGTTTGCTCAGTTCTTTCTGCTGTGACCTTATCAGCTTTTGATTGGGATTGCACCATTTCATAGTTAATAAAGGAAACAAAGTATATTGCTGCACTTTTACGTTTTCAGAACAGTGTTTAAAATTGCATTGTTTTTATTATTTTTTTAAACTATCAGTTAAAATAGACTAAAACGTTCTTTCAAAGAGGCATCTAAATGTGTTCCTAATTTTGTATATGGGCTTAGGTTTTGTAACCAATAAAAAGCTGCTATCAAATACTATAAAAAAATTCAAGAACTTATTTTGAAGGTTATGGAACTGCTTAGTCTTCATGGATTGGCTTAGGGGTTTTTGTCTTTGACTAGATTAGTTAGCAGAACTCCTCATCGAAGTTTGAAGTATATTGCAAGAATGAATAAAATAAGCTACTGCAGTCATCTCTGAAAGTGGATACGGAGTTTTATACTTTGTATGAAGATGTTTCCCAAGTGTGTACAGAAAGCTGTGGTAAGTGGGCTGCAGCAGATCCACGTAACTGTTGAACAGTGACTTCAGTTCAAAGGTTTGAAGGGGGACCATAGTGTCAAGGAACTTTCACAGTCATCTTCTACCTCCAGAAATGTCCTTTCCGGGCTCCTGGTGCTAGGCTGATTGCTGATTCTGCACTAATTTTAAGCTTGAGATGCTGCACAAGTGGGCCCAGCTCCTGCCCAGTGTGCATTGGGAGGGACTGTGCACCAAAACTGGCCTTCGGCAGGAGGCTGCCTTCCATGGCTCTCCATAGCTGGGAGGAATGGCCAGAATCCCTCACCCCAGGCACCATTGGGTGCTGCTTGGGAACAGATTGGAGCCATCAGAGGCTTGCATTGTCCAGTAGCCTCCTAATTAGTACAGTCCTGCTTTAATTATGGGACAGCACAGTGGAGGGAAACCTCTTGAACTGCTTGAAAGGTGCCTGTGAGTGCAGCTGTGGCTTTGCCATCCTTCCTCTGTGTCGGTTGGCTCAGTCGCCTTGAGAAACGCTTCTCCCCATGGGTAGGTTAATGATGGAATGAGCTTCCAGTGCTGTATTTAAATCTTTACAAATGCATGGGGATATAAAGGACAAAGATTTCATGAGATTTCCGAAAACCGTTTCATCCCTTTGGTTCCTTCAAGCTGACAAACTGAATTGTGTTGGGTTTTCGCAACCTGTTAATCATCCATTAGGTCTTACCTAGGGGACTTGACAAACACTACATTGGAATAAATAGTGCATTATTCTAAGAGATGTCTTATTTAGAGAGAATAAAATCTTGAAGACATATTAGTGTCCCCCATACTTCTAAAAATATAAACATTTTCATTTTGTTTACTTCATCTCCTAAATAGAGAAATGAGTAAGAAGATCCACTGGCAGGCAGATTTTACATTTTTTATTTTCATCTGAGTGGACTTAATGATAGTTCAGGTCCACTTTTGTTATTCTGCTCTGATCTATAATGCCCTCTAGATTCTGAGTGTCTTTCAATGTAGTCATTTCCACCAAATCAACCCCATTGCGTTGTGTTCCTTTTATTTCATTGCATAAAAAGTACTCCTTTTTGTGGCATAATTATGCTTCTATTCAAACATATGTAGGACAACAAATTATGCCAGGCCATTAGGAAGCCCTTTTCAGGAAGAAAAGGAAAAAAAACCCAATCAGTAGAAAACTGGGCTCCAACAGGCAAAGCATTGGAAGACTTTGTGGCAGAGGTTTGTCATGATTGCCACCATCAACTTGGTGAGAGCAGGGGCAGCGTGAGCTGGACCTGCCTGGGCTGCTCAGCTCTGCTTCAGGGCAGGACATTACTTGAGGCTGCTCAGGAAAATTGCATCCTGTTGGGATGTGGAGTTAGAAACTAGAGCAGCTTCCTGCTTTCCTGAATCTGGTTTGTGTGTACATCATCCTGCCAGAGAAACAGTAATGGACAGGTCTTATCTGTGCTGCTGGCTTGGACCCAGAGATCTCCAGCTGCTGCTGCAGGAAGAAGCAGCTTTCTCTTTAAGTGCATTCATGATACAGCTTTCTTGAGCAGCATCTCAATTCTTAAAGGAACATAAGAGCTGGGTTTTTTCCAACCCTAGTTTTGAGAAAATGTGTTGGGGAGATCGCAGCCTTGTGTATCACACCTAAGAACATTAATTACCATGATTCTTTTGTTTTAAAACAAAGGTTGAAGCCTTTATACTGCACTCTGTCTTCATATACAGCAGTAAAATAGGTGAATGTCACCACACAACCCGAGAGGAAAAATGGCAAGTTTTGTGAAGGATTTAGATACCCTGCAGGAAGACTCTTCTCTGGACACAGTGGGCAAACTGCAGGGGGAGGTTGGTTTTCGGTTTGCTCAGTACATTTAAGTAGGGTCCAGGGACACACAAAGATGTGGAAAATGGATTAACCATCCTCTTTCTCGAGTGGGGTCCTGTGGAAAACTGTGGTGGATTTTTTTAATGTGCTGAAATGGAGCATAAGGGAGCTCATGTCTGCATTTTAATTATTTGGAGGCTGATAATCTTTAATGGCTTTGTTTGTTTGTTTTTAACCCCAACTCATGGAGCCAGATGATCCACCATGAAAGATTCTTTGTACGAAAAAGGAGGATGAAATTGAATTATTTTGCCAGTGGCCTCAGCACGTTCAGTTCTGGGTTTGTGCAGGGAAATGCTTAGAGAAGGAAGCCACAGCACTTGCCCTGGGATTAGACCCATCACTGTTCCCTTGTGTTCACTGCAGTTCACAGCTGTTTTCCCCAGCATTTCATAGTTTTATATCCTGGTAGGGCTCCCTGAAATCTAGATACTGCCTACATTTTATAATAATGAGAATAAGGGATAAATTCTTTCTGTTCTCCTTGCCGTGGTGACCCTAGCTTACAGGAGGAATGACCACTGTGAGGTCTGGCCCTGTCCCTGTAATTGTGAGTGTGTTTGACATTAGTTCTTTAGGAACTGTTTGCACGGTCATAGATTTTGTCATTTTAAGCACAGCAGCACATAAATCTCAGGGGCTGAAATATTTGTAGGGGGAGTGTTTGGACTTGTCACATTATCATATTTAAATCAAATACATAGAAAAATTCAAAAAATTGTCAAAAAAATTAATGGCCTTCCAGTTTTTGCATCCCTCGATCTCTGTCATGTTTCACATCCAACAGCCATAGACTTTATTGGTTTAGAAAAGATATTAAAAGTAAAAATTAAAAAAAAAGTTA
This sequence comes from Pseudopipra pipra, assembly GCF_036250125.1. Classification (NCBI taxonomy): domain Eukaryota; kingdom Metazoa; phylum Chordata; class Aves; order Passeriformes; family Pipridae; genus Pseudopipra; species Pseudopipra pipra. The sequence continues at coordinate 62,731,787 of NC_087550.1, read as the reverse complement.
ACCCCCCACCAATTGAAACAGTTCAATTGCTGCTAAAATTCTGCCTTTAACATAGAAAAATCTCTGTCCAGAGGGCTCATTTGTGAACACTTACAGGGAGCTGAATGTGCCAGACACTTAGTGATAATACTTCCAGCTCTGTAATCTCAGTGTTTCAGGGCTCTGTACTGAAATGTTTAACCCTTTGCTGAGAAAAAGGCCCAGTCCAAGGGGGTATTTAACAAGGAGGCATCTTGCTTCTATAGCAGGAGGGTGTTCCTTCTCTCCCTGCTATCAAACTGCTGGAGTTTTAAACCCAACCTCATTGTAAGCAGCACAGAGCCAAGTGTTTGCACTGAGCTTTGCATGGCTATTGATATCCAGGGAGATGTTTTTAGGGGAGCTCAACCAGAGGTCTGTGCTTGAAATATTAAAAACTGATGGAAAGGGAAGAAATCGCTTTTTGTAGCAGTCACAGTTTTCTCTGTATTTGCTATTTTAGTCAACTTTTAAACTCTTTAAGTCCTTCAGGAGTTTCACTGACCTCAGTTGTGTATTAGTCTAAATTTAACAGAAGGCCCTTAAAGATGGGAAGGGGCAGATGTTAGGGCAGGAAGGGTTTGTCAACCACTGCAAGAGCCACCCATACTGCCACCTGTGGTTGGACCAGCAGTCAGGGCACCCTTGTGCTCCCGACTTATTCCTTTATTCTGACACCTTTTGCCGGGCTTCACGTGAGCTCTGCTAGCTCTGTTGCAGGTTAAAATGCATTTCAGCCCAAGCGGCAGCAGTTGTTGAGCTGTGGACAGACCAAGACACATTCCTGCAGCAATCCCTGCAGTGTGGGAATCTTGGTGTCTCCAAGGTTTTCTGGCAGTCTGCTCCCCAGCCGGGTCCCTCAGTTAGAGAGCACCTTGTTCCCAGTCCCTCCTGCTTGCCGAGGGTATTTGCCCAGGCCAAAGTGAGTGTTAGGCAGGATACTGCTGCCAAGGAACATGGGTGGGATAGCAGGGGGAAACCACATTCTTTTGCTTCCAGGTCATTTGGGAAAAAAAGCTGTCCTCCTCACACAAAGCCTGCCATGGCTGCAATCCATGCAATGCTAAACCAGTGTGGAGGCGTGGCGAGTTTCCCATTGACCATTCCTGCAACTGACTCTGGTGAGCGTCACCAAGCCTGGAATGACCAAGTCTCCTAGAAAAATCACTGTAGCTTTTAAAAATTATTTTCACTGCTTCTAAACATTTAAAATTTAAAATTAAATTTTTATGGAACACTGATACTTTCTGTTTCTGGGAAGATTGTTATCCTGAAGCTACATTGCAGAGTGTGTGCTGCAGCACCAGCCGTGGCTTATTCCCTCAGACTGGAAGTGCTGGGTTGTTGCTGAATACAGAGATGTGCAGTGCTGGGAGTACACAATGCTGTGGCCCAAACTAGGTATAAATAAAGCAAAATCCAGGCGAGACATGACAAAAACACGCAGTCTGACCCAACTTCTTAATTTTCTTGACTCTGAAGTTGATGACTTTACCAAAGCAGCCTGGTTTGGGTGTAGCTTTTATTTTGCAGCCAAAATTTCCTGCACTGTCCCTGTTTTTCAGAGTTCGGGTATTTTTTTGCCTTTTTCTTTTTTTTAACAGATGTATTATTTCTAGTGCTCTTTTATCTTTTTTCCTTTTTAAAAGGCTGACATGACTTGTAGTGCAGTACTTGTACTGGCACCATGGGTACAACATGCAGTCTCAAAATTCACATCCAGTTTGTTGTCAAAAGCTCTTTCCTGGGGCATGTCACCTTGCAAGAAAATGACAAGAAGTTCCATTAAATTCCAGCACCAAAATAAGACTGAAATAATTCAATTAGGATGCATCTCCCATGAGGAACACAGCAGAGACCATGAGATGCTCCTGTGTTATTGAAGTATAGTGGCTGTGGACTGGGCAGTCAGGGACCTGCATTTCAGCAAACCACTGATCAAAGTGACAGGCTGTCTCAGCTTGAAGAGACTGGAATGTTTGCTAAAGAGGATGAGTTATGAGACAAACCAAACTCCTCTCTCTCAGCAATTGCAGTCCACCCCCATGGAACTCACTGTTTTCCTCAGATGACGGTGTCCCAAGGCTCTTCCTTTTTTCTCCCAGCGAGCACAAAAACTCTCCGATGAAAACGCAGCAGGTCCGAGCTGGAGACAAAGACAGCTACCCCGTCTCCGTCCCAGAGAGAGAACTCAGCAAACTGACTTCTGCCCCCCCCCCCCCCCAACTGTTTTTCTTACAGTGGAGCAGAGGAAGGAAAAATTCCCTTCTGGGATTTATAGCCTATAACACAGGCAAAAGCAGGGCGAGCCGGGGCCAGTCCTGAGGACATAGTAAGGCACAGCCTGTCAGAAGCCAGTCTGTGGCATTTTCAGCCTCTCTGCCTGGCCAAGGCCCTCATCTTTCCCTGAGATTTAATGCTTTAGGGACTTGTTCTCCTGCAATTTTCCTGCCACCAGCAGTACATGAGCCCCCATGCAGCAGTGGAGGTGGCTAATGGGTCTTCAGCTCTGCAAGAGGAGGGTACAACAAGGTCATTTGTTACCGCTGCTGATGGTGCAGGAGGGAGAGATTGCAACTTGAGCTATTTTCTTATATGGAATGAAGGTAGGGTGTAGAATAGAACAGCAAAAAAATTGAGGCTGTTTTTCTATCGAAGATAGAGGGGCATCTCACTGAAGTAACTCACAGGGGCTTCTTCCCAGGGAGGAAATATGGAACAGTAAAGGTCTCTCTAAAGGAGAAAGCCTAGGGGAACCAAAGGGTCAAGTCAGCACCTTCCTGACAGGATAAGGTGCTTGGATCACCTGAAGCCCTGGGGTTGCCTGCAGTCATCTCCAGCAGGACACGTCCCCCATCCTCCCAGTCGTTCCTGTGTGCTGCCTTTGCAGAGCTGCTTCTCCTCAGGAGCATGGCAGACATTGTGCTCATCCTTCCCAGGGTGGCTCTGGAGACTTGAGACTACTTTCCCATGATTGCAGCCCAAAACCTGCTCTTCCTTGCTGATCTTCCCTTGTTTTGTTAGGGATGGGTCCACCCCATCTTGCTGAAACGAGGCATCCTCAGGAATGATCTGCCATGTTTTGCCTCCATTCCCCGAGGAACAGGAAGAAGCCACTTCTCCATCCTTGTGAAATCTCCACCCTGAGGCAGGCTGTGCAGATACCTTACAACTGATGAGGTGCTGGATTCCTGCTCCAGCTTTGTACCCCAGACCTCATGTCTCTGGAAATACTGCCTGTGTTAGGGGATGGACTTTTAGCATTCATCTTCATTATGCTATTATGAAACAAAAGGACTACTGTTAAGTGCTGTCAAAAGCCCGAAAATCATGAGATGTAAAGCGTGTGCCTTTACGAGCAAGAACAGACCCTCACCTGATCGTACTCCCCCAGGAAAGGTCTCAGCTGGTATTCTTCTGTCCCAGGAAACCTCCACTTTGGTCTTTCCAAAGTCCTTTCCCTCCATTATCAAACCTCATATGGGCCAATGTGACTTCCTTCTCTCACTGCAGAAACCAATGGCTTTGTAACCCCACACCACTGTTCGGTTTAAAAAGCAAACACTGCTCCTATGTCTGAGGCAAAGCTGAGCATTACTGCAGAGCTGCTGATCACCAAGGGGTTTTTGTGTGCAAGTGGTTGTGGCCTGTTGAAAAAAAATCCCTCATTGCCACATCCAAATGTGGTTAGCCAGCACAGGCCCAAAAAAACCTAATAAAAATCTGAGGCCTAAGGGAGAATCTAAGAACAGTTCATCAGCTCTGGATGCTCCAGTGAGGTTGTTTCTCACAGCAATTAGCAGACAAGATGTTAATGGTGCCAGTCTGGTTTAAAGCATTAGAGCTTTGGAGGCGAGAAGTGTCCAGACTGGTTTGGAGCAGAGGTTTGTTGTTCTGGTCTGACCACAGAGAGAGGTGGCAGCGGCAAGGCAGAGAGGGACACACTTGTCAGGTCTGGATCGATATCGCTTTCATAGCAGTTGGTTAATTTATCTGTTTGGGGTTTCCTTTTGGCAGGAATTTTATACAAGTCACATTGTGTGAAGTACGAGATGGGGGAATGATGCACTTCCAGCCATGGATGCATCACTGAGGTCCTAATCCAAATGCCAGCCTTCACCTGGTATTTTTAGCAACATCCAGACGGAAGGCTCAGGGCTGCCACTCAAAAAAATGCATAATGAAAAAATTAAGTACTGGATGGCTTAGACTCAGGCCAGTTAATTAACCCTTTGAAGGCTGAAATGTCTTGAACTGTAGTTTGTCATTTGTCTTAATCATTATTGCATGACTGGTTTTTAATACCATTTGGCAACAGTATAAATTTTTTTTAAGAGGTGGCATCACATGCAGTTTGCTCCTTGTTTTTTCTGTGGTGAGTCTTTATAGAGGGTATTTCAGGTTGTCTTTAAGATGATGTAGTTAATTTACAGCTGTCAGGTGTATTAAGCAAAGATTAAGACATTATACTGCATTATACAGCCTGTGTCCTAAAAAAGGACGGGAGGTTGGAATATTTTTTTCCATATTGTATTTGAAAAGAAAGCTCTTCTTGGCCTTTAAAAAACTCTTATTGACCTTTCTTCCCCCAGGCATTTCCCAGGTCTCTGGCTGCTGCCCTGCACTCTTCCCCTGATGTTACAGCCGGTCACAGCTCCCTCTCATGCAACCCGTGGCTGCCTGTTCCCTCTTTAAATAGTTTATTGGTAACCGCTCATGCCCTCGCCCTGCAGCCCTGGGATCTCAAGGTTCCCCTCTTATCTCAGGCCCTTCAGCAATACTGAAACCCATCAGGGAAGTTCCATCAATAACTGCAGGACAAATGGCATTGTAGGTCCGTCCAAAGACAAAGCAGTGGCTCCAAGAACAGAAATCTGCTAATGCATAAGTAGAAACCATTTTGTGTCATGGACTGGCTGAAAAATGGATGTTATGGACTGACCAGGGAAAAGGTGAGTCATCCTTCCTGTACTGGTGAAGAGAAGGGGAAAAGGTGACTCATCCTTCCTGTACTGGTTTTAGTGTTGGTTGGGGTTTTTTTTCCAGTTTGCTGCTTTTGTTCTCACTGGAGGTGGATGGAAAACTTCTTGACAGGAATTAGAAAATAAATCTGTGCTGGGTTCATAGTCTGGAAAAGGGCTTGTTGAAGCTGCTTTAAAAACCAGCCCTATAGAAATGTTAGTAAATCTGAGTAATTAGCTACGCTCTTTCATAAACAGTGTAAAACACGACTAAAGTGTCTGGGTGTCCTTGAAAAAAGCAGCAGGACATGGAGGTAATTCCCACTGCAGTGATCCCTGTAAAGCAGAGAAGGGATGGGAGGTCCAAGGGTTCAAGGAGCTGATTGCCTTGGTCAAGGAGGCTGCTCTGACATCTGCAGGCAAGGGTAGGTGCTTAACTGTATGGCTCATCCCAGTGGAGTGGTGTCTGGGAAGATTAATGCATAATTATGGATTCTGGTCATGTTACAGTAAAGGTTAAGACAAACCAGAGCACCTCTGAAAGTGCTGTCGAACCTCCATCTTGGAGACATTCAAAACTGCTGCTCCAGGCCTCAAGCAACCTGATTTAAGCAGAGTTTTGGACCAGATGTCCTTTCCAAACCCTGCTATCTTATGAGTTGACCACTTTTGCCACTACATTTAGCCCAAGGCCACCAGATTGCTGGAAAAGCAGACCATATTAACAACTAAATACTGACCAGGACAGTTAAAGATTGCTGGTGAAGCTGTAGGAAGATACTAAGAGAGTCTAGAAACAGAATGCAAGTTATTACAAAGGTGATGAGGGAAAAAAACAGGAGTCAAACTATTCCCAAGAAACTTTTTTCCTCTACAAACAGCATGAAATAAATGCTGCTCAGAAAAAAAAAGAAAAAAGAAAATAGAAGAAGCTTGCTGTTTCAAACTTCTCCTCTTTGCTTTAAGACACCCAGTGTTAAGGATAGCAAGTGGATAGACTGAGCACTTAGAAAAACTGGTAAAAGAGAATCTTGAGCAATCAAGAGTGGGCTCTGTGGTGAATAAACCTAAGGATACTTCGAATTTGTGAGGATCCTGAAATAAAAGTCTGAGGATTTTTCTTTAGCCTGCTACTCAGAGAGAAGCTGTGTTATTTTAGAAATTGGTGCAGAGATTGTGACATTTATCACACATCCAGGAAGATGGAAATTAAGTTTGAAGATGCTCTCCTGGCTGAAGTCCTTAAGGACAGATGTTTAAGGGATTAATACCACTCCATATGGCAGAGGGTCTCCTGCAGGATTACCAAGAAAAAGCAGTAACAAACTTCCCTCCCTCTGGCTGGCTGCTTCCTGCAAACTACCATACTGCTCCTTTTGAACCAGGCAGGAGTTTTGATACTGAACCATTTAAGTGCTGTTGGGTGAACGTCCTGCAAGCCTTTGATTAGAGCAATGCAGTGCTCGTTAGATTGACTTGTTTTAACGTGTTTCCAATGCAGGAGAAAAGACAAATAATTAGAAGTAAACTCTGTGTTGCTGTTTCAGAAATTATGACCCATCATTGTTTTGACAGTCTCTAAACAATGGCATAAATGGGCTGAGTAATGTGACCAAGCGTCTAGAAAAGCCTTATTCCAGAAAACAAAGATAGTAAATCACATGATGCCCCGTGAGATGGATTGTTTTGCCAAATTAGTGCTTCAGGGGAAGCGAGAACACTTTCAGTAACTGGGATATTTCTTCATCAGTTTCAGACAAATTCAGGGTCACCACCACCCCTTCTTCCCCACCTCCCACTTTGCTATTGTAATTTTTAATTGGTGGTATATATCAAAGGCTGGTGGTTATCTGTATTTGCTGCCAGAGTAGCCTATTTTTTCCCTTTTTAAAGTGCTTAAAAAGCACTCATGGGGGATGAGAAGCCTTTGGTGCCTCTTTTAACACCAGCAGACAATCCTGTAGAGTGAAATGCAGGCATTAAGAACCACTTAAGAGTAAAATATCACCAGGACAACCTTTCAATGTGTGTCGAATTTAAACCATTGATGATGCCCCACCCTAAGGTACAATTCTCTGTTTTGTACCGTGTAAGATGCAGGACCAAAACACCAAGAAACTCAATAAGGACAATTTTTTTTTGGCATGACAATGCAACACAGAGCCTTTTGCATTGTGCCTCTAGGCCTAGTGTTCAAAAGGGCCATGTGAGTTTCTGAGAAGATGTGGCTTTTTTATGTGTTGGCAACTGGGTTGCACTGATGACCTGAATTTGTTCACCTTTGTCTAGGTATTAGCATCCGTGTTGTCTGGCAAAAACTGCCTGCTCTGACTGTGACAGCCTCATACTGTGCATTGGAGCCTTGTGTGTTAGAGGCAAACGACCACCTACAACAAGCCCGAGGTGGATCAGCCAGCTTATGCTACCTGCAAAGATTTAAAGACGTGATTTTGTCCTCCTTACCACGCAGAGAGATTTGTCATATAATTAATTATACAATTCAGTGCTGCTTAAGTATCCTCATAAACATGATCGCTTAGGCCAGATCAACACTGGAGCACTGTTTTATTGCATGTAATAACTCTACACTAACACAGCTAAAAAAATGTGACTTTTTCCATTGGGAAGGATTTCTTTTATTGAGACCTTCCTATAAATGTCTGATTCTGTTTCTCCATGACAGTCTAAGCTCTCTATTCCAGCTGCTGTCTTCTATGGAATGTGGCTAATAATAGCACCAGTAACAGCTGGACGGTTAATTCCTTAATGACTGTTAAATGCTCTGGTATGAACAGAAGAGGGTTTCACCGTGTACTTCTCCTTGGTGTTTCTAGGTTGAATATGTTGTTCCTTGAAAGCAGCTGACTTCTGAATAGAAACAGAAATGGAAATTTGGTGGTCTATCTATCCCCTTCCCCTATTCATTTTGTAATAAGGCAGGGACTACTATGAAATATTTTAATTTTAATCCTGGATGACAGAATTTTGGATACAGGGCACATATTTTACAGGTTTTTCCAGTGGTAGGCTGAGCAGGATTGGACAAAGACCATCAGTGCCACACAGGACCCTGTCCTGTCGTGAGCTGCCAGGGGCATTTTCATCTGCCCCAGACAAAACAGAGTGTGGAGAGACCTTTGGTTACCAACCTGCCTGTGCCTATAGGTGCCCATGGTTATGAACCAGTGGGTTCATGGAGTGGGCTCATGCAGTTTCAAAAAGTCTGAGAGACAGGGTTTTTCTTGGCTGTTCAGGCTACCATGAGGATATTTAGAGGTTAACTGGCCATGCAGACATATTTGCAAGCATCTAAAAGTCAGGTCTGATTTCTTTATATTTAAATATAATAGGAAAATGAGGTACCATTGTCATGAAATCAGTATTTGACAAAAAATAACGAATGGAAAAAGAAGGAAACATTATAAGAAATGCATAAATTAATATATACACATCCTCAAACTGCAATACACCATTGAATCCTGACTTGCTTCCATGGTTTGAAGATTATACCTACAGATGCCACACTAAAGCCAATTAGCTGTTTAGCCATTTGAAGTCCTGAGTTTATGCTGCTCCCATCCAGCCATTCCTTTTAGTGTCTGCCTGCTTTCCCAGCAAATGAACATGTGATTCATGTTGAGAAAGAAGCAGCATGGGACACGTTTAAGCTCCGCTGTTGTGGGAATTACCCCATCTGGATGGCTGCATCTGGGCTGGGAGCTGCAGAAAGAAGAAAACCTCTTCTGTACATGTCTCTGTTATAATTTATATAAATAATTTATATTGCTCTGGCAAAAAGCATCCCTGCTGAAGCTCCAGACACACATGTGCAGTGGATGAGCAGAACATGGTGACAGTGGGACAAGCTGCAGCCAGTGATGAGAGTCTAAGAGATGAGGCCAAACCTGCTCCACGATGGGAGCTTTGCTCAGATGTTCTCCTGGTGGGTTTCAGTGGTGAGCAGCTGGGTGTTTCACAGTGTGTCCCAGCTACAGGTCTGCTCATTTTAGAGTGTCCCTGAAGGCTGGAATCCTCTGTGACAAAGCTCCTGGCAGTGATGAGTGGGAAGGGTCTGCGTGAGTTTCAGGTTTGTCCTGGAGCTTCCCTCCTCTCCGCCAGCCTTGTGATGGGCTGCTCTTGGGATAGGGAGCTTGGCTCTGGGTCCCGCAGCAGCTCTCCCAGGATGGCCAGGACTTCTTGCAGGCCCTGGCCAGTGTGGGCGCTGCACCCCAGTAGCATCCAGCGGTGCCCTGCCAGCCGCCCTCGCCGCAGCATCTCCCCCAGCTCAGAAGGAGCCAGTGCTCCTGGCACCTCCTGCTTGTTGGCCAGGAGGAGGACGGGGATGCCAGCCATGCTGGGGTGGCTCAGGGCTTCCTCCAGTGCTGCCGCTGCTTCGGACAGCCGAGCCATGTCTGTGCTGTCGATCACAAAGACGAGGGTGTTGATGTCCTCCAGGTAGTCAGGCCAGCTTGCCCGCAGGCTGTCTTGTCCACCAACATCCCAGAGGGTGAAGGATATGCCACAGGGTGTTTGCAAAGACTCCACGTTGAAGCCCACTGTCGGACAGGTCTCCACAGCCTGGCCGCTCTTCAGTTTGTAGAGAAGGGTGGATTTGCCAGCAAAGTCGAGCCCCAGCATGACAACTTGAGCATCTCTTTTTTTCCATCCTTTGGAGATCAGCTTCCCCATCAAGATACTGCCGCAACTGTGGCAAACAAAAAAAAAAAAAAAAATGCAGCCAAAAAAATAAAAAGCAAGTGTATTTCCTCGATGATGTCAGTTAATAACAGAGTGCTCTGTCCTGCCTCTCTGAAAGAGCACCTTAGGTTTGCTGAAGAAAGACACAGGCAGCTTGCTTTTGCTTCTCTCTGCAGCTAAAATTAAGTGAGAAGTATTATTTATGAGGTGTGGAGCAGAGCCAGGGAGTGATGTTGAAAACAGCAGTTTCTATACCCCAGCTCCGCTGCCGCTCAGTTCCATTTTCATTCATGACCTGAACTGATTGGTGCAAAAGAGAGCTAACATTTTGCAGGAAGAGGTGGAGAGACAGTGGAGCAAGTTTCCTCCTCACCACATACATAAATAAATGAGCTGTTGTTCATTGGCTTCTCTAGGGGAAATCCACCCCTGGCAGGACAGGACAAGGAGGAACCCGGGTTTCAGACCACGGTTCTCTGGGAATTTGCTGAATCACAGTTTGAGGGTGTGGATTTAAAGCATCTTGAGCAATAAGAAAACTGACAATTTTTCTGCCAATCTTATGTTAAAAAGTACAAAACAAATCTCTGTATCATCAGCTTTTACTACCTGTTGTGTGAGTGGTAATAATAGCAATTTTTAAAAACGCACACAAGCAGGTTTTTTTAATGTCTCATTGAAATATGGCTAATCAAAATGCCTTTTCTGGCATGAAAATCCGTAAAATTCTTTACATCAAAGTATTTACTACATTTTAACTTTTGTAAGTGAAGCAAAGTCATTCCTCTGTGGCTGAGAGGGTAAAAAATACCCCTTAAAAGAAGGGGAAACTGTTTAGCAAGCCTGCACCACTTGAACTTTACATGCCAGAAGCAAAAATGTGCTGATGTAACAGCTACCGGACTTGCCTGTGCAAAAGTGGCCAACAGAGTCCCAGCAAAGCCAGTAGTTACCTTCCTTATTGGTTGGGTTTTGCCTCTAAAAGGCTGCTCAGAGGTGTGCAGAACCAAAAGCAGCCGCAGACCTCATGTCACAGCATTAACACAGAGCTACCCTCTAGCCACCTTTATTTAAGAAGGAAATGTGATTCATCCCTGCTTCCCTGGGACCATGGAGGAACTTCCAGCGCCTCTGTGGGAGATGCAGTTTCCCCAGCAATAATCTCCACATGACAGCTCCTTGTCACAAGCCAACATTGCTGGAGATGAAGTTCAGCACAGCAAGTGGAAGGAACTGTGGTCAGTGACCAGGTTACTGGTGGTCACCGGGAGGTATATTTCTTCCTCTGGGGGCAAGATGTGTCAGGTTTTCACCTTTTAAAGGAAGGAAGATGAATGAGAAACAAAACACACAAGGAGTCCAGCCCAGAGAGCCTGCATGGGATTGCAAGGGGTCCTACAGACCATGTCTTGCAAGATATTTCTGTGATACATGTCTCTCCCATAGTTAACTCACAGACCTAGCTGGCACCAAGAGCCTCCATGAGCTTTATGCAACTTGTGCACGTGTAAGACATGTTGTTAGAACTGTAAGAGTCATAGAACACCAGGTTGGAAGGACCTTGAGGATCATCTGGTCCAACCCAACCTTTCATGGCAAAAGCACAGTGTAAAAAAAGCTCAGCACCCTGTCCAGACAAATCTTAAAAGTGTCCAATGCTGGGGAAACCTATCACTTCCCTCGGGAGATTATTCCAATGGCTGATTGTTCTCATTGTGAAAAACTGTCCTCTTGTGAACAATCGAAACTTCATGAAGAATAAATTGTACCCATGACTCCTCATCTTTTCTATGTGACTCCTTGCAAAAAGGGATTTTCTATCTTCTCTGTAACCATCCTTTAAATATTGAAACATGGTGATAATGTCTCCACTAAGCCTTCTTTTCTCAAGGCTGAACAAACCCAGTTCTCTCAGCCTCTCCTCACATGTCAGGCTTCCCAGTCCTTTGATCACCTCAGTGGTCCTTCTCTGGGCCCTCTCCAGCCCGTCCACATCTGTTTTGCATAGCAGGGACCAAAACTGAACACAGTATTCCAGGTGTGGCCTGACAAGCGCTGAGTAGAGTGGGACAATGTCTTCTTTATCTCTGCCGGGGATGCCGTTGGTGGTGCACGGAGTCCAAATCGAGTCTCCATTTGAACTTCCACGAGTGAAATTCTCCTCATTATGGCTTCCATTGCCACAGCAGCAAGTGCTCAATCCTATTGACCTACTTGTCCACCAGCACCCTGAGGTCCCTTTCCACAGAACTACTCTCTAGCCAGGTAGATCCCAGCCTGTGCTGCACTCTTGGAATATACTTTCCCTGGTGCACGGTCTTATACTCATCTTTGTTGAATTTCATGAGGTTCCTGCTAACCCACTCTTCCTTCCAGTCTGTCCAGGTCTTCCTGCAGGATGGCTTTCCCTTCCAAAATGCCCGCTTCCCTGCTCAGTTTGACATCATCAGCAAATCTCATGAGGGTACACTTGATCCCATCATCCAGATCACTGTCATCAGGCTCAAGGTTAACTCAAAAGCCAAGGCTTATTTACAGCATTTGTCGCAGAGTAATCTAACAGTAGACATGCAACATCACACGTGATAAATCGTACAGTGTACGTTCACGTGTGGTCTTCTCTAAAACCAGTCTATAAGTACAAAAATGGCAGGAAGCTCCCTAGATGGGAATAAAAATGTGCACTGGATTTTGGCCCTTCAGGGGACTGTTTGCACACCCTAGAGTGTGTGCTGCTGCCCGACAGTTATCCTTCTGTCCAAGTTCTTCATTTTTTAAAATAAGTTATATTGTTGTGTGGCTCCTTATTCTGTTTGTTCACCATTTTGGGAAAATCTTCCTTCACATATTGCATTGTACTTTAAGATCAACGTGGTTGGTATTTTTAGACACACCAGTGGGTCGAGTGAACTGTTGCTTGATCTTTTTGGTGTTTCTTCTGCCTTTGCTACTGCTCATCTTCTCTAAGACTTGATAGGTAGCTGTGACACAAATCTGTTTCATCTGACCAGACTTTCATAGTACTATAATTTATTTTAAGTAAACTAAAATATAGATACAGGAAGCAAGGGTGGAGATTCTACCATTCAATGAGCAACTGAGTATTTGAAATATGATGTGATGGAGTCTTGATTGCATCACTCTCTCACATGCTACAGAAGAAGGCTGCTTCTAAAAAAAAAAAAGAACCAAGAAGAGAAGGGGAAAAAAAGAAATAAAGCCAGAAAAAAGGATGCAACTAGGGCACAGTTTTATTGATGATTTCCTTCAGGTTTTCTATGGCATAGAATACAGTAATTCGTGGGCAAATACAGGAAACTCTATATTCTTTTTATTGTTTTCCATGCTTATACCCTGTGTACTGAACTGCAGCCTATTTTCTTTCTTCATGCCAATTATTCCAAATACAGGGTGCAAACTGTGCCTACAGAGTCTGTTTCACCCACAGGTATGTTACAAAAGCATAGTATTTCCACTAAATAATATATAGGAGCAAATGCAAGTGTGCTTAAGAAAGAATGAAAGAAAAGACTGTAAAAGCAGACAAGATGAGCTTCGAGTGAGTCTATTGCTGGAGCAGAAAGGCCAAATGCTAAATAGTTCAGAAATTGTGTTCAGAGACAAGGACAACCCCTATCCCAGCTATGTTTTCCGTGGACAGAACAAATGTTTTTGTCTCATGTTTCATGTCTCCAGATTCTCAGGAGCAAATGCAGTGCTTACTAATTCCATTTATAGTGTCATAGAATTTCAGTCAATTTATTTCTTTGCTGTTTTTTATGCATACGTTTCCCTGTTTCCTAGATAATCATCACAAAGAGCAATAATTAGAATTGGTACTATAGGACACAATCCCTCCTCCTTCCTGTGCCTTAAATATTCCAGTAACTGGGATTTTGTCCTGATCACTATATTCACTGTCATTTTGTCCAACCTATGTCACTTCTTTAGAAGGCAGTTCCAAGGAAGACAACCCTCAGCAGAGCCAGGATTAACAGGTGTAGACCTAGTCCTTACTGTGAGTGTTCCTCTAATGGCATCTACTTGGAGCAACAAGTAGATCTCAGCCCAGCAAAGGCAGAGCGTGCCTCCCTATCCAGACGTGCTTGCGTCTCTGAGAAAGGTCACCAACCAAGCCACCACTCACCCAGCCCTGCCCATGTTTCCTGCAGGATCTCCTCACTATATCATCTGTGGAAGGACCACCAATAGAGGGGATGTTCAGACTAGCAGCTGGTGAAGAAGCCTGCTGGGACTTGAAGGAGGCCCTGGACGCAGGTGGATGTCTTGACCTGGATAGCCCACCTGTCTCCAGCTGACAGTCATCTTGAAGGGGACTTCTTCTGAGTTTGGCCTGTGAGAGCTCCTTGCAGACCTGCAGGGGATCACTGGATTTGACCTAGCAAGGACCTCAAGATAAAATCACAGAAAAGTCAAATGCAATGGTTCAAGCTTAGAGAAGTTTGACCTTTTTCTTTTCTGCATCCTGGTCCATTCCTCTTGTTTTGCCCCTCATTTCTGGCTTGTCCACAGAAAACTCACCCAGTACTCTCCTGCTAACAGACTGGTTCACTTGGCATGTGCCCAGGAAGCTGCCTGTTCCATCAGGGTCAATGGGTAGCTGTGAGAGCCAGGAGCTGAAGGCAAGCTGCTTCCTCCCGAGACAAATTCCCAGAGGCTTGAAAGATGGCTTAGCATAGTCTGAAGGCTACACAAGACTGCCACAGGCTTTAACATGCCCCAGAAAAGCTTGCCTGCAATGATGTCTCTCGACAAGATATGACTCGAAGTTGTACCAATACCCAAAAGTTCAGAACGACAAGATTCACACAACAAAACACACAGCAGACATTAAGCACCTGTCCTTCAGGTGCTCATCAAACACTCTGAGAGAGATGCTGGTACCTCCAGGGCATTCCTGGTGGGGTTGGAAATAGGACATTGTTCTCACAGCCCCACTCATCCTGTGGTCTTTGTTTTCCCCTTGCTTCATGGGACAAACATTTGATGAAGGAAAATGCTTTTTTTGTAGCATAACTGGCAGCTGATATGCTGTCAGCTTTGCACTTATCACAGTTAACTCTTCCCAGTAGGGAATGACTCTAGCTGGAAAGCACAAAAAGTCACCTACTATGCCCTCACTGATGCCATGTCACAGTTTTCCACGGAGAAAACTTGGCCCTTGTCTATTCTCAGTCCCCACCTGTTTGGCCTGCTCAGATCCCTGTGTTGAATGATGGCAGCCCATAGGACATAAACATGTGCACAGGTGTGAGGTCCTGCTCAACACAGCTGGGCCTGGATGTTCATTTGCTCTACATGTCAGAGCACCCTGCTGTCAGTGAGACGGACAAATCACAAGAGAAAAAATAGAGCTTGTGGTGCCTACCAGATGCCCAAAGGTGTTTGGCCAGAAGTGTTTGGCTAAGCTCCAAGGAGAAGAGCTTACTTCTGAGCTCTGCTTTGCAGAACAACCTCACAAGTTGCCCCTCACTTCATAGGTTTTGATTTGAAAACTACAGGACGTGAAATCTCACTGAAAGACCTTCCCTACACGTGGCTATGGCCTCCAGCAGCCGCCTGCTTGTGATGAGTTCTGTGGCAGGACAGAAGCTCAGCTCCTTCTGTGATTGGGCTCAGTGTTCAAGCAGGTTGAATGAACACAATGAGCTGTTCCTCACACCTGGAATTGTCAAGAGGGCCCAGGTCCAAACAGAGTCTTCATTTGAACTTCCATGAGTGACATTCTCTCAATTGTGACCAACCAGTGCTGCCCGAAACAGCGTCAACCACAACATGGCATTGATTTGTCTGTCCTTAGACCTCCTGAAAAGACATGGTATGTGCTCCAGTGTATCTGGGAGAGGTCTGATGCTTTTTTTAGTGACCATTTCCCTGTTTTCAATTTCTATGTGCTTCATACAGCTACAACAGAAAGTTCTTGAGGAGATGTCAGGACCCTGAGAGCCTCGGACCAGCCCTTTTCTCAGGGAGATGCCTGATGCCTGGGGCTGGGCTGCCGCTGCATGACCCCCAGCCTGCCTGCTCCCTGGCTAGGGACAGTGGGAAAGGTCCTGGCTGTCAGATCCTGCCATGACTCCCTTTTGGAAGCCGTCATTGCACTCTGACAGCGAGGTAGATGTGGCAAAGAGCAAAGATTTTTTTTTTTCCTCATGTTCTCATCCCTTAGCTGGAAGATGCTGCAACAGCTGGCGAGGAAAGGAGAAGTACTTCCCTTGTTTCGATTTCTGTTTGAATTACTATGTCTTCTATATATGACTGTAGAATATTTTTCATAAATACTGTTACTCTAGTCTCTGAATTTATTATTTCCAAAGCTGGTTAGAATTTTACCAGGATGCAGGTCCTCTCTATAGACTCATGTATTCAAGTGCTGCCCAAATTGTTTTATTTTTTTCCACATAAATTGGCAGTGCTCTGTATTCTTCTGTCTATGCCACTTATGTCTTAAATTCACAGACTGCTTCACAGATTTCTTCCTCCTTGACCCCTAACATCTTAGCTTTATCTCCTCAGGGCAATTCAAAACTAAGCTTCTTTGGCATCCTTACCTATTCTGACACCATCACTCTCTTTCCTGAAACAACTCATTAGCTCTTCTTCTTACAGTTGGTCTCTATCCCAGCTAGGGTCATACACTCATCTATGCTACACGCTGCATACATGTAATTTTCACGTTAGAAACTAGTTAAAACACAGCTCTGACTATCTGGAAAGGCCTTAATGTCAATTCTTCATTATTCTTAATGTTTGTAGTGGGAAAAAAAAAAGAGCAAAAAATGGGTACACTTACAAAAATATCCATGTTAGGCGTGCCAAAAAGAGGCTTTTATTCCATCCTCTCCCATATCCTACTATTTGCTCCTCCATTTGTGAAAGCCATGAAGCAAAGACTGGCTTTTTTTGCTTTTTAGTATTCCTTCAGCTGCTAGCAAGAGGAAGCCCTACAGAGACCATCTAATGATGCTTAACCATACTGACTACCTGCACTAAACATAATACAGGTAATACCTTATCTGTTACTTCTATGGGACATAAAAGTTATACCTTGTAGGTATGCTGATGAAGTTCATCTCTCTAGATTAGTCTGGAGGAAATTCTGCTTTGCAATACTCAAATCCAGTCCCCCTTAAGGCAGCCTTCCCTCATTCCAGTTCCACAGGAAGAAACAGTAATTAAAATGAAAATGTAAGCATGGACCTGAAAATGTGCTTTGCACAACTTGCCAGGCTCCAAAGCAACAGTGGAGTCTCACTCTCAGTGCTCCTCAGGTTCAAGGGATGCAAGGTTTTATTTTATCATTTGTTTATAGTTTTTGTCTTAGCTTGCATGTTTAGGACATCTTATACCAATAAAGGAAATTGATTGAAAAGATACTGGAAATTATCAACAAGAATAAAAGATACAAACTGATCTTTACTACATTTCTGTCTGGTAAAACAGATGAAAGCAAGAAAACCTCATGAAATTCCAGAAATTGCATTTTATCTGTTTGGCCACAGTGTGTCAATGTTTTCCCACACATTTCTCAATGGAGGAACCATCTGCAGTGGAATCAGCTCCTGCCAAACAGATGAAAGAGTGCCAGCTTTGATTTAGGGCAGGACTTAGAGCCCTTGGGCCTTTAACACCCTTCTGCAGCTGGATCACTTTGAATGAGATTTTGCTGAACAACAGCTATATATATTTTTTGTGTATCCACAGGAAGATGATGGTAAGGACAGCAGAACAGAGATGGAATAAGATGCCAGTTCCATGCAGGTCACATTTAGCTCCAGATTGTTTTCACATCAGATTTAGCTGGCATCATATCCTAGGATTCTGCACTTGGAGTGAACCAGTTCACAGACTGATGGAAAAAAACAATGCGTAGTGAAGAAAGAAACACTTCAAAGAATTTTCTTCCTTTAATATCCTTTAACAGGTCACTGATTGTTGCCACCATGATTCTTCACTGTTTGTGGTCACTTACAGAGCTGCAGGTGCAAAACAGACCTTTTAGTCTACAACTGACAACATTATAAATTCCCCTAAACTTGGATTTATCTATGACTTATGCACACCTTTGTGATCTTTGGTTTTGGCAATGCATCCTTAGGAATGAAACTGCAGATTCAGGTTGCGTTAGGGTTCGGAGTGTAACTCCATGCCATGCTATCGTCCATTGCGAATCTCAAGTGTTCTCAGTCTGGTCACTAGAGAAAAGCACTTCATAGTCACCTGCTACACTTATCAAAAGAGATGTAAGCTGAGACTGTCAGTGTAAGAGAGAGGGTTCAGCATCTGAGCTAACCCACCAAAGTCAGCAACACACGTTATCTGTACACTGTCTTAGGCAACAATTCTTTTTGTTCTACAAAACTTGTCTCTGAATAGCATTGCTTTGCCTGGTTGGCCTATTTAATTTAATGCTTTCATAACATTTCCAGTCGGTCATAACTTTCCCAAGATGGATATCAGGTTTCATAACCTTTTTCCTTCTAGAAAAAAAAAAAGTTAGAGGAGGGTTACTTTTTGTTATTGCTGGCTTTCGCAAAAAGCCACACTGAAAGAAAAAGAACTGAAACCAGTTATTTGAGAGATTATAAAATTACTTTTGCTCCACACAGAGCACTTTTTTAGCTGCTTCAACTGCTTGTAAAGCTCAGACACAGTATAAACTGCCTGCAACCACTGTTTAGGGACTTATTGCACTCTAAAATTAGGGTGACAACTAATTAGTGATAACTAATAAAAGAAACACAAAGTTATGTGAATAAAAAAAAGACTGAGTGGGGGTTTGTGTTCTGGTAGTTGTTAAAACAACTGGGTTTCTGCATATGGTAACTAAGCAGGGCTGTCCTACAAAACTAGGTAAGATCACAGCTCTGTTTACGCAGCTCCACATGTGCACCATTTCTAGCAATGCAGGAAAGGCCGTAGTTCTTGACAGACAATTCCTTCGCAAAGCCACAAACACAAGCAGAAAACAACTGTTGTGTATGTTCCCTTTCTGGCTCTCTGGGGCTTCCCATGGAGGCTCTGATGACACTTGTCCATGTATCTTATTTCTGCCTTCTCTTTGTGTTGCTCCAGAATTTGCCCAACCTATTCAGCAGTACCTCCCTGGTGCCAGCAGCACAGTAAGCAGCAACTTGGCAAGAAAAATCTCTTTTTACCCCAGACCTACCACTGTGCTTTCCTTGCCTCGTATTCCAGGGCAGAATTTCTTCAGCATCACTGATTCCCTCTCACAGCAACCAATCCACACTTGATTCCTGGGTTACTGAAATTGATTTTTCTGTTCCCTTTTTTTTTTTAATTACAACTTTTTTTAACAGTTTTCTCCTAAATATACGACCCCCCAAAAGAGATTGATATGTCCAAGAGGCTCAACACTAGTGCTTTTTGTTTCAGATCAATCAGCTCCCCACTCGCTGCAGCCTCCAGCTGCCTTCTGACCGTGCCCACTGTTGGGAAAAAGAAGCAAATTTTGAGAAAAGCGGAAGCCATTTCCTGGTAACAACTTTGTGTTAACAAAAGATGTCTCTTGGGAAGGCTGGTGTTCAGTCTTCCCTTTCCTGGATCGTCTCACATAGCTCTGTCTCCTTGATCTGCAGGTGTTGAAACAGAACAGTAAAGTGTCAGGCTCGTGCCAGTGTAAGGTATAGGAGATGTTTATATAGTGTTCTATTAACACATCTGAATGAGAAGTCGCTGTGTGACTGTGTTAGAAGACCCTTAGCCCTGTCTCTAGGATCCAGCTGGTCTCAGGCATTACAGGCACCAGCCTTAGGCATAACCAGCACAGATCCTGCCAAAGCTCTGCTGGGTTCTGTCGGCCTGTGGCCAGGGTAGGAAGCCCGGGATGGACGCAGCCCCACCTCGCTTTTCCCTCGGCTTTGCACTAGCGAGGATGTAGGGGCAGACAGGTGCCATCAGTTTGGGAAGGGCACAGAGGTGCTGGAGCAGGTCCAGAGCAGGCAACGGAGCTGGTGAAGAGTCTGGAGCACGGGTCCGATGAGGAGCTGCTGAGGGAGCTGGGGGTGTTCAGCCTGGAGCAGAGGAGGCTCGGGAGGACCTTATCACTTCCTACAGCTACCTGAAAGGAGGTTGTAGTTAGGTGGGGGTCGGCCTCTTCTCCCAAGTAATAAGTGGCAGGTTGAGAGGAAATGGCTTCAAGGTGTGTCGGGGGAGGTTTAGATTGGGTATTAGGAGGAACTTCTCCACAGACAGGCTGATTAGACATTGGAATGGCGGTGGAGTTACCGCCCCCGCAGGTGTTTAAGGATGTAGCACTTAGTGCCATGATCTACTTGACAAGGTGGTGCTCGGTCACAGGTCGATCCCTAATCGACCCTGCCATCCCGTGATGCGCCCCCCGCTGAGGGGGGCGGGCGTCACGTGCCCCCACACCCGCAGCGCCCAATAGGGAGGGCGGACCCGGCCACGTGATGAAGCGCGCGCGAACGGTCAAGAGGGAGGGCGGGGGGAGGCTCCCCCACCGCTCCCGGCAAGTCACGTGATGCGGCGCCGCTCTGCCCCCCCCAACCCCCTCCCGCCGCCGTCACGTGTGCGGGCGCCGCCGGCGGCGCGCGCGGCCCCGACGGCCGTGAGGGGCAGCGGCAGCGGCGGCGCCGGGGCGGGACCGCGGGGGCCGCGCCGCGCCGAGGGGCCGGGGGGAGCCCGCCGGGAGCCCGCCGGGACCTGCCGCCGGCACTGGGTGAGAGCAGCGGGCAGCGCGGGCCGAGCGGTCACCGCGGCGAGGGGCCGCGGGGGTGGTGGTGGAGGTGCCCGTGCGGAGCGGGAGGGAGAGAGAGGAGAGGGAGAGGAGAGGGTCCTTCTCGCCTCAGCAGCGCTGCGGTGCACACCCTCACTCGCGCTCTGTCGCGCCGCCTGCGAGTTCATCCCCACAGCTCCCTGGGAGCCTCTTCCTGTATGTCCTTAACGCGGTCCGCGCTTAATGCATTGTGTGCTTACAGCCTTCTGGTGGTTTGTTTGTTTATTCATTTTCATTTTTCTGTTTCGCGATGCCTCGGTTCATCCTTCGCTTTCGTCGCCGGCTTCCTGAAGGCTCAGATATCCGGCTTGTTGGAAAAACACAAACGCAAAGGAAAAACTCAGTGCTTTTTGTCTCTCCTCACCGGGCTTTATATGAACTGCTAAAGCGTTTCTTCAGGTTTTTAGCGCGCTTCCTCCAAATTAAAGGAATATTTTTTTTTTTTAAGGAGATTGTAGAGTTCTAATTTAGAAAACTCTTCTCCTAAATTAAATATTGAAGGAATACTTGCCTTTTTTTTTTTTAAAAAGCAACTCGCAGAGTTCTAATTTAGAAAATCCAAATGACCCCTTTCAGAAAGCGTGTTGTCCTCTGTTGACGAAAAGTAAAATGGGCTTTAATCGTTCCAACACACTTTGGGATTACTAGAAGAAGGTACTAAACATCATAAATGGAAATGTGTTTGAAGCACAGAGTTTTTTAGGAAAAACTTGGGAAGATGTTTGAAAGATGTATTCGTTCTTTGGAGCCTTAATATGATTGCTTGCCTTTGAATGCTTATCTCTGTATGCATCAGATTGAAATATAGGTATTGCTTTAAAAGATGTCCTCAGTAAATAGTTACAGTAATAAGTTACGGTAACGGCTCAGCATAAAAAAGAAAAAGCATGTTGTGGTTGTAATTACAGTTTTATTGTTGTGGGTGGATGCCTGAAACACTATTAAGGGTTGTTTCCTATGGGCAAAACAGTCACGTTTAATAGTGTTCACGTGCGTGGTGCTTTTTGCTTGCTTGTATTTCGCTCAGCTGGTTGCTCAAAGCAGGTCTGGTTGTCAGTCACTTTTTTCCTTCCTTGTATTGCTCATAAAAGGCATCCGAAAATAAATTGTGCAGAGGTTCGAACCCATGGGTTTTGCCATAGAAATCTTGCTTTATGCAAGGTCCAAGGAAAGTAAGTTAAGGCACGTGATTTCAGGGAGTGCAGTATCTTTTTGCTGGCGGGGGGAGAGCCTCAGTAACATCATTTGGTTCACACATCTGATTAATGTTAATAGTATGTATTGTTTCCATGTTCTTTCTCCGTACTGAAATATGAGATTCAAAACAGCAAACAGACTGGAAAAAAACATGGGGAAGGTTAGTGTTATGTCTAGGATTTAATTCTCCCTCAGTTGAGGTGTGCTTCAAATTAAAAAAGGATTAAGTGTGCCAGTCACTTTGTGTTGTTCTAAAGCCAGATATCCAAGCTTTTGTGTTCTCACTGCTGTCCATAATTCCCATAGACAGTTAGGAGAAACGAAGGCCTGAGCCTGCAGTTTCCCTTTGTGCAGGAGTAGGTCTGCCCAGCTGGAATAAACTGCGACACTGGAGCCTGAGGAAAGAGTGAAACAAACAAATGTGCAATTATGTTCAAACAGTCAAAAGGGGATAATCTTTGAGAAGTTAACTATTGGGGTTTTTTTGCGATTACAATTAGTGCTGTGTGCCCGGTAGGATGTTGTGTTAGGCTATTGTTCTCTCCAGCATTGCTTTATTTAGCTGAACTA
The DNA here is from genome assembly GCF_036250125.1 of Pseudopipra pipra. Lineage (NCBI taxonomy): Eukaryota > Metazoa > Chordata > Aves > Passeriformes > Pipridae > Pseudopipra > Pseudopipra pipra. The sequence continues at coordinate 62,709,563 of NC_087550.1, read as the reverse complement.
TAAACTCTGTAGAACGTTATCTAAAATCATTTAAACATAACATTTTGTAAACACTGCGATTTTGGAGGTCTTTTCAAGTCAGGGATCCATGTTTGCCTGCATGCATCACTCAGAGTCAGCTTGCAGGCTTTTTATTTAGAAATCAAATTAGTGAGATGTTAAATGTGTAGGCAGCAGTTGAGTACAGAATTTTTGAGGGGCTTATGTCTCTGAAAGCATGTGACTTGTTTTAATTGTGAGCAGATGTAGATGTCTTTCCCCTAATGCTGGTGACTACTCCGAGGTTAGTTTCTTTTTTATCACAATATGTGGCCAGTTCAGTTTCTCTCTTTATAAGTCATCCTTTTTTGCTTATTTTTAGCCTTGCTGAAGTTCAAGCAGTTCTCTCTGTTTCTGTTCCTGCTTGGATACCGGGGTTGTTGGATCCTTTTAGAGATGTCAGAGCCGTGAGAAGAGGTGCTGTTGATGTAAACTCCCTCTGCTGGTTAGTTCTGCAGCAGAAATGAAGCTTTGTGGTGTACTATTGTTTACCACTGCATCACGCAGCAGAAATTAACAGTTGAGAAGTGACATACAGTGTTTCTAAAAGCAACTAGAGCACTCAGTTTAAGCTTGGGAGTTTCATGCCTATAAGGCTTTTAATTGCAATCGGCCTAAAAGCTGTGTGTTGATAGGTGACAGATACTCCTTAGAACCACTGCTGCCTTGTTGCATGCAGAATCTGAGCAATAGCTTGAGACCTAATATATTGAGACAGCTATTAGCATGCAGGTTAGAATCATTACTTGGGTTCCATCTGGTACATTTGCTACTACACTGCACTTAAAAATTTCTCAGTTAAGGTGCAGTCTTTGCACAGTGTGTGCAGGCCCAGGTGGTTATCAGGAAAAGTAAACAACTGTAGGTCTCTTTGACGCACTGCAGGAAGGGTGAGTGAAGGACGCTGGGTGTCTTTATTCTACTGCTTGCAGTGACAGGACTCCTGGATCATCAGCCTTTTGTAGCAAGGACTTGCCCAGAAGGAACCCTGGACATGCCTGTGTCTGCCCCCTCTGCTCCCTCCCAGATTCAGGCAAATGTCGAGGATGAAGTTTGAGTGTGATTGGTGTGAGAGGTCAATCACAGTATTGGAGAGTGTCTGTTATTTTAGAAAGTATGTCTTAGAGGGTGCTACAATCAATTTGGTTTCAGTTTTGATAACACTGAGTTGCTTGCCTGACATCTCTATTTACAATCCTTTATTTAAAAAATAGATTCCCCGAGTACTTTTCTCTCACTGTAGACTTTTTTTTTCCCCCTTTCCTGTGTCCCCCAGAACTTTTATTGAAAAATGAGAAATTGGCTAAGGTTGTAGAGGAATGCATCTTTAGGGAGGAATGATAAGTTACAGTAACGGCTCAACATAAAAAAGAAAAAGCATGTTGTGGTTGTAATTACAATTTTATTGTGGTGGGTGGATGCCTGAAATACTATTAAGGGTTGTTTCCTATGGGCAAAACAGTCACATTTAATAGTGCTCACCTGCTTATGCCTCGGTTAGGCAATTCTATGGAAAATAAGTAGCTGAATTAACTTTCTACGCACAGTTAAAGTTAAGAAACAGTGTAAGCCTCAGAACTCTCAAGTTTGTTATTTCAGTTGTTTAGACATAAGCATAAAGAAAAGTAGCTTCATTTGCTACTGTAGAAATGTTGCAACTGAGTGATGATAGGTATGCCAGCAAATGGTGAAATCTAAGGACAATAGTTAATATCTCAAGAGGAGGGGAAAGGGGTGTGTCTTTGGGGAGAAACAATATGTATTACAGTAAAGGTGAGAGGTTTTTTTTGTTGTTTGGTTGGTTTAAGGATTTTTGTGACTCTTCATTGGTTGCTAAACCTGGATAGGCTTTAGGATGAGATTTATTATAGAAACTAGCCTGCCAGTGGCAGATAACTTATCACTGAAAACCTTTTTGGGGAAATCTTTAAATAACTTTTTAGGATTGTAGGAACAGTTGAAATCAATTGAAAACAATTGGAACAGCTGAAGATTATAGCATTGTTTTAGATAAAGCAGTGTTAACACCTGTTAAGTATTGTAAGGTCCTTCATCTGTGGATGAAGTTCATTGCTCATGTCTTCAACCTGGAAAGGCTTGTCTGCTTGAAAGCTTTTATCTGCCAGTATTAGTTTGTCTGACAAGATATCAGGTTGAGCTTTGAGGTATGGGAAATGCAGTGTAACTTGCTAAGGTTTTGGAAGTGCTTGGAAAGGTTTTGCCAAAGAAGTGGTTAACTGAGTCATGCAGAGGGGAAAAGAAGCCAAGTGGATTAAAGACCTAGTGCAAAGATCAGGAAGGGCAGCACATTTTAAACCGGTTCCCTTTAGAGTAGAATAGGTTCTCAGAGTGCTATAAAACCTGTTAATTTGCTAGGACATTCTCTATCAAAATAACACTTTGTCTTCATGTCTTAAATTCACAGGGCATGTTCAAAATAACTTCAGAGAAGAAAATATTTTTCTTAATATCCACTTTATGACACATTTGTGCATTGTCAGTTGTATTTATATGAGGCAAATTAAACAGGTAAAGTCAGAAGGGACAATTACTTGGTCTGCTCAAAACAAGTCATTGCTGTTTCCTTATGATTGATTGATGATGTCGTATGTTAAAAGATTTGCCAAAGTGAGGTAACAAATCTTAGCAGCTAACTAGCCTGTGTTTGTAACTGGACTAGAAATTAAGAAGGCTTAAAAGCATTCAAATCTGTTTAGCTGTGTAGAATGTGCTGTGGTCTCGGCATCAGGTAGACTTTCAACAAATAAATTTGCCATCTGGAAGTTTCAGGTGTTTTCAAGACCTGCGTCAAATGTGAAATGTAGAGTGAAGTTGGGCTCTCAGTGAGAGAAGTGCCTGTAGAGCAGTGCTGGGTTTGTTGGATCCAGTCTATGAAATTTGATCAGGAAGCAACCCTGCCTGGGTTTTGTTTGTGTTGGGGTTTTTTTGTGGACATACTTCCACGGTTACCTTAGTGTTTCTCAAACTTTAAAAAAAAGTAATAATAATAAAAACAATAAACTCCTTTCTTCCAAAAGACGTCCTGTTATTTCAGGAATGACTGCTGGTGTTATACAGTTTTCTGAAGCCAACTCTCGATTGTCAGCACAGTTTTGAGAACCAAGTATCAGAAGCAAAGGGAAAGAGGCTCTCTAGGTGTTCTCGCTGTTGTCCATTTCTGACACCCAGGCATTATGAAGAAGTAACCTGAACAGAGCAAAGAATAGAGGGATTGGGTTGCACTGGAGCAAACAAATGAAAAGGAGATAACTAAATGTTAATGAGAGCATGTCATCTAGATAGAGACTGCATTTCTTACCTGTTGCATGATTCTCTAGCTCTTGGGTTTTTACTGTTTTATTATGTGTCTTGTCACTGGCATTCTGTGGAATTCTCCACCTAGCACTCTCCTGATTCACAAGACTTGCTGATACCCCTGAGCGTGGATCATAGGTTGTGTCAGAATCCCTTCAGGGTACGAGCCATGTTACAGTTGTCATGTGCAGGATTGAATGCCTGGGTGAGCTCTCTGTTAGTGCTGACTGTCAGCTTTGCTCTTGAGCTGCTGCAATTGTCCTGAGGAAACTGGGAAGAGGGAGCATTATAGAAGGATGGATTGTATACATCCGTGTTCATTGGAAAATGATCTCTATACCCAGATCTCTATACCAATGTTTCCAGCTTTTAGTGAGATCCAGCATGTTTCTAAAAAAGAGATTATGACAGTTTTACTTACTTTTCTCTGATATGTATCACTGCATAGTTGCACAGACTCATGAGTTTGCCTCATGCTTTCCTGCTCTGACAAATATTTTTTGACCATAATAAGAGCTTTTGATTGTACAAGAGATGGCAGATTTAGGTCATGTGCACAACAGCTCCAGCCTCATTTTTATTTGCAGGTTTCACATATATGTCAATTGCTTGCTTACATGGCATATATCAGTTGTAGGGATATAAAAAATTTCATAACTGAAAATTTTATAAATTTGAATTCCAACTGAAATCACCTCTGAAAATTCCCTCAGAATTCCACTCGACCACCAGTGGATATTTGCTAGATGACAAATTTTTTAATAAATTTGCTTGTAGAACAGCAGATGTTCAGTTATATTGAATACAGTTTACTTCAATACTCTGCTAAGAAAAGGTCTGTTCTTCCATTGACCTACTAGTGACTTGCTATTTGTTCACCTAAATACATGGAAATATGTATTTCATACAGAACAGGGTGTTTACTTTTAGAACCACCTGTCTTTTTTTCCATATAATGGAATTTACCTTATTGCCTGTTGATAAAAGTGCAAAATATGCTTTTTTAATGGGCTTTTTCTTTTTTTTTTTTGTTATAGCAATGTCATCCTGCTCATAGGATCCTCATGACACACAGCAGCATCATGGTGGATGTAGGCAAGTGGCCAATATTTACCTTACTGTCACCTCAAGAAATAGCATCCATTCGGAAGGCGTGTGTGTTTGGAACATCGGCCAATGAAGCTATTTACATAACGCACAATGATGAGGTGAGGCTGCAGTCAGGTGGGAAATGTACTCTACAACTGCTTGTTTTCAGGGTCCACTGAATATTTGTAAGTGAACAGCTTCTCAAAAGCATTGTGTGAAATCTGCGTTTTTCAAAACATGCTGGATGTAATGTTTAATAGTACGGTTCCTGCAAATAAAAAGCCTAACTTCCAGGCCTGCATGAATCTGAATAATTCAGATTCATCACTTAACTTCCAAAGTGTCCTAATGCTGACTCCTGTAGTTGTTAATTTTCACGTGGGAAGTTTCTGGCCCCTGACGGTCTGTGGTAAAACTGTCCCCAGTTTATGAAGACCTGTGCATACCTGAGCGTAAATTGTTAGAAATGAATATTCCTTTGTTTTTCAGGTATTTGTTTTTGGACTGAATTGCAGTAATTGTTTGGGAACTGGAGATAATCAGAGCACAATAGTACCAAAGAAATTAGAAGCCTTATGTGGAAAGAAGATTTCCAGTCTCAGTTACGGAAGTGGACCCCATGTTGTACTTTGTACTGAAGGTAGAAAATTAACCTTGAGTATAGAAATATAAGTTAATGATTTTAAGTTTCCACTTGCATTTAACAGGAATGGATTAAGGTGTAATTGTATTAACTTGTTAACTGGGTAATGTACACTAAGGGGCTCTGATGAGTCTTAAGTAGATCTAAGTGGATTTTGTAATAGGTTGCACTTGTAGCATTTCACTCTGTCATTTATGATATACTCTGTTTTACATATGCACTTTCATTTCCACAATAAATCTAGAGGTTATACTGTGATATATGTATAAAAGAAAGTATATAATTTTTTTAGTATACAGATGATTCTTGTAATAATTTCACTATTTGTTAACATCCATTCACTTTCATCTTGGTGTTTGCTGATATCTTAGAACTTTGTATTAATTTCCTTGGAATTTTTTTTGGTGGTTTTCATGACAAATATTTTTGCAGATGGTGAAGTGTATGCTTGGGGACATAATGGTTACAGTCAGCTTGGAAATGGCACAACCAATCAGGGCATTACTCCTGTTCAAGTTTGCACAAATCTGTTAATAAAGAAGGTGGTGGAAGTAGCTTGTGGCTCTCATCATTCCATGGCGCTGTCATTGGATGGGGACGTAAGTTGAAATCTGTTCAAATCTCTTAATTTCCTTCTTGAAGTGAATAGTGTAGGTAACTTTACAGTTTGAACTTGTCTGTACAGGGTAGTTACAAACATTACCTTTTCTCCTGCTGCCTCAAACTGGGGTGTCCTGTTCTTCAGAGCAGACTTAAAAAAAAGCTAAAAAAACCCCCCAAAAAACCCTAAACAAACCCAAAACGAAAAACAAAACAAAAAACCACAAACTACCAAACCCCAACCACAAAAACAAGGGAATAAAAGGTTAGTAAAACTTATGTCTTTTGTCTGCTGTATGTCTCACAGGGTGAGACCGGAAAGCTGTGCCACTTACAGGTGAAAGAATGGTTCGTAAGGTGAAAAATGTAATTTATTTGCTTGCAGTTCTGTTAGTTAAGGGGTAAATCGAGTTGTTTGTATTTACTGGTTAGCATTTAGTTGGTTTCTTGCAGTATTGGTGATTTGTAGACTGGTACTGCAAAAGAATTTTGCTCTGCACACCTCCGAGTACCGTTGTGTGTAGATAATGGAAGAGCACTTGGTTTATATCGAAGTCTGCTTTATGCTGTTCCTTTATGTGGCTTAAGGCTCTGTGTCATGGGAAACACGCTGAGTTTCCAGTAAGTCATATTTGACCAATGTGGGTTGCATGTTACTGCACAGAGGAAAATCTGGTTTCAGCTCTGCATTAACAAAAGAGGAGTTCTAATTTTAAAACCTTCTCACAGTGAAAATGGAAACTACAGTTCCTTTCATTGTGGTAATCTGAGCGTGTCTGTGTTATGGTTCAGTATGGAATGATAGTGCAACAGTAATACAAGTATTTTAAGGGTAGGAAAGAGAGATTGAGTTAATTTAAGTGGTCTGTGTTTTATCTGAAAGAAGAGCCTAGCTTGGGAAAGATTTTGTGCTGTCATGTTTGATCTGGTTAAACTATAAAATTTGGTGAGTATGCAGGAAGGGGAATGTGTTCATGTGTAAGTTATACTAGTGATGCCAGCTGCTGTGTGGTAGCTGCCTGTGATGGCCATGCTGTCTTTTTTAATAGATGTAAAATGCTGGAAATCTGTGGAAGTGGGGAAGTTTCTTTGTGTTTCCTGTGGAGTTGATATTTCGAGCTTGCTTGCCATTGTGATTAGTTAATGTATTCTAAAACCATCCCTAGCTTGCCTTGCAGTAACTTGGTCTGTTTGTGCTCTGTTTTATCTGTACCAGAATTGATTACACTGAAAGCAGCAAAATGTGTTAAGCAGATTTACATACAGAAAGATTTGACTGCAAAAAACCCTGTGACTTGATATTATCTGAAGCCTCAGAGAGACATTGAAGTTGAAAGTATTTGTGGAAATACTTGACATAATTGGTTAGGACAGTTAGTGCCATTTTAATGCAGTGCAAATTTAAAAGAATATTTTAATGATAAAACTAAAGGACTGCAGACATTCGTGCTTCTCTGAGAGGGGAAACCGATTAGTTCTTTGGCATTTTGATCTACGTTCTGAGATTCTCTACCTCAATATTTTCTGTTATTTAAATTGACATCTTTTACAGAGCATCTTCAAATACTCAGTAGGAATCAAAAATCCAGCAATTAGAAGTAACAAAAAGCAAAGGACTGATGCTTTCTTTAGTTCATATTACACATGGTAAATGAGTTGGGTTGGTGGGTGGGTTTTTTCTTCTTGTCTTTGGTGGGTTGGGGTTTATTTGGTGGCAGTGGAGGTGTTTGTTTTTATTTACTGACTTTCGGTTTGGTGTTGCAGTAAACAGGTAGCTTCTGGCACTAAGGGACGTGCCAATGTCTCACTGGGGTACCTGTCAGTGTGCTTGTACTGGCTAGCATGTCTGTGGCTAGATGTTTCCAACAAGGCGGACTTTTGAACTGGGTGAAGCACGAGAGAATGAACTATCAGAAACTGTTTTGTGCCAAGCTGTGGGTGTGATGCATGTAATAAAAACTGAAGGCAGTTTTGTACTGGAGTATAAAGCTATACTTTTTTTTTTTTAATAGCAAACTGCTTTCCTGTGTTCTTGACTTGCAGATGAAAGGAAACTATTTTTGTTTGTGTTAGTATTAGTTTGCCACTGGAAACTTTAAACTGACAGAGATAGTGCTTTCTTGTTAATGCCATTGTGTACAAGCATGTAGCTACTGTGAAACATGGGCTGACAAATCCGTCTTCTTTCACAGCTCTTGAAAGGTGTAGAAAAGGTATGTTAAATGTCCAGCAATAACCTGGTTTAGAGTTCTGTGAAGAAAACTAAACTCTAAATTGGGGAGTTCAGCTTGTCTGGGAAACAAATGACATTCCTTTTTCCAGTATCATGAAATTATGAAGACAATCACTGTGTTTTTGTCTCACAGTCTGAGTAATATTTAATATGGAAATATGTTCCGTTTGGTTTTTGTTGTACTTGGATGCTCTGATTGTGTAGCAAGAAGCTGAAAAAAGTGCTATATTCGTATTTGCTAGATCAGTTTTATTGCTGTTTATAACTTTCAGCTGTTGAAAATTAGCTTTAAGCATTTCAGCTTATTAAATAGGATAGTTTACCCAATCTTATGCTGACTCCAGGAAGATTATCATCTATTGCTATCATTAGTATTACTGAGGCTTAAACTGTGTGGTTTTGTTTGGTTGTTTTTTTGGACAGCTGTATGCTTGGGGCTATAACAACTGTGGTCAAGTTGGATCTGGATCTACGGCAAACCAGCCAACTCCTCGCCGAGTTTCAAACTGTTTGCAGGGTAAAATTGTAGTTGGCATTGCTTGTGGTCAGACCTCCTCCATGGCTGTAGTAAACAATGGTGAGGTAAGCACTGCTGCTGCGTTCTCACATTCTCTGTTACCTGAACTTGTCAAGTTAGTGTCTGAATATGGAGGAATGCTGACATCGAGTGCTCAGATTAGAGTTGTACTGGCAGAGTTAGACTGATAACTTCTGTGAGACCAGTTTAAGGAAAATGCTGGAATTAACTGGAAATGCCGTCTTTAAACATTACTTCTTATGGCAAAAACTGTATTGGAACACAGTTCTTACTAAGTCTGCAGCAGCAAGAATTTGAGCAGTTGCATTAAGCATGTCCATCTTCATACTTCAAATGATTATGTAACATAAATAATGTTAAATTGTTACATTAATTTCAGTTTGTTTTTTTTAAAGCATGCACAATTAAACAGTTAATTTTTCTGCAACAGTATGCTGACTGATCATGGGTTTTAAACACATTGCTTAGTTGCCAGCAGCAAAACTAGACTTTTGAACATTGCCCTAGTATTGTGCAGCTCTTTCATTTCAGATAAGTTTATGGTGCTGTCTTGCTTCTAGGTATGAACCTCAATTTTACTACACATCACCAAACCGAGTGTAGCATCTCTTGGGGAATGGAAGGACTGTAAAAGTCCCTGAAGTTGAGATGAGTTTTTTCATTGCACATAATTTGTCATGATTTGTCCACTAAAGGAAAAGTTAAACTGGTGACTTCAAGTTTAAACTAATCAGCTGATCAGGATAACTAAATTCACATTCTCTTAAGAAAAAAAAGTAATAAGGAGAAAGGATGGTGTAAAAGTTAACTAAAGTGCTGATGCTGTGGGAGAGATTTTGAAGTTTATTCCAAAATTCCTAGTACTTGAAAGGCATGTACTTTAGACAGCTTCTTTAAAAGGTAAATGCAGAGTTGAAAAGTTGAATGCATTCAGTCACACTGCAGTATATTTAATAATTTTTTTAACATCTTACAGCCTTCTCTGTATTGCTCTTGAAATAGCATACTTTTTTTTTAATAAGAAGTACTTAGCTTGTGCTTGATAATAGGTCTTAAATGTTCTGTACTCCTGGAGAAGAGTGGCTGAATTTTGTTTTCCTTTTGCCATCAGGTTTATGGCTGGGGTTACAATGGCAATGGCCAGCTGGGGCTGGGAAACAACGGCAATCAACTCACACCCTGCAGAGTGGCAGCGCTGCATAGTGTGTGCGTGCTCCAGGTATGTCTAACATGGACGTGGAAATGCATTCCCGCTGCTAGCTTGCGCTGAAACCATATCTTTGGAATATTATACCTGCCTCTAGACTTTGCAGTTCAAATAGTGAGGTTTTTTTGGCTCTTAGGAATTATATTTTGCTTGTAAAAAGTGCAAGTAAGCTGTAAAATTTGCTGTTGTAAATCCCTGGAAAGATTTAAAGTTAGCTAGTGTAACCGTGAGTAAATTATTCAAGGGATACAAATTGCATCTTTGTTACAAAGCTGAATGATGCTCCTAGGTAAAGACAGGAAGGGTAACAAAATGTTCAAATTGGGTTCTATGTCAGTATTCTAATTAGTCGTTCAAAAGTGAGGGGAGAAGGGAGGTAAGAGTCATGAATGTGGGTTTGATTGTTTGGTGGTTGGGTTTAGTTTGGTTTGGTTGGATTTCTTGGGTTTTTAGTAAGGTTCTGTGGAGTTGCCTGTGATATTTTGGGTTGAAGGATTGTTGGCTGTTGAACTGCAGCTCTCATTGTTAGAGTATTCATGCTGTACAATATTCAAAATATGTATCACTGAAAGTATTTCAGAGTATTGCAAGATGTGATGAAGTTCTGTTCCTTGTATGAAGAGTCAGCAACTGAAAGTAACTAGCGACTAAGAAGACTTTGCCAGAGTACAGTAAATTATTTGGGGTTAATCAATTAAATTAATGAAGTTGGGACTTTTCCGGTGCCTACAGCTAACATAACTTGGTGTTAGCTTTAAGTACTGAGAAGTAACACTGCATAGCACGGAGTGAAGAGTGCCTGAGATACTTTTAACGTGGCCCGAAGTAATGGGCACGATAATTTTTTGTTTCTCATCTGTTTTGTTTCGTAGTAACGCTTCTACATTTACTTACAGATTGCCTGTGGCTATGCGCACACACTAGCACTAACAGATGAGGGTTTGCTCTATGCCTGGGGAGCTAACACTTACGGGCAGCTGGGAACTGGCAATAAAAGTAACCAGCTAAGCCCGGTGCAGATCATGATGGAAAAAGAAAGGTAATCTTGCTGAAGCTGTTTCTTGATAAGTCTGAGCATGTTATGCGGTCTCTAGTACTGGAAGCACGCACGTGAAGGACTTGGTAGATTGTTTTTCTATTGTTAATGTTAAAAGCATAGGAAAGGATGATAACTTAATGTTTGTAATAGACTGAGTGCTTTTTTCTGTCTCTAAAGATCACTGAACGTAAGCATACTTTGTATCTTGATGCTGAATGACTGTTAGGCTGTTCTCTATATAGTTCCTTTGGTTAAAAATCTGGAGCTATGAACTCAATAAGCCAAGATGTTAACTTGTATTGAGGCTTACATTAAAAAAAAAAAATGAATGAGGGGGGAAGGAAGCAGCACCTTTGTAAGAAATGACATGTGAGGAAAAACAATTTTTGAAAGGCTGGCAGTAGCCACCCATGAAAACACAACTCGGTTTGCAAGGTTGCTTGAGCTAAGGACAGTTAATACTACTTTTGATCAGTAGTACCAGTTAGTAGTTTGTAGCTTTTTAGTGTCCTAGATTCATAAAAGAATGAGACTAACCCTTGTCAATCCTCTTTCAGCACTCTTTTTGTGCTCATGATTGGGATAACTCTTTTGCTGTTCACCTGCAAACGTGGACCTCAGTCCCATTCTTTTGAGTCCTTGTGTATACCTATAGATTAATGTACCTTGGCTTGCAAACATATCTAGTCTATAAATCTCTTGACTTGTAATCTCAAAACAATTCTGATTGGGTTTTCTCCTCCATTTCTGAACTGTCTTTCAGGGAATTCATTCCTGTTTTATGCTGTTTCTCCCACTTAACGTAAAGTTAAAAGGTACACAGTACTGGGAGTGTTTAAGAGCTTAAAAATGGAGGGGGAGAGAAGAGGAAAGGAACCAACACAATAGAAGCCACTATTGTGGTCAGGCTTTTTTTTCTGTGAAAAAACTGACACTAATGAAACAAAATGAAATATTCTTTAAAAAAACAATGGGAGAGAAATGTGTATGTTTGCAGATAGATCAACTTTGTTCTCTTGGCGATTTATTTCATGAGTGAACTAAGGAGAACTGTTGCATTTAGTATTGTATGTGAACTCAGGCATGGGATTACAGTAAAACTGGCGTGTGTTCAATGACTGAAGGAGGGAGAAAATACCATAGAACTTCTGCTTGGAATCTGAGGGAGAGAGAAATCACTTGAACTTACTCATCCTGCTTGACTTGGCTCCCTCGGAAACAGCGCTATAAGCGGATGAGCTGTCATTTCCCATGAAGCGTGTTACTGCTGCTTCTCCTAATCTTTTTATTTATGTAACTCTTTTGTCTCTTATATTTAATGTTGGTGACAGTTCCTCAGTAAGTGGCATTTGGTGCTGTCCTGAAGAATATTGCACATATAGTTTGTAAGGAACTTTTAGACTTCATTTTTTATTTACTTGGAAGGAACAGCTGTGAAGGTCAGCTTCCTGAATTTTGATGTTAAGTGTAAGCTTAACGTGTTACCCTGTACGTGTACTGTAACTAAACTGTATGTGTACCATAAATGTGTTATAATAGTGCATGTTCTGCTATACTTCTAAAGTGTAGTACAGTTACTCTAAAAAGAAGAATCTGTTCTGCTAAGGAAAGAAAGTTTGGGGAAGGAAGTAGTTTAGGTAGATAGCTATGATGGAAAATTAATTATCATTAAAATAAGTACTCTGTGATGTCTCTTGCAGAGATGCTGAAAGGTCTTAATGTTGCATAGAGGTTAAGTTGGTAATAGTGTAAAACAACTGATTAGTCTTCTGTCTCTGGCAGAAATTATTGATACATATACTGAAAGTGATATAGATTCTTTCTGTGTTTTGTCTTGAAATAATTTTTGCACTTAAAATTTGGACTTTGTGCTAAAGTTTTTTGCCTAAAAATATAACTTCATGGATATTGTTCTGCAAAGGAACAAATATTTCAATATGTATATTCTTAAGCTGCTTGGAAAGCCTTTTATTTGTCCGGGTTGATCTGTTTTCTGACACAAAAGCATGAAATTCTCTGAATTTTTACTGTGGAGAAAAAACAGGAAAGCATAGCTTTTGTTTTGAACTAATACTGGAACCTCCCAGTGTTTTGCTTATCACGTGAACAGAAACACTGGCAGTGTCCTCAGGCAATTTTAGTTGGAGTTGTTTCTTCTCAGTTCTTGTAATGTTTCAGATAGCAAGATAATAGGGATTGCTTGAGCAACAGAAGAACAGAATAGATAAATGAGTGTCAGCACCCCTAATATTTGAAGGGGCTCTGTGAGGTAGGTGAAAAGACTAATAGACTTTATTTAAAAAAGAACCATGGCTCTTCAAGGATGTGGAGTTCGACGTGTGTATTCACCCCTCCTCAAAGGAAGCGCTCACTGCCTGTGTTCATGCTGAATTTCAGTGTTGAGGAAGGGGAACTTAACAGCAAAATAAGAAATTAGAAATACGGGCAGTGGGTGAGATCTCTGCCTATCTACAGAAATCAAATTAAAAGGGGAGTAGAAAGTATTTATTGGAAAATACATCAGAACTTAATCTCAAAATGAGAGAGTTTTTACCGTGTCTGTTTGAAAGAAGTTCTGAAAAGTGCTCAGTGACAATCTAAGTAGTATAACTTTCCTGATATTCTTTCCTAACTGTAAGTTTCATAAAGTCCATAAGCATTTTTTCTTGAGAATGTGTCTGATATGCATTGGTTTTAAGGGGGAAAAACAAAACTCGTATTTCTTCATCCCTTTCCCATGGTCATGAAAGAATGGGAGTAAGTCAGCTGATGAGAATGACATAATTAAAGCAATATCTGATTACGATAACATCTACAAGCAATCTGAAAATATCATTGTGTGTTTTTAATATGTGTTCAAAGAGTATGACATTGCTTCAGGACAGAAAAACAAGTACGGGATTATAGATGTGTAGTTTGATTGGCTGTTATTTTGGTGAGGCATTTGGAAAGTCACTTGATTCTGTACCTGTAAGTGTCTTACCAGGTTTCTTCTGTTCACAGGGTTGTGGAGATTGCAGCCTGCCACTCTGCTCACACATCAGCTGCCAAGACCCAGAGTGGCCAGGTGTACATGTGGGGCCAGTGCCGAGGGCAGTCCGTGACCTTCCCCCACCTCACTCACTTTGCCTGCACTGACGATGTGTTTGCTTGCTTTGCTACCCCTGCTGTTATGTGGCGTCTGCTGTCAGTAGGTGAGCTCCAGCTCCCACATGGCAGCCAGTGCTGTGTCCATTTTAGTGGTTAGTACAGGATACCTCTTCTGTGGCAGGTTGCTGTTTCAAGGAGGACTGGCAGCTAGTTTTTTTTTTTCTTCTAAAGAAAACAGTCTATTTTGGCAGCTTAGGATCCAGAGTAAGGTTAACAGGACTGTTTGCCGGTATACATCAAGAGTGAACCCTGTTTTTTCCTTGCACCATGAATGTTGTGTATTCCCTACATTTGAGCTGTTTGACCTTCTACTTAGGACTGGGAAGGAATCCTGGATCATTAAACATGCTGCTAATTCTTACTTGACCCCAAATATGCTATAAATCTTTTAGCTTGGATTTCCTGGAAAACATGAGGGTGTTTTTGTGTTCAAAACAGAAAGATGTTTCATCTTAGATCAGCCACTTCAGTTCATAAGATCATTTAGGAGATCTAATCTGTTTTCATGTTGACAACAGATCCTAATTTTGTTAGTCCCTGTACAAAATTGTTTTTGTGGAGGGATGGATCACATCTTAAGTAACTTTTCTCCATACTCAGACTTCATCATTGTGTGTAGCTTTTCCTAACCCAGCTTCTGTCTTAATTTCTCATTTAGCATGTTATCATGTTTGTAGAGGTCCAGGTAACAGCATCCCATCTGTGGAGGAAAACCCAATAGTTTTACTAAAGAGAGAGAAGATTTGCTTGGAGTGGTCTGCTGCTGAGTAAATCTGAGTCTTGTTTTATCCCATTTCTCACTTTCTCCATTCTCTAATCCTCTGCAGTATGTGTTAGTCTTGCTTTCTGTAGAGGTCTGAGCGTTGTTCAGTCTATTGCCTTTTGCTAATAGCGAGGGCTGCTTAAATGACATCTCCCCAGTTTCAGTACCTTTCAAGTTCTTGGGTTTTATGAATTACTCCTAGACTGAGTATAACCAGCTGTTTGAGTTCTGTTACCTGCATTTTGACACCTCTTGCCCTTTGGGGATTCTTCCCTACTTACTTTGATAGTCTTACTTACTGAATATTTAAATCAAAGGCATTAATTATGGGGGTGTTTTTAATCTCTGTTTTCCATATGCTTGTTTTCCTTCCTCAGCTTTTTAGTAATAGAGATTGAAAAACTGCTTTTTTCTCTTGGTTTTGTTTTTTTTTTTTTTATGGTGTTTTGTTTTTTTAGCGAGAGCTAACTCTGTCTAAAGGTTATTGTTTTACTTCCAGTTATGGTAGCTCTGCCAAAAAAATTAGTCAGTCAGGATTGGCTGTGGTGAAGTACAAATCTGCAGCCTTTTTTCAGGACTGAACTTAAGGTATTTGGAGTGAAAGTTGATCTGCATAGCTTAAGCTAAGCTGATGACCTAGAAAAAAAAAGGTCACATGAGCAAATGGAGAGGGATTGGAGCATGGTTTAGTTAGCCCAGATGAGATGCAGCTTCTGTGGATGATTCAGGTAAATCAGAGGAGTGTATGGTCTTTTGTGGCACAAATGTAACTTGTCAGTTCTGAGGAGTTTGTTACAGCAGTATTTCTTCTTTTAAATACTATTTAGCTGTCCCTAATGGTGAAGAGTGATTTGTGGATTTTATATGGATAAACAGTGTGCAGTTCTGTGGGACACGAGACACAGACCACATCCCAGGGTAGTGGAAATCTGTTTGTTTTTCTTTTCCATCCTGCACTTCTTAGAAGCCATGTGTCTTGAAACACATTTTTAAGATGCATCAGCAAAAGCTTCAAATAATGGGTTAAATTCGGTTTTCTAAAACTTCAGACTTCTTGATTTACCAGAAGCCTTAGGCAACTTGTGCTGCAACTCTTGTATGATTTCTAGAGACAGTGGGACCTCTGTTGGACCGGTACCATAGGCCTTAATAGAGAGAACTGGGATATCTCAGCTTTAATCCCTTTAATTCCACTTCCAAAATTGCTGAGGTCCTGTGTCCTTGGTTGTACCAAGAACACGGTGTCTACTATCTCTTCAACAGCACTGCTGTTGTGTTTTGTGTTTTCATAGCTGAATAATAAACTGAGTAAATGGTGTCAGTGATAGTTCATGTTAACGAGCCCTGGCAAGCACCTTACCAACCTGCAGGCTGTATGCAGTCTGCCAGCACAAGGGAGTGACCAAGTGGTGACATGTTTTCTTACTTTTTAGGCTCAGCTCGCCCCGTGTCAGTGCAGCAGGAGTGCTGTACCCCATGTCCCGAGTGAGTTCAGGTGATATTGCAGACTCCCACAAGCAGCAGTGTGAAGATTGTCATAGAGCCGAGTTTGCAGGTAGCAGCACTAGCATGGAGCTGCCCAGAGGCTGGAAATTTCATGGGTGGTGCCCACGTGGAGAACAAGTTCTCCGGGTGCTTTCCTTGGTGCTGCGCTACATCTGTGCAATGGGATGGAATGAGAACTGCTGCCTGTAGCTGTCGTGGAGCAGCCCTTCCCAACAGGGAATGCTGTTGGATTAGTTCATTCTTCCCATTTTGTCACTTGAGCCAGTGGAGCCCTGCCACTGATCTGTTTTCCTTGATGTGCTCTTAGAGTAGTTGCTAGCTTTAGTTAGTGATGTGTGTGTTCCATTTAGGATGCTTAATATGTTGTTTTCTTTTTAAAATTGTTTCTGTAGAGCATGAAGACTTTTTAACAGTAGCAGAGTCTCTGAAGAAAGAGTTTGACAGCCCGGAAACCTCAGATCTAAAGTTCCGTGTGGATGGAAAGTACATCTATGTCCACAAAGCTGTTCTGAAAATCAGGTAGTGGTCATGTTCTGCAGCTCTTATTTGTGCAGAATAACCTCTTATATCACATCTTAGGGGGAGAAAAAAAGTAAGGGGTAGGGTGGGACCCCTTACCCTGTGATGTGTAGCATCTGTGTATCCATAATCACTTTAAATGAAGTGACTATAAAAGGAGCGGTCCACATTCGTTTTTCACTGAGCCTGTTTGTTGTTCCCAGGATAATAAATTCTGTTAAGTTGGTCTGATTGCAAATATATACACAGATGTTTCTGTAGCATAGACAAAATAAGAGTTTTATCTTAATGCATAACAAAGTCCATAGTTTAAGGAATGAAATGTCTGTGATGGGGTATGGTAAAAATCTGTGAATATGACAGTGCCCCAAATATGTATTTTAGGGGGGCTGTAATGTAACATTCATGTGCTTGTATAACAGTGTTCCAGATGATGTCTTTGTCTCCTAGGTGTGAACACTTCAGAACAATGTTCCAGTCATACTGGAATGAGGATATGAAGGAAGTGATAGAAATAGACCAGTTTTCTTATCCTGTGTATCGTGCCTTTCTTGAGTACTTGTATACAGACAGTGTTGACCTTCCGCCTGAAGATGCAATAGGTATTGCTTACAGTCCAATTATATTAGAAAGCAGCATCCAGAAAAACTGAGACAGGGGATGCAGAATAAGTGTATAAACACAGGCTTCTAGTCTAGCCTATAATGCATTTTACTGGTGATTAATTAAGCTGTCTTTAAAAGACTCTTGTAGCAAACTTAATACAGCAAAAGTGGTGCACATTTAGAAATAAACTATGAGCAACTTTTTCAAGTTTGGCAGAGAAACTACTTCTCTGGGTTAAAATACTTACATATTTAAATTGAGTCAATTATTGTTTGACATAATTATCAAATAATTTCAGTAAATCTAATGGAAAAACTTGTACAGCAGAGCAATTACAGCAAGATGTAATTCAAGCCCATATTTTGATATCAGTAGTGTTTTATTCATGTTGTGGTGCCTGTTTTGTGACACTGTTGCAAGCATTAGGTATGCAGATCAGAGGAACAGCTCTCATGCTTACACAGATTAACAGGATTGCAGTGCGAGGTTATAAAAGGCCTTTCTTTGTGTGTGGTGTACATTTTCTGAGTAGTGACCTGCTTGCGAAAATCACATTATAGAGATTCAGAGCTTTGCACACAGAATACAGATGCAGTCTGTACCCTGGGAGCATAAATTGTTGCTGAAAGAGCAGAGATCATTATGTCTAACTAATACAGTGGTGTTTTAATTGCAGGGCTTTTGGATTTGGCTACTTCGTACTGTGAAAACAGACTGAAAAAACTGTGTCAGCACATCATCAAGAGAGGAATTACTGTGGAAAATGCATTTTCATTGCTCTCTGCTGCTGTGAGATATGATGCAGAGGTAAACTTCTAAAGTCCAGTTTCTTAAATAGGTGGCTGGTTTCTGACTTAAACTATGGAGAAAGGCAGCCAGTTACATTTTCATATAAGCTCTCTCACTCGCTGTCAGATAATGCTATTTGCCACTTTCAGAATTTGAGAATGTTGGACTTCTGAAAACTGTATTTGCCATGAGAGATGTATCTTAATTTTTCCCCGTAAACCAGTTCTGAGAAGGTGAGCTAGTACACAGATATTTCTGAGGATAAAAACACTAACTCTGAAACGAAACAAGGGAAGGGTTTAAATACCACGGAAAACACTATGAAAAGCAGACTTGTAAGCCTTCAAGTTACTTATTTGTAAGGCTGTGTGTTGTGTGTGATGACATACGATGGTAGGTTGGGGATTGGGTGCATTTGGCTTTTTTTTTTTTTGGTTGGTGGGATGTTTTTTTGTTGGGTTTTTTTGTTTTGTTTAGCTACAGTCAAATACAGTTCCAGTTTTCTCTGTCTGCTAATGACGTGTCAAACTAAGAACTGCTTCATGGGCCTTACAAATGTTGAAGAGGGAGGAACAGTGTGCGGAAAGCGGGGGGAAGGCTGGTGAAACTTCCCTACTGTGTGATGTCTGACTTCACTACTAGACCCCTAACATGCAGCTTTGAAAACTAATGGGGAAGCATGCCAGGGCTTGCTTTGGCTATTTGTGTTCAGTGCAGTATCTGTGCATTGTGTTGGCAACTTTAAAAACCAACCATTGGTTGGTTTTTAACTTGCTACGTATGCTTATAAAGCAGTTTTTTGGTACTCAGTAAATCAACTCATTGCTTTTTCTTGTATTCAATATCAAGCAAATGGCATGCAGGTTGCCCTAACTTATTTCAGAGTCTTGCAGTGTGTTGCTTGTTTGATATATCTTACCCAAAGGGCTGTGTTAGTGTCTGTTGTGCCTTAAGCTCTACTGTGAATAATGATGTCTTTGGTGGGAGTTCATCAAAAGTAGAAGATTTGCATACTTTAGCCTCAAGATTGTTTGCAGGACAGATCTTCAGTTTGTGATTGATTCTGCTTGTAAAGGATATAAGAAATCCAGTTACTATGCTTTGTCTGTACCTCACTAGCTAAATGAAATTAAAAATCAAGTGAAAAGTATAGACCTAAATACTGCTTTCAGGAGAGAATGGGTGACCCTGAGGAGTTGGGCTTTTATAAAAAAGCTGGTTTTACATGCTGTAATGTTAGCTGGGGACTTGAAATTGCTTGAGCGATGTAGTTTATTCAAGGGAGTGTGGGCCTGGAAGACAACAGTTAAAAGAAGCTGCTTCACTGATTTTAAAATACCTCCATGACGTGAAACTCTCCTACACTTTCTTTTGGTGACTGACTGAAGTGACTATCATTAGGTCAGGGCTGGCTTTTAAAATAATCCTTAGCTGTGCCTTTATTCACCTAAGTCTATATTAAGTACAGTTTGCTGGGAGTGCATTCATCTGCAAATGAATTTCAGCCTTTTTTTTAATACAGAACTTTAAATTTTCCAGAGTTACTTACTAATACTACAATAATTCTGTTTATTGTATGCTTCTGTTGCATTGACTTGGAATATGAATTTTTTTAATAAAGCAGTGCAAAATATTCTAATGTGTATGATGTAATTTTCTTTAAAATGCTAGTTAATTCTGTTATTTAAAAAAAAATACAAAACATCAGTGTTCAGTTCTAATAAGCTTGTCTTTTTTTGTTGCACAGATGCCACACAAGTCAAGATCTGCAGCTTCAGAATGCCTGGTTTTAGGCCAGGATATATTTTTATATTATTGTTGTGTCAAGAACTCCCACTAGCACACACAGTTGCTGTAGCTTTCAGTATTGACCTTAAGTGAAAACATGATTAGTCTTTCATACCTCATGTGGCTTAAAGAGCTCTGCAAATTTGTTATGCCTTCCTGCAGTGCCCAGTCTGCTGAGCAGCTGAGGAGGGGTGTGTTCTCACATACAGAGTACTGGTCCTACAAATGTTTAATAAAGAAATGGGAACAGTGTGGGGAATTGCCCTTTTGTAAGGGCTGCAGTGTCCTCCTTATAACAGCTTAGATCTGCATCACAGAGTAGATTCCTTCTCAAAAGAGGTCTTGGAAATATTCAGCCTGAGTGGGAAGTGTCCTGTGGTCAACCTTATATTGACAGTGACTTGTGTTAAGACATCCTTTTGGTCTGACATCACATGGGTGCACTTACGGTTGTGAGGCTTTTTGCCACGTAACTTCAAGGCTCAAGTTAAGCCCTTAGCTAAGCGGGAGGTCAAGCAACCCTACAGAAACATTTGAGTTTATATTATGGAATGAAAGAGTTGAATTTTTTCTTCATCCACAGTCTTCATTATATATCATTACCCTGAGATCTTCTATTTGTATTGGAGTTTAATAGCTGTTACTGAATGCAGATGAAAATCTTCAAGTGGGAGAACTTAAAATATATATTGCTCAAAACAGCTGATTTTTTTGACTGCACTATATAGTAAGAACCAGATTTTGGTTACTTCCCCTTCTAACTGCATTTACATAGTGACATGGATGGGTAGAATTATTATTTTCTGTTGCATTTATGTAGTGACTGTTTGGGGAGCAAACCATTGAGAGCCACTGGGTTAATGTTTGTCCAGTTCTCTGCAAAAATAAAGCATATATGGGCACTTGTGACTGAGTGAAATTTTCTGTGATGAAAACAAAGAGAATAACACTTTTTTTTTTTTTTTTTCCCTGTTTAGGACCTAGAGGAATTCTGCTTTAAGTTTTGTGTCAATCATTTGACAGAAGTGACACAAACTACAGCATTTTGGCAAATGGATGGTCCACTGCTAAAGGAATTCATTGCTAAAGCCAGTAAATGTGGAGCCTTTAAGAACTGACATGAGGCTGTAAGTTACGGTGCTGGTAGGGAGGTTTTTTGCAGTTACAGGAGGATGCCATAACTGTACGGGTACAGCAGCCATTACGTGGTCTCTTGCACCAGAAGACGCGAAAGGCCACTGTGAAAACAAATGTTTTCAGTGCTCCAGAGTGAACTGATGTAAAAATGTCAAGCAAAATATTCACCTTCATTTAACCAAGTTGGATGGTGGAACCAGCTCAAGATTTGAGACAGGAAATGCTGTGGTATGCAAAGGATACTGGCCGGTGTTACGGACTTACCTTTCTAGCCTAGGAAATCTCAGTTCTAGCACTGCCTGCTCCTCTGTTCAGTTTACGTTTTGGGGTCGGAGCCACTGAATGATGTCACTTAAATCATTTAACTCCCTGGGATTATAGAGAAGCAAATGGCATGGTTATTTCTTACTGCATTTGCATGATGTTGAATGAATTGACCATTTGCTGTGTGTAATTAACCAAGTGTATCCAGTGCTTAAAGTGTGCAAAAATAATGTATCCTCAAAGCCTAGGCAAGTGACTTTGAGGAAAGGAGTTACTAGCAAAACTAATTGGGAGTAAATCTCTATATTTGGGTATATTTTAATATAAGTTGTAATATGTACTTTGTGTAATCTGTTCAAGCAATATTTATAATGCTTAATGGAAATAATTCCCTCTTGAGTGACTTCAGATTACATTGTTTCCCTCAGAGGGGAAGGGATATACTGTACTGAAAGTTGGGTGGGGTTTTGCTTTTAAATACTGTCTAAATTTAAACTACATGTAATAAAATTTAATTTTTTTTGTACCTGTTCACTAGCAAACTAATTTAGACTTTGAAGAATGTTGCAAGCTTTTTGTGTTACATACTGTATAAATTGCTTTATTTTAAAAAAACCCACAAACATAAACCCAAGAAAACAACAAAGGAAAACTCCCCAACAAACAAAAACCATAGCTAAACTAACCCTTCATGCTATGTTACTGAATCTTGCTGATTTCACTGTAGTTGACAATACCTGTGATTTTGATTTCAGAATTGAGCAAATTTGTTTGTAGGCTCTAATTTAGACCTCAGTGATTGCAATCTATGGATCTGATTTTTTTCATTGTCATCCATATGTGACTGTAACCCTACAGCAGGTATGTATGGACATACACACCTACTATTCTGATCGTGTATTATTAGTAACAGAGCTCCAAGTTAATGCACTTTTGTTTTAGGGGGGCGTTTTCTAGGCAGAATTGCTCTGAGTGGCACTTGAGTCCTGGGGTTGGGCAGTAAGCTGGTGGTGTTTCTAGGCCCAGACAGGCAGCAGGCCTGAAGTGTATAAGCAATTAAAATTACTAGTATTTTGTTCTATGGGGCACAGCTGATAGTTCAAGAGCTGTTTTGAACGTTGTTCTGTGCTTATTGATACCCACTGTCCTACAGAACAAGCTCCCATCAGGAATTCTGAATGGTCAGGGGCAGAGTACAGCTGTTGTAACAGGATGTTACACTTCTCATGAAACCATCAGGACAGTGGAACACTAGTGCTGCTCTGCTTCCTACTGAGGCATGGGGTGGTTACAGCAGGGCCTGACACTGTTCCCCTCCTTGGTCACATCCTATGCAGCAGGGGGGGCAGTGAGCACAACTCCATACATAGCTTTTTTAAAAAATGTTTTATTTTGTGAACTTCACCTTTTGTAGCTAAACAATGCTTTTCTGTATTCAAACAACTTTTTAAAGGCAAAACACAGGGAAGTTGGATCCTTTCGTAATGGAGAAAGGAAGACACAGACCACTGTTTGATCCCTTTGACATTGTACATATTCTGAGGATAATGCCCAACTGTTTTTGGTCTGGCTGTAAACACTGTATTGCCACTGCCATTACAGCAGAACTAGTTACACACTGACCAGTCAAACAAGAATAACTTGAGTTTTTTAATTCAAGTCCTGTTCAACATTCAAAAGGCTTCCTTAAGTGCAAGTTCTGCTCATTTATCTTCTTTGGAAAGCCAAAGCACCAATATGATCCTGAAAACATCACTGTCTAGACACAGACAGTGCAGCAGCTATGGCACAGTCAGGAGAGGGCTCCACAGTTAAAGTGACTTTAACAAGTGTTCTGTTGCATCTGATGTTCCCTTGTCTTGAAGCAAAAAGTCTTCACTGGAGGGTTTAAAAAAGCTAAATTTAGCGTATAACACTGAAGTACTACACAGTAAGGTTTGAAGACGAAGATTTGAAAATTTTAAGAACTTAAAATTATTGCACCATTGAGGTATAAAAATGAGTATGTGACCCAGTTCTTGTTTATGTCCCTGTCTTGGGAGCGGGAACTTACTTAGACATGAACCAGATGTGCTCTAGGGTTTCTATCATTAGAAAATCCTAAATATTGACATGATTACAGACAGACTTAAGCGTTATTCAGACATCATACTAGATGTACTGGCTGTGCTCTCTGGGGTAGGAAGGACTTCTTTTAAGTCCTGCAGTAGCTCTATCTTGTGATCCAGTCTTTTTCTGTTTTCTAGAAGTTCTTGTATTTTTTCTTCTGTTCCTATTACAAAAAAGAAAAGGATAAAAAAGCCTTTATTCATACATAACTATTTATTTAATTTAAAATACATGTTACATATGCATAAACACTGCAGAGGCTACAAATGCTTAGTTTAAACTACAATCCTGTGCCTTTCTTCAGCAACATCTTTAACCCACCACTCTGTACGCTTGGGCTCTTCATGAAAAGCTGGACCATGTGTTGGAAGGAAGAGCCCAACTGATACATCAAAGAAAGCACAAAGTAGTGTTTCCATACTTTGTCATCCACCTAACAAAATCCATAATGTAGCTGGTTTTGAGATTAAATTTAAACCATCACATCATATGTAAAAATTATTAGTTTAGTTACTAACCCAGTGCCAACTGGCATATGAACTTTAACAATTCCCTTTTCAGATTTCATTTCTATGGGAAAAAGATGCATTTTAAATCTTTAAAGATAACATCTCTGAATTACAGTCTTAACGTAAATTTACTAGCAGATTTTAGCATACGAGACAATTAAACCTAAAAAGAGATGATTTGGACAACTGCATTCAACGGCTCTATGCTCAAAACTACAACTTGAGCATTTAATTCAGCAGAATTGTTATTGACAGTACCCTGATGGGATTAACCAAGGTGTTTACCTTATTTGCAAAGCTCTGCCTGACTGCATTTCTGCTTCTCTCTGTTGCTTCCATTTTCCTAATGTTAAAGATTATTGAAGTCAGTGAGATCTTGGTAACAGGCCTTGCCAGTATTCAGCAGCATTACCAAACCTTACAGTGTTAATTGCAAGTTTTAAATGAAGCACCTGCTTTGTTCAGTTAACAAGACACATAGAGGTGTTGGGGACCTCTGAGCAGCAAGGTTGGTCTGTGAACAACAAATGAGTTTCTCTCAGTGTGTGAGAATGTCAGAGTTCACATTCTGGTAAGAAGGAAAAGACATTTTATACAAACTGAAAATATTTTTTTTTTTTGGGGGAAAGAGGATATCTGCAGATGTTTATCCCATGACATCTGGAATTACAGAACCTTAACTGATTAAAAAAAAAGAAAAAAGCAAAGCACCTTTGGCCTTCCACCTCCCTGCTGCTTCTTCCTCCGCAGTAGAAAGCCCATAACTGCTGCTGTCTGTGCATGTACGCGGAAGATTATGTACGTGCATGTTTTTAAGTACATTACCCAGAGTTGGGTGTGGGTGTTGGAAACAGGCTCCAGAATGATGGTGGTGCCTGCTGCCCATGGAAAATTCTGGGTAGCAGATCATTGGTGCCCCATGCTTGCTCTGACTGAAGAGAAGCAGATGGCTCCTTCTCTCTGCAGTCAGGTGACATCAATATTTGACAGCACTTCCCCCTGCTGCCCCCCAAACCCTGTGCCTGCCCCTTCACAGTGTTTAACAGCTCAACAGTAGACAAATCCACAATGGAAACAGTCCCCTTCACTGCAGGGGCGGGGGGCAGGCAGCCTTCCATGTGGTACCAAGCCCATGCGGTCACAAGAACTAGCAGGCACATACTTGAAGAAAAAGTTGGACATATGCAAGTGAAAGCTGGAAAAAAACCCCCTCTTAGAGACTATTTGGATATGAATTAAAGAATTATGAGAAGTAAACAAAACAGCTTGGTTAGAGCATGGTGCTAGTAATGCCAAAGTTGCAGGTTCAATCCCCATAGGGGCTGTTCACTTAAGAGTTGGACTCAGTAATCCTCGTGGGTCCCTTCCAACTAAGAATGTTCTGTGAGGATGTATTCAGCATTTGGGTGATCTACAGATGGAAGACCTACAGCTCAGACATACAGCTCAGTTTCTCTTCTGCCAAAAGGATGTGGCAGAAATAGAAATAGCCCAGAGAAAGATGTCAGGGATGGGAATGACTGGCCTATGGCAGTGCTTCCACAGGGAGGCAGAAACAGATTAGGAACCTTCTACCTCATAGAGGAAATGACCTAAAGGGAAAGAACATGTATTTCTGTAAAATCAGGAATGGCCTGAGGAACATGGGCCTGGAAGGACTGCCCTTGATCTTCTGTAAGACAAGTGCTGTGGACTCTCAGTGGAGGAACTGCATAACAGTTTTAAAATTAAGGATCATGGCCTTGTCTGTGCAACTGAATTGCAGAATTTGCTGCTACACCCCCCCTAAAAACAAATGCTACCAAGTTGCTCAAAAGCTACTGGACAGACGGCTGACCAGCAAAGAGGAAATGGAAGCTGATGGAGAGGTATCTTCCCAAGCAGGATGCACAACAGAACTGAAAGCAAAACTAAAGGAAGTCACTTTTCCTTGGAGAAGAGGACAAGGACCTCCAATCTAGAAATTTGAAACTGCTCCTGAGGTGATAGCACATCCCGTATGGAAAGTTTTACAAGCAGACAAGTTTGCAGTAAAGCTGCATGCTGCAAGAGAACTGTGTATCCTTGCATATAAAAGGGATTTAAAATAGCAGTATCAACAGTTACAGTTCAGAGTAACCCTGCTGTGCTGACACGTAAGGCTTTAGAACAGGGTTTGCATGATAATGCAACAAATGAAAAAAATAAAATGCAAAAACGGATTGAAGGTAAGGCATGTCAGATGACCCAAAATCATCAGCTCCAGGAAAATATCAAAGAAGACACAGTATTTATATTAGTCTTACTTTATTTCTTCCTTGACTTAGTACATCACCACAGAGACTCCCTATCTAGAGCTTGTAAGGCAGGTGACAACAACAGAAAACCCAAACCAAACAAAAAAAACCCCTGGTGATATTCTTCCCTCCTTACAGTCCCATTTTCATTCCTTTCTCACTGGTTCATTTTAAGAGCTCCTCTTCAATCAGTTTTGGAACCAGCCTTGATGTGTGTTTTCATTACTGACCTTGAAATCGAAAGGAGGACAGTGGCATCAGAAAAGAAGATTGTGTGGTACAGGAAGAACTGAGCTGCCCGAATCATGGGGAACTGGGAGAGGGGACAACTTGTACCCACAAGAATCACATGACTGTGTGCACGTAGGTGCCAATATCAAGAAATTTTCCTGCAAGCTGAGAAGAAAGTGAAATAATTGATGCAGCTGTGAAAGAAACAAGTACAATCCAAGGTTGTGTCACATGAGGAATTCCGATCTGGGATGTTTTAATGCCCTCAGACATTCTGTCTGACACTGGCAGAACCTTGTGTCAGACAACTGCAACAACCAGACACTCCTACTGCTGAAAAGGGGATTTAAGTGCAAGGACAGAAGACTAAAGGGAGGAGCCTGGCTTTTTCAGTCAAGTGAAGGGAAAACAGCAAACATTGCCTTCACACACTGAACCTCAGTGTTAGCTAATTAAAGCCCCTTTCACTGTAATAAATTAAAGCAAAAGTCAGAACAAGGCTGCTAACTCAGAGAGAGCAAGAGTTAATCGGAGCAAGAGACTCACCTGTCTGAAAAAGTTTTAGCCTTGTTGCTTAAATCAGCCCTAGAGTTTCCTTCCACACTGGTCATCCCAAGCAACCACTCCTGCCCTTGTTTCCACTTCACTCTGAGCATTCTCATCTTGTTTTTCAAAGCATGTTAGAATGGCCACCAGGCCCAGGGTAAGTTCTGCTAGTGCTTGGCTGCTGTGTTTCAGTTAAAGGTATTAGTCTGAACACCTGTCAGGCAGCAGCAGAGCTATAACACAGGCAAGCTACTGAAGAGAGGCCACAGAGAAGGAACCAAAATAACCTGCAGGAGAGGGGAGTTCCCCTGGGGCAGAGACCCTTTGGTCTTTTAAAGCTGTGGAACTGAGTTGCCTGCCCCCTTCAGCAAAATTGGCATACTGTACTTCTAAAGATTCAGGTAGCAATGGCTTTTATTCAAGAGTTTACATAATATTGAAAAAAAAAAGTTCCTTGGGATTTTCATTTTAAATTATCATTTTATCAAAATTCTCAGAAGAATAGCTTCAATGCCAAAACCCAGACCAACTGCTACTGTTCTAACAGCTTTTCTGCACGTACCTGAATGAATATTTGTCAGTATATTTTCAAACAGTCCACAGTCAAACAGTGCCATTACTGTCTCTTCATATTCTGGGGAAAGAGATAATTTGATTTAATATTACCGAGTAAAGGTTTACGGAGCCCTACATTAGAAATAACACAAAACAGTAGTTAGTTATTTTCCATCATACTGATTGCTTGAGGTTTTAAGATGTCTTCCTTCTCATACAACCTATATTGAGAAAGAAGGATCAAGTTGTCAATTCTACTTTCTTTTTAGTTCTCTACAGAAAATAATTCCCTTTTTGGGTCTGCACCACATGAACAGTCCATTTAAAAAAGAGCAATATACTTAAGTCATATTCCATTCCATTGTGTCAGGACTGTGTGAGGGCAGGGCTGACCGTACCAATTTCCCCTGACTGATCCTGTGACGTGTGGCACAGAGCTATTCCTGTTCAGTGTTAAAAACCATCCAAGAATTATGTGTCAGCAAAATTCGAAATGCTCACAGAGTTCAGCTGACCATTAAGAGGTTTCCTTCGTGATGCAGACTCTGAATCTCTAATGTGTCCTGGACTTCATAGCTGCTTCCAACAGCTGCTGTCATATCACACACAAGCTGCTTGTGAAGGAAGGCATAGCTAGGTGGGAAATTTCACTTTCCATGCATGTGCTTCAGTTACTTTGCATAAAATAGCATTCTTTATGCAAAGGTATTACTCATAACTTTGTAAAACTGACAGGACAATAGGAGAGGAAGGTTTGAAATTTTATTTAACGGTGTTGTGGACAAAGCAACATTAAACTGGAATTCCCCAAGAACAATGTACTTCATACAAGCTGATAAACTGATGAAAACCCCAGGTAGGCACTAAGAGCTGACAGTTTAGTTGTAACAAATCAGTCAAAGACTTAAAATATACATACTCAGAGATTTTTCACTCAGAAGAGAGTGCTGATATTAACAGACAGCTGGTCCCTCTGTGAAGCTGTAAGAGCAACACAGACTTACAATCCAAATAAAACCTTCCAGTTCTCTTCAGGACCTCTCTCTTTTTCAGTGCCTGGGAGAAGAGGCCACTCTGAGCCTTCCTATGTTTATGCCAGTGGGTAAAAGGTGGCTTCAAAAATTCAAGTCAGAAGGTCTCACTAGAGCATGCTCAGTTGGCAGCTCTTATATAATGTTGAGAAAAGTTCCTTGGAATTTTAATTTTAAACATTTAAAAGGGAAGGTCATTCTCAACCCACTGCACAGCTGCAGAAATAAGACAGGATTATATTTAGCACTACAGTATCCCCAGGAAGGTGGCCCAGGGCCAAGTACCTGGCATTCAGATCCACATTTCTGCTTTGAGAGCAGAGTCCCCCATGGGTCTCCATACCTGTTTCTGAAGTGTTGTCATCCATTAGTTTTTCCTGTGCCAGGTGAAGTGTGTCCAGCATTTCTTCAAATATGTCATCTAGAAGCCCAGCCTGTTTGCATTTCCTTACAATGTCTATCTGGACTGTTAAAACACAAAAACACACTCATACAAGTGATCTGTAAAGTGGGCTTTATTCCCTGTCTTCAGAAACTAAAACTAAAACTTTTTGGTGAAAAACCTCTCTCTGGTAGCAAATATTTTTGCAAATCTCTGGCTCCTCCAGCTACCCATGCAGCCCTTTTCAATGGGAACAAAAAAGCGGTCTGGCAAATGTAAGCACTATGCTGGGTGTAAAATTCCCTAAGCTCTAGGTTTAGCTTCGTTCATCAAAAGCAAATATCTCAGTAACTCTAAATGTACCATTCCTAAAGACTCCTGGAACTCTCCAGTACAGGAAAGCAAGTGATTTGTCTTGCTTGTCCTTCTTCCAATCCTTAGGACCACACCAGAAAACAGTGCAAGAAGTGAATCAGTATTGGATTTAGTAATAATTAAGGCTACTTTTACTCCAAATGATCCAGGCATTAAACTTGTTTATTACAGCCCATTTTATAGACCTACTTTGTCAGATTTGGACTGCTAGAGAAATAACTGTCTATTTTTAATTCATCTGGGAGCAGCAGGTCAGCAACAAGTCTCAGTAATGAGGAATGGGCTGTTCAAAAGGAAAGAGCTATCGGACAGTTCACAGAAGTCTGCCAGTCTCCATTAAAAACACTATGTTTTACTGGAGACATTTGTGAGAAAAGAAACGTCATCTCACTTACATGTGATGCCCTACAAGTATTTCAGGATTCTTTACAGATTCCCTGTTCTTTACAGTGATAGTAGAAATTCAGAAAAAAGCACTAGGCAGCCACCTGAAATACCATGCCCATACACTAAGCATATCCACAGGGAGGTGAATAATCACCACTAGCACCTTCCAAACTTCCAGGTGACAGCAGAATCCCGACAAGCAGGAGCTTCAGGGTAACATGAAAAGCGGGGCACTGAAGGACGGGTCCTGTGGTCCATTTCACTGTTGTAATATCCTATTTATGCAGTAAAATGCTATATTGTGTTAAGCACCCTATGTACACCCAGGCTTCAAAAGGTAAGATATGCTGCCCCCACATCTCACAGCACCTCCTCAGCTAACCCTCTCCAGAGCACCACCATGCTGAACTCACCTCTCTCCTTCAGGAGGGGCTCAGGACAAGGAGACTAAAGTGAAGGAGGACAGGTTCCCTTTTAAATTTAGCTGCACTCATACGGAGGAGGGAGGTCAGGCAGAGGCACCCCCATTTGCAGGAGACACAGAGCTGAACGCAGCAGCCAGAACGGGGGCATTCCCAGGTGAATCACCAGCTCACATCACACAGCAAGTCTCACTCAGCCAAACCACAGACATTTGTTTGCTCCACAGTCATTCTGCAAATCAGACTTCCGCTGCCATGCCAGAGCTTGGACAGTCACTCATCTCAGGAGAACAATAAAGGTACATTTGCAGCATCACTGCTACCAGCTATCTCCAAGCTCTGGACTTCAACATAATAGATCATAATACCTCCTAGTTGCTCTATAAAGTCAGTCTCACCTTTATGCCTGTTGTTTTTTCTTTTTAGTGTTTGGAAATGGTTTTCTTCTGCTTTCTCTTCTGTTTTCTGTAAGACAATCAAAACAATATATTTTTACATCATAGTAACATTTACTGATGTTTTCATTACCAGAAAGATAGAAAGCAGCCTGCATTTCTGTGAATACAGTCAGCTTTTCTGCACAGCTAGCGATATTCCTCTTCAGACATTCAATTTTTAAAATGGAAGCAATAAGCAAAAACACTAAGAAAAGCCCAACACTTGGAACACCACCCTCCTTAATCACTCCATTTGCAAATAGCAGAAAAGTTAACAAATGTCTATTGCTAACTCCCAGGGCAGATGATGTTTAGCTCCCTAAACCTGATGTAATGCTGGGAACGATTTGGAAAAGGGGAATGTATTCCTTTGGATAGGATGCAGTCATTCTCTCCTGTTTCACGTCATACCACAGGACTGTGAACAATTCTTCAGTTCTGTCCCAAAACTCCACCACTGTAAATGTGCATTGCTTACACAGTGGTAAACAATTTATCCCACAGTGATAAATCCTGGAACCCCTCACCTTTTTATTTGCAGTGTTTGTATTGATTTCCAAGATCACTAGCATGGGAGAAGACCAGAAACAGAGCAATACTGTGAGTAACTGGTCAAACAAATCTCAGTTATAATACCAGCTGAGAAATTCTTGGAGAAAAATAACCAACCCTTCTGACAGTACTACATAAATGCTGAAAAGATCATCCACATCCCCTCATATGAACTCCCTTTAATCTCAAGACCTGGGAAAGGCAGACTATTTTCCCCATGGAAAGCTGGACACCAATTCCTCTAGAAAGAGAAAATCCCAACCCCTCCAAATGTCAAAGAGAATTCCTACGCACACTTCTGTAGAGCCAAGAAAATCACCTCAAAACTTAAAAGAAGCTCTATTTACAGGTTTTCTAACAGCAGCCTGTAAAACAATTCCCCCTGCAACCAGAGGGATGTTTGCTTGATAGCTTCAAACCCTTGGGAAGGCCATCTGCAGAGTCCAGAACTGCCTGATCTGCAATGAAAGTCTGCCAGGCTTACCATGAGCACAGTGTGCTCACACAAACAAGTGCAGGTTTAAAAGACCGACTGACTCATCAAAAGCAGTTTTTCGTGGAAGCCGTGTCAAGCCCTAAGCAAACCCGAGGGGCATTGTACTTCCAAAGAAATGGAGCCCCCAAAGGGAAGCTCTTTCTGCCCATGCCAGGATCACAGCCACCAAGTCAGCCTGGTTTGGAGGGTCCTACTGCATTTGTAGTGTAATTGCCACATTACACAAGGGCAATGCCAGCTCTGCCTGAAGCAGCTTCAAATGCAAACAGTTTTGGTTTGACGGAATGGCAAGATCCAAACAAGGCAGCTGTAAAGGACAAGCAAACTGTTTCTGTGAGGAAGTCTTTCTCTGAATACACAGTCAAAATACTTCACTAAATAAGTCCTTTGCTGTAGCAGATGTGGGTTCCTGTTTTAGACTGCTGAAATTCAGAATTACCATTTCTTCTGTGATGTCAGGAGATGTCAATGTATATCTTCTCTTCTTATTGGCTGCACCTAGGAATCAATAAACAACAAAGAAACAAGTGCAACAACCTCAGACTGATGACTACACATCATTCAAACTCTTTTTATCCCAAAAAGCTACTCAAGTGAGGCACTTTGGGTGGCAAGGCAAGAGTATGTTTCAGCTTCCCCAAATACCTGACATTTCAGTGGAATGCATGTTATTTCCATCTAAGAAAAATTACAACCCTGAACCATTAGGAAAACGTGCAAATCACTGTAGCATTAGAATATCACTTTACTTTTTAAACTCAGCAGATTTTTGATTGTTGCAGAGTGAACTTATTTTCCCTGGCAGCAGCACTACCTCTAGTGGTAAAAACTTCTGGCAAATTTAAAAAGATGACTTTTTTTTTTTAAGAGAATTCTTGTTTATGTTAATACACCCTCAAAATTAAGACTGCATAAAGAATTATTTTAGGTGTCCCAAAGATATGCAAATGGCATTAGGTTTTTCATTGATTTAATGACCATCCTAAAAAACCTCCAGAAGCAGTCTGACTTGTCAGTTGAATATTATTTATGCTACAAAGTGTTTTTAGTGATGTGGTATTAGATCTCTGCAAAATCATCTGCTTTCATTAGCATGCACCAGCCTCTTGTCAACAGCCTATCTGGCAGCTTTTGGAAACAGCTACAGTATCAGAGAAGGATAACTCTGGCAAGGAAGAGATGGCAGGAGCAGAGAAATCCTGAGAAGAGTTCAACCACCCAACAAAACCTGAGAGTTTTAAGTGCTGTGGGGTTATATGCTGCCTTCTGTATTTAAGTCCAGAACCTCTGGACAGCACTTTAGCAAGGTCTTTCCTGTTAGAAGTCATCCTGTCAAAAGGAATGAGGAGTCATTGTCCGAGGAGGCTGTTGAAACAAGTTTGGGCTTTGGGTACTGATGCCGTACATTTGCATTTTTCACGGCATGAAAGGAAATCATAGTCTCTGACTTGATCCAAAATAAAGCTGCATGGCCTAATTTGTGTCCAGGAGACATGGGTGTAGATACAAAGTGTTCCTTGCATGACATCTTTGACATGTGATGGGATTTTCTAAACTCTCCCTGATATTTGCCATGAGGACACCTTATACAACAAGAGGAACACAGCCCAAAGAGTAGCCCAACCTCTCCCGCCCTGCACAGCACCTGCTGCTCTCTGTCAGCCTTTACTCTGTCCACATCTAACATTTCCAGTTAAACAGATGTTGGAGCCTGTTTCCAAGCCCAAACTGCCCTCCCATGTGGAGCTGCCCTCTCCCTGTGTAGAGCTGCAAGGAGAGTTCTTGGCCCCTAAGGCATCTTATCTGCTTAATTAAACAGCAGAGCCCCAACAATTCAGCACAAGAACATTGTCTCAACAAAGAACAAGGGGATGTTCCTTGACCCTATTTTCTTGAAACTACTGGGGAAAACAGGCCTGGAGAGGCAGCTTGTGCTCCCACACAGCCCAGTGCTGGCTCTGCTTGCCCCAGAGGAACAGCTGAGTTACTTCATCCAAGTCGGATCCTGAATGTCAGAACTACCATGCAGCCAGAGCACTTCCACCCCAGCCTGTCTCCCTCACTGCCCTATGCAGACCTGCAAACACCTCAGCACAGGCATCCCCTGCCTGCTCAGATGGCCCAGACAGAGCACCTGCTACTTCAGCTGATTCACCAGCTGATTCCCCCAGCTATTCCAAGTGCCATGTGTGCATCTGAGAGCTGCTTACAAGCAAGAGACCTTTAGCTCGGGGAACAGCTACTCTATCAGACAGGTGGGAGAAGGTGATTTAGGAGGCAGGGCAGACACTGCCAACAGAATCCATTTAGCCCTCAGAGGGTCTCCAAATTAGGTGCCTCTGGAAGAACTCTAGGAGAAAACTCTGTTCTCAGGGAATATGTCATACATTGTATGTGCAACATTTGACAACACAAAGACATTAATGATATTAATGGAAGAAGTACCAGGGCGATTAAAAAGGATTTCAAGGCGCTGGGTCGATTAGTTAATGGGACAGGAGCACAGGTGGTGTTTGCCTCAGTTCCTGCAGTAGCAGGGATGAACGAGGAGAGGACTAGGAAAACTCATCTTATTGGTTTTTTTGACCATGGGGCAAATTCCATGGTACCTAGTCTCCTCAAATCAGATGGGCTTCATCTATCTAGGAAGGGCAAAAGGACTCTAGGCCATAAGTTGGCAGGGCTGATCAGGAGGGCTTTAAACTAGGTTTGAAGGGGGAAGGGATTGAAACCAGGCTCTCCAGAGAGGAGCATAAGGGTGGAAAGCCCGAGTTAAGGGTGAAATCAGCAGCCCAGCTGAAATGCATGTACACCAATGCACACAGCATGGGTAACAAATAAGAGGAACTGGAAGCCATCGTGCAGCAGGAAAACTGTGATGTAGTCGCCATCACGGAAATGTGGTGGGATGACTTGCATGACTGGAGTGCTGCCATGGGTGGCTACAAGCTCTTCAGAAGGGACAGACAAGGTAGGAGAGGTGGAGGGGTGGCTCTATATGTTACAGAGTCTCTTGACTCTGTGGAACTTGAAGTCAGTAACAACAAGGCTGAGTGCCTGCAGATCAGAACCAGGAGGAAGGCCAACAAGGCTGACATCCTAGTGGGAGTCTGTTACAGACCACAGAAGCAGGATGATGAGGGTGATGAATTATTCTGCAAGCAGCTGGCAGATGTATCAAAATTGCCAGGCTTGTTCTCGTGGGTGACTTCAACCTGCCGGATGTCTGCTGGGAACTCCACACAGCGAAGAGGCAGTCTAGGAGATTCCTAGAGTGTATAGAGGATAATTTCCTGCTCCAGTTGGTAAATGAGCCTACCAGGGATGAGGCCCTGCTAGATCTTCTGTTCACAAACAGAGAGGGGCTGGTGGGAGATGTGGTGGTTGGAGGCCATCTGGGGCACAGTGACCATGAAATAATAGAGTTTTCAATGCTCAGGGATGCAAGGAGGGCCATCAATAAAACCTCTACACTGGACTTCCAGAGGGCAGATTTTGGCCTATTTGGAAGATTAATTCAGTGTACCCTGGGAAACAACCCTTGAAAACAAGGGGGTCCAGGACGGATGGACACGCTTCAAGAAGGAAGTCTTGAAAGCACAGGAGAAGGCTGTCCCAGTGTGCCAAAAGGCAAGCCAGCAGGGAAGATGACCGGTCTGGCTGAACAGGGAGATTTTGAAGGAAATTAGGGTAAAGAAGAGAGCCTACCGACTATGGAAAAAAGGGCTGGCTACTCAGGAAGAGTTTAGGAATATAGTTAGGTCATGTAGAAAGAAAACTAGAGACACGAAGGCACAACTTGAACTTAATCTTGCCACTTCTGTGAAGGATAACAAGAAGTCCTTCTACAGATACATCAATAACAAGAGGGGCAAGGAAAACCTCCATTCTTTATGGGACATGGGTGGAAACATAGTTATCAAAGATGAGGAAAAGATTGAGGTATTTAACACCTTCTTTACCTCAGTTTTCAACAGTAAGACAGGTTGTCCTCAGGACAACTGGCTTCTGGAGCTTGTAGAAAGAGATAAGAATCTGAATAGTCCCCCTGTAATCCAGGAGGAAAAAGTTAGCAACCTGCTGAGCCACTTGGATCCTCACAAGTCTGTGGGACCAGATGGGACCCACCCAAGGGTGATGAGGGAGCTGGCAGAAGAGCTCGCCAAGCCGCTCTCCATCATCTACCAACAGTCCTGGCTCACTGGGGAGGTCCGAGATGATTGGAAGTTGGTGAATGTCATGTCAATCCATAAAAAGGGCTGGAAGGAGGACCCAGGAAACTCCAGGTCCATCAGCCTGACCTCAGTGCCTGGCAAGGTTATGGAGCAGATCATCCTAAGTGCAATCACACAGCACCTACAGGATGGACAAGGGATCAGACCCAGCCAGCACGGGTTTAGGAAGGGTAGGTCCTGTCTGACCAACCTGATCTCCTTTTATGATCAGGTGACCCATCTGGTGGATGAGGGGAAGGCTGTGGATGTGGTCTACCTGGACTTCAGCAAAGCCTTTGACACCGCCTCCCACAACATACTCCTGAAAAAGCTGGCAGCCCAGAATTGGACAGGGGCACTCTGTGCTGGGTTAGGAACTGGCTGGAGGGCCGGGCCCAGAGAGTGCTGGTGAACGGTGCTGCATCCAGTTGGCAGCCGGTCACTAGTGGTGTCCCCCAGGGATCAGTATTGGGCCCAGTTCTGTTTAATATCTTTATTGATGATTTAGATGAGGGTATTGAGTCCACCATTAGAAATTTGCAGATGACACTAAGTCGATCAGCTGGAAGGCAGGAGGGCTCTGCAGAGGGACCTGGATAGGTTGGAGAGTTGGGATGATTCCAACAGGATGAGGTTCAACAAGGCCAAGTGCCGAGTCCTCCACTTTGGCCACAACAACCCCAACGCAGTGCTACAGGCTGGGGACAGAGTGGTTGGAGAGCAGCCAGGCAGAGAGGGACCTGGGAGTCTGGATTAACAGGAAGCTGAACATGAGCCAGCAGTGTGCCCAGGTGGCCAAGAAGGCCAATGGCATCCTGGCCTGGATCAGGAACAGTGTGGCCAGCAGGACCCGGGAAGTGATCCTTCCCCTGTACTCAGCACTGGTGAGGCCACACCTGGAGTACTGTGTCCAGTTCTGGTCCCCTCAGTTCAGGAAGGACATTGAGGTGCTGGAGCAGGTCCAGAGAAGAGCAACAAGGCTGGTGAAGGGACTTGAGCACAAGTCCTATGAGGAGAGGCTGAGGGAGCTGGGACTGTTCAGCCTGGAGAAGAGGAGGCTCAGGAGAGACCTCATCACTCTCTGCAACTCCCTGACAGGAGGTTGTAGCCAGGTGGGGGGTTGGTCTCTTCTCCCAGGCAGCTATCAGTAAGACAAGAGGGCATGGTCTTAAGCTCTGCCAGGGGAGGTTTAGGTTAGATATTAGGAAGAAATTCTTTACAGAGAGGGTAATCAGGCATTGGAATGGGCTGCCCAGGGAAATGGTGGATTCTCCGTTCCTGGAGGTTTTTAAGATGAGATTGTATGTGGCACTTAGTGCCATGGTCTAGTAACCATGGTGGTAGTGGATCAAGGGTTGGAATTGATGACCTCGGAGGTCCCTTCCAACCCAGCTGATTCTATGATTCTATGAATGCTCACAGTCCAACTGAGCTTCACTTCAGAGCAAAGGCCAGTCTAGGACCCACTTCACTTTGAGCAGGGTTGCATGCATTAGATTAATAAAGTCCAGCTTTGGCTGGTTAATTCAGTGAGATTTCCAACTACCTCTGAATCAGCAAGGATCAAGACTGCCAAATTAAGCTGCATTTCTGCAGCACAGGAAGCAATCCTTGAACAGGTTGTATAACCCTTTTGTTACACTGAAAAAGTTCTTTGGAATCCTTCAGAATGAAAGGCTCTATTTTAGAAAGTACTGCAGTGAATACAGAAGATGCAAAAGTGAATGTTTGAACATAACTACAGCTAAAATCTCAAGGTGACCTCTTCCGTAACAGCCTCTCTTTGCTAATCAAGTGCAAACTTGTGCGTGGCTCTCCTGTCTCACGTGGACTTTACAAGCTGCCTGGGCCTACCTCCCGGAACAGAGTCAGAATAATTCCAAAAAGGATCAGGTCCATGGTGGTTTAAGTCAGTTTTGAGGGAGATTTAGGGAAGATTAAATTTAAACATTCTTCAATTAAATTTAAACATACTTCAAAAGACCTTCTTGATTTTTGTGCATCCACGTGGATCTCAACCAAACCACTCCTGCAAGATTGGAAATCCACCACTCAATATGAAGGTGGAGTAACATTTATTTTGTTCAAATGAATTACTGACTGTAGGATGCAAACTTTTAGAACAAATGAAATCAATGAAGGTGTTAAAGAAACTCACCATAGTGACTGGTCCTATTGCTTGGGTCATGTTTTGGGCAGAACACTCTAAAATTTAAGTTCAATTTTAAGAAAAAGAGAAAAAGTATTAATAAATATGTAAACAGAGTTACGCTGACTGATTTTAACAGATATTTCCCCCTCTTTTCATTAAACATAAACTGAAAGACACTTAAAAAGAATTATAAGAATTTTTGTTCAGCATTACCCACCTAAGAAGGCACCTGCTATGAAGTCACCGGCCATGCACAAGCTTGTATCTCTACTTTTAGAGCCTCACTGGACTCTCAACACCGAAGCCTTGAATGACCAGTTCCATCAGCCCACTCTGCCTGGACCCGCCCACTGTTCAAATCCCACGTCAGACACACTTCATCTGGTGTGGTGATCACTGTGTCAGAGGCAACTCTTACTGAAACGAGGTTAATGCTGCCAAGGTGAAATACCGCAGAACTAACATTCCGCTCCCTCGCCCTGCACCATCAGGCCAGGAACCTCTCCTGCCACACCTGCTCACCAGCCAGCTTGAATTTACAAGCCCTGCTCCATGTGCTGGCAGAGCTGCACAGCACCACCACATACAGCACCAGTGACTTGCTTGGAGATCTGTTGGAATGTAAGTTCTTTATGACACAGTAGAGATAAGAAGAGATCTTAGCAAGAAGCCTTGGGATCTAAACAAAAGCAAGATAAGCAAGCACACTTGTAGACTGTGGTAAATCTCTTCGTGACTTTGTTTTGCCCCATCTATCATTGTAAATTGTGATAAAGAAATGCCTGCCTATCTATTTAATGAGAAGCATCTCCCCGGGTTTCCTGGACCTTTAATCCCAGCTATGAATGGAATGTCTGTCCCTCCTTCCACAAACCCTATACATACCGAAAGTTTTAATTAATAAATGATTCAGTCTTGTACACGCAAACTGTGTCCATGCAATAATTCAACTGTTACAGAGATCTCTGTGCCCCTCCCTTCCCACTGCCTGTGCTGACAAGGTGGTTCCCAAATCCTGAGGAAGTAGGGCACCCTGTTTGAGATCCAGTAACTTAAAGCTGCTCAATCCATTCCTCAAAGGCTTTAGTAATATGCGAGAAGAGAATATTTTCACTGGTTCTAGGAGAGCAATGTGAATTCCTTGGAAGAGGCAAAATGCAACAAATATAACTGGAAATATTCCTTATCTTCTGGTTACAATAATGCGCAGAGAACATGAACCAGCTTTTATAATATGCCTTTCTTACAGAAGGATCCCAATTCACTTCTTAAGCAAAAATGCCTTATAAAGAGCATGATTTAGTTGAATTCTTCCTTACAAATCTATTTGCCAAGCCTACTGCTCAAGTCCTTGGAAGCAATTTTTAAAGGGAACTGCATTTACTAGGACATTTTTTAATTATTGTCACTCTTTTATTTTAACAAAAATAGAAGCACTGCCCTTAGAAATGCAGTCCATTTCCTTGATGAGCCAGCTTTTCTGCATGAAATGTATTTTTATGCACAAAAAAATCAGATCTAGGTATGCCTAACAACTCAATCAGAAAGCTAAGTAATGGGGACACCTTATTTACAGCCTTGAATTTCCAATATTGTCCTCTGAAGACTGCTTTTATTTCTTCCCCTCCCTTCAATTCTAGTCTTTCCCAGTTAGAAACAACCCTCCTAAGCACAAGAATATCTTATAAAGAACAGACAATATATTTTACTACTCAGGCCACTTTATTTGGAAGCACTTCCCTACTATCATTTTTGCAAGACAACATAACAAATTTACTTATTTCCCCACCTGTACTCTTACTGGCCACTTCCACAGCACTGTATGCCTTCTCTTTTTGCTGCTGCTCTATTTGTTTTGATATGCTCATCATCACAACAATGGCAACTCAGAATTTAAAAACACCAGCTCCATCTCTCTCAAAGGAATTCTCTCCCTTGATGTGCTTTTTAGTATGTCATATTTCACCACAAAAAAGTGCAGGGGCTGTCAGTCCACATTCACTGTTTTTCAAGTCCACTCTCCAATAATTTCAGGCTAGCTACAATTTTTGCCATTGATACCATGCAAAAAATCTTTAGGTTCAAATCCTTGAAGCTTGCCTCACCATCTTTTTCTAATCCAGTCCTTTCCCATCCCTTCAATACAGGTTGCTATAGTCTACTTTCCCATATTATATCTATGTAGAACACACAACTAGTCTCACAGTGACATTTTTAAGGGTCTCTCTTCCAAACCTCCAAGCTCAAACACCCACCACATCAAACTATATATTCAACCACTGCTTTACCAGTTTCTATCTAGACAGTTCCACTTATTTTTCAGCATCTTGAGAAGGTCAGTCTTCTTGAGCCCAAGTTATCCTTTCTAAAGACATATAATGAAAGCCATTTATTCTGTGATCACAGGAATATACTCCTTCATGAGCTTGGCAGACTTCCAAAGACTCTACAAGCATAAACTAAACATACCATCTTCCCTATACAGCTGGGCTTACTGCCTTGCATTTTAGACTGACAGCCCTAGTGAAGCAGCCAAGAGTGCAAGTGTTTTGATACAAAAGGACCCATCTTCCACTGCTACTAAGGACTGCAGTAGTCCATCACTTTTTGAAACAAACAGTGATTAGATGATCCCTCAGACTAATCTAAGGCTAACCTGGCCTGTGATCTCTCTGGCTTTGCACAGAAACGAACATCAGGGGTTTTATGCACCTTAGACTTTACCACAACTCCAGCATTTCAAAAGGTCCCTGGAGTCCCAATTTCTCAACCGCTTCATGTGCATCCTCCAAACAACTTGTTCAGTTTGCTAATGGCAACGCAGGCAGCCCAAGGGCAGTGGACACGAGAACTAGCATGATCAGGACAGAAACTTTACTTAGAATCCATTTAGTTGTGTTAATGCTAGTAGTGTACTTGAAATACAAGGTCCTTGGTGGGAATCAAAGTTCTCTGCTAGCATAGGGAGGGAAAATTACCAGAATTTGCCTAATGTGAACAGACCTAGAAGTACTATAGCCTACTCCGTGCTCAGACTGCATTTACTAGAGCTTCTGAACAAAAAAAAATAGAGAATTTCCATGATATTAATAATAAAAATCTTGGTCCTTGAAGACTAGCAAGGTAGTCAGTAGGGACTGACTGCCTCAGTTTTGGCCTAGTGAACTTTCAGGTATGTTACAGGCTCAAACACTAAATAGATTCCCTCCCACTGCTGTGAAGTTTTCATGTGAAAGAAAAATGTTTCCCCCAGTGCTTGCAAACGGAGGATCAAGCATCACTTTAAGAGAGAAGAAAACACCTCCTTTTCTAAAAAAACCATTAAAAACCACATGATTTTTAAGCCTCTCTTCCCGACACCACCATCACCACCATAAAAATGCCGACAGTGCTTAGTCAGAAAACACTTGGGTAAATACCGGTAGACTCCCTTCACTTGGTCGGTTTCTATGGCAGCGTCGTCGCAGAGCGCGCAGTAGTAGTGGTAGCTCCTGCGGCAGGCTCTCTCCTCACAGCCCACTGTGGCTCCTTTCTTGCGGCAGAAGTTGCACACCTAGAACAGGATGGGGTGTAGCACGTAAACATCACAGGCGGCTGCTGAAAATCTTGCCATGTAAGGCAAATACCACCCTCTGCGGGAAAGTCCAATATTTCATTGCAAGTCACTTTTGCGTAATTCATTAGGCAAGCTCACTCCTGCAAACTCCCATCCTGGTCATAATTTCAGCCACCTTTTTGCTACCTTTACCTCTGCTTTATACAGATACATTTGTAAGATGATGCAAACAGCCACGTGAGGGCACTGGGTAACTTCCCCAAATTACTTCAAGACCAGTGGGTATTAGTGTTTGTATTTATGTTTTCTAGGATAACTTCAAAATGAAAAGAGTTCCACTCAGGATGTAGGGGAGGAGAGCAGCTGAAGACAAAGCCAATTACAAAAAAACCCTCATATAAATGACCTTTGTTCTGCCAAACACAGAAGGTGCTTTCCTTTACCCTTATGGATTGCATGCTTTTGTTTCAGGTACTGGCTTAGTCCTTCACCAAAGTCTTAGGAAACTTTGACTAAGGACTTAGAGGCCAGAAACAAACAAACAAACACCTGCATTTTAATACAGAATGAACTAAATTCTGTATATAAATACAGAATATAATGCCAGTGATTCTAACATCAAATCTGTAATTTTCCTAATCTTAGTAGATCAGAAGGACTAGGTATTTTTATGTATTTTTTTTAAAGCACAGAACAGGCCAGATAACCTTCAGTACTATGAGACTGGACTAACTGCAGATTCAGAAACAAACTCCTTACCAGCCGCTTTCCTCTCCTGAGCTCTTTCAACACTGATGCCACATCAAACCTTATATCCAGATTTTCTGGGTTATACTCTTCAGATTCCACAAATCCTGAGGAAAATAACTAAAGACAAAAGGGACAATATTAAGAAATAAGAGTGACTCAGTCACCAGTGCAGAAAAGAGACAAAGAGCACATCTTTTCTTCTTGCACTTGCCCTACCTAAGGAGGTTAATTTTCCTCTGGGTTTTTAATAGGTTTCACCTACGCTAAATAAGGAGCTGTGCTTAAATATTTTTGCAGTCAAAGGAAGCTCCTCTTCTACACAGGAGATTTCACATGACATGAAAGTGAACTAAGAAAAGATAATGAGGTAAGAAACTTATTAAGAAACATGAATGAAAAAAATGTGGAATTCCAGCCTGCCCAGAGTAAGGAGGAGAAGCCAACAGACATCCACACCTTGAACATCTTGTTATGTGCTCAGTTGTTCAGACTTACAGCTGGATGCAATATTTCTCTCTGATAAGATTTCCATACAGCCCAATGCTGACAAGAGTTGACTGCATGAAAAACATAGGAACATTGTACAGAGCCTGGGAGAAATCCACAAAAAGTATATACATGTACACTTGGGCCACTTTAATTCCCACAGAACTGCTGAGCCATGACAATGAGTGAGGAAGTTCTTGACAACTATTTCCTAACAACTGTATATAGCTAATTCCAAACAAAGGCAAGCTACCCTTTCATCAACTGGCAGGCACAGTCTGTCTGCTCAGAAGGTGATAGCTAACTGCAAAAAACTCAAACAGGACAGATAAGTCTAAGGCAAAGAAATGAGTAGAGTTGCTGGCAAGAGAGAAAGAAGAAGGGAGAGAGAAAAGCGAGGAAGAAGTTTCAACACTGGAGCAACATTAAAGCCCTAATAAAACCTGTTTCAAACAAAACATCCAAGTGACACTGTAAAAGAGTTATCAAATGTTTCTGAAATATTCTGTGACAAAAAGAACTAACCAACCAAAAAAGGTAGCTGAAAAATAAAGATGTACACATAAAAACTGTGAGAATAAGAAGGCTGGAACAGCAAAAGCCAGAAACTGTTCTAACAGCAGACATTTCCTGCACTAAATGACCCTCAGCTATATTCTCCCTCTCCTGAAGGGAGAATACAGCATCTGTACTTGATTCTGCACACCAAGAACCGGTTCCATCAAGATTCCAGAATAAAGGGGAGGCATTCTGACAGCAAGAAAAGTAAATGCATTCTACGATCACAGCACACTTCAAACTTCACATATATTTTTATATAATAAATTTCTGATATTTTTACTTCTTATTTTAAATAAGGCACAGACTGGGAAGTTTTTTTACCTTCATGTATCAAGTGAATACTTTCCTGCAAAGGAATCAGTGAGTACACAACTTTCTATGTGTAGATAAGAATTTCCTTCTTATCCAACTTAGTGTCTCGAGAAGACCTATTACTACTAGTAGACTGTACGTGTGCCTAGAATCACTGATCAGCTACAGACACACATGAAAACACCAAAAATCAACATGTCCAGCTGTGCAGCCATGGCCTCTCCCACTCCAAAATCCTGGCCAAGCCCTGCTGCTTTTCATAGCTTTTCAATCTAATATAAACTTGCTGGTTTGAGTAACCAGCCTTTCAAATCAGATACCACTGTAAAGTCAAGAACAAAAAAGCAGTGGAAATTTCCCCCTTATCCCTTCTTCTCCACTGGTCTTAGGTACCGACCGACTAAAAGCCACTCACCAGACAATCCTGATGAGCTGCAATATCGCTCTCTTTGGCAACATACATTACAGAACCAGCCGCCCCTTCTGAACAAAATGCACATGTTCTTCTCACCATCTTCGCCATTATCCAGAAAGCACCTAGAGCAGGAAAAAACTGGGACAAAACACAAAGCAGTTGATGTAACCACCATATGCCAAGCAGGACACAGAAAAGCAGAGCTTGCTAGCACTTGTCCTCTAACTGCTCCTTCTCTTACATCTCCTGAACCTTGGTGTTTTGCTCCTCCAGCAACAACTACCAGTAGAATAGGCAAAGCCCACTCTTGGGACAGCAGTGGGATGGAAACCAGCTCGCAGGAGCTCCAACTGTTGGAGCAGGAGGAAAAGTGGTTTCTCTCTTCTTGGAAAGTCACTAGCAAGTCATAAGGGACAACACAAGTTTTCAAGCTTGCTTGGCAATACCTGCCCCAACAACAGGACCCAAGAGCAGCCCAGCAAGTCACACCCTAAGGAGTGAAACTCCTTCTACTTGGAGGAGGTCAATCACTCATAGCAGTGCTTTTCTTAAGGTACTTCTGCCACATGTGGGTCTGCAAGTCAACAGAGGAGAGAAAATCACCTGTCCCCAAACATCTACAGTGCATTCCAGGAGTTCACAGAAAACAAGGAAGAAGCACTAATTCCTTACTGTAAGAAAGATGTAGCAAAGAAGCATGGAAGGGCCTGTAAGTAAAAGGGGGCAGAAGACAGAATCAGAAACGAGAGATTTGAACATTCTCTCTCAAAGAGGTGAAGCGCTAACAGGAGTGACAGAATTTTCTCTATGCCCTGGGATTTGCTCCAGGCACACCTGTTCTCTTTTTCTGGCCATATCCACTCTAGTCTTAATTGT
Source organism: Pseudopipra pipra (assembly GCF_036250125.1). Taxonomy (NCBI): domain Eukaryota; kingdom Metazoa; phylum Chordata; class Aves; order Passeriformes; family Pipridae; genus Pseudopipra; species Pseudopipra pipra. The sequence goes on along the minus strand of NC_087550.1, from coordinate 62,664,708 downwards.
TGTTCTTCACACAGTCTCTCTTTTCCTCCAGCAGCTGCAAAACTTTGAGGCCATCTACTTATTTCACAAAAACAGTCTACATGCATCTGGACGAGCCTTCACACATATCCCCCATCAGTAGTTTAGAGCACCACACCACAACATCAGTAGCAGAAGTTTTACTTTGCGTTTTTTTGTGCAAGTCCACCGCAGAAATCTTCAACAACTTCCCACTCCTACTAAGTGTGATACTCCACTGTCCTTTGCTGGAGACGCCACCTCTGACAGCACAAACTCCTGTATGACAAGGGGAAGAAAAGTCTGCATTTACTTTCAAGAAATAAGAAGATCTGAAGTTATATTATTCTAGTGAGGGAAAGGTAGTAAGGTCCAAGTACAAAATCTCATAGTCCACCAAATCTTGCAACTTTTATCTGGCTTTCAACAAACTGTTTTCATTAGTTCCCATCTCCCTTGCATAAAACAGACTGGGTAGTCCCAAGTGAGAACTGCACCAGAGCAGAAAGAGATTTTTTATATGTTTTCTCCCCTCTAGCTCATGCTACTGAGAATTTACTTCATCACAACAAGCCACTTTACCTTCACAGACATCTAGGGGGGATTTCCCCTCCATCCTTCTACCTCTTGTAAGCAAGGCAGGATAGGAACTGATTTCCAATATGCATCTATACAGTGACCATCACAACAGTCTCAGAACTTCAGCATTAAATAAATATGATAGAAACAAACAGAAATATATAGAAATATTAGAAACAGAATAGAAAACAGACAGAAAGAAATTTAAAAGGAGAATGAACTGGAGTTTGAATGGCCTAGAATGCAAGAAAAGTTCTCTGTGGCAAGCTAATACCTGGAACTGATGCAGATACATAGGCCCTGCTCAGGCCCAGTCAGAGGAACCAGTTCTAGGAACTTAGTGAGGAAGAGGCTAAAGACGGAGTCTACAGACCCTGGTGTTCTTACAGACTCAGGAGAGATCACTCACCAAATAATATCACAGGCAAAACAGACTCAACTTGGGGATATTAACTGAATTTATTACTAATAAAATCAGAGCAGGATAATGAGAAATAAAATAAATCTTAAAAACACCTTCCCCCTTCCCCTCCCTCCTTCCCAAGCTCTACCTCCTCCCCCAGTGGCACAGGGAGATGGGGATTTGGGGTTATAGTCAGTTCATCACATGTTTCTGCCACTGCTAAGGGAGAGAAGTCTTACTCCTGCTCCAACATGGGATCCCTTCTACAGGAGACAGTCCTCCATAAACTTCTCCAGCGTGAGTCCATCCCACGGGCGATAGTTCTCCACAAACAGTTGCAATGTGGGTCACTCTTCCATGGGGTGCAGTCCTTTGGGCACAGTCTGCTCCAGCGTGGCTCTCCCCCAGGATCACAAGTCCTACACCAGGAAACTTGCTCCAGTGTGGGCTCCTCTCTCCATGGGTCTGCAGGTCCCTGCAAGGGGCCTGCTTCAGCATGGGTTTCCCACGGTTCACAGCCTTCTTTTCAGGCATCCACCTGCTCCAGTGTGGGTCTCCTCCAGGGACTGCAGGTGATTCTCTGCATCCCTGTGGTCCTCCATTGGCTGCAGGACACAGCTGCTTCACCATGTTCTGCACCGGGGGCTGCAGGGGAATCTCTGCTCTGGTGTCTGGAGCACCTCCCCCTCCTTCTCCACTGAGCTTGGTGTCTGCAGAGTTTTCTGCTATCCTCTCATACATATACACATACATACACACACACACACACACACACACATAGTTTTCTACTATATCCTCTATAATATTCTTACTCCACTCTTCTCTGACCACAATTACATCTGCCCGATAATTTTTTTCCCCTTCTTAAATATGTTATCACAGAGGCATCACTATCACTCCTGATTGCCTCAGCCTTGGCCAGTGGCAAGTCCATCCTGGAGTTGGTTGGCATTGTCTCTGTCTGATATGGGGGAAGTTTCTGGCAGCTTCTCACAGAAGCCACACCTGAAACCGTCCCCCGCTACCAAAATCTGGCCACGCAAACCCATGACACCCCCACAGGAGCCTTGCTTCAGTTCCTTCCTCTTCCCTAGCTTTCTGCTATGGAGTACTGCCCAGAACAGGACATGGAGCTAAACAGGGCAATGGATCTGGCTGGGTGCTCCCATGTAAGAAGGGGGAGGCTAAAGGTAGGGTTCCAGTTTCACAATTTAATTACATTTCACCTAAACAATGTCTTGCTTTTGCAGGGCTTAAGTTAGCTGCTCACAGACTCCAGTGGAGCCCCAAGATCTGTCCAAAAAGGCAGGAAATGCTTGTTCCTTAGTCCGCTCTTCCACTCGCACTCATGACAGCAAAATTCTTATTTCTCCTACTGTGTCTTGTCTGTGAATCTGTTCCTTGTCCAGAAGCTGGTCTGCATCTTTGATCAGCTCCGTCACTTCTCAATCCCTTCTCTACTCTTGCTTGCTCCAAGAGGAGCAAGCCATCTTCAAAAGGGTGGGCTACCATTTACAGTACAAAGTCACAAAGTCACTCTGTACCCTTTTCTTAATAATTGTTAATATTCCAGTCACATTTTAGACCGCTTCTGAGCAAAGAGCTGACACTTTCATAAAACTATTGCTGGAAGCTCAAAGCAGTGAAGCAAATGCAAAGCTCAACATGCGATGAAGTCCACAGTGATGAAAGTAGACATAAAAACCAGATGGAGGGCCGGTAGTTTGTGCTGCCAAGCATCAGGGACGAATGTGAGGAGGGGTGGGAGCCACGTGGTCTCGTTCTTCCACTTGCTTACCAAGACTGCTACCAACTACACCTCCTAAGTACTCCATGCAATGCGACCACAAAGAATGGAACACTGGATGACAGTCCCAGCCACAGCACGTTGTACAGTTTGTCCTCCTCACCCTCCCCAGAAGGGATACCTTTCAGTGAGACTTGTGTACTTGGCTACATGAAGTCACAGAATCACACGATCAATTAGGTTGGAAAAGACCTCTGAGATCACTGAGTCCAACCTATGACCAACCACCACCTTGTCAACTAGACCATGGCACTGAGAGCTATGTCCAGTCTTTTCTTAAACACCTCTAAGGATGATGACTCCACCACCTCCCTGGGCAGCACATTCTAATATCTAATCACTCTTTCTGTGAAGAAATTCTTCCTGATGTCCAACCTAAATCTCCCTATGTTTTCACCCAGAACATTAAGTTGTGATTGCAATTGTGTTGTTAGTGTTTTATAGAGCTATTCTTCAATAACACGCATATATCTCGGACAATTCAAAAGAACCTCATATATTACATTTAATAAGCCACACTCTTCGTGAACCCGACTGGCTCCTTTGAATGTGACCAGACCTACAGTTAATTGACTATTCCTGCACCCAATATCAGGCCTAGAATTGTGGTTTTGCAACAACTACGTACTACAGCTCCCCAGATCTCTTTCTGAAGTGGTATCAGACAGTGCAGAGGACATCAGCATTACAGTTACTACTCTGACACATCATATCCCACTTATCAACGTTGGATTTTCATCTCCTGTTCTATAGTCAATCCCTTGCTGTCACAAAGTCCTTCTGCAACCCTCCGTTTCCACTTCTATTGTCACAGGAGCAGGCTGTGGGAACCCAAGGGGACCAATTCACCTATATGAGTTGGAGGCCCTTCCACTGCCCTCCAGTCAGAAGACAGAGATGCAGCTGAGAGAAAGGAACAGTCACACCTGGCTGCTTCCCCTGTACCTGTGCCATTTCCTCGAAGTAAGGCTGTTGGGGTTGGTTTTGCTTTTGCAATTGTGACAAAAGGTAAGATACTGGGAAAGGAAACAGAAAGTAAAAAAGGACAAGGACATTGTCGGCAAGAGCACACTTGTGCCACTTCCAAATACATCCTGCTGAAACATCACCAGTTTGTCTAAGTATTTCCTCTCCAGACCCAATTCTGAAAGCATCCTTGCACGTAAATACACGCATTTTACACGGGAGAAAACTAAGGCACAGAATGTCACGTGGCATATCCACAGAGGGGAAAGGAAAAGAACCCAAGTGTCCTGACTTCCAGCACGCCAAAGAAACCCACCGCCCCAGCTCCAGCTCCGCTCTCCTCTACCCCGCAGCGCAGCGAAGAGGTGGATCTACGGAAGCAGGAAGACAGAAGGAAGTGACATATCAGCTCCCCCACACTCACCGTGCCCCCCGTTTCCGCTTTGTGGGGAAAGAAGCCCAGCTGGAGATGGAACAGTTAGGGTTAGGGATGGGGTGGGATGGCTGGGCACGACCCACACGCGTCTCCCCCCCCATTCCCCTCAAAATCATTACAGCACAAACACACCCAGCCTTTGCGAGGAGCAAAACCAAGCAAATCTGCCCTTCTGAACACCTTTTACTTGTGGTCACCTCGTTCCAAACCCCTGCCATGGGCAGGGACACCTTCCAATAGACCGGGCTGCTCAGAGCTCCATTCAACCTGGTCTTGAACACTTCCAGGGATGGGCACCCACAGCTTCTCTGGGCAACCTGTGACAGGGCCTCACCGCCCTCACAATACAGTGTTTTTTCCCGATACTCACCCTAAACCTGCTGTCGCCCCACGGCCCCCCCGTCCCGGCTCTGCGCGAGCCCCGGCAGGGCCCACTCCTTGGCACTGCGGGGACGGAGGGGGGGTGACCAGCACTCAGGAGGCGCCGAATCTCGCGCACTCCCTCCCCTCCCCGCCCCGCCCCCCCCCGCGTGCCCGCGGTGGCACTTACCGCCCTCCCGCCCGCGGCCCGGCTCGCGCACGCCGCCGCTCCCACCGCCCCCTCCCCCGCCCCCAACGCTCCCGCGCGGAAGTGGGCGGGCCCAGCCGGGCCCGGAGCATGCGCGGTGGCGCCCGTCGGTGCTTGCCCGGAGCACCCCCCTCCTCCCGGCACTGATTGGCTCCGGCCCCCGGGGCGGGGCCGGAGGGGAAGGCGCGCGCCGCCGTTCCGTCAGTCACGTGATCGGGTGGGGACGCCCGGGCTACTTCCCGCCCTTTCGGGTGGGCCGCGGTGTGGGACCGGGAACACGGGTTCCATAGTTGCCCTCGGCGCTCCCGGGGCGCCGCCGGGCAGCCGCTTCCCGAGGGCTTTCCCCATGGGAAAGGCGACACCCCCATGCTCCCATCGGCCCCCCGTTCACTTTGCACAGAATCACAGAATCAATTAGGTTGGAAAAGACCTCTGAGATACTGAGTCCAACCCATGACCGAACGCCGCCATGACAACCAGGCTGTTGGGAAAATCTTTATTTGTAACAAATAGTGTTATACGGGGAAAAAAACCCCAACTTTCTTAAGAAAGGATGTTCTTTGATGTTTGATCTTTGTAACCTTCAAGACTAATGAACAAGAAGAAAGATTCAATCCATGAAAGAGATGGCAGCCAACGAGCAATGATGTCAAGGTGTTAGAAAAACAAATTGAAATTTAGGGCATGACATGCTTCAGTGATTGCAGACCTGGGGGAGAAGATTAACATAGTTTGGGAAGAAGGATGTACCACTGAAAATAGACAGGAAGAATGCAGAATTTACAGGCCACAAGGACATTTGGCAGAACTCATGAGATAAGAAAGAAACTCATAAAACCAACTCCATAACTGTGCTGCAGTCAGCTCCAAGTGGGTAAAAGGCAATTCTGGCAGGGGGGATCAGAGACTACTGACCCAGGAAACCCACTGACTGAAAAGAAAGGAGAAACTGAGCATGCAACTAATTAGCATGAGAAGAGAGAGAATCATGAACTGATAGAAGATACAATATGAATACTGGAACAATGTCACTTGTAGCCAGTGAACACTGATTCCTTTGTTTGCTAAAGTGTATAAATAGTTAAAAATTTTGATTATCAGGGTGTGTGTGTCAGGAGGAGCAATTCCCCCACACACCTCGAGCCAAAGATAAAGTAATGCCTCTTCAGCTTTCTAATACTGAAATTACAGTGTTAGAGAGTTTTGTTTTCCCAACATTTTCAGTGACAATTTCTGGTGATTCAGATGGAACCCTGCATCCAATGCTTGACAGACTCACAGGATCGAGAGGACTCCAGTGTGCACCAGAGGTTTTTCAGGGAGATCCTCCGGTCCCCTGATCTATTGAGTTCAAGGCATGGCCCCTGGGATTTATTAAGGTGTTACTGGGGGGGGGGGGGGCTGGAAAGTCTCGCTGGATTAAGGTAAAGGGAACTTGGAAACTAGGTTTTGGGCTAGTTTGCACATAATTATGGGGACATCCAGAGTGCCAGCCCTACAGAAGGTTAAAAAGTGTGAGCAGGTTTTGCACACCCCTCAGGGTTAAAAGTGTGAGTGGCTGTTGCACATCACTCTCAAAAGGAAATGTAATTGTGTTTTATTATATTCTATGAAGGGTTCTGGTCAAACATCAAAAGGGGGGGCTTTGGAGAAATCACGCCTAGGATGTATTTTGAAACAGTGGAGAGAGGTAGGAGGTGCAACAGGAGGCTCTCTCTCCAGAAAAAAGTTAATCGAATACTGTAATAATTGGTGGCCTTTGTACTCTTTGGATGATGGTGAAAAATGGCCAAAGAATAGAACTTTAAGTTACAATACAATGAAAATACCTTGTGAGCACTGATGCATATGGGCTTGGGAACTGGGACACCAACCATACAATTAACACATGAATAGCAGGTGGTTCTTCCAAAACTCATTTATCAAGGAACAAAGCAAGTTGTGGGTATTAGTCTCACGGTGACCTTTTCCATGGCAGGTAATTTGACTACAAGCCAACCACTTTATCCCATAAATGACAGCCTGAGTGAGCCTTCTTTGAGCTCTCCCTCCTAAGCAGCTGGCTGCATGGCAGTGATCTCCCCCTGTGAGCTGGGACACCTCTCACAGTTACTCCTCGAGGTCAGGAGACCCGAGCCCTACTGCAGGTCCCTGGTAAGTGACTGGGGGGATTATATAATCTTGTATTAGAGTGCACTAGATTTTGTATTGGTAACTGATTTTGTGTTGGTAATTTTAAATCATTATTATATCCTGTGCAGTAACAGAGTAAATTTTGCCATCAAACTTTTGTTAAGTAACACTTTTACAACATCTTTAATAAAACCACTTTTTCTGATACCTTTGCTGGTGGTTCTTCAAGTGGTCTAAGTCGCCCACCTTTGACACCTCCTTCTTTGCACAAGGCTCCAACACATTCAAAAGCCACATGCCTGCACACCCATCCCTTGCTCCATTTCAGGGCCACATCCTGCATCTGCACTCACTGTCCCCTAATGTAGCCTGTTTCTCTCTTACCAACAAACCACATGGCAAGGACTTCTGTGGCCCCCCTGTCCCATGCTATACAATATAGCACTGAAATGAGGTACACTGGATTTCTCAAGGAGTTCTCTGTGTGTCACAAACATGGATGTAATGGTTGATAAAGGCAAGGATAAATAATTTGCTGATCAAATTAAGTTTATAATAATAAAGTTTGCAATGGAATGGTTAATGTTTTACTTAGGTTGCAAAACGTTAAATTGCAAAATGCTAAACCGCAATGTTGTGTTGCCATGGCGAGTTATATCCTGCTATGCTAAGTCTATGCTTAAGTGCACTTATAAGGAAGAAAAAGCATGAAGCTGTATACGAAGGACAAAGGGGGTCGGCTAAAGGGACCAGAAAGAGGACCTACTACCTTCATCCGGGGATTGCGATACGGCGAGTATTGAGGACTGTTGACTAACCAAACTGTTGGGTGGCCCCTAGCAACAGAATGAGGTCCATGCACTGAGAACCAATGATGAAGCGGAAAGAGACTAAGGGGGAGGGGATTGCAGCAAGTATAAAAAAGCGAGCTTTGGTTTATTGAGCTTGCGGACGGTTGGCGGAGCAGGAGACTCCCCAGCTGCCCAGCGCTGTTTTGCTCATTTGCCTTTAATAAATTTTGGTATTTCAAATTTTAAAATTATTTGTGGTCTCTTTGACTATAACAGTGGAGAGGGATGCCTTTTATGATAAGGTAACCCATCTAGTTGATCAAGGGAAGCCAGTTGATGTACTACTTTCAGACTTCAGCAAAACTGTTGCTACTGTCTCTCACAGGTTCCTTCTGCACAAAATGTCCAGCACACAGCTGGATAAACACATTGTGTGGTGGGTGAGCAATTGGCTCATGGGTGGAGCACAGAAGGTAAGAGTGAATGGGGTGACATCAGACTGGTGACCAGTCACTAGTGGGGTTCCACAGGGCTCTATCTTGTGCTCTTCAACATCTTCACAAATGGCTTGGACACAGGACTGAAAGGGATACTAAGCAAGTTTACGGATGACACAAAACTGGGAGGAGCTGCCTTGAAGGGAGAGAGGCCCTGCAGAGAGACCTTGACAAATCAGAGGGCTGGGCAATCACCAACCACATGATGTTCAACAAGGGAAGTGCTGGATTCTGCACCTGGGATGGGGCAACCCCGGATGTTCATACAGACTGGGGAATGAGGTGCTGGAAAGCAGTGCCATGGAAAGGGACCTGGGGGTCCTGGTCAATGGCAAGTTGAATCTGAGTCAGCAGTGCCCTGGCAGCCAGGAGGGCCAACCGTGTCCTGGTGGGCATCAGGCAAAGCATCACCAGCCAGTCAAGGGAGGGGATTGTCCCGCTCTGCTCTGCACTGGTGCGGCCTCACCTTGAATATTGTGTGCAGTTTGGGGCACCACAATACAGGAAAGATAGTGAGCTGTTAGAGAGGGTCCAAAGGAGGGCAACAAAGATGGTGAAGGGCCTTGAGGGGAAGCCGTATGAGGAGCAGCTGAGGTCACTTGGTCTGTTCAGCCTGGAGGAGACTGAGGGGAGACCTCATTGCAGTCGACAACTTAATCATGAGGGGAAGAGGAGGGTCAGGTACTGATCTCTTCTCTATGGTGACCAGTGACAGGACCTGAGGGAATGGCCTGAAGTTGTGTCAGGGGAGGTTTAGGCTGGGTAACAGAAAAAGATTCTTCACCCAGAGGATGTTTGGGCGCTAGAACAGGCTCCCCAGGGCAGTGGTCACAGCACCAAGCCTGTCAGAGTTCAAGATGCATTTGGACGATACTCTCAGGCACAAAATCAGGTCTGACTCTTGGGAATGGGTGCAGGGCCAGGAGTTGGACTTGATGATCCTTGTGGGTCCCTTCCGACACAGCATATTCTGTGATTCTGTGAACCCAAAAAGAAGCAGGCATTTCTCTCCTGCAGTAGCAGAATTTGCCCAGCTCACTGTTCTGATTAATGTAATCTCTGTTCAAGATTATTTCTCCCACCGGATCCATCAGGCTTAGGTGTATTTTAACAGTTCTAAGCCCCGAGACAGGCAGACTTGCATTCACAATGAGTTTCAGAAAAGCAAGTTTTACTAACTCAGCACTGTGAGAGGGCACAGAAAACACCAACAAACTCTTGCTCTCATCAGTTGTGTCTCTGCTGCAGATGGCATGGAGCACAAGTTCTTCCAGTGCACTGTGAACTTTGCTTGTGGATGAGAAGAGGGGAGGGGGAAGACCAGGAGCACAGAAATTATCTAGGAAAAGTTTGATGCCTGTTCTTAGGACAAAGAATTCTAATTCAGTAAACTACAAAAATGACATTTAAATATAAATTTAAAAAAACATCAGGTGAAAGGCATTTTAATTGAATGCAATTAGCACCACAGACTTGAGCACACTGTTTGCTGTGTAGTAGTCCTGTCCAGCATATAAATCCCAGGGTACAAGGTGTGTTGGCAGTAGGGAAGCTTTGCCTATAAGATTTTTTTCCTGCACTTCTGAACTCCACACTGACAGGAAATTTCTGTCTCTGGCATGCTTCCAGCTTCATAGCCATAATCCCAGGTGAGTTCGGTTCCAGCTTTCACATGTCTAAGAAACAAAACACTCGGTCAATTCGTTTGAACTGAGTGAAATGGTACTGTGGTTACAATTTGTCACCAATGACTCAGAAACAAGATATATAAGGAGTCTCTGACACATACATGGTGCTTGGCCTACCAGAGCTGTACAGAGTGCAAATACCCACACATAGATGAAAAGAATTTATCAAGCAGTGCAATAGTGTCGGAGTCTAAACAACCTGCTTTTAGACAAAATTCTGGGAAACAAAAATCAAACAAAACAACAACAACAACAACAAAAAAAGGAAAAATACATAAGTGTACACATCCTAAATGAGAACACAGTTTTGTTATTTTTACTAAGTCCAGTGCATCATTGAAGTTTGAACAGATCTCTAGATATGCTGGCCATCTTTGGCCTGACAAGCTACGTTTTAATGCAATTGCACTATCTATATGCACAAAGACTCAGAATTAAACACATGCTCCTCATGAACCAGCTGCTCTGACAGTACATGAAAGAGAAGAAATTCCTAAGGTAGGAAATTCATTGCTGAAAAGGAATGCCAAACTAAATACCTTAGACTAATATGCTGAGGGACAACTGATGGAAAATACAATAAAATATCAGCATTATAAAGAAGAGAGTAATTCTCCAATGTTTCTCATTGGATGCAATGTAAGGGACATCCAGTGAATTACCAGGCAGCAGGCTGAGAACAATGAGGACTTTTCAAACAGCACATTTTAACCTGGGACTTGCTGCCTTAAGATGTTCTGGAGGTCAGACATATAAAACAAATGAAAAGGTGACTGGGCAAGTTCATGGAAGGTACACAATTAAGCTCAATGATCCAGATGAAGTCCTTAAAGTAGAAAAGTTGTAAAAGGGTGACGTCCAGTAAATGTGAGAGCCAGTCAGGGAAACTCTCTTTCAACAACCCTTCTCTTTCCCTAAGATTCTTTGCTGATCACTGTTACCTCTCTCTACTTGCCTCAGTCCCCACTACACATATCTTTACAGACTACCTGAGCCAGAAAATCTCTAGCTAAAACAAAATCTTTTTTCTGACATATTTCAACACATTGTCTTCACAATTTTTGGAAGCCTCCCAGTGCAATCCACAGCATCTGTGTTAGTTTGGGCCAGGGTTGCAAGACTCCAGAGAAGATCAATGTTCCCAGGAACTGGTTTGTCTGAGACAAATTCTCTCCTATTTTAAGTTCTTGCCTAGTATCACAGCTGGTACATGCATCAGCCAGATTCATTCAGGCAATTAATCCTTCCACCCCTGGGTTTAGCTGCCCTCTTCTTATGTCTTACTGGAACCAGCTCTCTGTACCACCCTTTCTATCAGCCACTAAGGAAATACCTGCATCTTTTGCTTTCAGAGCAAATTTTCACCCTTTAAGTATCCTAATGCCACCTCCCTGGGACATGTTGGGCTACACAAAGTCCTGCTTCTCTTGATAGGTGTGAGAAGGCCTGAAGCTAGCTTGTTTGGCCCACAAAGTATCTCAACCTTAATATTCTGTGGGGTTTCATCCTGCCCTATGGGACCAAGATATGCAGGCCATTCTTTGAGACAGAACAGCAGGATGAGTGAATCTTGGCTTTTAAAATAACCATGCCAAGTTAAACCTATTTGTCCACTGAAGAAGATTATCACTGAAATGGACACATCAAAATTAAGCTTCCCCACTTCATATTTCAATGCAAAACTGAAGAAAAACTCATCAGTGATAATCAAGAAACTGTATTTCTTCTGTTTTTAGTGCACAATAAGAACTCACCAATAAGAAGGTAATTTTGTGCTTTCATGATCTAAGCATCTCCCCCACCCCTCAGCATAATTATGTCCTAATAACTAAATACTGATTTTTTTCCCCTAGTACCTTGAATGAACAACATTTAACTTCCAGAAATTCACCTGTTTGTGAAGAATGCCACCCATGGAAAACTTCTGTTGTGAGTCTCTACAAACACGCTTTGTGCAAAGAGATTTGGGCAGCAGCTGTGCTGTAAAACAGGAAATCTGTATTAGAAACAGTGAAACACCACATCATTGGCTGAAAAACCTATTTTGTGTCAGATATTTGTCACTAGAAAAGGTAGTTTCTTCCTTCCCATCTCCAGCCCACACAGAATGTCTATTACTCAGTGCCACTGCCACTTACTTTTGCAATAATTATGTCTCTTTAAAGTATCACTTTTTGCCTATGAAAACCAAGTTCTTTTATCAAGTTGTTCTCCAGAAATTTATGGAGAAAATTCATCTTAGATTCAGAATGCACCACAAATAATCAGTATGTGACAGATGTATCTTGCTGTCAGCCAGGGGAGCAGTGCAAGGGAGCAAGCAATGGAGTAAATGATAGTGTGTCGGCAAAGTGCCAGAAGTGAAAGGTGATTCAGGTGCTCATAGGAACATGTGTATGCTCATGGCTGCAGAAGAAAGGTTTCTGCAAGATGCATTACTAATCTTAACACCATATTACCTCTGCAAGGAAGAACAGCTTAAACATATTGCAAGGATTTTGCTGTAAGACACATATTCTCCCAATGAAGAGAAATAAGTCCTTTGCAGAGCATGTGCAGAAATGTCTATCCATCTTAGCTGGAGGTACTTGGTAATTCATTACTATTTATTTCTTGGCAAGTCAAAACTGAGAGACTTATTTAGTAGACACGTACACAGTAGGACAGACCACTTTCTGAACCTATGATTGAACAGTAGGGAAGTTTTGTAAAATATCAAAACACTTGTCCTAAACCAGCACTAACTAGAATTTACAATGGCTGGGAGAAGGCATGTGGATCAACAAAACGTGCCATTTGCTCTCTGGACCTCCCAGAAGGCCATCAGGATAAAGACGTCACTCATTACTGGGAAATACGTCACTAAGGAACCCACTGGTGCCAACACTACAGCTGGTATGTGGCATGCATCAGCTTGTGAGGGCACTAACAGTGACCCAGCCTACTGTCCTGTCACTTGTGATGGCAGGGAGGACCACATGTGCCTTCCTTTCGTGCATCTACCTAATATGTGGTTTACGTGCAAAAGCTTTCTAGCTTAAGCTTAAATAAATAAATGATGTATTTGCAAAGACAATGGAGAGAACGCATGCAACTCTTTACTTACATTTAGAAAACGACCCACATTTCCTTCTTTTGTGGCATCCAGTACATAAATATTTTCTTCACTGGCATTCTTCAGAAGCATCCCATCTCCATCAGCCTCCTCACAAAATGCATCTTGACTTGACTGCCTGCTATTTTCCTCTTTGCAGTCAGCTTTTAGGGGTATATTATTGGATGGCCTCGCAACACATGTGTCATCCAGCACACCTGACTTGCCACAATCAACACCCTGCAGTGACAGACTCTTTCTTTTGCATCTCGCACTGTCCACACCAACAGACTCAGTCTGTCCAATTTCCATCGGATGGTCTTCCTTCTGCTCCTCGGTGGATTCTGTCAATGGACATGTAATTATTTTTCAACATCAGTTTAAGGCCAAAGCCTTTCCCTTGTTTGGCCCTGAACTCTTACCCACCCACTCTTAAAAATGTCCTCCAAAATCTAACCATCCTGCTATTTACAAGTCTATAACACAATCGCCCTTTTCTATGCCTCTCATCAATCCTCCCGCAAATGACTGTTTCCCGCTGTAGTGTCTAAAGCACTTGCTCAAGGCACCTGAGAGTGACCAAGTCTCTCACTCTTCCCAAATCCTACTCCAGACTGATTTCTTCCACATAGCGTTTTTTCATCACTCTCCACCTTAATTCCCAAGAGAATTACAAACTATAATTCAGACAGAAACAAGATGCAAGTGCAAATAGCATCGTTTTCACACTGCCTCTCCAGCTTGAGGTCCCCCCACCCCTGGATTATATCCTGTTCAATTTTTGTTGACCAGAATATGTACTGGGTGTGACACAACAAGATCTGCAAGACTGACTTTCCCACAATTGTATTGTATTTAAAAGCTGTTGTCAGGAGAGTTCAACATGTCCCCAGATCAACTTTGCAGGCAAAAGACTGTCCTGTACCCAGTACAGTAGTGCACTGTGTTATGCAAGGCAGCAATAATTTCTGTACTACTGAGCTCTCTTAAAACAGCTTCCACATCATGCAGACATTGTTCTACTCCGAGAACAGGCCTGCCCACACTGTCTACATTAAAAGTCTACCACCTGATGGGACACAATCATACTAAGAATGCGGTATTATACCTCCAAAAACCTACTTTCTTTTCCTTTCTTTGTTCCACTGTTTACTTTTGTTTTGCTTGACTGATGAATCTGAGAACTATTATCTTCATCTGAGCTGGCACTGTGCACCTGTGTGTCAAATGAAAAGGCTGTGATGTATTGTTGCTGTGTGCAACTCGGAGTCAACACAGTACAGCAAGTGGCCTCTAGAACTCTAGGGCTGCAGGTTCAAACCTTCTGCAATGCATGGCTGTGGCCGAGTTTGAAAAGTTAATACATTCACTGCAATACAATATTTATCTTAATTTCAAACAATCCTTCAAAATAACCTGGAAGGAGTTCCCCATGCAACAAAACATTTAAATAAGTGTCTAAGTCCCAACAATTTCACCAGAATTCTAAGTTGCTGAACCAAAGCCCAAACATGCTTTTTATAGAGTTTCAATAAAATGAACAGATGTGGCAGGATTTCTCCTCTCCTGCCACAAAAAGGCAACCACTTATGGTAGCTCCAGAATGGAGCCAAACGTTAGCATGAAAATCCCATGTGCATTTTGTAAGTGCAATGAATCCAATAAAACCAACAGAGTAAGTTTACCCCAGTTTTCCTCCTTTACACATATTTGCAGGCAACACTTCACACTCAGATCAGATCAAATTCTCCCAACTCTGCCACTGCATGAAAAAATCGCGTACAAATCCCAAGATTTTCCTCTCTCCCTCCTACGCCATTCTTTTGGGAGGCATCACAAAAATATTAACACTCTCACACCCTAACCCTGTAGTTAGTGACAACAGGAGGTGGAGGGGGAGAATAAATTCCTAACATTCTCAAGGCTGGAGTGTAAGTGAAGGGTGGAGAAGGGAAGGCTGTGGGAGTAGTTAGTGCTGGTCGGGAGGAACATGTTGAAGGACTGATAATGGAGAAGGGATGGGGTGCAGCTTCCAACATGGCAGCTTAGCTCACAGTGTGACACAATCTCCTGAAGAAAGGTCATTAGAACTATCTAAATGTACAAGTTGAAAAGGTCAGAATTAACATAAATATTCAGCACAGAAAAATGAATCTATTAAAGCCTATTATTATTATTATTACCATTTTTAGCTGATGATTGTGAAAAAACCCTGTTCTTCCAGGCCTTGTGGTTGCAATACTCGAGTTCTCTGGATGAACCCTGTACAGAAAGGTCAAAAGGAAATTATAAAAGACAGACTCACAAGTAACTCTCACAACACACATTTCTCAGCCTCTGGTTCTAATCTCTTCTCTACAAGAGCCGACAGCAGAGCCTGTAGTCGGGCCTCACCCCATGTTCTGTGATTATTTTGCCTTTAAGAGTTGAGGACCTAGGCTAAGTTCTCTGTAGTATTTGTAAAAAACCAGTTGTTCATACCTTTTGAGGGACAAGCAGCTGCTGACAGTTTGTTTCCCAACTGTCCAGCTGAGAACCAAACTGCTGTTTTACTATTATTACATCAGATCACCTCAAAATAGAGCACCTACAGACAGAGTTTTGTCTTTTTCCTGCTACTACTTTCAACAGTTTTAACAGTGCAGCTTTCAAACAGGAGAGCAAAGATGTTGTGGGTACAAGGGACAGCAGAGGGGGAGAGATGCAATATGTGGCAGGTTTAGAAAATACTTTCCTCAAAAGGACCTCAGTCCTTCATGGTAGGAGTTGAGGAAGATGGGAAGTAGTATTTGGTATATACATTTAAAACATCTAAAGTCACATTAATTTGGATTACATTCAGACTGCAGTAGAAGACACCAGTTTCAAAACTAATATTAATATCTGTAAAATGTCTAGCAATAAATAACAGCCCTTATTCAAGAAAATTTTCAATGTAAAAAAATGTGTTTACCTGCCACAAAAAAGAAAATCCTGGTACTTCTTTGGGCTACTGATAATTGCAAGAAATGCTGCTCTTTAAGGCTTTCTTAAGATTTAAACTCCTCTGTAAATTCAAAATGTGCAGAGGCCACAAGAAAATGTGACATTATTACATGGTTACATTGTTTATTCTTTTGAAGGCAATCTGTTTGGGTGAATGACACATCAAGCCTAGCACACTGATGTCCTCTTAAATGTTTCTCAGTCCAGCTGGACTGACTGTCATTTCTTAAGAGGCAGAATAACAATGTCTTTTTGTCTGTCTTTTTTTTTTTTATACAGCCCAAGTGTAAACCATTTTTTTAATCTCAGGAAAGGAAATTAACGAGATTTAAGGTAGCAGTGTAGTACAGGCAACTTTGAAACTCTGCTTGCCTACAATTTTTAGTAATGGCACTTAGCAGAAGTAAAAACTAGCTGATTACTTTTAATTATGTAGTTAGACGATGATGAATTCACTAGGCCTCCAAGATACTGAAATGCAAGTGAGAAAATAGTAGCAGATATTTTTAAAAGTTTCCATTTGCAATTTCATGGTACTTCTCAAAGTTCCACAATAATCTTCTACTATGAGAAGAGCAAGAATTTGCAATCATTTGTGAGTAGTACACAGAAAGTGCTTACAAAGTAGTGTAGCAGAGCAACAAAGAAGCTCCCAACTTCCTTCTGAAAAGACTTGAGCATGCTATTGACACAGCCACGTGGTTATTTTGCAGTAATTTTATTTTAGGAATGCTGATAGGCTATGAGACCCTGAGTATACAGTGAAAACATAATTCACTGCAAAGGTGAGGTGTTGTCAGACTCCTAGCAGGAAAGGTTATGATAGAAATAAGAAAAGGTTTAGAGACTGGTAGCAAATGACAGGACAGTTAGTGGCTAATATGTCATTAAATCCTTCGGCATCATCAAGTATCTTTAAATGATTTATCTCAAGTATCTTCTATTAATTGTTTCAAAGTTGCATCATGATTAATGCCCTGAACAGATCAAGTACATCCAAGAGATGAACTGGATTTCTAGAAAATGCCAAGTGGTACACATAGTAAGTAAAATTCACATAGAGGAAAACTCTGTCCCACTAGAAGAAATAATTGGGAAATAACAAAGAAGTTCAGAAAGAAAAAACCCACCCTCATTTGAGGACATTCAGTTCTACTCTAAGTTATAAAACAGAATTCCTAGAATAGCAGAATATTGATTTTGTTATGCTTAAGTTTATTTTGACAAACTTACAGGGTTGATTTATTTTCACTATCCACAGTTTGAGACAAAGATTCCTTATTCTCAAGAATGTCATGTTTACCAGTCTGCACTAGTTCAATGACTGAATTTGAACAATCAGTGTCAAGTTTTCTTTTTTTGGAAAAACCCCCATGGTTTCTGTCATTCACAGCACTCCCTTCTTTCAGCTCTTGACCAGCATCTCCCAATACTTCAGCTCTGCTCATTAATCTGCCTGAAAGCAAAAGAAAAGTTTGGTTTGCTTTTTGTTTTTTTTTAATGTTTGTTTTCTTACTTTCACACTATCATAGGTCAAACTTACATAAAAAAAATACAAGAACATTACTTGGGAAAGCAAAATATGAATGCAGTCTATGATTCTATGATGTCAATAGAGGCTGACACACAAACTGAATTAGACATACAGCCCTCGGTACGGCATGCACAGACTTATGAGGTAAAAAAAAAATCAACAGTCTGAGATAGACTTTGCTCCAGAATGTTTTGATTATTTGTCTGTCACCATTGCATTGCAGAGTTCTTCAAGGTTCTTCTGTCCATTTGATCATGTTGCAAGTTAAGATTATATTGACACACTTCTCCTCCAACCCCATATTTCTGTGTTCTCAAAAAAAATCCAGGGCAGAGGCCACAAGAGAGGGAAAATTATGCTACACATCTTCCACAGGTCACCTTCTGTTACCTGAGTAGGTACAAACAAATGTCCCCTTGTCGATATCATCCAGGCAGCGGACACCCCAACCTTTCTTTTCAGTGTTGAACACTTGCAACCTGACTTGAATGCCGTGCTGTACAACTCTGTTCTGACACATCAACTTGTCACACCTGCATAACACACTGCACTCGTAAATTCTGTCAAGAGGAAGAAAAACAAAACACAATATAAAAGGATGCACTACTAAAACAAAGTTTCTGTTACTAATTTCCCTTCTAAGCATCAATAAGGCAGTGGACTGAAAAGATAAAGACTGACTAAAACTGGTTGTGCAGCAGTGCTCTGGAAATCGTGACTTTCTTGATTGCTGATTCATCAGTTTTAAGAGTCTGTCAGCTAGATTTTGGTATCAGCAGACAAGAAAAATAAATGCTAAATTTTTGTTTTATAGGAGTAAATCTCACAGAAGCAGAAATCCCTATGAAGCACCTCATTCTACGCTGGAACAGATTTTAGCAAAGACAACCTATATGCCTGAACCTCAATGCAGTTGTCATGAGTGTAAAGATTTAACAAAGTATATCTAAAAGAACTCACAATTGTGATTTTTTTTTTTTTTTGCATTTGTTTCTGGGTTCCCTGACAGCTTTAATTCTGCACGTTAACCATAAACTAACACCGCACAGCAAGAGAGAACTGAAAGGGCTCCTTAAGCCTTTGGGTTCAAGCCCCTGGCTATTGCAGAAAGCTGCTTTGCACAATTCCTCTTCTAAACACTTGAAGTAACTGGCACCTTCTTCAGGCCACATATTAATCCACAGGAGCTGAATAATAGAAAGGGCAAACACTTGAAGCATTGGATGGCTTTGGAGACTCTTGGAAGAGTCACATATAACCAAGTCTGGCAACAGCAGCTGGTCAATGCTTCTTTAGGACTCTGGTCACTCTTTACACTTTTCTTAGACCTTAATCTAAGCTGTGAAAATTGTAGGATCTGCAGTAGAAGAGTTTTTGGGTTTTTTCCTCCTATTACTCAAGTCACATTAATTATTTTTTATCATCCTGATCTGTCAGTAAAATTGTGACAAAAATAGAAGGTTTCAGTTAGCCAAAAACTCCAGTCATCTTAATCCTGTAGCACTTACACTACAGGAGGAAAATAAGAGCATACAAATAAAATAGCAGTTAATAGTTCAGTCTTTCTTACCCACTAGAAACAGGTCCCTCTAGTCTTTTGTAACGGTATCCACGGCATCTTTTACTACCTGAAGATAGAGAAGTTTTACTACAGCCTCTTGCAGTTAGCTGTAGGCACGCACATTTTGACCTAAAAGTAAGAATAAAACATCTCAGAATGTATTTGGAGCAGCGCAAATCAATCACAAATCTAGGTAAGTTGAAATGTACTTAACTATACACACACAAACACACACAAACACACACACGCTTGTATATATACATCTATATTCCCCTTCCCCACTTCTTTTATTCCACAAGGCTGTTTCAGGCACCCTACTTTGTCTCTTGGCTGGTTATGTGTACTTTACAATAAACATGTTCGCTCCACCCCAACCTCATTCTTCCACCAAGCTCCTTAAATGGCACATGCAAACAGCTGAAGGACAACAGAAATTTATTATAAACAGGACACTATCAAATGGATCGAATGAATGAAAATCACCTCTTCTGGCACAGCATTCCAGCCTGTTAACCACTACTTTGTTACTTTCCTCCCACCTTAGCCCTCAGGAAGTGAAGAATTTCCCACTGTGGAGAACTCAAGCAACAGCGCTTGTCTTCACCACCGTACGGCACAACAACTGCAAAGAATCACAGCGATCGTGCAAATCCTGAATCCTAAAACTGCACGTCAAGAGCATTTCAACTCTTGTGGGACTTCACTGCTCAGCTGAAACTAAATCATTTTAATTACTGAAGCTTCTTTATACCAGGCTGTGATTTCAAGGTCTTGTTGGGTCATGGGCAACTATGCTGCACACCAGCACATGCAACTGCCCCAGCTATTAAAAATACAAAATGGATCCAATACCAGGTAACACCTACAGATGGAGATCAGACAAACACCCTTCAAGAAAGCAGACAAAATTATCACCAAACTCTCATACAATAACTGTGGCAGGTTCCCACAGAGTGTCTGTAGCCCAGAGTTACTGAGATTTAGAAAAAGCAATGAACAACACTATTGGAACTGCTCAGACCATAAATGTATTCTGTGACCACAGGCTTTCATAGTTTCTATTTAGACAAGGGGAAGGAAAGGATGTAGAGGTTGGGAACAGGGTTGTTTCTTCCTCTGCCCTCAGTAACCTTGTAAGTTCCAAACAATCTGATCCCTTCAGGCTGTCCCATCCCACCTCTAGGATACCACAGTAGGAGCTGCAGCAGATATTGTCATGTGGGATCCTTCCCTGCCTGCCAGGAAAAAATTCTTCCTCTGCTGGCACAAGAGTCTCTTTCCTACACCTTTTCCAAAGGCAACAGCCCTGCTTGTCAGCTCCACCTGGAGGAGAAGCACTGCCAATTTGTGAAGAAAGGGAAAGGAACAAAATAATCCACCTGTTGAACACTTCCTTCACTACAACAGAGGGTGGACCAGGAGGAGCACCCAAGTTCTGGTGAAGAGAAAGACACAGTGGTGTTAGTCAATACCGAACATGGCACAAGACAACTCCCGCAGATATTGCGGCAGCATTGGTCCTGTTTGACACTGTTTGGTACTGTGCACCTTCACACACCACCACACTGCTGTTGTGGCATCGTGTCACTGGACTAAGATTAGATTTTTCTACCTACTTATCAATGCAGCCATCTGTGCAGTCACATGAATCCACAAACAGGCTGGAGAAGTTGTTGAGATAATATCCACGTGGCCACGATGACTTCCGATATTTGAAATAAGGTAACCTTGCGCGGTCAAGATTGTTACAGAAGGAGATGGGCACAGACTCGGCTCCGTTGCTAATATCAAAGTCAAACACAAGGGGTTCGGGATTCATGGTGTTCCTGCCCAACAGTACATATGTGTTGAAGGAAAAGTGATCAACGAATAAGAAATTGCACTTTGTTTCAAACAAATAATTTTGCACATCTCGAAAGCTTCTCAGACTCCGACCGCAAGGAGCTTTGTAATTCACATCCAGCGATTTCGAAAGGCAGTCTGCTTTTGCGTGCCGTCTTTGAAAGTGAAACAGGATTGGCATCTTCAGAGGGTTTTCACCCTTGTAGGAGCCCGCTGCTCTCTTGGCAAGACATGCACTAGAGCACTTGTGGTTCTGATACTGCAGGTTTAAAGGTAAGTGTTGAATTTCGCTAGATGCTTTTTTAGTCCCTGACCATGTTCTTTCCATCTCCTCTTTCTTGTTACTTGGAGTAGAAGAGCAAAAAAAAAAAAGAAAAAAGAGCAGCATCTTAGACAACCAGCGAAGCATTCAGCTTTTTAGTGGTTCAATATTTTTAGCACAGGAAAGAAACAGCCCATTCCTGGAAGGCCCAGGGTTTCACTGAAACACTGTTTCACATGGTATTACTGTCCTAACTTCATATGAAGATATATTCAGTTGCATTAAAAAAAGAAAAAAAAAAGCAACAGCTTCTTAGCTTCTTCCCAGAAAGAACTTACATGCTAAAACACAGAAAGGACGTAAAAAAACCAGAGTTGAACAACATATTTACCCCCCAATCAGTACCTGAGGCTAAATACAGAGGGACTAAGTCACATGCTTGACTATATGCAAAGTACAGAAAGCCTGAGAACTGCTGCTTAAGTCCTAACCCTGATAATTGTGGTAATACTCATGAATCTTCATTCACAACCCAATGCCCTATTCTGCAATGTTCTCATGGGGTAAATTAGACAAGTCTACTTAAAACCGCACATTTTCCGTGTAAGTCAAAAACATTTTCACTTTGAAAGCTGGCAGAATTCAAAACTGGGTTTAAAACACTGACTTTAGAAATACAAACTGAGAACTCTCTCAAATGCAGTAAAGAACATGTTAAATAAGGAACTGAAATAAAGATGCTGACCTGTCAGAACCTTCTACAGCATTTGCAGTGTTGTCATCTGCAAGAGGATGCTGCAATTTGGGTTTGGTTTCCTGTACTCCATCTCCATCAAACCCATCACTTACTGAAAAAAATGAATGCAAGCAAAAATTTTGTCAACTCATATTTCAATCTATAATTGAATTTAGTTACTAAAGAGAAAATTGACAAAATACATTAAAAATAATGCATTGCTATGAAGTACAGCTAACAAAGAGCATGTCAGTAAGTGCCCCACTAAAAAATATTCCACAGTTTTCGAAGTGACCAGAAACAACACGCACATGAAACACATTTATAGATTTCCCTTCATTATTTGAGATAAAAGAATGCCAAGGTATTTCAGCCAGTGGAGTCATGCACAGAATAACTCTGCTTGCAGACAGCTCAGGTTCATCAGGGCTTACTAGTTCAAACCGGTTCCCTTGGCACAAGTATTATTCACACACACACAAACCACAGAAATACAAATCCAGGTGAAAGTTCACAGTCCAGTACCCGAGGAAATTAATAATTATATTTTCCCTGTAATGCTAATGGCCTTCTCAGATCTCTTTTATTGATTTCAAAGGAAGGAATTAAACTTCTAGTGAGTAAAACAGGAAAAAAAATGAATCCACATACCAAACAAATACAATTGGGATGCACATACCGTTTGTCAAAGTTAAGAGATCACTTAGATTAGCTTCATTCACCAGTGCCCAAGCCTGCCAGCATTCTGTGCAAAAAAACCCAAACCAAAGCAGATACTTAGTGTAAGTGAAGTAATGATAATAGGGAAAACAAGGTGTAAGTCCACCAGAGAGACTTGTTTCCTCATTAGGCTAATCTAGAGTATTGCAAGACTGATACTATTAGAAACCTTTTGCACCACAGACCTTAACAGACACATTTAAGAACTGCAATAAAACTACAGCTCACAGTAGTAGTTGTAAATTAACAGTGAATATCCCTCGGCTTTTGGAAAGCTGTGGGAATACTTCCAAACACACACAAACTGGTGGCCTACAGTAGCAGTAATACACAAAAAGACAACTTAGTGTGAGTTTCTCTCTTTACTCTGTCATCAGTCTAGTTATCTTCGAGCTAAGAAGAGCCACGCTTTGTCTGAAAAAGTGTATCAGCAAAACAAGAAAATAGCAAAATGCACCTGAGATCATGTCTTTTTTTAAAATGAAGAGACTTTTTAAAAATGCTTAAAACCACCAACTACTAAGTAATTTAAATTCAGAGATATCTGAATTATGTCAGATATCTCAAAGACCTACACAAAGCAGGCCACAGCTCCTCTGCAGTCCAGCTTAACAGCTACAAGGATTTCAAACCTTGGTTTGTGGCAGTTCCATTCTTGATCTTTTCCTTTAGCAACAGCAGCACATTTTGCACCTGCTCAAATATGACATCCACTCTTCTACTTCCCAATTGTGTCCAAAACGTTTTCAAATCACCTGAAATGCAAATTCCTGTTTACAAGTCTGTACAGCTCCTGAGAAGTCTAGAAATACATGTAACTTCTAGTGGACTATTCAAAGGCTCCTGCTCATTTCATTTGGAGGCACTTCCCAAAAACCAGTCAGGACAGCAGAACAGCTTAAACCTTCAGAAGTCTATTCCTAAAGCTAATCAAGAAAGTGAAACAGAAGTCAAGTGATGAACTGAAGTGGGTTCTGATGATCCATGATGCTCCTTCAAGCAACCTTTGAAGCATGTCACAAAGGGTGCTGTGGAAGCCTTTCTTCAAATACCAGCAAATGAGTCCCACTATAAACAAATCACCACTGAAACTCACAGGAGTGGCAAAGGAGAATATTTTCAACTCAGTGAACTGCATATATTATTCAACAAAAGACATTCAGAATTTTTTTTTTATTGCTGTAACCTCTCTGACTATCCTGTCCCATCGTTAGTTTTGGTATGTTTTCTAGAGAAAAAAAATATTCACAATATTTTCAGATAAAAGTAGTTTGGTAAATTTTGTTCACCAAGTGATATCAGTTGAAATAATTAATATACCCCATATGTCATGCCTCATTCCTCCACTAGAAATAGTTATAAAGAACATTTTGTTTAAAGAAATTCAAGCTACTGGTTCAGAACATACCTTCTCTTCCAAAGGTTTTTTTTTTAGGTACTAAGCCCATTCATGAAAGCTTTTGTTAAAACATGAGCAGTACATCTTTCTCAAGGAAAAGGAAATAGGGTTCAGTGTGTCAACAGATGATGCCTGAAAAAAGAACAAGCTCCTTCTCGTGGTTAATGTTCCTCTTCTTCAATGACCAAGCACAAAAGAATAAGCAAATCCTACTCCATTTCTAGAGGTGGAGTCCACTGTCAGACTAGGTTTACATTCCACTTTCAGACAGCAAATCTCAGTTGGCAAATGTGCTGGGGTGACAGCTCCCCAGCAGCCAAGAAATATTGCATTCTTGTAAGTCTTGTAAAAAAGTATTTCCTTCATTTTTGACTTACTAGAGAATGACTTCTGTTGCCCAAGGCACCAGAAGCAAAGACATTTTACTGCAGTACAGAGTGTATGGTTACTCTCAAAAGCATCATGACAGCAGTGAAGGGAGTAACAATCTTTTGTCACCACAACCCCAGCTGCTTATGACACCAGCAGCTAAAAGTGTAATATTTAATATAAACAGGCAATGTTGAAAGTATTTCATCTTGCGAAAGAACTGATTTGGCACTAACTCTCAACATTATTTAATGATCTCTTATATTCACAGAATTTTTAAAAAAAAATGTGAAAAGGTTAAAGTCCCATTACAAAAAAAGCCACAACAATTTTTGGAAGCATACATTACTGGTCCAAGAGACAATGCCTGCCCTGTGCCATTCCCATCCTTTTGCTGTGCATGACAGTATCACAAATTTAAAATACTGAGAAGTAAGTATATTTCATATTTGTGTTTCAAAATACACATTCAGGAATAGATCGAAACTGCTGTCCTCATTCATTACTGGTTTTCAGACACTTCAATACATTTACTAAATTCGGATGATTTTTTGGATTGGTGGATGTATTACTTCAGAGGACGGGTGACAAAACACAGTTTTTTGTTTCTGGGCCCTCAGCTATAATCATGCATAGGCCAAAGAGAAATAAAACATATGCTACTATGTGTAGTGCTCACTCACCTTAGAAATGCTTCCCCAGTTCTCATGCTGGAGTGTCCTGAAACTCTAGCAGCAAAAACTTTGTTTTGCACAGAGAAGCAAAGAACGCATATGAAGTTCACAGTACAATTTTCATTTCAAAAAAGACAGATGTCTACATCACATCTCCAATGTTAATGCTGCTACTGTCAACCCCAGACAGGAGGATAGGGAATGAACAGACACAGGAAGCATTTACCTTGTCAGCTTTCAGAATCATCTCACCAGCTGATGACTCAAGGTGTGGAATGGCATCTGGTGGCAATAGTTCTAAAACTGGCTGGAGGGATTTTCTTTTCCCTCTATAGAATCCTTGTGGCCACATATCACTTTTTTTTTTCCAGCATTGTGCAGGGCAATGATGCTAGAGCAAGAAACAAGCAGCCAAGGTCAGGGCTGCTTATTCCAGCCACTAGAAAAACAACTCGTGTGCGTGTTTCCTGCAGTGCTGCTGACTAACATCTTAAACCATAAAAGGCAAAGCTATTGTCTTTCAGTCATCATTTTCACATCAGAAGTGGTGCCAAATATACACTACCTTCCCCTTCCCCTCCATAAATCCAAATTATACTACCTTTAATGCTCTCCTCCCTGGAACTGGTAAGGTTCTCCTCTTCAAAGAAGTCGGGCAGCACTACAAGTGGTGCAGAATGTACAAGTAAGAGATTGTGTGAGCAACCACAATGGTTGTAGCTACTCAGCTTTTCAAAATTTATGCAAGTAAATACTACAGTGGGTATCAGCAGGAGCACTGTGTGGTGCTGTGGTGAAACAGCACTGTGGTGAAACAGTCATCCTCCTCTCAAATATCATCCCACACCTTGTCAAGACACAATTGAGGAACACACAAATGAAACAAGCTGCATAAGGAAGCTTTTTTACGTAGTCATTTCTTACTATCCCTCAGTCTTGAAGCTGTCACAGATGGCCCATACATTCCAGCACATTCAGGTGAGCCTTCACAATCCCCACTGTCTATTAGCTCACAGTTCTTTTTTCTTTTTAAATTTGTGCTGTCAGTACTACAACTAAACTAATTTATTTAGGGAAAAAAAAAGGAAAGCTTCTTTTAGGTAAATATATTACTGAATCTGTTTCTTGGCAGAAGCAAGATGAAGCAAGGTATCTACACTGTAACAACAGTAAGGAGAAGCAAGGCAGCGCTCTTCAACCACATTGAAGATTCCAAATTTTCATCATCATGAATTACAGAATCAATTAGGTTGGAAAAGACCTCTGAGATCATCGAGTCCAACCTGTGACCGAACACCACCGTGTTAACCAGACCATGGCACTGAGTGTGACGTCCAGTCTTTCCTTAAACACCTCCAGGGATGGTGACTCCAACATCTCCCTGGGCAGCCCATTCCATTCCATTTATGTTGGCTACTTAATCTTTTCTATGCTAAAATTGAAAAAACACCGGAACAGATACTTCCTTTGGCTGAATGGGAAAATACCTTAAGGGAAGACTGTTGGCTTCTAGAACTGTTTCTCACAAGACCAATGACTGCTCAAAACATACACCTATTTATTTTTAAGGCTTACTTCTTTTCTCTTCCATCCTCCGGGGAGGCCGCTCGGAGCGCTGTCACTCGCGCCGGGGCAGTGCCAAGCCCAGCTCAAGCCGGGGCGCGCCGCGTGGGTCTCGCTGCGCTCCGGCGCGGCCGCGGGCAGGGAGATGCCTGTCGGACGGGGAGCTGGCATGGGGTGAGCCTGCGGTCAGGGGCCGAGGCCCGGGTCACTCCCGCAGCCCTCAGGGCCTCGCCGCGGCCCCCGCACTCCCGCTGCTCCTCCTCCGGCACCTGCGCCGCCGCCCGCCAGGGGGCGCAACCCCGCCGGGGCGCGCGAGCCAGCGGATCAGGGCAGGCCCCCGCGCGCGGGGATAAACCTGCGCGCACCGCCGCTGTCTCTGCTACTACTGGCTGCGGCGGCGGGAGGGGCGGCGGCGGCGGCCAATGAGAAGAGGGGGCGGGGCCGCGCACCCGCCCAGAAGCGGCGGAGGCGGGGGGGCAGAGCGAGGGACTGGAGGTGCGTCCGCCATCTTGGAGGGGGCGGGTCGAGGGGGGGGCGGGTCGTCCCCGGGGCGCCGTCGCCGTGTCGGGGCAGGGGGGCGAGGGCGGGGTGGGCTGGGGGAGCGTGCTGGTGTGGTCCCGCCAGGGTCGAGCTGCGGCGTCTTCATAAATGTGTCATAAATGAAAACGTATGATAACGAGTGAGCGAGTTGCGTAACTTAACTGCTGGCCGCTGCCTTTCGCCCTAGCTGGCTGTGGCGCTGCCCTGTGAAGTGCTAAATTGTCGCTGCCCTTTTCGATTCAAAGTGTGAAAATAAAGGTTTGTGTCGCCCTTTAAAATTTTAAGCAGCGCTGCCTTTGCAAGTGTTGGCATTGTGGCTATGTAAAGGGGTTTTTCAGAGGGGCTAAAAAATAACCCGCCCTTAAAAGGCAGTGAGGGTGGTTTGCCAACCCTTTTTTGTCGCTTTTTTTTTGCCACCACTTTAAACTGTAGATATGAACATAATACGCTCAAATAATTGTTAAGGGATCTCTAATCTCGTGGATATTACTAAAATATTGGGGAGAGAGCAAGATAGAAATTTAATTTTTCTTTGGGGAGAATGCTGTATTTACACGACTTGAAGCTCTGGTCTGACCCAGGATCCTCCAGAAGATTTTGATGTTCAGCATCTGCTTTGGACTTCTATAAAACCTTTTAAATGTTTACACAGGCATGCCTACATCTGTGCTTGTGTCTGAAGTTCAGCTCCACAGAAAGGAATGGGACAACTCACAATAACATTGCTGGGAACAGGGTGGCTCAGTGTCACTGATGTGCTGACAAATCTCTCAATAAAAATAGTAGTTTACATCTTAAAAAAGAGATTTCTCCCTTGTAATTCTTTATTTTAAAATTAAGCACAAGCTTTTCTCGCTCTTGGAATATTCTGCATTATGAGATGATGCTTGCAGATTAATTAAATTATTAATATATGTGTTTGTGAATACTGAGTGTTTGGAAACACTTGGGGCTTTACGAGTTGTACATGAGGAATATACCAAATACAGAAAAGATGGAGCCCAGTGATGAGAAGAAGCTGAAAGAACATGACTGCCTGCCTTGACCAAAAGAGAAATTATGAATATATTAGAAAGTAGTAATGTATTTTGCTTGTTATTTGAAGCAAAAAAAGGGAAATATGTCTTTCTTAAAACAAAATTAATGACTTAACACAAAATTAATGAGGCAGTTTTGAAACATACCCGAGTTTCCTTTGTTTTGCTTTTATCCTGGAACTGTAACATAGGCTTTCTGCAACACAACAGCAAATTCTGCCTGTAAGCCAGTAAGCTCAGTTCTTCCCAAACTTGTTAGGTGGCAGAAGCTCACAAGCGATGCTGATCTGACATCCCAGCAACCTGCCTGCAGCACTCCTCCAGCAGCAGTGTGAGCTTCCTGGGGCTCTGCAGTCTAGACCTGGACTGACTACCTGCACCCCAAGGTGAGAGCAGCGGTCTCACGTGCTTACACATTCGCTACCACTTTTTGTTAGGGTGACAACGAAAGGACTGACTGTCCTGGTGAATGGTGCTGTTGTTTGAGTTGCTGAATTATGCTTTTGTTACGTATCAGATGGACGATTTCATTTCATAGACAGGCAGACCACAAACAGCTCCTTTGAGTGGGAGGAGGTGAAGCTGGTCCAAAAGGAACTGTCTCATCTAGTTCTCTTCTCCAGGGATGTTTTTGTTGGCTTGAATGCTGTAGGGATCTGGGTGTTTCCTCCTATGACCAGATAGACTTGGGTGAAGTAGAGACACCAGTCAGACTCCAGAAAACACAAAGCAGTCAAAGCCATAGACTTTGGAAAGCCATGGGCATTTGGAAAATGCTTTTTAACTCTCATATAGCTTTTTTTTTCCTTTTCTGATGGGCTTGGCTCTTTGTTTTATAGACTCTTTTCTTCTTGAAGTATCTTCATCAGTTGAGTACTTTGGCCAGGTCCTTCTCTGTCACTTTCTCCATTATGCTTCTTGGTGTTTTAACTTGCTCCTTTATAGATGAGTGTCTGCACTTCATTCTTTCAAAATGCAACTTTAACGTAATTTCTCTTTTATTATATTGATTAGTTTGAGCATGGTTTATATGTAGTCTCTTGTTTTTCACACATCTTGAGTAAGATAACAGAAGAGAGAACAGGCATTTCTTTACAGATCACAGATCATTGCTACTTTACAAATTCATTGCCAACAAAATGTTTTTAGTGAGGCAACCTTTGGTTTAGGTTAGAAATTTTGCTGTAACCCATAATTACTTATGAGGACACGGGCTAATATTCCCCATAAGTACGTTGCTCAGTAATTGGACTCAGACTATTTACAGGCCCTCAGCATGTTTTGTTACTATGTTTTGTAGTTCTTTTGCTATTGTAGATATGTTGGAAGGTTATTTGGATATTAATTTTTTCCAGGTATTAAATGGAAAAAGGGGAGGTTATGGGTCTCTGAGAAGCCTGTAAAATGATTTTGTTCGACCTGTGACGTAAGCATGTTTGCATTCTTGGCAAGTAAAAATCTAACAAATTGTCTATTTGAGAATTGAGCTTCTAAAAGCATAGGCTGTTATAGTCCTAAGGGAATCTTAAAACACAGGCAGAGACTGGCTATGAAAAGGAAAGGAAAAATTTGTGTCACTGTTTTAACAATAGACTTCTTTCATGTGGAGGACCTAGATGTCTGTTAATTACTAACTGGCTTGAGGGTTTTGGATTCTGGCCCAATATGCTGAAATTCTTAACCATCCGCTGGCTGGCATATTCTTCAAGGACTGTATTTGGAAACTGATAATGTAATGGATTTCATCTTTATAGACTGTTTATGTAGTAGAAACGTTTTCATTTTTAGCTATGTTTCTGTCTTACAGTCTCGGTATTCATTGCCGGCATACATTCCGGATAGTTGTGTGAGCACAGAAAGCAAGAGCTGGTTTGGAGGTTAGATAATGTTGGCCCAAGTTGAGCAGCATGTGTTGTCTTTGCTGTGCCACAGCCCCACCGCAATGATCAAAACGTAAAACTCTGCCCTCTAATTTTAGGTGACTTGGATGAATTAACAAGACCTGAAAGCCTGTGATTACTATTGCACTTGAAAGAGTCTAAAATCTCTGAAAACGAGGCAGTAGATGTATATGATGAAAGGAATCCAAAATAAATGGAAGCCTAAAAACCTTTTTATCATCCTTTTTCCATGTGAACATGGCCGTATATTTGTCTGAAATAAATTTTCAGTGGTATTTTCTGAAGTAAATCTAGTAGTTGTAAATTATTCCAACCCTTTTGATGAGTTCTGTTTGTGGGTTTCCATGCAGATTAAAGTATGTGCACCAAGTATTTTCATTAAATGAAGATGTAGTAGACAAAAATCTCTAAGCAATCTGCAAGATTGAATGAATCTGTGGTGTTCCCACTCTTAAGAGATGTTCTGTGGAGACCTTCACAACTCCCTTTTGTTTTGCCTTTTAGTTTTTAAATCCAGCTGCGGAGGAAGTTGTCCTTGTGGTGCCAGCTGATGGAAGGTTGATCAATTTAGTGCTGATCTTGGTAGCAGCTGTGCAAAGGCCAGGGAGGCAGTACCTGGCATAGAATTGGACTTGAACTAATAAAAGCCATCAAAAAAGCAGCATATGGCAACAACCTGAAGTAATTATTATGTGTAAATGAAATAACCACATTCAAATAAAACTGAAACCTGTAAGGTTTCAAATATACTAAGAGAAATTTGACTAAAACCCTATAAAACTGGGTGAATACATGTTGGGGTGAAGAGGCTCAACAATAGGGCTCTCAATAAGTATATTCTGGACTAAATAGTCCTTAGTTGCAACTTCCTGTTGGAAAAATAATTTAGTTGAAGAAAACCCTAATTTTTTAGTTACTATTTTCTCTGATCCAGTTCAGTGTGCTGCATTAGCACTTGGTTTGGCCTAACTTAGTAAAGGTGTGGAACTGACAGTAAGGTGTGAAGAACCTGCTTCTCCTTACTGTAAGGAGAAGCAAGAATGGGAAGCAGTATTGTCTTATTAATATGTATTGCATTTGGTTTTGTTTTTAAGCATTATGATGGGTCAGGGAAGACACAGTCCCCTGAACATTTAAAATTGGCAAAGAGGGGAACAGTTTGGATATTCTATGCTTCTCAACTCCTCCCTGTTCATTTGTGCCATTGCTTAGGGGAGTGGTTTGGTTTAAAAAAAATTACTTATTTGGCTCAGATAATTTTATCTGAATAACGTTTTCCATCTAATTTGCTGTGCAGCCACTTGGTATTTCTGCTTCTCTCAGGGAATTGGGGGTGGCCTGGGTACAAAATGAGCATCTGGAGATAATGGATTGCTTTCTAATTTAATTGTTGGTGTCATTTATCCAAGTTTAAAGTGTTTGTGCAACTACTTCTTTAGTATGAACAAAGTGGTGGTATGGGCAGAACACTTAACTGTGTCTGGGTTATTGTGGATGGTCTTATCACACAGCAGAGCCTGAACCTCTCTGCATTCTCAGTTATGCTGGACCAAAATCCCCTCCTGCTTTTTTACAGAGGGGGAGATTAATGGGTTTCGTTCATGAGCGTCTGCCTTTAACTTTGTTGTTACTTTTTTCCCCTGTAAAATTCTTGAACCAAAGAACCTGTGGAACCAAAAACCTGTGTTGAATACATCTGTGACAACCTTTCACTAAGTGAACTGTGGATTCAAACCTTTGCAACTCTTTTTTCTTAAGAACCTCCCCTTTTCTTAAAAAATGTTACTCGAGTGACTCCAGTGTACATATGGCATTCCTCTCACAGAAATAGTAATACCAAACCAATTTAGATTACATACAGACTAACATAAAATTTTATTAAGATTAAATGCTGCTAGACACATAAATTTAATGTGCATTAAAAAAAAAAAGTCCACCAAATTCTGCTCTTTATCTTATTAAAGTGTACGGAATGGGTTTCTGTCAAGTTTGTGATGAACAAGTTACGTGAGATGTTGTTTGGTAGCATAAATTTCTTTCACTTGAAGTGAAGGATCATTTTTAAGAATGAATTAATTTTGTTAAAAAATTCACAGCAAAGTGCTACAATCCTTGCATTAGCAGATCGAGATGGGTCGTTCCAACCTGGCTAAAGGGGATCAGGAAGAAGGGACAGGACTTCCGTTTTTTTAACTGTTTTTGCTGCCACATGTTATAGAAATATTTTAAAATTGCATCTCCCCTCCTCCAAGAAAATGTTCATGGATGGATGGAGTTTTTCCTTTCTTTTGTTCTTTTATTATTGTAGTCCATATTGTCCATTTTAGAAATGACTGATACAGGTAGTTCCAAAAATTCACACAATTTACATTTGGTAAGTCCCTCCACACTTCCTATCACTTCTCCAAAAGCTGCATTTTTAGGGGAAGTAAGAGGAGTTTGTTTTTTTCTGGCTGTAAATTTTCATGGTGCCCAGCAGGCTGATCTGCCTCCCTCTGCAGTCATGTCATTCCTAGAACTAATGCAAGGAAGCTGTTGGCAGTAAAGACTGGAATTCCAGTTTTGACAGCAGTGTGTTCCTTGAGCAACTTTATCAACTGTGTGAAACAACATCTTTAAATTATTTTACAGCATGAGTTTAAAAGAACCCCACTTCTGATATCTCAGCAGTGTTTGTGCCTTGTGTTTCCTGTTGCAAGAGACAAGAAGAAAGTACTGCTGCATAACTGGATTTTGGAACGTGGGGGCAGTTGTGTGACAGCTATCAGATTGGATGATCTTTATTAAAGACCCCATGTCAGTCTAGCACAAAGGCACTTGTACAAATTTATACGTGCAAATTTATTGCAGAAAAAATACAATTTACTTGCATTTAAGTGTGGGAAGGAAGTTGTGTGGGGCTTTTTAAATAAAGGCATTGGAGATTGCTGGATAGGGAGAGTTTAAAATTATGTGGGAAGAGTTCACTTCCAGCATCTGTAGTGTCCTGAGCATTCAGCTCTTTGTTTTGCCTATTTTGGTATGTCAGCAGGGAGGCGCAGCTGTATCAGCTTTCCCTCTTCAAGTGTACCTTTCAATTGTGTACTCTCACTTTCTGCAGTTCACTGGCAGTCAGACAGCTCTCTTCCTCTTCTTCAAATAAGCAAAACTTATTTTGGACTGCCAATTCATGGTGGTCATTCACTACCTGTTGTTT
This sequence comes from Pseudopipra pipra, assembly GCF_036250125.1. NCBI lineage: Eukaryota > Metazoa > Chordata > Aves > Passeriformes > Pipridae > Pseudopipra > Pseudopipra pipra. The sequence goes on along the minus strand of NC_087550.1, from coordinate 62,631,430 downwards.
TTGGCTGCAAGAGAAGCTGTCTGCAATATATGATTTATTTGTTGTTAGAAGTAAGACCCCAAATTGAACTTTATAGGGTAATTGCAGGACTGCAGGGTGGTTGTAGCTCCATGTTAAGGCAAATATTGTGTATATCACATAATCCCTGGGAAAAGTTTGTGGGTTTGTTTTGGGATTTTTTAATTTTTTTTTTCTGACAAATTGGTTTAAGCAAATGAACTAAGTAAGGCTGAACCTTCTAAACGCAAGGTTATTACTTAGAAATAGTGTTGACCTTTGGTCCGACTCCTCCTTATTTGCAGGTCATTAGTAAGTCTTGTCTTTTACATTACAATGCTTAGGTGAATAGCTGCCCCTTCAAAAAAAACCAGCATTAATGTAGGGAGACACACTCCCCTGCAATTCTTCTGTGTCCAATGCTTTTGTCAGGGAAGGGAAGATGTTGGCAGAGGATTTGCTGAGATATCCTCATGCTATTCTAGTGTCTTGGGCAGTAGTGAGGTGCTAGGAAAACACACACAGAGATGTTACCCATTGTTTTTCCTCTCTCGCTGAACTCTCTGCACCCTGTAAACTGAGTGTCTCTTCATCACAGTTCATAAGGTCTCATCACAGTTCATAAGGTCATGGGAAAGGACTCTGCTGCAAAACTACGTCATGTTCGTGTCTTTGAGGATGAAAAACACGAGGGACCAAGCAAATCTTTTCTGTGTGATGTGACGTGCTGTTACATCACTAACATACTTATAGCATTGCCTGTGAAAGTGTCTTTTAAAGTTGGGGAAGGGGCAAGGATGTGAGAATACATGGCTGTGAGCCAAATACAAAAATACAGTTTAAGCAAAGAAAGAGTCTCATCTTGATTTAGAAATCGTTCAAGGGCAGCAGCCAATATATAGGAATAAGTATAAGTAATTTTTATAAAGATGATTAAAGAAAACTCTGGATTTTCTTTAGGATCTAGGGCTAATAAGGAGAAAGTCTAAAAACACCAGGAGCAAAAAGAACAATAACATATGTCTGATGACTGTGGTAAAGTTATCAACAATGTTGCTGAAAATACGTAACTGTTGCATACATCTGTAGTGAGAATGAAGCTGAATATTGCAAATAATCATATAATTATGAACAAATCCATCATATTCCAGCAGTAAATAAAGACTGAAAGAATGCTTTTGAAAATTTGTGTTATGAATTTATGGAGACTGAGAAATTTTTATTTTTTTAATGTCTAATGTAAATCTCCAAAATTTTAAGGATTGTCATGAAGCAAATGCTATTCAAGATGATTAATAGAAAACAGATATTATAAAATGTCTGGTATATTGGTTAGATTAAGGGTTTGTTGTAATCTGGCCAAGAAACTGGCTCTTGAGAACATTACAGTCAATGAAGAGTCATTTAATTAATATGTAATTTTTTGATGTTCAGTCACTGGATGTTTGTTTGCAAAAAAAAAAATCCTCAAATGAACACACAGTTGGAAGAAAATGCACAATTCTTTCTGACAGTTTTATCTAGGACATGTAGAGTAGAAAAATATCAATGATGGCATAACTTCATGTATTTCATTGAATTGAAGAGCATGTTAGCCGACTCTTTTGAAATCTGAAGTTAATCACTCTGGGAAAGGCTGGATGTACCTTAAAAGATGAGGAACAATATCTGAAAAAATTGAAGTCAGTACTGGTTGTAGGTGTTGGAAAACCATATCTATACACTTAAGGTAGGCAGCAGTGAAAAAGTAAATTCCGAGTTTGTTGAAGTGATTTGATCTTGTACCTGTGCAGGAAAAAATGGGGAGCCTTCAAAGAGCATTCTTTTGCAAATACAGGAGTCACAGCGGCAGGAAGCAGAGAGTAAAACATAACGTGAACTTGCATAAAAAGAAAAAAAAATTTAAAGTGGTGACTATTTAACTATTGCACTATCTTATTGCTGGACTTCAGAGATTCTCCAGCACTTGAAATTAGTGTCAAATTAGCTTTCAAGAAGATGTTCTTGTTCAAGCAGGTGTTGAGCTTTGTAAGGTCTCTCATGTCTTGTGAGAACTAGAGTAAATCTTTCAATTTTTAGAACTCCTTTTATGGTAGTAACAACATTCATTTGTTGTTTTGAGGAGAGCAAGAAAAAAATTTATTTCAAACTTTTTTAAAATACAAATAAGTCTATAGGAAGCATTTAGAAACTGTCCCCAGTTTTGAAAGAAAAGCCAGTTCTATGTAAATTGTCACAGATTCTTATTAGTTGTTACTTTTGAACTTCCTAACCATCTCATCTGCTTTTTGTTTTTTTTTAATGGAAAACCACAAAGGTAGTAGTGTGGTTGTTGAGTTAGATGACAAGGTATTAAACAGCTTAAGTTCATGTCTTTGGTTACCTGGCTGCTGTGCAGCTCTTTGGATACAGGCCTTTGTGTGCTGAAATCTTTCAATGGAAGTTCTTGTGCTTGTGAAAGTAATTTCATCCCATGATGACAGCTCGTAGAGACCATCTTGCTCATGGAAAGTTGAACTGATACAACTCCTGATGGGTGACCTTCTAACAGGATTCTGCCTGCTCTGAGAAAACAAGCCATTTCTTTTCACTGGTACTTGGGTGGGAACTTCAAAATAGGGAATAATGCCAGACATAATTTTATGTCCTTATGAGCACTGCAGTTCTGAAAGAAAGAGTTTTGAGTCTTTTCTCTCTCAATTCCACTATCAGGCCTACAGCTCTGACTCATAAATTCAAGGTCCTGAATGCATGCATATTAGAAAATATGTTCTGCAGCTGGTCAGACTCAGATAGCATCTAAGTAGAAGTATTATTTTTTTGCACAGATACTATATAACTTCTAATGTCTGGGCTGATACAATTTGAGACTCCTTTTTCATTTGGGAGGGGTACATCTTACTCATTTTCAGTGCTAATTGTGACTATTTTCATTGAACAGTAGCAGTTTTTTTTACCCTACAGAAGTGTAGCTTTTGATGGCAGGTAAGGCAATTTTATGAATGCACACTGTGAAAACACGGACACAGGAGAAAAATTATCAGTTGTTTCCATGGGAAGGGAGCAGATATGTGAACAACTATTAGCATGAGAAAATTGTAATTTCTTGAACTATTTCCAGAGGGCATGACAAAGTTTGTGAGTATAGATCTGTGTGCTGTGTAATAAAGGAGCTGTCAGATTTCATTGGGAGATGTCTAGAGGAGGGATATTTGCCAGGAAGATTTCCATCAGTATATTTGACCTGATACAACCTATATAATGTAGAGCTTGCCACATGTGTCATGTGGTGAGTGATTTTCTTCCAGATATCCAGAGCCTGTCAGGGCTTCACTGTTGAAGCTACACAGGGTTGGAGTTGAATCAAAGCACACTCAGGTGCCTCAGCTGCTCTCCCTCCAAAACAGAGATAGTCCTGATGACAAGCACACTGCTGCTTGTTGGTCCTTGTTCAGGACAGACTTCCTGCACTAAAGAACGCCAGCCTGCAGCCTTTTTGCTGCCATTTAAGGACTTCAAGGCATGACCCTGGTTTATTAATTAAAACAAAAGGAATTCAGCCCCTAATTGGATACTTTGTAGTTGTATGTCTAACTTAATAATTAATTTGTAATGTTAGTTGTTGGCCAGCACAGATGGGTAGAACAGGGGATGGGTTTTTAGTGGTGTGGGAATGTGCATGGATAGGTTTTCCACACTGGGAAGTAACAGTACTGGTCTTCAAAGAATATCCTACTGGTTAATTGGCTCAATGTAGTCAACATTTGGCCAGGATGGACTAAATGTTGATTAGGGAGGCACTGGAGGCTCCATCCTGGGACCAGAGGAATAAGTGACTAAAATCTGTCATAGGGAAATGAGAGTGACATAGGGAAATGACAGTGACAACAGGGAATTCATGACCTAGTAGGGTGATCACATTAAAGTCATGTTAAGATCCTTATTGTGGGATAGGCGCAAACACCCAGTGTTTCATCAACTGACCACATATCTGTCACACAAAGGCAAATATATTTGTAATCTGACAAGTGATGAATATACTTAATTGTTTGTCAGGAGAAATGACTTTGGGGTACTTGTGAAGATGATATCTCCTTGTGCAGCTTGAGCTTGAAAAATTCCCAAGGTTCCCTATCCTGATCCAATGTGTTAAACTAACATTGTTGCAGGATAAAACTGGTAAAGAGCAAAAAGTGAGAAGACCTCGGTTCTCCTCCAAGGGAGGGTGGTGCTGACCACCAGAGATTTTACTGTGCAACTCTAGGCAAGTCAGTTTAGAGCAACACTTGCTTAAATATAACAGCTGTGTTTCATGAATTACAGTAATCTTTAGGTTTCACTATTTGGCACTGGGAAAAAAACCTGTAATTTTTCATCTGAAAGCAGCAGTTTAGACTTTTAGCCTAATATTATTCTGGTTTTGTTTCCACTGTTCTGCTTTAGTAGGATTCTTTACCTGCATGAGAAGAGACTCAGAAGTCTGTTCTGTCTGTGGACATGGTTTCTGGAGATGTGCATCACACAAACTGCAAAGATCGTTATCCCAAGAAAAGGACACAGAAAGCTGGGTACTGCCTAATATTTTTGTTTGGGTTCCATCACTGTAGTGTCAAAGCACCTTATGGTCTTGAATGCATTCATTTTCTCATGGGGGGACTTAAGTGGCTTTTCCAAGATCACGTAGAAATGTATGACTTAAATAGGAACTGGCTCTTGTCTTCTTTGATCTGAACTCATTTCTTCATTGGTATAACACCCTGCCTCTGTGTGGGACTTTCCAGTAGTAGTCGTTCCCTTGTCTGGGGCAACCACTTGAAAAATATGATGGTTCTGTGGGTAAATCCTGGCTTTGCTGCCCTGCAGAAGTAAGTACCTGGAATTCAGTAGATCACTAATGGTTCTCATGTCTTGTTTGATCCCTCATCTACAGGAAGTAGCAGTCTCTGAGCTGTTCTGGCTGCTCAGTCTGGACAGTCAGAAGCAATCTTGAGCAATCTGTTGTATCTAAGTATTGCAGACATGATTTCAGAGTCCCCCAAGAAGGCGGATAATGCTCTTCTGGGATATTTAATGTGAACAGGTGTGGAGCCATTTGTAGCTATTCAGCATGGTGATTCTGGATGACATTTCAGGAAATCTCAAAGGTGCTAATTGCCAGAAGCAGAAGAAGAGTAGAGTGGTCCTTCTGGTATATATTTCTTTTTCTACTTTGCACTTGGTGTCAACTGCTCTTGGAGATGGGATTTAATGGAGCTTTGTCTGATCCAGAATGATGATTCCTATCTACTGACATTCTTTAGCAGTACATTTTAGAGTGTACATCTTTGGGTGTTTGCTTGGTGCCACCTCAGTTTCCTCATACTCAACTGGGTCTTATAGTGAGTGCCTCATAGGAGCATTTAACTTGTGTTTCAAAGTATGCCTAATTTTGCTTGTTTGGAAGTCATCTCAAGAGCATCTGATGAAAAATGCTTTAGCCTTCTGTAGTTAGTGGTGGTCAGTAGATGAAAAGTCTTAATCCCTTAATGCCTTCCACCTTGTCAGAAACAAAGCCACACATTGTGTATAAAGAAATTACTGTCACCAAAAGGCAGTTCATCTGCCTAGTATTTTCATTGCACATCACCATTTGTGAGATGAATATGCAGTAATACAACTTTCAGCTCCAAGCACTATTAGGAAGTTTAAAGTTCTGGTTAGGGATGCTCCATTGTCTTTCACCAGTAGGAAAGTTGTAGGAAATATATAGGGTTTTTTGCATAAGCGAGTGTGTTGGAAGGGGATGTCTTAATGTACAGTACCTCATGCTGCCTAACATTAAGAAAATTGCTTGCTGAATTTATGTGGAAACCAGTAACTAAATTCAGTATTTGCAAGAAGACCAAGCACTCTTACTATTGTTTGAATATTTTGGAAATGGGAGATAATAGATAGGTGCTTTTACACGCATGAAAGAATTTTTCAATTTAATGAAGAAATATACTAGCAGTGATGCAAGGACTCTCTTCCAGCATAGTAGATGTAAATGAGGACTTGTTTGGCTGTGTATAACTTTTATTTGTTACTACTGTAGAGAACGTGTTTTTTTTAGTGTACAGCGATACAAAATGTAAAGTTTGGCCTCTCATGGCACGTGTGTGAAGAGAGGTTAAAATTCAAGTCTTCAGCAAAGCTCTTTTTATTGCTTCTCTTGAAATGAGCTTTCCTTTCCCCATTTTTAATTCTGCTAATGGACCTTAAGCAAACAAACGTGGACACTCAAGTAGTTGGCTGTACAGAGCTGGGATAGAAGCTGTTTGGAGAGGTGAAGGCTTTAATTATATTAAAAATACCTGCTCAGCTCTTCAGGGAGTTACTGATTTTGGAGGACTAGTTTCTGTTTGCATATGTCCACAGGAAAAAAAGAGTGATGTTGTCATGAGTTTACTGTTCCTCCACTCATAAAAGCGAGAGTGCAGGTATGGTTCTTATTTGTGTTTTATGTTGGGACACAGTAGATAAGGGACATGATTAAAATTTTATGAGTGACTCTTTATAGCAGACATAAAATTTTAATATGTTATATTTTTCAGCTGTTGGGCTCTAGTAACCTTCTGTTTAGACTTAATTTGCTTGGGGTGGGAGTGTGCAAGGAAATGGATCCATTTCATTTGACTTTCTCTAACAATAGGACTGATGGATGCCTTTAAAATGAGAAAAATTGTAAATTCTCTGGTCTGTATATAAAGAATTAATACATAAAGGCTTCTGGTAGAAAGGCCAGTGTCAGTGCTTGATTTCTGGAGTGATGTACACAAGAATACCATGTTCAGTAAAAACTCCTGAGCAGTTTATAAGAGTTATTGAAGGTCTTAAAAAAAACCCACCCAAACCCAACAAAAACAAACATCATTTTAGCAATTGCATTTACATTAAAGGAAAGGGAAGGAAAAGGCCGTACGTACATAAAAACGCTAGAGGGAGCAAGGAAGAAGAAGAGGGGAAAACCATTGAAGATGTTTGCACTTTTAGAAATAGCTTTTATAAAGCATCCATTTAAATGCTTCTGCTTACTTCAGCTAAAATGCAGCTACAGGTCAGCCACTGCATCTTGCTGCTCTCTGTTCTCCCACACTTCACTGGAGAAATTTCAATTTTCTAGTCCTGAGAGAGGCCTGAAGCTTTGCTGCTTTTTAAATGGCCATAAGAAAAACCACCTGCCCCTCCATAGACTGTACCCATTTTTTTTGCCTTATTTTCTATTTGAATGAGCAGCCAAATGTTAATTTGCCTTTCAGTGCTGGTGGCTGTTTTGGGGGGACTGATATATAGGCTCGGTTCTCAGCTTGTCTCCCTCCGAGATTATATGGGGTAGAATGAGAGAAAGTGGGAGTGTTGGTGTATGTCTGTATTGGGGATCTATTAGATGAAGAGGAATTTATTTGCATTATTTTGGAGTGGCCGCACTGCTCTTGCAGAGATCTGAGGAAAAGGAGTATCTGCGAACTTGTAGAATAACACAGAAGCACGAAGTTACTGTAAAGTCTCTCATCTTACGAGGTTTTAGAAGTGTTGTTGGGCAGACTTTTTATACTGCTTTGTCGTAAAGCTAAATGCCTTGAGTTAAAGTGTAACAGCTTTACGCTGTAGATTATATAAGTTATTTGTTTTTAATTCCTCTCCACCCCAATAAACTGCCATAATGTTGATATCCTGGTATGTGTAAGAATAGAATGAAATGCTGTGGGGGATGTTCTCTAGTTTTCAGGTTTTAGAGGGTGGGGGAATCTTTTTAGTATTCTGAAGGTTCTCCTCTTGATATTCAGCATTACACAACTAAACCTGTTGCTGTGGAGAACTGAATTTTGATGGCCTGGGGCCTTGGCACTGAGCAATTTGGGGGGAAGGAAGGACGTTGTTGTTATTATTATTAGAGGCTGCTTAGGGCTTTGGAATGCTGGAAGTAATCTCAGAGGAGGTAGACAGACTGAAAGTGGATGAATAGATAAGCAGAATTAATACATATACATTGTGTGTTTATCATCTGCTGCTGGAATTTATTGCTACCACACTCATTGTTGACGTTCCCTAATTTCTCTTTTCCACTTTAGAAAATAAATGGAAAGGGCAGGAATAATGGACTGGGGTTTTCTTCTTTTGGTATTTATTAGATGGAATGATTTTAAGTTATGAAAGCAAGGACAAACATTTCTCAAAAGTAATCTAACCATCCCTTAGCCTGAGGACTCTGCTCACTTTAAAGGAAACAAATATAATGAAATTTAAATATGTGGAAGCTGGAGTCCTTTAGCAGTGCACAGAGGGTTTTTTTTCAGTGTACTTTGAGACTATAAAGATTTGTTGTCTATTTATTATTACATCATTCTAGATTTGAGATGGCTACAAATTAAGAATGGAAGAAAACATATTTTTGGAGATATTTAATAACTTCTCAGCAACAAAAAACCCCCAACAAACAGATAAGAGCACCAAGTAATTATGGCTTAATTCCTGTTGAATGGTTCAGGGCCTTTTCCTGTCATTTGGAAATTAACTCCACTTAAGATGAAACAGAGTATTGGAATAGCAGAGAATCTTTTTCCCCCCCTGCCCCTTTAGCTACCTTGCTTTGCACTGTTTCTTCTGTTGCAATGCAGGGATGCAGGCAGGTGGGTTTCTTGCTCTTCTGGTGTATAGAGGGCTCCTATTAAAGCCCTAAAGTATTTCCTCAGGTAGAAGATGAGCAGAGTTGAACCATAATTGAGTGCATATTCAATTTATTCCTCAGAATCAGGAAAACAGGCACGTTCAGTCTGAAACAGAGGATAGTAATTTTGTAGATAAATTTCTTATGCTTCCAAAGGGCCAGGATACTCAAAATAGTCCATGGATACTTAATTGAACTCAGTGATACACAGATTATCCCCAGGGGGGGCCCTTAATGTGCAACTAAAACAACTTTCTGTGATATTTCCATCTTTTTTGTGATTATTCAACTGCAGGGTAGCACCCACCAAAGTTGAACTCCACGGGGCAACAAAAGGGTGTCTTTTTGCCTGTTGAAGTGATGGTGGATTCACAATGGAAAAGATACAATTTCCCACTGGAGGGTTAGAGGGAAAACAGGTAATCCCTTAAAAACACACAATGGAAGTACTGGTGTACTTAGGTTGTTGTGTTGCCTTAGGAAAAGCTGGTACCTTCAGTAGTAGCCCAAGGGCAGAGTGTTTATCATTTGACTTTCACTGCGATGTTTACGCAAGGGCTATGGTATCCGATTAAAAAAAAAAGGGCCAGCCCCACAGTGGGTGTAAGGTACCACAAGGCATCCCTTCTCTCTCCTCACCCAGCTAGGGCAGAGCAGGGCACCCACGAAAGGATGCCCAGCACCAATTTTTCTCCCCAAGTCCTTCATGTCATGAAACGTCAGTGTGTGCAGGTTGTTCACATGCCCACTAAGCCGTGTGGAGAAAAATGCTGCTTAAAAGGGCAGCTTATCTTGTTCTGAGTTTGGCATTCACAGCATCCCTCACCGAGCTCTCTCTGGAGGTGGTCTGGTTGGGTGGTTAACTTGAAGCCTTTAATTCAGTGCTGGAAGAATGTTTCACCAGGGGTTTTAAGCAGAAATTGCCGCTTGGTATCACTTGTTGCAGTGCTTTGGGTACACTTTTTAATGCCTGTTCCGAGTGCTGCTCAGGGCGGTCTGAAAACAGGGGGCTGCAGTATGGTCGTGATCTGTTAGGTAAAGGATAAGCACAAATGGTGACATGCTTTACAGATAAGTTGAGATCACAAATCTGCAGATCTGAGGTTGGCTCAGAACCTCCTGTGCAAACGCAGGAGCAAGTGCAGGGCGGTTAAGGGAGCAGGAATGGCTTCTGCCTCTCTGAGCCTGGGAGGGACAGCAAGTTGGTCTTCAAAGTGAGGATTTGGGATGCTCCTTTTTGCTTCAGTTAGGAGCTCGGATTGCAAGCAAAGGATGTTAGCCCTTTAAAAGGTGTCTGTTTCATCTGTATTCCTCAGAAATGAGGATTCTCATGCTTTTTTCGTTGCCTTTAATGTAGGCTGTGAATAGCTACTGCAGGTGAGCCCTAAATCAAGATCTGATGCAACAGCAGTGCTGGTATGCAGCGGGGGCTGAGATCAGCTCTCCAGACAAATGTAGCATACAGAACTATTTTTAATAATGTAGGACTTTGGCTAGGCTTTGCCTGGAGGAAGAAGGGATGGGAGGTGAAATCTCCCCCCTCAAGCTGGTGAGCTCAGCTGAAATACATGCTGGGCTTTCATCCCTGCTGGGACTTGGCCAAGATTCAGATGAGGATAGGTTTTAAATCCCACCTTGCAGTGCCCATGGTGCCTGGTAAAGCATCCTCCTTTCCCTGCTCTCAAGGCCTGTTAGTCAGCTGGGAGCAGGGAGGAAAGCACACATTTCCTTTGGGAATGTGTGGTGCTTGCTGAGTGATAGTTGCCGAGAGAGAAAAGTGAAGTATTAACAATTCCTTTAACTGCATTCTGCTGTATTTGTGTGCTTGATAATAGCTAGTAATACTTGTTTCAGAATACTTTAATGTATGATTTTTTTCCCCCCTCATCATATTAGCCTTTGAAAAAATCCTTTGGCCTAATGTTTTTCTTCAGCAGGATTTAAATTTTTCTTCTAGTACACGGCGGGGTGTTTTTTTTTTTTTATTCCCTCAAGTATTACTGTGGAAAAGTATTCAGATCTTCGTGTTATGATACATAGGCAGGAAGCAGCTTAACTTCAGCTTCTCTGGACAGGACTCTGCTGAAAGATGTGGTGCGTGAGCATGTTGATTTTATTGTTATCTTGTAACAACAACCCGATGTTGGACTCCCTTATTTGCATTCCTAGCAGGACGGCAAGGTGAATAATTTAATTCCAGCAGCCTCTGCCACGTGATGGTGCAAGGACCCATCAGCGATGCCTCCCCTGCACCGACAAACTTTGAGGAATGGAAACTTACAGAAGTGATGCGAAATCGTCGCATGTCCTCCCTTAACCCTGGAGAAATCTCTCGGCGGAGTGATCGCTTCATCCTTTTCTTTTCCACGCGTTCCTCTGACGTGGAGTTTGGGGGGTGTGTGTGAGCCTGCGAGCAAGACGAGCGAGGGAGTGGGAAGCGGGGAGGGCAGCGGGGGAAAAACGCACACCCAGCCACAGAGCTCGTAGGAACAGGAACAGCGAGGAGCCGGAGCGAGGCCGGGAGTCCAACCGCAGGCAGCGGGGAGTGGAAATTTACAGCTGCTTGTGAGCGCCTGTGCATGTCCGAGTGATCCCTTCTGCTCACGCTTTTTCAGAGGCTGACGGTCGCTCTGCAAAAGAAGAGCGGGAGGCCGAGTCGTGGGATCCCTGGTCTCTGCCACGTGTGGATAATCGGCAGGGGGGAATAAAGCGGAATTAAATGGGAGATCACTGAAGGCGGCTGCTGGCGGCGTGGGCTGCAGGGAGACGGCAGAGCTGTCTTCAGCACCTGGCCATGGGGCTGCACAGGGCTACCTAAGAGCCCCACCTTTCCACTCACAGTAAGTGTCAGCCGAGGTGATGTCCTTCGAGTGAAGGAAAGTTAAATGATTTATTGAAACTTTTCTTTTTTTTTTTCTTTTTTTTTTCCTGTCAGCACCAGCCTTTTCGTAATAAACTGCTTGCCTGCTTGTTCTCGGTAGTTACGCTGGTAGCTTTTTATAGCTTTGTAAACTGTGTTACCAGGAGTGGCTCTTTAATGCAGGCAACCCTAAACAATACTCCTTCTGTTACATAAGGCGCTGGCTCTGCGACCAAGCACTCCGTGTCCATGGAATATCTCTGGAAATGGCTTTATTTACAGTGTGGTTTCCAAAAATAAAATATCTGCAATATATCATTTTTTTTGCTCCTCTCCACTGACTGCCTGCAGCTGCGAACTGGCTCTTGAGATGCGGAGGAATGGGAGCGTGGCCACTTGCATAAGACGGGGGGAACAGAGATGAAGGGAAGATGGGCGTGCGTGTGAACTGCCAGGAGAAACGGCATATGTAAATTAACCATCTCGGTATTTATAGTTGATAGGTCTTGTCGACCTGAAATGCTAATGCTGTGCAATGGGTGATTCATGAAGTCTTTATCAGGCAGAACTTTAATTGAGCTTAAGGGAAGTTTGGTTTTGGGGTTTTTTTTTCCAGAGAAAAGACTCTTTCTTGGGCTAATATTAGTAGTAACGTGAAATTACTACTATAGAAAATTATTTTAATGTGTTATGAAGCTACTGAAAGTAATACAGCAGAGTTGCTAGAAACATGGTCAAGTAAATGCTGTGTAGAGAGGTAACTTTAGTAATATTGGACAAAAAGCAAAAAATAGTATTCGTGTTCCTCACTAATGAGTTTAGAGGAAGTCCTATTCCCTCTTGGCTGCTGCCTGCGTTATTTAAATTATGTTACCAGTTTCCATTATTTCTGCGGTTATTATTCCTACTAGAAATGGATATTTAACTTGGTTTCCCTTTTACTTAAGTAAATTAAAAGCTGTTAAGGGCTCTTCTGTTAGAATTGTGTGTACTTCAGAGACACTAGTTAAAAGACCTCCTTCTGCTTATTTGGGCTTGTGGGAGTTTTGCTATGGATTACAGTTAGGCATGGAATTGAATCCTTAATCTTTTAGGTTTGAAAGACCTCTGGTGACAAATGCACATTGGGATCCCACATATTCTTGACTCATCAATCCTGCAAATTTGGTGGCTGTAAAATCACTGATTTCCTATCTTTATAGTTTTATTGAACATAAGGTAATAACCTATTATTTCTTGCCAGTTCATTAACATGAATGGGAGAGCCTGTGTAATCCTGTGATACAGAGATAATTGATGCTGGTGTGAGTATGGTGCCACTGGTTGCCACTTCTGCATGGGTTTAGAATCTGAATGTTACCTGGCATTGCAGTGTGCAAATGCTGTTTTATAATTTTATTATAATAACAATAGGTTTGGTAGCACAGGATTTCCAATAAAAGGACACTAAGTAGCAAAGTCAAACACCCAAAATGTTCCTAACTTCAGTTCTGGTGTTTGCCTGTGCCTGTGCCATATAGTCTCTATACCCTACTCAGGGTAGATTTAGATTGGATATTAACAATAAATTTTTTACAATGAGGGTGGTGAGACACTGGCACAGGTTGTCCAGAGAAGTTGTGGATGCCTCATCCCTGGAAGTGTTCAAGGCTAGGCAACCTGCTCTGTTGGAAGGTGTCCTGGCCCATGGCAGAGGCGTTGGAACTAGATGATCTTTAAGGTCCCTTCTAACCCTGGAACCATTCTATGATTAGTATTTTGTTTGTATTATCACATTAATTCTGATCATTGCTGCCTCATTCTGGGTTTGTTTGGTGAACACCTGAGCTATATCATCTGCTCCAGCAGCCCTGTCTCTGTACCCTCCTTCCATCCCCTTCTTCCCCTCTTGTACTGGTACAGCTCTAGACTGTGGGCAGAACTGGACTGGAAACCTGTGTGACATATTTTCCCCACCAAGCTATTTTTTGTTAACCTGGATCACTTCCCTGATCTGGTTCACCATGTGGTCCTGCAAACAGCTGTATCACCCCAACAGAGTCTGTAGGGATGTGAGTAGATGTGGAATGGGGTATCACCATCATGACAAGTGTTTATCGAACTGTTGCCTCAGTGACCAGCTTGTTATTTGGTGTTTCGTTTTATCCTCTGTGTTTGCTGACAGACTACATAGAATTTTCGGGTTTTATTAAATAGGCATTCAAGCACTTGATTACAAACAGAATAAATAATTTCTTTGAGTGCTTCACCACAGCATTTGAGTGGAGCATCACTATGAGTGCCTTCAGTTTCATAATAGTATTAAACAACTATGTGATAATATTATTCTTATTCTGTAGAGGTGATCAGATTAAGGGCAGAGCTGCCTACTTCTTTTCCATATCTGATCTTCAGGTTGCATATCATCTGCTAAAAAAGACATCTGTAGTGATAGTAGGCATTACTGCAATGTTTTGTGGGTTCAGGTGAAGTTTCAGCCAATATCCACCTTCATTCCAGATAATGCAATAAGTAGCCAACAGCAAAGCTTATTGATGAGTAAATTCTTGAGTTTTTGGAATAATTTTGTTGCCAAGCAGGGTTGGTGTTCATTCACCCTAACCCTAAAACTGTCCTCTCTTCTGTTAATCTTTTGTCTCATTTGTGATGTACCTCATTGAGGATTTGCAGAGAAGTTAATTGTTGTGTAGCCCTGATTCCTTCTGCATATTAAATAAAACATGGGTCATGTGAGGGGACTGCACTGGGGAGGATGAATTTGGCTTCTCCAATTGATCATCACACATGATGATCATCTCCTTATGATCATCCCCTGATTTGAGTACATTGCTCTGTAAGTGCAACAGCTTTCCCAAATATGGCAGGAGGGATAAAGGAGGAGGGATTAAAGTGCCGCTTCCATGATGTAGAAACTGAATTAGCCAAAATGATAAAGAAAGTGTATTAACTGAGGCCCCAAATATATGGGTCTTAGGCACACTGCAGTCAATGAAAAATGAAGGTCTTTTCTTCCATTCAAGAAATTCTCACATGGTATGAGTTATTGAAATGTTTTGATTCTGTTCAATAAGTTGATGAAGACAAGATGAATGTCTGATACTTGACGGGAAGGAAATCTTTTAGCTTGTTTTTTTTGGAAAAACCAAATTGCTTGTCCAGAGGAGTGTCTGCAGAGAGTGCATGGATGGGCTCACATGCTCTCTCCCATTCTTGCCTTCATGGGCAGGAAAAAGCTTTTGTTACAGAGCTGCTTTACTGAGTCACTTTGTAGTGGGATGGGCTGCTTAATAGAGTGATATTGCTGCTTAGAGGTTCAACTGCACTATAGTCTTCGGAGGAAGTATATGATTAAAAGCAAAGAAATTGGGGAGAGTGCCTATAAGCAGAACTAGATCTCTTACTGTACTTTATAGCTGTATTAAATTATTTTTTTTAGTACTTTCTCTTTATGAGCAGATAAACTGGCAGAAGAGATATTTTGAGGACTGATAAAGCATAGGCTCTGTTGTCAAATGATCTAGGTTGCATTCCTGACACAGCCACTGATTTTTTTTAATATGGCCTTGGGTAAATTTTCTAATCTTTCTGTGCTTCAGTTTCTCCCTTTGCAGAGGGGGCAGAGTAAAAGGAGGTATATAGGTTTTGTGAAATCTTAGTTAAATGTTTGTAGAGTTGGAGGCCTCTGAGGGAAGGCATGCCCTGAGTATGAAGGCATGTTATGTTACCTTTGACAGGCTACCGAATACCCTAAAAGTCATGTCTTGTAAAACACATTCATCTCAGGGTTCAATTTGCTGCTTTAGTCTGTGTGATTTTCTTTCTCCCTTTTTTTCTGACTCAAACAGAAATAGCCAGACATTTAGAAAGTAGTGCTTTAATACTTTCTTTTGGTGCTTCTTAACTTACCTAAAATAAAATCAGTGCCATTTTTTTTCCTCCTGGACAAACACAGAATGACATTCCCTTAAAGTATTTTTCTAAAAGTAGAGTTCCTGAAATGTGCTGGACACTCCAACTCTGGCGGTTGAAATGTCGTGTTCATGCTGATGGCAACAGCAGGCTTTGGAAACCACTGTTCCTCCTACAGTGCTGCTGGGACATTTTCCTCATGACTGGGAGAGACAACCTCTGAAGCCAGAAGAGTTGGTCCAGTGAGATACAGCTGTTTCCTTTGGTCTCATAAGCTCCTCACAAGAGCACCAGTGAAATAACATCATCAGAACTAAATGTTTCAGAAGTTGGCTGGCCCCCATTATGAATTCAGGACTGCCCACAATCCATTTCTGATGTTATAAAAACATATGTTGAATAACCATTAGATGGAAAAAATTTTTCTGGAGAGTAGGAAAAGAAAGGGGCTCATTCAGCCCTGTCCCTTGCTGCCAGACAGTAGTGTCAAAAATCCTTGAATCAAGCTCTGTAATGTGGCTGGTTCAAAACCTCAAAGCTCCAGTGGGTAGAAACCTTTACATTTTCAGCTGAAGTTTATTCATCAGCAGTTTATAGCCATTTGCTTCTGCATAAATAAAGTTTTATTGTTATTTGAGCTAAAATAACTTCTTCGGCTTCCCTGTATTTTATTCTAAGCTTACTAGGGGAACACTTTCAGCCTTCTAGAGAAGCTGGTCTTCCCGTTTTTCTGGTCAGCCTAGGGTCCTTCTCTCCACCCACTCTAATCTCTGTTGATTTTACTTGACTGCAGGTGTTCAGGATTGTGTACAATGTTCTGTACAAAGTTCTTTCAAGATCGTACAGAGACATAAATACCTTTGTATTTCTGTTGACAATTACTTCCTTAATTCATCACAGATTTGCATCTGTTTTTCTCCTGTCTGTAAAATACTGTGTATATTTGTATATGTCACCAGCTGCCTGTTTTTGTCATTTCTCATGGTAAGTCCTCAGCTTGAAGCAGATAATCATAGAATGATTTTGTTTGGAAGGGACCTTTGAAGGTCATCTAGTTCAATTCCCCCTGCCATGGGCCAGGATGTCTTCAACTAGAACAGGTTGCTCAGAACCCCGTCCAATCTAATCTTGAATGTTTCCAGGTATCTGGAACATCTACAAATCCTGTTTCTTCTACCATTTAGCATCATCTGGTAGTTTCTACTCTTAACTTTTATCCCATTTTTATTTTCTCAGTTCTTCACACAATCCAGTTTCTAATGATATTCCAATCCTCTTATGTGTTGATAATATCTTTCTATTTTGAGTCTCCACAATTTTTGTGTAGGCTCTTAATTCCTATGCCTATCTAAGTACAGTCCTGTCCCCAGATTGCTGTTACCTTCTCAGTCAGATGACATGATAATTTCCTTTCAAGTAGTTTATTTTGTACTACATTCAAATTAGTGTATTTCCATGTTGGACACATGGATTCTACTGTGTCTTCTCTGCTTAAAAATATGTTCATAAGGAACTGTAGTATGAGCTACCTTTAGTAAGCCTGTATTACATTCTTTTCACTTGTCATTCATCTTTGGTTTTCAGTTATTTTTAGAGTGGTTTCTTGAGAAAATGAACCTTACATGGTGACACTGTCTATCTCTCACCCTAATTCTCTTCCCATTGTAACTTTTGAACTTACTGTCAAATTTCAGGCTACCTTGACAGAGAGCTAGATGCCTGGCAAATACCAAGTTCCAAAAAATGGACTGAAAATAAGTGATGAAAAGAATAGGGCCTTTAAACCAAGTTAGTGCCTCTACTGAAGGGAAGACCTTCCAAGTAAAAGCTTAGAGAGCAGACAGCTGATACAAGGAGGAGGACAGGACAGAAATGCCCCACTGTGTTAAGAGCTTTAGCACGAGCTCGTGCTTTCAAGCCAGTCATGAGGAGCAAATCTGGAAGAGAGGAGTCCTTGTTTTGCCACATGCCTTGTGGAATAGCCAGCCATAAGACTAAGGAGTACAACTCCCAAATCTCATCAAAGTGACTTTACCCCCATTTGCTTCCACTTGTAATTGTGATTAGCGGGTGTCCTCGTAGAAGATTCCTGCATGAAGAATCAAAAGGGATCATAACTTGCAGCTACCAGTATGTATTTTCTGAAGTGATGGATCATCTGTTGCCAGGTGATGATGAGTTAAAAACTGTAATGTAAGAATCTGTGGTTAGGATAATGGTAGAGTATGAAGTGAAGAGAAATGTATTTTATCACTGAACGGTGCTGTGGTGACTTGGTGTCAAGACAGAAACTACATAATCAAAAAGTGCTAGCCTTTGTTCCTAACTAATCTTGTAGTTTTATGGAAAAATTAATGATTATTTTAAATACAGACACTCTACTCTAGACAGTTATGTAAGTATTTTTTGGGATGAAAATATGTTTATAGTCAACATTTCAGTTAGAAATGTGAACTTCATTTTTTAAAAATCTCAGAACCTCTAGCTGAGGAGTACTTCATTTTAAAAATCAAATTATGTCCCCCTTTGCTTTTCTTTGTGTGGAGTCTTCTGAAAGGGAAAGATGAAGGGAAGACTTAAGCATTCTGGTTATACCTACCTGTGGCAGTTTGAGCCACATTAGAAAATCCAAAATCCAGTTTCCAGGCTTCCCCCCACCCCTTCCCACAATTTATCCCAACACCAGAGAGAAACTTTCAGGCCAGAGGCTTCTATAGGGGAAGGGGGAAGTATTTACATTTATTTTACACAAATAAATACTATACAAACTAAAGGGAACTATATATATATATTACATTTCTATCAGTCCTTTTAAGACCCTCCCTTTAACTTTAGTCCAGGAGAAGCCTTTCAAGGCTGCTGGGTAACGCAGTCTCTCTCTCGTGGGAGTGTTCTGGGCCCCTGAATACTCCCTCACCAACCTTCAGCTGTTTGCTGCAGTCTTTCTCCTCACGAAGTCCAAGAAAGTATCTTTGAGTCTTTTCTCCTCGATCTGCTGTGTGATCTCTCTTTCTCAGTCTCATACCTTGGTTCGCTGTTGCTGTAGTGTAGCTTATCACAGTAGGCGTTTGGAATCTTCGTTCCTCCAAGTCAGTTTTCGGCTGCCCCTGGTCAGCTTCAGCAGGGCAACTCCCGAGTCTCTCTCTCTCTCTCTGGCCCGTCTCCAATTTTGCCTGGGATTCTTCTGCTGAGTGCTGAGCTGTTTTATTATCAGCCCGTTCACTTGGCTCTGCTTCAAATGCTGAGCCTCTCCTCCACTTTACAGCGGAGGGAAAGAAAAGGCCCCCCTCCACAGCTTAACTGCAGAAACCGGGGGAAGAGGGCTTGACTGCAAGGCCTGCCTCTCTCAGGTGCTGTGAGTCACATCCCTCACAAACACTCACTCTAAATGCTGCCTCTAACTCTGGCCTAGGCAGAGTTGGGGGCCGCAGGGCTCCCCTCTCCCCCCTGGGAGGGGGAAGAAGAAGCCCAGCCACCCCCTGGCCTTCTCCATCTACACACAGCAGACACCACCAACAAAAAACTGGCAGCAGCTTCTGGTAGCTGTGTATATATGATTTTTAGCAGAAGCGAACAAGACGAGTGGTGATTGGCTCTGCAGGGAACACTGCCCTGGCACCCAGTCACCTCTGAGCCCCCGACTCCTGGGGCGGCCATCTCAAACCATGACACTACCCCAACCTGGATGAAAATACTTCTTTTCTGAAATGCATCTCTCTTGCTTTCAGACTCTCTCTGATGCATCATCACATCCTCATCCCGTGTCCTCAGGGATAATAAAAACATGCAGGTCCTTCTCAAAGTATGTTGTGAATTATTAATCTTCTATTTGCAGCACACGTGGGATTACCGCGTGCTTGACACTCGCTAACAGCGTTTAAGCACCTTTATTGTATACTATTGGCGTCCCAATCTTTTCCAGTGCTTGTATGTAGCTGAACATGCCCCAAAGAGTGAGTCGTTAGGGTACCCAGTCTTTAATCTTGTACTTTGTCAGGTTGAGATGTGACTTTGCTCTGTTGCAAGTTGGCTGGTGGTGCCAAAGCTTGGAGTTGTAAGCTGCATGGGAGCAGGGCTCTGCAGCTGAGAGTGAAGGTTATGTAGCGAAAACTGCAGAAATAAAAATGGGTTTGAACTGGACTGTGAGGAGCTTGAAAATGGAAAGCTGAAAGTAGTGAGATTTCAGACATTGAACATGAAAATATCCCTGTAAGACTGACCTAGCAACAAATGAGAAGCTATATACAAATTCGCCTACTGTGGACGCTATAAAAGAAATTTTGGGTTAAATAAGACACTTAAAAATATTTCCTTCATGTCATAGAAACTGTAAAGATAATCTGCAGAAATGTTTTGAAATGTTTTAATAAGATGTTAAGACAGAATCTGTATAAATTTGTTTTTTTAAAGTCAGAATTTTGTACTTTGCTGTTTTATATGATTGCTATTTATAGTTGCAATAGAATGTATGTCTAATCTAGGTATTAATTCCATAGGATATTTGGGGATTACTAACACATGGATGTATGGCACAAATGGCATCATATTTCCTGATGGAATCTGTAGCATGTCAGTAATAACAACAAAGCATGAGAGGAGTGGATTCTTTGGGACCACTGGGTTTTCTTCTTTATGCTGTGTGTATTGTGCTCATTTAATTCTCTCCTTTAAAACCTCTTGTATAAAGCTTTTTTGTAATTGTAAAAGTTGAAGAATAATGAGATTGAAGTGATTTGTGTATATATTTATGTTTTCACAACAAATTTTGCAAGTGTGTGTGTGGAGGGATTGTGATGGTTTTGTTTTATTGTGGAAAGAGATGAAAGTTTGAGATTATTTTTGCTGCCTTTTTTTTTTTTTAACTTCTTTTTCGTTACTGTAGAAACTGGAATGCAGTCCAGAATAGTGCTCTCCCTGGAAAGTGGTACAGCTTTAACCAGAGCATATTCCCATCTATAGTCAGTCAGTCATTGACTTCGGTAGATCTTTATATTAGACCCTCAGCAAAACCCATAAGAATTCACAACTTAATGCTTTGTAAGATGAGAAACTAATCTAGTTGGTTTCTTTCATATATAAATACAGTGATGTGGTATTTGCCTTTCTAGCCATACAGAGAAAGAATGTTTTAAATTAAACAAACAAATAATTTTCATTAAAATGCTCAGTCTTCCGTTTAAATGTCATGAAAACATTTGCGTTCGTATTTGGACCTGATTGTATCTTCCTTATTTAATTCAGCCAATGTTTTACACAAGTGAGATCTGACCCACAGATTCTTGAAGTCTGTCAGACTTAGGAGATAGCTTAAACTGCTTCCTCCCAAGAAGCTTTAGGCTGAAAAAGAAAAGAAGCTGAAGAAGAAGAAGAGATAGCAGAGAATCTGGGACCTTAACTTGCAGTGCTCTAAATGAAGGATGCGTTTGATGTGCTGGCATTTACAGTTGCTTATCTGCATCATGATGGAGCTAGTGTAGTCTGACAGAAACCCTTATGAGAATTCTAGAGGAGCCTGCCAGATACATGGTGTCCAAAATATGTTGGACGTAGACATAGACGAGCTGGAGTGCTGACCGTGTAGATCGGGTCTTTAGGAAGCATCCAGCTCCTGTGCAGGTGCTGAGTAGTTGCTTTCCACGTGCTAATGGTGGCTTGAGAATCCTGGATGAACTTGCAATAACTGTACGTGAGAACTTTTACTGCTTCACTGAGCTGCTGAAACAAAATGTAGTGCCTGAGGCATACTTTTCTTGTTCATAATGTTTTTGTGTGTTTTTATTGCGTTTTTGTATAAACCTTAAAACCTGTTTTTATTTCTTGTTCAATTTAAGGCAGTCCTCTTCTGTCCTGAAGGAAGAAATCCAGGTGAAGAAAGACCATGCCTTTGTTTAGTAAATCGCACAAAAATCCTGCTGAGATTGTGAAAGTTCTGAAAGAAAACATGGCCATATTGGAAAAACAAGAAAAAAGGACAGACAAGGTATGAGATGATGTTGTAGAAGACCAATAAGGTTTTTATGCTGGGGGAGCAGTAGAATAAAGGGAACAAAATTGTGTTTGCTCACTGTCCTGATTCTGCAGGTGCTTGCCTGTGTAAGTAGCTGAGTGTTGAAATGGTTCTGCTGAGATCAGGGGTCTTTTGCATAGGTAAAATACAACAGATCCAGGGGCCAAACCAAAAATGCTGACATCCAGGAGCCTCAGCCAAAACGAAGGATGATCTCCCACTACTTCAAACAGTAATGCATCTAACAAAACATCTTGGAAGGCTATTTGAAAACTATTATACTATTAATTGTTTTAGCAGGATAACAAATGAGACTGTCAATTAATGTGTAGGTACCCACAGAGCAACACTTACTTCTGATGAACATTGTTCACATAAAACAGCAAACCTGTATGTATCCAGAAGAGATTTCACTGTGTTGATCCTTTACACTGTTCTAGGTGCTAGTGCTTCCTAAATGAACTGTGCTACTCATATTCTAATTATAGTGCTAGGCTTTTGCTAATATTACTGCTCTCTTCTAATTCTGTCACACAGACCCGAATTACTTTTGCCACTTTTCCAGTGACCACCTGAAAAGATGCTCCCCAACATAAAAAATGCTGCCAATTAGACATTTGTACTTGCATAAAATCAAATAATTTTGTTTTCTTTTTTGCATCCGAGTATATGATTTTAATTAACAATGAACTAATTTTAAGTTAAAACTGAATGTCAATGGAAACAGAAATAGCTGATAAGTTATATTAGCAGAGTTTTCATGGAGCTGATTTTTGCATGTGTGCATGTTGTGTTTCCCCCAGTTGTGCAGGAGCGTGTATTAAAACAACCCCAACCCAAAAGGTAGGCATGGAGCCCTTTGCACCCTTAGTGAAATCCTCTTGAAACTTTTTGGTTCAAAGGAAGTAGCTCAGAGTGTGTTAATTATGTAAGATTGGTCACATGGATTTCTGGGAGGCCTCCGGTATTTGATGTCTCATGCTGAAATACCTTCGATTAACTGAAAAGCCCTGAGAGAATTTGACTCAACTAAAACATAAGTAACTAAATAAACCAACAGAATCTGTTCTCCCCTGCTGAATTCATCTTTTGGAGCCTGATTAAAGAAGACATTCAAAGCAGAAGCTCTAGACTCGGATTTCTTTTCGATTTGCCTTGCAGCATGACTCCTCTGGGTTGTGGTTTTGAGAATTTTTGGCTTTGAGCTGGTTTGTTTATTTGTGTGTCAGTGACAAAGGAGAAGAAATTCAGACTTCTTAGAAAATCAAGAACTTCATGTAAATCTTTCATAAAAGTCAGAACAGCTGGTGTGTGTTTTCCGCACAGAACAAAAGATACGGGAGTGTTTCCTTGGCATATTAGAATGGAAACAGCTCGTGAACTTAATGACGCTTATTTTACAGGAGGAGGTTCGTTTTCAGTTATTTTTTATGTCCTTCATTGCTATGGGGTAGAGGCTGTTCCTGGAGAGAGGAGGGAGTGGGACGGGCAGTCCCTTCAGCAGCAAGGCAGAAGGTGAAGAAAGCAGCCTTTTTTTTGTGGGTATATGGTTTATATGGCTTGTTGACTCAGAACTTTGTGCTGTGATGTAGAAGAAACACATAGGGCCTCCCTCCTTTCAGGAGGAAAGATGTGAGACTCCCTGGTAATGCTGCCTTTCATCTAGAGTGTGCACTGAGCTGTTCTGAGATAAATACCTATTAAAGAAAATAGCCAAATTTGTTCTCCTGAGTTTAGGGAAGTAAATTGTAAGGAATATCTTTAGTACTGTGACGATGATAAACTTTAAAAAATGGCAGGAAAAACAATCCCCCCAATCGCATCTGCTACTATCCATTCAGGTTTGTGGACTTAGTAATACCATTTTTAAGTGTTGTTTGAAATTTGAATTGGAGAAGAACAGATGATGGAGACACTTTCAGTTGCACAAAGGTTCTCAAAAGTTAGTAATGCTAATAAGTAACATGTTTTCATGAGTATGATTAAAGAAATTTAACTGAAAACAAAAGCAAAGAAAAACAAAGTACAGTGCTGTACACTGTGCTCCTCAAAACTTGGCAAGATTTTTAAATTTACCTCCAGTTTGATTTCCAAATGGAGAAGAAATGTGTCAAACTTTCATGAAAAGCTCCAGTGGTCTGGCTCCTTCAAGAGTCAGAAACTCTGGATATCTCAGAGCTGGTTTTGGACCTGGTGGCCCTGTGAACACAGAAGTTTGGAAAGCAGAAATCTGAAGTTTTTCAGATTTCTGACTCCTTGTCTGCTGTGAGAACTAGAGGGGTACTGTTGTGCCTCACCAGAAAACCAAGGTTCCCAGAACTTCCAGGGTATGACTCCGGAGAATCCCTGATTTTACATGCAGAATAGTTTCAAACTAGGTCTTACTTCAGATGCTTAAAGAAGAAGATTTATCCTGTGACAATTGAGCTGTTATTGTAGTACAGCCAATATGGTATGTGGGTTGAGACAGCTAAAAGCTGCTAATACAGCCGGAATTGGCAGGGAAGTGTGGCAAAGCTTGAATTAACTGCAGGGGTAGCAGAGAACCTCCTTGATTCTTTTCCTAGTTGAGAAGTCATAAGTATGAGGTGAAGGTGCCCTAGGCAGCTGGGAGCACACAAGGTCAGACAGGGAGAAGCTTGATGCTTCTCATACAACTTTGTGAAACTGTCAGCAGGAACCATCTATGTCTTGGAGGGGATGTTTTTAAATAATGCAGAAATGATCATTCCTACCAAGTAATGCAGGACGCAGGTAGAGGGAACTTTACAGCAGAGCAGTTGAGACTTCAGGGTAATGGGGAGAGGGTGGAGGACAAAGCTTGATAGATAGGATCAAGAGAAGATAGGATAGAGAAGCCACTTGTAAATGCAAAGGAAATTATACATCTTTTCTGTGGCATTTCCATGTACACACATAATATAGGAAAGTTTATACTCTTTCTTCATGATGCTTTTTGTTAGTCATAGAGCAGTACCCATTCGGGCTTTAAGTACTGTTGACTGAGCTAGCATCTGTCTTCTTAGGTAAGGATTGAGTTTGACCCAGTTTCTCCATGTGTCTTATTTTTTTTAAACTATTAATGTGTGTAGTGTTGCCATAATGCTTTTTAATGCTTTTTAAACACTCCCAACTGAAAAATAGGCTAAGTTTGAATGTGTGGTTCTTACTTTTATGTGTGGGTTTCTTTGTGTACTTGCATGGATGTGTGTGTGCTTATAGCTTTGCCATTCTCTCAGCTACATTCTCATGGTTGATAGACCACAGGTTGAGAAGTGCCAGCACACGTGGCTCCTTTTTCTCTGAAGTGCTCTTTCTAATATCTTGGTTTTATAATTTTTTTAAAATACCATCTATTTTAAAGCAGGCATTGTAGCACTGGCAAATCTAATGTAACAATTGGAAGATTAAGTAGGGTAAGACAGAGCTGAAAAAGTGGACTAAAGCCTTCTTTATCAACCATCCTCTTCTCTTCCAAGATCCGAAATAAAATGTTATTGGAGCATGTATGATTGCTGACATCCTGTTCAGGCTTTGATGTGGTGAGGAATAATTAATTAAGTTTTATTACAAAATTCTATAAATGTCACAAAAATTTTAATCTCAGTCATGTAGGACCAAAATGTTCTTGAATTTAATAAAAAAAGCCCATTCTGGAGTTAGCTAGAAAAGCAGGGAAGTATTTAAATATCTAAGAAAGGAAGCCTTCAGTGCTTAGACTCTCGTCCTTCTTTCTGGCACGAATCCTGTAGCATTGGGAGGATGCATGTAAATAGGGATGAGGAGAGGAGAAACCCTGAAATCAAGTGCTCAGATCTGTTGAACCTGAGGAAGAAGGGACAGCTTGTGACACGCTGGTCACAGTGCTTCGTTTATTACTGATATGTTGCCATGTCTTCTGTTGATTGATGTTGTAAAAGATCATTAATAAAAAGGATGCCTGATCCACCTCACAAAAAGAGGGGTATGACATCCTGACTTCTCCAAGTCTTGTGTTCAGCTGCTGAGTCCAGTCGGCACAAAGCAGTGCAGGTGGCATCCAGTATGTCACTGAAGAATGTCCTTGAACACATCACCCTCTTCCTGCTAACCACACACCTTCGGGTGCGGCAGCCTGACTCAGTGCCATCTGTGGTGCCTACAGGTTTGGTAACATTTTCTGAACTTGCCTTGCAGCAAAAGCCTTTCAAGTGTCACAGGCTTTTAATTTAGTGCAGCAAACGGATCTGAGATTGGTTGAAACTCAGTCTAATCTTTGCAGGTAGTCTAGATGGGCCAGAAGATTTGCAGTTTCTGGTGTGGCTGATCCAAGATTAAGGGTTTATTGCAGAAAATGAACCCAAATGCATTACAGCAGGTTCAGGGTGCTGGGCTGAGTGTTTTCTTAGCAGGCAGAACTGCAGGCTGTAGCACCTTTATCAATGTTCAGAAACAGAGTGGAGCTAGATGTACAATAACCTGCAGTGTCTAGCTTCTGCCCCTTTCACTCAAATATATCTAACAAGAGTGCTTGTTTAGGTAAGTCACTGTAATCTGTCCTCTGTTTGACCTCTGTGTGCTGTAACAAATTTGGTACTGTTCAGAAGGATCAGGAGAACAGCATTTTATTAAGGCTACATTTAAAAGACTTCAAGATTTCTGGAACAAATATTTCTATCAATAAATCCTGCTTTTTTACACAGCAACAATGAAGCCATTATAGGCTCCTGTTCACCTCGCTCACTGCTGCGTTGATAAAGCGTCTGGGGACTGGTGTGTGAGGTGAGGTGCATGCGGAGGACATGATGTGCATTTGCATGGAAGAACAGTTGCGTGACTGCTGTGAATGTGAATACCTGTGGATGCGATTCTTCAGCTGCCGAAGTCAGTTGCAAAATTGCCTTCGACTTCATTGCTGCAGACTGAAACCGAGGGAATAAGATAAGAAGGGCTTGGCACCCCTTCTTCCTTGCTCTGTGTGTCCTGGGGTTTTGTGGAGTGTTTCATGTTTCAGCTTCCCTGTTCTGCTAAGGCCTGTTGTTGCTCTAGAGATGGGAGAAACTCCAGATACCATCAGGTGCTGGTGCCAAGAGTTTAAACCTGTCTCTTCTGGTTGCTTTTTATTTTTTAAGGGCCTCACAACCCTTAGTTCTATCTTAAGTGCAGGATTAACAGTGGGGAAGGAATTTATGTCCAGGTGGGGCAAACCTGTCTTCTCCATTTAATCATCCACCCTTTTAAAAGGTGTTTCCCTGTTGTGCCTGCTTGGCCAAATTGTTATTGCCAGCTTCCTTGAGTACTAGTCCATAATGTTTTACTAAATGGCAAATTTCAGGCCTCCTGATCCAAAATGTCCACAGTTTGTTCCTATGGATCAGTTTAGCATGAAATTGTAGCAAGAATAAGTCAGCTGAGGTGATCCTGAAGTTACACAGATGTTGGATTCCGATTCTGCTAATGGCTTTTCTTGGGAGTCCTTGCAGACTGTAGAGAGAGAGACCTGCATTGGCACTATTCTTTTAGGAGAAAAATTGGTTTGAATCACACAGAGACAGTATTTTTAAACCAGTTAAAAACAAATCAAGGAGCTTTATGCTTTTGGTTGCAGTATGTAGCGTGGAGTACTGGCAGATCACTGAATCACACATTGAAGTATTTAACATCACACTGGCAGGCATCTGTGTGTGTTACTGTCTGCTGCTGTGCAAGAGAGCAACAGTTTAGAGAGAGATTTTTGGTCTGGAAATATGCTAGGTACACAAACAGAAGCTGTATTGCCCTATTTGCCATATTCTTATGAACAACTGAGGATTTCTTCACCAGGCATCCTGTATTTTTCTTATGTGTATTTGTTATCTGAGTTTGGGAAGGTGAAAAAAGTTCTTGCAATCTGTTTTTTATTCACTGTTATGGTTGCTCATAAATGTTATATTAAGTCCCCAGATGAATAAGCCCTTCTGACCTGTAACATATGGACATACATGTGAGACCTCTAATTTGTTGATGAAACACAGGTAAAATAGAGACAGCCCACTGAAAACTCTGAAGAGTTGCAGCTCAGGTGTAGGAGCTCAGACTGTTGATTATTCAGGGCCTTATGCTTTTCCCTTTATGTTGTTTGTAATCTTCCTTGGAAAGGAGTAAAAAGATGCAATGGATCTACCTTAAATAAGAGGAGATCTATCTCTCTCTCTCTCTGACAAGCATAATAGGTCTGGATCACAACCACTTAATATGACTTTGTTAAGATAAATGTGAAATTGCCATAAGTAGCTGAGGAGAGGAGCGAGGCAAGGTTAGTAAGTAGAGGTAATTTTTATTAACTCAGTTGGAATAGCCAGAAATTCATGTTGCTGAAGTTGAGGACTCTTGGTAAAATATATCTATGGTGTGCTATGTATGGGGGTTTTAAAAAACTGTCTGTATGAAGTTTTGATTTCTGAAGCAGATCTACTTTGTTTATTTTGCTATATCACACAAGCAGTGTTGCAGATAAAATAGCTTAGCTTTTGAGTATGGAAAGTCTTAACTCATGTAATTATGGAAATAAAAATTCAGCTTTGGCCATGAACAAGAGATAAGAAGGCTTTGTTTTAGCCTTCCATGCTGTTCTTTAAAATCTTACTGGAAGATTTTGTAAAAACAACAAAAAATATGTAAGTCTTGGCGGATTCCTTTGTACCTTAAAGGAAAAAAAAAAAACCCAAGAAACTCCTTATTGAACTCTCTTGTATAATAAGAGGAAAGAAAATTAACTATTTTGCAGCATTCCTTAATAATGCTGAATGACTGCCCTAAGAACACTGTCATGCACTTTGACCCTCCTGTAGAGAACAGTCCAAAAAACCAGATAAAGCTCAGAAATTGTCTTCTAGACCTGGCCAAGCAAGTTAAACTGAAGAACCCAATATTAAAACTGTGGGAAAGGAAGATCAACACTGGCGTATGGAAATATTCAATACAGGCATAGTAATGTTATCCATTCTAATAAAGACTGGATCTTTGCAACAAGATTGGCTGATCTTCATGTGTGGGATAGGCTGTGGAGAGGAGTGTCTTGAGGTCTTTCAGGGAAGATTTTTTTGTGTTAAATTTTAGGGAATCATTTCTCTGTAAGCTCCTTTCTTTGTGTTATGTTCCCGTTAAGTCAACAGCAACAAGACTTTGATCTGTGAGGAAAATAAGCTGTGACAAGTATCTTCAACTTATAAAATTTCCAGCTTTTGTTGTTGAAGCTGTTGGTAGGTTTAGAAAGACATATAAATGCTGACAAAAAAACCAACTTTATGAGTAGGGCAGGTTGAACGTGTTTATAATTTGGAGAAGTTATGTAGGCTTATCTATGCTGTCAGTTTTCCAGTTCTAAGTCTATTGTACATCCTCTAGCCCAGATGGGTTAGCAGAGGATTGTTAGATTTCAACATTTGCACAAAATGCTGTGTTTCAAAATGGACTCAAAACCCTCTTGTGGGTTGCTGGTCACTATAAACTATACTCTGTGGATGCAGAGTTATTTCTTGTTGGAAATAACTTGTTAGTCCTGTGTTGGATCAAAATAGAGAAGAAATGGCCATCATTGAAAAAACTGCCTTTGTTGCACAGGTGGGTCTAGGTTGTGCTCTGCTTCACTCCCCTTACACAGCTATTACAAATCAACCTTGTAACTCATTGGACACTCACCCATGCACCCACCTTGAATTTTAGTATTCTGTGGTGGAATTGGATCTTCCCAAGTCTGGACATTGTGAACTAAGATGCCTGTAGACTGGAAACCTGCAAGTTGCCTTGGAAGATCAAGATCCTGACATCTTGTGCCAGGGACAGCACTGATGAGTGTGCTGGGAATCAGCTTGCACTTCATCTTTGCTTTGTTGTCCATACCCACAACTTTTGACTGATCAAAGTTCAGCTTATCCCACTTTTGACATTTGTATGTAATACAGATAAGCCGTTCTGTTCAGGATTGTGTGTTTAGTTTTCTTCTTTCCCCCCTTTTCCCCCTCTGTTCACAACAGCTTTTGTAAATATAATGGCATAAATTCAGTTATGATGTAAAGGACTCATCCTTAGAGGGTAAAAGGAAAATCTGGTGGAAATAAGATTGTGACTAATTGCAAGACTGAGGCAAATGGCTAAAAGTGCTTAGATATTTCATGAAACTGTTTCTTTTGCTCTATAACTTCTGCTGACGTGATGCTTGCAGCACTTTGCTATTGTTGCTGTTGCCACTTCTGGAAAATAAAAAGTAATGTGGAAGTCATAATAGACTTTGGAGTTTCTAGCAAATCTCTTTTTTAATTTTTTGTCACTGAAATTCTGTTTGTGGCATTGTTAGGGGGAAGAGTATCTTGCTGAGGCTTTTTGTTGATTTTTGCAATTTTTCCTGAAGAGGGTCAGGACCGGTCTGACTTCTTCTGTAGATATGTTTCTGTCATCCTGTATTTCCATGTATTTGTGTGAGTGTATTTGCTTTGTTGTTTGTTTTGGACACATCTTAGGTCTTTGGATCTTGGAATGTCTTTTTTTTTAGCGTTTCCATGCCAGAAACAGTGCTTATGTACTTAAGGTATTATTCTAAAAATGCTTGAAGATTAAGTGGAAATGTCAAAATGGAGGCTAAAAGTGACTGTTAATTTAGGAATCTGTGTTCAGGATTATGGTTTTCCTCCAAATAGATTGTGAGGGGATAGGCACTGAAGAGCAGTCCTCAGATTTGACCAGGAATAGCTTTTGGTGGCGGGCTGAATGTCAAACCAGACTATCCGGAGGATATGAAGGAGGAGGAAGTTAAACCCAGAATGTAAATTGCATGTAGAAAAGCTGAGAAGAAGATCAGATGGGATGGCAGATGATTAGAGAAGTACAGCTCTTGTGCCCAGTTCTGCCCATCAACACCAGTGTTCTGTAGTTTCATTTTCTCACACAGCGCTTTACTTTTTCACCTCCTTTTTGAGAATAAAACCTAAAGCTGAGCCTTGCAGGCATTTTTCTACATATCAGAAAGGACTACTTACACTTGAAAACAAAATTTATTATTTTTTTTTAGCTACAGAACACCAGAGATATTCCCACCCTGCCCAGCAGAACGGGTGAATGGCCAAACATATGAGTTTTTCCTTTGATATGAAAATATTTCCCCAGCTCTTACAAAGACTTAGAGCTTTAGTTTCCAAGATAGCATCCCTGTTGTTAATCCCATCTGTACTCTGTGGAATCTCTCAAGTGACATACAAATAACATTTGAGGTAAAAATAGGCTTTTTTGCTGAGTGATGGTAAGGAACAGCAAGATTTTTACTGGTT
Organism: Pseudopipra pipra; assembly: GCF_036250125.1. Classification (NCBI taxonomy): domain Eukaryota; kingdom Metazoa; phylum Chordata; class Aves; order Passeriformes; family Pipridae; genus Pseudopipra; species Pseudopipra pipra. The sequence continues at coordinate 62,600,690 of NC_087550.1, read as the reverse complement.
AAAGTTATCACGTACTCATACTCATTTACATGCCACTCATGCTGACCTATATCAAATAGCAGAAAACTGAGAGTAGGTACTAGGAGATTAGAGGAGAACAGTTCTTTATGCTGTGCAAGTCAATGCTTGAATCTTCCAGATAGATGCAATGTAAAAGTGGCTTTTTATTTTATTTTTTCTTTTTTTTTTAGGATTTCTAGGTTTTTACTACAATTTTTTTTCACTATATGAATAAAACCTGTGATTTAAATCAATATTAAAGTATTGGCAGATGAGCAGCAGGTGAGAGATGCCTCTTCATAGCATTGTGTGGTTATTTTATGCAGATTGATGGGATGGTATTTGAAAGAATGACATTTTTCCTTTCAGTTTATTTGAGGGATGTATTGAAATTATTGATCTGGCTTTAAATATCCATTAATGTCCTATTAGGTTTTACAAATGACTCTTGGGTTTTCTGTGTGTGTCTTGATTATTTTTTTCCACCTGCTATGCTAACAAAATACTAATTTCAAGTAAAGGTTTTGCAATATAGATGTGAAAGGCTACCTTATCTTCAGAATCGTCAACCATCCTGCCTGGCACTTTGCTTTCATTCTTAGTTTTGCTTTCAAACCTGTTCCTTACTTACTTCCCACTCCCTGCCAAAGAATCCAATCAGCCTTGCTGCAGGTCATGTGTGTAATAAATGTAACCAGACCCAGGAAGAGCCATTGCCTCCATTGCCTCCATGGCCCCATGGCTGGAGCAGGTGGCATTTAAAGCACACACATATACGTACATGAAAAAATAACACCTTTGCTCCATGGAGTCTTTATTCATACAAAGTGGAGCAAACTTGTGAGGAGAGTGTGAGCCAGAGCCGCTGTGCTGCAGCCAGTGGTCCTTTTCCTTGGGAAGTGGGATGTTGTCATTCACATCTGATTTAAACCTGCTGACTGCCATGAATGCTAAGCTGTTACCTTTTTATAGGTGAATGTCTTTCATTTTCCTGTTATAAGCATTCTGGTCACGATCTTTTGTAAGGTAATTCTTGATTTTTCCTCTACATTAGTTATCAAAAACATTACACAGAATTAGTTTACACTAGGTGGGAACAAAAGATGAAAGATTTGTTTTACTTCACTTGGTGACAGCTGTGGAGCTTTATTAAAGCAAATTGTTTAATTTAAAATTTCTCAACCTGAGACTGAAGTACCTGTGTGCTCAGTAAGCAAATCCTTTGTGGAAGATGCTGGCTAAAACCACACGTGATGAGGAGAAATAGGTGGTGGCAATGCAAAGGTGTCAGGTTTTGGCTGGCATAGAGTTAATTTTTTTTTCTAGCAGCTGGTACAGTGCTGTGTTTTGGATTTAGGGTAAGAATAATGTTGATAACACACTGATGCTTTAGTTGTTGCTGAGCAGTGCTGACACAGAGTTAAGGCCTTTTCTGCCTCACCCTACCCCACCAGCGAGTGGGCTGGGGGGGGCACAAGAAGCTAGAAGGAGACACAGCTGACCCCAGCTGGCCAAAGGGATATTCCATAAATTATGGCATCATGCTCAGCATATAGGGTTGGGGGGAAAGCTGGATGGAGGCTGCTGCTCAGGAACTGTCTAGACATCATTTGAAAGGTGGTGAGCAATTGCATCATGCATCACTTGTTTATTATTATTATTGTTATTATTATTTTTTGACTTCTTTTCTGTCCTATTAAACCATCTTTATCTCAACTCACAAATTTACTTCCTCTCTCCTCCAGTTCTCTCCCCCCTTCCACTGAGGGAGAGTGGGCAAATTGCTGTGTGGTGTTTAGCTGCCTGCCACGTTAAACAATGACACAGGGGTACGAGGATTTATTTGGGTTACCATTAGAGGAGCTGGGACAATCCATCGGCAAGCAGCTGATGGGGAGGCAGAACAGCAGCCGTCCTGCTGGCAGGAGCAGCCGGCTTGTTTGGCACCTCCCTCTGGCCCATCCTGCCCCACGTGGGCTGATGGAACCCACTGGGGAGGATGGGGGAAGCAGAGCTGCTTCTGCAGGGCAGTGCCTGTCTCCAAACCTGTAAAGGATCTTGCAGATGCTTGATGGTAATTGCTGTCTTGCCCCTATTTTATGCCTGTGGGCTGTAATTGATGGCATGCAGCGTTTAAATTTAATATATCTTGTGTAAGACCTGCAGAATACAGTGTGGATGCTTCAGCCTCATTGATTGCATAAAATAATTAAACCATTTTTTAATAGGAAACGATCATTGCAAGTATGATTAGAAGTGTTATTTTGAAATGCATGTCTTTTAAAAGAAAATCCTTTTCTTTTTCTTGTCTCTTTTTTTTTAAAACAAAACCCGTTTCTGCTGGTGAACAGGCATCAGAGGAAGTGTCAAAATCTCTGCAAGCAATGAAGGAAATTCTGTGTGGGACCACAGACAAAGAGCCACCTACAGAAATCGTGGCCCAGCTGGCGCAAGAGCTATACAACAGTGGCCTTCTAGTGACGCTTATTGCCAACCTGCAGCTGATAGATTTTGAGGTAGGTCAGCATCCATAAACCTTTTCAACTCCTTGGTTTCAGTGTTGTCAGTGAGTAGAACTGTATTTTTGTGAAATCTAAATAATTTTATTGCATTCAAAACTAATTTTCATGCGCTGAAGAAAGCAGCTGCTCTAAATTGGTCAGTGTCGTGAAAGATGTGGTCATACACTGGCAGTAAATAAAATGCATGTGATTTTTTTTTTTTTATTAAAACAAAAACAATGACAAGATATTACCATGTGTATCCAAACAAGATAGGAAATGATGCTGAGAATACTGTCTAGGACCGACCTTGTAAGCTGCAGTGATAAAACTCTTTGAGATAGTGCAACTGTCAGACCCACTGTCTCTGAAGAGTATGTCTGATTTAGAAAGGGTTCAGGGACATGGAATGAAAATAATTAGAAAAATGGGAAAATCTCATGTGGCAAAGACTGAAAAAAATTAGAATAGTTTAGTTGAGAGGAAAGGAGTTGAAAAATCTGTTAAAAACTCACAGCGGGGTAAATTGGGTGGCCCTCAATTGCTGGATTAAAAGAAGAAAGGAATATAACTATTTTAGAAGGATTAATCTGAATCTCTCTCTATATATCATTTAATTATATATATATAAACATATATATATATAAGTATATATTTTGTGGAACTTCTTACCAGCTTTGTTGTTAATATCAAAAATGTAGTAGACAACTGCTAAGACAACTACGTTTGCTTATAAGTAAGAAAAAGAAGAGTTATAGTGGAAAAGACTGCAGTAATTCAGCATAGATATAAACCCTTTTAACTGATATTTGACTGGTAGGGACTGGGAAGAAACTTTGTCAGTTCATTGTAATATTCCTGTGGTCTACAGTCAACCGGGATAGTGTCCCCCAGGGACTGCTGTTATGAGTTCTGTGATTTATGTGGCTCCTGGCTGCTAGTGAATTGTTACAGGTGTCCGAGCACCAGGGAGAAATCCCCAGCTCCCAAGAGCCAAACCTCCACCACTGAGGTCTGAAGCAGGAGCAGTACCCAACCTATAGGCAGACACTGAATTAATACATCAGTTTCTCAGAGAGATCTTCTGATGCTCTCAGAGCCCCCCTTTTGTGGGAGTCACTTTCTTGTGGAAGTTTTTTCTCCTTATATTGAAATGATTTTCTTTCCGTTTTGTACATGAATGGAAGGGAGGAACAATGAAAGACTTATGTTTTCTTTTTCCCCCTTCTTCCCCCCCCGCCCAGTAAAGCTAGGATTCAAGGACTTATTTGTATATATTGTATTAATTTTTGAAAGTGTTGTTAGTAGAGTTCTCTCTCTCTTTTCTCAAGTCTTAAGTTTAGGAGGGTTTTTTTTTAATACTAGAATTTATTGAGAACTTTTCCTTTGTCTTTTCCTTGACACCTCTGGTTACTGTTGTGTCATAATTGCAAAAATACTCAAAACCCATCAACCCAAACCCCTAAAAACTTTTTAAGAAAAAAGGAGATGGGGGAGGGGAAGATACTGTCAGCACAGAAGGGACACTACTGCAATTTGTTAAATTACATGACAGTCTGTATTGCTTCTGTCAGAAAAAAAAAATTCTGTATGGACATATTGAACGCACAGTCCTTAAATGAAAGCACTGAATTAAATACCTAATCTGTTGCTGAATTACTGTTATTACAATTTTAATAATTCTAGTTGCAAAATAGATTTTCCCATGATAAAACTTTTCTAACCATTTAGCAAAGCTGTTATACATACTCTTTTGGCAAAACACTAGAAACAAAATGCCATCGAACAAGAGGATAGTGAGAGTATGTGCTGCTTTGTGTTCATATCCCCACTGACTTTTCCAGTTTATGAACTCTTCTGCTTCCATTTTGTTATTATGGTGGCCACAGCTGGTATTTTGGTTTCTTTGTTTAACAAGCAATTTCATCACTCTATAACATGCAAATTATTTTTTTGATCTGTACATAATGGTAGAAGGCAAAATCATAAATTACTTGAATATCTGATTTCCAAAGGAAATAATGTTTCTGTAGGTTACTTTGTTTTATCATGACTCCCTGTCTACTCCTCAGTGACCCTGTTGCCCACTTGGATCCCAGTTTTTCACAGCTGTACTTCCTTTTGAAGATGTGTTTTCAAAGACTGTGTAGGAGAGACTCACACACATCCATCACACATCCATAGAAAACACAGCTTTATTGCTTCTGCCACTCAAGAAACATGGTATCATTTTGGTGATGATATTGTTAAGAAGCACTAAAGTTGGGTTTGGGCAGGAGCTCAGAATCAAAATCAGACTGAATTTTTGGAAACTTAATACTAAATTTATTGTTGAACTTTGAAGAACTGGGGAAAGTGTACACACTGAAAAAGTCAACCAAAAATGTAGATGTTACTAACTATGTGTAAGCCTAAAGGCTCACAAGCCGTATAGCCTCTAAAATAGGCAGTAAATAGCTGCAAGCCTGGTACTGGTTATGTTAGAATCTTTTCCTTACTTTACCTTGAAATGGGAGCTAAGTTAAGGGATAGGTATCATACAATTTGTTATTTTTATGACACATCTTTGGCAGTTTTTCTTGTTCATGTCTAGGCACTTTCTCTTCATGCTGCCTTATCTTGTGCTTCAGTGGCCATATATATTTCATTATAAGGCAAAACTGAATTGCAGATCCAAGTAAGAAGCATTTCAAAAGTATTCCTACAATTTTCATATATGGTGGTGAGGGAAGTCTGTCTTGGTTCCCTCCTATCTGCCTCCACTCCCTCCTGGAGAAGCTAGGGAGATCAACTCTGGCTTTCGTCTTCCTGGATCTCTAGAAAATGAGATATAATTGCATACATCTATATCTATATCTATCTATTTATCTTGTCTCCTCTCTGCTATTGCATATAAAGCTGAAATGCACCCAATATTAAGTAACTAATATAAAATTTGACATAGCAGAGAGGATCACTAAATTTTTGGCCATCTTTACCTCACTCTTTCAACAGCCCTTCTTCATCTGGATTGGTTTCCTCCTGGAGTACCTGCTGAAGCCACTGGGGATCACAGGATTCCAGGCATACAATAAGAATGTTTTAAAGATGGGGGAGAATGGGATGACTTTATACAGAATTAACCTAATTGAAAGGATGTCCAAGGGTCAAAAAAAAGTGTTGCAGATAAAGGCAGATGGCCTGGCCTGCTCTGATTTGATTCTCCTGTTTAATTCCCTGAGTCCCCAAATCTCTGAGTCTCCAAGCCAGATGGGCTGGAAAAGCAGAATATTTTGTGGTTTTCAGCAGTGATTTATTTGTAGAGGTGAAACCAGGGAATTCTCCTCTGTGTGAAACTATCTGCTCCTTGGCTTCAAACATTCAATAAGTTCTCTGCCAAGGAATGTTTGTCCTCCCAAGACAGATCAATGAGCATGTACAGATTACAAGTAACCTTTTGCTTTATCTTGCCCTGTGCATAGTGACCTGCTGTTGACTCAGTGCCTTGGTTGCTGGTCTTTAGTGCAGCAGTCTCTCCCCTCCCTTAATTTCACTCATCAATTTGTCTGCTGTGGCCAGGGGGGAAAGTGATGGGAGAAGAAGAGGATTTCTAATGCAAGATGTATTGGCAAAACTTGTGGTTGAATGGAACATAATTTGAAAAGACTTTCTAAAAAGCTGTTTGCACAGGGAAGCATTTGAAGACAAAATGTGATTATGTAGGTATGTGTATACAGGAGGAAATTAAGACAAAGTGAAAGATCTTAGTTGTGACTAAAGCAGAGGCATATATATGAGGCAGCCATTTTATTGGTAGTAATTATTTAATTTTTCATGGTGTAATAGTGAGCACAGTTTAAATTGAACCCTGATTTTCAGAAACCCAATCACACTTGGTATTGTTTGCATTTAACTAATGCAAAGCTTTAGCCTTGTGGGTCAAGGCAGTGGGGCAGTGTATTAGTACTAGCTCGACAACTTAAATTTGGAGGCTACTGGAGCAATAGTACACACTGCAAAAGCATGTTTGACTCAGGGTAGTGGCTTGCTTTTATGGTGTTTCAGTGTTGCTATTTAAAATAGCCAGGGACTTGCTTTACAGAATAAGAGGAATGCATATCCTCATTTAGAAAAAAAAAGATGTAAATGGGAGAGGGGTGATCATTGTCTTCAGAGCCCCCGACAAAGGAAGCCTTCTTGTGGCATTGAAGAAACAACAAATATGAGGTGGTGAGACAGTGAAGAGCCCAAAGATACATGAAGCTAACTTGTTCTGTTTGCAATTTCATTTCTACTTCAAATAGATATTATAGTAAATGGTCATTTGTCCATGTTTTTCGAAGCGAAGATATATTTTGCTTTTTTAACAGGGCAAAAAGGATGTTTCCCAGATATTTAACAACATCTTGAGAAGACAAATCGGCACATGCAGCCCTACAGTGGATTACATTAGTGCCCATCCACATATCCTATTCATGCTTCTAAAAGGGTAGGTGCTTTAATTTTATTTCCATTAAAAAGTATTGCTTGGAACATGCCAGCATTGCAGTTGATCTATTTTCTCACTTTTAGTTTTTTTTTTAAAAAGATTTTCAGGTCTTGTTCTAGATTTCTTGTTTTGTTTGTTTCATATTGACTTTCTATGTAACTGTATACTTTTTATTGACTGGATTATTTTATTTGACCATTATTTCTTTACCAGACTTCATGTTGAAATAATTATGTGCTGATTGTTTTTGACTGCTCCCCATGTAATGTGTACTTCAGTTCTTGCCCTAAACTCTTGTGTAGCATTGTTGACGAATGCTGGGTTTCATTTAGACATTTTTGCATTGCAAGAGTGACCAGCAGGAGTGTCTGTAAATAACTAGAGTCAAACTGGACCACTGTGTGGTAGAACAGAGAGAAGCAAAAATGCATTGAAAGAGTAGTTGTGCCTGTGGGACAGACTTCTCACACAATACTTGTGGCCACAAGTGAACTTCAGTTTAAGTTGTTAATTAATTCTGTAATTAACTCCACAACTTTCAGCATTAATTTTTTTTTTTTGGTCTTTTAACCTTGGGGACTCAGAATCTGGTAGTTCCCAGGATAACTTGGCCAAGGAGAGGGAGTAGATTCCTGTGTGGAGAGGACATCAGCTGTAGTTGTATTCAGGAGTGCACAAGTGTTGACCTAAAACGCGAGTTTTTTGTCCCATTTACTTTTGACTAAAAGCACCTTTTGTTCAGTAACCAGTTTTGCTTTTCCAGCTCTTGAAGTCTACTGCTTTCTGCTCAATTTTCTTTTGACTTTGGGATTTCGTTTATTTTTTCCCTAAGGAAAAGAGAATATATGTCATTTGGATTAAATAACTGATGTGGAAATAAGTGCATTTATTAGCTGCTCAATTTGAAACAGTGTGAACTCTCATAGTAGCTCTATGGTCACACTGGTAGCAGCCATTCAAAACCTTTTAAACTAATAGTTCTTAAGAGAATGATTTTTTTTGAAGTGTCTTTCTTGCTCTTGAGATTAAGGATTTGCATTTTTACCATTTGCTTCATAGCCAGGAAAATACTTTAGCATCATCTAAGGATTGTTCATGACAAGGCTGCAGCCCCAAGGGTAAAATTTCCTTCAGCCAACCTCCCCCCTCTCTCAGGGGCAGACCACAGCCAGGAGAAGGATAAACACAGGAATCCTCTAAAATGGGTTTCCTTTGGAAGCGGCCACATTCCGGCACAGCTGAGTGAGGGAAAAGTAACTGAGAGAACTAGTCACTACCATGGATCTCAAGAACAGTGAGCTTGTGGTTGAGTGTGGTGGCAAAGCTCTTGGTTGCTGCCTTCCTGGCAGGGCAGAGTGGTGGTAGCCCATGCAAGTGTCTGGGCTGAGCTGGGTCTTGCTCTTACAAGTATAGTGATTTGTTGTGATTTAGCTTCAGTGTTGAAACTCTTGCCTTGTTTTGAGTTACTAAACATTGGCTTGCTCAGAAAAAAAACAAGTAAGCTAGTTAAAATGGACTTTGGTTTCATTAGTTCATTAAAATTCACCATTTATATAAACCTCAAAGTAGTTGTTTTGGGACAGTAATGATAATTCTCTCCATCATTGTTACAACTTCAATTTCATATATAGATTCAATAATTTTTTCCCTTTTCTCTGTATTTGCTTTTTCAGTTTTTCACTCATTTTGGTTTTGCATGTTGTGCATGTATTGCTACCATATGTATGAGCTTTATTTAAAGATAAAAAATATTTTTAGGTCACGACCCAGATTTTCTTTGGCGTCTGTAACAACCAACAACATTAAGATGATAGTAAAGTTTTTATGTTATGCATATGTGCTGCTGATGGACATTTTACTGCAAGTGACCTGTCTCAATGAATGTATTTAAAAGGCATCATTTAGGTGCTTTTTTGGAGATCCCTGATGCATGCAGCAGCATGTCAGTGTTAGTTTGGTCCTCAGGCTCCTGGTTCGTGATTTCTTGACTAGCTCTCTGCAGCACTGCATTGTATCAGAATTGCCATTTCTGGAGTGTCTTGTTAGAAAGTGCTGTTGAATTCATCAGCAGAAGTCCAGAAATCAGTCCTGTCCAGCCCTGACAGTAATGCCTGAGCAGCTACTGCAGAACAACGTAGTGATGTCAAACATGATGATGCCTTATCTGCCTGTGTCCTGCTGCTGGGACTGTCTAAAAATGATTCTTGAATTATGTGCCTACAGCAAGGGCAGGCCCTGAATGCACAACTTGCTGCATGCCCACAGTGTGCAATGCTTGTGTGCAGTGGGAACTGGGAAACACACACTTTGTGTTAGACACCACCACTTCAAAATGTAACTTGAAGATGTTTTCATATTTATTTAATGCTAAATGCATTATATTGTTTATATTAGATAAAATATATTTATCTAATTAGATAAATATATATTTATCCAATGTTAAATGAAATATAGGAAATCAGAATCTGCTTAAAGGAAAGTGGATTTGGCTGACTTGTACCATTCCCTTTTTGTTACATGACATCATGACATTACCTGGAGAGAAAAAAAAAACCCGTCTCTAGCATGACTGTAGAAGAAATGGCCCAGGACTATTGTGAAGGCTTCTCATAGTTTTACTTCTGTTAGATGCAAAGTTTCCTCTGCCCCATAACAGTTCCCAACAGCAAAAGGTTGCATTTTTGTGGCTTAATGTGAGAAGGATCCTGAATCAGAGATCACACCCAGTATTTCCTGCCTAATACTGCAGCAGCAGTGCCAGCTTTAGATAACTGTTCTTACCTTTTAGGCTTCGTTTTATTTGTTGCCTGCTTCCTTCCAGCTTCTTGGCTTCAGAAGACATACAGCACATAGTTCCCTACTTTTCTTTTTTTTTTTACTTTCTTTCATTTTGGTAGGTTATTTGACCTTCCTGCTGCAGGAGGACTTGGTTTAATAGTATCTTATTTTCTGTGTGTGCAGGCTTTGTTTTATGAATAGGATTTCAAATGAGTAGAATGTCTGGTGCATATAGAGAACCAGATGTATTTGGGCCAGTTTTTTTCTCTGGCATCAGCATATTGCATTAGCCCAGAAATAACTCTGGTCCCTTGCAATTTAGAATATTTTTCCCTCCCATACAGTGACTGTTGAGGACTTTGTTTATGAGACTTGCATTGTTTTTCTCTAGTGACAAATTTATAAGCCCTTTTGTTTGTTAAGACCTGGTGTCTCCCAGGCTTGATGCCTTCCTAATCTCCTGTTAGAGCTCCTCACCTTGTACTGTCTTCTGCACTAACCATGCAAGAATGATTCCCTTTACACTGAGATCCGTCTCTGCTCTGTCTTGCCTCTTTCAACCTCCACTGCAAGTGTTTTGAAATACTTCAAGTCCATTGTTTCATTATCTAGTTGCCCCCAGTAGTCACTGAGTGAGGATTTCTTTAGGTTGTAAGTTCATCCAAACAGAGAAGAACTCAATGGTTTTTTTCTGCTGTGGAAAAACATCAACATAGAGCACTAATTGCTCATTAGAAGTGATTTTGAAAAACATTTCTATTGTTCCTGCCTGGTGGCTTTGCATGTAAGTGTGGGTGCAGAGAACATGCTAGTTATGACTGGGCAGCCTGTAAACTTCTTCCAGGCATATTTCAGGAGCCAAACCCAACTTTCCTTGCTTATATGAACAGCCAAAGGTCCATAACCCACTTCCAGATAATGGAGCATTTGACTAAGAATGATTCTGTTGATACTTAATGTTTTTAAAAGTTATTGTGTTGGAAACAATGTAATTTGCTTTTATTCCAACCAAAATATTCATTAGCCAACTACTAAATATTTTCCTGGCTGCACTCCTAGGAGCAACTCTGCCTCTTTTTTCCTTGAAAATTAGTATTCCTGTTAATGGAGTTGATGCCTCAATGGGATATATCAGTGAATTTCCGTTGTCTAAAGAGTTATAAATTCAAGTTTGCAAATGTCCCCAAACCAAAACAAATAGGGGTTGGAGTGCCTGCATTTCCTTGAGGGTGGGAAGTTTCATTTGCCTGTTCTGAATAGCAATTCATTTTTCATCAAGCCAACTATTGTTGATACTAGGTTGAAGTATGCAGCTCTGGTATGCTTGGAAAACACTACCATTCTTTTAAATTGCAAGCTGGTGGTAAATTTGAGGGCCCACTCACAGCACAGATGGCATTTTGTGTTTTTCTTCCTTTTTTTTTAAATTTCTTTTGGCCTAGTGATAGGAATTAATTGTGCAAAGGAAAAATGATGCTGATAAGCTCTGGGTGATAATACACAGTTCTGATATAGTATAACCGGTTTATTGAAACGAAGCATGCTTTCTGTCCCCTTGGACTTCACCAGTTTCACATGACCAAAGATTACTGGAAGAAGTTCATTTTAAGTCTTTCTTGACTTAAGAAAGTTGGATTTAATCCTTCAATTTTTTTAAAATGTATTTCTAACAGTTTTGCTTCAGATTAATTTCAGCTTTAAAGAAATCAAGACTTTATAGAAACAGAAGAAGATATGAATTGCCTCCCCCTTCCCTTCCTCTCCCAAGATCGAGATGTGTGCTAGCTCCTGGCTTTTGCAGTGCCTGTGCCATAACAGGATTATAAATTGAGGAACTTGTGTACTTGTGTCCTGAACAAAGTCATAGCCTCTGCAGAGGAGGGATTGAGAAGAATTCCACATAAACTGCAAAAAAAAAAATCTTCAGAGCTGCCAAAAGCTTAATCCTGTGTAGACTGCCTTGATAGACTCTTCTTACCTTCCTCATTAATACTCTGGAGGAATGTCCTCCAGAAGAGCAGTGGGAGGTGATGGATGGCCATGAGGTGTTACATTTTTCTTGGATAAGATGAGGAGCTCAGAATTAAATCTGAAAAGGGAGGTTGTTATATTGTATGGGCTTTGCTTTTTCATAAATCTGAAAGGGTGAAGGAGCTCTCTGTTGAAACATTACACACTCCCCACAGTCTTTCTGCAGAGAGGAGGTGTAAAATAAATTTACACCAAAATGTGTTTTGGCTTGGGAAGAGAGAGGTTTGTGATGAAAAATTGTGGCAGCCATCTGCTCCTTGGCTTTGGACTGAGGTCCTGAAGCTGGGTACAGTGCTGTGGCTGGGAGCTGCCCTCTGTGTGTTGTGTACCCTCTGGCACGTGTGTTCTTTATGCTATGAAGTTCCCTGTTGCGAGAAAAGTGTCTGCTTATCTTTGTTCTTCTGTGTTTCGATATTTTCTGTTTCTTTTCATTCTTCAGGTATGAATCCCCAAATATTGCCTTACGTTGTGGAATTATGCTGAGAGAGTGTATCCGACATGAACCCTTGGCCAAAATCATACTCTTTTCAGAACAGTTCCGAGACTTTTTTAAATATGTAGAAATGTCAACATTTGATATTGCTTCTGATGCCTTTGCTACATTCAAGGTAAATGATTCAATACCTGCACCATAATGTTGTGTTAAAAATGGTACTCCATCAGTAGTCATCACTGAGTGTCGTGTTGCTTTGAACTGAGTGGCTTTTTTATCGTTCAGTAAAGGATGTAATTAATTCTTGGTCTGATTGTAACAGGATTCACAACAGTGATCAAGTCTGCAAAGAACCTTTAGACAAATGTAAACACGTATTTAATTAACGTTCTTCATCTTGATAACCCAAGGTCTTTCATGCAGCTGTTTAAAACTCAAATTAATCATATGTTACATACGGTTCCTGTAAAGTGCATGACCTTCTTCTTTCCCTACCTTCCCCTGGAGACAAAACCACAGCCCATTGTGACCCCAACCACAACAGAAGGCATCGTTTAAAAGTAACTTTTGAAATCCTTGTAATTTTTGCTGTCCCTTCTGAGTTCAGCAGTTAGGTCTAGATTAATGCTATGCCTGCTGATTATTTTACAATGTATTCATAGTCTTACTTTTGTGACCCACGGTTCAGTGTAAGGACCGTACTGCTAAAAGCTGAGTAGGTGGAAGAACTTCATAGACTCTGTATAGAGTCTGTTTTGTATTAAAAACAAAGTTGGGTTAAACCTGCCAAATTTCTTGGAGTTTGTATGTGACCATCCTCATTCCCTAAGGGACTAGTATAGTCTTTGAGCAAAATTTGGTGCCATGGGCTTAATGTACAGAGAAGAATTATTTATTTCTGAAAAACAATTTAAGAAAGCTGGGGAAAATTCTTTTTAGTTAAATACACTTCTAAATATATATGTAACTCCTTTTTTCTTCTATCACTGAGCTCCTTGCTGTCATAGAAACACATTGTTTATTCTTTCTTTATAAAGGTAATTAGAAACATGATTAGATAGACCTTTGGAATAACTGTAAGGATTGTTAGAGTTCAGCTCAGTGATTACACGTATACTGAAACCTGTCTTTTTTGCATTCTTCAGTAATGACTTGAGCAGGATTACCAATTCACACCACCAGCTAATCAATAGCAGCATCTTTCCCTTATTTTAAGTTTCAATGTTGTGGTGTCCATTAGGTAAATCTTACAAAAATCAAACTAGCTAGAAGCACAGACAAGTAATAGTACAGTGTAGGACTCTATAAAAATGCAATATAACTGAGATATTTAAGTCTTCTGTTTGTGGCATTTTACCCTATGCTCAGAGGAATATTTGTCTGTGGTAAGCAAAAGTGCTCCTGCACTCAGTTCGCAGCTTGACAGAAGAGATTTGCATCTTTTCTCTGGGTCCTGCCTTGAGCTTGACAGCGGAGTGTGTTGTTGGTGATGGACAGTCTTCACCCCAAACAGGAGGCAGAATGGGGACAAGGGTCAGTTAAGCTGTGGCAAGGACTGCAAACTGGTACAACCCTCCTCCCAAAAAAGAGGGATTGATTGTTCACGGATCTGCAGCTGTGGAAAGTACTTCTGTCCTCTGTGAACCGAGTGTATTTTTAGCAGGATTTAAAAATAGAATTCTACATCCTCACATACACTGGAAAGAGAGGAGTATGAGGGCAATTCATCCTCAGACATAGGTCAGAAACTGCCTTTTAAAATGCTTGGGGGAAATGTATAAACTGCATTGTTTTGGGTTTTTTTTTTGAAATTTCCTCTTAGCACCTGATACATGGTCAATTCTGGAAATAAACCAGCTACTCATCTCATCTCCTATTTGTCTGTTACTCTGAACAGCTGGAACAGCAAGAAGTGATATGGAAGTGATTGAGTCATGATATATGGAGCTACCTCGTTTCTAATACCAGAAAAATAAGTGCTATGATTGCTTGTTGGCTGGATTACTGAACTCATGTTTTGGGTTCTGTTGCCCCCATGTTGGGTTTGTAGTGTTGCCATCGAGGCGTCTGATTCAGAGCTGAAAGCCTTGGATGGTCTGTGCACCGGAGGAGGGCTTAATTAAATATGCATTAAAATCTGAGGATATTTATAGTAGGGAAGTATTGAAATTTTTTATGATCTGGAGCTGTACTTCTTAATTAAATTCAGCCAGGTGCACTGCAGAGAGAAAACAGAATTGTTAAAAATGCAGAGGAAAACGCGTGTGTTTAGAGATACAAGTTGGCTGTGGAGGGTGCAAGCAGCAGTTGGAAAGAGTGCTGACTGAATACTGCCGCTCCAGGCTTTCTTGTCATTTTCTGTGAAAAACTCATTTTGTATTATATTCCATTTGTGCCCCCTGTTGAAGGATGTCGTACTTGCCTCCTAAGTGCCCTGTGATTCACGTTTCACTCAGCCTTTGAAACTGCTATCATTGCAGTCCTGCTAAATAAAGGAATGTACTAAAAACATGCACTGGGTTTTGTAGGGCTCTGCTTCCCTCTTATAATTGATGGTAAAAATAAATTAAAGGATTAGTATGTAAAGATTTTTTTTTATTTGTGAGGATGTGTCTGTGAATCTGCTTGAGCTCCTCATCAGCTTCAGTCTGTGACTGGGGATGGAAACCAAGGAAAATAGGATGAAAAAGAGAGCAGAAACTGATTCACAAAAAAAAATACCAACTTGAATGGACTTCATCAGGCATTTATTGTTCAAATCATACTTAAATGCCTCTCATTGGCCACTCCGTTTCATAGCTAATCATCCAGTAAAGAGATTCTGTTGCTGAGCACCAGCATTCCCATTCTGTGGCAGAGGTTCCTTTTAATTTAAATTTGAATTAGTTGGTCTTTTAGCATGGGAGGCATCCCATCCAGCTGTCTGAAAGGTCTGCTACTACTTTGTGTCAGTAAGCCAACTTTGGGCAGAAAAAGATCTGCAGAAGGGATTCATCCCATCTACCTGAGTCTGCTTCCCTGGGGAGGGAAGGGAGGGAGAGGAAGCCTGAAGGGGGAGGGAGCCTGGAATGTCTAACTTAGATTGGTGACTAGCTTTCATTATTAAATAACAAAATATATTAGTTATTATATATGGCAGTTGAATTTGAGTCTTCCTTGTTGTATTCTTAGAGATGAGCAATAGCAGTTGATCCAGCTTAGCATAGTTTCCAGCTATGAGGTAGCATGTAGGTCACTTTTGGCTTGGAGACCATAGCTCATCCCTCCATAAAGGGTTAGTTTACTGTCTTCCTTTCCTCTAACCTGGTTTAGCATAAGTATTGTGCACTGTGACCAATGAACATAAGAAAAGGTGGGAGGGAAACAGGAATAAAAAAAAAGAGTATTAGAATAGTTTTATATTGATTCTGTTAGCATTAACTGAGTTCTCCTAAAAGTCCTACTAAACACATAATGCAGTGTTGTCTATAGAAACCATGTTGTAAATACCTTCTGGTAAAAAGTACTGAAATACATTTGAGACTCAAGGGACCATCAGATGAGCACGCTCTCTCAGGTAACCTTTCTCTGTTCTTCCCCAGGACCTCTTAACACGACACAAATCGTTGGTGGCAGAATTTCTGGAGCAAAATTACGATCCGGTGAGTACCAATGCTAAAACAAATTTTTAATTTCTGTTCATGCTTAGCTGGAAAAAGCGTGCTTTCAATAGCAGAGGGTTTCATGTTTTGACATAAAATAGTCACCTATGACTGCAAAACTAAATACTGCTTTTTACTAGAGCAGAATCCTTGCATGA
This sequence comes from Pseudopipra pipra, assembly GCF_036250125.1. NCBI lineage: Eukaryota > Metazoa > Chordata > Aves > Passeriformes > Pipridae > Pseudopipra > Pseudopipra pipra. The sequence continues at coordinate 62,584,680 of NC_087550.1, read as the reverse complement.
TGTGTGAAATGTGTGAAGAGGGGTTACTCTTCACACACTTGGGGACACATGCCAAGGTTTAAGGAGAACTCGTACTTTAAAATCAAGTTTTATTCCTCTGTGTGTGCATCGTATCTCCTCATATATGAATGGAACTGAAACTTTATGTGTAGATAGATCATGGGCAAAAATGTGCACAGTTTGAAACAGCTTTGTGATATCCCAGCACTGATAGGGCCATGCTGGTGTTATTTATAATATTTTGGGACAAAGAAGAAGAGTTACTGAAAGAACTTTTAGCATTACTGGAAATTACATGTGCCTAAATGAGGGACTGAGGTCTGAATATTCCTGTTACCATCCTAAGGCAATCAGTCCTTTGGTTAGCTGCCATTTTTCACTTCGATTTTTTGGCTCTGTTTTGGACAGAGTTGTGGGTCAGAAAAATTCAATTGGAATCAACTAAAATTGGACTGATAGAGATCATGGAATTATATTACTATGGGTTATATTCTTATGTTACCTGAGCTATTCTTTATTTCATTGCCAAAGTGAAAAGACAAATTTCTTTCATTCTAGTTACCAAGAAGGTTAAACAAAGAGCAGGCTAATTATTGCTGAGTCACAAATGCTGCTTAACTGGAGCAAAATTAGTGTCTCTGCTACTTTTCTCTCATAATGCTGAAGCACTGCACTGGAACAGTCCCCATTTTACATTTATTTAACATTTTAAATTTTTAAGTATTAATTGCCTAAGTGAGCATTTTTTTTCAGGTGATTCTCAGACAGCAGTGTTGGGTTTTTTCACCTTTTTGGTAGATGGTTTGGACATATTGTAGCCTTTTCTCTCAGTCTTCTTGACGACAAGGTTCCCTTGGCCCAGTCCTGCAAAAGCCAGCACATGCTCGGCTCCTGTGATCCTCACTGGGTAAATGGCTTTAGTGAGTGAGGGTGCTGAAAGCAGGCGAGGTGGCACCTCGCAAAAGGAGCTTTTTGGATGCACCATCACCATTTTGGGCACAGTATTAAATCACACACCCAGTCATGACCACGATATGAGTGAGTGGACATTACATGCTAGACCCACGTGTCCTGGCAGCACATTCACCCTTCTGTAAGAGAAGGCTGTACAGGCTCTGGATTACTTCTGTCCTAGTTGGCTCATGCCAGCCCCTGTTACATCCAGTCCATATGTGGTATCCCCCTCTGCAGTACTTGGAAGAGGAGTGTATCTGGGCATTAACTCACTGGATGACAACTAGCCAAGGAAAAAGGCCTGGCATTGCAGTGAAATGTTAGAGGGTGGCACTGCTGTGGCCTCTGCTGCTCCTCTGGGGTGGCAAGGACCAAGAGGAGCAAAAGTGGACATGAATCTGATGCATTTGTGTTTTCTTGTTACTCTAGATCTTTGAGGATTATGAAAAACTCCTCAACTCTGAGAATTACGTGACAAAGAGACAATCTTTGAAGGTAAAGGCTTGGAGCGCTTTCCTCCTCAATATGTACTCCATGTTATGCAAAATATCAAGGTATCTCAGTGGAGCAGCTGTTTTTCTAACAAAAAAGAACTAAAGATTGTGATGCTCTTCTTGAAACGCACAGGAGCTCAGTGTCTTTTGTTTTCTGGATGTCTGGTGAAGCATTGGGCCGTTTCTATGGAACAAGCCCTATCATTTTTCATCTGACCTCAAATGTGTACTTTGGTTCAGAACATAAGTTGAAATGAACTTGAGAGTAACATGGTAGTCTCTGTTTGGTGCACCAAGTCTGACACAACCTGCAGATGGAATCAGACAGGTGTGTTAATGTAACACATGAATGAAATGAAGGTGTCTTTGTGGGACACTGCACTGCACTTGCTTCTGTCCTAACTGCTCACACCAGCTCCTGCTACACCCAGCCCATATGCAGGATCTCTCTCCTCTCTGTAGCATTTAGAAGATGAGCATTACTGGGCATTAAGTAACCAACTGCATGATAACAAGTCTAGTTACCTTTTTTTTTTTTTAAAGGTAGTGGCATTGAAACCTCTTAAGGAAACACTGAAATATGCTGCTGCTTTCTCTGTGTTAAAAAATAATGTGATGAACTGAAAAAAAAATGTGTTTTTTTTCTAATTGTGCCTATAGCTGCTGGGTGAACTGATTCTGGACCGACACAACTTTGCCATCATGACAAAGTACATTAGCAAACCAGAAAATCTGAAGCTGATGATGAACTTGCTGCGAGATAAAAGCCCCAACATTCAGTTTGAAGCATTCCATGTGTTCAAGGTGAGACAGTATGAGCTGTAGAGGTGGCAGTCATAAAAGTGTCTTTCAAAGTGGACAAGAGAAAGCCCAGAAAATAAGGCAAGAGTTGAGGTTTACAGTGACTTCCAGCCTTTGAGAATGCCATAATTGAAAACCTTTCTATCACTCAACCTCTGGTTTCTGGTTGCCTTCCTTCAAGTGAGATCTTAAGCAGCAGCATTTTGGTTTGGGCTGAAGGTAGTCAGTCAAGTAGTGATGAGCTATAAGTAACAAAATACACAGCTTTTAAGTAGTATCCAGGGGACCTTCCCCCAACTCTTAGGTCATTTTACCCTGTGATTCTGGGTAAAGATTAAAAAAAAGTCTAAAAACTCTTAATTAAGACTAAAAGTAGATTGTGCTGGTGCTATGCACCAGTGCAAACACAATTTGCTTTTAAAATTTTGCTATTAAAAAGATTTAGTAAATCTAAGTTTGAAATGAGTTTAATCCTTCCATTGTTTTGCAGTGATATCGTTAATGCGGTCTTAAACAATTATCAAACCCAATCAATGTCGGTTTTTTTCATGATGATTAATGTTCATAAGTGAGAAGTTTACCAATTCCCATCAAAGAGTTCTCTGCTCTGGGACAGAGGGCGAATTGGATTGTTACTATGTGAAACTAACTTTAATTTGGAATGAACACATTAATTTCCAACTATAAACAGAATTAGTAATGATTTTCAGAAAAGAAATTGAGCCTGTAAAGATATCCCTTCCCAGAGGTGGTTACGAAAGATACCAGATCACACCAAAAGATTGCAAAAAAAGCTACATGACCCTCCAGAAATTCAGGGTGACTTGTTGAGTTTTGTGCTTCTGCTTTGGAAAAAAAGCTTTCAGATCTTCAGTGTGGAGGCTTAGAGAATGTGCAGCTTCTCCAAAAAAGCTTTTAGTTTCCTAAAAGAAAAAATCTTCAAGGAAGATTAAAAAAAAATCCCTTCCTGAAATAAGCAGCTTGGTAAGCCATTCCCTTGCTGACTCCCTCCGTAGTCAACTGAACCACTGTGAGTAACTTCTACTCTTCTTCCTTATCAAGAGGTATGTGGTTCCAAGATAAGCAAGCAGTCAGGCTGCAAACACTTGCAGTCTTTGAGGGGAAGGTATCAGAGGATTGTGCTCTCTTAGCCATGCTGTGAATAAATGCCAGATTTTTATTTATGAAACACATGAGTTGCTGTTCCTGAATTAATGATAGGCATAACCCATGCCTTGGGAATGGCTGATTTCAGTTATTTTAAGAGGCATTCAAAAGGACTTGGAATAACTTGAAAGGATTCCAGTGTGCAACCATGTCATGCGTTGCTGTTGCTCCCATTCTGCCTTCTCATTCCTCCCTTCCTTTCCTTTTTCAGTATGCTGCATCCCATTTCCAGTTAGAGTGGGAATATTGCAGGCTCAGCCTTGCTTGACCGCTAGCAGTTGCTGCCAGGTAGACATAATGCTTGGACCTTGGAGTGCCCAGCAAAACAAAGAGGGAGCAGCAGTGACATTGTGTCTCTTCAGTTCAAAGGGAGGGCCAAGCTCTGTCCTGAGATACTCAGCTCAGTGGGATGCTGTTGGTTTTTTTCCGGTGGTACCAATCAGCAGCATTTCAGCGGTGCCATGGCATTCCTCACGCTGCCTCACACGCACCGTGCTCGTTGTGGGGAAACTGCAGACTCAGAGCAGAGGCTGATCAGCTGGAAGTGGCTTGTTTGTAACCACCAACAGCACATGAGAGTAACTGTAGAGGTGCAGCAGAGCTCCCCTTTTAGGATCCTCCTCGCTAAGGATCTGGGTTCCCTGGATGTGGAAGCATTCAGCTTCTCCCGAGGGGGCAAGGGTCATTACAGGCTATGTCATAGAAAATCACATTGTGAATTAGCTTTGTAGAGAGGATCAGAGAAGATCTTTTCCCTCTGATTTAACTTCTTAAATTGAGTTCTAACTCAATTTGAGAACTACTGAAGGAAATCCTTAAATATTTAAGAGACTGACTGTTTGTGCCCTGTTCTGCAGTGTCCCTGCCTTCTGTTTCTGGATTTGTGTCCCTCAGCCAGGTTCTCTTGTCAGCTGTAATAATTCCATGTTAATGTAACTGGGAGAGGAATCTTGTCCTCAGCTTTAATCTCATAAATTTTAAACTGTGCCTACATTTTTAAGTTATGCTTGCAAAATACCTGTGCAGTCTTGGCTGAAATTACAGTAGACTAACCACAGTGATTTGGAATCAAGGTCTGCTGAGAAGTAGATACTTGCTACTCTGTCTGAGCTGCCAAAAGATTTGGGTTTAAATTACCTGATTTAGATGTTTCACCAGTTAGACACAGTAGGAATGAAAAAGTGTTTGTTTTGTAAGCATCCAGATTCCAACACTCCCATGCCCCAGCTGACCCAAAAAAAGGCTTATGACTCTTACTCCCTGAGGCAATTTCTAATTATTAAAGATTTGAAACTGTAAGAGGGATTAAAATGATGAGTACTTCTAGTGCAAACTTACTTTGCAGGAACATTTTGTGGCTGAACAAGCCAATACCCCCAAGTTCTGACAATATTTCATTCATCCAGGTTGCTTTGGGCGGGAAAATGAAGACAAACAGACTGCCCACTTGCAGTGCCTCTTTCCATTCTCCACTGTGGAGATGCCTGATTTTCCTACTAACTCCAGCTCCTTCTCTTCCTTTTCCCTGAGCAAAATGGAGCTTCTAACTTTCAGCACCATCCTGAATGTCTGCAGCTGCTTTGTAGAGCTGGATGTCCCAGACAATGTATGCACGAGGATTACCCAGTATTTAATCACTGTGAAAGGCTAACACACCTCACCCCCTTCCCTCCTCCTCCATAAATAGTCCAAGGGGGTTGCCTAGAGTTGTAGGCTTATAAGAGTCCCCGGTTCTTCTCTGCAGTGATTTCAGTCTTGAACACAGACACACTGAAGACTTCCCAAGTATTGGAAAGGGCTCTCCAGCTTCTGTGATGGGTTTGTGATATGTTTGAGTAGTGGAGCCTACTTGGAATTTGCCTGTTTGGAGGGAAGACCAAATCTGTCAGATGTAGGTGAATGCAGTGCAGGTATTCCTTTGACCTTACATATTTACAAATAAAAGTTAACAACAAGCTCTCTTGGCTTTCACGTAAACAATTAGATTATTTTGAGGAAAACACCCTGTAGCAGTGAACTGGGATTATGCAACTTTCTCATTCTTAAGCAGACATTTAGCAAGATATATTTTACTGTTTAAATCTAAAAATAGAATGGGTACACTGTGTTTTGTGACCTTAGTTTAATTTTTCCATTCTCTTTCATGCACATTACGAGCTACCTCCTGCAGCTTACTCTGCAAATGGCCTCACGTAATTTGACTATACCAGCAGTTTCCTCTTGGTATGAAGCTGAAACCACATTTGTGGGGATGTGTCCTCTCTGTTTCTTAGCTGGAGAGCTTAAAGGGCAGGAATTATTATGCAAAGCATTGTGCTACAAGCAACACAAATCGTAAGGCTCTTCTGTGCAGTTTCCTGACAGTAAGATTGTGCATGACCCCAGAGTAAGTTTTAAAATACTCAGTCCAGGGCATCCAACCTCTGTAATCACTTTTGCTCTGCTGTAGTCCCAGAGGATGGTAATGCCTGGTTATTAATTGTAAGGAAATAAGGTCAAAGTCTCTAATCATGTAATTTTGATGTTTGTTTGAAGAAATACAGTATGACTTTTAATGGAGAAGATAGGAACTGTTCCACTTTGCAAATATTCACAAAACAGAACTGTGCCAAAACAGCTGTATTTAGAGTTGGAATTTTTATATGAGTGCTCTCTTTATTTTGGGTCTCCATCTCTCTCAGCTATCTGAATTTAGTGCTCTAGAACACTCACTCTTTCATAATAAAACTACAGGTGAAACTAATTTCTCTGTGGTTATGTTCAACTTCATTTTAGTAGAAATATTCCAGAAAGCATTAATAATGATTTCTATTTTAGGGATTGATCTCTCCCTCTATGACCATACAGAGTTCTGAATGAGGGGGACTCTTTTTAAAGTCTCATGGTGGTCCTACTCCTGGGCTATGTGAAGCTGATCAGTTGATACTGGTAGAATTGATTTTGTTTGCTCAGCTAAAGTATTGAATAACATTTCAGGAATTTTCTGGTCCTTGAACATTCTCTCTTTACGAGTGAGTCCCTGTTGACACTGAGCAAGACTGGCAGTTGAGATGATCTTTGTTTGAATGTTCAGTTTGCCAGTTTTGCAAGGGGAAGATTATAATCTATAAATATTCAAGCAGGAAGATAAACAGGATGTGATGGCTTCTATTAAACTAAGTTCTTTAATTATTTGCTATGGTAATACCAGTGGTAGGACCAATATGCAATGCTATTTACTAGGTTTACCACTAACCTTCCAGTTCTGTTTGAAGAGCAGATAGCTTTTACAGGAAGAATTATTTAGATTTCTTCATTTTGAGTCACCCTTCACCTCTATTTATGGACAAATATTAGAGAGGCCTAATATTCATTGAAGGAAGATGTTTAGCACTTCAAGGTCAGGCCTTCTTTAATGGCTTCCATTTGCATCATCAGATTATTTTTGAACATGTGGGTCCTGCCAGCATACTTGATGGTTTTCTTCTCCTGGTCACCAAGGTGGAACTGAACTCCAAAATTAAAAACTTTTAATAAAGATCTGTAAACAGTTACTTTCTTTATCCCTGCCTGTAGGCTTACATCCTGCTTTTCTCAAAGGAAGCTTGTCCAGATGACTGGGGGCTTATCATAGTCCAAATCCTGGGAGTATCCAGTCTCCATCAGCGTGATCACCTACTGTAGGTCAGCACATGGGGAGCTGCATCCTAGAGCAGCTCCAGCTGAGAATATGAACTGCTGCAGTCTTAGCTGAGCCAAACATCTGTACACATGAGATTTCAAGATTCCCTAGGTAAAGCACAGGCTGGAAAGCTGTAAAGTATGTTCAGTAGTGATGTACATCCCCAGACCCTTTTTATCCCAGTCTAGGGGGAACCAATACATCAACAGCAGTGTATCAAAGTTATTTGCAAAGGAGGAGATCCTGCTTTCATGTGCTGCAGGCAGCAACAGAACACTTAGTTGTTGACAGTCCATCAGGTGTAGTGAGAGCTGTAAACTGGCTGTCCCACCCATCACACCCAGGGATTGGTGTGTCCCTGGTACAAAACTGCCTTCTGAGTACCTGGGACATTGTGCAGGAGAGCTGTTTTCCAGAATGGGTGCTCTGAAGGGGTCCTTGAAAGTGGAGGCTGTTGGTGCTACTCTTGAGAAGTTTAAAGTGGCAAGTAGGAGTAAAAAAGGAATTATATGGGATTATAGCTCAGGATAATCAGAGAAGGGTGAGGAGGCCTGTGTGAATAACTGTAGATACTGTGCTGTCACAGTATCTACCACAATCTGGCCACTGGATCAAGGAAAACTTTGTAGTAAGTACACTTGGAGTCTGGAAGTGTTCGCCCAGCATAGCAGAGGTTGCAGTTCTTTCTGCAGAGCACCTTGAAGCAGAGACTCCTAGGGACCAGCCTGAGGAGGAGGGATCCAGAGGAGATAAAAGCATAGGCAGAGGTTAGGGCTGTTACAACATCAGGATGCCAGGGTTTAAGAGTAGATGCTTTGCCTCACCTTAATGGAATAAAAAAGTACTCTTACCTTCCTGTTTGGGCAGAAATACTGTGTGGCACTGTTGATGTGTGTTGAACCCCACTCCTTCCACACATTCTCCTCATGTGGCACTTGATACAAGCGGTAGTGTGGAACATCCTCTTATTGTAATGTATGAAGCCTGACAGCGGGTCCAGTCTGAACCCTGCCCCAGGCTGTACCAGGTGTTGTTTCTGGGGGCAAGGGGCTGTAAGGCAGGCCCCCAGCAGTGTGTGTGTTCCTCCTCACGCAGCACAGCTCCTCCCTGTGCAGCTGGACGTGGCCCAGGTTCTCATGTGGGCACGACCTCAGTGGAGATAAATAAATCCGTGGAAGAGGCCCCCAGGTCTGGAGCCATCAGCTCCGTGGCTGGGCCAGCGGTGGTGCCCCTGCTCTCGGACAGACAACATGCCATTCTGTGCTGTCAGCAGATGTTTGTTTTCATTCTGGTTTGGACAGGCTTGGAGGGAAACTGGGTGCTTTCCAGTTCTGTCCATCCTTAGTTTCTTCTCATCGGGTAGAGAACAACTGAAGTTATTTCCGTCGTTGCACAAGCGCTCAGGCGGTGTTTTGTTGACCAGCCATGGTAACCTCGGTGCGAGCCAGATGTGGGAACTCCTCCCAGGGTTGCTGCACGTGTGTTCCCACCGCAAGCCCCCCGCCTCACCTGCCCCTCCTGGCTGATGTCTGCAGAGGCCACATCTCTGCAGGCTGAGATCCCTGAAAATAGAGCTCAGCACCACTGGCCTTTGCAACCAGCCTTAGGTTTACCATCCTCAGCCGGCGCTTAACGCAGGGGAAAAACTTAAAGAAACGGTGTTGCAGTGTAAGGGATAATATTCAGAGCTGGAAAACTGCAGCTTTTTGGGATTACAGGGGAAAAAATCAGAGCATGGGTAGGTTTATCCTTAAAACCTACTATTGCAGAGGACCAGTAAGTCCCCAGTGCTGGGCTGGCTGTGCCCGGTGAGCCTCTGTGTCTCAAGTCACCTCCCTCCATCGCCAACCTCCACTGCTCAGTGAGGGCCGAGAAGGTGCCGAGCACACCATCCTGCTCCTGCTGCTGTAAGTTTCCACGCTCCCATGAATGGATTAGGCAGAGGGAAGTTGGGCCTCTGACATATTTTTCCAAACCAAAACAAAGCTGGCAAGTCTAATTTTAGGCCTGGTTTAATATGGAAATGATATCAATACTGACACAAAGCTTTTCCATCCTTCTGATAATTAATTTCTATGTCTTTGTCTTGTGGGTGGAAGAGGCTGGGAATTGATAGCTTGGGTTTACAATTGACAGCTGGGTTTACAATCAAAAGTTTTTATCAACAAAGAGCAAAATGAAAGGGAAGCGATACCACACATGGGCATAGCTTTGCTTCAATTTGCTCTTGAACCAACATGTTTGAACTCCTCTCTGTCTGCCTTGGGACAAGGTGTGTAGCAGCAGAGTATCTGCCTGCCAGCCTTCAGCTGACTTGTTAGAAAATAACTTTATGGGTATGTTGTCACTGATGTTCTTCTCTCTTTCTCTCTGTCCCCACCCCCTCACTGTCTCTCTATGCCTGATTTTGTTTGCATGTTAGGTTTTTGTGGCCAGTCCAAACAAAACACAGCCTATTGTGGAGATCCTGTTGAAAAACCAACCCAAGCTAATTGAGTTTCTGAGCAATTTCCAGAAAGAGAGGACTGACGACGAACAATTCACTGATGAGAAGAACTACCTGATTAAGCAAATCCGAGACTTGAAAAAGCCGACAGCATGAAGAACTCCTCTTGTTTTCCACTGTAGACATTAAACTGAGTTGTTAACTTCCTCTGTGTCCCTTAAACACCACAATAGTGCTTGAGAAGGCACAAAAAGTGCCTGGTTTTTATTTTGTCTTTGTTCCTAGATGTCAAGAATATAGGGGTTTTACATGAGAACTAAAAAACCAAAAATCTAGAATAATATATTATTTTTAATCAAGACTATAATTATTTATGTCAGTGTAGAATCTCTCTGTAATAGAAGCTGGTGTGACAGACTTTCATTTGTGCTTAAGAAGAATGAACCTCTTTGCTTAACTTTATCAGCAAACTCAAGCTGCTGGCAAGTGCACAGAGCAGGTCTTCTGAGGACTGCAACGTTGTTCCTTCACACCTGTCATTGTGACTTGCTTCTAGCGCTGCACACACACACAAGACTGTGAAAGAGTACCTTCGTCTCTGGAGTTAGCTGCACTTGTAGGTCAAGTCCTTTAGTCAGAACAGAGGGAGATGAAAAAGCAGTAAAGGTCACGTTTTTGCTTCGTTTTGTATTCTTTTAAGTTTTGTTTTTCCCTAGATCAGAGGTTTCCTATTCAGTACTGTGGAACAGATGGATACATCAGCCAGTTGAGCTGTTTCTGCCTGGCTCCCATTTCCCTGTATGTGATCTATCTTTTGTTAGAGCACAGGCCAATCCCATCAGCTCCCAAGCAGTCTGATGAGGAGCCCATGTACCCCACAGTGGGAAGAAGGCAAGAGCAACCCCCCGCCATCAAGGCTGTGCTCTATTGCCAATAAAGATCCTGCATCTATGGAAACCAGCAATAGCAGAGAATATGGGGTCGTGGCCAGAGCTGCTCAGCTGAATCATGCTAAGTGCTGAGCCCCAGCACCAGTGAGAGAGGAGGGTCCTCAGTGTCTTCCCGTCTGAATTCCAGTCCTGTCTGTGCAAGGTGGGGTTGAGCTGAGTTCACCAAGGGGATGCTGAAAAGGTGTCATCCTGAACCCCTGAGTGGGCTGAGGTCCCCAAGCCTGCAGGTGCTTTCAAAGCTCAGAGCATTTACTGGATATCAAAATCAAGGGTAGGAGGCCATTTAGCAGCCCCAGGCACCAAAGGCTACTTATAGTCTGGCGTTTTCTGTCCTTGCTCATCCTGACGTGAATTCAGGTTCTGCATTAAAGTTGTAGAATGGGAAATTGTTGCACTGCTAATGTTTTAAGTTTAATAAGCTCTGTGGTACAGACAGTGTTTCCCGTGTGTTGGAAGAGTTTTTGGGGTCTTTTGTTTTCTAGCAGGAAAATGTTACTTTGAGGCTTTATTAGGAAGTGGAGTTTGAGAGCAGGGAGTGGAAATTTCTTGAATTTTTCTGGCAGTTCTTTAGCTAAAACTCTAGCTAGTGCTTCAGATAAAAGGTGACACTGAATTGTTAAAACAGAATGATCCCTTTTCTTTCATTAAACTGTGGTATATTGGGGTGACTGATACTTTAATTTTTGTGCTTTAGAAAAGGGAAGAAGTGGAAGAGATTGTGGACTCATTTTTTTTTTCAGATGTCAGATACACACAACAAATATACATCTTAGTTGCCTGGAATTAAAAAAAAATTACAAGCTATTAAAGGCATGATTACTGATCACCCTTTATTTCTATCCCTGTGGGGTTTTTTTCTCTTGTCTTTCTGGGTAGCCAGACTCCATGCAGTGCTTAATTCCTTCCCTCCTTTGCCAACTGGTTTCAGCAGATGGAGAGAGATGAGCAGCACTGCCTTTGGAGCTCAATGCACTTTGAAGCATCACTTCTGCAGCCCTGGCTGGCAGGGGGCTGGCGACCCCAGCCCAGGTTAGCCTGACCACAAGCTGCACCTCCAGCCCCATGGGTGGTGCTCGCTGTCAGTGGTCGCTCGTGGGTCGTTGAGGGACCATCTCCAGAATCACAGTCCTCGGAGCCAGTGATTTAAGTTTGATCCTCTGACATTTGGAGCCTGAATCTGAAGAGTGCTTGGCTGTGCTCTGAGCTCCTGGGGTGGGGCTGGTCTCCAAGGCTGGTTTAACAAAGAGACACGTGTCCATTGCCTCAGCCCCTGGAGTCACATGAGAACACGGGGCTTCCAGCTGGTGCTCGGAAAAAGCATCTAATGGAGTGTTGCTGAGGAATGCCTGTCCTTGACAAAGTGAATGTGACCCCCACAGAGGTGCCCAGAGAGTGAGGGGTCAGTGCTGTGAGCTGCTCTTTTCTGCATGGCCTGGACATGGAGCACTTGAAGGCATACAAACCTGGCTGTAATATGAGGAGTGAAGTGACACCCTGGTGTTTGTGCAGGCAGAGATGTGCAAGGCCAATGGGGAACAGGGCGTTGGGCCCCATCCCTGTGAGGGCAGCGTTTTCCAGGGCAAGCAGTCATTGGACCACATGAGTAAGTGGTAAGGAAAACTTTGAAAAAGTTGTGTGTGTGTCTGCAAGAGAGAGGGGGAAAAAGGCGTGGTCTTACAGTAAAATTACACTTTCCAGGCTCCTTGCAGCTTATTTTACAAGAAGCCAGTCCTGAAGTAGATATTGCCAACACATCTTGAAGTAACTGAGTCTTCCCCAGGCTCAGCTTGCTTAGGTCTTTGAAAGAATCAAAAGCAAAAGAAAAGGTGAAGATGAAATTAAGCACCATAATAATATTTCACAGCAGATGGGGACACATCCCTAATTAAATGAAAATGAGGTCTTTTCTAGTGCGACTTTGATATAACCACAGAACTCCCAGTTTCCTTTGGTGCATTCAGTCAAGGTGATTCTTCTGCCTAAGGGAGTCCTCCCAGCAGGAACTCACAATTTATCTGAAATTACTATCTGAGGGAGCTGTGTGATTGCAGGACACAGTTCATCAGAGTGAGGACAGGAAAAAAGGTTGTAATCCAGAGAGAGAAAGAAGCTGGGGATGCTTGGTCTGCAGCCTCTCCTCTTCCTTCCCAGACTCAGGGGAGTTTGGATCGTATGAATGGATCTCTGCCAACACGCAGTGTACAATCCTGCAACGTCAAACCTTATTTGATACAGCAGAGTGCCAGGAATCTTTAAACCATAAACTTCTGTCCTGGGATTTGGGCAGCTTGTGCTGAAATAAGAAAAATCTGATTAGAGGTGGCAACAGGCTCCCCAGTCCGCACTGGCATGTGCGCCAGCAGGTGTGAACCAGGGGGAGGCCACGGGACTCTGGCCTTCAACAAACGTGGGCATTAGGACTGCTTGAGCCTCTTAATCTTCATTCTCCAGAGAAAAGATAAAATGAGAAGGAAAGAATGACTTGGACCTTGTAATCTAATGATAACACACACGAGGGAGAGGAGCTCCAGATCCCATTTGTTCTCTAGCGCACGCTTTGCTCTTGTCTGTGAAATTGGAGCAGGGCTGAGAGAACTCGGGCCTCTTTCCAAAGAGCGCAGTGGTGTTTGGTCAGTAGAGAGGCTTTTTCTCTGGGCCAACAAGTGCTTCATTTTTCTGTCTGAAGTGGAAGCACTTCTACATTTTGCCTGGAAGCCCCTTCCTGCAGAACATCTTATGCCTGGTGGTGATAGTTGTTATAAGGCATTGTGACATGAAAGGTGATTGTACCTTAGCTCTCCCCTTTCTTGACTGAGCATTCTTGCATAAAAATATAGGTTTCCATGGACTGGGTATAAGGTATCCCAGAGCCTTCAGTGGGAGGTTTGGCCCCATGGTGAGAGAGAAACCTGTGGGCGAGAGCTGCTGTGGCTGAGGGAAGAGAAGGAAGAGAAAGTCCCTGCCACCCCAGCTGAAGGTGAGCCTTGCCTCCAGCAAAGGCTCCAATCCCTCAGGCTTTGTTGTGAGGCCACAAGGTATGAGCAGACCAAGCGAGCTCTGAGCACAGTTTGTGCTGGGTAGGGAATGTGGGACAAGGCTAAGGGGAAGCCTAAGCCTAACTGCAAGATTAGCAGTTTTGGCCATGTGGTTCAGCTCTAAGCCAAGTGTCTCACAGGGCTGTGACTTGGCCCAGCTTCCCCAAGAACCCCAGGGAGAGGCAGGCCAGGAGCCCAGCCCTCCTGATTCATGGTCCTGCTCCACAGTGCCTGCCTCGAGCTGGCCCCTCTTTCCAGAAATGTGAGAGGAGGAAAAACAATCAGACAACCCACCCCTTTTCTATGGCATCAGTTGCAAGGGACTTTCCAAAGCCACAGTAAAAATAACCTTTTCCACCTCAGGCTGTGTTGCAGCAAGTGGCAGCATGGGGACAGCCTGTGCCAGGGGTGCAGCCATGGCCAGCCGTGCCACAGAGGGGAGGCAGCTCCCCCCCTGTGGCTCAGTGACTGTTGTGCTGGGGAGAGGGCAGGTGGTGTGCCAGCACATCCCGCGGGACAGCCGTCGGCCTTGCATCTGCAGCTGAACACCGTAATTCGCCATTGCTACAAGAGCTCTGTAGCTGTTTTCATCACCCTACGGCACTGGCACCAGCTGGGAGGGCTTTGCTGCCAAGCCTTGTCCCCAGGAAAGCCCCAGACTGCCCTTACCACCCATGAGACTGCAGATATCTGCTGTCGTGCAGCACATGAGCCATGGTCTCGTGTGTCTCCCATGCACCTCAACCTCCTCCCTCCCTCGGTGTCAGTTTTGCACCTTGGTAGTGATGTCCACAGGTCTAGGGGATGAGCTGTGTTTTTATTCAGAGCCTCTCTCCCAAGTCCAGATTTGGGAATGAAGCCTCATTGTCCCATGGCCAAACGTGTAAACTGTGTGTTTTACCTGCCACGCTGTGCCAGCAGGCACCTCCAGCATGTTGAGGTTTGACAAACAGTTGGACACAACAAGCACCTGACCCCTGAGGTGACAGGTATGAACAGTCTTTTGGCTGCACGACATACACCAGCCCAGTCACAGCACCATAGCCCAGCTCCTCACAATTAAAGGAACAAAACCCACCCAAATCCCCAGTGCAGCTCTCCTGGGGAGAGCTGCCAGTCCACTAGTGAACGGAGTTATTTCTTCCAAGAGCACAGAGAAGACAGGACCATTTCTCTGGGGCCATGAAGTGCCTTGCTCAACTCTTATGAATAGAGGCCCTTTGATTCCAAATTGCAGGGTACATTGGCTCTCTGAACGCTCAGCTTTGGCAATGCCCTTCAACTCGCTTGTAGAACAGCTGGCTTTGACAAGGGTCTAGAGTGGATTTAAAAATACCCCTGTCAAGCAGAGCCCGCTGCATCTGTTTGTGCAAACACGCAGTCAGGGTTGGCTTCTCAGCAGGCGGCACACCCCAGCACTGCCCTGCCCCGGCAGCCAGCAGGGAGCAAACAAACCCGGCATTTGCTCAGGCAGATGGTCAGATGCCCAACAGGCTCTATGTGCATGGAACAAGCAGGAGCCTGCAGGGAGCAAGGCTCTTGAAATCCCATGGGGAAATGGAGAAAGGCATCTCCTCCCCATTTTAAAGCTGGGTGTGGGGGAAAAGTTATATTCACAGATTGACTTGCCTTGTGCCCCAAGGAGTGTCAAGGGCAGAGCTGCAATTAGCTCATGGCACAGAGCAGGTTCTTGCTGTGGGCTGACAGCAATAGCTCGTGCTCGCTGTCCAAGGCTTAAGGGAAAGTGACACTGGGGACTAGCAGGCAAGAAATCAGGATGTCCCAGGGGATGGCAGGCATTGCAGAGGGAGGAGAGGCATATGTTCATTCCAACAAAAGACCCAGCTCTCCTCCTAATAAATAGCACTTCTAGCTATTTAAGTTAAGCTCCTCTACTTCCTGCTGGCTTTTGTTTTCTCTAGCTAAATCTGTCTTCCCCCGCAACAGGAATGAAAGACTAACTGCAGGTGAACATACTGGCACTCACACTATCTTACATATGTCTTTCAGGTACTTCTGAAATGACACAGGGGGGAAAGAGAGCAATGTGTATAGGCTGACATTTGTGTGACATGTCCCTGAGGCCTGGCTCTTGCTGAAGTTGTTGTTCAAATGCTTCATGGTTTCCCCAGGCTTCTTCAACCCCTTATTTTCCCTCCAAGTTAGAAATTTAGCTGCCCTGGAGGAAAATTTACTTGCAAAGGTGACCTCACTGGAGCCAAAGTAAAGATAGTTGAGCAATGTGGGTGAAGGAGGGAAAATGCAAGCAGACTGCAAAGGCTTCACTGTTGTTAATATATCTGCCTAGTGCCACTGAGAACATGTTGCAGGAGTACATTGAAGCTGGACAGACCCCATCCCTTCAATAGCAGAGGGAATGCACAGTGGTCCTGTAGCTACAGGAAGCTGCCCAGTGCTGAGGCAGAGCTTGGCTCCCCAGAAGAGTGAAGTGGAAAATTTCCTGTACAAACAGCTGATACTTGGAGTGCAGGAGATAAATGTCACACTGCAAAATACCCCAGGGAAAAAGCCGTGCTCAGCGTTTTCCTCTACATGTCTGTTCCCAGCCCAAACATGGTGAAGCCTGTGCTGCCGCTGGCCAAGTGAGGAGGCCCTTTACGTCCATGACAGACATGCCAGCCGTGATTTTTCTTCTTCCCATTTACAAGCTCTGAGCTGTCTCGAGTGTTCTGACATTTACAGTGAGCATCAGCACACCTTTTTCTTTTGCTGTCTGCAGCAGCAGAACTCTCTGTGTGCTGGTCAAGCAATCATGGAGTGCCTGGGGTTGGAAGGGACCTCTGGAGACCATCCTGTCCAATCCCCCTGCTAAAGTAGGTTTGCTTGGAGCAGATTGCACAGGATTGCATCCAGGTGGGGTTTGAGTGTCTCCAGGGAAGGAGACTCCACAGCCTATCCGAGCAGCCTGTTCTGGCCTTCTGTAACCCTCGCAGTGAAGAATTTCTCCCTCATATTCAGACGCAACTCCCTGTGTTTCGTTTGTACCCGTTGTCCAATGTTGCGTCGCTGGGAACCACTGGAAAGAGTCTGGCCTCACCATCCTGTCTACACCCGGTCTTAAAACATTTGTATGCACTAATATAATATATAATAACTAAATAATATAATTTGTATGTGGCAGACCACAGCTGCTCCCGGGGAGCGAGTGGATCCCGGCGGATCCCGGCGGATCCCGGGGCGGCCTCCCCAGGAGACATTTCCCTGCCAGCAGCGCCCCCTGGCGGCCACGGTGCGGTGATGCACCTTCCCATGGCGGCGAGTGGGGCGGGTGCGCCGAGGAAATTAATTTAATTGATCGCAAATCAAATTAGAGCCGGGGAATGAGAAATAAAAACACATTTTAGAACAACTTTCCCCCACCCCTCCCTTCTTTCCGGGCTGAATTTCATTCCCGATTCCTCCACCTCCCACCCCCGCAGTGGTGCAGGGGGACGGGGAACGGGGGCTGCGGTCAGGTCACCACGTTGTCTCTGCTGCTCCTTCCTCCTCAGAGGGAGGACTCCTCACACTTTCCCTGCTCCAGCGTGGATCCCTCCCCCGGGACACAGCCCTCCACAAACTTCAACATGAGTTCTTCCCACGGGCTGCGGTTCTTCACTAACTGTTCCTTCAGGAACAGGCTGCTCCGACATGGATCCCCACGAGGTCACAAGTCCTGCCAGCAAACCTGCTCCGGTGTGGGCTCCTATCTCCACTGGCTTCCTACAGGTCCTGACAGAAGCCTGATAGAGCGCACGCATCCCAGCGGGTCAGAGCCTCTTTTGGGCATCCACCTGCTCAGATGTGGGATCCTCCATGGGCTGCAGGTGGATCTCTGCTCTGCCTGTAGAACCCCATAGGCTGCAAGGTCACAGCTGCCTCACCGTGGTCTGCACCACGGGCTGCAGGGGAATCTCTGCTCTGGTTCCTGGAGCACCTCCTGCCCCTCCTTCTTCACTGACCTTGGTGTCTGCAGGGCTGTTTCTTTTGACTATTCTCACTCTCTCCAGCTACAACTGCTCTTGTTCAGTAACTTCCCCCACTTCTTAAATCTATTATCCCAGAGGCGCTACCACCATTACTGATTGGCTTGGCCTTGACCAGCAATGTGTCCGTCCTGGATCCATCTGGCACTGGCTGTGTCACATGTGGGGGAAACTTCTGGCACCATCTCACAGAACTCACCCCTGAAGCCACCCACTATCAATACCTGATATACAGATCCAGTACAACAGTAATCCAGATCTATCTGAAATCAGCACGTACCATCAGCCTTCTTTGGTTTCCTATTCTCCAAGGAATGTCACTTACTGGATCTAACAAATTAAAGCCAGATATTTGAAGTCTGGTTTGCAGGCACAGTGACTGAAACAAAAAAATCTATTGAGAGGACTACAAAGTTTTTCAGAGTAGTTCCCACATTAAACATGGCTCTGGGAAGCCTGTCCCACTGCCAGCCTGGCTGTGTCCCACTGACTGTTCACTGTGTTTCTACAATGACATTTCAGTTCAAAAGCACTTCTGAAATGAATCCCCCTGCTTACTGCATGTGACTCTGTGACACAAGCCAGTCTTGGAGTGCACTGAGTGGATTCCTTTCAGATTAACAGGAAAATGAACTGTAGGAATAGCCCTTAATGTACTCCACGGGCTATCAGGCCCTCAGCCCATGTGCTCAGGCTGGAACTAGGTGGATGTAAAACCCCTGATGGGTCAGACCCCCAGCATCACCTGCTTCATGCTACAGACTCTCACAGCTGTTGACCCTGATCACCACAGCAATCCCGCTCTGCTCTGCGTGACTGGGAATTGGGACACCGGCGTGTGCCCATACAGGCAATCCAGGGCAGCAAAGCAGGAAGTGCAGCAGGGACCAATTTACTGCTGGATGGTCAAAGCTTCACCGGCTTTGATCCTCTCCAACCAGGGAACAGCCTGTGGAGGTGGTAGCTCATGCAGTGCTCTCTGAGGCACTTCCTACTCTCCTGAGGAAGAGGGAATTAATACTCACAGGCCCAAGGAGGGGGATCTCAGACCTTCCCTGGGACTGGCAGGAGGCACAGTCTCATGTTGAGACAAATTCTTCAGGCAGTGCAGAGGCAGGCGATCCAGCTCAGCAAACAGCTGGGGCTGCAGGAGCAAGGAGAGCTTTGGGCCAGTAAGGGGTGTGAGCATTCCAAAGCACTCCGTAATGTTCCTAATAATCCAAAGCACTTAAAAATACACTTCAGTACTTACTGTCAGATTAATTTATTAGCAGAAAACATGTTTTGCTGTAAGGCAGACAATTAACAGTGAATTTCTGTAATTCTTGGTCAAGAGGCCAAATTATTACTGATAGTTAATACCTGCAATTAAAATGATTGTTCTGAAATGAATGGAAGAGACACAAAATGCACATGGAACATATAAAATATATAACTTTAGCATTTCTTGAGTAAATACTTTGTAACTTTTATGTAAGAAACAAACATCCTAGAGCTCATCTGCAAAATAAGCACTGCAGGAGATGTCCAATCTTCCATGGCTCTCCCTCGTAAGCAGACAAGCACAGCAGCACCTACAGAGTCCACAGGCTGAGACAGAAACCCCATTCACATTGTCCCTGTTGGCCAAGATATAGCCTCTACTTTGTAATTCCAGTAAAAATTGAAGAAGTAGGGTTATATTGATAATCAGAGCCTACAGAAATTTGTGAGCACCTGGAGGGATCTGTAGAATACAGCAAGACGCAAATAAAGCCAGGCTTCCAAGCCTTCAGCCTTACAAGCAATTGCAAGTTTCACAGAAAATTTTGTAAAAAAATCCTCTTTTAAAAAAAAAGTTATTTAAAGTAAAGGTAGAATCTTAAGTCCTCCTGAAGTACAGGTTACCAGCAGTGTTTACTGCAGTGTAGTTATTTCATGTGCGTGATATTTGACTTGTATCTTGACCACTTCTCTGTGTATCCAGGCCACCTATAATGTTTCAGGGACTTTTTGATTTCAGCTGTTCATATAAAGACACAGATTTTACTGATTTTAATACCAGCAGACTGATCAGTATTAAACTTGAAGAGGATCAAACTTAAACCTGGTCCTGTTTTTTTCCTTGCTTCTACCTCAAGTATAAGAGTATTGCCAGTGGATTATGGAAACCAGAAGGTTTCAGTGGGTGGAGTAGGGCAGACTTGAATTTGGGCAGTGATCTGTCGAAAAAGCCAAGAGTAATTATTCTAAGACAAGATGCTTATAAAAAGTGAGGAGGACATATGTCGAAGTAAGATATTTATGATTTAAAAACCCATTATGAAACTCCAACATTTGACTTTATCCTCATATGAAAGATGCAAACAATGAAACTATAGAATCCTTGATCAGAGAAAAAAACTGTCTTTCTGAGGTTTATACAGTACCCAGATCAACAACTTAATCCCCTTGCAGCTGGATCTGCTCATCCTAGATTCAGGACCTAGGTTCCTCAGCACTGGATTACAAGACCTGGTGAAGTGGCAGCTCAGCAATTTCCCCATGAGCTACGGTGAGAAAGCAGTCTTTTGAGGTGTGATGCAAAAATGGATTTCACCATCATGACCTTAAGTTGACAAAGAGGGTCAGATTTTTCTCTTTCGCTCTCTACCTGGTTCTGGGAAAGGAAGCTGTGTGCATCCTGCTTGGCAAGGCAGCAGTGGTGAAGGAGGTCAGCCTGGTGAGATTTCTGCTGCCAGCCCTGCACGTAACACATTCAACCAGCAGCCCTGAAGTAGCCTTCACTCTTACTAGGCTCAGAGAAACAGCAGCTTCTCCAGCTTCAGGAAGAGTGAATTCTCATGATGGTAAGAGGATATAAGCATTCCTCAGTTCTAAAGTCCAGGTACTCAAGAATGAAGCTATGCCATGAGCCATGGGGAAGCACAGCTCCTTCCTGCAGCTCCAAGCATCAAGAACTGTACCTTAAATTACAGGACCAGTATCCAAACTGGGTGAGCACAAATTCCATATAATAATATTATCACTTTACGGGTGCTCTGCACACTATCCAATCACAGCTTTGCTGTCTAGTTCCAAGCTTTTCCAAAACCTAAAAGAAACAAAGACAACTTACAGCAGTATCTTAAGACATGATTCCCCTTCCAGGACCTTAAGGAGGGCAGCAAAGACAAAATGCATGAAAGAACTGGAAAAGGGCTGTTCATGTATCCTACCAGCAGCAGCAGAAAAAAGTGTTATGGTATTTGCACTTGAGAGCTCAGCAGAGGAGTTAACAAAAAGTCTTGAGGTATCTGTTAAAACAAACAGCTAGAGGTCAGATTCAAAGCAGGAAACAGATGGGAATTAGGAGAGAGGCCTCTCAAAAGATGGGTACAACTCATTGTTCTGGTTACCCATTACCTACCCCCTCAAAACTAGCAAAAGCACTAGACTGCAGTTTCACTGCCGTTTTAATGTCACCCTTGCTCAACATTAAAGATTGGCACCTGAAAAGATTTGGACTATTCCACTGGTACAGATCATCCTATCTCAGAAACAACAGGACACTGGCAATTTATTCACCTCTGTAGTCCTAGGAGCCTGTTAGTGAAGATTAACAAAACCAAAACACTAGCAATCTTCACATTTATGTAGGGGCCAGTGAGATGCATACAGCCAAATGCTTTTAGGCCTGCATCCAGAAGCTGAGAAAAACCAAAGCTAATCTTTGTCTTCATTAAAACATATGGACTGCACTTGAGGAAGGACACAAAGCAGCAAGGCAAGTACCACGAAACAACTGCTGCTATGGTAGGTGGGAGACAGTATGTATGAGAGACAAGATTGATATCCAAATCATTTACCTAACAATGATTGCTATCCCAATGGTTTTGTGCCTATTATATTGCAGAGCAGACTGAGAAGCAAAAGCCACTTTCAGGAACAGAAACAGTTGCTGGTGCTTATTTATCTACCATTTCCTAGAAGATCCCCTTGACCATTGTATTTGAAGAACTAGGGCTTATTTCTGCATTTTGCTAGTCCAGAACTTAGAAATCCATTCCCTCAACCCATACACCAAGCAAATAAGACATCATTTTACTCTTACTCTGATCTATCAGCAACAAACTTTCAGTATTTTTTTTAATGTGTTAACAATGATCAGCCACCCAGTTACTTTCACAGAAAATACAAGCAGCATTTTTTCGCCAGGAGCTTCTAAATTAAAAAGACCTTCAGGTAATTCCATAAAACATTAAAGACATCATAAATAAACGTGTTTTAAAATTCACTTTCCAAACAATAAATAAAACTGTTCCTTATTTGAAAGTGCAAACAGGCTGTATTATAAAAAGTATGAAGCAAGACTGCAGAAGTGCTTAATTATTCAATAGTGACCAAGACACAGTTTCTTGTTTTGGTGCAGCTGGTCATCCAGCGATTTTGTTTTCTGGACCCCATCTAAAGAAAAAAATATGCGTCAAACATTAATACAAGAGCAAGTACAGTCTAAATACTCAACACAGACAGGCACACCGGAATAACACTGGAGGTGGGCAGGGGATGGAGTTCCCTCACAGAGGAACACACAGTAAGCACAGCTAAGAGGAACATACTAAGAAAAGAGAGCAACTTAAAACAGTTCAGTGTTGAAAATGCAAGCACGCCATACTAAAACATTAGAGAAATGAGCCTCCTTAAAGGTCATCAAACAAAGTACCCCAGGATGAATCTTTCTCCAGCTGGGCCTAAAAACCATTAACAGAGGAAGGGACAAACAAGCCCTAACATTTTGCAGTGATCACTAGTGGCATAAACACTGCTCTGAGCCCTTCCCTCCCCCCTTTCCCCCAGCCCATAAGGAAATAGCTAATGAAGAGACTTCTCCACGGAGTACATGGCTATTCGTGTGCCACAAAAAACACCTTCAGTCTTTTCTAATGCCCCTATCACAGTAGTCAGTGCTTTGAGCAACTGCCAACTCCCTATCTTTACACTCTGTATCTTCCTGCTCGCGGCACAAAAATTATTTAGCTGCTTTTTCCACGTTATTTTCCTCTCTTGGTGAGAAACATTTTAAGGATTGGTAGCTGACAGAAGATCCCTTTGGCGGGTCCCTTTTATAGCAAAAAAAGGCTTCAAAGAAAGACTTATCTAAACTCTGTTTTCAGGAGATGACAGCTCCCTTGCTACAAAGGGTGTGCAATGACTAGGATATTGTGACCTTTATATTATACATGTGTATATACACACAAACACATAAGAAGCACTGAAATGTTCTGCATAACATATTTAAATGACTTGGAGGAGTCCGATTTCTCCTGAAAAATAATGGCACCCTTTATAGAACAAAATTTAAAACATGATGAAGTAGTCTGAAATGATCTATATGCAAAACAGCATGGCAATGACCTTGATAACTGCATTACTAGATTTTGTGACGTGTGTGTCAATGCCAAGCATTTGTTAAAACAAGCTTGGTTTTGACTTACAGTTGGTTCACCTACTTATTCGAAAAACTCAGAGAAGTTTTCATAGCAAAATTTAACTCATTGAAAACAAGATTAACTAAGACTAATCAATCACAGAGGAATTCAGGTTTGTTTAAAACGTGATCTCACTTATTGACTTCAGTCATAAAATGAATTAATGAGAAAATACTTACTTTCCCTGGCTGTAGGGTCATGGAATTCAAGGGCATTAGAGTACAATGGATTTAGTTGCCACTGATAAAAGAAGAAGAAAACATTTACTTATTCCAGAAGACAGAATAAGGAGCAAAGGGAGGAAAGAAAAGTACCCTAAAGACCTACACTGTGAGGCATGACTGGGGGTGAGGTGAGAAATGAAGGGCTCCCCCTTGAACACACACTTGCTTTGAGGATAACTAACTGATAAGGAATGTGTAGACATTTACTCCCTTGAGAAGGGGAAATGAGCCTGTTCAACAGTGCTGCAGTTCATCATGGTGAGCACTGAGTGCAGGTGCACTTGGCTGCCTTCAAAATGCACTGCAGCTCTTTCAGGAGCTGCTGGAAGGGCCAACAAAATCATGCAGTGATCTCCCACATCAGCTGCCATGCTGTGACAGGGGAGGCTTTGGAGAACTTCAGAGTGCGAAGAGACCACCTCAAACTACAGCAAAAAAGGAAGAGGGAAACCCCCACTGTAGATACAGAAAATAGAGACATTTGGCTCCACCATCTGCCATATGGCACAGCACTTCTCCCCAGTACTGGGACAGAGCAACCTCTCAATTCCATTCACCTGACTTGACAGCACAGTGCTCCCCTATGCTGGCTGCAGATGACTGCTCACTCTACTCTCCCATCACTTCTGCCCACGGTTTTTAGAATATACTATATTTAGACACTTACTGTAAATTTGCTTACACCCTCAAGTTCACCAAACTTCATATAGGATATGTCTGCTTTCTTTTTTCCAGCATCAACATCTCCTGCATAGATCTGCTTGATACCAGCCCCTTTAATTAAAGGGACACATTCATCACATGGACACTTTGTCACAAATATCATGCTTCTCTCGTCTGGCTTTATTTCTCGACATCTACAAGCAGTCAGAAAACAGAATTTCAGAGTTCGTATCTTGATGGCTTTGAATTGTGACAAACTTGACACCTCAGAAGAGGAAGCAAAGAAGTGTTATCTACTCTCAGAAGCATCTTATTTCTTATCAAGTGCACAAGTACACAATGATATCTGGTTTGGTTTTACTATCTGTGAACAAAACACTCATTCCATGTCTCCACACATATCATTGCTGGAAGCCTCATCAACTGCCACACTTCTGTATTTCAGGTTATAGCATGGTCTAGCAGGAAGCAGAGGCAGTAGCTTGTATTGAACAGTAACTGAAGGAGTGAATATCCTTCAAAAAACAGGTTCACTTGAGAAGTCTGAAGAAACCCCAGGAGTTGGCTGGTTTCCACACACATCCAAGTTCTACATCATAGGCATAAACAAAGCTGTGATTGCAACCCACACTTCATCAGCATTGTCCTGGTGTTGGCTGCGACAAAGTTAATTTCTTCTCAGTAGCTGGTACAGTGCTGTGCTTTGGATTTAGCAGGAGAATAATGTTGATAACACACTGACGTTTTAGTTGTTGCTAAGAAGTGCTTACTCTGAATCAAGCACTTTTTTTGTGCCTCATATTTTGCCAATAAGGAGCTGCACAAGAAGGCGGATGTGTGACCCAAATCGACCAAAAGGATATTCCATACCACAGTGTCATGTCCAGTAAGTAAACTGGGGGAATTACTCAGAGGGAGTCTGGCATTGATCAGTGAATGGTGAGCAATTGTATCATGCATCACTTGTTTTTTCCTTATTAGTATTACTATTATTATAATATCTTAATTTGTTTCAATTATTAAACTGTTCTCATCTCAACCCATAAGTTTTACTTTTGATTCTCCTCCCCATTCCACCAGGAGAGGGGGGAAGAGCCAGCAGCTGTGCAGTGCTCAGATGCCAGCTGGGCTTAAACCATGACACGCATTTGCCACTGAATTCTTTCTGAACCATCTCATTCTTTTCAGTGGTAAAAATAAGCCCATTTACCTGAATGTCAAGGCGTTCTGCTCCGCATGTATAATATATCTGAACTTTCTGATTTCACGATCTTTTTGCTTATCATCCATGTGTGGAAAATCAGCATATTCAGATCCAACAGGAAAGGCATTGTAACCACAGCCTACAAAGTACATTGCTCCTGTTCCATCACAGCTTCTCTGCAACAGTAAGCAAAGCACCAAATTTGGAGGTATTTAAACTGTTCTCAGTCAAAGTGCTGTGCAATGTATGCTGTCACATTATCAGTTCAGCCAAGTTACAGCAGTTGAAAGAGAGCTCAGCTCTTGCAAACTGCTCCATGTCTGTATGGAGCTTTTCCACCGGGCTCTGTAGGACCCACACAGGCAAAGTGTAACATCTCAGTTATGCTGAATCAGGCTTTAGAGGCTTTCCTTTTGGCAAGTAATAAGATAGCAGTGACAAGAAATCTGAAGGACTTAGTCTGCAATGTATAAAATTAAAGACAACTGGAGTTCATCCCTGATGTGCCAGAGATGGTGTTTCATCTCCCTCTCAACAGACCCAGCGACCAGTGGGCCGATAAGCAGCAAAGAGCAATTGAAACCAGAACAAGAAACAAAACAGCAGTAAGCAGCTGATGACTGGATGCTAAAAACAAATGAAGAGTATGTTGCACCTGCATGAAGAATGAGGCTTCCTGGGACTGGTAACATGCATAATGAGAGACATAAAGAAATAAAACCTTTATGTTTGGATGGGAAAAAGCACCGTAACAATATCTGCAGAAAAATACCACTTTCATGCAAAAAGGAAAGTGCTAAAGCCAGTACAGCATTTCAAGTACAACAAATATCCTCAAGAGATTGTCAGGCTATAATTGCACTGAGACCTCTCCAAAAAAAAGCTGCAAAGAGGGATCTTGCAGAGTAGGCACATGCTGCCCAATCAGCAGCTGTGGCAAAACCTTGTAGCCAGGATACCTGGAATAACTGACAATGACTAGGGAAGCAGGCACACTGAAAGTCCAGGTGGAGATACTGTAGTAGTTACTAAAATCATTTATATTTCCCCTTCATCTAAAAGCATAACAGTGAACTAGTCATTAACTTAGTTACTAAAGCACGAGAAGTGCAAGCTTTCTATAGTGCTGTGTGTTTGCATGAAAAACAGAGGTGTATAATGGTAAATAAAAAGTTCAAAGCAAGTGTATGAGTTTTGAGTGCAAGAAAAAGTAACTTTTTCAATACTTACTGATTTTTCTTCTGCCCAAATAATAGCTCCAACTCCTGTCTTATGATCCTCTAAAATACATAACATTTTAGGAGTAAATAACAAATAAAGCAGTTCCGAATTACCTATACATTAACATATGACATCCTAGAGCAAGGAATAACATTTATTGTTGCTTTGTGGACAGGAGGAAAGAAATGCAGAAAGATTAAGAGCTTTGAAATCATATGAGTCTCCTGTAAAAGCAGGGTGTGCTTTAACTGCAAGGCAGTCATTCTGAGACTTAGTTGTGTACATTTGTTTGAAAATGCAACAAAGCAACCAACACATAGGTAAGAAAATGTGTGCCAAGAATGTTCGTGGACAGGTTCACTGATGTGAGACAGCAAACTGATAAAAACCTTATTGTTTACTACTTAATTTAATTACTTTATTTCTGCCATTCTTTTAAGTTCATGGTTCTGCAGTCTGAATTCCTATCAAAATTAGTTGTATTTTATACCCAATTCAGAGACAAAATATTAACCACTGGATTTTGGGGTGTGTGTTATATGCAGGAAAACTGGTACCCAACTTTCATTATGTGACTTGGAAGGTTTTTATGGAACCTGGAAATCCTCCACAGTAGCGACTGATGAGAGTCTTGACCAATTAAGACAGAGCATATCAAGGAGAAAAAAATGTTTCAGGCTTCCATTGATTGATATTGTAGAACACACTGTTTCTATTAATCATTTCCATCATCCTTAGCATCACTACCATACTGAATCACTCAAAAAGGGTCTTTCCTGCCAAAGATATATTTTATGGGAACTTTTTTTATATTCTGCATATTTATTAGTCACTGATGAAGTGATAAAAATGATAATCACTGATTATCATCAGCACATAGAAAATATCCTATGATCTTGCTCCCCTTATATCCATCTATATAATAATGTGAAGCATCTAAATATGGGGGGGGCTGCTATTTGTTTTAATTTCATTACAGGATTAAAGTGGAATAAGAGTTTCCTCAAAAAGCAGACCTGAGTCCAGGGTAAAAACCACACATAAAACTGAATCTTGCTGCCTCAAGAATGAGTACTCAAGTTTGGCCATTCCATCTTGTTCAGTACAACAGTAGCTGTACAAAGAACTCACAACTGGTTCCGTAAAACTTCTGAATTGCATCTAAAAAAATGCAATCTCCTCTGCAATTTTTGGAGAGCAAATCTGTGGAGGGTACCTAACTTGATAGGTTGGGTTTGTGTGTGTGTGTATTGGGGGATTAGTTTTGGTTTAACCTTTATGTATGTACTCTCTATTTGTTTACAATGGTTTAGAAAAAGCAACTGTCATATCTGGAGGACAAAAACATCACCAAGGAGTACCACCAAGTTTTAAGTCTCCATATTCTGTTCTCTGGAAGAACTTATTGGTTTACTATGTGGCTACCCAGAGAGAATAAAGTAGCAAACAGAAGTCATCTCTATCAAGAGAGAGTAATAAATATCCTTCCACCCCAGAAGCCTGTACATAAAACTCCAGCATCTGTGCAAAAAAAAAAAAAATCAGATATATAAGCACTTCTACTAAGAAGATTAGAACTAGGAGACTTGATATAACTGTACTTAATGCCCTACTGAAAGGATATTATTTCACTGCTTTTTTTCTGAAGTGTACATAATCTGCTTGAAATATTGGCATTTATTTGATAACAGAAGCATCTTGTGAAACCTCAGTAAAAAGAGCCTTCAGAGCAGCTTGAAGAATGTAAATGTCATTCTGTTCTGTTTTCAGTAGGATGTTGGACACGTTGGCAGGGCAGGGTTTGCCAGCACTGTATGTGAAATACCTGCACTGATTTTCTCTTGGAAAGCTTTCACACACAATACTAGGTACCCCTGTGGACTCTTTACTATTACTGCTGCACCTGTTTCACACATGTAGGAATGGAGTTCCACAGCTTGCTCAAGGAAGCATTTGGAAGAATAAGACTGAAATCAGGAACTTTCTCTACTCATGAGACCCATCCTTGTTCTGCTGCTGTAACAACTCACCTGTCCGATACGCAAGGAGCCTGGCTTGTATCATACAGTGCCTTGCAACGTCTTGGGGCAAACACTGCTCATCTGTTTCATTTGTTTTTGGTGATTCACAACTGTAAAATCCAAAACATCCAAAGACGGGGACACTGGCAGCCACTGTTGCCAAGACCAAGACAAGATCTTTCATATTTTGCCTAAGGTTGCTGAAGTATGGATTTTCACAGAGGTTCTCCAGTCCCATTGTCATCAATATTTGCTTGTGCATTTCCTCATTTGAAATTAGGAATAAGCTTTCATACTCTTTTATTCTCTCTTGTCTACACGCAGTATAAAAGTCAGTATTACAGTCAGGCTGTGATTTTGCTATTTTCTGAATGAAATCAAACTTGGTGGAAGTTTCTTCAATAAACTGCACCATATAGCACACCAAAGGCTGAAGCAGCACACACACACGAGCACGACTATTTGATTTCAGTCTTTCTACTGCTTTGGCATCTAACTTTGCATCATCAGTACTCGTGGGACTGGACGCCTCGTTTTGCAAGCTGATTTCAGGATCTGCAGGCCAGTAAGAAATCCTGTTCACCCCGGCTGGAAGAGAAGATAATGCAGCAAAAGGAACCATGCGAGTACAGTGGAACACAAAACTCATATTCAACACACTATTGCCTAACCCAGGTTTTACTCCTCTAAGGCCTGAGTGCTGTTTAAGGTGAGTCCGGACAGAAAAATGCTGGTAGATACAAGTATCAAGGGGTTATCTGGCTTGATAATCAGACTATAGACAAAAATTGGAGTTTCCCAAGTTCTAAGATCTTTGCGAGAGCCTAACTTTGCATCTTACCTACAACAGCTACATTAGCAACACACAAAAAAAGTTAGCACTAATAGATGTTGCTGCTGAGATTAAAAATCAGTATTTGCAGAAGGGGTGTACCAGAATTTCAGGAAGTGAATAATCTGGCTTGTCTTCATCTCCCTTGGGAAAAGGAAACCCTTAAGTACTCCCTGTGATTTCTTTCTCTCATAAAAACCACCCTTCCTCCAGTGTTACTAATAAGCCATGGGAAGGCAAGGAAACATGTAGCAACCTAGGCCTTTTCATCAGGCTTAGGGATGCTCTGGCAAAGTGCAACAGGTACGTCAGAATCTCAGCAGTGCAGCCCACCTGAGAGACAAAGGACCACCAATAATAACAGCTGCACAGAGAAACAGGTTCTCGGGAGCAAACCCTAGTGCCTTGACCATCAGCTCCAGGAGATGTACACTGACTCTTGGAAAATATCAGTGCAGTCTACACAAGTTAGGGACTGGCATTCACAACTGGGAGAGTCCAAAGAGAAAACAGGCTTTCTGATAGCATGCACCACGAGCATAACATTTACTCCTATTCTACTACAGTCATTGCTTACCATTTACAATCATTTTTAAACAAGTTGAACATGGTTTTCTGGAAAAATAAAGATCACAGGTTTTAAGTCTTGATCCATGTTTAATGAGTGCAATCTGGCCAGCATGCAAGTCTGTACTGGAACAATGAAGACCAATAATCTTCATGTTTTTCACCACAACTAGACCACTCTTCTTCACCTACAGAAAAATGCATTACTATTATTATTATTTTACTTTTTTTCAACATGAAGACCACAGAGATGTTACAGGTCTTCCTTGAGTAACAATATGCAACCATCAGCAGAGTTCTTCAGTACAAGTTGTAATATGAACCATTAAACAATCTCTGATACACTTTCCTACACATTTTTTGTTGTTGGTTTTTTTTTCCACATGTGCCTGTTAACACCAGTGCTTGTTTCAAACTCCAAATAGGAACTTGTCACAAATTCCTGATTTTTTCTGGTCATTGTTTTGCCCATAACAAAATCCAGAAGGAGTAAAGAAGATTCTATCAATTATAGCTGAAATCCCCTCTGAATCAGCCAGCATCTGGAAATGCTCATAAATTTAATTTCTGTCTTAAGCTTGACCACGGAGGGAACCAATAGCTTCTCCAGCTTTATTTCAGTCTCTTCTTTAATGGAAATGAATCCTAGTTCTAAAGGATCTTCAATGAAAAAGCTCTGTATACCACATACAAGAGCTATTACAACTGAATTCCCACGTATTGTGAGGAAACTGGATACAAGCTAGTTTGATGAAGCTGGTGAAACAGATCTCATCAGACAATCCAGCTGCTACTGAACACTGTTGCCTTAGATCTGTAAATTATTCAGTTGCTTTGTGGTTACAGAAGTGAGGCTGTACGAAAGCCCTACCCACAACCCAAGAGCCATTTCTTACTGAATTACTGAATTTCAAACTGCTTTTGAAGTCTGTCTGGTGCTCCTCGTCTACCCTTCTTTCAGATCTAGCACACCAAGCTCTGAAAATTAGGCCTAATTTTCACTCAAGTAATTTTCCTGTCTTTCCTTTCCCTGGCTGATAATGTGCTATGGATCTTAGCATAGGGGTATGCTCTGCAAAATGTAGTAATCATTTTAAATAGTGCAATAAGAAGTCTGATCACAAAAGGAAACACCCTGTCCCAAGACACTCCGAAAATGCCCCTCTACTTTGAAGTGTAACAGTAACAGGCTGCTATTTAGAAGACCCATTCTCAAGCACAGTTTCTTTTCATTGTCACTAGTTACCTACAAGTCCTTTATCAGCAAACATTTCAAGTAGTTGTGTGCACCTCCACTGTATAAGAGAACTGATCTACTACAATCATGACACTGTAATTCTAAAAGAGTATCTCTACACCATTGACTACATTGACTTTAAAGTCATAATTAGCATACTCACGGTATACACCATTCCTCCTTTGTTATGCTCTTAAAAATACCCACCATTTTTTAGTGCTTGCTTCACCCCTTGGGAATATATCTTGTATTTCAAAGTTTTTCAGAAATAGCATGCTATTCACTCATTTTGCTACTCTTCTCCCACCACTGGATTTTTTTGTACTTCTAAGAAATAATTGCAAAAAGTTTACTAGTTTGTTGTTGTTGTTGGGGGGGGGGGTTGGGTTTTTTTGTCTGGACTATCTGTCATGTAAAGAGCAGTTGGGTTAAGTTCATTGCAGGAGCTGTTCAGAAAGACCAATTAACAGTGAGTATAGACATTTTACCTGTGATTTTTTCCATTGTTCAGACGAGGGAAAGAGCTCCATCCAGAGACTCAATAAAGTAAAAAGATTGACCTTAGAAAGTCTTGGCATTTGACCTGTCATTTGAAGGAAAAATGAAATATTTATTAGAGAATATTTATAAAGAAACTCCACATTACTGAACATTGTTTTTCAAGTCTTCTACACCACAGCTGCAACAGAAGCTGGTTCATCAACCCCTTCTGCTGTTTCATCAGCTAAATCCACACAGTCCTCTTCAGGGCAGTCACTCAGGATGCACACATCTGGATGCAGAGATCAGATCTGTGCAACAAGAGGAAGTGATGAAGCTTTCATTGAAATTCAGTGAATTAATTCTACTAAGAGGTGAAGAGCAGAAATCACAGATCAGATCATCAGATCCCACATAACTGTGCTCAAATGGTTCACAGATGGTTACAGAATCTGAGACATAGCTTCTGATTCAGCTTCAGGCTCACCACAAAAGAGAGCAGAAACACCTAGGCATGCATCATGATCTTACACTGACACCTGCAGCAAGAGGGGATAGAATCATAGAATCAGCTGGGTTGGAAAGGATCTCTGAGATCATCAAGTCCAACTCTTGATCCAACACTGCCGTGGTTACTAGACCATGGCACTAAGTGCCTCATCCAGTCTCGTCTGAAAAACCTCCAGGGATGGAGAATCCACCACTTCCCTGGGTAGCCATTGTGAAACCTTCCAGTTACATCAGTTGTGGAGATCCTGCTTCTGGACTTTTACTAAGCAGATTTTGGTTAGATTTCTACAAAAATTTAAACCTTTTGCTCAGGCTGTCACTTCTGACAAAATAACCAAAGAGGTGGTGGCAAAGAATCCCTTCTTGGACCAGCAACTTGCACTGTGCTGTGCTACTAAAAATCTGGACATGGTCCTGTGAGGATCAGTGCTCAGCAGTACTGAGCGTCTCACAAGGGAAAAAGGAGGAAGTACTGCACTGCTCAGCAAAGCTTGCACTGTTCCAGATGTGAAGCTGTCTTGCCTCATACTTGGAAAGAAGGTAATTAAGTCTTCAAAAAAGTTCCAGTCCCTATTTCAGGGGTGTTTACAGAGAGCTGTAATGAACACATATTCCTCTGCAGGTCTCATGTGTGCTGTCTGACAATAGTACTATTTCTGGTTTTGTCCTTTCCCACAAACGTTACAGTTTTTGCAAAGGGGGAAAAGGCAGAGACAAGAATAGAATACAATAGAGGAAAACATTCTTTAAGTAGTTCCAGCAGTTTGGAAGAGATATAATCACATACTAAGATTGCTTGGGTGGGGGAGAGGGTTCGTTTAATGACATGTCTGTGAACCAAAACAATTAGGACAGCAGATAAACATATGGAATCCATAACTGAAATACCATTTTCAGACAGTATTTTAGCAGCTTTTTTGACACAGAAGTGTGGGTTTGGAAAGCAAATATAGGCCTGTGAGCAGCACCATCTGATGCCACATTGTTCACTACTCCTTAGGCTGTTCAGCTCTGCTATTCCACTGCACACAAGCACTGGAAGGGGTACAAGGTGTGCTCAAAATGTATATGGCAGGCAGCACACACTACTGTTGTAGCACAAGCAGGTACAGTTCCCAGATAGCAGGTTAAAAGAAACAAAGCAACTTATACCAACTCATACATATACCCTCATGGATTACATGACAGAGGGTTATTTGCATTATTTGACATACAGAGTAGACTTAGAATACACCACAAAAGAGTTTTAATTACTGTTTGTTTTCTTGGACCTAACCTGAATGCAACCTGTCAAAACACATGGGAAACAAACTGAAGAATGTACATCACAACATCACTGTTGTGAGTTGACATGAATTTGTAATGAGAAGGAGGAGAATATTATGATGAAAAAGGAAAGACCTGTGGTTACAGTTATTATATCTACGTGTTTGTATCTTTACTCACTTAGGTACTTAAACACTCCTTTAGGTTCAACAGAGTGCAAAGATTGCCGATTAAAGTGAACCAGAAAAAGGCAAAAGACATCTTATAGAATTAAAGCAACTACAGAAGACTGGGGAAGTAGAGGAATCAGGCTCTCTGCTACTGAGAGTAAAACCAAGTATAAAAGGAGTGCTCTTTTCAGGTGTATTAAGCCCACAGCTTCCCTACTTCACACAAAGGTATGATTTTATTCCTCCAGGTTATGAGTCCTGCTTCAGTGAGGCAAAGCATGCTCCAGGGAAAGCATGCTGTGAAGGCTAGTGACAAAAACTCCACTGCTCCTGCACTTGCAAGCAAACAGGAGCAGGGCACTGCCCATCCAGACATGGCTCAGATACAGGATTCTGCCATGTCTGTAATGCAGAAATTCTTAGTCCAAAGTCTGTAAGGCTTATAAGAAGTGCTTTGACACCATCAAGGAGAAGGATACTGGTGACATCACTGTACTGCCTGGGAAATGGAAACTAAAACCTATTTTCAGTGTTCATCATTTTTGCTTGCTTGGAAGCAGGATTTCCTTAAAACTACGAAGAAACAAAACCCATTTACCCATCAGAGACCTGGCAGCCCTGTCAAGGTGCTTAGTGTGGGAGCTATATATACACCACATCTGTATGAGCACACCACTCCCCGGGACCGCAGCGATGGGATCTATGAAATCTGTCAGGATCTGCTTCATCTGGGCACTCCCAGCCTTGAGAGGAAGTTGCTCTCTACTAAATCCGTACTTGGGCCCTGCTGTAACTTGGGGTTAGTGAAAACACCCCTTAGAAGGCAAGTGTTCTTATGCACATTGCATTTTATTATATTTATCAAATATACATGGTACAGGAGAGGAAAAAGAGATCACTGTGATGGGGGTGGGGAAGCAAAATACAAGCTTATGTTATCAAAAGGCCCTTATGGAGAAGGGTGCTGCCAAGCAGGGGTGGGGGAGGAGGGAGGATATATATATAAATATATATATATACTTTCTTGCATATATATGCATATGCTTACATATACTATAACATATATAAGTATATATATATACACTTTATATATATACACTAGATATAGTATACATAAACTGTATACATAAAGTATATATTCTTATATATAGGTATATATATGCTTATATATACACTATACATATAAGTATATGCATCCTTTATATATCTAAATATATATATACACTTTTTATATATACAGACACACTTTATATGTACATATATAGTGTGTATATATATATAGTATATATAGTGTGTATACATGCTCTCTATATATGTATGTTTATGTGTACATATATGTATGCATATATGTGTGTGTATACCTATCTATCTATATCTCCACTGAGGGGCAGGAGAACTCTCTGAAGCAGCAGCAAAGGAGGGGGAAGGAGGGGGCTCCGAACAGCCCCAGGAAGGCGGGAAGAGCCTCCTGAGGAGAGGACAAACCGAGGCATTTCGTTAAACACCTGGGAGCACGCGGCGGGTGAGGAGAGACCCGCGGGAGGCCGGTCAGCGCACACCCCCTCACACCCCCCTGTCCCGCCCCGCCGTCAGCGCGGCGCGGCCACGGCCCCCTCACGGCGGGGCAGGCCCCGGCCCGCCCCCCACGCAGCCCGGCTCACCGGCCATGCTGTCGGTCTGCGTGCTCGCCGTGCTTGCCGTGGTCGCCACGTTCGCCCGCGGCCCCCCCGCCGCCGCTTCCTCCGCGCCGTGCATGGGTGCCGGTGCCGCCCGGAGCCCCCCGCCGGCCCCGCTCCGCCTCCATGGCGGCCCCGCCCCCATGGCGGCCCCTCCTCCCGCAGGGCGGTGCCGTCCCCACGGCAACGGCGCTGACGGGCGGGCAGCTCGGCCAATGGGCAGCGGCTACGGACGGGGGGCGGGGTTGGCTGGGTGGGGCGGTGGCTCTCGGCGGGGGTCGGGTTGCCCTCGGGAACGGGGTGTTAACGCTGGAGTACGGGAATGTGCTGAGTTGTAAGGGATTCGTACGGATAATCGAAGTCCAGCTTCTAGCCCCGTACAGGACAGACCCAAGAGTCACACCATGTGCCTGAGAGCATCGTCCAAACGCTTCTTGAACTCTGTCAGGCTTGGTGCTGTGACCACTTCCCTGGAGAGCCTGTTCCAGTGCCCACTCCCCCTCTGGGTGAAGAACCTTTTCCTGATACCCAACCTAAAACTCCCCTGTCACAACTTCGTGCCATTCCCTCGGGTCCTGTCACCGGTCACCACAGAGAAGAGATCAGTGCCTGCCCCTCCTCTTCCCCTCATGAGGAAGTTGTGGACTGCAAGGAAGGAAGTCTCCCCTCAGTCTCCTCCAGGCTGAACAGACCGAGTGACCTCAGCCGCTCCTCATACGGCTTCCTCTCAAGGCCCTTCACCATCTTCGTTGCCCTCCTTTGAACATTCTCTAACAGCTTAATGTCTTTCTTACATTGTGGTGCCCTCACCACATACACCTCACACCCCTTCCCCCCCTCCCACCCCTTTGCCCAGCAGGGGGTCACTTGTCTGGGGTCACCGGGTGCTTAGACGTGGCTGTCATGCCGCCCCATTCCCGGGATGTCCCTGCACAGCTGCCCCATCCCAGACTGGCCCCATCCCCTACTTGGCCCTTGGTGGCCTCCCACAGTAAAAAAGGGATCCAAAGGGCATTCTGGTCAGGACCCCAAAGCTGGGTCAGCATCTGCTCCCAGCTCAGAAGTTGCTCCCATAGCCGGCTGCAAAACAGATGGCTCATAGCGCAGGGTTTTTCCACATGTTGGGATCATCTCTCTCTTGCTCCCTGCAAAATGTTTTCCTCTTTTAACTGCCTTGGCTAAGTGTGTGGAAAATCATGTTCCTGTCAGTCATTGCTGCAGCACAAGTGTTCTTCAAGGGAGATGTTACTCTGGCAAAATCCAGCTTTTCACCTGTGCTGCTGGCTTCCTCTGTGGAACAGGAGCAGAACTTTACCAAGTGGTGTTTTGATGTTAGAAACTGTCTTTCCAGTGCAGATTGATGATATGGTGATCAAACCTCTGTAAGACAATGAGCAAGACCTTGTCATTGTCAGTGTAGAGCAAGCTATGAGGATTAATCCTTTTTTAATTTTTAATTTATATGTCGTGGCTGTTGTAAGCAGACCAAAACTCTTCTTCTTGTATGAGTTGATGTTCAGGCTCAGGAAGACTCGCTCTGGGATTGTTTCTTTGACTACCCAAAGTGAGAGAAAGGTTGGAAGACAGTAGAAATGGGCTGGTTGTTTTTGTTGTTTCTCTTCCTGTTTTGGTTTTTTTTTGTATGTGTGTGTGGTTTTTTAAATATTTGTCTTGACTTGAGTAAATAATTAATGGTATGTTTGTCTCTGGGACAAGCACTGGGCACCTGAAAGATGAACTAGTTTGAAGGAATTTGACTGCATCTGTTCATGGACTAAGAGGTTAGTGAAAGTGTAATTAGAATATACCCAGTATTCATATTTAGTGTCTTTTCTTCTATGAATAATGATTTAGAGTTATCCACATAATTACTATTGATTGCAAAAGGGGCTGCAGTATGCGATAACTTCAAGATTTTGAAACTTAATACAAGGAAATTACTTCATCCCAAAGCTGTGTACATTTATAAAGAAACAATTAATGGTTTGTGGAAGAAATGATCTATCACTGAGAGTGGTTGAGGTATGAGTTAAAAGTAGATGAAGTCTTGTGGTCCCAGTGGGCTGTGGACAAAGTCTGGAGGGAAAAGAAAGAGGGGGAGAATGACTTTTATGTTGGAGTCATTGAAAAGTAAATGCCCAATTCCTTTTCCAGGAAATAAATTTTGAAGAACAGGCTTTCAGAAGGAACCCAGAAGGACACCCAGACTTTTTGCCTTGTTTTTGTGGGTCAAATCTCATGACAATGCTGTGGAGAAATGAAGAACAAATAAGGTACTGGAAAGCAAAACTGATACACAGCTGAGGTGATGTTAACATCCCCTGATTAGTTTGCTGCTTGAGCTTCCCCTTCTTTTTCTTTGTCAAGAGACAATTTTCCTGAAGTGATGCATGTGGGATTCAAGTGTTGTTCACTGCCCACTGTGCAGCGCCAGTTTACACACCAAGAAAAGGTACTTCCATTTCTTTCTTCTAGTTTGCACAAAGTAGGGAGCTGGTGGTAACCCACAATGGGCTGGCTCCCTGATCATCAAAACTTTATCTCATTTCCCCGCTTTGAGGATTTGGGGCTTGTTTTTATGACAGGACTCATCAGCCTCACTGTTTTTCTTTGCTATCATTACACAAGTTCCTCCTGTAGATTGCACAATCAGCCTCCTAACACAACTTAATGCCATGCAGATTACAATTGTGCAAATGTTTATCGCAATTATTGTTCGAAGCGGACTTGCTAGCCAACCAGTAAGTGAGAATGCAAAATCATAATATTTTTTTCACCAGCTCTCTTTTGTAAAATTTCTAAGATCTCTACTTGATTTAGCAACTTGTTTTATTTCATCAGGTTGACGATTACAATAACTGCATGTTGTTTGAATTCAGTTCATCATCTCCAATCCATTCTGTGCACCGTGATGCAGTTTGCATGTACTGCCATGTTCCTTCGTCAGGCCCTGACAAAATTTGGGGGAAATCAATTCCCCATGGGTAATTTTCACAAGGTATTTTTATTCCCATTGCGGGTGTGGTCATACTTGCACAATAGTATGGATTTGCTTAAACCCATATTCCCAAAATTAATACTTTACCATCTTTCAGTACATGTTTCACCTGTCTAGACAGGCTTTCTACTATGGCTCTATGAGTTCAATTGAGATCTAATGACAAAATTCCCCAATCCAAAGGATTTTTGGCTGACTTTAGTAATGACATGCTGGAACACTGTGGGTTCTCAACAATGACTGGATAAGTTGTAGGACTAGATTTCCCTGGATCATTACAAGGCAACAACAACATATTATGATTTCTTTCAATTTTAGCATTTTCAGGTCTATGTAACAATGAAAAATGAGTAGATTTATGTAAATACAATAAAAAATTTGATAAATGGTTAAAGACCTACTATTATTAATATAAGTCTTTGTGAACAATGTAAATGCTCCCAAGCACTTTCTTCAGTCCAAGTGCAATTCATTTACTATTTTTAGTACATTGTAGTTTAAGATCTCCAACTTATCATGTTATCTTGTTCAGATATCAAGGCCCTTTTTACATGATTGTAATGAATACAGGAGTTGATTCCTTCTACCTTTACAGCTGTGTGTGTCTTCAATAACACCTTTACATTTACTTGTAAGGGTTCATCCTTCCAGGTCTAGGCATAGCGTCTCGTGCTTGAAAGCTGTGGGCAACCTCATCCAAAGGAAGTGGGGGGTCAGCTGGTTAAGATGACTATATGGAAAGAAGAAAACATGTGAGAGAGTTAATAGATAATTTCTCAACATGTCATTCATTACCTTTCACATGTGTTTGATCACCTTTTGTCACTACAGTGTCAATTTGATACGATCTGCTATACAGAATTTCAAAGGGGTTTACTCCTTCCCTAACACATGGCATGATTCAGATCCTGGATTCTCATTAAAGCAAAATCTCTCCGTGTGGGTTCCTTGACAGAGTTTGGCAATTTGTCTTCTGATAGTCTGATTCATCCTTTCTGCTCTTCCACTAGATTGTGGTCTCCAAGGGATGTGCAAATCCCATTTAAACCAAAGGTGTTTAGGCACTCCCTGAACCATCTCTGCAATGAAATTAAGTCCATTTTCTGAAGATAACCCTCTAAAATTCCAAATCTAGGAATTATTTTCTCTGGGAAAATTTTAACAACCTCCCTGGCTCAACTAGTGTGGCAAGGGAAAGCCTCCGGTCATCCTGAAAAGTAGAACAAACAGATATTTATAACATCCACATTTAGGTAACTCAGAGCAGTATTTCCCCAGTATTTTACTCTCTGAAGAGAATTCCTATTTATGTACTGCTATGGAAATGTGAAAGAAGTAGAAGGAAGCCCAAGACTGACATACCACCTCATGTCTATGCAAAATAAACTGTTTGCTGCCTCATATTCCCTCTCCTAGGAACTACTGTAGAAGTGATGCTTGGGTCGTGTTGGCTCTCTGAACAGCTGTGGTTAATTGGGAAACAATTCTGGCTGCCTCATGTAGTGGCCAAGTATATTGTTTCAGAGTTCAGTGGGGATTTACCTTTGCAGAAGATTGCAGCTACATGCCTTAATGGGCCAAGCCAGACTGGAACTGGATTCCAGAAAGTTATTTTCTGCAACAAGCAGTTCAGCTGCAAATGGTGCAGGTGGAGCAAAACCCAGAACCTCTGCTACTGCACTTTACTTTCTGGTGTTATGAGGGATTTGGGGGTTATGCTCTGACAGTTTATTCAGCTTTCATCATAGGCATCTAGAAGGATCAGCCATCATTAATAAGCTCTGCTGGGCTTCATGGTCTGTTTAAAAAAAGGCATCTACCTATGACCTCTGGGCTTTTTGACCAGAGTCTCTGTGATGGAGTGTTTAATGTCTCTGCCACTTTTTCTAAATATCATGGTATGTAAAAGCTTCTCTGTGAATAAATTTTTGGAGACAAATCCATAAACTGCTGTCATGTATAAAAACCAAAATAATTATTCACAGTCAGTGATAATAAAATCCCATCTTGAAGAGTTTCAGAAGTGAGTCCTGGACCATCTAGACTAAAAAGACTAAAGACTAAGAGAACCAAAAATTACTAAAAGAATTCCTAAGGATGTGCCCTAAAACAATACAAAATCTTTTGAGTCACAAATCAAGTAAAAATAAGCCTAGAAACTGGATAAGAGCATGACTTAGGTTATAAATAGTTTCTTTTAAAGGATCCCTTTGTTTCCTCTATGGTCTAAAATTAATATCTTTGCTGTGCATGTATTACATGACTATCTCAAGTGAATTGTTTTTCCATTTGGAAAAATTCCTTTCTAGACTCTCTCTGTATGAAAGACTGCAACAATGACATCTGCATTTTCACTCACCAGTCTCTCAAATGTGACTGGACCATTGCTGTAGGAAGAGGAGAGACATTTTGTGTTAATGTAGACCTGCAGCAAGCAAAAGGGTAACACTTTTCAGTGTGTTTTTCTCCTGGTATCCCAAAGCCAAAAAAAGACTTGCAAGAAGTCTCTCTGCTCTGTTACATTTTGAGGTGTTTTTTCTTTTTCCCACTGTGTTAGAGAATCACCTTCTTTCACCAGTAGCTTGCTGATTCAGACACAGTATTTGACTTGTGTGCCCTAGGGTTTCCATTCACAGCTGAGCATGGAGATGGGGGTTTTGGTGGTCAGTAAGTCCAGAGTAAGTTGAATTCAAATTCACAGCAACATTCATCTGTAAGTTGCTGTTACCTGTGCCAGAGTCATCCTCATAAGAGGGAAGGCAGATGATTTCTAGACGTCTCATTCTACACTGGGTTTTCATCTAATTATGATTTTGAATTTGAAAGCTCTAGGGTGGAGTGGGACTAAAGGATTTGCTGCTCCTGTTGGCCTCCCACCAAAAGCTGCAAGTAAAAGCTAGAGGGCAGCTGATGGCAGCATCTCTGTGGAGCATGAAGAGGGTGCTCATTCACTCCAGGATCAAGAGAGACCATGTCATTCCCTAAAATCTGTTGCAAGAAGAATGGCATCAACCCTAATGCAGAAAGCTTCTCTGCCTACAGGCTAAATGTGCTTCTTTTGGCAAGATTACAGTGAAGCAGAGGATGGTAGTAATGAGGAAAAGGGGTTCTTAGCCTTGCTGTACCTTTTATATATAATTCAAGGCAATCGAGCCTTTCCAGTTAACAAGCACATTAGCCTCAGAGCTGCAATTTTAAGTACTTTACAGATCAGCAAGAATTTCTGAATGGCCTTTTCTCCTTGAATCAGACCTGCTGGATAAACCTACTTCTCCTCTCAACATCTTCAGTTTGTTCCTGCATCTACATCCTAGATTTACAAACCAAATTCATTACAAACCAAGTTCATTCAGTGATTGATTGCTTAACACCCCTTTCTCCCCACTCCTTTTTCTTTACTTAGCAGACCCATTTGCTAGGATGCCTCATTCAAAGTGTCCCAGAAGGCTCTCATTGCTGATATATTATGTTTTGATTTGATAGATGACAGAAAGCTAAAGCTCACTGTGCCAAAATGTCCTTTGGAAGTTGTCGCGTCCCATGTGTTCTCAGATCGCTGATATGTTTCCCTTGTGCAGGTACCTTGTGATACCTCCAGTGCTATGAAGATGTTGTGATTGTCTGGGCTAATGAATTTAAGGATCTTATCCTCTGGAATAATTTAATAGCCATTCAGTTTAACTATGTTTGCAGTGTTCATTCAAAATTTGCTGAGATGCTTTTCTGGGCTTTTCTTATGCTTCTTGTATGGCTGTCAGTAAATTTTTACACCCTCATCTTGATGGTATCAGTGGACTGAAAATCTCATTCACCATCGCCACCTCTTTTGGAGTTGATTTTCTGAGTTGATTTCCTGCATTGCGGTTACCTGCTTCACAGTATCTTTCTGTCTCTGTGCACTACAGGTTTTAGATCCTGAAACATGGTTTCCTCCATCACTATCGACTCTCTTAAGGCAGATGACTTTACACCTACCTCAAAATCTTAGCTGGAGTATCATGATAAACAGTAAAGCTGATAATCTGTTTAAAGACTAGAGCTTACTGTGCTAATTTTTGGGGTTTTGGATCTTTATCAATCTCTAGGTGTTCCACTCTGACTATTGGTTTACCTTCTAGATTTAAAAATAAAACCCCTCCTCTTAGAAGATGCTATTAAGCATCACTTAACAGCTAGGCCCATCAGTTCATGTTGGAAATGTCTGATATTTGTTTGTACCATGCAAACAAAACAAGCTGTTCTTTTTATCTCTGCAAGCCATGTTTAAGGAGGAGTTTTCTACGTTTTTTGACAACTCATTGGAAAATAGCTTTTGCTCTGGTGTCAGGTAAAACCAGATACATTCTTTGATCTCATCAGTCTGTTAAGTATGTAAAAATATCTGTTAGTCTAGTAATTGAAATGACATCAAGCAAGCAAACAACTGGGAATTAATTACATTAAAGAAAACAAGAGAGGAAAATAAATCCATTTATAATCAAGAAGGCAATTTCTTCTTTTCAGTGCATTGCAATGAAGAAGGTTGCATTATCCTGTTGGAGGATAGTGTCTCACTGAGGGACAGCGGCATCTGCTGCACGTCTGCTCAGCCACAGCTCAGTGCTCAGATGGAATGTAAACTTGGGAGCTCTGATACTCCAGGCTTACAGAGTTGAGTTTGTTCATGCTCTGTTCTCTGAAGCTGCTGTGTTTCACCTCTGTGATGGATGTGCTCAACTTCTTGACCAAATTAGTGGTAGTTTGGTTCAGTCTCCAAAGGAAGAAAAGGCATAGGCCATACATAACTGGGCCAAGAACTTCTCTGGTTCCATCCTATTCTCTGAAAAACCCCACAGGGACAGGGTGATGTGGTGAGCACCGATGCATATGGGCTTGGAAACTGGAACACCTACCATGCAATTAACACATGACTAGCAGGTGGTTCTTCCAAGACTTGTTTATCAAGAAACAAAGGAAATTGTGGTTACAAGGAGTCTCATGCTTACTTTTCCATCACAGGTGATTTCACTTATTCTACAAATGACAGTGAGCCTTCTTTGAGCTCTCCCAGCTAAGCAGCTGGCTGCATAGTGGTGATCTCCCTGTG
The DNA here is from genome assembly GCF_036250125.1 of Pseudopipra pipra. Classification (NCBI taxonomy): domain Eukaryota; kingdom Metazoa; phylum Chordata; class Aves; order Passeriformes; family Pipridae; genus Pseudopipra; species Pseudopipra pipra. The sequence goes on along the minus strand of NC_087550.1, from coordinate 62,541,581 downwards.
AGCTGAGATGCCTCCCAAGGTTACTCCTTGTCTGGGAGACCTCTGACCAACTGCGGGTCTCTGGTAAGTGACCAATATCACACATAACCTTGTGTTTCAGTGCACTAGATTTGACATTACTAACTTTGAATCATTATTATATCCTCTGCACTAAGTAATAGAGTGAACCTTGCCATCAAACTTTAAGTCTCACTTTCACATCTTACTTCAATAGAACAACTTTTTCTGATACCTTTGGTGGTGCTTCTTCAAGCGATCTAATTCCCTCCTACCTTGAGAAATGTCAGTTATGTCTACTTTCCTATGAAGCTGTCCATGTGCCCGGTTTGTATCCCCGTTGGAAGCAGTGGAGGGTAGATGTTGCTATATAGCGAGAGTGACTATTTAGACTCTGGGAAGACATGGTGTTGCTCCGGTATTAGAAGGGCAATCAGGTTTGGGCCATATCAAGGTTATTGCAGGGTGGAAAAGGCTAATCCTGTGTCCATGCCCGTGCCAGATGGCCACACATCTGGAGTAGCTGCTGATTTAGATGACCAAAATTTATATGTCCAGCAACTGAGTGATGAACCGTTGTTCCAGCAAGCCATATTAACCAACTGCATTTTATACCCATGTTATGCTTTAATCTGCAGTGCTGTCTAAGTTTCCTTTAGATATTTCCATGTGCATACACACATCCTTGCAGTTATGACAGGAACACAAGTTTAATTGACATATTGCTACTGTGCTTTGAATCTCCAATGTTAATTAACACAGGTTAACTTTTTATTTGCCAAGAAACATTTAGTAGTGTCCTATACATCAAAATGTCAGACAAGGTTTTATGTTAGAAATTATAGGTTCGGAAAAGATACAAACATACCTTTCAGAAGAGGCTGGAATAAATGGCAAATCTTTTTCTCGTGTTTAAATTCTTCTAGGAAATGTTTGTATAACTCTGATACAGATAGCAACCTCGATATCACACAAAAAAACCTGTATAAATGAACTTGGAACAGATATGCTTGCTTTATAAAGCAGGATACTGAAGCGTGCACAGCAGAAAGGGAAATATTTAGAGTGTGTGATAGCAGAAGCGTGATTTTGATGGCTTAGATGCTGAGAGGGAAACTTGCCCTGAGCAGGAGCCCCTCCAAGAGTATGTACCCATACCTATATCCAAGTAATGCCCTGGGGACATTACTGTGGGATTTCAACTGATCTCCCAAGACACAAGCCAGGGCACATTGGCTATGCCTAGGTTGCAGTAGAAGCAATTGTAGTAGAAGAGCAATCTTTGAGGCATCTGTAAGAAGTGTTCTTCACTGTTTTCTTTGTTTCTATCTTATATAGCTGCTATACAGTCTTTGCAGATAGCCATGTTGAGGGTCCTGACATGGTGGTTGTTGCTGGACATATGGAATCTCAGGTCCAGTGCAGGCCATGCTTGCTACAGGCTTTTAATACAGTGTCTTGTGTTAAGCATTCCATCTGTAATGTGCCACAGGGCTTGGACATCTTCCTGCCCATTCTCCTACCATAGGTTACCCAGCCCGCTTTTCATACTTTAACCTTGCTGCAAGTGGAGACCTAGGATGGTAACACTGAAGTGGGAGATCCAGGGCTGAAGGTTCAGCCCCTGGGGGCACTTTTTGGCCCACAGTATTTTAGGTTCTGAAATACTCACTGTGCCAGGAGAAGGTCCTGCTGGACAAGCTGCAGAAAGGGTAAAGAGAAGCAGGGAGATGAACCAGAGACCTCCTGCAAAAGCTTGGGCTTTAAATCTCTACATCACACTCTGTCTTCATCACTCTCTTTTTCATTGCTTTGAAAACCAGCAAGATTAGGAATCATAAAAGTCAGTTTGACAACAGTGAAGACAGCATCTGTCAAGTCTACAACATGGAGGCAGCAAAAATGGTTTTGCAAACTGTTCACCTCTCTCCTGCTGTAGAAGCTGTAGGTGCTAGTACCCTCCTTGTGAGGGGAAAGTTCAGCATCATGTTGTTCTGGGGCCACATGGCACCACTGGTAATTGAGTTATGAACAGCTTTTTCCATGCCAGTCATCAAAAGCAGATAGTGATGCCTCTTTCTTCCTTCCTCCTAACAGGGCCAGGTTTGTGCTGACAGCCTGGAAGTTATTGCTTCTGCAGTTGCTTACAGATACTTGGAGTCAAACCCTCACCTGCTTATACTTTCTAATAAACAACAGCCTCTAAGGCACAGCAGACGTGTTTTGCAAGGTGTTGAGCATCCTTTGGCTGTGTTAGGGTTCCTCCCAAATGGCACCGAGCATTAGGAGAGTCCTTTGGTGCTCAGCAACCACTTTGAGATTGATCCACGGGCTTCAACATGAGTGTAAGGTCTTGGGCACTCCACACCACCCTGCCCTGTGGGTCTGTGAGCCAAACTCATTCACAGTTCAACTTCCCTGAGCTCAAGCATGGGATTTCCCTGTCATTCATGCAATAAAGCTCATGGTTCTTGTGTAAATATCCCAAAGACTGCCCAGCACAAAACCAACACCCTGTCTGCTCTTCCAGTCTGCAGGCCAACAGAAACAGTTTCTTCTAAGGTTGTCTTTTTGGACATCAGTTGTAATGCAATGATGAGTGCTGTCAAATGCTGTGGCTTGGATTTTTCTGCCATTCTGTAAGAGAAATTACCTGTCAATTTTTCTTACTGTTATGTGTTACCTTTAACAGTCTCGTGTTTGGTGACACTGAGGCAAGAATTCAATTTTGTTTCTGTATTTTGAAATAAATGCAGTATTCCTAGAGCCCAGGCTAAAATTAAATACATTTGAAATTTCCACATACTGCTCCTCAGACACACACACGCACTTAGCAAAGCAAGAAGCCTCTGAGAAAAAGAAAACCAAATGAAAATGAGGACTCTGGCTATTACGAGCTCCTGACAAGAGCTGTTGTTTTGACCAACAGCTGCAAAATAGACTCTGGACACCAAATCAGTAAAGAGGGAATAGACTGTATGAGGTAGGAATGGTTCTGGGTGGGTCCCATCTGCGTGGTAGGGGAGTTCTGCTCCATAGGACCACCTCTTGCTGCTCTTTCTTGTTTTCCTTTCCCTTTCCAGGCTTGTCTCAGCCAGGGCTATTTTCAGCCAACTCCATCCTTCTCTGCTTCCTTCCCATCCCCAGCCTCTGCAGGAGGGATCTCCCTTTGCAACAGGCACCATGGAATGGAGCAAACATTTCTCTGTTCTGAGTTTGTCCCTTCTGCATCTTTATAGTAACTTCCAGAAGGCAAGAAAATTGGCCTGCCAGTCCATGGGGGAACAGCTTCCCTTGTCTCAGCTCCCTTAGCACACAGGCTTGCTCTGGAGGAGCAGGATGCTGGGGGTGAGTGGATGAGATGATTCCTTGGCACAGATATGGCCTATCCAGGTCAATCCAGCAGACTCTGCTGAAGTCTGTTGACATGAAGCACTGTGAAGAGGTAATGCCTACAAGCCTCAAATAAATTCCAGGGCTGGGAATGCTGCCTAACTTCGAGTCAGCAGAATTGAAACCCTGAAATAAGAAAATATTCCCTATGCTATGCTCAGCAGCTGCAGGAGAGGGCAAAACTCAGCCTCTCTCCAGATTCCTCTTCTTCTGTGGTTATGGACAGCCTCTGCTTCCACAGGGTCAAAACACAACTTGTCTTTGGGGTGTATTTGCACAGCACAGACAAAAAGCAGACTTATATTCAAATTAGGAAACTGGTTTCCTTGTTAAGATGGGGAAAATCTGTTGCACAGGAGCCACACATTTGTTGGGCATATGCTTTCCTTTATAATCAGTTTAGCTGTAGTGCGGGCAGTGCTGGTATCCTTGATTTATAGCAGAAGCCAGGATATTTTTTTTGTTGCTTTCAAAGGTTTCCTGCAATTGCTTTGCAACCTCTGCAGAGCTTCAGAGTGCGGAAACATTACACAGAATTACACAGAGTATTCTGAGTTGGAAAGGACCCACAAGGCTCATCGAGTCCAACTCTTAAGTGAATGGTCCATACAGGGTGTGGTAGTTTGGTCTGGGCCTTCCTTGGTGGCCAGTTTGTAACCAAGGAAGGGTCCAGATTTACCCAGTATTCCCTATGATTTTTACATAAGCTGGGCTATAAGAAGAAAGGAGGGAAGGCCTTCGCTCTCTTTCCTTCCAGCAGCTTGGAGGTGCAGGTTCCCTGCTGTTGAGTCTGTCGTGCTGGGGAGCGAGGCCTGGTTAGGCCTTGCCGACCTTGGGAGACAGAGGTTGCTGGCGATCGTTCCGGAGCGACTCTCGGTTGTCCCAAGGAGAGTAGTGAGATATTTCTTTGCTAACTCTTTTAGTTGCTAGATATTGGGCTACTAATCAGGATATATATATAAATATTTTATTTTGGTTTTGTTCCTTTTTTCCCTTCCCCCTTCCCTTTCCCTTGTGAAATTGTATATAAATTTCAATTGTATATAACTGTAACATAAGTGTAAATATATTGATATATATCTTGCTTTAGCTGTCTCTCTTGTTTCGGTTTTTCTTGGTTGCTTTTCTCCTTCTTCTCCCTGAGGTTGGGGGGGGGGGGGAACGACTTCTTGTGGTAAGGTTTGGAGGCTTGGCAGGGAGCCAGCTTCAAACCATATCACAGGGATTGAACCCGCTTGGAGTTCTGCAGTGCAGGGATACCCCTGATACAACAGCAGGCAGCTACTCAGCCTTGTGGAACTGTCATGGGCTCCGTGAGCTGACAGCAGAGCTGAGTTTCTGAGAGCTGACTTGCTTTTGCTGTGGTGACTTGCTATGTAGGATATGTTAAATAAGTTTGGGGGGAGGGAACTTTTATCCTTTTGCTACCTTTTATCTCTTACTCTGGCCAGCTTAGCTGTCATCTCTGATGCAGCAACTGCACCACGCTCCAGAGGGATCTGAGTGCCTCGTGTTGCATCAATACGCTGGTGGTGGTTCTCCTTCCATTCTAGGTAAATACACCCTCTCATCTGGCTTGCATTTCTGTCACTCCATACTGGAGTGATTTCCAGATGATGCCTCTCCAGCTGGTGCACTGTGCTGAATTTGGGCTCTTCACTAACAACAGCGGTATTTGGTGTAGTCCCAGGTTTAGGACACCTGACTTCAGCCCACACTGAGGACTGACCTTGTGGGTACGTTCCTGGCTGCACCCAGGGGACATGCTGGGGTCAAGGGAAAAGCGAAGACACTTTGAATTTCCTCTTCTGCCCTGACATTTTGCCTGAGCTACGTTTGGTCCTGTAGGCCCTGGGACAGTGCCCATGATGGGCTGTGGGGAACTTGTGCTAGTGCAGTGGCTGCTCTTCCAGGGTGAAATTCCCCACCTTTTCACTGCTAATCCAGGCTGAACTGAGATCTGTTGTGGCTGTTGGGTTTTTGAGGTTGGGTTTAGTGCCCCCAGACCTTAAGGTATGTAAAGCAAGGGCTTTACATGGCCTTCATATCTTGGGAAAAAAAATCTACACAGCTTTTCTTAAGGGTTAATCTTTTTTAAAATCAGCTCACACGGAGTTGGTGTTAAAAACTTTAAATGACGTGAGCTCATCCAGGCTCATGGCTGATGGGGACAGGCTGTGGTTGAAACATCTGGCTTACCACCATCCCCTGGCAGCCTGGATGAGCCCCTTGGCAAGAGATATTTGTCACAGGCAACTTCTGAATGAGAAATAAATGAATCCACCTGGTGAGTTCTGGCTGGAAGGAGGAAAGAGAAAAGGAGGGAAAGCAGATGGTGTTATCAGTGCTCTGCAGCAAGGGGCGGCAGATGCCACTGAAGTCCAAAGGTGGAGTTAGAAGTAGCAGGGGCTCACCTTGGAAAAGGGGTGGCATGCAGATGGGGTGATTCAAGGGGAAGATGAAGCAGGTGAGAGGCAGGAGAGAGTTGTCAGACCTACTGCTCTCTGTCCTCTCCCTGGGTATATGCCACCCCCACCCGGGGTATAGACCTTTGGAGCTCTGCTGTCCAAGGAGGCCTGAGAGCCCTCAGTTCAGGAAGGAGACTGAGGTGATGTGTAAGGAAGCTCTGATCCTGGCTGTGGGGGACTGAGGACACTGACTCAGATGTACCCAGGCCTAGGACAGAAGAGCAGTGGGTGTTGCTGCTTGGAGCTGCTGCAGGAGGTGGTTCCAACCTCACCTCTGTTAGGTACTTCCCAACTTGGACAGCCATTTTGTGGTTCAAAGCTGGCTTTTCTAAATGCTCTGGAAATCTTAAGCTTAGGTGGCATGCTTGGAGATTTGTGGAGATTCTATGCAAGGAAGCACTGGATGGCATCAGCCTTAACATTTGGGGTCACCAGAGGGTTCCCACAGTAGGGGCACTGAGCAGAAGACAGCGTTGCTTTTGCTCCCAGTGTTTTGAGGCTCATTTTGAGGTTCCATAAGTGATGTCTGGGCAGGCTCCAGAGGTGCTCGGTTACTTGATACTCACGCAGATATTGCAAGCCCTTGTCTGCCTTGCTGTGAGAAGCACTGCGCCTGCATCAGCTATAAACAATAACACAACAACTGGACTTGAGCCTGTGGAAAATGCTGTGCTTTGCCTCATGAGAAAATGTTTTAAGATCTACTGGTACAAGAGGTTTAATTTCACATTTGCCCTCTAGCTGCTCAAATGCAAACCTTATCCCCAGCTGCACTGTTTTCTCCCAGTTTTCTTCTGAGCTCCAGGAAATGTCCAACAAAGCTCAAGTGCAGCATCACAGGTGCCCAGGAGCATAAAGTGACAGCCAACCAGTTTGTAAATAGTTCCCTAAATCAGTGAAATATACCTCTGGATACTAATTTTATGATAGAATGGGCTTATTTTGGTGAAGTTAAGCCTGCTCCTACATCAAATAGGAGGGGGCAACCCCAGCCAAGCTTAAGGTCGTATTCAGTCGGTTTAGCTAATTCAGAGCAGTTTGAGTTACACCTGAGTCATTTTATAACTGTTTTTTTTTTCCTCTTACTTTCTATAATCTCTTCATCTGATTGCTGGAGATGGTCTTAGGCTTTGTGTTCCCTGTGGGAGCAATGAAGCACAGTACCAAATGGGACTTTAAGGGGATGGCTGCAGGGAGAAAATGTGTCCCTGCACTTCTCTGTTTGTCAGGCCAGCTGCACATGGCCTTGGAGACAGCAAGTAAAAGAGCAGCTTTGAACTTGGAAGGTCTTTATTCATCAAAAGCTCAAACCTCTATAAACTAGTGATGGTGCCCCTCTGGTCAGTTGTCCTTCTTAGTTATTATTATTCTAACAGAGAAAAACAGACAGCAAAGGCATTTTTGATTTACAGGTCAAGGCCAGCAACAGTTGAGAACCTGCTGTATGAAGAGGGCAGGTGACACATGGAGGCTGGGGAAGGAGGTGACAGTCACCTCCCCCTTCCCCGATACCAAACTCCCCCAGAGAAGGGCAAGCAGGGAAGGAGTTGCCCGATGGATGCCCCAGGGCCATCCTGTGCATCCCTGAGTGGGTCTTTGCTGCTGTCCGGGGTTCTTTGCTGAATTGGAAGGGAAAAAAGCTGGTGCCACTATCTGGTTTCTGGCAATTATGTTTTGGAGTGGCAGCATTTGGAAACTGATGTTTAAATGTTTCAATTCCTTGCAGGAGATGCCCTTGGAAAAAATTCTCTTTTCTTGGTTCATGTGACTTCTGAAGAGACAGGGAAAATAGGACTGGTTTGCATTTTTTTGTAAAAGTCTTTGTAAATAGTATAACAATCGGTAAAAAACCAAATGCAGACGTTCCACAAGGACCAGAAGAGCCATTTCTTTCCAATCCAGAAAAAAAGTTTTAGTTAAATCTGAGTAGATCACACTTATGTATGTATTTTGTTGATGGGAAATAAGTAATAAACCATGAAGTGTCAACTTACTGGGCATGAGAGGTGCTTTGACTCCCTTATGAGGATCAACACATGCAGATCAGGCTATATCTGATTAAACAGAAGAGAGAAATATTGGTTCTTGCAGTAAGAAATAACTAGTTTTCCATGTTTATTTTAGAACAGAAATTCAATTTTTAGAATAGATATCAAATAACTATTGTCTAATATAGACAATATAACATATATTTGATTTAGAGTCATGGTAAGTGAAATGGTGAAAAATGAAATTACGTCACAGCCAGGGCATATTATATTCCATGTTTATTGCAGAGTTACATACACCACATACAACTGGCTAATGAATATGAAAATCAGATAGGAAATAAGAAGAGTGATGGGGAGTGACTTTCTGACATTTGCACCAGCATTGCCCATTGCAGCGGCTGCTGCTTTCGCTGTTTCCCTTTTGACTGTTGTTAGAACAAACCTGGATTGTACCAGCAGGAACACTTGGCTGAAATCCACACAATACGCAAATATGTTTTCCAAATAACTCCAGCAGTTTTGTTTATGCCTGATTAGAGAGACAGCCTAACAGATGTGACAAGCTACTGACTTAAAACCAGGTATTGATAAATTTATTAAGCAGTTGCAGCAGCTACAGCGCAGGCTCACAGGAGGCTGGATGCACAGGCAGCCATGGGTAGATCCCATACTAATGATCTGTTTTTCACAGGCTATCAGTCTTCTTTCTCTGTCACAACTGTTTAGACTGTAAAGCTTTCACAGGCTTCATATGTCTGCATCAAACTAGTAAGATTTTGCAGATGTCACCTCCCTCCCAGAAAAGGGTTTCCATGGATTTTCCTGGTCTTTTCTCAACTTGCCCTTAAGCCCTCTCCCCTCCCTTCCCCTCCCCTCCCCTCCCTCCTCGCCTCGCCTTTCCCTTGCCTTCCTGCCTTCCCTGCCTGTCTGCCTTCCGTCCGGGGCAGGCAATCAGCAAGCAGTGCCCGAGACTGCAGGGTCCCTGTGGCACCGAAGCCGATGGGACGTCGCGAGCATTCCCCAGTGCCATCCCACCGCTGGGGTTTTAAAGTTGTGGGTTTAGGCTACGGTTCCTAGGAGGGCTTTCTTTCCACTCTGCTAAGTACAACCTGTTCACATGTTTAAGAATGAACGGGTTTAGGTCCCTTCCAAACTTCAGTTGGTTAATTGTGGTTTCATGCCTTCATAAGTACAACAAGTCTCCAGGGTCAGTCGTGGTCTCTATCAAATCACCAATTTTCTTTCCTGTGATTGTCAGTGTAACTAAGCTTGTACCTCTTTAAAAACCAGACCATCTTGCCATCCTTTCCTTTTTATCATTCGTTATTTGTGCTTTTCTTTTACACACCCCTCCCTTTTCTCTCTTTTTAAAATTATGATTTCTTTCTCTCTGCCTGTCACAGTTGCTCTGCACCTCTAGTCCATTTTCCCTTGTATTTTATAGCCTGCATGGCATTGACACTAAGGATAGCCTGGCTGCACCTGGACACAGAATTCCTGGGAATAAATAAGTGCTATTTTTTTTTTTATTTACAACATGCCTCCTTACACAATTGAGTACCGACCACCAGAGACAGCAGTGCCAGGCCTGGTTAATTCTGAGGAAATACCCCAAACTTCATCTATTTCCTAAGCATTTGTTCTAGTGGGTAGAGAGCATTAACAAAAAGGCACCACAATCTCACAAGTGTAGTTTGCTGCCTGCATTACTCTACTAAGCAGGCAAAGAGGATATTTATAACAGAGATACAAATGACTTTCCCGGAAAACCAGACCATTTCCACAGTCTGCCACTGGGAGCAGAGGCTTGCTGCCGTGGTGTCTGAGGCCAGGCAGGAGCAGCCCAAGCCTGAAGCTCCCTGCAGGAACACTGTCACCCCACAAGCAGTCAGCGATCAGTGAGCCCGGTCCCGACTGTGAGGGACCTGCCCCGCACACCCAGCACATGCAGAGAGCAGAGCAGCGCCAGGGCTCTCTGTGGAAGGGAGTGCACCCTAGAAAAGAGGGGTTCAGGGCAGCAACCCACCAGGGCATTTCCCTCCCTTCTCCCACTCACATCTTGTGCTCACGGTACCTATGCAATTGCTTTCAGGGAAATTTCTGCCAGGCAAGTATTTGTTTACCTCGTAGTGCAATTTAGTAACTATTGATAAAGGAAAGCCATTATCAGGACACCACAGGCACACAGAAGCAGCTCCATGTCCACATATTAATGTGATAAAGCTTTTTTTCCCCCCTTGGCCTACATACATTTACAAAGAATACTATTAATAATAACTTATCTAAAAAACCCCACAAAATAATAGCTGTTCTTTTATAACATTTTAATGACATCCTGCAGCAAGAGCAAACCAACCCAAGCCCTGCAGACAACTGCTCTCCACCAGTATGAAGCCGACAAGAAGAAAAAGAAAGCTTAATGTGTATTCAGTGAGATAGGAGACTTTTTCTGTCTTTAGATTTTTTTTTTATTCAGCGACTCAGAGTTACAGATTGTTTGGAGACCTAGTCATATTTTTAAAACCTGGAAAAGGCTTGGGTTCAATTCTGCCATCTTGAGATCTCTGAGATAGCTATTGAATTCTGTTGAATTGATCTAGACAGGCTGGATTGGTGGGCTAAGGCCAGTTATATGAGGCTCAATAGCCCAAGTGCTGGGTCCTGCACTTGGGCCACAACAACCCCATGATCATATATCATAGCCCAGCACTACAGGCTGGAGGAAGAGTGACTGGAAAGTGGCCCAGAGTAAAAGGACCTGTGGGTGGTGGTTGACAGCAGCTTTACATGAGCCAACAGTGTGCCCAGGTGGCCAAGAAGGCCAATGGCATCCTGGTTTGTATCAGCAATACACTGCCAGCAGGACCAGGGCAGTGTTCCCTCGTACTTGGCCCTGGTGAGGACACAACTTGTGTACTGTGTCCAGTTCTGGGCCCCTCAGTTCAGGAAGGACATTGAGATGCTGGAGCACCTCAATGGAGAGAAAGGCAGTGAAGCTGGGGAAGGGTTTTGACAGTCATATGAGGAATGGCTGAGGGGGCTGGAATTGTTTAGCCTGGAGAAAAGGAGGCTCAGGGGGGACTGCATCACTTTCTACAACTACCTAAAAGGAAGAGGAATTAACAGAGAACCAAGGGCAAGTGTTGACATACCACAGTCATGCTTCTGTAAGCACAGTCCTGCTTCACAGATTCTGGTCCAGATTTACATCACTATAGCCAGGAAGGTAACAGGTAAAATTCATAGATGCAACGATCCTCTGGAGAAATCAGTGCTGCAGCTTCTTCTAGCTTTTTCTCACGACGAGCCTCCTTCCTAAATTGTACAGCTGAATTTTGCATTTAAAATCTTTTGGAGCAGAATTAGTGGGTTGGCTCTCGACTTGCAGTGCAGTGTTACACAGCAGTAAGTCCTGAGTGTAGTCCAGCATGTTCGGTGACAGGTCTCATTTGTGGCAAGATGGGTTAACTTGGCATATTATTTGCACACGCAGTACACAATGGGACACAGTGGACACATACCACTAACATACACTACACATCTATCACAAAGAAATGATCTGGAATATCTAAACTTTTACAAATACAGAGAACTGGCTGCTAGCATATAAATAAGAGACCTTCTTTGATCACATGGGGCAGGCCAAAAGGATTAAAACCAGAGGCTGCTGTGCAGTGCAGATGCTTTCCTAAGGGAAGAGTTACTGAAATTGCCCAGGAAAGTCCCCTTCATGATTATGAGACCAGGTAGTAAAAACATATACCTCTTCTTCCAAGGCTGTTTGAGTTGGAGGGCGATTTTTTTTTTGGTGTCTGCCTCCATGAGAGACGGTGTTTTGCAAAATCTCGTTTGTAAGAAAACCGATTTAAAATGGCAAAGGCAGTCTGGGAATTTTACCCATTAGTAAATCCAAGAAGTGCTCCTTCGCAGACCTTCATGTTATGATTTTTAGAAAATATTACAAATTGCACAGAAGATATGCAATGAACAACACGTATAAAGTAAAAGCACGGTTTTACTGGCAATTTACTGTTCCTCATCTTTCACGAGCTGAACAAGTTGCACCTACTTCATGGTGCCCGCTTGCTCCGTTAACAAAAATACAGGTATTCCAAAATACCTGTACATTCCAAAATAGAAACAATTATGAAATACCACAAGCCCTAACAAATGTCCATCCTTTTACAACTCTCCTGCAAAAAGGAAGTTTCCTTCCTTAGGCAAGAATGCCGGAAAAAAGTGCAGGCTGCAGTCTCAGAAGCTGGTGGTGTACTCATTCCTTGTGCTGGCGCTGGTCTCTGTGTAGCCACTAGCATCTTTTGTTACTGTGAAAGCCCTTTCTGCAGCTCGGCGTGGCAACAGCAGCTTGTAGGCTGCTGCCCTGTACTTCTTTGACATGAGGTTGTAGAGGACAGGGTTGATGGTTGCACTCAGGTAGAAAAGCTGCAGAGCAAATATGTTAAAGTATTGGGAGACCAGCATCGTCCTCATGTCTCGGGTGTTTATAAATATGATCCTGCCAATGTGGAAAGGCAACCAGCAAATTACAAAGGCCAGAACCACCACAGCTATAAGACAAAATAACATATGCGGCAGTTAAGGAGTGAGTTAACTTTTCAACCGTACAGTAAACTAAATTTTATGCAGCTGATTTTGCAGGTTCTTCTAATTGATGCAAATGATATGTAGAAATAATGGCAGCGAATTGTTGGAAAACCATGAAAATGGGAATAGCATCAAGTCTGACTGTAAGTCTTTGGATTAAAGGGTGACTGGTAAAATCTTAAGCTTAACAGTGAGATGAGTTTGCTGAGCAAAATGTAAACAACCAACAGTGGCATAACATCCATATAACAGCAGGCACAACAGAGATCCCTCTCGGCAATGTCTGTAATGCCACATATGTGATATGAAAACAAAACTCAGAATAAGAAGAGGTGTTTTTGAGGAAGCTCCACAGCAGCTCCATTTGCTGCAGAGTTGTTTAACATGTTTACATCACTGAAAAAGACCAGGGCTGCAAGTCGGTCATCCAAGCTCCTACAGAATTTGCACTGTTGTGGTGGGATGGGATCTAATGTAAAGACCTTACAGTGTAGCTGGGCTATTAATTTTTTTTCCATTGAAGCTCCAACACATATTCCCAGACAATAACTGCTGGAGACATATTTTACTAGATGGATCTCTAGCCTGAGTCACTTCAGCTGTTCCCCTGGGCTTGTGTTGCATTTTAGCACAATGCAAACAAATACAAACACTCTTGCAATAGCAACACAGCAGGAGCAGATGAAGAACAATTAAATAAGTGCATTACTGTATCCATATTTTTAACTATTTTTGTTTATAAATGCATGTAAGTAAAACAATAATTTGTGGAGCATTCTCTGTGTTTCTCAGAGATTAAAAGAAAAAGGCTATAGCCAAAGAAAGTTTACATCTGAAATACACCACAAACACATTGCTCCTGGCTCTTCGAGATAAGGGAGCATTGGTCTGGTTCAGTGGGTTCTGAGGAGATCACGGATATGGGTGTTTCTGTTGGAAAATCTTATGCCTGCTTCAATGTAAATACCTTCCTCGATTAAGTCAGCAAAAATTTTCTCAGGCTTATTAGTTCCTTTCCTTTGTGATACACTACTTCCATCCAGCTGGTTACCTGACCCTTGATTTACTAGCTGATCCTTGGTAAAAGAAGTCTCCTGTGTAGCATGTAAAAACTGCACTAAAGGTATAAAGAAAAAAAATAACAAGGCCATTGTTTTTATGCTGCTTAGCTGGATTTCTTTTTTCATTCCTTTCCCTTCCTTTCCCCCCCCCCTTTAGATTGGTCACTGCTTACAAACTTTAAAGCCCCAGAGCAGACTGTGATCTCTATCCTTCCAGAGCCTGATACTGGGTTAATATACGACTAAAAAAATAAACTAAAAATGAACAGCATCCTACATCTGTAGGAAGTGTTTTGGTATTATATGAGTTGTCTTCAAACAGCTCATAAGGGTTAAGTTTCTTTATTTTTAGCCCCCTTGGGCAACCAATGGATTGATTTACTCCTACGAGAGCTACAAATGACCACTAAGGAAATCAAACATTTTGCAGAAGCAGAAATTTTTGTGCAGAGGTGTTGCTGCCCACTGGAAGGGACTACTGATGTTACAGTTTTACTGAAGTTGCAGACTACCTTGTACTCAGTTCTGGCTGGTCAAGTTTAGAAAAAGAGTATTTCTACAGAAGGCAGTCGTGCTGCTGGATGTGCAATCCTACACGAGTGAAGCCTCAGTTGTGAGGGAGCGAAATCCCTGCCGTGGCAGTTCCCAGGAGCACTGGTGGGCTCGGCACCATGGCTGGGATGTCCCCCTATCCTATTCCCTATCCTGCTCGGGAGCTGCAGGTGCTTCAGCCCTGGTTCTAACCCCAGCCACGGCCCCCTAGCCCCGGTCCTAGCCCCAGCCATAGCCCGGGGGAAATGGCAGAGGGACTCACCCAAGATCTTGACTGTCTGGCGGTGCCCCTTCTCCCGGAGGACCGAGCCGGGGCCCCGCAGGCGGGTGTTGCTCCGCCACAGCTCCCGGCCGATGAAGCCATAGAGGACGCTGAGGCAGATGACGGGCAGGACGAAGTAGCAGGTGGTGACCCAGAACATGGTGGCCAGCAGGCCGGACTCCAAGGCCTGCGGGGTGGGCTTGCACTCGCGGCTGAAGTCGGTGTGGTTGTCGGGCTGCTCCACGCCGACCAGGAAGAAGAAGGGGCTGGCAGAGAGGAAGGCGAAGGCCCAGAGGACGCCGACGATGGCCTTCACCCGGCGCTTGGTGACGACCACCTTGGCCTTGAGGGGGAAGCAGATGGCGAGGTAGCGCTCCACGGTGAGGGCGGTGATGTGGAGGAGAGTGCAGTAGGTGCAGCCCTCACTGAGGTAGTGGGAGAGGCGGCACAGCAGCTGCCCGAAAATCCAGGGCCGGGAGCGCCAGAGGCGGTAGAGGTCGAAGGGCAGCCCCAGGAGGATGAGCAGGTCTGAGACGGCCATGCTGCCCAGGTAGAGGTTGGTGGTGGTCTTCATGTCGCGGTAGCTGCGGATGACCAGCACCGTGAGGACGTTGCCCGCCACGCCGAGCACGAAGAGCCCCAGGCAGATGGCTGTGATGGGAACGAGCACCCACAGGGGCACCGCCAGGCACAGTCGCTCGTCGCAGGGTGGCCACGGCCACGGCCACGGCTCGCCCTCGCTGCCGTTCCCGCCGCCGCCGCCCCGCATCCCGCCGGGGGACGCGCTGTGCCCTGGGCAGCGCCTCTCCTTCCCCTGGCCGCGTCCCCGCCCCCGCTGGGACTCCCGCCGCCCGCAGGTACCGCGCCCCCGCCCCGCCCCGCGGTCCCGGCAGGGAGGGAGGGAGGAAGAAGGGATGGGAGAGGGGCGGCGGCGGCGGAGCGCGCATAGGACTGACCACCAGCAGCGAAAAAGAAGGTACTTTTATTGTCCACAGACTCTTAAAGGTACTTTGCTACATCGTTTTATGTATTTTCTATCAGACTATACAGATTGGTCTTCATGGAGCCTGACGTTGTACAACCGTAAAGTGATATGTTTGGTAGTGTATCTATAGAGTTTTAAAAACTTTAGAGCTTCTCTTTTTCTTTTATTTATTTATTTATTTTTGGAATGTACAGTATATGAGGTAAAATTAAGATTACATTAAAAACTGTCGTCAATGCAGTAATATGCACTGAGGCTCAAATGGCAAATACACTATTAAATGACTATCAAAAATAGGAGCTCATTTGAATTTTACTATGAAAAACGTAGGTCACTGCAGGTTACCTGCAGTAACAAATCTTACCGTTTTTAGACATTCAACCGTAAGAAATCTCTGGGCTGTGACACGCAACCTCATTTGCACTGCCAAACATGGCACTTTTAAGAAGGTTCTAGAAAACATCAGTTATCGTGGTATCCTGTGGGAAGGTATCAGCCTATAAGTACAAACGACAAATTCGAAATAAAATGTAAACATACAGTACATTTTAAAGACAGATCATTCTCGCCACGTGGAGGCCTAGTTCTTTGCCATTTCTTTTTTTTTTTCTTTAAAAATGGAACTCAACAACATTATTCTACAGCACAGATCGTTGGACGTATAAACAATTACAATACATGCCCGTTCTAATATAAGAGAAATTCTTCAGAGATCTTCAAAGCACAAGACAGAGGTTCCTTTTTTATTATTATTAAGACTGACAGAAGTGTTTAATACCATTAAAAATGCTAAACTGAACACAACTAGAAGCCATTAATGATCCACTATCTTGTAACTCAAATAAATTAAAAATAGCTAATTACAAAGTGTATAACAAATAACATAAGTGTGATGAGACAAGGATTTTTTTTTAAAGATAAGTTTCACTACAAGCTTTGTGTCACTGGCAGTCATTGACATCTAGCAAGATGTTCAATGGGATACTTGTTAAAGTTCAGTCTGGTCATTCAAGAACTCACAAATGCAAGCTCACAAAACATTGATGAGTTATGCCATTGCAAAGTGCTCTAATGCAACATTAACTACATGCAATCAACAATTTGGTACAGTATCCAAAGAGACATTACATTAAACATTAGGATCTCAAGAAAAAAGCAGCTTTAAGTTTTCTGGTGCAAATTACTACACTTCGTCTTCTGATTTGGTGCCCCAAAGAAAAGAAAGAAAGAAAGTAAAAAAAAGGAAAGAAAGAAAACAAATAAACAAAGGCAGTGCTTGTTTCTGGTGGATATGGCAAGTGAATGTTGGGGAAACAGCAAAAATTCAATAATGAATTTTATCTCAAAAATCTATTAACTAGCCAAAATCAGAGGGTACAGACATCGGTATAAACTGCATCCAGTCAAAGGTCAGCTTCAGAAATGTGTTTTGCAATTTAAATAATAAGTCTAAGAAGTTCTCTCACACCCTCCCTTCTGTATCCAGAAGTAAAAGAGGCATTTTTGTAAGTAAACATCAAATCCTGGGGGTAAGATAAACCACTTGTGCCATCTCCTTGTAGTCTTTCAAAAACATCTACTTGCAGTGAAGAACTCCACATTTATCAGGTAAGAAGCTTCCTTCATGCATGCTCTTCCATCGAATTTATTATTTGCTGCCTGAGAAAAGCCCCTTCTGTTTTTCAGCATAAATCCTGCTTCCCAAATAATTAAGACAAATGAGGAGGTAGAAATACAGCGCTAAATTGCTTTCACAGCATCAGATTAATATTGTATACAGCACAAGTTTGTTAGTGTAAGTTTTAAATGCGATTTACACATTCTTCCCTGTTATGGTAGCAACTCTTAGAAGTGTGGGCCAGGAAATCATCTTTACACTCGTGTTTAATGGTCAAACCCTTTTCATTAAACACTGTGTGCCTGCCCCATATCGAGTTTGTACTGCAAGAAGGCATATAAAGAAAAGATTATATTTCTGTGGCTTGCATTTTAATAACGTGTCAGCCTATACCTATGACTAAGTGTTTTAAAGTGGCTGAAAAGTTTGCATCAGTCTCAATGCCGGTGCTAAATGCCTGTTTTTGTAAAAGCAAGAGAACAGAATTACTTTTAGATTATGAGAAAGTAAAATGTAATGGGCAGCATTATAAAATAGATCTCTTTTCTTCACTTTATGACGAAGTACTGAATGATAACAGCAATCAGAATGGAAAAGATAGCAAAAAGTGCAAGGATGACAGCAGCACACACTTGGTCACTCTGTGACCATTGTGTCCTTGTGGTTTGCACAGTGTCCTTGTTGGTGCTTGCCAGTGGTTCAGTCCTCTGAGAGATGAATAGCACTGGTGCGCTGTAGGGGCCTACCAGGTCCTGGTGACCTGTGGTCTCTTGGCACTGTCGAATGGCACATGCGCGGAAACGGTATTCACAGTTCAGCTGAAGGCCTGTGTATCGGAATGACCAGTCTGGGCCCTTATAGATCTGGCAGTGAAGGAAAACCAAAAAAGATACATCAAGTAAAAAGTCCTATATACATATTTATCTCAGTATGGTTGATGACAACTCACCAGTGTTTTCACCCGTGCAAGAAGCTCAAACATGCAATTTAAATGCCAGATAAACTCTCCAGTCCTTTTAGTGAAACACAAGAACTACATTTGCTTTTATGGAATGATGAGTACACACTAAATAAACTCTGTCAGAAACCCCAGTGTTAAGGTGTTTTACTGACCCCTTATAATTAGATGTAATATACAATATCGTTATCATGTGATTTTAGGCAGTTAACTCTGTATAAACCTAATTCAATAAGCCTAATACAATCCAACATAGTTTGTTGTAGTTAAGTTATCGTGTATTTAAAATATTATAATTTATCCCAATAAACACTATATCAGGAAAGCTGCAAGGGATCCTCTCAGTGATTCTTAATTTCATCATATTCCCAAGACAGATATGACTTATGAGGGTGTTCTCCAAAGGTGTCTCAGTTGGCTGGTTAACATGAGTTTACAGCTCTTCAGCATGGAGTGCCTAATTCAGTGAAATCTAAATGCTGTTTTCTCAAATTAAATAAATCTGCAGCTACATAAAGGTCCTGTGAAAGCCAATAAAAACTCATGTAGGCACAGTTACAGGTACATCAATAGGTACTGAGCCATTATGTGGGTAGCACAGTACAATTTGATTTCTCTCTTAAAACCCCTCACCCTCCTACCTCCCAATATCTGGATTTCCTTTATTTACCTGGTAACAGGATACAGAAATATCACATCATGCAAGACCTTTCCCTACAGTTACCATACTGTTAGACAGCATTTCACAAATGTAAACCACTGACCATTCAATGAAAGGAGGAAATCCCTTCCAATTCTGCTGTTTGAAGAGCTCTTGCTGTCCTTTACTGGAATCTACAACCTAGAGACTTTTCTTTCTGAGGCAGGTCATCGGAAGTGCAGCTTCCTCAAAAATCTGCTAATTTCGATCATGTGTTTGGTAGTGAGCAAACAGGCCACTGACACACATCCTACTCCAGCTACTGCTATGCCAGCTGGCAGGGGTTACTGCCCTCAGCTGCTTGTCCTCAGTGCCTTGCCAAAAGTTGCTTTTCCCTCAAATGTATTTGCTGGGGTATTTATATGGTTGCTTCCTAATGTCTCTAAGAGCTTAGACTGATGTATATAGCTCATACAGCAGATCACTAACTTATTTTGACTCTAGCATGGAAGAAGCCATGACATGAACAATCTGGACAATGCATCAGGGAGAAGAAGGAGAGGAGACTGAAATTTTGGCAGGGAAATGGTAGGAAACAGCTCAACCTTTGTAGTTACAGCATGCCCTGCTGCTGAAATGGTCCTATGGTGAAAACCTAATCACTGAATTACATTAAAAATTTCCTACAACTGAATGTCTATATTGCCTAAGTAGGAGGCTTTCCTCTGCAGTTCTCTGCAAAAAAGTATGACTTGAACAAAATAAACACTTTTATAATATTGTTTACTGCCTTCAAACAGGTCTTAGTGAAAAGAGAACCCTTTGCTCCTTTTCTCCTCAGTCTCAATTATGTACTATTGGGTGAAAGGTTTCTTTTTGTCAGTTGTTCCCATTAATGGATGACTTCCTCACCACTTGAGATGTCAAGTTGTAAACATCAGTGTAACCCAGAGAGGCTGCAACTTACTGCAGAATTTGTATTACTTAAATCTCCTTTCTATGTGATGATGGCTTTAAGAGATACTACCTTATATTATTTAGTAACAGAAAGTTAGCATGGTGACTAAAAATGTACTGGAACACAATCTTTAGTAAACTAATTTTACTGAACTTGTTATCACAAATAGTAATTGAAGAAAAATACAATAACTTAAACACATCATACCTGTTTGAATTCCGAGTCTTTTCCCACCATGACCTGAAGACAGTAGATAACTGGATCACCCTTCATGGGCTGCAGAACCTCCCATGTGATTTCACAAGTGTGATCGTTTATTCTCTCTATCCTTGGTGCTGAAGGAAGTAAGCACAAAGGTGACAGCTGGCTCTGCTTTCATCATTGTGTAATGTTATATTCTAGTGACCCATAAAATTCTATATTCTACCTGCTATTTTGTCTCAGAGAGACACAAGATTCAGAATCAAATCTATTCTTCCTCCAGAGTTTTCTGGAGCAACAACTAACAATTCACATAGGTCTCTACTGCTAGTTCAGTTATCATTCAAGAGAAAGCAAGGGAAATTTGGTGACCATAAGTGTGCATCATGTAAAAAAAAAAAAAAAAAAGAAGGCTGCAACGCTTAAAATTATTCTAAACATGCAAGGAAGCATTTTCACCCCAACTTGCTGTAACAGCCTGGTCACTCTCTTGTAGTAAGCAGGGATTCTAAGTACAAACCTTCTTATGTCAAAGAATGCATAAACCCTGAGTCTTTAATTTTTGGAGTAAATATTTTAGGCAATTACATGAAAGGAGCATTCACCCACTATCCCTACCTGTGCTTGGAAAAGGGCTTAGCATTCTCAATACCCCAAATACAACATAATACCAAAATCAACTTGCTATCCTCCCAGCCCCCCAAATGAAAAAAAGAAGAACCTTTACCTTTCAAGGCAGCTGGAACGGATTTGGGAGTAGTGAAAACATATTCTTGAGAAAGGGGACCTTCACCAGCTTCATTACATGCCTGAATACAAAATTTGTATGATGTAGACTCACTGAGCCTTTGAACTTTATATGTATGACATGGTCCTCTGTATAAGGATATAAACCTGAAAATGGAATGAGTAGCTTATTTTGAACACAGAAAAGGACTTCTCAAATAGCTACTGTATTGTATTGAAATCTGTTCCCATAATTTCCCAGAATCTAATGAAAAGCCCAGAAATGTTTATTTCAGAGTTAAATAGGGTTCTGGCTACTATAAAACAATAAGCTCATTTTCCAGGGCCAAGCTTTTATTTCTCCTGTCTTTGAAATAAAAATCTCGTGCATGAAGAATACTACAGATTCTCTCTGACCAAAAATGGTCCATTTTAAGAAACTGTTCTGCACTTGAAACAATGGCAAAGGACAGCAGTTGTGTCTCTCCAATGAGCTGCATATATTGGTTTTTTCTTGGTCATCTACTCCTCCAACATCTTTAGCTTTTCAAAATTAGGTCACTAGATTTTAGCTTTTTGCTCCTTTGTAACTCTCCCACCTAAAAACTCCAACACCTGAAAAAAGTGCCATGGATACAACTGCTCTTGTACATCACTGCTGGAGATGGGCCCACCCAGACCTGCACAGGAGGCCAGAGTCACACTTGTACCGCACACCAAGTCCCTTTCTGAGAGTTCTGTACACTGGCCATTCTCCTGTTGTAATTCTTGCACAAACTGATCTTGGCAGCTCTTGTTTGATTTTCAGTGTTGGTATCCCCAGGACACAGCACAAATTTATCTCTTCCTGCAGGGGTTGTCATCTCCTTAGACTTTTTCTTTTCTTTTAAATTTAAAACAGATGGTGCCTGCACATGACCTCGTCTTTAGTAATGGCAATGAATTTCTTTCCAGGTAAGAGTCTATTTTTTTCTTACAGCACAGCAATTTCACCTAGTAGATCTATTTTGTTTCACTGTCAAGCTAAAGCTACTCAGAGACTCAAACGTGGTACACAGTGTAGCAGAACTGCTCACTTTACCATTTAAGCAAGGGTACTTGCTGTACCATCTCAGCTTAGACTCTGATTTAACATGAGACAAGGGATCCCTTAAATAATAATCTGTACTATTTTCCACTAAAATAATTGCATATAAGGCAACAGAGAGTAAAGAATTCACCCCTTCCAATATTAATTATATAAAATCCACAACACTGATTGGACTTGCTACTTTGACAAAGTATTTAACCAAAAGTGAGAGAGAAAAGTGTGCTGGTATGAAACATTGCATTGAACTCTTCATGGGTAACTGTAAATAAAAAACAATGAAGTTTTTAATATTGTACTTCCCAGTACAGAACACCAGAGCCCTTCTTGCCTTGCCAGATGAGACGACCTCCTATGTCTGTTGTAAATTCAGCAAAGCACATGGAATTCTGCCCTTTGCTGCCATCTCCCAAGCATCAGACCACAGCGATACAGGGCAGATTAAAGCGATGCCAAAACCAACCTTCCGTTCTTATCCTCCATTTGAAGGTGGTACTGAATGGAGTCAGTTAATACTTTTGCAGTTCCCTCTCCCCACTTCAGCTTGAGAGTCTGAGAACTGTATGCAGCACATTCCAGGCGAGGTGGATCCGGTGGGAGAGGCTTTGTTTTCAGCTTTATGGTGTGGCTGAAAGGACCTGCTCCAAGACTGTTTAGGGCTTGAATTCGTACTCTAATATTTGGAAAAAGAGAGAATAAATTAATTAGAAATTAGATTCTAAAAAAAACCCTGGTCATTTCCATCATTCACAATAAAGAGAGAATATGCTTTGATAGACTGTCATGAATATGCAGAGCATCACTTTCCTTACCACATTTTAAGGAGTTGGATTGATTAAAAATATTCAGATAAATTCATGTTACTGAAAAGATGCAAAAGCTCTATCAGCTACTTCAAGAGTGGTCCATCTTCCTGACCCTGCAGTCCTTCTACCAAAGTTTCTGATATCACATTGGAGAGATGAGGAAAGGTAAAAAACCCATCCCCAAAGAGGGGAAATCATATCTTTGAGTGTTACATCAGGTGCGTTCAAGGATGACTAACAGAAATTTTTATGGACTTTCTGGAACAGATCCTATTCATGTGAAAATAAAGTGATAATGCCCAGCCAGCTGTCTTGCTGTTTCCACCATTAACACATCTCTGGGCACCTGCAAACACAAATTTTGGATATACCTGGAAAGTGAGAGGGAAAAACCAAAAGAAGTCAAAGGACACATAGCTGGGGGGTTTGTAAGATTTGATATTCAGGGATAATTTTTTTTTTGGTTGGTTTGGTTTTTTGGGGTTTTTTTTGGTGGGTTTTTGTGTTTTGTTTTTTTTTTTTTTTTTTTTTTTTTTTTTTTTTTTTTTGTTTTGTTTTGTTTTGTTTTGTTTTTTTTAATACACCATGGAAAACAATGCTGGCATTTGGTTTACAAGTAAAAATTAAAAAGACTTATACAACAGAAAACATATTTCACAGGTACCCACAGAGAACAAAGTGTGTCTAATTTCATTTTGCAGACTAACATTTGCTTGTCCAAAATAGTGTCTAGGTAACTGGAAAAAAGTAATCACAATAATTAAATTCCGAAACAATTAACCACACAGCTGCAAAATGTAGGAATGCAAATGTGTGTACAGGCTCAAGAATAAATATTTCTCCTTTGCTACAGTAATATTTAACATTATGCTAATGTATTACAGCCCAGAACTAAGGTTAATATATGTAATTTTTCATTTGCACAGAGTTGACAGTGTATTCTAAAAAAAAAAAACCAAACACTTCTGTGGGTAGAAGTACAGAAGTACTACAATAGAAGCTTCTCTTTTTTCAGTCTATTGACACATAAAGCAACAGTTCTTCAGATTGCCAGCATTATTGTTAAATAATTATAAGACACATAGAAACATTGTGGTCTTACGTAAAGCATTAAAAAAGTAATTAAGGATTCAGAAAACTGCACAGCCAGATGATATCCTAACTACACTGAAATCAGAGTGGGCTTAAATTCTGAACTCTGTGGGACCGATCAGACTGGACAAGGTCTTTCCTTGGATTGATTTTATCTTGTCAAACACTCTAGAGGTCATCTATGAAGCAACTGGTCCAAAAAAGTTATCAATCTGAATACCTTATGTGTATTCAGTTAACCTCACACATTAGCCAGACAGATACAACACTACTACAATAAAGAAACTAAAATAAATCATTCTTGAAAGAAAATAAAAGTAGCACAGTTTATGATGATCATCATTACAAAGCTTCGTTTTGCTCCATGGCTATGCAGTACTAATGGTTGTCTCAAAGTAATAATGCAGGCAATAAAAAAGTAAAAGGAAAACAAACAAACAATGCATCTGCTCTTATGGAAGAAACAGTAGGCTGTCACATAGCTGTGCATGGCATACCTGTAGGTAGTATCTGGCTGTAAGCCATCTATAAAATAGGTCAGATCCTTCCCAACAGTAATTGGCTGCTTATCTCCAAAGTCTATGCTGTAGCCAAGGATTTCAGATCCATGGTCACAAGGTTCTTCCCAGCTTATAGCAAGGCATGTGGAAGGAGAATAGTGTGGACTTTCAACTTCATCTTCACTTAGTCCACGAAGACAGGTCACAACTGCAGGTACAGAGGCTGGAGTCATACATGCCACTACTTCACTGAAAGGGCCTGCACCTGCAACATTCACTGCCTGTAAATCCAAAGTAGAACATGTTTTTATGGCAAGGTCAATTCCTGTTTCCTGATTTCACTAACAATAATTTTACATCTTTACCTGAACCCTACAATAGTATATAGTGGCAGGCAAAAGGCCTTTCACTTCACAGTTGAGCCCAGGCCCACAGTAGGAGATCTGCATGCATCCTTCCACGCCACCCCACTCCAGTCGATACTCCGTGACATCAGCTCCATTACTTACTGGAACCTTTAAAATGGATATAAATAGTTAGAAGTTTAAATTAAAATAAAAAATTTAAATTTAAAAAAAAACCCCAAACCCCAAAAAGTCAACCAAACCACATCTATTTTTTTTCAGAGGAATGTTACACTCCCATTTCTTTGCTGATTTTTAAATCAGTCCAATACAAATAAATCAGAATACAATACTGGCCTTGGATCACCTATACTTCAAAACTGCTATTTATTGTTGCAGAGACTACTCTTTACAAAGTAATTGTGATTTCAGTTGCTTAAATAGAGATACCATTTAGCATATGGCATTTGGCTTTGGAGCCTCAACAGTCAATGGTAAGAGATGGTCCTCCTGAGAGGGTATGAGAGTTTGCCCTGGCTGGGTCTCTAGTGCAGGGATCACAATATGCAAAAGTACACTGGTGACAGTGTCTTTATCTTACAGATTAAAGGAGTCCTCCTTTGGAGCACATCATGGCTCTTGTGCATGGAAACTAGGTTGTGAGCACAGTGGGAAGCAGAAAACTGTGCACTCTGTCTTCTCCTAAGACAGAATTGTGAAGCAAATGGGAGAGACATGTAAGTAACAAGACAGAGCTGGACTGAAATGCCTGCTCAAGTAGCCTGTTTTTCCTCACTACCTGCCCTAGGAATCCAAATTTAGCCTCTCAATTTTGAGAGCTGTATGATTTTAATACCCCTTAGAAATAACAATTTGAAGTACAGCTAAAATCACGTGTTCCAGTGCCAGACTAAGATATGAGACTACAGAAAGGTATCAGCAGTCAATGAAGTAATAAAGTCAACCAAAAAGTAAACCAATTTCGTAGATTGTGAAGAAAACAGACGAAAAATGCTGACATGCTTTTGTAGTAAATATTCCAAGACAGCAATCACACCAGGGTGCAGATAATTGCTCCAAAGCATGTTTTTCCTTTACCCTTCTTTTGAAAGAGAAGTATTAGCTACTTTCAGCATTAGGCCATGTGAAGTTAAGTGACTGAAAACAAACAGCATTTCAAAGAATAACACTTGATGTTCTTGATTTGTGACTAAAAAGGACCCCCTTCCCTTCTCTCCTTTACAATGAGATGTGTTTGGTGAGAGGACTAATGCAGCTGTGGATGGCTCTACCACAGTCAGGGAAGATGCTCAATGTTACTGCTGTTGCTGCTGTAGATGTAATGGAGTTCACCTTAACAAAAGTAAGGGAATCCAAGCCAACAAGTGCAGGGATGACAAAAAATTGGGGGAGGCATTTGATAGGCTGAGGGGTATGGCTACCAGAGTAATTTCCACAATTGGAATCTGATACAAACTTCAAGAAGTTCCACGAATACAGTGGCAAATGCAAAGTCCTGGAGCTGGGATAAAAGAGTACAGACCGAGGAGCAACCTTACCAAAAAAGAAGGTGTGTATTTGATGAAGATGAACTACATACTGGCTGTATTAGCACATGAGAAGCAAGAAGACTAAAAGGAGTAATGATGCTCCCCTACTCAACACTTGTGCGGCTGCATCTCCAGTACCATGTCCTGTCTTGAGTTCCCCAAAAGGAGATGGACATTGATGTAAGGGACTAAGTCCAGTGAAGGGCCACGAAGGGGGAGTGCAACACACAACAAAAAAGTTGTGTGTTGCTTATTTGATAGCAAGATGATAAGGCTGAGGGGACATCCTACTGCTGCCTTTAAATTACTTATCGGGAGGGTACAGAGATGATGACAAATTTTTCTTGAAGGTGGCACAGTGACAAGAAAAGTGTTGTGACTTGCATTAAAGGGTATTTTGACTAGACATAAACAAAATCCTACAGCACAAGAGTTTACCCAGACAGCTCTACCAGGCTGCAACATCTTCATCCTTGGAGATAAATAAAACTTCACTGGGCAAGGCCCTGAGAAACTTGACCTAAATCTGAAGTTACCTCCAATTTGAACAGAAGGTTGAACAAAACAACATCTGGAGGTCTACTTGTACTTTAATTACTGTGTGATTCTATAACGTAGACATTTATCATCACTCAAATTAATCCTACCTGAATGTTGCAAGAGGTGTTTTTCAAAAGGCTTTGCCTTGTAGATATTTAAGGAGTGCTCCTCTGACATACGCAGTAGGAAGCATGAACACTACTTTCCAGGTAAAATAGTTTAATCTTTTTTTTTCTGTACAATTCTGTAACTCAGATATTTCACTCCATCTCAAGCTGCTGAAAAGTTGTGTTTAAACAATATTCCCAGATAGAATCTTTCTTTTTACAAGCTTAATTTTTATCTATTGCATTTTTTTAATCAGACATCTAAATACTAAGGGTTTATAGGAAGTCTGTGATGCTTTTGCTACATTATTACTGATGTAATTATATAAAATTAAATCAGGTTATAAAACCAACAAATGCACAATCATCTATTGTATTACGTGGATAGATTCTCTCTGAGGAAATATAACGACATTAAAGAAAAATTTTAAGAAGAGACTGCATCACTCAGAAGTGCAGAGCAGCAGTTGTGGCAAAACTCTTAAACAAAAGAACACGATAAGATCTCAAGTACCTGCAGGCTACCAACTTACAGCTGCCGTGTAATGGTATGATGAATGACTAAGGTTTTACCTATCAAGTGTTGGATAATAAGGTAATCCCGTGCTTACAAATAGGATTACAATACAGTATTAAGCTTTTAAAGCTGAGCTTAAAAGTGTAGAAGACAATCATGTTAGAATAGATGTAACATGGCATTCTTACCTCCCACGACACCTGAGCACATGCAGCAGACCTGCATGCCACTTGAGGGGGCTTGCACTGATCTGGTGGTCCAGGTGCTGTAGTTATTTCACATTTTTCTGAGTAAGGTCCAAACTATTAAGAAGACAGTTGATACAACTACATTGTAAAAACAAAATTACTACTTTTTAAATAACAGTTTACCATAGTAGGGATGTATAACAACAGCCTGAAACTTTGTATTACGTGTTTATAAAATATATTTCTGTGGACTGTGGATTCAGGATTTATTTCAGTATGTGACTATTCTCCAGAAAAGCTGCAAGATTCTTCTTTACTACAGCAAATGCAATGTGAATAAATTTGGCACTTCAAACTCTTGGGCAAAACAGGGAAGCGCTATCCAAAGCCTTATTTTGAAGTTACACGATGGCTGCACTGGAATATTAAACAACTTGTAACTGCCTTTTTATATCTATCTAAAAGAAATAAAAGATTCAAAAACTGCTGGGCTATAGACCATTCTTGTGGGGGGAAGGATAAAAGTCAGGACAGTGCTTTAAAGCTTTAAGTTCCAGACCTCTCCACAAACAGTATCAACTCATCCTGATAGTTTTTTACGAAGAGAACATTATTGATCAATGTAAGCAGCCCTGCCTCTCTGCCTTTAAATTGGGACTTTGGGTACATAATTAAATAAAGCTTGTTCTGTAGCAACTATTGATTTAAACACATTTCGTATTCCAAAGAGGGAGAACAGTCTTGTATCTGACAGAACATGTACTCAGAAGCTAAACTAAATATAAAAATTGAGAGAGTCAGGAAACACTATTGTGTTCTAGAACACCAACAGCTGTAATAATGAAGGTCAATCAATTTACAAAGCTGTATATAGAAAATAATTTGTTACCTGATTTCACATGAGAACACTATAAAGTTATAACAGTGCTTTAATAAAGTACTTAGCATTTCCTAATAATTTCCCAGTGCTGTTATTCAGATAAGAGACATAATTATCTATTTTCTCTTCCCTTCATCTAAAAATCCCCTTCATTATAAACTGATGTGTAACTGTCTGTTCCCACACAACAATAAGCTATGTGACTCAAATAACTCTACATTAGGAAATCTGATTTTAAAATTACTGTTAAATGCTTCTTTTGAAAGGAAAGATCCTTAATAGTGATTGCAGTCCCTGGAACTAATTTCATTTCAGACTGCCTCCTTACCCCAGCCTTGTTAGCTGCTCGCAGTCTGAAGTTGTACATCCTCCCTGGAAGAAGGCTGCCGACTGTGCATTCAACATCAGAGCCTTGGTAAACCTCTCTGTGTTCATCAGTTTCTGTCTGAAACATTTCCAGACTATAACAGGTAATAGGTGAACCACCATCTACCTGGGGTGGTCCTAAAAATAAGGAAAAAAGAAAAACTTATTTAATTTTAACACTTAACACATTTGGATCCCTTACAATCACTAACACTTGTAATAGAATTACCCCAACGCAGCTGAATTTCTCTTGCTCTTGGTCTACCCTGTAGCCTTGGAGGCTGGCATGGACCAGGAACCACTGCTGGTGTCTGGACCAGTAAAGAATCAGATGCCTACAAAGGAAAGACAGATTAACAAAGCCATCTAGGCCAAAACAAGCACTATCAATTATGCCACAAGTAAAGGCAAATACTGACCCAGAAACAGGATCTTCCCTTTTCTGAAGCACATCTTCAAATACATGAAGATGCTTAAATGATCTGGTGTATTTTTCATAATAGCTAAATAAAACATGCTACACTAATTATGCAATATGCAAAATTAGCTTCTGCTTTTGTGTTTTGGCACACATGCAAGGGGTAGAATTGAAAACAGTGATTAATTATCAGTACAAACCTAGTATAGATGCTTGACTTGTTCAATGTAAACTCGTTCTCTTTTCCATAAACTCCAGTTTAATGAGCTCTAAACCCTTACTCTAAGGGTTGCATACTTTCTGTACAAGAACCTCTCAGAAATCAAAAGTGGGCAGAAAATTCAATCAGAAGAGATTTTAAAAAAATTGAGATGTCATTTTTCTCATTGCTTAGTAATACTTAATGTGCAACAAGCTTTCCCCTCTGATTTGAAATTTGGGCAAAAATGCATAGCATAACAACATACAGCAGATGGAACTGGCTATTCTGGATGCAGACAGAAACGAGCAGAGATGATGAGGGGTTACTGGTTGCAGTGTGATACAGAACAAAGTTGGTAAGTCTTTAAGTTTACAAAAGAAATGCATCTCAGAGCCCCTTTTCACAACTGCTTTCTGCCTATGTTCAAGAACGAGTGGATTTGAAGTTCTGCTGGTTTTCAATTCCTTTGAAATGTATTGTTGCACTGAACAACTGATGCTACTTAAAAACCAGAATGTTTCTCAGGAGGCATATGTCCATGACAAGCGATAGAGGAGTTAAATTACATCTTTCTTTACTGTTCTTCTGTTGATTTCTGACACCTTCAGAAAGTATCAGGACTTTCTGAAAGTTATTTTCTCTTTGGTTCTTAATGTTTATTCAAGTAATAGAGTTGGGCTGTGGGGAAGTAAGCTGGCAGAGTAAAAGTTGCCAAAGACACACGCTCTTGTGGTTTGGTGACGGCCTTCCTCTGCCCCCTGAGCTACGGCAAGCCAGCACTGAAGGAGACCAGATTTATTCTTATGACAAGGTGGCTGTGGTCAAGGTTATCTTTGCAGGAGACTTCTAGGTGGAGGAAGAAAACATACATTTCATATAGTAAGGGGGGAGGGCTGGATAGAAATGGCCAACACTAAGAATACAAGGCTTTAAGATTTTCAGGAGACCGGCTGGACAGTGAAGCCCTGCTGGAAGTCTGTAGAGAGCCAGGGCTGGCTTCTTACACTTGGTGCTGAGAAGGGAGAGGAATACAGCACAACATTTTGGCACTGGCAGCTGAATTTCACCACAGAAGTGACAGTGCAAGTGTGTGTGTATGTAATGTGCGTAGTATGGCACAGCAAATTGTTTGGGAATATTGAAAACTAGGGCAATGTAAATATTTTAATTGTGCTTGAGATAGCATGGGAAGAGACTACAGGGCACAACCCTGTAAAGCCTAAGTGGAGACTTCCTCCCTTGCTTGCTGGGCTGACTTGGCTACTCAGACTAGGTACTCCACTGACCACAGGGAAAACATTAAATTCACAGAATCACAAAATCTCCTGAGTTGGACGGGATACACAAGGATCATGGAAGGCCATCTCTTGGCCCTGCACAGGACAACCCCAAGATCCACACCATGTGAGAGAGCATTGTCCAAATGCTTCCTGAACTCTGTCATAATTGGTGCTGTGACCACTTCCCTGGGCAGCCTGTTCCAGTGCCCTGCTTACACTGCTACATTGGGTTAGGCCTTAATAAATGACATTCTATTAATGTATCACAGAGGAAAAGACATAGTATGTTTTTGTAAATAAGAGAAATCATGTTAAACCAAATACAGTATCAGAAAAGAATATTCATTTATTTCTTTAAGAAATGAACAGAAATTTGAAATACTGGGCATCGATACTGGAACTTCTTTGAGGTTCTAATTATGGCTATTTTGTTAGACACTTCTGCACAATATTTGCTTAAATCCATCTAATGGACCAGATTTTCTTAAAGAGAAAGAAAATTTATTTAATAAAAACATTAGCTCCTATTACCGTGCTTTGTCCTCCTTCTCCGACGCAATATACACGTAACCGATAGGAAGAGCCAGGATTCAGCCGGTCACACACATGTTCCCTGGCAGCTCCGCTGTATATTGTGTCCCATTTGCTTCCTGAAAGTTAGAAATAAGTGTGCAATGAACCAAGGTGTAATTTGCCCCACTTCAGTACCAGCCACAGCAGGTATCCGAGCTTCACTAAATAAATGTGTGCCTGATGTTTATAGGAAAAGAAATTAAGACTTGCTTTGAGTTTCCTGGAAGATACAATAATTTCATAAAGCGTTTCCTAGGTAAATCTGTTGAAGTGAAATAGCTTCCTTTGGTATTCACCTTAACTAGAAGATAATTTATTTTTAATGAAATAATTATTACTGGGCCAGCAAACACATTCAACATCATAACTGAATAAATGGGAAAGATACAAAAGCAGTATTTTCCATGGAAAAGAAACTTCTAATTATAACATCATTTTGCAGGCTGTAACTACAGTTTACAACTGATAAAGTTTGTTCCTGTATTTCTTAACGACCCAGCAGCATCTGAAATACTGATTTCATTTGCTATTCTTAAATCAGAAACTCTTTTGCAGTCTCTCTCTCTTTTAAGAGATTAAGGAGGGAACCTGGGACTTTTAATTAAGTCTCCGACAACTCAATATATCACAGAATTTAGAAGACTGAGAACAAAAGGTAATACACTACATTTAGCTCACTAAATCTGCACAAAAGGCTTGGATGCATCATTCCAAAAGTGACTTAGTGTGGACACGTGACGGAGTAAGGAAAGGATAGAATAAGTATCAAAAGAACCACAGGTGAGAGCCCTGAGAGGGCTCCCATCACATCTGAGGACAGTGCTTTGTCTCAATCTGACACAACACTGGAGAAGTATAAACTTTCATTCTCAATGTAACTCTGTTCTTGAACTTAAAAAGGTTACATACGAGGTCTAGATTTTTAAATATGCAAGATGGCTTTATGTCCAGTTTAGAAATACTGTTAATTTCCTTTCTGTATGGAAGGACAGAACGGCAAATAGCAAAAATAGTTATCCCAGCTGCCTCATTGTTCTCCTTTAATAGTGACAAATAGAGCACTAGTTTTTCTTTCATCTGTCATACAGACAAAGCTACACGTCCGTCTTCTTGCCCTAAAATGTCTAAAATTTCCCATTTAATTTCCAAAAGAGAATACACTTAATTAATAAGTTAATCAAGAAGCATCTTTTTTGATACAGAATTTTGTGGTATCTTCTTTCTAAACCAGAGAAAAGGAACTTGTACACAAGCATCAATATGCCTCTATTTTTTTTGATGACAGTCCCTGGCAATACCTTTTCCTGTCATAATACACATTTTGTTCTTCTCACAGGCGCATACAGACAGGAAAAAACCCCCACAGCTGAATGCCAACATATGCTCCTAATACTTACCATTTAAGCCTTCAGACATTTCCACAACGTATGTATTTATTGCTGCTCCTCCATTGTCTTTTGGTGGATCTATAAAAACCAGCAATATTCCAACTAAGCAAGATAAATTAAATGCTTTTGTAGCTTTTGGGAAGGATTTACAAAAGGCAAAAATCAACAGCCAACTGGAAACAGGTGCTTATTTACACAGACAGCATCCTAGGCTCGGGGCAGTGGCAAATCACTCCAAGTCTCTGCTATGCAAAGCTGCCAGCTCACAACCCTACTGTTTACTCTGCAGATGAAGAGTGACACGTGAATGGCACCTGGGAGATGCCACAGCAAACATTTCAGTCTCAAGTGCTGCAGAAGGCAGCCTGATTATGGATTCAGGGACTCAGACCCTAATGGTCCTGTAATTTGGACTGCAGACAGGAAAAGATTATCATACTGATTTGTACATAAGAATATTTCAAAATTATTTAGACAGAATTTCAAAACCCTAAATATTTTGGGATCAGCAGTCAGGAGTTCTACACTGAAAATTTCTCTCTTAAACTTCTAATACATCATTAGAAATTGAGTGCACAGTATTCATGTACTGGTACATGAATACTGGTACAGTATTAATACAAGATATGAACCTACAGACCTTTCTTTGACATATAATCCTGTTTTTCAAAGATGACTTAAAATAAGCAAAATTAAAATAATGTGGAAAAACAACATTTTGAACAAATATAAAGACAGCATGATACTTCAACACAGAAGAGTACTCCTGACAAAACATCACATTATGTACATGCTGGATGAAATGATGTTGGCTCTTAGGCAAGGGTTACATTTCATATCACACCTGCTAAATAAAATGAGACTTATTATATAGCACATAGCACTTGTTTGGTTGGAAGGTATCAAATTACTCCAAATGAAAGATAAAGTTATCGGATTAATTATCACATAAAAAGAGCATTATTGTTCAACATAATGACTATTAAAGGTTTTATATATAAATAGACATTTTAGGTAGCTTTTGATTTACAAATCAGGTATTTGTAATAACTTCATACATTATATCATCAATAAAAGTATCAGATTCTGATGTAGAAAAGCAGTCTGGAAAGATGCAAGACTGGACCTCCTGAGTACTACTTATACTCTACAAGTAACCTTCTTATAATTATATTAAAGAATTAAACACACTATTAAATGAAAATAGGTAAGAAGTGACAATAAATAAACTTTTAAACTGATTTTCTGCTAAAGTACTGCATCACACAGTACTGTTTAACCTTCTCCTATTTTACAGTGTAAGGTTAAAAACCCCTGAGCCTAAGGAAAAGTTTCTCAAGATCCTTAGCAAACAAATCACTTATCCATCAAAACCAAACACTTTGAAAACATGTGTTGAACTTTGATCTTCTCTTTCAATAAAAACCCAGAATGTCATCCACTTTTTGTGCTGGAGAAACAGAACTTCTTAATGCACCAATTAACACTTTTTTTTTTTGTAATTATTGCAGTCCCCTGCAATAACAGTCCCTATTACAATTAGTATATCATTTTTCCCACATAATTTCTTAAAATGTCTTACAATTTTGAATCAGTATTTTTCTTAATTCCATGAAAATGGATTGTAATGGCTCAGTTGACTGAAGTGTTACTGAAGTAAAACCACACCCTCTATATACAAATATATATAAAATATTTTAGATATATAAAATACAGAAGACATACTGTAAACAGAGCTGGACAACATTCTTACCCCAGATTATTTTAAAACTCTGTGCATGAATTTTTCCTTTCACCATGGGTTTTGAAGGTACTCCAGGTTTGTCTGGACAAGTAACGTATTCCACTGTTTCACTTGGACTGCTTTTCCCTTCTGAGTTGTATGCAATTACCTGCAAATATATATAAAATAATATAAACACAGTGGTATCCTGTTTATTGTAAGGACAATTTAATTTAGATGTGTATTTAGACAGATAGATACATAATAAATTATCACAAGAAGTTATTTAGTCCCATAGTTAGACAATTACTACACTGAAAATAAAAATGCATGCAAATTCCTGGGAAAAAACCCCAAACCTTAAAAAAATCCCTCTCACACTAGTATAGTACCTTCTTTTACAGAAACACATTCAGAGATAAAAAAGGGTTTATATGGGTAAGTTGTACTATCAACAGCAAGTGGGATATAAACTCTTCAGTCCCAAGGAAAATGATGGCAAAGGTTGTCGTGAAAGTTATTACAGGCATGTGAAGGACAAGAAAGTAATTAGATTTATCAAGGGTAAATCACATTCAACCAACCTGAGTGCCTTGCACAATGAAACAATTTGCTCAGCAGATGGGGGAGAGCTGTGGACATCATCTACCCTAATTTTAGTTTGATATGATCTCCCAAAGCATCCATGTAGACAAGCTGGTAAAACACAGACAGAACAGATGGACCACATGATGGGTGTAGAAAACCTGACAGAATGCCTGGCTCAAAAGGTGCTGGTTAATGGTTTGAAGGCAAATTAGCAGCTGCTTAAGAGGGGATTTCCTCAGCAGCTGATCCAATGTCAGATCCTATTCAATATCTTTAGAAGTGCTCTGGATGACAGAAGTGAGTGATGCTCCTAGGTTTGCATATGGCACCAAACTAGAAGACAGAGGTAGGAGGGAAGAGCCACCATGCAGACTTTGACAGGCTGAAAGACTGCATCAACAAGAACTGTATGAGCTTTGGACAAAAATAATTTTGCACCTGGGATGGAATAACCCAGCACCAGTACAGTCTGTGGTCTGACTGGCTAGCCAGCTTTTGTTTTTTTCAGCTCTGCTGAGAAGGACCTTGGGTGGGAGCAAGCCAAATGAATCAGCAAGGCATCTTTGCAGTAGCAAACCCAAATTGTTTCAGGGGCTGCATCAGCAAGAATTTAGGCAGAAGAGCAAGGGATGTGATTACGCCTCTTTACTCAGCACTTCTCAAGCCATCCTTGGAATACTGTGTCTGGTTTTGGTCCTTTCAGTTCAAGAGACACTGGGAAACTGGAGAGTTTAGAAGAGAGCCAGCATGATGAGTAGAGGATTGAAGAATTTGACACAGGAGAAAAAGTAGTTTTATTCTGCCTAAGAAAAAAGAAATTTAATTGAGAAGGATCTAATCACAGCCTTTCAATAGCGAAAGAATAGTTACAGAAGAGATGAAGATACTGCCTTCAAAAGATCTGTGATGACAGGACAAGAGTTAGTAGACACAAAATGGGTTAGGGAAAATTCTAGCTGGATTTAAGAAAAGAAAGTAATCACCATTAGAACTGACTGCCCAGGGAAATGGGCGAATCTCCATTGCCAGAAATACTGAAATCTCAGCTCAACAGGGCTGAGACAGGCCTGAATTGCCTAACCTAAGGCCCTGCTTTCTCCAAAAATTTAACCCAGATGATTGCCAAAACTCCTTTCCAACCCAGACTTTTCTATGATTCCAGGAAATGAAATTCCTGCTATTCTTAACTTTTTAGTTTAGTTTAGCAACAAGCTAAACAACCTAAAAAAAAAAAAAAGTCTTTTTGGCTTTTATACTTGTTTTAAAAATGAGCAGAATCAAAATAAGAGCAGTGATGTTAGTACAGACTGAGAAAAGGAAATGTGAGCTAGCATGTCTCTCAGACAGTAAGTCTCCTGATACACTTTACAAGATTAATAATCATCTCCTTGTCTTTTTGTCCTTACAAATGAAGTTAAACAGGCAGTTAGCATTTACCTATTATAATAAGGTTTCAAATGGTTATAAAGCTTCTTTCAAAAGCCTTAAGGAATATTACTACTAATTAAGTCTTTCCCTGTATAATAAAAATTAAAGACCTGATTAACACAACATTTGTTTCTCCTTTATGCCCTGTGAATGAGCGAACAGAGACTTCTGTTTACTGTTTTGCTAATAACAATAGGGAATAAACATTGATTTTTTTATTTTAATGAGAAACTTAGAACATATAAGTAACTATAAATTTACTAGTAATTAGTATGCTTAACATGAAAGATTACTTTCAAAGGAAGACTGTGACCAAGTCCTGCAAAAGCTAGTTTCAAGGTAATTAGCTATTCATGTGTGGCCATAAGTGCTAGGAACATATTGTGTATTTTAAATTCTTTAAATATTAAGTTATGTAAAAACCCCAACAATATCATGTTCAGAAGTGCAAAATATCATCTGAAAAGGAGTACTTGTGTGCTTTAGTGTTAACTCAAAGCAAACCAACCAGCCCTTAAACTGTTACCCTTCATATTGCAAAGAGAAACTATTCTTCAACGGTTCCCAATTCTTCCTTAAGAAATAGTATTTTAGGTGTTATGTATGACAACAGCTACCAACATTTTTCCCTTGTAGGCAGAGCTGAGGTTATTCTGACTGTGCCTCAAGTTGCCTCAGGGGCAGTTTAAACTGAAGGTCCGGAAAAATTCCTTCACGGGAAGGGTGGTCAAGCATTGGCACAGGCTGCCCAGGGAAGTGACTGAGTCACCATCCCTGGAGGTATTTCAAAGATGAGTACATTTGGTGCTTAGGCACATGGTTTAGTGTTGGGTTAACAGCTGGACTTGATGATCTTAAAAGGTCTTTTCCAACCTAAATGATTCTGTGATTCATACTGTGGGACATGTCTTTAGCCTTGTTCCAAGAGCAACTGTTCAAGAGTGACAAAGAACATAGACTAGCCCAGGTTGGAAGGAAGCTGAAAGATTATCTGGTCCAACCCTTCAGGGAAAAGTGAGTCTAGACGAGATTATCTAGCACCCTGTCCAGTCATATCTTGAAAGCATCCATTGATGGGGACTCCACCACATTCCTGGAGAGGTTGTTCCAGTGATTACTTGATCGCACTGTGAAAAATTTCTTTCTTATAAAGATGAAACCTCTCCCGATGCAACTTGCAACTATTGCCCCTCGTCCAATCCAGGTGGCTCCTTGTGAAGGGAGAACCTCCCTCCTCTTTGCAGCCAACCCTTAAGTACTGGCAAACTGTGATGAGGCCCCTCTGAGTCTTCTTCAGGCAGAAAATATCTAATTTCTTTAGACTTTCATTATAGGGCAGGTTGTCCAGCCCTGTGATAATTTTTGTGTCCTTTGGACCATCTCCAGTCTGTCGGTCTTTTGTGGATTGTGGGGATCAGAACTGGACATAGTTCTCCAGGTGCGATCTAACAAGTGCTGAATACAGTGGGATGATCTTAGCTCTTATCTCTGTTAGTAATGCCCCTGCAGAGTCAGACCAGGATCCAGTTTGCCTGAAGGTCCCTTTCAGCAAGGCTGTTCCTAGCCTATACTGGGCTCATTGGTTATTCTGACCCAAGTGCAGAACTTTGCACTTGTCTCTGTTTAACTTCAATACTGTTTTTCTACCTCACTCTTCTAGCCTGCCCAGGTCTCTCTGTAAATGGCTTTTCCTTCTGATGTATTCATCTGACCACTGAGTTTAGTAGCACCAGCAAACTTGGTGAGGATGCTTTCAATCCCATTGTCAAGATCAGTTGTGAAAATGAACAGCGTGGGGCCTCATATCGATCCCTAGGAGCTCATACTTCAGACAGGCTGCCAGCCTGAGTAAAAACCACTGATCACCACCCTCTGAGTGGGGCCAGTTTTCTACTCATCTCATGGACTACCTATTCAGTTTGTATCTTGCCACTTTGTCCAGGGAGAAGGCTGTGGGAATCTGTTGAATGCTTTGTTGAAGTTTACGTAAAGAAAATCCACTGATCTCTTTGGGACAACTGAAAGTGTTGCTTTGATGTAGGATGTGATCAGGTTAGTCAGGCACGATTTACTTTTGGTGTAGGTTTTTCCCAATCACCTGCTTCGTTTGGCTTGTAATAGTCTGTAGGAGGATTTTTCCATTACTTTTCCAGGGACTGAAGTAAGACTAATGGGCCTGTAGTTCCCTAGGTCCTCTTTTGGGCCCTTCTTATAGATGCCCTCTTCCCATTTGCCCTCTTCCAGTCACCAGGGACATCTGATCAAATAGTGATCTCGCAGCAATGTCAGCCACTTCTCTTAACATCCAGGAGAGGACTGAGTCCTTCCAAGAGACCAAAGTTCAGCCTTGTCACAGCTACCTCGTTCTGTGATCTGGGATCCAGTTATGACAGCAAAGGCAGAGGCAAAGAAGGTATTGAGAACCTCTGCCTTATTTGCATTATTAGTAACTTGCTTCCCAGTCCTGTTTAGCAATGGGCCTTTGTATGCCTTCCCTGTGCTTCTGCTTACTGCTCACATATCTGAAGAACCCTTTTTTGTTGTTCTTGACACCTCAGGCCAATTTCAGTTCTAACTGATCCTCAGCCTTCCCAACTGCAACCATGCATGTCCTAAAAAGGTTCTTGTAGTCTTTGATGACTATTTGGTCACCTTCCCATGGCCAGATGCTTCTTTTTAGCTTTTAACCACACCCAAGGCCAGACTAACCTAACAAGTTCAGCCCTCAAGACTTGTTAGAATGGGCTCAGCACCATGGTAATATCAATGATTTGCTAACAATTTTTTTTGATGATCCCAACTGTGTTTAGACATGTTTAGAGTCTATCAAAGAACCTCATAGCTACACTAAGTAATACTACCCATGTATATGAAATACAAAAGCCAAATAAAACCCCGAACTGGTTAAGAACATGGACTTATGACCTGGAGTTTCAAGGTATCTGCAATTGTGCCCTTACAGAGGTTCTTGTTCCTTCTACAGAGACAATTAATGAAGCAGGTGTTCAGACGATAGTTTTAAGAGACTGAAATTGTAAGAAACTGGCATTGAATTCAGTTTTCCTTAGAAAAGGCCCTCTCCAGTTCTGAGTCAATCTCAAGCTACTCTGGTACAAAAAAAACCCACTCAAACATATGAAAAAATCTTACCCTAAATTTATATTTTGTACTGCGCCTCAAATTCTTCACTGTGTAGGTAAGATCGTCACCATCATATTTTGGCTTGAAACCATATCCCTGCAGAATTAAATAGGATCATTTGAAACATCTTTGCAGACCAGAGGATGTAAGGTACTTCATACAAATAAGTACTGTTTCAAACTGTAATTGTTATGCTTTCTGACAAAGTAACGAGTGCACCTTCATTGTGTAAACACAAAATTTTTTTTTTGAGAGGAGTGAATTCATTATCCATTTTCCAATCAGAAGAGGAGAAAAGAACAGTAAGAGAAACATACACAGGATCACCACAAATTATATCTAAAACTTTTAAAGTGTAGAACAGTATTAATTTTAAAACAAAGATAGTTAGGCTGAAATGACATCTAGAGGGACCACACTTCATGATGCAATTACTTTGATCCAGCTCTTATAAGGCTTAACTTTCACATACAAATTCACAAAGCTAGAAGTAATTTAAATGTCTTTGGAGGAATTGGGCTTAATAACACTAAACACAATAAAAAGAAGAAAGCTATGTGGTTTGGTCACAACAATGGCAAGTCATTAGCCTTATTTCAGAAAATACAGTTCCTTGCAGAATATTCTATCAAAAGTAATAATTATTACACTTAGTACAATAATGTATCAAACACACATTTTAGTCTCTTTTCTTATTGAGAATAAGTATTCTAAACTTACTGAGTTCTCATCCTCCATCTCTAATATATATGAGATTCCTTCATCTGATGGTGTTCCTGAGGGTTTTGTCCACTGAAGGGATAACCAAGTAACTCCAGCATTAATCAGCAAAGGACTTGCTGGTGTGGTTGGGGCAGTGCCTGAGGTATGATACAGGACTTCTTCACTAAAATCACTGTTTAAAACAGACAGTATGTAAACTAACTAAACACAATAATTATTTCTAGAAAAACAAAATTCTTACAGTTATGACAGTTTCTTGTACATAAGCACAATGGGAAATTGCAAGCTGGTACATGCAGATGACTTAACTTGCCCATGAGTCTGTCAGTAACAAAACATCTGAACAAGGGTAACATATTCATAATTGAAAGATTTTCAATGTTTTGCTAACCAAAATGTTTTACTTTTTCATATTAACTCAGTATTCTAAAACAGTAGAGCTCTATATGCAATAATATACTAATACCACAGTGTCCTTCCTATTCAAAATGAAAACATGAAGGCATGAAAGAGTATATGGGAAGACCTCAAAACAAATTTTGCTTATGTGTTCCAAGATTACTTTGAAGTACTAGTTTCTCTAGTGATTCAGAAAAATAGAGTAATAGTCCCATTCAGTGTTAAGCTACTTTAAGAGTTGATAATATGAAAATCTTATTGCAGAACAAATGAAGTAGACTGTACACCAGTGAATCTTCTAACACAACTGTTAACCTTATCTGATGACAGTTAGATACACCTTGTGGTGAAAACACAAACAATTTATATAAAAAGACCTCATGTGAAACAGAGGGATGCAAAAGTCACTAAACAGGTACTGTGCTTGCACAGATGGTCTAACATATCCAGCTATACTAAAAAGAACCCATCTGTTCTCAGGTGGCATTTGCTGCTTCTACATGAGATCTGAAGAAACATTCACAGGCCTAAAGCTAATCTAGGTTTTTTAACTATATGAAACCAATGTTACAATTAAATTACAAATGTCTAATTTTAATCTGAAAGCTAGGGATTA
Organism: Pseudopipra pipra; assembly: GCF_036250125.1. Taxonomy (NCBI): domain Eukaryota; kingdom Metazoa; phylum Chordata; class Aves; order Passeriformes; family Pipridae; genus Pseudopipra; species Pseudopipra pipra. Next base: position 62,500,710 of record NC_087550.1, on the reverse strand, counting down.
CCTAAGTGAGCATCAGGAGGCCCTGAAAATGAAATCCTCTATACGGCTCAAACAGCTGTACCAGTTAAATAGCTCCTGTTGGAACCTGACTTGCCTGAAGAACCTCAATATAAAGATACCTCTTACTCAACCTACATTATAATAACGCACATACTGTAAATTTTCGTCTGCATTAAAGTACTTTTGATGTTTTAAAAAAATAATCTTACAGACAACACGTTATCAAGAGTGTTGATAGCACACAAAGTTGACATATCGCCTGTGTGGACATGCAGACTGTCAAATACTGTCAAGCAAGAAGTGAAAAAGTGCAAAATGAGAAAACTTTTTAAATTTGTTGGAAAAGTAATTTTTTTCCTTGTAAGAAATCACAAGCAAGAAAATCTCTGAAATAGAGATTGTTTGATGCCTACAGTACATTAACTAAACAAAGGTCAGCAATTTTATAGATAGTCTAGAGAAAGCATTAAGAGAGGCTTGATATAAATATTATGTCTATCTCTATTCACAACAAACTACTGAAGGAGTTATATCTTACAAGCAGATATAAGGTAAAAGATCTCACATCTTAAAAAGATTTAATCTCTTTACTTGATTGAACCACTTCAAAACACACTGAAACAAACGAAGAGTTCCAGCCATACCCACACTTGAATGACTGTTAAACAATTTCCTCAGAAGTACAACAATACTATCCATTTTTTAAAATAGATTTTATTTTCCAAGTATTCTTTAGCCACTGTTTCATGTGAGGTTAGAATTAAATTTAAAAATTAGTAACTCGAAGATAAAATATCTGTTCTTGTTGGTAAAATTATTTAGACAAAATTCTGTCTCCAGATGCCTAATGTTCTCAACATTCTTTATAAGGAATAAACAGGCACTCTACGCTAATAAACATTATTTCAAGAGACTTCTTAATTAAATAATACCATGAAGACAATAAAGCACATCTTCACAAGGCTATGAAATACTGATTTAAAAATCTATTCAGCATGATTAGTTTAAGAAGGGTGCTTAACTGATCAGTGTCTTCAAAGCTTACACTGGAGGAATTTGTAATATGTGCAGCTATTCCTAGAGGATACATTTACACTCAGATGCCAAAGGGGAACAGGAAGAGAGCCTGAGCACTGGACCCTGGTTAACTGCCAGTCCCTCCCGGTTTTTATTTTTAACAGTTCCAACTAAATCTCATCAAGACGAAGTCCAGGAGAGACTAAAGAGAATAATTAATTACAGGAACATCATCCAGAAGGCAGTAACATAAAAAAGACTGTCAGAGCACACCAACAGTTGTTCTAGTCCACTATACTGTCTTCAGACAGTGACAGTGGCCCAAAGCAGGTGCTTAAGGAGAGACATGGGAACAGGCACTATATGCAATGCATTCCCTGAGTACTCTCCAAAGCCTCCCAACACATGCCTCAGATCTCCCAAGCCAGCTGTATTTTCCCCACACTTAATAGTCTCCAGAAGATTTCTTCTGCCCAGCATGAGTTATGACTTCAGCTCTGGCTCCCTACTCTTTATGCTGTCCTTCAACACTGTCCAAGCAGGCACTGTTGCTTCAAGCACCTCCTTCTGCCAGCGGAAGGACACAAAGCACACATCCTCTATTTCACACTATAAAAACACCACTCTGATAAGCTGCAGCACAATTTTCATAATATTTCAAACAGTGAATTAAAAAAACAAATGCAAAATAGCAATTTTAGGCTGATGGCTAGGGAAATCTTATTTTTATGCCACACAAGACTTCAAGGTCCAAGTGCTACTAGTTAGCATGGACACCAGCAGTCTGCTCTAGAGGTGATGAGCCCCAGTAGTGTGACTGTTAGCCACGTTAATCCACTTCACCTGATGACCAAGAAGCGTTCCCAAGAACTAATGCACCCAGTAGCGCAAGCATAACTTGAAAACACATTGTTGGGGTTTTTTTTCAAGGTCTTATTTATATTCTCTACTGAAATCAGATGTCACAGAATGGGTCAGGCTAGAAGGGACCACAGTGGGTCATCTAGTCGAACCTCTCTGCTTAAGCAGCGTTGTCCTAGAGCACATGGCACATGCCATTCATTCAAAAATTCAAAACAAAGTTTGATGCTCTCCAACATCTGAAAAGTAGTAATTAAAAGCAAGAAGCACGTATCCTAAGCATTTATAATAAGCTCTAGAACTGCCAAAGAATTCATTGATATGGTAATGTCATATTCTGTCTATTTCCCAGGGAGACTAACAGATACCTTAGATAAAGGGACAATATCCCAGTAAGGGGAGGTGGCACAAAGCACAACAGAAACACTGACATGTGGCAGTGGGAGTTGTGCCAGACTTAATTCCTGCTCCAGAAGAGTTACTGACATCTCTTTATATTGTCATCACTACAACTCTAAATTTAAGGAGTGATGATAAGCCCTTGAAAACTGTTATTACACCAACTTCAGGAACTAACCTTAGGTCTGGCACCATATCAAACCTGCCTGGAACAAAGAGCAGCAGAGAGCATGGTAACGAGGTACTCCCCAGTCAGCACAGCAGCAGCACATGCTGCTTCTAAGAGGGGCTGAAATTTGTAGCATTTATATGGTAAGTATGCACACACATAGCAATTGTAGTACACAGCCATGCCAGGCCTGAACAAAATGTGCTATGCTGGGAATCACAGACTAGCTGAGGTTGGAAGGGATCTCTGCAGGTCATCTCATCTAACCTCCCCTGCTCAGGCAGGGTCAAGTGATTTGTAGGGCACAGGTAATCCGAAAAATTAATAATCTAATCACATGCTGTGAATTAACTAAGCAGTTGGACTAGATGATCACTGTAGGTCCCTTCCAACTGAAATATTCTATAGTTCAGTTCATTCCAGTTGGACAAAAGACTTTTTTCTTTAAATGCCACCATATGTTTTTCCCAAATGAACATATGCATATTTACCTCATTCCCACGTCATTTTTGGCTGCTAGCCTAAAGGTGTACCCCATTGCTGGTGATAGTTTAGTGATCCTATACTGCTTCTGTTGACCGTAATAACACTGGCAAAACTCTCCATTTCCTTTTCCCTAAAAAGGAATAAATGAATCACATTATTCATCCTATTATATATGCACCCATCAATTATAGTAACACACAAATATGAAGTAAACTCATTTTTGTGAAATGAAATATAACTCAAGAATCTCCCATTTAGTGAGGTAGTAGCATATGAAATTTTGTATGTATATTAAATTAGCGGCTTTTCCCCTTCCTTTCCATTTCCCAGTTCCACAGGGCTGAAACAAAAAAAGCCATGAAGCTTCTGCAGCTCTGCCATCTCAGGATAGCTGTCCAGGTAGGGACTGCAAGATGTTTGCAGAGGCATAGCTGACCCACCCCCTTTGTACAGAAGAAAGACTGTCATTGGAAAACGATCCTTCAGTGTCAGCTCTCGAACACAATATTGGATTACAAGTGAAAAAGCCACTATTAAGAGTAGCAGAATCATGCAATTAGGATCCTACTATTTTATATTCCCCAGGAAAAAAATTAAGCAATATTCTGGTAATTGCTTCAGGAATTCCATACTTGTCGCACACCTCTAAACAGAAATCATAATTTTCACACAACTTGATGTGCACAGTCACATGCAACTACTTAAAAAACCTACGAAATTAAAAATACAATAGAAAAAACTTGCTTACTTCATCCCATTCTAAAAGGTAACTGTGGATTTTGGAACCATTATCACAAGATGCCTGCAACAGGAAAACAAGAAAATTAGAACTCTTAACTGGAAACAAGACCATTTAAGGAAAAAATGTATGTAGAGGTCAAACCATGACAAGAACAGCAGAAGGCAAATGATGCTCCCCTTATACAATTGTTTCACTTGCCAAGACAGTCCTATCCACTGAACACTTGTTTTGTGTTTATGGTTTTGTTTTGTAATTTAGATCTTGAAAAAGTATTCAGGCAGCTGTGTAAAATGCTATAGTATTTTTCTGAGCAGCTAGATTGCAGTTCTGCTCAAATTTCAGTCTTTTCAGACTACTTAATTTGCTTTGCACAAACGAGCCATGTTCAATGGCAGAGAAAGGAATCGGTTCCACAGTACAGTAGGGGACTGGAACTCAGTAACTTTATTTGCAAAGGCTCCTTGCTTTTCTGTGAATCCTTCTCTTCTTACTAAAGGCCACATTTAACCCAGTGCATCTATTTCCAGTCATAGAACTGTGACTGAAATTAGCATGTTTGATGAAAATTTTCCATTTCAATGAACTGATATTTTATTGAAAAATCCACAACAACTCTGAAGAGTTTAAAATATTTATTTTAAAGACTGTGAAGCAATTCTTACCTTCCATTGAAGAGTAAGAGAATTTTTGGTCCGATTAGTTATCCTGGGCAGATTTGGTGTATCAGGTTCACAACTCATTGTGGTAAAACTCTCTGCTTCTGAAGGGCTCCCCTTTACACAGTTGCATTCTACTTGTACTCTAAAGTGGAAAAGAGTCAATAACATTTCGCTTCACAATCTGTGTCTGTAGTTTCCAAAGAAAACTAAGTATTCAGAATTAAGTTACTGCCTTGCTGCTTCATTATTAAAATATCACTGTTATAAATAATCAACTGGAAACATCTTGGTCAATTAAAGTAATTTGAAAGAAAAGAATCCTTTACTTTGGATGTACATCACTACCATCAGTCAGCTTTAGTCTCATAATTATATTTGAAATATATCTGTTATTAGCTGTACCTTGGTTGGGAAACAACGGTAACATTTTGCAGGCTCATTATCTATTGCAGACGTATTAACTGATGTGCAAGTGCTTCCGTCAGATGAGCACAGTGAACCTGTTGATACATTTTCAGAGTCTCCTCTGTACTTCTTCAAGACCTTGCTGAGCCTGTTCACCCTGCCCTCTCCTTTAGGAAGGCTATGAATTAACTCTCCACCTACTTCAGAAGAGTGAATTCTTGCTTCTGTCTCAAAGAGAAATGGTTTGTTTTTCAAACAGCTTGTCTCTAAAGGAAATACATTACTATATTCTGGCCTCTCCCTGCCCCCTAACTTGTGTAGCTATGCCTTGTGTCTTCCTTAGGCGAACGGCACTTTATTCTGATTCATCTGTTCCTTTGAAAGAAAAAAAAACAAAACCCCAAAAAACCTCCTTTCCTCTGGTCATGGATATAAGACCTGGGTTGCTGGCTTATGAAGATGCAAAAATCATTATCCCTTGCCCTACTAAAAAGTCTGTCCCCATCTTTCTTATAAGCCCCCTTTAAATACTGAAAGGCCACAAAATGTCTCCCTGGAGCCTTCTCCAGACTGAACAACTCCAACTGTGTCACCTTGTCTTCACAGGAGAGGCGCTCCAGCCCTCTGACTGTTTTTGTGTCCCTCCTCTGGACCCACTCTAACAGGTCCACATCCTTCCTGTGCTGGAGACCCCAGAGCTGGATGCAGTACTCCACGTGGGGTCTCGCCAGAGTAGAAGGGCAGAATCACCGTCTTTGACCTGCTGTCCGTGCTGCTTTTGATGCAGCTCAGGATACAGTCGGCCTTCTGGGTTGTGAGCACACACTGCCAGGTCATTTCCAGCTTTCCAACCAGCAGGACTTCCATGTCCTTCTTGGCAGAGCTGCTCTCAATCCCTTCATCCCCCAGCCTGTACTGATACCCACAGTTTCCCCGACACAAGTGAAGGAGCTTGCACTTGGCCTTGTTGAATCTCATCAATCCATGTTGAACGCATAGGTCCACTGCTCAAGTTTGTCCAGATTCCCCTGGATGGCATCCTGTCCCTCAGGCACGTCAACTGCACCACTCAGTTTGGTGTCATCTGCTGAGAGTGCACTTGGTCTATATCACTGATGAAGATATTAGACAGTACTGGTGCAATGCAGATGCCTCAGGAACAGCATCCGGACATTGAGCCATTGATCACTACTCTCTGAATGTGACCATCTAACCAATTCCTCATCCCCCATGAGTCCATCCATCAACTCCACATCTCTCCAATTAAGAGAGAACAACGTTGTGGGGGACTGTCTCAAAGGCCTTACAGAAGTCCAGAAAAGTGACATCTGTAGCCCTTCCCTTGTCCACTGATGTAGCCACTCCACCACAGGCCACTAGGTTGGCTAAGCAGGACTTGCCCTTGGTGAAGCCATGCTGGCTGTCTCAAATCACCTCCATGTCTTCCATGTGCCTTAGCATAGTTTCTAGGAGCATCTGTTCCGTGATCTTCCTAGGCACAGAGGTAAGGCTGACAGGTTGGTAGTTCCCAGAGTCTTCCTTTTTACCCTTTAAAGAAAATGGGTGTGGTGTTTCCCTTTTTCCAGTCACCTGGGACTTTGCCTGGCTGCCATGACTTTTCAAATATGATGGAGAGTGGTTTCAAATGTGATGGAGATGGCAACTACATCAGACAATTCCCTCAGGACTCTGGGATGCAACTCATCAGGTCCCATAGACTTAGGTTCAGGTTCCTCACGTGGTCCCAAACCTGCTCTTCTCTTACTGTAGGAGGGACTTTACTCTCCCAGTCCCTATCTCACGGTCCATCCACTTGACAGAAGTGGGAAGAGAGATTGTCAGTGAAGACTGAGGCAAAAAGAGTTGTTGAATACTTCAGCTTTCTCCTTGTCTGCTGTTACCAGTTTGCCAGTTGTGTTCATAAGGGGCGATGTGCTTTCTCTGCCCTTCCTTTCTGGCTGACAGAGCTACAGAAGCCCTTATTAGTCTTTGCACCCCTTGCCAAGCTCAGCTCCAAATTACTCTCCAATATTTAAAAACAAAGAGGGAAGAAGAACACCTAACCGCATCTTTCCAATCCTATGCTATTTCTTCTGACCTCCTGAATCAGCAAATTCTGCTAGAAGGGTACAATTACACTGAGCTGGGGCCATCCTTTCTGGCACATATGGGGTCAGGTTCACTGATCTACTGGAGCAAAGCAAAAGCAGCATAATGTGACCTTCAGGTGGCCAGCAGTGAGCATCTTCCTGTGCTAGGTACTTTCCTCTGCTGCTTGTGGAAAACTGAGAGAAAGTAGCATCTGTGCCTGGCTCCAAGGACAGAAAAAGGTCACTGTGCTGGCATGAAGCAAAGAGCATGGAGGTAGAATAGGGGTGCACTAATCATCATATGTTTTCCAAAATGGACTGAGTGGTCAACTAAGCCAAAAATGTCCATTTGTGACTCAAAGGAGGGTGAGAAACGGTAAAGACAATCTCTGAAGACTTATGTAAATACTCAGATACAATGAAACTTTTAAAATAACTCCACTGAATTTAATGAAGAGAAAATGAGATACTTACTTTGCATGGTAATCAGTTGCTGGCCTGAGATCATTTACAGTAACTTTATTTTCTTCCCCACTGAAAAGAGATACAATTTTGTTAAAGACTATTTCAGAATCCCATACATTTATAAAAAAGACATATATTATCTAACCCACTCACCTAACATACCTTCTATGAAATGTATTTGCTAACAGTTTAACATTGTTGCTAAATACAGTAAAATGTAAATGCATTTATCTTGGAATTTTAGAAGCTTCTTGCATTACTTGCTCTTTTGCCCTGGTGGTTTTGAGGCACTTTTTAGTTTGTTTGTGCTTATTATAAAAAATAATTTTTATTTTCCTCTTTACTCAGTAAGTTGCATGTGTATGCATGCATGTTATTACACAAAAAACCCCATTACAGTACTGGGGCCTACAGAAGCTCAGTTCAGCCTTGCAAAAACAATTATCTAAAACTGTACCTGACTGCATATACCTACTTGCTAGAGTCTAGTAAACAGAAAAGGCACCTAAGTAACATCAAATAGTTTGCTTTTGCTGACATCAGCTTATGTTAGCAAAGCTCATTTCTTTTCCTCTAGTTTCTAGGATAGGAATATCGTGATTCCATGAAATCCATGGAAGGTGACCATGATAAACTAGCTAGATACATAGGTTTATAATTATTAGAGAGGTCTACACCTTTAAGGCTAAATTTTACTGTTATGTTTCTCCAAGTTGCAAAAAACTGACTGAAGACCATTGTGTTTGGAACGAAACAATGAAAGAGTTTTGTTTGCTTTGCTGCTACTATGAGTTGTGTTCTGAGTGAATTTACTTAATTTTTTTCATATCATAAGACTGTCTCTTATAAAGAGCAATTTTGGGGAAGGGAGGAATAACATTACTGGGAGCAGAAGCATGTGCTGACATGAATAATGATAAATACAATTTGTATTTCTCACTTGCATATCTCACTATTTGAGAACCCATGGTTTCTAATGCATCTGGTTGAAATACAGCAAAGTGGTATTAAAACACACCTCCAACATGTAAGAACAAAGTCTTTACATTCCAATTGATAGCAGAGACTTCAGTAATAAAACAAATTCTACTGAAAAAAGCAGTTAATTTCAAAATAGCAGTTGTACAAAACTGGCAATTATTTAACTCTTTGGAAAACAAGCAGATTTTAAATGAGGTTTTAACCCACATAACTCAATGTAGCAGCGATTAAATGAAAATAACAAACACCTACATGTATACAGTTTTGTATGTTCCATCTTTTCCAGTATTTGAAATCATCACTTCGTAAGTATAAACCTCTGGCATGTCGTTCTTGTCAGTGTCTTCTCTGGTGTCACTGGATGGAGGGGACCACATAAGCAGTGCTGTTCTTGCCTGAATATCTGACACCTGCAGAAACACAACTTTTGAGATCTCTGCCATTTAAGTGCTATTATATATAAACACTACTTTGCCAAAAAGGATCAAATAAGAGAGAAGAAAATAATATACCATTAGCAAATCAGAATATTTATACTCATACAATAGCTACTAACTTGTTTTTACAGATGAAATCAAGCTGGAAATACAAGGAGTGCCATGAGAAAACCGCAATCCCGGGCACGGGGCTGAGGGTAGAGACATCTCTCGGTACCGAACGCCACCCAGTGGGCTGCTGAAACATGGACTGAAGCGCTGGTGAGGCAAAGCACATCCTGGGACATTGGGCACTTCATTATACCACACTCAGGCACATTTTTCTTTGAAGTCACACAGAATATGATTTTTTTTTTTAATACTTTCTTGCCAACTCAGTTTTCTTATGAAATATATATACATACATATAGATGAAGGCATGCTCACAAGGTCCATGTACATATACATAAACATATATATAGACAATGTCCTGAAGAATTCCTGTGGTGCTGCTTGCCTGCACAGCCCACCCTTTGCAGAAAGGCCTGGATAACAAAAGTTGGTGTGATAGAAATACAAGTATAAGCAGTGTGTGCGAACGCAACACTTCCAATTGCCTGACAAGTGTTTGTCCCAGCAGACTAATCATGCTAAAGGCAGCGATCCCCGCGTGGGTTAAATGGAAATGGGGAATCACAAAGAGACTTCTGAAACACAGAAGTAATCAGCTTCAGAAGTATAAATACAGCATGAAAACTTGTAACAGAGCCCAAGGATGCTGGAGTGGAACAGAGCAATGATCAAAACCTGGCCTGACGGCATAAGAAATTGCCCTGCCACCACTGCTGCCTCCATCCAAGCCTGATGGATGCCATGAGTAGCTGCACCTCAGCTGCTGTGACAGCAGTTTGGGATGCAGCAGACACAGACCTACAGCTTGGGTGTGTGCATGTGACCTGGTGAAGAATTTTCTCAGTGGCCTGTGGATTAGCAGATTGTAGGGAACAACACGGTTACATGCAAAGCTACTAATGCACAATGGAGACGTGTGACTAGAGGCACCCACACTCCCAGAAGAGTGGGTGCTGCTTGAAACCCACACATGCTGCAAGGGGCTGGGGATGCTCATGTGAGTGCCTAGGTGCATGCAGGTGATTACAAATCTTTAGGATCTGTTATAGAAGGATGCCTAGAATTTTGTGGGTGCCTATAAATATTGCACTTCTGCTATTGTGGTTTGTACCTTGTGCGCACCTACTGTTTACAATCATTTCACAAAAGAAGTGAAACACATTCCATTCTTTACATGAAATGATTAGTTTTACAATATGACTGTAATATGTATCTATTTTGGGAATAATTGCTTTTGAAAATCTATTACCTGAGTATTAGAATCAAAAAGCTATCCTTACAACTGGTGTTTGCAAATTGAGATGATCTACTGAACTAAAAACCTGAATGGGTCAACTTCAAGAATGAAGCAGAGAGGGCATGACTTACTGATAACAAAAACAGAAAGAAGAAAAAATTCAAACAGTCTGAACCTCAATGCCTTGGAAATAATGTCACTAAACACTTATGCACTAACAAGATTGCGTATCATAACCTGAAAGGGATCAAATGCTGGTATGACTACAGACTGAAATTCTTGGGAAACACAATTCAAAGTATGGTAAGAAAAATTCCACTATCAGCTTGATGGGATCACAAACTAGACTAACACTATCTACAACCACCTCAGTAAAATTCTAGCATTTCTGGAAGTCTTTGGAGTTGTGGGAAGAATCTGATAAAAGCACCCTCTGTGATAATTTTAATCCCACTGTCCTGACTTGCAGAAGGTGGCAGGAGATCCTGAAGGAAAGAAATGGGGACATACTGTACTTCAGAATTAGCAGGATCCATTCTAAGATTCTATTCCTATGTTTAGCTACCTTAACAGCGGAATTTTTATTTCCTAGTGTCCTTGTACTGTCTCTCTCACTACTAGCTAAGCCTACTAGTCCTAGCCACCATGGAGTTGAACATTAGATCTTCCCCTCCCTTCTGCAGTTGTTTCTTATGTATTGGAAGATACTTAGTATTCAAGTCTCCCCTCATCAAATCTCTGATCATTCTCACTGTCCTCTATCTCCTACTGAGTCATTTTTATTAGTGCTTTACCCAGAACTGCACATAACATTCCACCTAATGCTTTGCTAATGCCAAATTGTCTTACGCACCTGACCGATTACATTTTGGTCTATCTTTGTTTACACCAGAGAAGTAATGTTGTTGGTAGGAGTGAGAGGTGGCATTACAACTTGTATTGGGTTTGTGTGGCAAGGTTTTGGTAGGTGGGATGGGGGAGAATACAGGGGTGGCTTCTGTAAGAAAATGCCAGAAGGTTCCCTCATGTCTGACAGAGCCAATGCCAGCTGGCTCTAAGACAGATCCACCACTGGCCAAGGCTGAGCCCAGCAGCGACAGTGAGAGTGCCTCTGGGATAACAGAATTAAGAAGAGGTGAAAAAAACCCCAACTCTGCAGAAGAACAACTGCAGCCAGAGAGAGAAGTGAGAGTAGGCAAGAAAAACAGCTCTGCAGACACCAAGGTCAGTGAAGAAGGAAGGGGGGGAGGTACTCCAGGCACTGGAGCTGAAATTCCCCTGCAGTCTGTGATGCAGACCACGGTTAGGCAGACCATTCCCCACAGCCCATGGAGGTCCATGGGGGGAGCAGAGATCCAGCTGCAGCCTGTGCAGGACCCCATGCTGGAGCAGGGGGATGCTTAAAGGAGGTTGTAACCCTGTGGGAAGCCCACGCTGGAACAGGGTCTTGGCAGCTCTCCTGTGCCCAGCCGAGGAGGGGAGCAATAGAAGGGCTTTGGTGGGCACCTGGCACCCAGCCAGAGTCAATGCACCACAGATCTTATTTGAACATTAAAAGATTAGAGGTTTCAACTGTTCAGTACAGAGAGAGCAGGGAGAGTGGGAGGGAGATCAAAGAGAACATTACAGACTACAGAGTAATAGACAACTTACAGGACTTTGACTGGTAAAAGTAAACTCAAGAGTATTAGTGAAAATCATTATATATCAACAAGCATCACAGAGAACATGGTGAAATGTTAAGTCTGTGACTGGATGAAAAATTGTTATCCCAAGTTATTCCCCCAGTGCAACATTTGTTGTTGAACTCGTATAAACCTTCCAGAAGACTTGTAAAATAATAGATGACAAATGTTAATACTGTGACTACAACAATGAAGCAGCATTATGTACCAAGCTAAAAGTCAGTGACTATGTAGGTTGTTCTGGTGTTTTACTTGTGTAAACAGGCTGTGACTACAGAATATTATGAAGGGCTGAAGCTTTGTTGTGCCAATTTGCCAAAACTTAAATGCAACAGTCAGTAGAACCAGAAAAGCAATGTGAAAAGTATTCATAGAAGCTGGAAAGTAAGGACATCCTAAAGGTGCATAAAAAGCCACACTGTATAAACCAGATATAAATTATTTGTACATACCCACGCACACATATGCGAATAGGGAAAAGGGAGAAATATGTTAGCCAAAAAGATACAGTTCAACAGAATTTACAGAAGTTGTTAAAAACATTCAGTGAAACAAAAAGGCTAACAGGACTTAAGACAAAAGATAAAAAAAAAAAAAGGAAAAAACGTAGCAGGGAAGCTCCAAGTGAGGCACTGCTCTGTTCCTGGTGGATGTAGAAGTTAAAATTATACATCCATCCTGCATTTGCAATGAGGCTGAAGTTCATATCCATCTGATGCAACCTTGTTGCTAAAAAATTTATAATCTAAGTGAGGGATCTGTAATAAACAAGGTGGCCAGGTTAAAACACTGGTTGCCCATGAGAAATGTACACTCACATTAAACCAAGGAGTTGCAAGTCTAAACTATTAAGACCTGCTGAGGAGCACTGGGGAGTGAACTACTTATGGAACAAGTGTTAAGAGGCATATACCTGAGGGCCTAGGAGAATGGGCTCAAGGCAGAAGAACAGAACAAGAGGTACAACACTTAACTCCTTGGCAGGGATAAATATTGCAAACAATTTCCAACCCTGTCCCCCATACACCTGAATCTAACTGAAGTTGCCACTTTCTCTTCTGCAACCCCAGAGAATGGCAGTGGAGAAGTATGGGGTCTCCAAAAATACAGCTTGTGCGTGAGGGGTCAGTAATCAGACAAAAAGAAAAGAGTTAGCAGCAGTGACTAGTGAGTAATATAGAGGTTTTTCTTCTGGACCCATATTCTATATGATGTTACATATTTTTTAACTCAGTAGCTTTTCGGTAAATTTACATATAGGTGTATGAGTATTTTCAACCACACTCAGTTGCTAAAAAAGTTTTTTAAATCACAGCCGCAAGCACTGACAAGAAAGAATCAGAGAAGTAATTCAAGTCCTTTTCAACTCATTTATAGAACATTTGGTACTGCTTTCAGATTCAACTTCCAGCTAAGAAAATGATTCTTAAAGGTAAGTTAGTCTAGGTTCAGCTATATTCTTCCTCACAAGACTATTAGTAAGGGACAAAAGCAAAGTATTAAAATGTCAAGAATCACTAAAATAAAAATTTTCTTTAAAAAACTTTTCTCCATTGTATATATGCACTATGGTACTGTGAACCACAGAAATTTAACAGTGTTTATGGCTTGAACACTGTTAAAAATGACTGAAGGACTTTTTTCCTCTATAGCAAACTTTGCAAAGAAGCAACTGCTCACCAAAGACCACCCCTCCCTGAATATGCCTACTAATTTGGACTGTGACAGGAACTTGCGATAAGATAATGGTAGTACTATTGTCCAATTATCCCAGGAGAAGAATACAATGCTAATGGTTCAGACAATCCAGGTGCAAGCTGACAACGTGCAACTAACTGCCCAGGTGGTGAGGGCCCATCCCACACTTCAGGCTACAAGCCGGGTGTTGAACAAGATAAGGAGACAGGCAAATCCTGCAAGGCAGGGTAGTGTTTCTTTTCTTTTTCCTTACACAAGTGACTCAGCTGTGATAACTCCCCTCCAGGGAAGCACCAGGATAATTCACACATAGCCTGAATGGGCCAGAATGGGCCATAACTGGCTCAACTCCGCTGGCATAACAGACAGCTGTAATGCCTTAGAAGGTGTCAAAGACTCATGAAATGTCCCCTGATCCAGTCCAGTATTACATCATCCATTCTAAAACTCCCCGCCCCAGGTGGCCTAAGCCCATTAAAAGACATACAGGACTTTCCTTACTGTCACAGACTTCACTCAACACACAGGCTTCTTCCCTCACCATCCTGGGCTTCCCTCGATGGACCCAGACTGCAACCATCACTTTGCCGAGACTGGAACCCTCATCACTGAGAAGACCACAAGAAGAGGATCAGCGGGACACTGTCAGAATCTACAGAGTGGTGATATTTTTTCTACTTAATCTGTCTCTCCGTCACTCTCTTTCTCTCCCTGCCCCTCCTCCCCCTTTTTCTTATTTCTTTCTATCTTTCTCTACCTCATATTTACTGTTAAATAAGATCTGTACTTTTGACTTTGCCATATGGTCTTGTTTGTACCTTAATTCAGGCAGAGGCATCTATCTAATAATTTTAAGAACCTGATCATAACAGGTAATCTTAGATTACATCAGCATATACTATTTAAAAACAAGACTCATAATACGAGCACAGGACAGTAATTACAAATTTCTTCACTGAGATGCAATTATTTAATATTGTCCTTTATCCCTGATGTTCAATAATATCCCAATAGTTGACTTTTTGAATGCTAGCCAAAGCTCTATTACAGAAATATTCAGAAATTCCTGTCAGTTTTCAATCACAAAACACTAACATATTTCCAAAAAAACCTCTAAGGAGGAAAAAAGTATTTTTGAAGAACAAAGATTTAAGATCAGAAGAATCCACTATTATTATATGCTCTGAGATGCTTTTCAGAAAACTTGGCATTACTTATTACTTTGTATGCTTATTCAAGCAGCTGCAATTGATCCTCCTTGCAGCTCTGAGCTGTGTGCTTCAGCAAAGCACAATACTTGAGTCAGAGCCGTAGCACTAAAGAAACAAGAGGTGGGCTTGCAAAAGTGAATCTCCTCATTAACTACATTATACGTGTCATTTGGGTCAAACAAAAGAGCAGTTTTAGTACGTGCAATCTGGATTGCATTCGCAGTGAGGCAGGATACTTAACTGTGAGGTGCATCACATTCTAGAAGTCCACAAACGTACACAGAACCACAAAATACGATGCCCTCCAAAGCCGTTTACATGCTATACAGACATCATCAAATTCTGCATTTCTGTTGCCTCTTATTAAATACTCAGCCTTCTGTGCCATTCTTCATTTTGCTTTTGCCTTTTCAGGGCCCCTCTTCTTCTCTTTTGCTTGCTTTGTTATTTGGTTAACAGACATGACAACTGGTGGTGACTCTGCTCAGACGCTGAGGACACATCATGGTGCAATCTGCAGAACCACTCCAACTTACCTCAGAGCATAAAAAAGTTCAAGCAAGACTTCATTAAGTAGAAGGGTCATTTGGCAGCAGTATCACATTACCAACTTAATACTGCCATGTATGAAAGGAGGGGATCCATACAGGCAAAAGTTCAAGAAAATCAGAACCTAATAGGAGTCTGGAGGTAGTAAAATTTATGTATCCCATACTACACAGAACTGAAGGATATGTGTGAATGAAAGTACACAATGGAGACCACCACCTGATTTAGATGTACATGCCCTGGACGTGGGCACTGAGACGTGGGACAACCCAAGACAGGTCAGCCTTCAGCATTATTCCATGCTTTCTGTAGTAGGATATGGAGCAATGGACATGGCACTGGACAGCACCCTGTATGATTATCTGATCATATGACCACCACCACAGCCAGTACTGCCTGTGCCAGCACTGTTCACCCAGGGAACAGGGTGCTGACGATCCATCAGGAACCATGATCCACACAGTGAGTCCTTCAGCCAAAACAATAAAAATCATGCAGGAATATTTCTGATGAGAACTAGAAATGGAAGGTTTGAAAGAACAATCTCCTGGTTTGCTTGTGGGAGCATGAGGAAAGCATTTCCTCGATGACACTGTAGGAGGGTTGCTTGTGATCCTGCAAGGCCTGAGTAAGTAACAGAGACTCCTATCACATCACACCACACTCCCCCAAGCTGCAACATCACCCAGCCTTCTACCCACTTCCAGTCCTGACTGTCCCTTACCTTCATAAAGCATAAGCCTCTCCAAGTGCTGGAAGTTTGGCCTTTTGCCTCATGTACACTATGTGGTCTGTAGTAGACCACCACTGCCTATGCCTGTGATGTCTTCTGAGGTCTGCAGAGATCACTCTGCAGTGATCACACAGCTACATACAATGTCGTTCAAGCAAGGACATGGTAGGGAAGGCAAATAGCGTGCTTGCCTAAAAGGCATGGATGGTTGAGTTGGGATGGAAGGGAGTGAAAGAAAACAACAGTACTAGCACTCCATTGTTTTTCCCTATGTTATTAGCAACACAGCAGAAGACCACACTTGTTGTCCACAGTTCTCACAGTCTAATTTAGGAAGCTCAGAGTTCCCCTTGGCAATGCAGCCACTGAGAATACCCCAACTTGGATGGCATTCTGTATGTCCTGTCCACTGACAGAGGACTACGCACACATCTGGAGAACTGGTCCCTGTATTTCTAGTCAGGACGGAAAGGGCCATCCACATTGTCACTTATTAGTAATGCATTAGTTAGGCTAAGTTATTCATTAGTAATGAGTACTATTTTTAATAGCAAATGAATCCCTTAAATGCTTTCTGGCATTATCTTACAGCAAACCTATAGTCTTCAGATCCCCTGCACAAGTCTCTACTGCCTGATCTACCAGAGTGATAGCAATAGGTGTTTGCTAACATCTGTGGAGATGAGATGCACAACAGGCAGCAAAACCTCTGCTGGCAGGACTTTGGAGGTTCTAGCTGTCAGAAGAAAGATGAGAAGTGGGAAAGCTGGATTACACTCCAGATCCTGCATAAAAATCAGTGCTATCAGATGTAGACTGATATTCATTTATTACAGCCATAAATTCTTCTGGCCCTTTCTTCAGCTTCTTTAAGTCTGGTCCTAATGAACCGTTCTTAATTCCAGTCTATACTCTTTGTTTACTCTACTTCAGCCCTTTAGCCTCTCAAATAAAGTTCTGGTATCTTTGTCTCACCAATCTTCGTCCTTCTCAGGTGATTTCAGTCTCTTGCTACTACTGCCCACTACTGTTAATACTGACATTCACAGAGTGGCAAAGAAGAATTCTGCATAATAAATAAGTATCAAGACAATTTTAGTTTCATAAATGTTAATACATTAAAAATTACTTTGGTTGTTTACATTTCAGAAACTGGGAGATAAGTGAATTTGCTTTAGTGTGGAAAGTTAAAGATGCTTTAAACTTGGGAGAGAGAAAAGGAGGTGTAACTGTAAAATGGCAACAGATACATTCTGATTTTATCGAAAGCTTTTGTTACTTACCACTGGCTTGGCTATATTAGAAAGAAGTGCTTCCAGTGCTTTTGTTTCTTCATCCTTTTCTTAAAAAACAAAATCAAAGCAAACAGAAAGTACCCATGAATATCATGCAGTGACTTTACAGTGAAATATCTCTTCAAAATCAGCAACTGCACACAGATTAAAGTATTTACAAAACAGAACACCTTGCTAACTTGCATTTGTCTAGGTAACATAAAACCAAAAAAGCTCCTGATGAAGTTGTTAATATAAAACTATTTCTAAATCTGTCCTATGATTTATGGAATACAGAAAGCCTGGCTATCTTTTATTAATGTATAACTTTAACTACTGCTCTGGAGAACTTCTGATCTTGGATGAGATATTTCCATAGATTTCTCTTTGGATGTAGATGCAGTCAAGTTGCAGTAGTTTTAAATATGTTATTGCACATCATCTGGAAGCCTACTGGTAACACTGCTGGCCTCCCTCAATTGGAAGGGAAAGAATCTAAGGTCTTTTGTTTCAGCTGAAGGTATTGCTGAGTTTCAAAGGACTCACAGTATATAGAAAGTGTTTTATGTACTCTCTCTTACACAATATTAAAATTTTATTATCTTGATAGAGTACTACTCAGTTTTGATAGTGCGGCCAGGGATTTTTAATTCACTTAACCTTTAGTTTAAACTAAACATAAAAGAAAAACAAAGATTGACAAAATTCTTTAAAAAACAAACTCTTTAAAAAACAAAACAGATCAAATCTATTTACAACTTTGTTTCTAAGATGGTTTATGCTGTTGAAACTAATTAAATGCTTCTCTGACTTCTGTTTGACAAGTCTAAGTCTCAGTATGTCTCCCCAATGTCTCCTGAATTAAATAATTTTGAAAAGTGGACTTTTCCATTTCTTAAGTAAAATACTTCTAAAGAAACCATTAACATAATTTTTGTAACATATGTAAGCAACAGTACATTTTATCACCTGTGCCTTGGTAAAGTTAGCTCACAGATCAATACCAACTAACAAAGTAAACTGAAGTCAAGACTCTGGAACTATAGTGACAAATAGTCATTGAAGTTTGGAGCAACAGTTCCCAACTTCTGACTTCAGGCTGTATCTCAGAGGTGGCATTTGGTACTAAGTTTTCACAGGGTATCATCTACACATACTTTTAAACAGTTCTCATAGGCTGAGATTTCCTGGTTTTGATTAGATGTACTTTTGTCACAGTCCCTTTGGTTTACAGCAATCTACTATACATTGTCATAAAATTATCATCTCAAGGCAAACTTCAGCGAGTGGAGAAAAACCACTATTTTTTTCCCCCTCAACATCAGCAGTTACCAGTTCCTATTCTGAGAAAACTGGTTTTGGCTGTGATAACAAGCCTTTGATGTGTTCAGAATCTGAAGGGCTATGCCAATGACCTCAAAGTTGCATAGTGACACATTTTCAGATTTGACAATGACTGTATGACCAAGACTCAGTGAATTCAGTCTATCTGTGAGATCATAAGTGAAATAAAGATATTAATAATAAACACACTCCCTATGGCAGTGTCCTAGAAAACATGAACTCCCATGGACTAATGTGAGGACAAGTCTTTTCCTACAAGGGCCCTTCAATAAAGAGTAGGTAGGGACAGGCATTATACGGATTTCATACAACAGCAGTATCTCTTTTACAAAACATTCTTCTTTAACAAGTTGAATGTAGGTTTCCTGTATCAGACACCTGGTTCTTTCCATGTTTTCTACAACATCAAGCAGGCCATCAATATTCAGTGATTCCTAAAAATGCAAGAACCAGTAACTCTGGACAAAGCAGAGATTTTTCTTTAAACACTGTTATGTTTATGAAGTACGACTGATAATATTTTCTCAAATTTAGATGGAGACTTCCATGTCAGTTGTTTTTGTTCTCTTAGGCCCATCACTCCAATGTGATGAGCAAGCCAATTGCCCTTTAACTCCACTCTACGTAAGGCAGTGCAGTTACAGGCTACTTCTCAACTGCAAGACTGTCAAAGTGTGGTGTTCTACAAATGCTATGCTCAGTTGGACACTTAACTTGCATCATATATTTATATGTGCATATATATATATTACTTTTGATAACACTTACCTTCTACTTCTGTGTCCGTCTGAGAATTGCTTTTTCCTTTACCCAAAGACTTGCTTTTGGTAGAACCTGTGCTTATACCACCTGCATCTTGTCCTTTTGTAAGTCCATTATGTTCACTTGTAGGAGAAGGACATTTCTGAGGAGATGATGGAGGACTGTTTAACCTATCCTTCTGAGTTCCATGTCGATCTTTTAATTTTTTTTGTAACCTTTCATATGTTTTACTAGACCTTTCATCTCTAAAGTTGGATCTTCCATGCGCAGGCAGAGTATCTAAATGAAAGAAGAAAAAAGAAATCATTAAGAACAGAATGTAATTAAAAATCTACTTAAAAATGCTATGTGTGTAAAATGCGCACTTGCGTGTAAAATAACATCTCTACTGCTATTTGGAAACTCAGGTGTCCAGCAGGTAACCTGATATAAACTAACTGGAAATTAACAATATGTTAGGGGAGAAAGGGTTATCTTCCTTTTTTTCTACTTAAAAATTATTCTTCAAATGTTTCTATAATCTTCCTTAAGCTGTAAGGTACAGAATAAAGTAATCAAAAAAAAAGTGATACTTTATTCACTGGAAGAGGTTTGATCTAACGCCCAATAAAAAAAATCCACTGGTTTTAAGTTTTGGAATGCAACTACAGCTCTATTACTTTAATGATGCTTCAGCAGAAATCAACAGGGAAAAAGCCCATAAAAGCATAGAAACATAGAATCTGTGATCTTTAGGGCAGTGGAAAGACACTAAACACAGTATGGCAAAGTCTGGAAAGTGCACCATACCTGTACACAGTAACCCAAGGCATGGCTGCAGTATCATCAAAGACTCATCTCTAACTTAGAAGGTGGTTTTGGAAAAAAGTCAGTACCAGACTAATGAAAATATTAAACTGCAGAGTGGCAAACTTTTCTGTCCAGTTCTAACATTTGTATTAATTTCGTCTTTATGCTTAGAAACAGGTTACTGACTCAAAACTTTAAAACTATGTGCCACACGGCACCAAGTCTTTCCTCAGTGTAACCCTGCCCACAATAAATAATGAAAGCTTTAAAAAAAAAACACCCCTCCTTCAAAACCAGCATAGAATTTGCTCATTTTCAGGTAAGTCAGATCAGTCTGAAGACTAAGTCCATTATTTGTTATTCGTTATGTGCTAGGAAGTACTGGAAACATGATCAAATAAAAACTTCCTTGCAGGATAAAAATCAAAAAAACTAGAGAACTTCCCAGTTTCTGATTTATTTTTTTTTTTTTTTTTTAAGATCAGCTTAATTCCCAGAAAGTTTGACAGAGGACTTCTAGATGTGATTTTCACAACCATTTAGAAAGCTCAGTGCTTCTGTCAGAGAACTACCATGCTCTATGAGCTTCTGGGGGTTGGTTTGTTCAGTTGTTTTTTTCCCTTAAATTTAGATTCCTCATATAGGAGCATAGCTGCAGGCTTTCACTTTTGAAAGGCATAGCCAAAGTCAGAGATCTAGAATTAAAAATTACATCTGTAGCAAATAAATAACAAATTACAGCATTAGTCCTCTAATTTCCTAAACCCAAAGGCATCTTACATATATATTGAAAACAAAGCAAACGTAAAACATCCCACTTTATCAATGTTTTTACATTAGCAGTTTAGCAAATTATCACTGAATCCATATTTAAAGAGATATAATCTGGCAGCAGAAATCTGAAAAAATATTATTTCATTAAAGTATCCTTTATATTTTATGCATTGAGTTATCACAATTCAATCTCTTATTTTAGCAAACGAAAAGCAGTCAAGTGCCATCAGGAAATCAGGAAATTAATAAAACTACAAATAAGCACCCAAAGAGCATCTAGCAATGTACTGTTATCAGAGTAGCACTAGAAGAAATAAAGTACAACTTGAGAACAGAAAAACACTAAGAATTCCAGGAAGATCTAGACATTGGTATATTCTTTTCTGACCACTTTGTACATCATTACTATTTACGCAACTATATGTAGGCCATCTTTAGGTTATTTTAGTAGCATCATAGAATGCTGAGCAGTTGTGTTTAGCCTCTCCTTCCACAGTTTCTAGCTTTCTCTAAAAACAGCAACCTAGAATTGCTCTTTGAAAGCCTTTCAAGGTTGGCACCTGCCTTATCTAAACAAAAGCAAGTCTACCAGAAATGTAAATATTAATCTAACAACCCGACCTGAGTTAGGACACACATACACTTTTGCCAATAAACCATATTAAAGGCAGATGTCAATAGCACTACCAGAGAAAGTTTCAACTACAGTATTAAGCTTAGGTTAGTGGCACCTGATTATTCAAACTGGACTTCAAAGGGACATTCAATTAAATACATAAAGTTTTATGAAAAATGGCACACTTTTTTCTGTAATCAATAGTAAGATTTCCTATTTCATTCTTGTCCTAGTCTGAGCAGCCGGGAGCAGTTCATCACAATGTGGGTGCAACCCAAACTGTGTATTCTATATCCTCTATGTCATTTCCCAGAAACTGTTAACAATAGACCATTTGCAGCAGCTGCCCAGAGCACACCTGACCCCTCAGGCTGTAGTTATGGGCAATGTCAACTCCCCTCCAGGGAGTCATTAGCTCCTCCACACCCAGCCTGAGGGGTCGTGTCTGCTAACAGGACACCAAGGATTCCAAAAATATCTCCTGACTCACAACCACCCATTGTGGAACTCCTCGCCCTGGGGGAGGTACTGGGCATTCCCACTGGAACCTGAGTGTATATAATCCTGGGGTCTTGGTACCACTGGTCAGATCCAGAGGAGGACCAGAACCTCGACCAGACTGCAACCGCCACCCTCGACCGGACTGCGATCACCACCCTCGACCAGACTGCGACAGCGCTCTCATCAACAGGTTTTCCCCTCCCCTTTTACTTTGGACTCAGGGGGACCACGTGGGGCTCAGCATGGGGGCCAACGAGCACCATTCGGTTCGTGCCCCAGGGTGCTGGGTTATACATCTGGGTTTTGTGGGTTAAAACCAACTGCTTGTCCATATAATTGTATTATTGTATTTTTTTTTATTAAATTGTAACTCTGACTTGTGGTCTCTCTTGAGTTGGGTTCATTTCTCTTGCCAGTTTACCTTTAAACCAGCACAATGCTTCAAGCAGGATACTTGCAAGACATGAGCTCTCGGAATAGTGCACAGGTATGGATTTAAATGTTGAACCACTACAAACACTTTCTGCATTGCTTTCCTGGGTAAATCTACAACTGATACACATAAGAAGTAATCTGCATATTTAATGGATCACTGAAGAGACAAGTCAAATAAATTAAAAGAGCTTCTGGAATAATAAGCTTCAGTAAAATCAAGGCTGGTATCCTCATAAAAAATTCTGTGTATGGCTCCCATTCAAGCTATAAGTCTTGCTCGATAAAGCCTACACAGCAGCATAACAGACGCTGGAAATGAAGAGAATATTATTCCCTTTGACAGAACTTGCAATATTTGATGAGCTACTTACCTACATCCCCATAGACTTGTGAGGTGTGATACTGCGGAATGTACTGTGTTGCCATGTCACCAGCTCCAGTCACAGGTGAGTACATGTGACGTGGTGGAGGGGGTATCATGGTTGGAAGAGGAAGGAAGCTGGGCAGTGGGGGATGTGGAGGCCTGTGTATTACTGCGTGACCACCAGGATGAAATTCTGGAGCCTGGGGAACCACCACAACTCTTCGAACACCGTTATCCTCAATAACCTGTACGGTGAGAGACACCACATACCAAAAGAGAAATGTCAGTAAGTTTCTACAGATACTTAAACAAAGCTAGGAATAGTAAAGCCCTTAAATTTGAGGAAAGGAAAACAGAAGAGCTCAAGAAAACTGATGTAGGACAAATAAAGGGCTATCTACGTTACGTGTATTAACTGCAGCAATGCCATTAATTTCTCAGTGCGGTAGGGAAAAATACTGTTAAAAAAATCTGACTGTAACAACGTCTTATAAACAGCCAGGTATATTTATGGTACGAGTGTGGCTTCTCCTTAGGGTACCCCATTCCCACCCTCATTCACATTGCTTGTATGCTACACTGCTTCTAGGATTTGTTCTACAGCATAACAACTAGATTGCTTCATAGAGTGAGTTGACAGACCTTACTCCACAAAAATAGTGAGAAAGAATAGTGAGAAAAAAGGCAAGCTGTGTGGTTATTGTTCTGTTCCCAACACTAACCCAGGAGGCACTTGCCATACTGCCCCTTTAGCATGCAGCAGCCACCGTCTGCATCAAACTGTTAGCAAACAAACCAGCAGGGTGGTAGTCAGCCCTCTCAAGACTCCTTCACAAGTCAAGGTAGTTCTAAAAAAATCTTTTTTTCTTCTCCCCCATCCTCCTGCCTGTTCAAATGTCTTGCACCCTTAAGGAAACCACATACTACCCAGAAAGTGGGGGCCTCTGTGGCAGCCTCTGCTAGACTCTGTTGTGCAGAAGCTTGAGAAAAATTAGCAAATGGGAGATGTGATGGGTCTGATGGAAAGAAGGCCCAAGGGCACAAATTGTACAAAGTGCTGAAGCAGAAAATGCTTTTCACAAAATGTATTTCTGGTCCAGTCATCAACTGGACCAGAAACAAGCATCTTCCTTGAAGTACTTCACATCATTATTCTCTCTAAATGTTTGGATCAATATTGGTAAATTCACAAAAATACACGACTGTTGGTGACAGCTAGACACCTACAGACATCTCGGCATAATTTGACTTGTGTGTATTATGGTATCAGTAACTTTAGTGTATGGGATGCCAATGAATAAATTGTTCTTTATTTCTTAGTAAAATGCTGCAGAATAATGTCACAGCAAAAACTGCAATGTAAGTTTTTGAATGAAACACTTATCCAGAAAAGGGGGAGAAGAACAGAATATCACAACCACATTCAATAGCAGGGGACAATGCAACCCTATGACATAAGTTTTCACTAACATTTGAAATAAAATGGGGACATGTACACATACATCAGTGAACATCCTTGTGCAACAGGAGCAGAACAATAGATCAAAACACTACCAAACTGCTTTCAGCTCCACTGTTTAAGCTTAAAGGTATTATGCTTGGCTAGATTTAGTCCCGTGCCCTGGTGTGAACGCTTCCACCAAGTCCATGACAGAAAGCTGCTTAGAGGACCAATCATTGGTTTTACCATGTCTCCATTAGAAGTTGGTGTGCATCTGATACAAGTGGAATGGAGCTTCTGGTTTTGTCTTCTCTGACAGCAATCTAATTCGTGTACCCCAAAACTATCCTGCTAGCTGAACCAATAAGTGAGGTAAGTGAGGTAGGTCTAGGAGACTTTCAGAACTTCACCACTGTACTGAGAGAGCGCTGTAGAGAGAGCTGTATGCTTTCAGTGTAATGGTAAAGTGAAGATCTCTGTGCATATGCAGTAACATTCAGAAGACATAGAAATACGTACATAATGGAGCTAATCCTACTTTACTTACATGAATAGAGTTGGAAATTAATATAAATTACCTAAGTGAACACAGCTTTAAAACACATGTATATCACATGTCTTTAAAAAATGTGTTATTTTCAGTATACAGAAATCGTCCTGTATTGTGAAGAGTAATTTCACTGAAGACAACACTACTCATATATGTGTAACCACAGCTGTATGGTATCCTAAAGGCAGAATTTATTAGCAGCACTAAATACAACCAGAACTTCTGATGTCCAATGAAATTCTGTAAACACTGAAATGTAGTTTTAATTATTTAAGTCCTTTTTGCTTACAACCCCCCAAAACATTGCAATCTACTATGATTTTATGAGCAGATTCAGATTACGTAGGAAGTAGCCTCCATTAAAAAACAAACAAGCTGCTGAGTTTATAACTTGTTTCCCTGGGTCTGCTAATAGCCTAAGTGCCTCAGAAACAGACACCCTATTCATAAGAGCAGGGACCTTAAGTCTAATAGTGTAAAATTTAAACTTTGACAAGTCTGTAACAGTGTTTCTAGATCAACAACTCAGTGGTAGGCCTCGAGCGGACAACTACACAGATAAAAACCCTCTAAACAGCAGTAAGAGCATTATGCCAAGTATATAATTTTAAGTTAAAAAAGTAAACAAGCTCTCTATTATCCTAATTGTGCTAGCAAAACATGTGGTTCTGGCATAGGCCTGTTTCGTTGAGTGAACCAACCAAACATCACTAGGAAACTCACTAGACTGTCAATATAGACAGCTTACAGAGTATGAATAAAGATGTGCTTTCTTTCAGAGTTTTACAACTACAGTTCCAAAAGAAGAGGAAGGAAAAAAAAATCACCTTATGAATTGCTTTTTAGTTATGTGATATAAGAAAAATAAATCTTTAATCCAGTAGTCATCCCCAACTTCTAACAGAGGACAGTATGCTGTATCACTGCCAAGCAGGCATTGAAGCAGGCAGAAGGATAATAGAACTAAATGAAAATGGATAGACAAAGGATGGTTATGCTGAAGTTGTTCTTCCAGGCTGACAGCTTTAGACATTTAACTGGTTTCCAATTTATCTGAAAATACAACTGCAGCTGCTGACATTTAAAAATATATTATGCCTGAAGAAACCAGCTAAGTTACTTTGCTGGGACTGCATTATGTTCAGGAGAACTCTTAGCTCAACAGACTTGCCTGTTTGCAACACTACTATCAAATCTTCTGGCTTGTAACAGGAACTTCCATCATAAACCTCAGTGGCTGCTATATTTTGTCAACAGCAAACACTTCAGAAGGCTTATAAATGATTAGTTTTCCTGGACTATGGTACTTCTACTCAGATGAAAACAGCTCATCCACCTGTACTGCGCTGAGCAGATGTGAGGCACCTTCAGTTTAAAAGTCTAACACAACACCTGCTTGCACTAACAAACTCCAATGAAAGGTTAATGGACAAGCCTCAGCAAGGTCCAGCCCTTTAGCCTCTTTGCTTCAAGTTGTTTTCAAAGGAAGGATAAATGAATTTTAAAAACATTATTCAGATTGGCACAGGTTACACAACTTTTTAAACATGAAGTACTTCATGTTTAATTAATATTTAACTTCATCAACTGAAGCTAAATATTCCAGAAATATGGTAAAATTCAGAATTTCACTTATCTCAAAACTTCTTTCCATTCTTTAAAAATTAATTCTAATAGGAATCAAGACTTTTTACTATGACCTAAAGATAAATGGATTTTCCTGATTATTTATAATTCATTTTTCTTCTGCCTGTTTGGGAACTCAACTATGAAGTACACATAGAATCAACTTATCAGCCAACTTTCAAAAGAAGAAAGATAAAATCACAGAGTACTACTCTGCCTACCCTAACAGACTTTTCTTTTGCCAGAAGACAATTTTTTTTAATGCTGTTTAGATAATAAGTCCAACATCTGCTAGACACTGTGGACTTTTTGGTTGGGTTTTACAAGTTGTAGTCTCTTCTTGGCGTACACCATGGGATGCACACCAAGCCAGAGGTAGACTGATCACAACAACAGAATGTCTTGAGAGAGACTTACATCATGGGGAGTGGCATTCTTCTGTTCTAACTTCCAGGTCTGACCTACTAACTCCTCAACTTGTTCTCAGTTGAGGGAAAGAAAGAGACACCATCTAGGAGGCCACACATCTCATTATAATACATGTGTCAAAAATAGCCAAGAGGAATCATCCTTTTAATCTACTTTAAAGGATCTCCAGGTTATCTAGCTCACATTTAATTTTCAGGCATCTAAATTAAGAATCACACAGCAGTGAAAAAATGAGAGCCCCATTTTAAGGTAAGTGGTAGAAACACCTATTATATGATAACTTTTTCCCAATGGACAGCTGACATTTTTCCATGTTGTTTGCTACATTTTTTCAACTGACCTGTTTTACTCCTCATTGGCAGGGAACTTCCCAGACATGAACCATGTACATTATAAAATTATATTGCAGCCAAGAGAAAAAATCCACTAACACAAAAATCAGTACAGGTCCTACACAAGGAGCTATTTGGGCCATGTTTGTATTTTATATTCTGAGGGCATCTAGTACATTAGGAGTCTGAACTCAACAAGGAACTGTGCTTGTTATTGTCATGCACGTAGTTAATATATAACCAAACAGGCACATACACAGCGTAGGAAGTCTCCCATCTCAGAGACACCATGGGACATCTCCCCTTGCTTACTTGCTTGATCACAGTGATTCTGAAATCTGACAAATTACTTTCCTGAATTAGCTATTATGATTCTACTCCCATAATTTGCATGAAAAGAAATAAAATAAGAATCGAGTGAAGTGACATACCTGTGGGGCATATCCAGGAGGCACATAAATTGGAGGCACTGAACCATTTGGGGACATCATTGGAACCTGAGCAGGACCTAAGCGGGTTACAGAAATATTCAGTACAGCACCATTTAATAATTTGAGAAAGCTGAAAGAACATACTGAATAGCAAAGTCTCAGTGAAAAATATACAAGATAACATGGATAAACAAAGGCAATGAACTGTACAGACAGAATTACAGCAAAGGGCACTCTTTGAAATCTAAAAATCAGTTGAATTGAAACAAGCTAAAAAAACCCCACTGGCAGATATTTCTCCCTTTTCTGTCAATAAGCTCACAGGAGAGCTCATGTCAAATCTTAACAGATGACAAGTCAAAAGAAGTGCCCCAAGATGAAAAGACAACAGAAGAGACTTTAAAACAGAAACAAATCAAAAAGATATTTGAAACAAATTACTGAAAGCAGTTAAGAGTTACAAGGAAAAGTACTTAAAAAATTGCTATTCTGTTATTATGGTCTTATCATCTAAAGTAGTGTCAGTAGCACAGCAGTGGGAAGTAGCAAATTGGTCACTAACTTAAGGTCCCAGGGAAAAAGCCAGTGTATTACCCACTGGGAAGTCTACTCCTACTAATAGGAAAAGTCATGATACCGTGATGATCCTTGTACCATGCAAACCATAAAGAATGGAGTTTGGAGGCACTTAGATGAATATGACACAATGGTAATGTGGTAAGACGGCATTTGTAGATAAAGTATTGCCTGGAAAATCAGATACCTTCAAAGAGCACAGGGACGCTGTCACATACTTGGGTTTTCAAAAAGCTTTTGACAATGTCCCTCAAAGACTTAAAGAAGCAACTCTGCCTCTGGTTAAAAAGGGAAATGGTCTTTTAATGAATAACTGATTTGAGAACAGGAAATTAAGACACGTAAATGATCAGCTTTCAAAGTGGCTTGAGTGACCAAAGAATTCCCACAGGCACCCAAAGAACCTGTTCAATGTATTAAACAAAACTTCTGGAAAAAAAAACCAGGGAGGTGACAAACTGTTATGTTCTCCGAGAGCTGCAAAAGATCTCATAGTACTCAATGACCAGATGATAAAAAACCAGAAGAAACAGTGTTGATAAATGTGAAGTGATGCACCTGGGCAAAATTGTAAGTATTTATTTACAGCAATAAGCCAAAAATTAGACGTAAATAAACATACTGTGCAGCTACTACATATATTTTGAAAGAAATACCAGCCATGCTTTGTTTAGTAGCATTCTCAGAAATTAAAATTCATAAGTAACAGAACAGAGAACAAGCAGAAAACATCATTATGCTGTGGTATAAATTCACACTGTACTTTCAATATCTTGAGTAATAGGTTTGTGTCCACCTTTCAAAAAGAAAACACAGAACTAGAAAAGGGGACACACACACAGAAAAGGAAGTTTACGCTGGTTTTTTACCTGTTTACCAGGAAAGATATAAGAGACCAGGATCTTTCCACCTGAAAATGGTTCAAAGGGCTGGCAGCAGAGAAATAGTAAAAGACTAATCAAGAACCCCCACCCATAAACTGCCTACAAATGGAAAGATAGATCATTTATAATATCTCATTTACAAGAACCAGATATAGTAAATCAATTCACCGGGTAAGTTTTAAAACAGATAAAGGGATGTCTCATGAAATGCGCAGCTAAATTGTATAAGTTAAATTGCTTTAAGAATACTGCAGAAACTAAAGATTAGGTTCAGATTGGGAGAGCTAGTCTGTTAAGGGCTGTAAAAAATACAAGATTTACTTTTGTTTCAGGAAGCTAGAAACAAGAAAATTTTTTCTGTGTGCCTGTCCTGTCCTTATGCTGTCCCCTTTAGTACTTGATACTGGCCTCTATCAGAGTAAGCACATTGGCACAGGCTTCAAGAGGGATGTCCTTACATTATTGTGTTCAAAACACACAAGGGAATAGTCACTGAAGTTTAATTATTAAAGAAAAACTGATACGCAATATAATTCGAGCAGGTTTTGTGACAAGAGTATAAGGTTGGGATTCAGACATTCTAGAATGCATTTTCCAAACTTCCAATTCAGTGTAGCGAAGCTATCAAAAGCACCAATCCAACTGAGTGCAGTTTCAGTAATATTCCTGAAAGGGTGTTCACAGCTCCACCTTAATGTTTTCTAAACTCTGTTAGATCTGCAAATGTAAATGCAAAGTACAGTTTATAAGACTAGCATACCTCATTCTGATAAGTATGGGCTTGACAGAAAAATAAAGGCACCTATGTCTGACTGCCAAGAGCAGGGAGAAGGAACGAAAAGCACTCCTTAGAAAAGCAGCATGTAATCCAACTTCATTACACATGCTATAGGGACTTCTCTGGGATAAGATAAAGCAGTTTTCAAACATATTACCTAAAAAGAACCACAGCTTTATTATCAACCAAATGCTAACACACAACAGCGGGAGGGTGTGATGAGACTTTTTAAAAATAAGGTCTTAACTGAATGATTAACTGAACTGTGTAACAACAAAGAATATAAGGACTACAGTAAGCTATAAATTGGGATCTGAACATTCCTCTGGTAGTTTTGCCCATCTGAAAATCAAAAATATTTCAGCAAAAGTTTCTCCTGAGTATGAAGTGCTAAAAAGAAACAAAAGTGAAGTGAAAAGCAGCAAGAGACACTAAAAAAGTGCTTTGCAGCACTAGCTTACAATAAATGCAAAAAGGTCAACAATAATGGAAGCATATTTATTTTAAGTTGCCATTCAAACAAATAATGGTTTCAATTCTTACGTAAGAAGATGGATTTTACATGACTTGTATCTTGCATTGCTTACTTGCAGTTTTTCTATAATTAATATAAAACACTGACACTTTTATTAAGCTCACTATTTTAAACTATGTAAATTTCAAGTAAATTGAGAATTAAGAGCACAGTTACTTGAAATTTTTACAGAACACAATGTCTTTGGGGGATAAAGGAACTCTAACATGAACAGCCAGTTTCTTTGTGAACTAGTGAGTATCTGTGTTTGTCTTTTTTGTTTTGCTTTAAACATATAAAGAATATTGTTTAACAACCTTTTTAAAGCTTACTTACTTAGCACTTTAATCTCTCTAACAAACATAAAAAAGCAGTTATCTCCAATCCAGTACAAAGGTTGATCCACAAAGCCATTTTCAGTATACCCATAACCTAGTAGTCACAAAAATAAAGACATAAAGGCAATGTATGAACCCGAAAAAATATTGCAGCGTTAGAATAGAGTCAAATCAGTAGCTTCAAAAATTGCATCCCATTTTTAGCACTTTAAATTATGAGAAGTAATGAAAACATTATTTTGAATATTCAAGAACTCTAATTTACTCCTGATTACACTTCCAAGTGGCTGTGCAATGCACTTAGATTGCAAAGGAACACCCAGGAAAATGGAAAGCATGGGACAAAGAGTTGGCTGACTTCACATGTATTTTTAATGAATACTGGGTTTTACAGTAAAATTACTGATTTCTTGACAGAAAGCATATTATAACCTCCAAAATTTTATCTAGAGATAAAATGTTATAAAACTGTGTTGGTTTTTTTTCCTTCACTAATGTGAAAATCTTGGCTCTCCTTCAGTGAAATACACCACAAGAGTAATTGTCATGCTTTTAGGTATTGGCCAGGCTGTTGCATGACAAAACCGATGTGTTTTACCATGACATGAGAATTACTATCTAGTACCAGCAGATAACAACATGAGGAATTAATGTTAAGCAAACATCTAATTTTCTGTATTGGGCATAAATGGAATTGAATTAATGCAAATCACTGTACTATGAATGTTGATTATTTCAATGTCGTAAGAGGACGTCTCAAATCTTCTATATACTTTCAGGTATACAAGTTCTCTTATACAATAAGTGGAAAAGAAGTATTGTGGGAGAGAAAACAAACACATAACTGTGTTACTTTATTACTGAAAAATGTCTCATCAAGCTCAGCAAAGGTTGATTTAACTCAACCCAGGATGTTTCACCACACTCTGTTTATTATTGTGCTAAAAATCGCAACAGCGGGACGAATATCTCCTTCCTGTAGCAATAGCAGGTGAAGTTTGAGTAGACTGTAGACCCCCCATTATGTTCATTACAGCTGGCAAAATTACCAGCGCTGCATCATCGCTGGGATCGTGACAAGCTGATCTAAGCACAGCAAAACATGAAAACCTGAGGATACCGCCATCGTTCGCCTAGTAGATACACCATTTAGTTTTTATTTCAACCATTAAGCATCGCTCCATTTTAAGGGTCTCATAAAGGCGCTCGGCAAAGGTGCGCACACCGGATTCCCAGAGCCGGGGCCGGGAATGCTCTTCCGGGGCACTCCCCGCCCGGCCCTGCGCTACAACACCCAGGCTCCTGCGGCCTCCCAGCTCACGGGCGCCCTGCTCCCCTCACGGCTCGGGGCCACCGCGGCCCCGGGGCCGCAGCCACCGCCTCCGGGGCCCGGGACCGCGTCACCGGCACAGGGGCCTGGCAGCGCTCCGGCTCCTGCCCCTCGGGCTTTTTTTCCAGCCATCGCAGCTCTCCCCCATCCGCCACTGCCGCACCACCGCGGGGCCGCCCGCCCGCAGCTCTCGTGTTTCACCGCAGCCCCGGGATCCTTACCGCTCATTTCGGGCCGGGCGGGCGCTGCTCCCGGCGCGCCGCGGCAGCGGGGCGGGGAGGGGCGGCTCCCTCAGGTGCGCAGCTGTGCCCGCTCCGCCCCGCGGCCGCTCCGCGCCCCGCGCTCCGCCCTTCGAGGGGCAGCGGCATCCTTTGCCATCCTGGGCCCGGTTTTTACTGTAATCTACCAACTGTCATTGCCTGCTGTGATCCGAGTCATTTAGCCAAAAGCTTTTACGTTAATTGGCATAATTAAGTGCTAAAGAATTATTTCGGCCTAGTCCTTCCAGAGGATTTTCCTTGAGCTGACCTGTTAATCAGTTTACACCTAAGAAAGGGAGTGCACAAACAGATCTGGTTGCAAACAAACACTTTCCGTTTGGAAAGCTGCAATGACTTTGATACTAATCTATGTGGATACTGCAGCTCATGAACACTGCTATACTTAGCATTAGTCTAATGTGAACAGTGATGAATCACTGCTATCCCCAGGAGGAAATAGCATTCAGGATTTACTGCAGCACATTAGGTTAACTATGGCTCTATAACCGAACACCCACACTTTGACATCACACAGGCGATGATATGCATCACTGACGCAAGCACTGACAGGATCAGACACAAAGGCCACAGCAGCTGAAACAATAGAGCGCACAGCTGACGTAGCAGCACACCCCTCTAACACTGATGAGCTGCAGTAAATCAATAGTCCCAGATGCCACAAACAGTTGCACCACTCTGTCTTTTACTTAAGGGCTAAGACTTCAAAGTTTTATTTTGGACTTCCAACAGCTACAACTAATTGCAAAAATCAGTAACAGTAACCACCACCAATGGGTCTACATTTGTCTTGTAAACTGTGCCTGGAAACATACTTCCAAATTAGTACTTTACATTAACATCAGCAGCTTTACACATACTAGGTGCAACATAATAAAAGCAAGCAATAAGAAAAAAGAGAAGCAAGCACAGAACTTACTGTTAGGCCTGAGCTGGGGAAGAGGCACAGGAAGGAACTGTGAATGCTGCAAGGACACAGGCAATCAGAAGACTTCAGCTTGCAATGCTGTCAATTTAACATATTCCTTATGCTCTGAATTCACCCTGACAAAACAATCCCTTCCCTTCCCCCATCCATCTGTCTACTTTTGCCAACAAGGCTGGGAAACAGCAGCTGACAAAGCAGCAACATCAATTTAAATATATTAATTGGCTAAAAATAATAATAAAAAAAATCTATCAGCAGGCAGCAGGCTGGCAAACACAAGGAAACACTGAAGATAAAACATTATCATAGTTGCTTTCAAAAGCAGGGGGGAAAAGCATCAGTTTCATCCACACAGACTTTGGAATAATGGATAAAAGAACAGAAAGCTATGAAGCCTAACTATAATATTTCTAAAGATCACATCCTAATAAGATCCTGATCTTTCCCATGAAACCACACATACATATTCAGGAGAGAAAAAAAAAAGGATGTGAAATCCCTTCCCATAGGCAAAGTGCAGAGATGACAGGTTCCTGTAGCACTTTATCATGAATATAGCTATCAGTTTTCTTTTATAATGGCCTCATGTACTTTCAAAGGAAAAAGGTGACAATGGTTTCTATGTTCAAATGTTAAATGTACTTCACTTGTTTCTAAACAATGACCATGGTGCAATTTTGTGATTAAAAAAAGATTGCAAGTCCATGCCTTTGAACGGTGCAAACTTCACAACACACAGTTACACTTGGGAGCTTGCATAAAGATGATTGTAGTTGTTTGAGATACTCCAATAATAAGAGTTTTTATATGTACTTTCTGAAGCAATTGTGTGGCACAGTGACCAACTCTATCCTACTTTGTTAAAAAAAAAGTACTGATGATTCAAAGATGTTAATGTGGAAATACAACACACACTTTTGTACTGTGCATCCTAGACTGTTAAATTGCTCTATTAAGTTTGCCAGTTTAGGGTAATGATTTAGTAACGACGTGGAAGAGTGAAGTCAAAAAATTGTTCTTTCCCCCATAGTCTCTCAATTTAAATATCAGGTGAACCATAAATCACTCCATTTCAAAGGAAGTAAAATGTGATATACCATTCTTAACATGGACAAGCTTTGATAAAAATGTTTTTATTCTTAGCAAGAAAAATAATCTGCACTCATTCTAATCTAACTGCATTGCATATTTGCTGAGCTTTTTCTTCAAGATGAGCTTAATTTCCTAGCACCAATGCTGAGCAATACTGATGCACAACTTTTTCAGAATAATTTAATATTTGTGCATACTGCTTAATCATGTTCCATTTGATTCACAACATTCAGAATAAACTATAATTTAATCATCTAACAGTTGTTACCACTAGAATTTGTGTTTTTCTAACCAGGTGGTTTTATTTTTTATCCCCATATAACACTGCAGACCAGGTAGTTAAAAAGTTAAGCACTGCTACTGACAGCTACTTGTGGTTAAGAGGTGAAAAGCACAACTGAGTCTCAATAGTTGGCAGTCCTTGGTGTGTAGACAGTGGCTTCTACAAAAGCGTTTTTTGATCCAGAGAAGACAGATCTTGGAAGGAACAAGCATTAACTTCAACTTCCTTGCCACCCACCACCACCTGCTTGTGCTAAGAATGAAATTACATAATATAATTACTTGTAAAGGCTTTTTCAGCATCCTGATATTCAACTTAATACACTACTGAGTTATTTTTTTCTGTGCACACCTACCTAGG
This sequence comes from Pseudopipra pipra, assembly GCF_036250125.1. NCBI lineage: Eukaryota > Metazoa > Chordata > Aves > Passeriformes > Pipridae > Pseudopipra > Pseudopipra pipra. Next base: position 62,465,746 of record NC_087550.1, on the reverse strand, counting down.
TACGTTGCCTTAAAACTAGAATGCAAAATTACCTGGCTCATTCTGCTGTTGTAGACCCGGCATTCAGAGAAGCTCCCCTTCCTTTGTGCAGATTTTTTAATATTCCCCCTTCCCAAATTACTATACACACATACACACGCGTATGTATACATATATATATACAAACTATGAATTGAATATGATTTATTGAATATTACCTATACAAATGCAATGTATTGATTAAGCAAATCATTAGCATTCATTTAAGTGCTGAAACAATTTTACCAAATTCTAGGGTAAGGTATTTTAAAAGTATGGATAAGAGAGAAGACTCTGTGGATTTAAAAAAAAAAATCTGTTTGAGCAAACTGGGATTATTACAACACATATAGTGTCAGAAACCCTAGAAAAAATTATTATCAGAAAAGGCTGCCAAGAGAAAATTTGGTGACCAACTCAAATTTTTAATTCTATTCAAGGCAGACATTAAAGATGTACTACTCCGAGTCCCTGGAGTCTACTAATAACTGAAAACCTTCAAGTTGTTTAGATTCCGAGCTAATTATATAAATAAATACAATGTCCATTTAAAATAAAATCAAAGTAGAACAAAAATTATTATGATTATAAGCAGCTGAAATCCTTCTAGTATATAAAATAAATACAAAACACATCTTTCTTTAAAGGAACCAATTTGGGAGTAGTCATTCCTAACTAGAAGACATAAAAAGAAGTTAGTAGGACATGAATTGTCTCAGTTTTCCAGAAACCCCACAATCCAGTATTCTACATGATAAGCCAGAAAGATGGAAAAATACATAAATCTAGAATGACACTGACTCCATAATTGGAGTTCTAGAGTGCAAAAACAGGGCTAAATCTTGTTCTTAGTGTAAGGTAAAGAGTTAATGACAATTGCTGATTTTTAAAAAACCCTCACACTCAACAGCTCTGCCTCACTGAAATTTTACTCCCTTAGATGCAATTCCCTGTAGTAGGTGAGTTTGCTGTTCTGGTCAGATAAAAAGATCATCTCTAACAATACAAAGCAATGGAAAGAGTTCAGTCCTACAGGACTGCCTCTCTTCACACTCACTGCATACAATTATTTTTATGCCTACATTTGAGGGGTTCACTTGAGTCCACTAACCAAGTTTTAGTAATACTGCAGTTCCACAAAGAAATGTTCATGTAGGTTTCTAAACCATGAAATAAATTTTGAAGTAAGTTTATTACACAGTTTTGTTTCAAATCATGAGTGGAGAAAACAATCCCTGAAGCTGACAATTCAAAAGATGACATTTGCAATGTGAAATCCTTCTGTCATGACACAAACAGTAGGGAAGAAGCCCCAGGCAAATTATACAGAATCACATGACAAAAGAGAGACATAAGACCAAATTGAAAACATCTGATGTCATACACCTTACACTTTGCAGCATCTAAACCAAACACTTGGCCTCACCAGGGTGATTCACTGGCTACCTCCAGAGAACAACTCTCTGCACATTTATCAGGGAGTCACCTCATACTGAATGACACAAATCATTAAGCACAAACCATGTGCCCTCAAGCAGATCTCTGGTTCAGGCCTGCTCTAGTCACTCTTCTGTCCAATTTCAGTAGAGTACATCAAGTTTTCTCAGAGTGGATTCCTACTGTCAGAAAAAGGATTCCTTACTGTTCAGTTAGTAGGTAGACTAAATTCTGTGCTATGCTCAAGCAGACTAACCCCGCAGCTTGCTCCTGGCCTAGGAGAGTGCTATGAACACCAGACTATGGAATAATCAGGTCACCTCTGCTGAAGACGGACAACTAGAAAGTGGAATGGAACATGCTTAACTCCTTTAATCCAAGAGCTTCTAAATGGAAAATACAGAGTAAGCCTTTAAAACGGAATCAGAACCCAAGACTTTATCTAAATCATACAGTAATTCCCATTATATCGACAAAAAAGGCAGCTTGCTTTCCCATGTATTTTCCCTCTGAAATCTTTTTTTGAGGTGAAGATGCCCATCTCTAAAAGACAACACGGAGAAAAGTTTAACTTAGAGTATCCCCGAGCCTCATGGCTAAGGGACTCTGCTGGAATTGGGGAGCTACAAATTCAGATTCTGTGGTGCTTGTAGAGCTTTGGTTACAGGCGAGTGCCATAATCAACTTCCTGCTGCTGATTGCGTTTGCGATCATACAGCCCAAGTAAACACACAGCCTTTCTTTATGGAGAGACAGAAAGGCAACTTTTATATACTGTCTCTATATGTCTGGCTTTTGACTGCCCCTGCAGCTTTATGTTTTGTACAATTACAGGCATATAGGGAATTCCATGGTTAAAACACGACAAGCAACAGATTCAGTTTGCTTGCTAGGATTAGATCCTGATTCAATGGGTGTCCTGGGCTGCATGTGAGACTTCTGCAGCTAAATCTAAGTTACAGCTAAGGTGGAATCAAACATCCTGAATGTGACCCCTTGCACAGTTCTTTCCACAGACATACTTTTCTGTCTTTTCTCTGTTCTCTTTTCTGTCTTTTCACTAATAACAAGAAAGCCTATGAATGCAGCTACAATAGGGGATGGTCTGAAGACAGTGGAAATAAAAGTTGACTAAAAAACTACTGGTTTTGAAAATTCTTAACATTGCAACTGACATGATAAGTACTTCACCATTTAGATTAAGATTTCTGGTTCTGCTAATGACTTAAAGTCCACAGAAAAGAATTTTCATCTTTAAAAACTTTGCAGAAATTTGATCCTGAATTAACCCCAAATCAGAGTATGCATAGAAAAGCACTGATATTCTTAGTCCGACTTAGCAACACAGAAAGGCGCCATGCTTACTATAAACACCTGCAGCCTCTTCTGTAGTGAAATGTTTCCACTAGCACATAAATCACTGAATACTATCAACCAATTCCCACTGCAAACCTCACATTTTACTATCGCAAGTGATTTGAAATCTCAGGCTAACTAATAAGACTTTTTAAAATTGCATTCACATCTTTTAAATTGTTATAGCATTTGAAATTTAAAATTTGGTCTTTTTGGTGTTTTATGTTACAAAAGCTCCTTGATTCTCCACAATGAGCCATTTACAGATCCCTTCAACATGGAATTATTTTCTCCAAATCTCAAACAATTTACCACAAGGGGAAGTATGTAAGCTCAAGTATTAAGTGCGTCTATGACAAAGATTTTTGTTGATAAAAAGCTTTCAACATTGTTAATTAATATGTCCAGAAAGAAAGTTATCTGGAAAAGCAGTAAGAAGGGCCAGACATAAAGATAAGCCTATACAATTGCAGTGTTCTCTTCAAATTCAATTTGCTCTGTAACCAAATATGTTTTAGCAAGTAACATACCCACTGCTTCAGCAGCCAAAATTAACTTGCAGCCAGAAAGAACTATGTTAGGAATCTATGCACCTGTGCCAAACAAGAGGCCAGGGATGAAACAACTAAGACACACATACAAAAGCTGTCATTCCAAATGAGAAGAAAGGAAAAAAGACAGATGCATGCAGTGGAGTTCCTTACCACACATTATGTATGCATCAATATATCCCTCTATTAAGAAGCCTAGATGAGAAAATTGCTTAATAGCTGGAAAGTAAATGTGTCCTTTGTGCAGAAACCTTTTCATTGCTTCGCTACTGCCTGGATGCAGGAGATCTGTATTATCTGTGGCTGGACCGTGAGGGCTTAGGGACTGAAAATACCTCATGAATCAAGTCTATTCACCTGCAGTTGCAGTTTTATTCCTCTCCCCCACTATCATACATCAAGATCCATCATAAATAGATTCTACATAAAAGCACGAAGATCAATTTTAAAACAGTTCTTTTACCCATACGTCTCCCACTGGACCGCTGTTCTAGAGCACTACTCACCTACATAGCCAGAAGGTTTCTTGTAACTAGACAAAAGTCATGTTACAACTATTTGACAGCCACTAGCTCTGGCATTCATTTTTTTTTTCTTTTTAAATCCCTGGTGTTTTCTTACCAATTCCTAGCAAAACTAATTTTTAGCCAAACAAACCAAGCTCTTTTACTTTCTGTTTATATTCATTTTCCTGAACATCCTAATAATTCTTTTTCACAACACCTGGAATCAGCTTCATTTATTCTTTTGTAAACGTGACTTATCAAATTACAGTTGAAGTCTCAGCAGAATCCTGTAAAATGCTACTAAACATCTCGAGCTATAATAGCAACAACTGCCCTGATGCATTTTATGATCACAGTAACCGTTACATTATACTGGAGATAAGTATTATCTTTTGAGTTAAACAGCTTGCCTGCTTCTTCCTCCTCATCAAGTTTCAAGTGAGATCCCCATCTATGCATCCCCATTAATCTTATGTACAACTTTGCATTGTATATAACTGCATTTCACCCAGTTCAGCAGCACCATTCAAACAACACTCTTTTAGACAATTAATACATGTTCTTATTGATCTTTTGCCATTTCTGGAGTACAGATTTCCTATGCCATTAGAGTTGTCTCCAATTTTTCTGAAACATCAAGGATTTCTGGAATATCTCATTAGCTGAAAGATACCCAAGTGCATTGGTTACTGAATGATTAAGAAAGGACATATTTACATCCTAGGCTATCTGTGCATCATGCTTTAGCATTCAATCCTTTTGTATTTCATCCAGTATTTAGAACTTTTAAAAAAATAGGGAAGGTTGTATTTACTCTGCTGAAGCTCTTCTGAGATAGTGATCAAAAAACATTCTGTGCTATGCTTTCAAGGAGGTATGCAGGTATCTGGCCTCAAGACTCCACTGCACACCTGCAATTCTTTACACCTGCATTCTCTAGTCCTTCTATCTACTTTCAGTGGCCTTCATATCCCCTAAAGCTAGATCCTACACAGATGTAACCTTACCCAACATTAAGTCTCTTTTTCTCTGTGGCATATTCCCAGGCACTTCAGACCTCTGTCCAGCTCTCTGAAGCTGCATAGAAACACTTACTTCTGAATGTACTACTTGTCCAGACCCAGCAGCACAACAGTGCCACAGAAAAAGATGATCCAGCACCATACTTTTATGCACTTCTGAAGAGAACTCCAAATCCAACACCCTTCTATTTAACTACCGTCACCAACATGAGACCAGATTCTTTCCCATCAAAAATAATGGATACATTTTTCAGTTGAGAGGACAAGGCTCAGTAACTTAGAAAAAGTGACAACACACTGAAATTCCACAAACATAATGCACAGTTGGAAAGCTATTATGGACAAGTCAGTACTCTGGATGGCATTTTAAAAACCTGATAGAGGATGAACTGGAGAAACAACCTACAGATAAGGCTGTGTGGGCATATGAATAGTCTACTATGTGTTATATCTTTGCTGGAAAGGAATGCAAGGAAACTTTAATGTGTATATAGCCGCAATTAAAAGAAAAGATAGGATATTTCCAAGGTACGTTTTCCTCTTGCTGATGCAATCTTCCTTTGCATAAGAATTAGAAGGGTGTGGTAAGCATAAAAATATATCTTTTACAAATATTTAATTGAAAAGACTACATAGATAGCATTTCAGATTTACAACCTGTGTAGAAAAGCACTTGGACCAGAAGTAAAAAGTGATCAAACTCTCAATAATCAATCTCAAAACCTCATGCTTGCCAGTCCTCTTGTATCCATCTGCAGTACAAATCAGAGAAATGAGTGGAAGTTAGAGTCATACTAGAGGACTGGATGCCAGTCCTCTGCATCTCTAATCAGTATTTGTTAATATTCACTTTCACTTTTCAGCTCTCTTAGCAGGTGACTTTTAAAACTCATTCATGCTGGAAGAACTTTAACTGGTTCCAGTTGCTCAGACTGCCCTTGTAACTTACTAAATATTTGCACTCATTTATGCACTGTATAGCCACCAGATGCTCTCCAAAACTGCACTGTCACAAAAATGTCACACTCTAATTGGAGATAGTCACTCTACTTTCGATCCCAATTCAGAAAAAAATCTCTTTTGGCAAAAAACATAGTTTAGCTTTCAAACTTCCCCAAGTGGGCTTTAGGCACTCCAAGGATCTGCCTGCAAGACAGCTTTATTTTTATGTATTATCATTTGAAAAATAAGAGTAAAAAGTCAGGTAAGATTTCAGATTAAACTGAATTTAAAAGCTAAGTAAGAGTCAAAGTACCTTTTTTTGTACATCTAACAAAACAAATCTTTGCCTGATCACAAAAGAAGAAACAAAATACAATACATGGAAAGTATAACAAAAAGAATAAATGCAAACTTAAGTACGTTTCATGTAATTTTCCAAATCTACCTGCTACTTAAGAGCTTTACTGAGATGTCTCTTTGCTGCATAAACCATAAAAATTAACTCTGTCAAGAGTGGTGCCTTTCAGAGTACAATTTCTTCGAGTTTAAGCAGCTGAGGATGCAACTCAGTAGCACTTCACTTTAATAGCATCAGAGACTATCCTAAAGGCAAGTTGTGGGGAAAGCAGAGAAAAAGAGAAAGGCTGACAGCTCTCTGTAGACACTTCTTTGTCCTTCTGTTTGTCATCTTTAACTTTCATTCTGATTCATTCTTCATTCTTAGAAGGCTGCAGTATCATTAACTTACATCTCCTGGACCTAACAGTTCTTTGCCTGTCTCTTTCCAGGAATTTGACTGTTTCCACCTGCTTTGGTTGTTTGCTTTGGTTTTTTGGTTTGTTTTGGGAACTGGCTTGCTAAAGCTGTATTTTAGGAATATGGCTTTGAGATTTTCCCTACTTTGAGATTTTGTCTTAGTCCATGGTCCTCTTGTGGTCTTTGTTCAGCACAATCCTTCAATGTTAAATGACCTGTCTGTATTTCGTAAGATTTTTCTAGGATTGTTGAAATACTGCATTAGGAAGAGGCCATCATGGGGAATACTCACTACCCCACTCATAGTAACTTACATCTTATTGAAACTACAATTCCACGTTAACTCCTTTTAAGAATTATTAATATAGAGTATCGGTTTGACATTTATAGTTCTTACTGCAGCTCTTTCTTTGGCTGCCTTGGAAGGCACATCTGTTCTACTTTTTAATACAACTGTCAAGATCATCCAAGGGAAACACAGTACACAGTATTTATGAAAATGGCCCATATATAGGGCACCAAATGGAAAGGATAAGTGAAACTTCCGAAGAATGGGCTATGGGGAAAACAAATTGAGAACAGGCAAAGGAGACAAACCATATCCTCATAGAACAGCTGATTAATCAAAAGGGAAGCAAAGTGTAGTCAGCTTCTCTAGTAGCTCCAAATCCATTAACCTGAGACCCATCTACAAGTTATTGGGTGCTGTACAGTCATTTGAAAAAACCTGAGGCTCTTTGGATGGTGTCCTAGGACACCTGCTCTAGACAACTGTGTTTTCTAGAAGGACAACTGGAAAGCCATTTGAAGTGTGAAAAAGAGCTTCTCTTTGGCAAAAAGAAACAAGAAAGAACAGCACCATATATACCTGTATTTACTACCCGTGAATTTGGTCCTTCTAAGTTTGTTTGAAACCTCATGTGATTACATTATTTCTTAATGGCTTTAAGTGGCTGAACTTACACAGCTTGTAACTGGTCTTTAACTCACATTACACGGGAGCTGTTTATGTTTGTGCACAGCTAGGCTATATGTTTGTAATGGCCTTGTTATCTTCTGCATCTTCTTTCTTTCCCTCATTTGGATAATAAACTGTCTTAGATGTAAAATAGATTGCTGCATGTCTGCAAAAGGAAGAAGGGGAAAGGAAGTTTTATTACCATGATTTTAAATATAGTTGAAGAATGTCATGATCATGTAAGTCATGCAAGCTGACAAAACCTCAGTCATTTCACAGACAGTCAAAAAAAGACAACTATTAATTTACTATTAATAACACATGCACAGCCATATCTATCAAGCCATGTGCTGCTGATTCATCCATTAGGAAAAAAAAGCTAACTAAGAACAGAATTAGAAAATCCCTGGATTCAAAGTTGCAACACATAGTTAGATACAACATTCTTGTGAGAAAAGTGTACCTGGATCTACGCAGACAACTCAGTAGCCTTGCATGGGCGAAAATTAAGGAAAGGGAGACTAACCTCCTGGTCTCTTCCCACTGCTACCTTGGCCCTCCGGTTACTCAAGAACTTCTGGCACCAGAGAAAGAATGGAGGCAGAGCAATGTCAGACCCTGTAAACTGCTGGCATGGCTGTGGCAGCCTGGGCATGTATGAGGAACTTGCTTTGTTTTGAGGAACTCTGAAAAAACAATGGCCAGGAGAGTTGCTCCACAACCAGGAAGACTGTTTTCCTTCCCAGTTTGTCTGCCACCCTTCACAACTACCAAGTGCTTGACAGGGTTTCACAAGATAAGGCAGGCATGACTACTTTTTGAAGTACAAATAAGACAAGAGTAAATCAAGTTAATTCAAAGCTATTTCTTATTAACAGTAATTCTGTGATAAAAGTTTGAATGCTTTGACAGCTAGAATTTAGCATCAAGAATTTAGCAATAAAACCTTAATCTCACAGGGTGAACTATAAAGAACTTTCCTGGGGTCTCATCTAAAAATCTGTAGCATTTGCCAACAGGTGACCCACCAGCATGTACTCATACTGTACACAGTGGTGAAGGAGAATCTAGCAAAAGTCCTTTATGCACAAAGTTCTAGCCTTTCCATTTTTACGAAACTCAGTACAAAGTCCACTTAAAAACATTAAGTTTTAGTTTCTATAAAATAAAAGCTCCATTTGCTTTTAAATAATCAGATAATGAAATTAAGAAACTTCTTCCTCTATTTAATAAGCAATCTTCATGAATCTTTATTATTTCAATCAACTAGGTTGCATCCAATCAAGATAGAGAAAATGCTACCAGTGTAAGTTATGCTAAATGTTAGGACATTAAGTGACAATACTAAGTAAAATGCCTGCATCTCTGATTTTTGATTTAGTTCAAACTGCTAACTGCTTACATTAGACAAACTTTCTACTTACACTAGAAACCAAGAAGAGATCCTATATAAATTTTTCCCTCTTTTCCTCCCATAAAGCAAGCAATACAGGGCTATTTTTTCCCCATCGACAGCATAGTCAGGCAACAAATCAGACTAACTGACTGCAATGCCACAGGACTATTATAATATTGCCAGAAGCAGGCCTGTCAAGCTTAACATGCTTCATACAAGGCTCATCCAACTGATTCCAGACTCAGGCAACAGTAGCACCTGCATCTCAGCAGTTTAAGTTAATACTTCGCAGTCTTGTGAGCTAGACATGCCTGACTAGAGACATGGAAACCAAGTTTTAGGGTTATTCTTAGCTGTAACTCAGAGCTGTCACTCCGTTCTCACCATGCACCTCCAAGTACCAGTACCCTCCATGTAAGACCAGATGTTAAATGCTCACAGAAATGGATGAGCTCAAAGAGTTCAAATGCTTGAAGATAAAGACATTCACTGTGCGTACAACTGTGAATCAACACACCCAAATGAGGCATCTTCAGGATATAACCTTATTTATTTCAGCTTATAATAGTCAGGCTTTAGCTCCACAATGGAGACACCTCATTTAGGTATCTAAAATTACGTGTTTGCATGCAAGTTAGGACTTTAAACTCCCATTACAGCAAGTGGAGATCTACTTGGTACAGACAGTGGAGCTTGGAGAGCTGTTGAGTGCAAACTGATGTCAGCTGAAAAGCACTGAATGTACTACAGCTGGTGACTAAATCTTCACTAGTTTCAAATGGGAGCTTAGATCCCAGGCCACATATAGAAACATACATTTAGACACCTAAAATTAGATGCCTTCAGTATGCAGCTCAAGAACTGATATTTCAAACAAATGTCTCCAGAACCTTCCTAGAGTCAGGCTGACTTTGCAGTGTGCAGCATACCAGGGAAGGTTAACTGATCTGTATATACAGGAAAATCAAAGGGGAAAAGGAGAACCTGACTGAACACCTTATGATGAATATAGTATGTTATGAACTCATTCACATCTCAAAATGAAATAAGATAGAAGTTAGAAAAATGTCTAACAGAAGAATGATAAAGCAGCTAAGACAAAAATGTTATAGATATGTTTTGTCTATATAAAGAAACTGAATCTATTTAACACATTTTAAATAAAAACCAATGGCAGAAAAACTATGTTTTCCCTAAAACTCACTACAATCAACATTGTGAAAGACATCTGAATTAACACCTTTTGTAAAACGCAGAAGGGTTAAGTCTTCGACAATATTTGCACTCTGTTTATCAGTCTAAGGTATAAAAAGAGCAGGTCCTACTTAAAATTATTTCAGAATGAGACAGCTCCAAATCAAGCTGCTACAACCATGCTTTGCAGCCACTTTCTCTCATCATCTCGTTGCAACACGAAACAGAACTACATCTCCTCTGCAGTCATACTCCCACATAGCTGACCAATACTAAGATTCTTATTATTTTCAGTTTGACTGTAGATACCAAGAAATAAAAAAATCTATGAAACAATTATTAAATTGTGTATATTGAAGGCAATTTCCAAACAGAGGTGCTTTAAAGTTAAGCTAGCCCTAGACTCAGCTCTGATCCTCTACAGGGACATTCTCAACCAAGAGTTAAGTAGCTGTAAGTCACTGTAGCTTGCTGTGACCCCATACTTTCAGTTGACTTGTCTTAGCTTCCCTCAATGCCTCTTATGAAGGCCCTCTGAATACTTCTGATGGAGATCCTAAAATTAATATGTAGAAGAGGATGTCAATCTAAGTATCCATATCCAGTTTCAGCCTCACATAACATGTTCAGTCTTCTACAGCATTGACACAGAAGGAATGGAGAAGACAACTGAGATTATTTACCATTTAGGGTGGGGTTGTTTTGAGGTGTTTTTTTTAAATGAACTGATGTATAAAAGTTTGTATCTGTGTTTTCAGAAGGCTACAGTGGAGAAAAGCTGCAAAGTATCATTGAAGACAAAAAGGAACGCAATTTAACTTACACATGTCATAATGCAGTATTTCAGTTGAAATGAGAAACAGGTAAATGGAAACAAGGATAAAGAACTAGTTTCTTTTTGGGCTACAGAAAGAAAAGAAAGATTACCTAGAGCAGCTTCTTTGGGTGGCTTCGGTACGCTATTCTTAACAGGAGCAGGTAAATCGAAGACTAGAACTTTGTAATACTCATCCAGGTTTACTTGTAAGGAGTTCATTATCCAGGTTCTTAAGCTACCTAGAAGACTAGAGATGCTCAAAGAGAGAACTCCTGTTAACAGTGTTTTATTGCTTTTGCTAGTTTGTTCCATTACTAGAGAGCTGTGTATTTAAATAAACATTCTTTTATTTCTAAACTTAGCCCAGTGCTAAAGTGGATACCAAGTAATTTAACAAACAAGATATGGTATTTCTAGAGGTGATGTCACCCTTAAAGTCAACATATAGGATCACTACTGCAGTGCCAGGTATCCCTGTACATTCTAAAATTACGACAGAATGACTGTGCACAATTCCTCCACTTAACAGAGTGGTTTAGTATTTGATAACAAGCAGTGGTGGTCTTGTGAGAGAATCATCTCCCATTGACCATTAGCAACTAACAAAGTTCCTTCTGAGGGGTCTGTGGCAACTTGTACAGAATTTAGGATAGTCTTTAACAACCTCCAATATTAGTTTTAAATAAAACTCAACACTAAAGCACCAGATGATATGAGAACAAGATAAATCTAGGGTTTTTTTGGTTCAAATATACTTAAATAGCAGCTTGGATTTCAAGATGTTCAGTTTGGTTGCTCAAATGCTATCTGTAAACAATCAAAACCACACAAAACCTGACAGCAGAAAACAGTAGATAACAGATTAAGAGCGGTCCTGCAGAGGACTTGGGGATACTGGTGGATGAAAAACTAGACACTAGCTGACAATGTGTACTTGCAGCCCAGAAATCCAATCATACCCTGGGTTGCATCAATAGCAGCATGGCCAGCAGGTTGAGGGAGGTGATTCTGCCCCTCTGCTCTGCTCTTGTGAGACCCTCCCTGGAGTACTGGGTTCTTCAGCACAAGACAGACATGGATTCTTGGAGCAGGTCCACAGGAGGGCCACAAAAATGGCTGGAAGGCTGGAGCACCTCTCCTATGAAGACAGGTTGAGAGAGTTGGGGTTGTTCAGCCTGGAGAACAGAAGGTACTGGGAATACCTTAATGCTGCCTTTGAATATATAAAGGGGGTTTAAAAAATAGATGGGGAAAGACTTTTTACCAGGGCCTGTTGTTACAGGCCAAGGGGTAATGGTTTTAAACTGAGAGTAGATCAGATATAAGAAAGAAACTTTAATGACCGTGGTGAGGCACTGGCACAGGTTGCCCAGAGAAGCTGTGGATGTCCCATCCCTGACAATGTCTGAGGCCAGACTGGATGGAGCACTGAGAACCTTGGTCTAGTGAAAGGCATCCCTGCCCATGTCAGGTTTGAACTAGATGACCTTCGAAGGTCCCTTCCAACCCAAACCATTCTATGATTCTCTAACAGCTTTATTCACACAACATTCTGGATAATGGGCAGGTTTGGTGTTGCAAAGCTGAAGTTAGTCTTAGAATCAATTAAAGTTTGTGTTTCACTACTGCAGTCTCAGAATTGATGTATCTTCTCCTCTTGGCTTCCTTGAAAACACTTTTCAGAAGTATTGCATTTCTTATTTCAAGAGAAAAAATTAGGTTAAGCTTGCTTAACTTTTATCCCAGAAACCAACCTTAATACTGATACTTCATTTAATTTCAAAGCATGGAGTATTTATGACTCATTCTAATTTACATAAGTCTTCTTATTCTATTATGAAAATGGCAATTTTCCTTTGCAGAGACATATAGAACATGGTCTCTCTTATTATGTCAAGTAACATTTAATAGCCTTTAGCTGTAACTTGGGACTGTTATAAAATGTGCTCAAGATGAGTCATCTTCATTCATTTATTCTGCAATAGGAAGAATTCATGAATGAGTGATCTGCAGTAATTCACTTCTACAAAGAGAGCCCATTCATACATTTCAAACCTGGTTTTCTGAATCACTGTAATGTAGCTGATTATTTCATTTTAACAGAAGAAAATCTTGGCTTAAGGAAGGTTTCCACAGAAGTCTGTGTATTTCTAGAATGTGAGAAAATTTTCATAAATCTAAAAGAGCTCTTTTGAAAATAAACATTTTGGTCTAACACATGGATACATAGATGTCTTCCTATCTATCTAGCAAGAAAAATGCAGAGTTTTTAGTTAGAGACTGACAAATGGCTTAAATTGAAGTTGCATCAAGGGGGATTAGAAGTCATCACTGTCAGACAAATCACTATGCAGGCAAAGTAAATCCTTAATAAAATCAGAAAAAATGGCCATTGGTACTCAGAAGTGTTCATTCAAAGCTGTATTTAGGTCAAAATACACACAACATAAAACCAACTATGATCCAATAGTGCTAACTACAGAAATATAAAGTAATCACGCTTCTTATTCTACAGAAATAAAGAATAAAATACACACATTATTTTAAGTCATCAAAACTCCACCAAAATAAAGTAATAGGATTCACTAAGGATAAAAGGTGCCTTAACCATCACTGCTCTTTTGCCATCCTTAGAGAGTTCAAACCTGGAAATATTCTTAGGTGCATTTTCACCCCATCTTAACTCCCATGGAAGAGGCCCACATTAAGAAGCCACTTCTTTACTCGCTTAATGTAGTTCCAAAACAGTCAAGGCTCTGCAGATCATCTGAGAGCTATACCAGCAAATAGATGGTAAGTCAATACAAAGACCTGTGTGTAAATGCAGCATTTTCTTCAGAAGTGTGGCTCACAGAAAATGCACTGTTTGTTTCTCCATTAATTAGTGCTTTAAGTTTTCATTACTTCATTGATTCAAGGACAGCTCTAAACAGTCACTTTAGTCACACCTCTCTTTTCTCCTGAAGAGACACTGACTCATTATTTTCAGGTTGAGAAGTTCTACCCTATGTATAGTGTCGCCAAAGTAAGGATAGTTCTCTTTACAAACAGAATATCTGACAAGAGCAGCACAAAAATTGACGGAGCATCTCAATGTTTCCAACAGACAAATATATGATGCGAGATAATACAATTAACATTATGGTTAGATTTATTAACAATTCACATTGACTTCAGCAGACAGCACAATCTCAAGGTGAACTGACCAGCAACCACGCACAAGAGAAATCCAGAATTATCCAAGGAAGCGAGACTTACCAAATCATCCAAACTAATGTATCTGGCTGTCTGTGCTTCTCCTAGGAATCCAGAAGCAGCTCACTACTTCTCAACTTCCAATCTCTCATTTTAGCACTGTACTTACATAATTTCAATTTTATATATAGTACATTCATGAAAAAGCTGCATATGCGCTTTTGCAGAGACTGTTAAATTAATACATTCAGAAAAGGGTATAAAGATGGGTAAATATTTACAGGAAAAACTAGATTTGAAAAGTATTAAGAAACATTATAATGACTAAATTAACTTCCCACTGATTGCATCTCCACTAAATTTCAGTCACCTTGGCCTTCTTCATGCCTTTTTTAAGATAAGTGTCTGTGTACATTTATCCAAACCATTCTCATTATACATTTCTGCATCTTTAACTTCGATTTCACCTAATAACTGAGTGCACACAATGAAGAAACAACCAAGGAACTAGTTGTGAGCTTTCTTTCTTTAGAGACAATGCATTAGACTCCTGCAGTTGTAACTCATTTTGCAGACTGGTCATTCATTTTGTAGACAAGTCAAGGGCAAACTATGTTTGAGAAGTTGTAGCAGAACAAAAAGGACCACCAATACCGAATTACTCTCTACAGCTTACACCATCTGAAATTGTTCACTTTATACAAATCTCTACACAGAAAACAGGACAGTAGACACTCCTCATTACTTGCAATACATATAATGAAAAAAGCTACAGCATCAATTATTAAGCCTGACAGACCCAACAAACCAAAAGGTGGAAAGATCCATCGGCATAGCTCTCAAAACACAGAAATGTCTCAAGAGTGGCAAGAATAGACCAGAAAAGCAATATTCACAAGATCATGTGTAACTCGGATTCTGTACCAAGATTAGTGAACGTACAGATACAAAAAAAACTTTATGCTCCCTATTTAACTACCAAGTATAAGCCACAATTTCATCTCCAGGAAGGAGGAAGGACAAGGAGAATGTCTGTGTGACAGGAGGTTTGCAAAAGCTTTGGAACTGATCTGGGAGGTAGGTTTCTAGATTGCCACTAGCACCTTTCAGGAAAGTTGTAAATACTGTACCTCAGCTTACACTTAGTGAGTCCCAGGAACAACTGCCTAATAACTGCTCATGCTCACTTTCATATTTAAAGCATGAAGAAATCCACAGCTGAATCAAATCACAATGGCGAGCTGCCTCCTTGGAAAGAAAGCAGGACTAGGCAAGGATAAAAGCTGTACCATGAAAGGTTAGAGTGTATCTATAAAGATATGATCTCAATATTTTTGCAGTTCATTAAACACTTCCTGCTTTGAAGGCGATCATGCAAGGAAAGTGTCAATTAATTCCCCACCACTAAGCCCATTTGATAAACTAAAAATCAGAAGCAAACATGCAATACATGGCATTCTCCTCAGTATTTTGTGCAACAGAAACAAAATACATCTTATCTGTTCTTTAACTTGAATTGCAAGACAAAATTCACTATGTTCCCCTCAGGCAACTATTACATATTCCCCAAATAACTATTACATACCATGTTTCAAATAAACCCTATAGAACCATGAGCTGCAGCACTGATTCATTTGTGGCTCAAAGGATGCAACAATACCATGCAATCAGCACAAAGTTTTGAAATATGGCATTAACAGCCATGTAAACTTCAATAAACTGTCAATATAAACCTAATTACGATTCAAGGACTCCTTTTAATAGGTTATTTTGTAGCCAAAAGACCTGCCTATGACACTGGAAACCAGACCTTTTGATTCTTCTCAGATTGGAGAGAAGAGGGAAAGGAGATGAAAATACTTGCTTCAAATTCCCATAACAGTACCTGTTGAAGCTGGGCCAACATTCAGAATAAAAAGAAGGCAGGATTCACTGGCCCAGAAGATAGTGAGCAAAAATTTGACCCCATAGCTGAACCTGTGGATAATCTCTTAACACAGTAAAATGGTATTCTAAACAGCAATAGCTGACTGCTCATTTCTTGTGGTACCTCTTGTAGAGATGCTTAACTGGTAGTTCCTGACATTCAGAATAGAAAACAATACCCAAACTGACCATTGCATAAGGGGGTGCTACACTTAGCTGAAGCATTTGTATTTTGAAGCTGCACTTGCTAGAACTCAGAAATAACACAATTTGGCCCACAGAGATGAGAAACTAGTAGTGGGAAACAATGTCCACATGACAGCTAAAAATAAAAAAAAATCCTCCTCAAACCATATTAACAACTGTAGCTTTTGATTTGAGGTCTGTGCAATAAATGAGGTTAGTCAGAAGTTGCTATAACAGCATTTCCCTGTTTGCTTTGCAAGCTGAAAATGTTCCCCCCCTTCCCCTCCGCAAGAAATTTAATTTCATCCAATATAGGGAAAAGTATTTTGTTTATGGTAGGGAAATCTAAATCCAAGGATGCTTAGAATATAGTATTTTAGGTCTTTAAACAGCTCTTGTATTTAAAATAAGTTCTGTCAGTCTTTTACTTTCAACACCACAAATTGCCTTTTATTAATCCTGATTCAGACTCAGGAAATATTAAAATAAATTTATCAGCTTTACCTGTAATGCACTGATACTGTCCATCTTCTCTTCTTATTGTAAATGTTTCCCCTGGATTAACTTGCACAAGAATAACCTTAAAAATAAAAGAGTGTTTACAACCATTACATAGGAATATGTTACAGAAGTCTGGTACGTGCAAAAAAAAAGAAAAAAAAAGTTTTACTGGGAAAAAAACATTTTTTTTCCAGTTAGTAAATACATTATTTTTCACTTCACACTGCTTGCTGCCTTCATCCCACAAAGAGATAAAAGCAAGAACAAGCACAGATATTTTTAAACAAACATTTTTCAAAGAAGGAGAGAATAACAAGTAAAACAGTACCTGTACAAATTTTATTTTCTCAACTGCTTAGTATAATTAAAAAGCTATTTGTACAGCTTAAATTATTTCAACAAATTGCATTAACTTCAACATTAATCAAACCATTACATAAACTTCCAGAAAGAAGCCTACAATTCCCAGTGTTTGAATTTTCATCAACCACCCAACAAACAGCTTTCAACATACGGAAAATACTGTGTCATTTCCTTCTTTACACGACCCAAGAATGTTTGTACATTCATTAACGATAAAACATTATTAGAAGTCATGACAAAGTAAGTGCACCAGATGCCCAGCATGAAACAATATGTATAATTTTATTTGTGGAAAGCAGGTTATCCTAATTTTGTAAACCCAAGCAATGCAGAAATGATAGCAAAGCACACTTATCAGCCAAAATAAACAGAGGAAGTCTGACGTACCGAAGAAGCAGCCTGTTACTATTTTAGATTTCTGTACTCTTATTTGAATCCTGCCCTTCTGTGAGAAAAAACCTTGTAAACGTGAAACACCTAGCTAAAATTATGAACAAAGGAGGGCGGAAAAGGCAGAAGAGCAGGTGCAT
The DNA here is from genome assembly GCF_036250125.1 of Pseudopipra pipra. Taxonomy (NCBI): domain Eukaryota; kingdom Metazoa; phylum Chordata; class Aves; order Passeriformes; family Pipridae; genus Pseudopipra; species Pseudopipra pipra. Next base: position 62,448,092 of record NC_087550.1, on the reverse strand, counting down.
TTCATAATTTCTGGTCACATTTTTCTTCAGTCTTGCTTGCACATGTCTAAATGGAGCCTATGTCCTCCTCCTCGTACGAATCAGAGGCAGAGAAATCCTTATAAACATGACTCTTAAGCACTGGCCAAAAATTTACTTTGTTAAATTGCTAAAAGAAAATTTGTCATGTTTACAAAAAAACAAACAAACAAACAAAACCAAAACAAACCAGGAAACTTGAGTGTTACTCATTTTAGGATACCAGAGATAAATGAAAGGGAGAAAAGAGAAGGCAGAAATCACATTAATTCCTCCCCTTCTGGTAGAGCAATTTCACAAATTAATGAAAAGATGGCAAGTTCTACTCTAACATAGCTGCAACTTTGATGAGATATGATAGACACTCATATTTTCAAGCTTGGACTATGTGACTCAACACTGATTTAGCTCAGCTTTGAGCATGCACTTAAAACCCACTATTTTTAGTTGTTTCACATGTTTTTTCCAGAACTTTTAGGCTCTTTGAGAAGAAACAATGAACTATATCACTATTTACATTTTATCATGTTAATACATTTTCCAGATCTTCTGAAGTGTGACCTAATATAAAATTATAACTAACAGGTAGCATTCATAATATAATCTAAACTTAGGAACAAGATGTTTTTAGTAATGAGCTTCAAATAAGACTTAAAGGTCTTCAGAAAATATTGTATTGCTAGAGTTTATTCAGAAGAGTTTTAAGGTAGCTTTTTAACAACTGGCTATCATCACCTTCAGAATGTGACAAAGGAGAGAAATAGGAGTGGATGAGTTCTAACAATTTCTTCTTCAGATTCCCCAAGCAGGCATAGCTTTTCAAAGACACGTTTCATTGATGTACTGTCCCCTCTCTGCTACAATTGAAAGTTTTAGTTTGAAATTTAGATTGGAATAAAAGGACCTAAAAGCTTCAGAGTACATGAGAGTCTCTTTCCATCTGTTATGTGTGGGTTGGATACCTACCTTTGCCCAAGTCTTTTGGCTGATTTAGATACTCAAACTCCTGGGAGGTGCCATTCTGGCTGCAGCTGATGTGCCAATCTGTACCACTTTCAGCTCAATATTCTTCGTCTCCATCATATGAAACATGAGAAGCAGAAAAGCTTTAGGACAATTGCTGGTCCTTGATGCCTGCTTTTAAAGTAACAGGGAATGGGGGTTGACTGGTATTCCCATTTTATTCCCATTTTTTCTGTGTGAGTGCCTAAGATTGGTAATCTGGGTAATAATAGAATCATAGAATCAGATAGGTTGGAAAGGACCTCTGAGATCATCAAGTCCAACCCTTGGTCCACTACCACCATGGTTACTAGACCATGGCACTAAGTGCCACATCCAGTCTCATCTCAAAAACCTCCAGGGATGGAGAATCCACCACTTCCCTGGGCAGCCCATTCCAATGCCTGATTACTGTCTCTGTACAGAATTTCTTCCTAATATCCAACCTAAATTTCCCCTGGCAGAGCTTAAGACCATGCCCTCTTGTCTTAATGTTGTCTTGGGAACCTGCTGGCTCTCCTCCTCCAGACCTCTTGCTGCAGGACATCCAAACCAGAGGGTCCAGCCAGCAGAGTGGATCTGAGTGTGGGAATACACATGCCAGCCCCATTGCAGCAGGTGGGGCCGATGCCTCCTGGTTTTGTTTTAATAGCAGCTTCTCCTGTGTGAGAACCTTTGTTGTTCACTTCACAGCTGGTCTGAGAAGGTAAAGGCTCAGCCACGGTGTGACAGAGTGAGAGGGGCACTGTTATGCAGCAGTTGTGCTATGAGGCAACAGATCTCCTGATGGAGTCCAGGTCCACTCTGACACTCAGGATACCATCAGATTTTCACATCACTGACGACATCTGACTTTCACTCAGAAGGGTGGGGAAACTTACCAACTTAATGCAGTTCAATTAGATGTCAGTTCCTGGGAACTGGAAACAGTCTTTTTTGTCAAGGGACAATTAGCCTACTTGATCCTTGACTGTGTATTTCACTGGCTCCTGCTTTCAACCTTGCTTTTATGTTGAGCATTCACATTTGTATTTTACAATTGTTCCAAGACAGGCTGTATTTGTTGCCAAGTGTGCCAAAAGAGATTCTGAATCAGGGCTGAAGTAATTTCAGAAGTTTCAAGAACTGATTGCTTCAACAGTCTTTGTGCTGGGGCAGTGTGTGACCAGCACTGGTTGCTGGCCAGCCTTATCACTGCTGAACCCCATGGAGTGATCACAGTTTTGAGAAGGGCATTTCTGACACCACCTCAGTAGATGTGATTTGAAATAAGAAAAATTAAAGCTATGCACAGAGACAGATTGATACTTTTCTGGTCAGAAGAGGTATTACCAAAGACAGTCACTCACAGGGATTCCCTCTTACCTAATGAAAGAAAGGAAGCAGCACGAAATCAAAGATGCAAGAAAATTTCTCTGAAAGAAAGTGTAACATGGGTTTTTCACAGCATCATGTTTTAGGTAAAAAAAAAAAAAAATCTATGGGTTGCTTGGTATTTATAGCTCATTCATCTTATTCTAAGTGGCTTTGTGCAGGCTTGCACATCCCATCAGTGAACATGCTACTTCATGAACCCTGGCATCAGTGCTTCTGAAAACCAAGGCCAGAGTCTTTCACACTGAATATTATAGATCTTGAACTCCTTCCTCTTGTGGGCAAAATATTTATGTTGGTTTAAACTGAGTGAAAAGCTTTGGAAAAATCTTATGGTTCAGACTCTCTTCTTATGCATCAATCATTTTGTGACAAATTCTGTTGCTTTACTCACAGCACCTAAAGACTCATTTCTGATATGTCAGTCTCAGTGGGAGTAACCTTTAACATGGGCACTTTTCAAATGCCATTTCTCTTACTAAATCAACAAAACACTAATTAAGGACTTCTCAAGCTTAACAAAATTATGTGAACTTAGGACACGGAGGCCTTGATAAAAGCCAAGAATCCTACAAGCACTTTTAAAGCATAACCAACCATAACAGAACCTAATAAAATTTAAGAGTGTAATTTCTCAATGCTAACAGAACTTTGACTCAACATGTTTTTGAATCAAAACATGTTAAGGCATTGCCATTAAGAAACTGGAGTACTAGGTCAAAAACTAGTTCTGTGTCATTTCCACCGGGACTATAAACTGTTTCCTTTAAACAGTTATTTAAAGATGATCCACATGACCTCAATACAGTTCCTGATGAAAAACAGTACAAAATCTCTTTCCAGAGATTAACATACAGGCTGACAATACAAGAGTGCAGCTACACATTTATGCTAAAATATCGCATAAACAAAACAAAATGACCAGCCAAATGGCTAAAGTTTGAAATACCTATAACATCAGTTGCCAAAGACTGTCAGGTTTAAACAGTAAAATCTCATACTTTTGAATAGTACTTAATTTATTCTACAAAGGCTATTTTAGAAGATAAATTCAAACCAAATGAGCAACATACTAAGCTTTGTAGTAGTTTAATTAAATTGCCCAGATTGGCAAAGACCATCCTCCTAACAAAACGAATCATGCCATACATTAGAAAGCTCAGTATGCTTTTCCTGAAATTGCTGTTTGAACTCAGGCAGTGGCTCAAGACCATTAAGAGCACAGGAAATGTGCTGAAGGTCTGGGGCACCAGACCAGGTCAGCAGTCCGTCCAGCCCAGCACTTTGACTCCACTGCATCAACTGAGATGCAGTTAAAGGGGAGCAAGTGAGCCAGGCCACTTTCTGCAGTCCCATACTGGACTCTCCTATTGTCCATAAGTTTGCCTAAATTTTTGAGTTCACTTACAAGTTGAATCGCCTCCACAACTTCCTATGGCAGCAAGTTCCTGAAGTTTACTTTTTTAGACATTTTAAAACTATCTCCTACTAATTCCATGTTCCCTAGTTTCTCTACTATGAGATTTGCTGAAAAACAGTTCCGAGTAAATTTCACCCACCTCCTTCAATATTTTTTTAAGCCTTGGCAATTCCCCCCTCCTTGTCCCCAGTCCCTGCAAACTGAGGGGTCCTAATATTTCTGATCTCTCCTAGAAGAACTGCTACGTTCCCTTGACTACGTCAGTGATACCTAAAGGCATATAAATATTCGGAAAGTAAGCAGTGCTCAGGAACATTCCCAGGTGCTAGAACACTCACCTGCAATAATGAATATGCTATAGGAGTCCTGAGCACAACATAGGCTGATGCCAAGGAGCAATCTTCTTCCATGTAAAACTGGAAACTATTCCTGAGATCACTCTTACCAGGCAGTTAGCAAGAAAAGATGATTTACTAAAACTGACTGGCTTCATGACACTTAGCCTCAGTTTCCATAAACATTTGGAGCACACTTAAATTACTAATATATAAACAATTCCTGACTGTAGCCTGAAGAAATATTACATTTTGCCTCTTTCAAGGATTAGTTAAGGGACACACTCTGAAGGAGCTTTTAAAATCTCTTCTTCACCTTAAATCACAATTTGAGCTGGTCTGATATGGCAAATACACTCTTAGAATACAATAATTCTTATATAAAACTATTCTATAATACTTCTCTCTTCAACGAATTCCAAATTAAAATATAATTTTATTGTAACTCAAGTAGTATAATCACATCCTACAGAGATACATTGACTTGGACATACTACCACCAACAGATATGAGAATTTAAAAATAATTGCATCTCAGGATATTCTATATGAATTATTACCACATTTGTGTGAACAGGGTGGAAAATATTCAGATCTTGCAACTAGAGAATTAACAGAAGTAAAAATGTTCAAAGAGCAGAATGCTCAACTTTTTTTATTTTTATTCGGCAATCTCTTCACTATCAGCAAGAGAAACTACAGGATGTTTCTGCAGGCTGAAGCAGGAAAGCAGTTTAATGTTTTTTCAAAGTCTTTGGCTTATTTCTACCACAGAATATGTGAATTTAATAAAAATGGCTGGAATCAGAAAAAAACCCTGTAAGACTAAGAATACAAACAACAAAAGGTGGAAGGGAGATCTGTGCAAGGCAGAGCTGCAGCCACCTTGACTCAGAGGGCTGCCTCCAAAGAAATTAAAAACTTAAGGCCAAATGTTAACACCTATCTCCAAAAAGGTCTAGAAGTAATTTTTATCAGCAAGAAGCAGAGGCTCCTTGAAATACCTTACAGGTATTTCACTCTGCCAATATGGTCATGGCAGTGTCTTTTAAAAGCAAAACAGCAACAATACAAAATACAGCTAATTTATATTTTACTAATCCTTGTCTTTAGGTATAAGAACACTTCCACAAGCAGCTCAAGATTTTGCTTGTGCCAGACAAATACACAGTTAACATATTACTTCATTGGAGCACAGTGAGGGACAGAATGGAATTTAAAACACAGAACTAGTTAACCTTGTTTTGAATATGTTGTTTTGCACACTAATTAAAGCCAAAAATCTCATTAACTTCACTGAAATAACAATTAAAACCAAGCCTTCATTCTGTAAGATATGCACTTCTACAAGATTCTCTACTTGAACTTCCATCCTCTTAACACAAGTAGTGATGTACTAGCAGACTGACAGGTTTCAAAACAATTTCAGCTAGCTGACAGGAAAGAAGGGCAGCATCAGACCTGTGGCATCATCATAAATGCATATTTACATTATAACAAGAAGGGAAATGTTCCCCTGGTACTTTCAGTGACAAAAAAAAGTGATAAACTGTAAATAGGCTTGCACAATTAATAACTATTCTTCATCATGTGGTTAGTAAGCAAGATGGAAATAAACCTATGGATGTTATTGAGAAGTACCAATATCAAAATCAGATTCATCCTAATAAGGACCCTAGATGACGTGAAGGACTTGCAGAGCAGGAAAACAAAAGCAGCTTAGGACTAATCCACAAGGATGTTACTTTACTTTTTTAAGGCAACATCTTTCCATAGCAGAAACTGTAAATACAACCAGAAGTCCAAACTATTTCTGTCACTATAGAGGGAAAAAAATAAAAAGCTGATAAGTAAACCATGAAACAACTCAAAGAGCTCTAAAAACTAACTTCATAAAAGATCTCATAGCAAGTTTGACATATTTTTCTTCTTTTGCTCACAACTATATATGTGCAAAAGCAGCTCTCCAAATAAAATGTAAAAAGCTAAAGAACAAACTTTTCTCTCCAAATAAACACACATGATACAACCAGTCAAAAACTAGTGCCTCAAAATTATTTTGCCATTTCTATCGATTACATATATGCAGTGGACCTGTAAGGCAAAAGGGATTTTGTTTTAAAAAACCCTACATATGCAAAATATTAATAGTATTTTTAATTTATTGCTTAGGTTCTAGAAGTTCAAATTTAGTTCAAAGTAAAAAAAAAAGAGTAACAGAAAACCCAATACCCAAACAACAAATGATTGTGTTTAGAAGTATACTAGATATTCTTTCACACAGATGCAAAACAAAACATATTCAGAATTGAGACAGTTGTTAACATTCTCCTCTACTCTGCTCTATAAAGTTATGAAGATCTTTCTAATTTGGGGAAAGTTTTGCAGATCCCATTTGAATAAGGTTTATGGAAGAGAGTCTAATTATCCTTACCACATAATGATGATATTAAGCATTATACATTCTACAGCCCAGTTCAAATAATACTTGTATTTCTTAAAGGACAGGAGTGACTGAAACAGTTTATAATTCTTTTAAACCAGCACAAACATCAAGAGAATCAAGTCAGATACAATAAAACTTTATTTACAAGTTTGGCATTCACAGCCACATTTTCAAATCTTTTGTAGCAGGTAACAAACAGTGTTGCCCAAATAAATGCTTTTATACTAAAAGCCTCTTTGTCCACAGAAGTAGTTATTAACTACTCAATATGCAAGAAAATTTAAAAATATTTATTTTTCCTAATAAATGCAGGTTTATTTCTAACAAGCTAAGTCTTAGGTGAAAGACTGAAACTATAATTTTAGGGTTCCTGGGACATAAAAAAGATTTTTGTATTTGCAATAAAGAAAAAAAAAATCTATATAAACATCAAGCTCATTCTGTCCAAAATATCTTGGCTTTCAAACACATCCTTCAGTACCAAGGACTATCAGCTTCCTGAAGGGAAAAAGAAAAAGGTTAAGTTTTTTAATCCTCACTGAGGCTAAAGAAACTGAAATACACTAAATATTTGTGTCATGTGTGAAGTTGCGGGATATGCCCACATGAGAACTGGCACTCTGTTCTCTCCACAGGCTGGCACTGTCTACAGCCACAAAGGCAAAAAAACTAAAGACACTGGACTGCATTTCAGTGTAAATGAGTATTTTGAATCCTTCCCTCTCCCCAGTCACCCACCACCTCACTCTGAAGGGGAAAGGAACTGAGTGGGTTACTCGATATCTTCCTCTGAAAGAAATTAGATGCGCTTTGTGAATTTACATGTTTTTCCAGAATGAGTGAAATCTGGGACAAATTTTCCAACCAAGTTAAAAGCCTCTGAATATATGCAACTAGAATGCTAATAGATCTACCACTAAATATATCATAGGGGGAAAAAACCCCAAAAATCCTTTTGCAACAAAACTGATTCCTAGTCTGTCATACATATTAAAATACTGACAAATGTGGGGAAGTAAGAAAGGAAAGAAAAGGGTGGAGGGAGTGTGTGTGGGGAAGCTAGAACACGTTACATTAATTTTAGCCATTGCTAAAATTGTATATATAAAATGAAGAAATAAGACTATGTTACATTACATTACAACTGTGGTTAAAGCACACTCCAATATAACCACATAGTAAGAGACTGTTCCTGTAAAACAAGAAAGATTACAAGTTGGAGCAAGACAATACTACCAAAAAGCAGAGTTCTGTTTTTCCCTCATTCTGGAGTGGTTTTGTGGGATGTGTGTGTTTCTCGGGGTAGCAGGGAGTTGTTTTTTTTTCCTACAACTTCCTAAAAATCAAAATGGCTAAGTGTTCCAAAATTTAAAGAGAAGAAAATCACAAACCATTTCTATACTAGCAGAAACAACACTATTTTCTGAGATGTTTTACTAGGAAATAGGAGAGAGCTTTTGGGTTGTTTTGTTTTGTTTATTATTAATCTGAAAGCATCTATATTTAGCTTTATATGGTTATAGGTGCTGAGTCAGTAGCAAATGATTGTCAGCAAAATCCACAAATAATGGAAAGACTTTACCAAAATCGTATTTCTAAATGCACTACTAATATACATCAACATGGGGAAAAAAAAAAAGAGACAGCAGTGGTTTGTCTAAAAATACGGCAACTGAAATCAGCTCAGCAGTACTCAGAAAATTTTTAACCGAAAGGACAAAGGTAAATTAATTTTTGAACATTTTTCAAATTTAGGAAAGCATTTTAGCTAATGCTCTTTGCCATTCTGACTTCAAAAAAATTTAAAACGCTGAACCTTTTAAGAGGATGGTACAGCCAAGCTCTTTGGAAGATGTACACTGTATCTTTAAAAGTCTGTCTGCAACAAGATTTAAAAAGGGTGTATTTCTAGAAAAGGGTGAATATAATACAACACAACTTCCAGGCAGAGCTACAGTTATGCTCTGTCATTAGGGCACCTATTCAGAACAATTACATTTTTCTCCACTAATAGCTTCAATCAAGATGTTAATTAGCAACATGCTTTATCTCGTAACCCATTTCAAAAGCCTTAGCACTTGGACTTACTGTTGCTCGCATCCTTTTATTTCTCTCATTCAACTGGTGCTACCACAGTGACAAAGGATGAAGGAAGATTCAACAGTCACCACTCCAGCTGCTCCAATCTGTTCCATTCACTTAATACTGAGGTAATCTTCAGTGATGTGTTGAACACTGCCCCCCCCTTCTTTTAACAGGGCACCTTAACCTAAATGCCACGCCGGAGTATCTCACTTTACCTTCCTCTATAGCTGTACATCCACGAAGCATGTGGAGGCAGGATGTGAAAGGTGGGATCAATTAACAATATAGTCAGCAATACCTACCTCAAGCCTTCCTTCCTATCAAATTAGCCAACGTACAGTGAGCTTCCTGCTGTACACGAATGTATCATGTCACCATAGCAACTAAATCAACAAATAGCTGCTGCAGCATCTGCTTCTGGATCATCTAACGTCAGTCAACAGAAGGTTCGGGTTTAAGAGAACAAAGCTTCCAAATATATGCCATTTTATAACTGCATTTTTAATCTAGCCTCCCGATTCCCAGATAGGATATACTAATTCGGAATCAACCAACTTCTGACTTTATAATCTGTGATGCAGCTTATGACTTCATTTTGCAAGTAAGCCAGAAAGAAAGGAGGAAAAAAATACCTTGTAATAGAATAAAAAGATACAGCAAGGAAATAATCAATTGGCTTCACAGAGTGTGGTTCAGTGAACATGGAAAATCAGACGCAGACTCAAGATGCTCTGCCATGGCTCCAACATGGAATTACTGTGATTTGTAGGTTTGTAACCTCACCTATGCCAGAGTTCCCATTTGTAGGACTAGTACAACAATATTTGTAAGTTCCTACATGCTACTTATCAAAGAATACTGCACGACTAGAGTGTTGTTATTCATTAGCAGCACCGGAATTGCCAGATGGAATCACATCTGTGGTTGAGCTAAGGTGATGTCAGTTACGAACACGGCACAATCGTTTTTCCATTGATTGTGTGTTCAAGATCTGCTTTTTATAACATAACAAGGCTAATGAGGCTATGAACTACTCTTTTCCACAATCAAACCCACTAACGCTTAGAAAACATACTAAATGGAAAAATGCAAAATATCTATGTAACAGGTATTACAGAGAGTATATGATTATTAAATAGGAACATCTGACATCAGTAATAAAAGCTAAATTAAAACAGTACTTTAAATTTTATTTCTGAATTGCCAAAGGCTTATGAATGTCATGGTTGTAAAAAACATTACTTTCATATAATTCTTTCTTAAAGCCATCTTTCATAAGATTTTTCTATCTCCCATCTTCTTTTACATCTCCTAAAAACTTACTCCCTGCACATTTATGTTGGCTACTAACCAATAAAGAGTTCTGAAAATTTTAGGTTGAGCTTTGTACTATACCACACCAATTCGCAGAAGACTCAGCACACAACATTTCTGTGTTATCTCTAAGGGAAAGTAATGTTAGAATTTTCTTTTTTTCCCTTAAAGTATCTTATGTTTTTAGTATCAATGACAGATGAAAATGGGCCTCTCACTATTATTTATAGAAGTGTCCTATAGACTTTGATCTTTGTCCAAATAACATGATGTAACAGTCTTAACACTAAAGTTCTAAATATTCTGTTTTCCACAAATTCGAATTTACAGGCTTCCCATGATTACACAGTTCTCTAGCCTAGCATCTGCTAATATTAACTGTAAGGACCTACCTGCTCTATATATGGAGTTTAACACTTTCTCAATGAAGAATAGTAAACATACAGGTAGTGACGTAAAAAACTAGTAACAAATCCTGGTTTTCAGGACTAGGGAGGAAATCCATACAGAATTAAGTGTTACATAATATGTTATAGTAGCAATTTACATTCTTGTGATTTTTAAAAAACAAATCCAACCCAAACTATTTCAGCTTACACAGATAATAGCAGCATGTTTGAAAAAAGCAAGAGAAAAAAGCCACCTTTTTGGTGACATGCTCCTAAGGCCTGTTTTCAGAGGACAGACCAAGCAACTCTTCATCATTTTTCTAAAAGGCAGCTGACAGATAATAAAATCAGCAAATATTTAATCTTTAACTACTGCTATAAGATTCTGTCAGCACCACTGAATGTGCTAAGATGACAGAATATCCCTAGAAGCAACTGGAAACAGGGAGACTGGACAGATGACTAGACTGCTCATTGGCAGTGACGTTCAAAAACTATAGATTTCAATTGGCTTTCATTGCTTATTGTAGAAAGGCAGGTTGGAAAGATCCAAGAATTGCTGGTTTGGGTTTTTTTATTCTAGCAAATAAATTGTTTTTGTTTATGAAAAGTTTTTTAAATTCTTACTGTACTTGTGTTTCTCTCCCTTCTCTTCATGTGGAAGATGATCAGCAGAAAGCTGATCCCTGGGAAGAAGGGCAGGGAAAGATGATTTGGAGCCTTGTTTTATAAGAATACAAAGTTTTCTTATAAGAACCAGTAAAAGATAAATGTTAAAATCTGCATCTAATATCACTGATAAACATTCAAGACTTCTTAGTGTCCACATACAACAGTGTCAATCAATTTATGTTCCATAATGTTTAATTCTTTATTATTGAGAAGTACTTATAATTTTCATCTACTTGCTTTTGCTTTATTTGTCTCATCTCTGTTGCATTTTCAGTTCTCACAGCTTGGCTGAGCAAAGTTTTCTTTGTCTCATTTACAGCAAACCCAATCTGTTTCAGCAGCACTGACACAGTCTGTGGTTAGCAGACAGTGCACAGAAAATTTGCTTCTTAAAATAATACCACTATTATATCTTTAAATCAGCGAAAGTATAAATGTAAGCAGTGTTTCAAAGAATTTTGATAATGCAACGGACAAACATTTGTGCTTCAAAGTTTTAAGCTAAGCCTTGTTTACAGGGAATTAGAAGGAAGCAGTGTTAGGGGCAGTCACTGAACTCTAGTCATGGCCAGTGGTTAGACACATCAACCTCTAAAAATAAAAACTGGAAGACTTCAATCAGATTATTCTCATTTCATGATTTGTTGTTTGAAGGCCACAGGACTTCAGTTCCATAATGCAAAGCAAAAGTGGATGAGGAACAAAACTCATACTGCACAGCAAAGTGGTAGCAAGGGCTAACTAATACCTTCCAGGGGCTAGTCCCCTCAGTAGGTGTTTTCCCTGATCAACAACTGCAACAGTCCAAAACAGAATCAGGGAGTAAACTTTCATAGAAGTTTTATCTAAATGCCCTGAAAGTATAAAACTGCCAATTTAATGCTGGAAAACTAAGTAATTTAACAAAGATTCTTTGAAGTGAAAAATACAATTAAAAAACCCTCAACTCCCCAGTTGCTTAAGGTGCTATTAAATATTACACAGAATAAACCCCCCTCATTTCTAAAAAAACCCCAAACTTAAAACTACTGCAATGTACAATGTGTGGCATTGTTCAAAGAAAGTCAGGTGCTTTGAAGATTTTTCATCTGATTCCTATCAGTTTTTTACATACTGTATTAAAAAAATAAAAATCTTCTCTTCCCATAATGACCCAGTCTTCTTTACAACACTTGTGGAATCAAAACACCCTTGCAATCATTTCAATTGAGTATCAACAGTGAAGACACTTTTCAGCTGTACTTCAACTGTATGTACTTTGCAACTCTCACACTTTGCAGGCTGTACTAGCAGTTGCCACAAAGTCCTGTGTGTTGAACAGGTATTATTTGGAGTTTCCCTATGCAAAAAATAATACTCCTGAAGACTCTCTGCTTCCAGGCTCTCTGAATCTGTTGTGAAGACTTAAATGCTGAGAAGAAGGGAAGAGTTAGTTTGCTCTTTAGCTCATATTTGAAACAACCTGAACAGTTGTGTCATTGTTAGAGAGTTCTGCTAGTATTTTCCTTCCGAGTAATACCTAGTCATAACTAAAAACCAGAATCTCACAAACATTATGAAAGCTAGCCAAGATGAACAAAGTGAGGTGGACAGTTAAAAGATTTACTAAACGTATCTGAAAGAGTATGCAACCAGTTAGGCATTTACCAAGAAACAATATCCAACATTATAAAGCAGATCAATCCTTTTCACCCAGAGGGTGGTTAGGTGCTGGAACAGGCTCCCCAGGGAAGTGGTCACAACACCAAGCCTGAGTTCAAGAAGCATTTGGACAATGCTCTCAGTCACATGGTGTGATTCTTGGGGTGTCCTGAGCAGGGCCAGGAGTTGAACTCGATGATCCTTGTGGGTCCCTTCCAACTCAGCATGTTCTGTGGTTCTGTGATAACAGCTGAACAACATTATTTCAGAAAAGTCATGGTGACAGTTGATTCCCCCTCTGTAGGCTAAGGCAGAGCCCTTTCAGCCCTTGCCCTGACTTCTTTCACTCTTCTGAAGCACAAAAAGAGTGCCTAGCAAGCCACATAGACCCTCTTCTTTCTCTCCCCTACAAGCAGTAAATGCTATGAACTTTAGCCTCCCCCTTAGAGATCTTCCCTAAGCATGTCACAGGTGAGCTTACTCAGGCTGTGCAGTATTCTGTAATTTATACAGTTGTTTCAAGGGCCAATGGGATAAGTAGGAGAAAAAGGTACCACCCTCTCAATTTTTAAAGAACTCTGCTGAACAAAATTTAAAACAAATTAAAGTCTGTCATGAATACCCTTTATATCCTTTAAGAACAACCCCCTTCCTGCAATGCAATTGCAACAATTAAGAGAAAAATAAATATAAGCAAGCTGAAAATGAATTCAGACATATAAGGAACATATAAGCCACTGGTTTACAAAGTATTATGGACTAGGAGAGAATTTTAGATTTCCCAACATTGCTTCTGACAGCTCAGATTCCTGTTTGGGGATATAGCAAGTTAAAATGCCACAATATTTAAAACTATTGGATGTGTCTAACATTTTTACCTTAAATAGAGCACAAAAGGAAGTGCCAAAGGAAGAACTGTATTTTCTAGTTATTCAAAATAGCATTTCTTTAAAAAAAAAAGTTAGAATGTTAAGCGTATCAATAGCACTTCTAATGTAGGCTTTTTTTACCCTGATAAAGTACCCTATACACCCAGCTTTGTGTAAATTTGGGCATCACCGTATATCAAACCACCGTGACAACATGAACTTGAGCAGGAAGAGAAATTAAAGGATTAGATCAGATTGGGAATGCTCAGTCAGCAATGGACCAATGGTTTGATGGGAGAAATCTCTACACCCCAATTCTCTTCCATATATTTTCTCTCCTACTTCAAAAAGAAAGGGAGAAAAATTAAAGCCAAGGGCCATTTTTTGTTATAGGATGTAAACCTGAGTTTATCTCTAGAATAGAGAATGTCATTCTGGCTGCTCTATAAAGTGTATAATTCTGTAACACAGAGAGGCTTAGATGGACTCTGCCCAGTTACAGCAAAGTCTCAATCACCATGGAATAGAATACGATAGACTATTTTGGTTGGAAGGGACCTACAAGGATCATCTAGTCCAACAGCCTGACTAACTGAGGGCTGACCAAGTTGTTAAGTGCATTGTCCAAACGCCTCTTAAAACTCTGACAGGTTTGAGGCATTGGCCACAACTCTGGAAAGCCTGTTCCAGCGTTTCACCACCTCTCAGTAAAGAAATGCTTCCTAGCAAAAAACCCAGGTTTCAGCTAGCAGAGGATGTATTCAGATTACTTGTTAGCCAAGTGCGTAATTCTCATAAATTTTAAGAGTGGAGTTTCTGTAATTAAATATATGACTTTGCAAAACAGTTACATTTTTGTCACAACTTACAGAGAGATTACAGGAGTCTGTGTTCTGAGGAAACAGAGGTAAGCACTTTATAGCACTTTCAGGACTTTATAGGTCCTGGACTCTGGCATTCAGATCCTGGCTTACTCAGCATTAAGTCTCCCATCGCATGGAGAAGGGGAGAGATGGGGACATGCCTGCGTTCAGGACACCACTTAGGCATAACTGTACCCTTCCAAACCTTACTGATAAAGGAGCACACAGACTCAGGAACTGGGCCCACTTGCAACAGACTGCAGAGAAGAACTGGGCTACCTCAGTGCTGATAGATCCAGCCAATTTGCACCTTCTCACCTCATAAAAAAGAGAGAGAAAAAAAATAAGTACAGATCTTTAGCCACCTTCCTAAAACATGAAAGGGATCATCTTCTGGACATGCTTATTTCTCCCCATTGACTGTATTAGCAACCTACAGTGACTAAATGACTTGAAATCCAATTTTCACATGTCATCCAATTCTCCCATATGTCAGTTTCCGAACAGATTCATTCAACAGGAGAAATCCTGCCTCAAGTATCTTGGGAGGAATCTACTGTATCAGAGACCAAAATTAACCCAGGATTTATATCACGCACACGAAAACACATTTTAGAGAGAACAGAGGATTATTCAGAAGTTTTATGACGATGTCTCGTTCCATGAATTTTCATACCAAATACAAGTAGAAAAGGCTATGAACTACACAGCCTTCACTCTTGTTTCTACATTCATTTTCTGATAGCAAATATTAAAATAAATATATCTGAATGCTAGCATAAATTGTGCAATAAGTCTGATGCTGCTTTCTGCTAACCAAAAGCAGCATAGTATTCGTACATTACTATATACCAAAGAATTTTGAATCTTCACTTTCTGCTAAGGATGACGGCTTCCTCTAGGAATTTTAAAGCAAGTTTTCAATGCATCTGCAATCAAGGATATAGCTTAAATACATCAGAAAAATTCTGATCTCTAAGGCAAAAAAAATTTACATTTAACTAAGACAAAACTTCATCCTTCCTAACCAAAATATGATTAAGTCAAATAGAGGAAGGATCTAGTAATCTTGAGTCATCAAAACTCACATCCTTGTAGCTTCTTTTTTGCGATGTTGCTTTTTTAAAAAAATCATAGCCAACAACCAGTTAAAAACTTTTATGGAAGAGATTTTTTTGCATACAGAATGTCTCATATAAGTTTGATGATGTGTTTTCCAGTGACGGTTGCTACACAAAAGTACTAATCAATCCTGGGGAAAAAATACAGCTTGATAACGAGCTTCAATAAGCTGGCACTGAAGCACTTGCATGCCTGAGAGTTCCAATGGTTCCAGGGAACACATTTCTGGTGCGCTTCAATGCTATGAAGTCACTGAAGGATGAAAGAATAATTGTCAGCTAAAACAAACTTCAATGAATCTCCAAAATGAGAAGTTAGACGTATCTGCTAATTCAATAGAGTCAAAGGGGAAGTACAAAAAAGAATAACAGAAAAACTCAGCCAAAAAAGGCAGAAGCAGCCATGCACATACTCTGTGTTCTATGAAATCAAAACACAGATGAAAGGAAAACAGCACAATATGGAAACCAGGGACAACAGTTATAACAGTATATGTTGTTAAACAACTTTTAACACGGATTTTTTTCTCGTAGAGGAAAAGATCATGAAACATATGCAGTTCTAGGCTTGATTTTCAGCAGTAAGGGAAAAACAAAGCAAACTGAACTTGATAATGTACCATATGCTTTTCAGAAGCAGAAGTGTCAGAAAGAAAACTGAGGAAATGCATTTAGCAGTGTAGTCTACATCTTCACTATTATATTTCTGCTGTGCTGCCCCATATGTAAACAACCTGAAAGCCAAAAAAGCAGATTGTTTAATTTGTTTTTATAGACATCTATTGCTCTGCTGACTGAAGATTTTCTCCTATGATAACAGGTTAATAATAACTTTAAGATCAGAGGTTTAAATATTTAAAGAAGAAATTTGTTTTAGAAACACTACCTTGTAGATTTGATGCTAAGTATCTACTTTAACTCACACACAGTATATACATACAGACACACATGCACTACACACAAACACATATAGAGTGTAATTTTTGGAAAACCCACCAAGGATCTAAACTTGTCAATAAAGTTTGGAGGGTAAACAACCAGCTTCCCAAGTTAGAAGTATTATTTTATCCCAACACCTTGCCAAGAAATAAAGCTGACTAAAGGTCAAACACTGTGTGTCCAATTCCCAGAGAAAAGGAAATGGTTAACAGGTACTGGGCTACTTGGAGAGTGCTATCTACCTTTTCTGGTAATAAAGGACACAAAGGTTATATAGAGATGCCTCACTTTGCAACTGCTAGCTTTAGTGGGAAGGTGCTGTGAAGGTCCAGAACTTCAGGGCTGCTGGAAACTTGTGTCAGCAACTTACTGTTTTGTTTTGGAATAGCGCTGGGTGCTGCAGAAACTTTCCAAAACAACTTAACATCAGTGTGTTAAAATAGTTTGAACTCTTGCCTCTTCTTTTTCTTTCCTCCCACCAAATCAGGACTCACATAATCAAGCACATCCTTCCTGTCCAGCCTCAGCAATAATCAGTAGAGCATGACTGAAGTAGTATTCCTTACATGAAAAACTCTCAAGCACTTCCGTCCTCTCATAATATTTTCTGAGTCACTTGGTTTCTATCAATTCCTACAGATCTTCTCCATACTCCATCCACAACCCTACTCACCATCAAGATATAAGTACATTAACCACTCATGCTGAACACAGTGATAGGAAGGTGTAAAAGTAGTACTTCTGTGCTTAACAGAGAAGGAGGAGCCAACAGGCTTAGTCTTTGCTTTTCCTTTTCACTGGTTTTATCCTATGAAACTAACAGTAGTCCCTTGTTCTGTGGGACAGAGAATGCAGCAGTCTCCCACAGCAGCACTGAGTGACATATGAACATTCAGTTTAAGTTCCCCATGTTTTCTGACTGAACACTCATATTCCTCTAACTTTGTGGATTGTTTTGTTTTAAAACATGGTGGAAAGTTACAGCGTTAGCCTGATCAGACACTTCCACTATTTGAAGCATATGACCTTTCATCTTAACATGTTCAAATATTTGTACTGCTATTTCACATTTATACTGCTAGCAGAACTTCAAGTATTTGAAACAGATTATCTTGAAGATATGAACTGTTTCAGAAAAGTACTGAATGGTCTGTATTCAGTTGGTAACAGCTATGCAGTATATACCATAATTATAAGAATTAATTCTGATAAGATGCAAAAAGGGGAGATTGTTAAAAAAAAATCCTCAGATGTTTTACAGCTGAACAAAAACTTACAAGTTTAGGATACCGTTAACTATTCTAACATAGAAAATACTAACATACAAACAAAATAGGTAAATAAAGAATTTTCTATTCGTCTTCAATACTTTTTCAGTCAGTACTGACTAAAACTAATTAGAATAGCTACAGACCAACCTATACACTATGACGATAAAAGAATATAATATTTATTTACATGGACAAAATAGCTCTGAATTTTGATTGCAGGAACACAATCAAATTCTGTCAGCACTACAGATGAAGTTACAGTTTATGCAATCCAACACCACAATGTTGTTATGAAAGCAACTGGAGAAGTATTTTTCATCTTTTAAGGAAGTAACCCTGGCAGAATATGTGTACCGTAGCTAAGTAAACAGGCTTTCAGAAAAATTAGCAACTCCATCATGAAGGCAGAAGTCTTCTCCCTTCTTGTAGTTTCAAAGTCACAAGAGGGAAAAAAAAGTAATACAATGAACTAATATTCAGGTTAAAAATATTTTTCAGAAAAGATGAAAAAGGCTCAGCATTACAGTGTTTTGTACTTGAATACATCACACTTCATTTATATCTACCCCTTTCATTACTGTACCATAAAAAACAAACAAATATTTTTAAGACTCTCTTAAATAAATAAGCACCTGCCTGACCTTTCTGCAGCCTAAGTCTTAATGGGACAACCTTGACAGAGAAAGCAGTCTCTGCAATTCTGGATTTCCCATATTTCAGATATACAAAGTATTTTCTACTTAGTGATGGCTTTTAAATCACCAGAAGCAAAAAGGGTTTCCAGTAAAGTTTCCTGCCATTGAACAAATGCACTTGCTGATTCTTCATGAATCATGTATCAGATGGGAAGGAAGGACAGAAAATGCAAGTTGCAACTTTCACTAGACATTGTGGAACATGGACAGTAGACAACATTATGGTATAATTGCTAGTTATCATGAAATGAGGAAAAAATATTACATTTCTTATTGATGACTGAGAATTTGCCCAATATTTTCTGAAGATTCTCTTTTTTAAAACATACAAGATCACTACCAGTTCCAGTTTAGACAGTAGCCTTTATGAGCTGCCCTTTATTTTTAACAAAAAAGGGCACCAACAGTATATATGCTGTTTTTCCCTTAAGAAAATTAACATAACCCCCCGCAAATTTATTTCTTTGAAGAGACACTTTGCTTGTTTTCCAGTTTTAATCTTACTTGGCAGGAGAAAGACACAACATTTTAAAGAAAAGGCATATCCAAAAGAACATTTAAACTCATATCTGACTCAAAATCTTGCATGATTACAGACTAAGCTTAACAGCACAGCTTGACAGCCTTATTTTTGTGGAGGGCAGAACAAGTAGCTCAGTCTCAACTACTTTTGAAAGGTCATGATGAATAGGGGAGATTCCCAAGAACTAGAAGAAAGCAAATGTCAGGGCAATCTTCAAAAAAGGGCAAGGAGAAGGAACCAGGGAACTACAAGCCAGTCAACATCACCTTCAGTTCTGGGAAGATGAGTGAACAAATCTTCCTAGAAGCCATTTCCAAACACATTAAAGATAAAAAGATGACTGGGAGTAGTCAGTATGGATTCACAAAGAGGAAATCATCCCAGACAAACCTAGATGGCCCCCAACGTGAAATTACGAGCTTCGTGAATGAGGGGAGAGCAGCAGCTACTGTTTATCATGACTTTAGCAAGGCTTTTGACACTGTCTTGTATAACATCCTCACACAGAAACTGGTAAATCACAGACTGAACACAGGCACCAAGACAGACTGAAAACTGGATGAAGTGCCAGTCTCGAAGTGTTGTGATCAGCAGTGCAAAGTCCAGCAGGAGGCCATCCAATAGTCACCTACCTCAGTGGCTGACCCTGGGGGAGAGAATGTTTACTATCTTCTTTATAGACCTGAATGATGGGACAAAGTACATCATCAAGAGACACAAAGTTGGGAGGAGCAGCTGATGTGCTAGATGGGATGCACTGTCATCCAGAAATATGTATTCAAGAAGTGTCCAGGCAGACACTAACATACAAAAGCAAGTCCCACCATTTAAAGTACTCAGTTTTAAGCAAGTATCAATCTAGACATCATAGTTGTTAGCACACGCTGTGCCTCAGCTACTATGTTCTACCGTAGGGGAAGGTTTATTAACCTTAATAAGATCATGTGGTAATTTACATATATAGCTTCCAAATTAAGATGCGATCACGGCAGCTTGTCAACTTGGCAGCTGTTTGGTCCCATTCTTCTATGAAGTTCTTCCACAATACAGGTTTTCTGCTTCACACTCCTTACAAATTTCATCTCTGCATCAGTTCTACCTTCACCCCAACCTCTCATGAACGGCCAAAGCCGCGCAAATATTTTCCAGATGAAGGATTACTATCTTTTACAGTGTCAATATGTCAGTGATACTGTTGTAAGGAAAAAAAAAAGAAAAAAAATACAACTGAGGTTTCCTTACCTGTTGTGCTCCATCCCCACTAACAATGGGGGAAGTCAGAAGAGGGATTTCACTACTTATAATCGAAGTGGTATCTAGTAATGGTGGATGTTCTGCCATCATTGATGGTACACTAATTCACCAGATCACCTGCAAAGAAAAGTTACTCAAATGGTTAAACTATTTAAATATTCCTGAATAATTATCCTTTAAAACAGCCTCACTTCAGAAACAACAACAATAACAAAAGAATATTATGAAACCAGACTCCTTTCAAAAGTATGTTTCCACAACAATTCAGCAATCATTCAACCCTGAAGATGTGTTTTGTCAGTGAGTACAAGCCTTAGTTATAGAGAGAGGTTGCTTTAGACCCCCTCTAGCGGCTGGACCTCAGAAGAAGAAACATCACAGACCTGGAGCTAACAAACCCGAACCTTTTAACTTTGATAACAAACCAAGGTTTTGTCTAAGTTTGACTGGTACTGCTGACAAAACACCTACTGAGGAAAAAAGAAAAGAAAAAAGCAGTTGCCTTAGAATCCACATATATAGTGTTCTTGTTTATATGAAACTGGTAAAAAACCCCAAGACTTACAGGGTCACCACAGAGACACTTGCTTTTTTCTTAATAATCAACCCACTTTTCCTATTATTATCATGAATGAACACATTATAGGAACAACTAGTTACTAGAAAATGTCCAAGTGAGGCACAAATGAATAATAATAATAAAAAAAATCTTCTGCACAGTCTGGCATTTCTTTAGTTTCAAAGTGTATTAAACCCAGAAATAAAGCTGTGTCACTCTGATAACCAGTGGTCCTTTAATAGCTTTAATCAGCAGCTAAAACCTGGGGAGGGAGGGAAGAGGTAATGCCCACACACAAAATTATAATCCTCATAACTATACTACAAAAAAGCCCTTGCTAGCACACATTGTAAAGTTACATGAAACCTGATGACAGAAAAAAAGTCACAGAAGCAAGAGGCCCATGAAAGCAATGATAAACTTCAACTCTAAGGAGGATCACATAGCAACATAGCTACAGTCCTTATTCCCTCACCCTTTAGCACAATAGTTTACACATTCCCTACCCCATCACCCAATTCTATGTCCCCATATCAATTCTACCCCTGAATTCCAGTAGAAAATGTTTAGTCTTTTGTCAAGGCAGGCCTCTTCTGCTTGAGGACATCTAATCCTGGCCTGAACCACAAGAGAACAGTCAAGAAATGGGTGACCGTGTACCCTTTGTGCTCTGAAGAAGATGAAGATGATGAAGAAAAGCCCCCAGACCCAATTCCCAGGGTGGGCCAGGGGGTGGACCAGGGCAAAAGCTACAGGATGGACAAAACTTGGATTGGTCGGGCAGTATTATAAAATGTAACATCTCAGGCATGGCCTGCGTGCGCGTCTTGTGATCTTTATGCCCAGGCACAAATTAAACCCTTTTCTTATCCTCAATTAACTGCTCCGGAGTTTCTTTTTCTTTCTCAGCACCTTTAGGCATCAAACATAACAGAAAGCAGGTTTCAGCCAAGCATTCCTTTCAATTACCTTAACAAGTCGTAAGTAACGTGTTTTCTGGTATTTTGTGTGTTAATGCTATATGAAGACTGGATGGAAGAATTAAGACCAAAAAAGCTGAAGAACAACATTTTTCCATGCTGGAAATACATACTGCAAGTCTTACAAGCTGCTTTTAAAATTTCATTTCATTTTGTTTGAAAAAAACTGCAAAACCAAACCACTAAGTTATACTGGTTTAGTGTACTGGTCTTAACTCAATCCCAGCTAGACTCAGTACACTTAGCTTTTGAAATAAAAAAAGAATTAGATCAACAAGAATTGAGATATTGGTGTTTCTTAAAAAAACAGAAAGACAGATGGAAAAAATTCACTGGGTGAATGGCACATTTAGAATTCCCACAAGTTAATCATATTTTGCATCTGAAAACAGTACTTAACATCAAACATGGACATAAAGATTAAGCTCAGAAGCAGCTTGTACAGTATTTTTAAACAAAATTGCCTCTCTTAACCAGTACTTACAGTAGGCTGGTAAAAAAAAGTAGGTACAATTTTGAAGTTACATAGCCTGAGTCAGTAATGCCCCAGGCTTTACATGTTTTGCCTTGATATCATCTGGCTAATGAAACTCTCTACAAAGACTTCCAAACTTCTCACACAAATATACTGTCTGCTCATAAACAGAGATGTTTACTTGTTACAGCATGTAACTTTAAATAAGAAAGGAGCGATAAAATCAGCTTAATGACACTGACTTCAATACCAAGCTCTAGAGATATTTAGTTAAAAAACTGCTGTTGCAGATTACTACTCAGAGGCATCTTCTAAACTGACTCAGAGGCATCCCACCCAACTGACTGTTTTTACTTTCTTGCCCCTCTAAGGCAGATGTTGTACCTCTGCTGTGGGTTGAAATCCGTAGTACAGTGCTGTCAGTACAAGAGGACTTGTGCACTAACAAAGCACTATAAGCCTCTTGTACAGCTTATACAGTACATATATAGTACATCTACAGAATGGTTTAACTATTCCCATACTGAAGGTTGTCCTGCTGTAAAACTACAAACTTGGGAAAAAATCTATTCTGACGCTATTTAAGAGGATTCATTTCCTTTCCTGGTATAGTCTGCAAAGGTTTAAACTGGGGAAGAAAAATCCCTCTAGGTTAAAAGACTGAAACATAACTGTGAATACGAAGATTCATCAACACTTATGCTAAGTCATTTATACCTGCTTAGCCAGGCTAATTAGCCTCTCAAACAGTAAGAGTAGAGTTTTTTATTCCTATCTTACTTTAAAAGCTTTCCTCTTCATCAAACAAATTCTCCAGGCTACAGTCAGTCCCCAACACTTCTGCAGGTGGGCAGAGGGCTGATGAAACTTACTTGGATCATCTTTCAAGACAGCAAGTTTGATGATAAGTTTCCCAGGATATTATCCAATGACTTTTTAATGCATAAAGCCGGGAAGCAGAGGTTAGAATCAAGGCATTGATTCCTGCTCCCACAAGAGCTAAAACCAGGCTTGCTCTTGGTGCCATTTCTTGGTCTTACAGCTCCAAATATTTTACAATGGTATCTAAAGCATCACAGAGAAAAAGGTAATTCCAATACTCCAAGCAATAATGCAACACACTTCTGAACTAAGCTGGCTTGAATTTCCCCAGGTTTAAGTTGAATGCAGCTCATTATTCCCAAGCCATGCTAATGACTAGTTTCTTATATCAGAAAGCACTAACTGCCTTTATCACACAAAAAGACTTTTGACTGAATTCATAACTTATGATGCACTCAGTGCTATCATCATTTTTTGGGCGTAAACCAAAGCAAACTGAACATCAGTGAGAACTAAACATAACTCAAACTGACTCCAATAAAAACATCATTGCAAGTTCTTCAGGCCTTCCAAGACAGGATTGCTCTGGACATGCCTAACATTTGGTCTCAGGTTCATTCATTGATAGAATCATCTAGATTGGAAATGACCTTAAGGGTTATCAAGTCCAATTGTTAACCCAGCACAACCCAGTGTAGCACCAAACCATGTCCCAGAGCATCATGTCTACACATCTTTTAAATACCTCCAGGAATAGTGACTCACCCACTTCCCTGGGCAACCTGTTCCATGCTTGACAACCCTTTTGGTGAAGAATTTTTCCTACTATTCTATCTAAACTTCCTTTGGTGCAACTTGAGGCCATTTCCCCTTGTTTTATCACTTGTTACCTGGGAGAAGTAGTCAACACGCATCTCACTACAACCTCCTTTCAGGTAGTTGTAGTGAGCAAGCCCAAAAGGCTCTATTGCTCTTGTCTGGAAACACTCCAGCACCTCAATATCTTTCTTGTAGGGAGGGGCCCAGAACTGGATGCAGGATTCAAGATGCAGCCTCACCAGTGCCAAGTACAGGGGGATGCTCACATCCCTGATCCTGCTGGCCACGCTACTTCTGATACAGGTCAGGATGCCATTGGCCTTCTTGGCCACCTGGGTACACTGCTGGCTCATGTTCAGCTGGAGGTCAACCAGCACCCTCATGTTCTCTTCCACAAAGCAGCTTTCCTTTTTTTTTGCAAATTGATTTTTTTTGCAATTTGATTTTTATGAAAATTAGGTTTCCACAGGCATCTGAGTGCTTAGGTAGATAGTCTACCTTTGTTACACAGCCTTCATGCCTTAACTGGGACACAGCTAAGGTCCATGTCTGGATCCAAGTGCTTGATTTATTCTGGAGACAAAGCATGCTGCTCATCGATAAACCCTGACAGGAGGTACTAGTAGTGTTATTCCTGACACCCTCTACAACAATAATAAAAGTGCTACCTGTCAGACTGTGTAATCAATCTAGGAAAAAAATAAATCAATGTTTTCTTGACAATACAATATTAGATTCCTCTGCAATGTCACTGAACTAGTCTCAAAGACTAAAGGTTTAAACTTCACACCAATGTGGGTCTACACTACACGTTCATCAAAAGACTTTTTGCCATCAGTAGTCAAGAGGCAGCAATCTTACAAGTCAGCACGCATAATATGGTCAGACAGTATGACGTGGTGTGTCTACCCATTGCAGGGGCCTTTTTTTTTTACTATGAGAACAAAGAAAAATAGCAATTCGAAAAGAGAAAATTAGTGTGTGGCAGAAGGAGAAGTCAGCTAAAATTGACAAAAGATTGGCATGAGGATAAGAAATGGTCAATAAACTTATCCTGGAAATAAATTATATCACATTCAATGCAAGGACTTCAAATGGCTGCAAACAGAGCCTTTAGATCAGCAGCTATCAGAAGCTTGCATTCAAGACTTCTGGAAGAGATCTACCTAGATCTTTGAGAATGACTGGCAAATCCCTTGGGTTCAGAGAAAGTCTCAGAGGTCTGGAAGAAAACTAGAAGTTTTGCATTAAATACTGTATTGTAAAAGGGTAAATTATTGTAAAAGGGTAAATGGGACAATATAAGCCTGTTATCAAACAGTGATCTGAGGCCAAATAAAAATGAACGTCAACACTGGATGTTATTTGTAAGAATTAAAATAAAAGCAAGATTGATTGAAAAAGCTTGTCCAATTAACTTGATGTGAATCTTCTGGTGATGGACATTGCTGAAAAAGGTACTAATAAGTGAAGTGGAAAAACAATCTTAAAACCTTATTTGGCATTACACAACATTTCTCTTCAATAAAAACACTGAACAGATATTACATGGATTAAAACTGGACAGACAGTCCTTAAATATTAACAAAGTTGTTGAGCACACGAGTTTCCAATAGGAAGGGAGATATCAATTCTTGGCTTCTCATTACAGAACACATTTTTAACCATGTTCGCAGAGGAAAAAAAAGAGAAAAAGAAAAAAGAAAAAAGAAAAGAAAAAAGAAAAAAAAAGAAAAGGAAAAAGGAAAAAGCAAAAAGAAAAAAGGAAAGAAAAAAGAGAAAAAAAGAAAAAAGAAAAGGAAGTCAAAAGAAAGTCTGGAAATGACAAACCAGTGATAAGAGATTGAAGTTATTTCACTCCACTAAAATGGCATGAATAGCTTAAAAAGTTAGGCATAACAGAAGATTTTAGTACATAAAGGTAACACTATTCTTTCTAAAACAAAAAAGAATGATCTCAATCCTGTGAAGGGCTGATTCTGACAATAATAAAAGTGGACAGCCAAACACAGGCTTGCCAAAAGTCTTTATCAATTATATCAACAGGTCTACCTCCCTCAGCAACATGGAGGATATTTTCCCTGCCTCTGGCCGCAAATACCTACAATCTCTACTGGAATAACTTTACAAGCTTTTGTCTACAATTGGCTGACTTAAAATTGTTGATAAGTTTTCAAAGTGTAATATGAGTGACAACTTCTTGAAAATATTGTTCCATATTAAAAATACCAAAAGCAAAATGTGCATACTGTAATTTCAGCCGTACTCCTCATAAAACTGCTCTGGATGATGTAACTGTCCTCCAATTCCACCTAGTTTCTGGATGTACTCAGGGTTTAGTGAGGTCTTGGAAAGGGCACAAGAAAAGCAACTTGCATTTGGACAACAGGTAAGAATCAGCCTACAGAACCCACACAAACAATTCACTAGCTTATAGTCAGGTTTCCTGCACCACTGAAAACTAACAGATGCAGCAGCCTTTAGAAGGGGTAAAATAACATGTGGGATAAACCTAAGGATTTATTAAAGGCCTACTCACCGCACCATTCTTGTGGACATACTAAAAGGGACCAGACAAGAAAGAGGACACATTAGATGAACAGAGAGATAATTCACAGCACAGTTGCTAAGCACAGAAGCAGCTGAGAAGTCATTTGCTACTGGTGGTGCATTAAATGCATGGTTATTTAGAAATCTACACCGATTCATGCACAGCAACAACTGCTGCATGAATAGCCATTTCATTTCTTGTCTTGCTACTGCATATACTGAACCAGGACCAGACACTCAAAGCATAGTTCAGGATTGCTAACTCAGCTGACACTGTTCTTTCAGAATCTGCACCGAGTCTGTCCTAGGATGAAAGTACAGGGTCTCCTAAGAGTTTAACCAACATGTGTAGGTTAATGCTTTGTATGAGACTGAAGTTGCAAACTACCTATTCCACCCTACCCCCACCTGAAATGCTATTAATTTTTCTTATCAACATATGAATTTGAAAATACTTTGAAAAATTTTTCTGAAGGCTATCAAAGCTGAAACAAAGCGAGGGCATCTAAATTTACTGGTTATGATTTGTTTAGACTCCAGGACTTATGTCTCAGGAACCTTTAAGGAATGGGTTACACTAAAAAGGCAAAAGGCTAAACAATGTTGAGGCTCAAAACCCGTGTAGCATTCCATAGTTCAGCAAGCAAGTTTGCCTTCTTGAACGGTAATGATAATTTAACTCAATTCTTAAATGCCTTCAGATTTGGGCCTTTGATGTTTCTGTGGCATTACTCTCATGTTGTAAAGCACAATACAACTTTGCTTTTTAGTCAGTTGTTCATTAAGGGTTAAGGAGTATTGTAAGGCTGAGATCATTGGGCAGTGCATTCAGTGCATTTCCTCTGCACATGCAAAGGATCAGTGTTCCACATCTCCAAGAGACTAGCAGCTGATCTTAAGGATAGTCTCTGAAAAACACATCAGCATTAAATCAGCTGGATCACCAAGGTAAAACAACATGAGTCAGCAGCACATGTTCTCGGAGGAACAAAGGCTAACAGCATACAGGGCTGTATTTGCAGAGAAGCACAGCTGAAGGGCTGAGGGAGGAGGCAATTATTCCCCACTACTCAGCAGTAATAAGGTGGAATCTGAATACTGTATTTGGTTTTGCTCTTCCCAGCCACCTCCTCCTCCCCAGTATGAGATGCCATGAAGATTGTTACTGGGCTTAGGCCCATGAAAGACAAGGAGAAGCTAAGAGCATTAGAGTAGCCAGGGGTCACCTAGCTAGATCCCACTACCTGAAGGATGGTTGTTGAGAGCCTTAAATCAAACTCTTCTTGGAGGCAATGCTGCAAAAGTACAATAAGTGTTTGGATAAGACTCTCAGGCACATAGTGTTTTTCTTGGGGTGTCCTGTGCAGAGCCAGGAGTTGGACTCTATGATTATGATGGGTTCCTTCTAACTCAGCATATCCTATGATTCTATGCCAGGCACATGCTGTACCACTGGAAATTCTGCCTGGCCATAAGGAAAAAAAAAAGATATCTTCACAGTGAGAGAGGTTTAGCACTGGCCTATGTTGCCTGAGAGGCTGCAAAAATCCTGTAGATCACCAGTCTCCAAAGAGGGGTAAATGCACCCCAGCACAAGTCAAAGGTCTTGGAGTGTGAGAAGAAAATATTTTTTGTCACTGAAAAAAACCCCTTTTAAATAGTGGTTTTAATCTTTATCTTATCCTTTATTTTTTTTCTACGTGTTGCTTTATAGTATACATATATTAGTAGAATAGCATATGCATATAATTAAAAATTGACATATATTGGAAGAGCACACTCAGAACATCTTTACTGATGGGGTGGGTACATAATCAAAAAATTTGGAGACCAGTGCTGTAGAAAATCAAAACCTGACTATGCAAGGTCCTGACAAAGGGCTGAAGCAGGCAATCTCTAAAGGCCCTGTCAAGCAAAATTCTTCCACGAATTCCAGGATATTAGTCAATCAAAATACAACACATAATGCCAAAGTTAAATGGTTTTCAGTAGACTGGAACCCAGAGAAAGGACACTAGTTTGCCTCCGAGCTCTAAAAGCTGCCAGATTCTCAATTCAAATTTCAAAGCAACAATGACAACACTAACCAAAACCCAAACTTTGGAAGACATATCCATAACTCTGTTTATAACAGAATTACTTTATTATCTGGCCTTTCTTCTAATAAGAGGAAGAAAGTTGCATTAGAAGATAGCTATGAATTAAAAAGTTGTACTTCTGTATTAAACATCCTACACAAGCAGGATTTCCATTTTGGTTGGGCTGCATGTACTACTCTGATAAATGTAGTGACTGCTAATAATAATGCTGTGTACAAGAAAAACATATGGACCACTCCTTTCCTAGAGATTCATTGCTTCTGGTTATTGAGTTTGATATGAAGTATAATTGTTTTTCCCAGCACTGGAAAACTTACAAAGCCACACTCCACAATGGTATCTCTGGTGCCTACTGAAGGAAAAACTTGCATTGCTGTTTTTTCCCCTCAGTTTTTGTGATTTATAGAATGCTGCTTCTCTACCTACCTACTTATTATCACAATCCTTACAGCAACTTAATACTCTTTCACATTCTAATTCTGTCAAATCTGGTGAACAGACACAAACTTTTACAATTACTAAGAGCTGTTAAAAGGAGCCTTGATCCTACACAACACAAGGACAAAAGTTTAAGCAGGGAGAAGACAAAAGCACCTAACAGAGAAGGGCACAGTGTAAGAAACAGGCTTAATGAAATCAATATTAAATGTTTCCAAACTGTATATTATTATTACATAAGAAGTGATAAAGCCAGGGTTATCATACATATGAAGTTTCATACATGCTTCAACCTGTGTCATACTACAGCTGCCAATTCAAGGTTGTCATAAGGTGTGTTTTCCCAGTGAGTTCAGTACAGCAGAGCAGGTGTGCATTCCTTCTTCACCTGGTTCTTCCCTCAGCTATGTTCCCCCCAGGAACCACAGGCAAGGCTCATCCTCCAGTCCAGATAACTTCCAGTAAGAAGGAAAGGTTTCTGCGAACAGGAGAAACCTGTACTTCCCAGGTTTTGCCAAAGACCAAGGAATGAATTTACAGAACCTAAAAGACTATAAAACCATCACCCAATCCTAATGCAGGAAATGCTTTGATTCTGCCTTCTCCAATATGAAGGCAGCAGGTGCACTTGAAAAACAAACATCTTTCAAACAGCTGAAGCAATAAAGCCCTATTTTATATCGATTAGAGCCTCACATCTGAGTGACTCCTCAAGAAGACGCAAGCTACTATTTAAACTTTTCCTATGACTGAAACATTTATAAGTAAATACTCACCTTGTCCATTCTTTGGTGGCTACTGTGAGATAAATTCTTTATTATTTCCTAGAGTCCTTAAAACATATCTCCTTCTTGACAATTTCAGGCTTGTAAAAATTACTATCATAATTCCTTCCTATCTCTAAATTGGCCATCCAGTTCAGAAGTTATCAGATAAGAGTGGACAAATACAAGCGCCCAACACGTACAAATATGCTAAAATGAGGAAAATTCTAGAATATTCCAATGCAGTCCTAGGGTGAAGAGGAGAGAACAAAGAATATACAACAGATGTTAGTCATATCACTTAATGTAGTACTGGAAAAAGCTCAGATAGAGT
The DNA here is from genome assembly GCF_036250125.1 of Pseudopipra pipra. Lineage (NCBI taxonomy): Eukaryota > Metazoa > Chordata > Aves > Passeriformes > Pipridae > Pseudopipra > Pseudopipra pipra. The sequence goes on along the minus strand of NC_087550.1, from coordinate 62,418,022 downwards.
GATGCAGCTGGCGTAGAAATGTATTAGAATATAATTACCCAGAGATCCATAAGGTTGTAGCTGAGCTATTAAAAGTTATGAAGCATGATGAAGAGTTTTGTGTTTTTAAGAATCAGAACTGAGCAGAAGGATTTTAATTCCTCCCCCCCCCATACATTTACCACATTCTAGTCACACAGTTTCAGATGTGGCAATTACAGTACACTAACTTTTTCTTTTCAGTTCTGAACTAATTATTTCAATTAATATGCAATTTATTTGAAATATATGATTTGTTCCCAATAAAGTATTTTCCCTGTTTTAGAAGTGTTTCCTGGGACACTTGATAAAACATTTTCCAGCAGAACAGAGAAGTGTTATTTTTTGTTAGAAGAAAGGTATTCTGAGGACCATTTCTCTTTCACTAATTTGACAATCCCCTTTTAAGTACAGTGAAACTGAAATGGCTATTCCCTTCAGTGCTGGTCATAATACAAAACTGAAGACCAAGACCTTAAACCATTTTGTCCGGGAGCTGCGTTATGCTGATGACGCCGCCCTTGTTGCCCACACAGAAGCAGCTCTGCAGCGTTTAACATCCTGCTTTGCTGAGGCTGCTGAGCTCTTTGGGCTGGAAGTCAGCTTAAAGAAGACAGAGGTCCTCCATCAACCTGCACCTCAGGAAGTCCCCCATCATCCCCACATCACCATTGGCCAATCAGAGCTCAAATCAGTCCAGCAGTTTAATTACCTAGGTAGCCTCATCTCCTCAGATGGTAAGATCGACGGAGAGATAGACAACAGATTAGCTAAGGCATATAGTGCTTTTGGAAAACTCCACAAAAGAGTATGGCGTAATAAACACTTGAAGAAAAGCACCAAGATCAGTGTTTACAAAGCCATAGTGCTGTCTACTCTCTTATATGGTTCTGAATCATGGGTCATCTACCGCCACCACCTGCGTCTCCTAGAACACTTCCATCAACGCTGCCTCCGTACAATCCTAAACATCCACTGGTCAGATTATGTGACCAATACATCTGTTCTAGAGCAAGCAGCAGTCACAAGTATTGAGGCCATGTTACTGAGAACGCAGCTGCGATGGGCAGGGCAAGTCTCAAGGATGAAGGACCACCGCCTCCCTAAGATCCTGCTCTATGGTGAACTTGCCACTGGCTACCGCATGAGAGGAGCCCCAAAGAAAAGATACAAGGACTTCCTGAAACAACATCTCAGCCTTGGCCATATTGATCATCATCACTGGTCTACTCTGGCCTCAAATCAGGAGGCCTGGAGACACACCATCTATAACGCAGCTATCTCCTTCAAGAACACACGCAGGATCACTCTCGAGGAGAAAAGGCAACGCAGAAAGAACCGTGTATTGCAGAATACACCATCTAAGGAATCTTTCTGCTGTGCCTTTTGCAATCGGATATGTCTGTCACGTACTGGCCTCATAAGCCACCAGCGTGCCTGCAGCAAATGTGGATAGAGCCTCCCAAATCTTCGTTCGCGAAGCCTAGCCATGATGATGAGTTTCATAAAGTAAATCAACAAAGTCAGAATCGGACATTCACTTAAAAGTGAAGATACGCTAAATGTTTTAATAAGCACTGGAACTCCCTATGGAAAAAAGAATCTACAACATATACTATAAATATGGAAATACTTCAGCTGTAGCTCTCAAGTGTTGTCACACTCACTCACCATGATTCTCAAAGTCTGAGAAACATGATACACAACTCTGTACATACTATATTACCGCTAGAAGTTGAACACCAGAAGTTGTAAAATTAATGCAATACTCTTATGAAGGAAACATTGATTGATGAGCGAATGCAAGTTGCACACGAACAGCCAAAACAGTTACCGGATCTAACTCACACCCAACAGTAAACATCTGATCTACTCAAGAATGGCCAAGCCACACAATGGCAAACCTTAGCACTGCAGGAGTTAAGCGTGCTATAGTAAATTAATACTTACTTCAGGCTACCTTCAAACTTCAGGATATGAACCACAATGATTTAGAAGCAGTTTCAAATGCTGTTCATGCATTCATGCCCTGGGTACTATAACCTAGATGGGAATGCATAGTAGATAATTGGAAATGCTCCAGCTGTTCAAGTTTAATGCATTTGTATTTATGAGCCAGCAGTTTTTGAATCTGAGCCAAAGAGGCTAAGTTCTTAATAGTAGTTGATGTAGAAAACTAAACGTTTGAAGGTGAAGAGTATATAGAGAAGAACTAGACACTGCTAAACCAGTCATCCATAAAGGCACAATATGTTCATGGCACTTACCACCTCAGCTTGTCCAGCACAAGTGTTAAATGCTTGACTGTACACAGCGAGAGCAGTGCAACTGAGACGACTTGAAAACACCACATTCTGGTTTTAAATGTTATTATTATTAGATTATAAAAAACACAAACATTCACAGTCCTATCTGGATGAAGTACATATAATTTGAAGCCATTGCATAAGAAAAATTCAGTGCTTTCCAACCATTTGCCCATCCCTCTTACACCTTCAAAGAAGTCTAAACTGGTTCTGTAACTTTTAGTAAGTGGTAAGTGCAACCCTACCACAAATCAGAATTAAAACTGTTAGTTTTACTTGGAACTAATTTGATAGTGTACATTTTACAATTAATGAGTAAACTATCAGTGCTAGGTGCAAACTTACACCTAGTCTTTAGCAGGTACATTAATCCAATGCACTGACACACACTGAGAGCAATATTGTGGCCTCCTTTGTCTTAGAGAACAACTTTCATTTAGATTCTCTTGGGAATCATCCTCAAAAAGAAATTAGGAGAATGAACTGCATAGTGTATTTTTTGCACCACTTTGAAAGATCTGCAATGCAATTCCACTTTATTTATGCTACATTGATCTGAACTATGGGACTTTTGTGTTTTACACTCTTGTTACTCTCAAGAACTTCCTTAAAGCCTCCTAGCTTTATACCAGCTAAATTAGGTTCTTCTAAGCTTCTGCCAGGACTGGATTTCCTTCAGTTTGTTTTCTGAAAATCACATGGCTTCAAAACCAACTTGGCCTTTCCCAGTTAACTGTTACTCTTGCCTTCATTTCTGCTTAACAACATGCTTATTTTTTGAGAAAACAAGCAAATTTAATGCCAAGAAACAAGCTACTTCCCCATTTGTTATCGACTCCCCTTTTTCAGAGGCTATGAGTAACAAGGACAAATTTCCAAAGTAATTTTTCATATGATTCCTTTAAGGCAAACTAAAAACATAGATATATTTTTATTAATGCCTGCAACTGGTCAGTGAGATAAATTTATTGCAGAGGCAGCTGCCAGTGTTGGAGCTACAAAGAGTGCATGATTCAAGCAGAACAAGCAGCTTTTAAAGAACTCTTACGAAACAGCTTTTTTCTGTTCATTTCAAAAAATGGAAACTGTGCTATCCAAATGTAAGATGACATACGATTGATGAGGCTACATGTCTAAGAGATTTAAAAACTCATCTCCACTGATTCTTTCTGGAAAACCTGTAGGTCTCGCTTCCATAAGGAATAAGACAACAGCACAAAACATAACAAATCAGGACAGGCATATGGAAACTACTTCTCAAGAGCAAAAATCCACCAAAACGGAAGGTCTTTTGAGGCCTAACAAACACATTTAAAGGGTGTTCTTTTATCAAGACTTAAAACTGCTCTGCTCCAAGTCAGTTCTGCTTAATTGTCCCAGCAGCTCCCACCTGCACCACTGCAAACAACTGGTCAACAAAGTGAATTAAACTGTGGCACTGATGCAGTTTAAAATGAAACATATAAAAACTGGTTAGTTTTAACATAGAACAGTTCTCTCATCAATTTCCCTTTTTGCAAATACACAAATGAATGCCAAGCACAGGAATAAACAGAGACGATGTGCTTCGAGAGGAACTGCTTCTGCCAGCATCAATGCGTAGCATTCATGTAGCTACAGACCATGGGAGTAAAGAAGGTCAAGAGGCATTGACAATGCCAGGTGCTTCACTTTCCTAATATTAAACGTAGCCACAATGGTACCGAAGCAGTTACTTGTATGCCACAGAAAAAAAAAAAATAAAGCAGAGCAGTCAAACAGCACTTCAACCTGAATGCAACTCTTGGAAGACTGAATGTGCTACTCATGCAAGAGTTCTCCAGTGGAGGAGTGTCTGCAACTACTGATGGGAAGACAAGCAAAACAATAGCAGGTTTCTCCGATGATATCAGCACTCTCTTCTCCCACGTTCCACACCATCCTCCAAGAAAAGTATTAGGCAGTCAAAACACCATGGGACCAACTAGTTGGATTGCCCAATCAAATCAAGAGGACAAAGCTGCTCTCAGCCTTCTCTTTTATACATGAAGTTGCAATAGTTGTCAATTTATTAACAACAATACAGCCACAAAAATCAGAAACTGATCTGTTTGGAGCTGTATTGCCATGATATACACAATTAAATGTACTGGGGTATTTTCGAGATCTATTGCTTGATGTACGGTAACTTATCCTCACCATTGAAATGTCACCATTCAGTGGAATGTGCATACATACTAATATTATTATATGTGGACAGTGAAGTCATTAGCATGCCTGAAGAAGGTAAAACAATATTTCAGCTGCACCTAAGACTGTTCATTGTCAACAGTCACTACTCACTTCCACACCTTTTAGCCCTAATTTCTTAGTATGTCATTTCAGCACCTTCAATCTACTTTCATACTAGATTAAATAGGTAAATAATTGTCTTAAAATATGGTCTTCCCCATTTACATTTTTAATAGAATCTATAGGATTTCCAGAGGCATGGTAGCTTTTGTGGCTTATGACATTTATTCCTACTGTAGAAAGCCCTCTAACAGCCTATCAATATGTATTTTGAAATATTAATGAATTGTTATAGTCATGGTTCTCTCTCACTGCCAAGGCATTAATTTCAATCACCAAAGTTCATGTTAAACCCTCTTATCCATTCAATTTTTGCTTACAGATTAGTTTCCAGCTACATGCACACTTTTTGCAGATCATTACTACTTGATTTGCTATCACTATCTAAAATGTGTTCCTTTGCCACAAACTAAAATTAATCCACTTGCTATTCTGTTGCTTATGTCTACATTTCCTTCTGTCAAGTCATCTAGTAGATACAGTTCTTCCAGTTAAAAGGACAACAAACCCTGAAAAACAAAACCCTGCAGTTTGAAAACTGGAAGTTAGAGAAGAATTTGTTTTATAATCAAAGGTGTAAGATATAGTATTGAGTATGCTATGTTAGCAAGGGGAAATGAGACAACAGCTTGACAGCAGTCCATGCTTGTAGGATCCTGCACACCATAGACATTGGATCTGTACACTGGGGAAACTCCGTCCCATTTACAAGGAGGTATTTACACTTGCGAAGTACAGAGTTTTTTTACTTTTTACTGCAGGTAACAGTAAAGCTCTAGGTTTGCTAAGTTGCACTTCAAATTACTTAAAATCAAAAGCCATTAAGAACTGAGCTTCACAGATTTAAATGCAACAAAGGTACAAAATAAATCCAAAGTAAATTCAAAAACAACTGTCCTGAAGAAGGTAAAGTTAACATTTGTGTCTTGCATATTCTTTTTCCCTCCCGATTACAGAACAGAGTTACTATCTATTCACACCTGTCACAGTACAAATCCTTTTGGACCTTGTCACTTTCCCTAGGACAATTTCCCAGACTTTGTTAAATAGATTTTTCAAAACATGGAGGACATTGGTTCAATTTAGTGAATTTTCATAGTTTTGAAACAATATTTTTAACACTATATTATAGAAGCCTGTATGTCGCCAGAAAGTAAAAGGGCTTGTTTTAGTCCTTCTGGAAAGCAGAAGGCACTTATTTCATCTTAGAAAGTGCTGTGCTTCTCTTACTAATGGATAATAAAAATTAGCTCTACTGGTAACACTGGGATTGAAAACTTCTGGATAATTTAATTTTTGACAACTCTTTATGCGTCAAGTAATTAAATATATAATAAGGTACAACACTTTCCATTGCCTATAAATGCAGAAGTTTTGCAGCTTATCTTTTCATCTGTCCTAAATGCCTTGGAACAGTTCTGGAAGCAGAGCTGGGGTGAGGTACACTATAGGCACATTCAGTGCTCCCGTTTAACTTCTGCAAAAAGCTGTTGGGATGGTGCTTGACACCCAAGATACTAAACTGAAAGAGTGGGTATCAATGTTAACCTAGGTGATGTTTTGACTGCAGAACAGCATGAGCAGAAGGTCCACACATCTTGAAAAAGCAAAAACTTAAAGGGAGACAAAAATATAAATTATATTAACCAAACTGGTAGATACATGGGTACGTCTGGTGAGGCTGAGGTCAACAAGTGTGCTTGCCCAGACACAAATGGTGAAAGTTTATTTGGAGCCATGAATACAAAGAGGGCAAAGTATGCTCAGTCTAACTCAATTTGAAAAGTGCTGTGAAGACACCACTAATGAATATGGTGTTAAAGTTTTAATAAAATGTTTCGAAAACACAAGGATATTCCATTCCTGAGATACTACAATTCTGAAAACAAAAGCATTCTAAATCAATACATCAAAGAAGAGTAGTAACACAGTCCTCTATACAACTGTGCCACCAAAGTGAAGACCAACAGCCTACGCAGCATGTATTGAAACCGAAACAGACTATCAACACAACCAAGAACGGGTGCATAACGTAGCAAGTGAGTATAAAAAGAGTCCAGTGTGAAAGCAACAGCTAAAAATTCTATTTAATTATTGACAAAAGAGCATAGCAAATTCTATCGTAATTTTGCATTTTGTTAAGGTCATCTATGACAGGTTAGCAAAAAAGTCTGAAGATTTTTCAGTGGTTACAGGCTCAAGAGTATGTGAGCAGTTGGAATGGGATGAGATCTCTGGGGGGCAAACAGAACAACTTAAAAAATATTTGTTCCATCTGAAACTAAAGGTTAATTAATTGGAATGATTAAAGATGACAACCTACAAGAAACATGTAACAGTATTAAGTGTTACAGACACTTTCTAAACATCCTGCTACCTCATCAGCCCTACAAAATACAGACCTCGGGATGACAATCCAAAATATTACTGAACATAAACAAAACCATTAAACCTCATTGATAGACAAGTTTAAGAAAAAGGCTGATAGTGTTTTTCTGTTGGCATCAAGTGAACATCAGCATTAAGGAAGCTCAAAGTTTACTGCATATGTCAAAGAACGAGCAAAAAAATGGTCATTTCTGTAGCTCAGGAAACATTGGCCCCATGAGCAAAATAAACATTGTTCGTGTTTGCTGAACAGAAAAAGCAGCAGTGTACTCATTCCAAACTATTATCGCTTTCCTGAGATACAGACAGTATCTTTTAGTTAAGCTAAAGAGTTGACAACCCAAGTCAAATCTATTTTTACTTAGATCTGGTCCTACAGGAAAACTAATGGCTCACAATTGAACTCGTGCACTATAAATTGCAGCCAAGTTGAATTTTCCTACAGTTTGCCTGGAATTTCCCCAAGCCAACAGTCTTAAAGAAATTAATGATAAAATCTAGAAGTGTTACTGACACCTATAACAGAGATGAAAACGGCTTGTTACTTGTAGATATTTTAGCAGAGATTTAACTAGAAATCCCATAAAGACTAGAAGGTGGAGTTGAAAAAGAGGTACAGAGTTGCTGGAGAGAGGTTAAGAATTCCTCGGGTTCCAGGATACACTGACAAGAAATATCAATGGCTGCAGACAACAACTCTGTCTGGGAAGTGGGCCTGCATCCTCACAAAAACCGTCCTCTCTAGTGTCTCTCTGTCTGGGAATGAACAAGACTGCATGTTTGCCAGTTCCACCCAAAAAGGAGACTGGACTGGATTACAGGATTTCCTAGAGGCATCAATGGACAATCGCACTTAACACCTTCCAAGCATTTAGTATTTCTAGAGATGAATGCATTTACAATAGCATGCACTATTTCAGAAGTGACCTTCCAGTAAGGTAAATCAGTGCATTGCCTAAAAGCATTTAGAAGTTAAAACCATTTATGAGAAAGTATTGACAAAGGTGAAAAATTGTACCTCTCCTAAAGTCAGGCTTTAAGAGTTGTGCTTCCCAGTAAGTCCTAAGACAGAACACTGCAGAAGCATGTTCAGTTAAGTAGTTAAAGTTGCCATAACAATTATGAAGGATATCCTTGAGATATTTTGAGCCAAAATGATTATCAGCATAACACTGAGTTAGCCAACGTAGGTCCGAATTCAAGTAAAATTAAATGGCCACAAGGCAAAGAATAACAAAGAAAAGCATCCCAATATCCACAGGACTCACAGCCCAAAGCAAGTGACTTATTAGTTCAAATCATAATTCAAGTTTCTGCAATTTTATTACATTGTTGCCTATAAAAATCTAAAGCTTCTGAGTTTTAAGTTCACAAACTAGTAGAAACTCCAACTTGAAAAAGGTAGAAATGCCACTAATGGACTGAAATCAGGTAACTTAAGTGTTGGGTGCAATGACCTGAGACTCATGTAATTCCTACATCTAGCGCTTGTCATACAGCAAAAAGCCTCAGAAGATTTCCATCTGCCCTGCAAAAATACTCTGTGACACTCATCTAATTCTGTCTTAATCTTACCATCTACAGTAGTCAGGCTGTGACTCTGCTCAAAGCAGATTGCTCTCCTCCTGACCAAGTGACCTAAGCAACCGATCACTGAGTCCTGGCCCTTCTGAGGACAAGGATCTGTGTTTCTCTTAACCAAGGCTTCATCTGCCAAAAATCATAATCCAATGCCCCAATGTAACTGATACAGCACATAAATTTTCTCCCCCAAAATCACCAGAAAAACCATTCTAGTGTAGTTTGCCAAAATAAGTCCCAGATTCAACACATATACGTCAAGATGACTTGTGTACACTCTGTACACAGACTGAACCTAAAACTAGATGTTGTGTTGATCAGCACCCTTTCTGCTCCCTCATGCTTAGTAGAAACACCAGCTGTTACGAACTCTATCCAATTTGCAACATCAAGTAGTACAGAAACTCAGCTACTTCCATCCTTCACATGCGTGCACAGCCTTCTCCCTACCTGAAAGCTTGCTACTTCCCCATTCATCATGTGATTAAATTTCATAATTATTTGAGACCATTTCCTCAAAAAGTAAAAAAAAAAGAGGCAGAAAAAAAGTAACTGATTGTCCTTTCTGAACTTTAAAGACCATTGAATTGCTGTGATTTTGTGTTGCTATTTTACAACACAGAAAATAAACACATCTGTGGATGCAGGTTCACATCATGGTTACAGTTAAATTTCTATGCTGTGTAAAGCAGAAAGTTTCCCATTGCCATAACAACAAAATAGCTTCTTTTAAGCAAAAAGCTGAGCAGGACTGGGTCCTATAGCTTCTAAGACAGAAGTTACCAAGTATTTAGCAGCAAAAAATTATGAAATTTTAAGGTTCCACAATACCTTAAGACATAATAATCAGATATGGATTTGATCAAATGCAGACAAATTCTAAAAACAAATTACTTCATGATGTGAAATGTTCTGGAATAACATTTGACAGCCAACGTGGCTTATAAAATTGCCTTTGACAGGGTTAAACTAATGACTAACGCGTCTTGAGGTGCCGGTCATAGCGTCTGCTCCTACCCAATGTATTTATTTTCCCTTGTTTCTGCTGCTTATTTTCTTCACTTTGGACAATAAAAATCAGCTGAAAAGTTTCATTTTTGCTTTCAGTTGTTTTCACTTTCTAAGTTGCCTAGAAGCAACGAAAAGTTTCTGTTTAGGTTAGAACCAATCTTGGGCGATGCTCGGGGAGGGAGGAATCGGGCGTAAATCTCGCTGAAAGAATAATGCCACTGCCAGCACTCGGCGAGATGATTACCGTGTTTTCGGGAAGATTGCTTTACCTACACACAGAAGCTCAATCCCTTTAGCTGGGAGTTCCGAGGGAACCTTTAAGGCTTAGCAGAACAACAACGACAACAACAACAACAACGAGAAAGAGGTGTTGAACAGCACCACTTCCTTCTCCCCGCCTGTCACAGCCGGCTCAGCTGTTCTGGTCGCGCTCCGCATCTGCTTCTTTCTCCTGCTCCACCATCGCCTCCTCCCGCGGCCGCCCGGCGCTGACAGCGGGCCGATCCCACCGCCCCGGCCGGCACAGGCACCTCCGAGCAGGGACGGAGGCACAAAGTTTCTTTCGCGGGGCTCCGCCGGCAGGACCGGCTCCCCGGTTCTCCCCGGGCAAGCGCAGGCAGCGCCGCTCCTCAGGCACCGCGGGCAGGTATCGGCGCTGCCCCGGTCCCCTCGCACCCCTCCAGCCGCCCCGCCGAGGGGAAAGGGGCGGTTCGCCAGCAGCGCCTACTCACCGCCATGGCCCCGCGGCTCTCCCGGCTAACGGTCCGCGCTCCGCCGCCAGCGGGCAGCGGCGCCGGGGCGGGCAGCGCCGAGGGGGAGGTCCCGATGGCGCAGCCAGGCTAGGGGCGGAGCTTCCCCCACCCCTTTGCCCGCCTACTCGACGTACCTGTGGTCCGGCCGCCGCCACCACTCTGCCGCCGTCCCTTCCTCACCTCCCCGCACCTGTCACGGCCTCCCGCCGCCGCCGCTGCAGCCGCCGCCGCTGCCCCCGCCCCCGCCCCGCCGCCTCAGCGTTGTCCGCCACCTCACCCGGCGGCGCCCGGCCGCCATCTTTGGGGAGGCCTGGGGGGGGCCGCGAGGGGGGAGTTGGCTCCGGCGCGCAGAGCGCCTGCGCGAAAACCTCCCGTGGGGGGGGTGTCTGTGGGAGGGAGGGGCGGTGACAGATCGGAAGGCGGGGCTTGTGGATCGCGAGGCGGGGCCGGAGCGGAGGAGGCGGGGCCGGAGCGGAGGGGGCGGGGCGTGCGGGAGGGCATCAGGGGAGGAGAGGGTCTGGTGCTGAGTCTGGGTCTTGGGCCTGTTTTGTGGTCTGGGTCTGTGGTCTGAGATCTGGGGTCTGGGGTCAGGGCTGCACCTGAGCCTTGCCTGTAGCCCTGGTACTGGGGCATGTGGTCTGGGCTTGCTTGTGTAAGCGCTGCTCAGCAATAAGGAAAACACCTCTATATTAATCAACCCCATGTTCACTACAAATCCAAAACACAGCCCCATACTAGTCACTGTGAAGAAAGTGAACTCTACCCCAGCCAAATCCCGCACATTCCATGCTTTATGCCATACCATTTACATCACACCCAGGTCCCACACTATCCAGCACAACTTTAACCATCCCCCTTCTTCCTGTACTTTGATATAATACACAGACGTCATTCCTTTAGTCAATGGATCACCCTTGTAAAAGATCCATAAAATGGCCACAATGGCCCACAAAATGTCTTTTGAGTTCATTTATTCCATGAGTTTGGGTTCCATCAGTTATGGTGGTCAATCAGGACAGGAGAAGGGGTGTGTTGTGTGGAGTTACTGGGCGCCAAAGTCAGCTCATGTCGAGTCACTGATGCACTGCTTCTTGTAAGCTTCTCTTCCATTGGTTTGGGTGGTTTCTGCTGTGATAATTCCTGTAACATGCAACTCGAACCATGGTGCTGGGGCAGGGGCTTGCCCAGGTTGGGCCCTTGCATTGGCAGTGAAGGGTAGGAAGGGCTACCTCTTTTCTGTACAGCCATTACTGCAATGAAAGTCAAAGGACTGAGATTGAGCAGAGCTCCAGGTGCATGTGCAAGGCTGTGGGCACCTGGGGCATACCCTGCCTGCTGCCCAAGCATGTAGTGTCCAATATCCGAGAGGAAAGGGGAAGAAACACGCCTTTTCCAGGTGCTTGTGCAGGGAGCAACTATCTTCCCTCAACACCTACAATGTTCAGCTGGTGTTCTGAATGCTGATTTGTGATTATCCTTTGCTTAATGTTTGTCCTTTCAGCCATTATGGATTGAAATTATTTTACTACAGTGTTTGACTTAATGACCTTCTGCAGCAGTGGACCAAACAGAATGAGATGTTTTATAAAGTGATTTTGTTAATTTGCCTTGAAGTTCTCTGTTATTAAGTTAATAAGTTGTTATTTCTCTTGCATTTCAGCAGTGTTCATACCATTTTTATAGCTTCACAGCAGGCAGATAGGTAGCTCCTATCAACAAAGCGTGCATTAAACGATGTTTTACCATCTCCTGGTTGCTCACTATAGGCCCCCTTTCCAAAATTCATAATTTCAGTGGTGAATAGCATCCTAGACTATGGTATCTCAGATCTGAAAAACTAGAGAGACATGGGCCTGATCAATATTTGGATGAGCTACCTCGTTAGATACTGCGGAAAATGCTGCTGGTGATTCATTCAGTGGCATTCGTCTGTCTATGAGTCAGGCTGAACAAATGCCACTGCACAGCATTTGTGGGTTGTACCATCCAAGGGCATAAACTGGAGATTTTTGCCAATTGCAGCTGTTAGGAGATCACTGATTTTTGTACCTTGTTCCAGTTTCAGTATGGGTTTCTGGAATTAGCCAGCAGTTTTGGTGGAATACAGCAGAGGGTTTCCACGGTTGCTTATATCAGGCACCACTCATTGGTGGTTGGGCCAAGAACAGCAGTGGCAGCAGCAGCCATGGGTACCGTTGTAGGCAGCCACAGATCCTGGCTTTGTGTCAGACTGTACAGTTTTGAACTGATGCATGCCGCAATGATTGTATGTGCCCCACTGCCCTCGGAGAGAGTGTCCTTCATGTCTTCTTCTGGCTTCTCAGGGGTGCTGCCCCCTCACATTCCTTGCATGTGAAATGAAGAAATCTGTGATGTTTTGGATATATGTGCAGACATACAGCTGTGACAGGGAATAGATGAGAGTGCTTAGGGCCCTTCTCCCCATCCAAACACTGCTCCTGGTGGTGCGTAAGTTTGCATTGCATGGCACAGTCCTTCATCTGCTTCCTTCATTTTAGAATCATAGATGTATAAGTAAGTGCGTATAAAATTCCATTTTCTGCTGGAGAACCAATTAAAATCACCTGGAAATCATTCTGCATAATATTAAAAGTGAGTGGAAGGCATTGGGGAACCAATATAGCGACCTCTGTGTCTCTTTTTAGGGGTTTGTAAATAAATGGATTTTTCTAAGCCAAAACTAAGATAGATTAGATTATTTACAGGTGTGAATTGCCTATACAATTCTCAGGCACTTCTCAACAACTGACCCAATGCTCTTCCTTTCATCTGTTGTAGAACTTCCCAGAAGGACTCATGGAGACAGATTTTTTTTACAGATACGCATCCAAGTGCTTATGATGAACATTTATGAAATTGGTACTGTAGCTAAATACAGTAGAGGAGAGATGGGGAGACAAGTACAAAAATGTATTGCAGAGTACCCTCTTAAGATATAGTCGTGATTGTACAGCAATGCCCCCCTTCTTTGGCCCTCATTTTTTCAGTCAAACAAAGTTACTGTCTCCAGACTACTGTGAAAAATTGGTGTTATAACAGTCATTACTTCAAGTTTGCATTAAGTTGTATTTACTCAGCAAAATATGTAGCAGTCTGGTGCTGGGATTAGAACTCAGAAGCTCATGCTAGTTTTAAAATGCACATCACTTGATCCAATTCTCCAATTCTCTCCATCCTTGCAAGATGCTCCATCCCTGGAAACATTCAAGGCCAGGTTGGATGCCCCTCTGAGCAGCCTGATCAAGATGAAGATGTCCCTGCTCATTGCAGGGGGATGGACTAGATGAGCTTTAAAGGTCCCTTTGAAACTAAACTATTTTATGAACCATTCTACAATGAAATGAGGAAAACCTCCAGTTCTAAAGTGAAAATAATGTGGCTTAAGTTGGAGAGTTCAGCAAGTTTCTTACACGTGCATCTACCTCCATGGCGAATGACCTGTTTTTACACTTCAGCTGAGTTTGTAATTACGTGTAGCACCTCTGCCAGAAGGGAGAACAGTGACCTCTCTTGGTAGTGGCAGCTCTGCTGCTGTCACATGGGACCTCCTGTAAGGGCAGTGGTTGCCAAATGCAGATCAGCAGATCTGCAGTCATACTTTATAGTGTTTTATGTACCACCAAACAAACAGGTTTGTCATCCAAACTTCATTTGAAAACACTGCTGGGAACATTTACCGTGGTCTCACACACCGGAAGGAGAGCAGTTTGGACTGTGGACTGTAAAAGCCATGAGATCAGTAGCACTGCTGTCTTCTACCAGACAAGTACCATCAGTATAATATACAGCAAGTAAAGAAAGAAAGACAAGTGTCCACTTTCTTAAACAAGTAACTAATGTATAAACATAACTCCCCTAAAATAAACAAGCTATAAGATGATAGCAGCTTTATAAAGTGAATGAGGTTTAATTTTGATGTGTTGGTAAAAAAATTGCAGAAAACTTTATTATCACAAAACTGAGTTACTGATTTCTTTATGTTATCTCAGGCATACAATGTCTTCACCTGAGCTGCATAACACTCATTGTATTTGTCCAGATTTCTTTCAAAGAGGCTGCCAATCAGTATAAATTATTTGCTGGTTTCTGAGTTGTATGAAAGGTTTTGAACTGTAAAAATCCCACCTTAATATCAGAATGATGTATCAAAATGACAGTTCGATGAGAACTGTTTAATACTAGACATGATTCATTTCAATGGTAAAATACATGCTAGTAGGGAAAAAGGAATCTGAGATTTAGTTAATATTATCAGCTGTGTTTTCTAAATTTGGTGAATTAGTAGAACTCAGAACACATTGAGTAGTGGCATATAATACAATTTTTGTCATGTCTATAACTGGGTTTTGACACTTGTTATAGAATAAATATTGTATGATATATTTTACCATGTTTTTCTCAAAATTCTGATGAACACCTTAAAAGTACACAAATCCACAACTCATTGTCTTCTTTACCTGCTTTTCAGGATATGGATGATGAAGTCAATCATTCTATGACAGGATTAAACTGTCTGAAATTTTAGAATGATGGCATGAAAATGAATGGGAGGATTAAATGGATAAAAATACTAATCCCATCAGAGGCCACAAAATTCAACCATTCAGCTCCTGCATTACAAAAGTAACTCTAATACAGAATTGGGAATTTGAGGGAAATCGCAGTTTGTTAAATTCAGAGGTTAGCTGAAATCTGCCATTTCCCTCTTACTCCTTTATTTTGTTTTCTGGGAGAAATTTCACTGATTTCAAGGGGATTGCTTTCAGAACTGGACATTGATTAACATAAACAGGTATGGCATTGTGAGCTTAAGATGTTCAGGAGTAAAATCAGACCAAACTCTAAAAGAAAAATTAAGTAGTAAAAAATTTTAAATTTTAAATTTAGTGCAATCTAGACTTCAAAAACATTCACTGGAGCCCAGCTGACAAAGCAGCCTAATTGTGTGGCATTTGTTTTTCTGATATGTCTATTTGCTATGAGGAAAAGAAAAATAGAGTCAGAGATTACATGAACAAAAAGGAAATACATGGTTTAGAGCCCAAATTATTTATCTTACTTTGTTAAAATGGAAAAAATATATGGCACAAACCTACTTGTTATAATGTTACTTTTCAAACTCATGTCAAAAAACTAAAATACAAACAGTGAAAAATGCCTAGCAGTTATATTCACCTTGGCATTGTTGCAACTGATCATTTTGTACCTTGCAAATCTTTATTTGTTGAAATCAGCCGCTGGTTGAACTGTGATTTTCCCATCATGAATTAAAGCTATGCTCTCATATTATTTACAGCCTTGAAGTGATATTTAAAACAGGGGTTGTAGACAAAACAGTATTTATTAGCCTCATTACTTTCAGAAAACATTGATGTTTGTTTTGGCTTTGTGAGCAGAGATATTTCTGAAATGTCTTTAGTGATCTCCTAGTTAACAGTTGGTTTGTGATAGATAAAGCTGAATAATCAGCCAGCGCTGGCTGTAATCAAAATATTTACCAGAAGCATACTTTGAATTTGTGCTTCTACTTGCAGTTGGTTTGAAATACTTTTGTAGCATTCCTTTTCAAACCATGGTGAAAAGTTAGACATTAAAAGATCCATTGTATGGAAACAGAAAGGCTTAGAAGATTCAGGTGCTGAATATAAGCGGATAGGTTACCGATCCACATTTATTTAGGACCTTTTTCCTTCTTGAATATTCAGGAATTTCATGCCCAGGTTTAGATTTTTCCAGGAGATTTGCTCTCTGGATAAATAGTAGCTTTCATCTGATGAATCACTGAGAGTCAAATATGAATTTTCTGGAAGATCACCTTTCTTTCGGTGAAACCTGGCAGCGTTTAGTATGGACTGACTCTGCTTAGGACTTTTTGACCTAATTGAGGTCCTAATTGAGCAGCAGAGAAACTACCTGTCCCATTTGAGCAGCTATGCCCCTATTTTGAGGAGTTTTGAGAAGCACAAGATTTCCATTATCTCATCCTGAAATGCTGAGTTTAGGGTTTCTGCTGTGACTCTTTTTGTCCTTTGAAATACCAGACTCATGTTGTGCTTGGAAACAAAGAAGTTGAAAAAAGGTTTCATCAACCTCTTCACATAAGAGTGTATTTCAAGCTTGTTCAATAAAGGACCTCGAAGTCCAAATCCTTGTCCACCAAGATAACAGCCTGAGTTCAATGTGCTCAGGGAATACTAATTAATCTCTTCATTCAGGTTTTCCTACTTTTGTGTGTGGTTTTTTTTTGTTTTGTTTTGTGTGGTTGTTTTTTGTTTGGTTTTGTCTTTGTTTGTTTGTTTGTTTTGTTTTTGTTTGTTTGGGGTTTTTCGGGAGGTTGGGTTGGTTTTTTGGTTGTTCTTTTTTCTTTCCCCAAGAAGTCTGAATATTTAGCATGTCACCAACATTCTTTGTGGTTTTCCAGAAGAATTTAACTGCTTCATGATGGCTTGGAGAAAGTCGGTTCATCTCATATTTATTTCAAGTATTTTTCTTCCAAATGAAGTATTCAGACGATGTGAAAGCATCATCTGTGTGTTCAGACAAATACTGTTCATACCTAAAAACTCTATGACAGTGGAAATCAAGTGTACTTCACTAGCTTCAGAATAGTGGAGCCATTGAAAAATCTTCAAACCAAGATGAGCACAAAGAACAGTCTTGACTTCTGAAGTTCTGTGCAATAAAAAGCTTAAGTCATGGTTGATGAGGTGTCTCAGAGACGTTAGCAGTGTCAAACAACTGGCAATTGGTTCCTGTGGCAGGAAATAACGAAAGCAACTCAGTGCTATAAGCAGTAGAAGCTGTCCTATCTGTTGTTGGAACTGTAGTTTTCTCCTTTTTAATCACCATGTATTGTAAGTGAATTTGTTTTAGTCCCCAGAGAAACACATCTTGCTTTTGTGTGGTCTGTTCGTTTGGTACGAATGGTACTGGCTAATGTGTGCACAACTTTTGGGCAAACTCAAATATTTAGCCCGTCACTTGGTTAATGCAACTACATTGGTTGAGAAAAGTTTGGAACATGGCAGGATGAAAAAGGGGAATAATGTATGCCACAGAGGACTGTTAAAAACAGAGACACTGCATCTGGCTTAGGAATCTTTGAGACACAAATTGCTACAGGATGGGAAAATTTTGTTAAAAAGTATTACTGTGCAGCTGCTCCTCGTACTGCTGTTGGCCATTGCTGGAGACAGGGTGCCAGGCTTTCAAGAAGAACTGCACTTTGGTCTGACCTGCTATGCCTTTTCATCCACATCTGTGTTTATATTTTGCCTGTGCAAAAGAATTGTAACAAAGAATAGGCTACAAAGAAATTAAATTGCGTTGTGTTAGTCTGTAAGGAGCAGACCTTGGCCCCAGCCAAGATTTTGTCCAGTTCTGTGTGTTGATATAGTTGAGGATGAACACTAATATATGTGAGGCATGAGCAGAACATGTTTGAGCAGAACTTGCTATGGTCTTAGATTGTTGGTAGGAAAAATTGCTTAATGAAGTGAAATCCTTTTGTTTACCTTGAAGCATCTCTCTGTTCTAGCTGATTTTGTTTTAACACTGAAAACTATTTAATTCTGCTTTAATTTTCCCCCAAGTAGGCTGTAATCTTTCCATGCACTACAAGCAGAGACCATAGGTTGTTAAACCTTATATGTGGCTGATCATGGATACTACTGCAGATAACTTCTTTACAAACTAGAAGAGTCCTCGGACTGTGCAAGTGAGCAGCTTCTGTTTATTTGTGCATGTCCCTACAAACAAATAGACAACTGACAAGTGCTTCCTAATAAAGTATTAAGAATAATAAACAAAAATAATATAGATAAATAGTTTGAGCTTCTATTTGATATTTTTTCATTCTAGTATTCTTTGAATCCAAGCAAGGGATATGTTCAGGGATAACTCAAGCAGATTTCTTGTATGCTGACCTTGCAAATGATGGCAGCCTTGCAATTCTTGAAAGGATCTCTCTTTGAAAATAAGAGTCAAACAGCTTGAAATTTTGCTGATGATGTAAAAAGATGAAAATATATTTTTTCTTAATTGTTTTTGGTCTTGCAGGAATCACTCCCCATTTGTTCCAGGGTGGATGAGCACTACTCCAAAGGCCCTGACAAGTGAGAAGAATCTAGGGACATAGACTAGTCAGTATGACCCTCTTGCTTCAGTAGATATCCCTTAAGCTCTGTTTATGCTGGGAAGTTCTACCACTGTCTCATCATGAATTGTGCAAAAAATAGCTGTCTGTGTTTCCAGATCAGATTCTCCCTTGGAAAGATGAAACCCAGAATGTAGTGGAGATCTCTGTGGGCAAAGCAGTGATTTGAAACATTTGTCTGAGAAACAGGCATCAGCTCCACAAGAAACAGCAATTACCTTGTACTCATTTTCTTCATGAGTGTTTTTTCTTACTATGGTCAGTACTTCTGTATTCTGACCATTTATTAAAATATAAGCATTTAAAAATATAGGAACTTCATCATTGTTATAATGCCTCTTAAGTAACTCTCTCCCCCTTCTTCATCTATCATCTTTGAAGTCTGTCTGTTCTTCATACCAGTAAATGAATTGAATGAAGCATGGATTTTACACTTAAAATTTCAAGTAGTGTTTTGGGTTTTCATCTTGCTGAGGGTATTAAGGCGTGGTCCTTACTACAGGAACATTTACTCTAGAGAAAGCAATTTGTTTCAGGCAAAATTTGAGATGTCTGGGGAAATATTAATTTTGGGTTTCCTGGTAAAAGGCACGTGATTATGTGAGTTTTAACCATTCTAGATTCCAGTCACAGTGTGGCTTGTCATTGAAGACTTGATTAACTCTTTGTCCTTTTTTCACCCAGGATATTGGGTCTTCACTCACAGTCACAGATCCTTCTAATTTTGTATTATTTTTTGTTCCTGTGGTTTAGCACTAATCTTATTTTCAGTGTGGTGCAGCCCATTTCATTTTTTTTTCTATTCTAGGTTTCTGACTTCCCTCTGATTTTAAGTGAAAATGGGTAGAGGAGAAGTCTGCCCAAATTATCTGGTGTCAGACACAAGAGTCTCTTCCAATCTTCCTTTCCACTGGCACTTACTGACTGAAGATATAGAATGATGCAATATATAAATTTTTTTTGTTGCATTCCATATATCTGTAGGGGTTGAGCTCCTCCGGGACTTTCACTAGTTCAACTCTTCAACTTAAGATTATTGTCTTTAATTTAGTTCTGCTGCTGGCCAGTGTTCATTAACTGCTACAACCCAAGGTGCCTGAAGAAAATTCTCTTTATCTGGTGACACAGTTCCAACAGCTTTTGCCCCAACAGAACATGCACTTTTACAGAGCTCCTCCCCTGGATGTTTTTTGTGTGCCTGGACTGAGAGCCCACTGAAAGGTAAAACTGACTGCTATAGGGAGAACAGTTTGGCTGCAAGACAAGGAAAGCAGTCTAGACTGGTCTGTTTCAGCATACAGGATAAGATTATTTTGCCTATCTAAAGTTCTGTTCCAATCGTTTAGTGCTTATTTATATTTTTGGTGATGATCCCTTATTTCTTCAAGGATTTTTATGAGAAGCAATCAGACTCCTCTAGCTTCACAACCTCCTACAAATCATACTTTGAGATTTTAGGTCCTGTGCTCAGGGCTGCAAGCCTCACTGAAGTAATTTGCTTTCAGTGGACGAAGAATTTCCATGTTCCTGATAAAGAATTTTAATGTGCAATAGCTGAAGGATTTATGTTTATTCTAGTATTACGTGCTTTAACATTTCATACTGCAGGGGCATTTGATGCAAGTTGTGTGATGAAAAGATGTGGGACTATGTTGAGAATACTAAAGGCTAATGTGGACCATTTTAAGATATACTACGTTGTTGCAGAATCAATCAGTGCCTCTCTTGGGATAGATTTGTGCATACCATAGGAGTAACCCCAAAATATCTGCAAGACTAAACTTGTGGACGGTTGCACTGAGAACCTGTCATACAGTCTTGCACACATCTCTTAGACCACTTTTTTGCTTCTCCAGGCACATTTTTATTGCTTGTAGACAGTCTGCCAAGGAGTCTTATGTTTGAGGAAATTGAGACTATGTCCAGAAGCATTTTAGAAAACCTCATTGGAAAGGGGTAAAGCTGGAGTCACTGTGTTGAACTCTGATCCTCTCTGAAATTACAATACAACAGAAAAAAGTGTAGAGGAAGCAACAAAAATAGGCTTTGTGAGACAGAGACAGAAAGGTCAGGCTATTAGATGCTGTGAAAGAACAAACAAGGGATGATATAGTAGGTATAAACAAAATTTTCCTTAGGTTCTGCAAAAGCATGAGCTCAAGGGAGTTCCCAGTGAGGTTAAAATGACAATACCCCTCAAACTGATTAAATTTGTCTCTCCAAAAAGCACACAGACTTTCAGAACTCATTACTCAAGAAAATGTTTTAGCAGGAGTTGAGCAAGAATTTCTACTGCTACCTTAAATAGAAATAATATGCAAAAGGTTATAAAACTTCGTGTTCCAGGATGAAAGTCAGCCACTTCCTATTTAGGGTCAGGAAGACACTTCCTCTGGAGGCACACTATTAAGACTTGTGCATTACATGATTTTTTAGCTTTCTATTTCAATCCAAATACTGTCAGGGCCAGTGTTTCACTAGATTAACCACTGTTTGGTAACTACTAGTCCAACCTGTTCTAAATTTAAACACCCTTTTCAAATGTCTCATACCTTCCTGCCCTAAAACTCTTATTTTTATTTTGTCATACACAAGCATAAGAAATAAGATGAAATAGTTTCCCTGCTGATCTGAATACATATCTACCAACTTGTTTAATTAGGACTGTGTGTATAGAAACTGTTTTCTGATTTCTTTTTCCCTAAAATACTGTAGGCTAAATTCCATCCACCCTGGGTAAAAAAAGCCAAATTGAAGCCGTAGTCCCTAATTTAGTACCAGGGTATTTGTACATTTGAGACCAATAAAACACTCCTGCATTTTTGCTCTGGTACTTACCATGAGTGGGCAAACTCCCAGTTAATGGCATTACTGACTCACCTTCCTGTCTGCCCTGACTTGAGGAGATAGAAGTGGATGGGACATTGTCGGAATGGACAACAGCAAGTGAATGTTTCCTAATAAATGGCTAACAGGGCATCAAGCAGTCATCAGTGCAGAAAGTGGAAAAACACAATTAATCCTCTAAAGTATGAGAAAATCTGCTGTCATTTTCCGCAAAATAACCTCAATCACCTGAAAATTGTTTCAGCCAGTTTTTTAAGTGGTAAAACATTAAGTAAGAGCAGCCTTTCAGAGATACTGATTTCTGATCTGCCTTAATAGGTAAATATGAAGGCTATGTATGGCATCTTCCCTGAAATATTTGGAAGGAAGAATCTTGTTTACAAGGTAAGCATCCTCTTTTCCTTGATCCTCTACACCAGATGATCCCTATGATCTCTCCATCACTATGTTGGCAATGGCACATATATTTTGGGCTGTATGGCAAAGCTCAAGTCATGAAAGTTGTGGTGTAGAAAAAGGCTTTGGTACACCAGTAAAACTGTATATCTGGGTGGTAAAATTATATAGGATTATAAATTTTATTAGGCAGATTAATTACAAGCTTGTAGCTATCAGTCCACAGTTATCACAGGAATCTTTCTTATTTTTCACTCTCTTGCATAGTCTTTTCCATACTTAAGTCTCACTCTCAAGAGTGAATTTATTTTCCACGTGGAACACTAAAATGGACTCTGCTGAACCATTATGCTACTTTGAGAAGTAGCATCTCCTTCAAAATACAGAAATATTCCTATGGGTTTATGCTGTCAATAACTCAAAATAGCTTGTGTTTACCACAGCACAGCAATCATGGACATAGTCATTCCCACAGAGGGTCTTCGTTAAGTTTGAAAAATACAAATTTTGAAATCAAAGAATCTGGTTCTTGTTTACATGGCTGTGCCAAGAAGCCTTATAGTGGTTGCAGATGACATTGCACAGACGTCCTGGTCTCAAGTGTGAGGCATGAGACTTTCACAGCATTGCCTGGCTCAGACCTCCCACAGCGTATGATGCGTCTTCTGGCCTCAGCAAAGCAGAATCCCCTCATCCTTTCCTGAGGGCACCATGTGGAGCCCACCCATGCTCTATGGACCCTTTGATGAAATACTTCAGCTGGTTTCTTCTGGTAGTACCATGTGAATTTCCTTATATTCTTAATATTGTCTCACCTCCGTGTTACTATCTGATTGACTTTTTTTTTCAGGGTCTGGCTATGTCATAATTTCATATGTGTAGTGCATTTGTATTACTTCATCAATTGAAATGCTGAATAAAGTTACCTTCTTTCACGCTCAGAGAAGTGTGCTTACCTGATTTGTATGCACTGGGTTTCCAGTCATTTAGAAGCAATGTCTCCTTAGTGTGAAGCAGCAGTTCTTCAAAAAGTGTTGAGCCAGGTTTTTAGCTGTAACAGCAATTTTTATTTCTCTCTGAGAGTGTTCATTGCTCCAGCCATAACTTATAAGTAGAGATGCCTTTAATTTTCAGCCCCCTGGAGCAGGAGTTTTGATCCTTTACCTCTGATGCCTACTTAAGACTACTTCACATTAGTAAGTTCTGAGAAGAGCATAGATATTAGTAATAAACATTTTTAGGTAATTTACCCACGTGGTAACAAATTTTTCATGGAGTGCTGCTGCCTGCTTGTATCCCAACATTTGCCAATGGTTGGTATATCAAGATAAACCAAAAAATGTCAGTTTTCTCACTAACTTTAAAGGGGACTTCAAATGACTAACTGATTTGTAGAACAGCAGTTAGATGATTTGCAGTAAGACAAATTACAATTGAAAGGACAGTGGGTACATAACTGGACCCTGTGAAGGGTCTACAAAGCCTTCCTGTGTTTGGTGGTCTTCTTCTTCTTTGGAGGATGGAAGCATGCACAAATATTGCTGGAGACCAAAATAAACTTTTGGGTTCATGTATTAGGCTTTCTTATTACAAAAAAAAAAAAAAAAAAAAAAAATTAATGGGCTGAATTATTTAATCTGGCTTTTAGCTTAGTATCTGTTTATATGGTGACAATTTCCATCTCCACTATATAATCTTTCAGCTGTAACATTTTCTTCATTTTGAAGCCAGCTAACTGAAGTCATTTGCCATGGAAGGTTTTGAAACGTTTTTTATGGATCCATTCTGTCACCCTCAGACAATATTCTGAGATGATGTAATACATCTGTACATAACATTTTTATATTTTTCTATGCTTTGCTATTTTTCCTGTACTTTCTCCTTTAAAAAATATAAAATACAATAATTATTTTATTTTGTGTTAGAATTCTGTAAGAAGACATGTAAAAGCTCTGTTCCATATCTGACATTTTTAGATTAATTCCTATAATGCAAAAGGTCTAAATAAGTTCTGATCAATTCAACTGAGTGTATAAGACAACTGATACTTCCTAGTGTTTCTTATATCTGGATTTGTGATTTCAGAGTGCTTTTGAGACTGTTTTCATTGTTAGGAAGAGAAGTTACTTTTTTTAGAGTTCTTCAATGACTGAGTTCACAGTTAGCATGACATATGAGACTCATTTCCTCATTTGTTACTATTTTAAATGTATACTTATCCTCCCACTCTTCCTGAAAAAGTTCTGTTTCTTGTAGATTCGCTGCCCAAAAGCCTCTATAAAAGCTAACATTGCTCCTTAATCTGGCAGACAGTGGGCAGTGCCTTTGAATAATGAATAGGAACAGTCAATGTCTCTGAAGGTCATATCTCCGTGGGCATTTGATAGGGGTTCCTGTGGTGATGCTGTGCATGTTCTATGCACCAGCCAGACACTCTAGGTTTCCTTATGGTCAGTGGGGAGGAATGGGCACTTCTTGGGTGCAGTTCATCCACACTGAAGACAGGTATGTTAAAGATGTGAATGGGTTGTTCTCTAACCGTAAAATGAAAGTTCAGTCCTCTGCCTCTGAGTTTCTATCATTCTGTGGTCCTGAAGTCGACCTCTGCCTCGTTCCAGGCATAGCTCAAAGATTCTCATAGCTGCAGTACCTACCTACGTCTTTGGTACAGCTTCCAGGAGTGATTGAGGTGCAATGCCCAGACATCCTACTTGGTGGGAATAGGTATTATTCACTTCATGGGGCTGCATTTCCAGGGTTCATGGATTCCTCCTTCACTCCAAGCTTTGCACCATGGGAATGCTCAAATGTAGAGACCGTTCTACACTTAGGACATTTTTAAATGCTTGCATGCATTACACTGGTTGGAAGTACAGTGTTTTTTTATCCTACCTGCCTCTTCTTTTTTGCCCCAGTGCTATTGTGTGATCTCCTGGACTTTGGAGATTTGCATATGTAAGAACTCTTACCCTGGGTTTAGTCATTCCTACAAAACTGCAAGCAGCCGCAGTGTATGAAGAATAAGAGGTAATGAAGTAACAAAGGATAAGAATACTGATTTGCAGAGTGTTATTTAATGCAAACTTGCCAAGTGTATCTTTGTCTAGAGATTTAATGAAATCCAAATTTGTTTGTGATGACCATATAATTAAAGGGAAAATGATCTCTTATCTCGTGGTCAGTGATGTATTGATATGGTTAGTTGTAGCAAATTAAGTTGCATCTGAAATTTTGTTTCCTTCGTCATGTCTGCTGGAAGACCAACACAGAGTGTTTTAATGTGTTTCCTCATTTTAACTTTATCTGAGTTCTTTTGATTTCTATTGCATGTGGTTTGTAAAATCATTCTGATTTTTTGTTTGTTTTGCCTTGAATATTTGATACACTCCCAACCTGAATTTCACAACATTTTATCATTCCTATTTTACATGTAAATCACCGTTTTCTCCAATTGTCTTTTTAGGAAAATATCATGAAAATAGTACTTAACCTCTGTAGAAAACTGTCTCCTAAACAGAGAACAATCTTTCGTCTTGCAGACAAAAGAGCTACTTTCCAGTTGCTTTCAAGCTTTTTTTTTCTTTTTCCTGACAGAATCATAGGTAAAATAGTGGATTTGGTTCCCAGGATTTTCTAAAATGGAACATTGATATATTTTTTCTCCTTTAGCTTTTATGAAGGAAAATGTCTCCCAGAAGGGGAAAAAAAAACCTGCCAATTTTTTTTTCAAGCAATGCTTCTGCTCATAGTCTCCCATATTGATTTTATAGTCCAGACTCTCTCAGTGGTAAGTCTACTTGATAGAGTTATTTGCCTAAAATATAACAATTAACTGGCTAATGGTGTTCTTAAGATTTAACAACTGGTTAATTAAATAGTTTGTCCACTAGCTAAGTCATAAATGTTTAATATAAACTCTGTTTTTTCTAATTCATCTTTTCCTTGTTCTATGTGAATATTTAATTAAAGCAATTAATTTTGGGTATAAATGGAAGGCAAGTTATGAGGAACGCATGAGTCCAAGCTAAGCTCAGTAGCACTACGTTGATTGCATAGGGCATGGTCAAGGCTCTCCAGTGATTCTCTTACTACAGAGGGAAAGGTTTGGGGATTTTTCAGAACTCATGCTTTACTGGTCTACAGGAGAGCTGCTGAAGATATAACTGGAAGCACCAGTACAGACAACAGTCTTGGTTTGAACTGGAAAATAGTCTTTCCTTTTTAAAATAATTTTTCAGTTCTGGTAGTTTAGAGCAGACAGGTTGTCAGGTTATCGGTGTTGCAGAAGCTTCTTAAGAAAACTAACCAGAAGCAGAGGGAATAAAGGTACAAATGCAGACATCTGAACAAGAGCTTCATCTCCCTGTACAATGAATGGATGAGAACACACCTGAGTATTAGTGCCTTACTCTGAGGGAATGATTTCACCTTACTTGGGAATGATTTCCCCTTTCCACTGACTGCCAAGGGAGCTAGGGAGACTGGTTTTCCAATTTAGGGACCTAAGTCAGATACTGACAATTAGTAAAACAGGAATGGTGACATAGTAATGGGTTTGTACTTGTGAATTTGCCTGTGAGGTGTGCTGGCCAGTAAATACTTCCTGATAGTGGTGTTGATGAGGACTCATCAAGTTTTGAGCAGGAAACTGGAGCGGACATCTTGGTGCCACCGAAGTCTGGAATACTGAATTCACTGGAATTGGTATTTCACCCATTGCTGAGCAATGCAGCAAGATACACTCCTCCTGTCCTTGCTGTCCTGATTGGTGCCCTCTGCGAGCACTGTGGAATGTGTAGGTAAAAGATGCTCTGATCTACAATTTCAGTTTACCCCACTTGCAGAGAAGGAACTTGATTATCTCCTTTATTGCAGGGAAACACAGAGGTGAACGGAAGATGTTACTAAGAAATGAACATGGAAAGCAATTTGTTGTTTTCATGTCCAAGTCTGTATGACAGTGGTACTTTATTAATTAAAAACTGTGTTTTTCTGCAAAAGAAAAAGAAAGTCTCTCTTTTCTACTCTGCAAAGTTCATTTTGGTTGCTAGAGAAAAGTCTTTGAAGAGACTTTATTGAAATCTGCTTTTACTGAGAATTTCCCCTGAATCTCTCACCATATAATTAAATGGTGGTCTGAGTAACTGATTACTATTAGCTATTACTGGACATATCCTCATATTTTCCTTGAGATCAGGGTCACACAAATGGATTTACTAGAGTTTTCAACTCAGAGGGAGACAGATTGCCAAGGGGTACATCTGAGGACACGTCTGGGCTGTACATGGTGTTAAAAACCCTTGTGTTAGGTCTATGTAGCTGGATATGTGCACAGGGACCAGTGTGATGCCAAGAGGAGGCACTAGCTTGAGTCCCAGAAGCAGAGCACCTGCAGTGCTACCTTCAAGGTGTCTTGTCTATCTTTTGGAAGCAATGTTGCAGGTGCAGATACCTTGTTCCTGGCTTCAGATCTGATGTTTTCAGGGTTGATTTGGTGATCCTTTGTGCACATATCCCCATTGTGCAGATATATTATCCCCAGATTTTTATGTAAAACCATTGGGTAGGAGCTAACAGTGACTCATCAGGTTCAAAGTTATGCCTTGTCCCTTAAGAGAATGAAAGAAATTTTGATGGAGATATCCAGCAACTAAAATATTCACACTTGCGTGAGGGAACTTCTCACAGATATTGCCAGAAAGAATAAGACAGCTGGCATAAAACAGTACACAGCAGATCGTCTAGAAACTGCCCTTAACTTTTATTCAAGTCACCTTCTAATCCTTCTGCCACTACTGGACTCTGACTGCCATCTTAAAACAAATACATTTGTGGAAGAGGGATCAGCTACTGACCAAGGCTTTCTTTCCTTAATTCTGCATTTGTACTTGCAGGTGCTGTTTTGGCTGTCCTAGCAAGGTGAGATCAGAGAAGCACCTTCCCTATATCCAGGGGAGTTGCTGGGAGGGTACACTTTTTTAAAGTAATTTTCTTCCCTGAAGTTGACTTGTATGAGTCAGGCAGACCCAGAAAAGGCAGAGCATGTGGGTGTGAGAGGTTTGCAAAAGATTATTGCACTCTCTCAATATTCTGTGTTTCTTGTCATCTATCTGTGGTTTCAGAAAATCAAAAAATTAACCTTGGAATAGGAAGCAAAGCATAGTTCTTATTTTTCTAGTGTCTTTTCGTTTTCTGAAGAGGTTTGCTGGAAATATATGTAGCTGACTGGCTTAAAAAAAATTTGAGATGTGGTTTATACAGAGAGGATGGCTTGAGTCCCTCCCTCAAAACACGATGTGCCATGTTTGGCTTGCCTTAGAGGGAAACAGAGAGATGGGTGTTTGCATATTCTGTCTGGAGAAAACGCTCCTCAAGATATTGTTACTGTTTTGGTTGTTGTTTTTTTTAGGGAGGGGGGGTACTGTGTGGTTTACCCAGGAGTCTTTGAGAAGGCTTTGAATATTAATTATTATTTAAAGGTGGCCACCTGGAACATGATGACCGGCAGCTTCTAAATGAAGGGAAAAGATGCAGATACCATTTGGTTACCTGATAAGACCAGTGTAGGTAGAAAGGGAGAAATAAAGCTGGAGTGGAGACACAGTGGAGTTCCCTGAAGGGGAAAAACTTCTAGAGTATTTTAGCAACTTCACTCTCAATTTAAAGTATTTTGGTGGCAAAAGAATAACGTCATGTGACCAATACCAATAGGTGAGAACAGAAGATAAGTTTTCCTCTGCATCCATGGATGAGGAAAGAAGAAAAAGCTTCAAACTCTTGGCTATTTATTTAGGGACATAGTGAATGCCAGGGAAAATGAACAGGGAAGCAATAGTGGAGAAACAACCTAGAGTATAGAGTAATGAGAACTGGTGAAAGAAAAAAAACTTACAGCACAAAAGAAGACAGAAGACACAGGTGAGAAAATATGAGAGGAAGGAGACCATAGGAAAAGGGACTTGACTTAAGAGATGATTATTACTTTCAGAGAGGGAAAAGACAAGAAAGAATAAGAGTGTTAATGGTAGCTGTGAAGAAAGAGGCTAAAACTGGAAATAGAAGAAAAGGGATTTTGTAAGACAAGGGGGGTTCAAAGAAGTGTTCTTGGAGATCAAGCAGTAAGTAAATTTAGTAAAATATTGGAAAGAAAAGTGTGAGAGTCAAAAAGAAAGTTGCATAAGGCAGAATTAATAAGGAGAGTGAAAGAGAAAAGGAGAACAAAGGGAGAGAATTTCTATGCTTGAGAAAGTTGATTCTGACCTATTTTGATATAAAGTGTCTTTAATATATTGGACAGACAGTACCAAGGGAACTTTGTGAGGACTGGGGAAGCCAATCTGGCTGACCCTAGAAGATAGTGATGCTGGCTGAAGCTCTGTAATAGGGAGAGGAAAAGGTGGTTGTGAATTGTCAATCCCAGCAAGTAAGCCTCACTGACCTTTGCAAATTTCTGTAGGGCCTTTTACCAGACCCCTTCTGCCAACACAGGGGTCAGGTTTCAGCTTTTAAGGTACAAAAATGGTGTCTCAAGCCACACCTAGAAACCTGGTGAAATCAAATACCGCCTGGGCTATACATCCTTATTTGCCAAAGTGGGATGAAGTGAATAGGCTTACCAGAATGGTATGTATTGACCATGGAGAAGGAAAGAGGAGGGGAAAAGAATAGAATAGTAAAATAATTTAAAAGAAAAGGACCTTTGCACACCTCCAAAATACAACTGGTACTGCAACCCCAGGCACCTTGATGGTGTTCTACAGGACTCACTCCAGCATACCAGAGTCTGGTTTGGACTGAGAAGCCTGAAATCACACACAGTATTCCACATGAGGTTTTGCAGAAGAGGAAAAGACTTTGGGGCTTAGGTGCAAAAAAAGCCCCTGAAGGTTATCAAGAGAGCACAAATATTGGGAAATATTGGTAAATACTCTGTTATTAAACTTTCAAAATCTAGGCATTTCCATTTTAGCATAACTCTGTGTTCAGTATTGTAACTCTGATCTAAGAAAAACACTCTTCTAATAGTCTAAAAGCATGCAGTTTGAAAATGATATCCACTTAAGAAGTAATTTCTCTCATTTGATGTTTAACTGCTTCCTTTTCTCAGATTCCAGACAGCTTGGAGGGAAAGGAAATTTTGATGTATCACATGGCTGATATTATGGAGAATGAAAATAGCAAAATGTACAAGCTAAATTTAGCATTACCTTGCACTTAACCATGCTGCTGCTTATCTACTCTTTTTCTATGAAATAATACAGTTAATGTCATATATGAATCTGCTTTTGATCAAAAAACCCTATTAAAGGACTATTAAACACAAACAACACAAAATGACTCGAAATATTTGTCTTTTTCGAGGATATTGTTAGAGTGTGGAGCCAAAAGCTTGTTCAGAGGCTGCCCTGAGGCCCCTTGAGGTTACATTTTTCTAAAAGACAGCCAATAACCCTCGCCTCCACAATGGCAAAACTCATTTCACTGACTCATCTTTCCAATAACAGTCACATCATCCCTTTGAAAACAAGCAAACGCAACGACCAAATCCAAACAATTTCTTTGAATGGAGTGTCAGTGAGAGACTGAGCTTTTTATTTTACCTACTAGATCTACAGTGACAGAGGTCCCTGGGGGGGCACCTTGGGGTGTGGGAGAATGAACAGGAAATAGAATTGTGGTAGGTGCTACCTTATGGTATGAGCATCCCTATGCCCTTAAGCATCCTGTTATCGCAGGGAACTTTTGTACTGCGTTACCCAACGCATACCATTTGCATTCCAAATACCCATTGCATAAATATTTGTTATCTTTGCTTGTTTTGCTGCGAGCTGTGTAAGCTCTTTAGGACTGTGCCTCACGATCTGGAACTGGGTTCATTTAGCCATGTTCGGTTCCGCTGGTCTATGACTTCTCCCATGACTTTTGACCGTTAATGAAGCTTCTCTGTACTTCAGCTCACAACTCATAAAATAGGAGACAGGGTTCTTGTTGGCCAAGAAAAAGCTGTTAACCCTTATGGAGATCTTGCATACCCAGGTAGGAGGCTGTATCCAGAGGATTTAGGAAGACCTAAAATCTGTTAAAGGGCAGATATGTTGTGTAAGGTCAGACATAGCTCTCTTTGAGTGGGGATGTCCCTTTACCAGGCACACACATACCCACCAAGCAATGAGAAAAAGGATCTTTCTCCCTACAAAAATACTTACATGCATTAATACTTACATACTTACAGCAACCTGGTTTAGTGGATGGTGTCCCTGCCCATGGCAAGGTGTGTTGGAATTAAATGATCTTTAAGGTCCCTTCCAATCCTAACCATTCTATGATTCTATGATTTACCAGGCTTTCTCTCAGAAAGTTATAGAAATATCCACTTTTAATGTCTCCTATGGTCCAGTTAATAAATTTCTGAACACTATGCTCAAGATAGAGATATTGCAAGTGAGATACAGTGTATGAGAGGTACGAGGTTACATACAATTTTTTGCATAGTCTAGTATACCTGAAAGAGCATCTTTGACCAACAAAAAAGATCACATTTACTGCAGACAGATCTGTAGATGTGCTGCTGGCATGTACACCTGAGGATGAACTGCTACATCACAGGAAAGATTTAAGACTCTTTGTAATCTGGTCATGTTATTATGATTTGCTCTTGGCCTTGTAGGAACTGAATAATAACCTGTCCTACAGAAAGGATCCTGTGAAGATGCACTGTTTTTTAACCACCTTCACTAATGCATATGAAAGATGAGATGGTATCTCACGCCATCAGTGTAGCAGAAATCAATGAGCTTACATTTCTTCACTGTGGTATCTACTAGCACCAAAATACAGGACACAATTGTTACCTTCTGCTAAGCTGACATCAGTGTGGTCGTTTTCACAATGATATTTCTTGAGAAGCAGAGAGACGATTTTCATGGTGTTGAGGTCTTTGTCATCATTCTTCTTTTTTTTTTACAGATTTTTCTTTGAATTTTAAGTTCACAAAGTGAAAGATGAGAAACACCACTGAAACATGGAGAGAGCAAAGACATTACTTTTTCAGTCTCAGGGTCTTTCTCAAGATATTTTAAGATCAAGATATTTTTAGTACATGGCAAAATAATTGGAGATGACGTTTATCCTTTACAGAAATTTTCAAAGAGGCCTAGCTATTTCCATAGTGCTTACTTTAGAACTGAGCCAGTTCCACATAGAAGAAAATATAAAAGAAAAGTTTGTCTCTTTTCTCAGTGTTATTCTTTTCTAGGCTTCAGGAGTGGTTGCTTGAAACATAACAATTTTGCAGACAGCATTAATATTATGTTAGCGTTGGCAACAATGTATGATATCATTGTTCCTTGGAAGGTGTTTTTTTGGGTCTATTTGTGTTCTCTTGTGGGGCCCCTTAGTCCCCCACCCACACCTGCTGCCGCGTCTGCTCTGAGGGACGGAAAAATTGATTTTGTCTAATTTTACCACCCACTCTGAAGCTGTTCATTCATAACCTCTGATGAGACTCTTTACTTCACACCAGATTTTGTGAATGGCAAAGCTGCCTAAAAGGCAGCTTCTTAATTGTTGAGCCCCTTCTTTATAGAAAATTCCTTACAGAAAATAAAACCAATCACCCTCTGAACTCACTATATGTATGATGGTGGCCTATATGGTTTGTTTAATTTTCCTCTCATTTTTGATCCCTACTCACATATTTGTACATATGCATGTGCGCACACACACACTCACATTTTGGGAACTGACATGGCAATTCAATGTTCTGTATCTTATCCCTTCTCTGAGCTGTGAAATTTTTAACAACTCTTGACAAATCAGTATCACAGGCATCTGACTGGGAACCACTGAAACTAAAACTTAAAAACTTAAGTTCCAGGTGCTTTACAAACTCCATCTATTTCTGCATCAGGCATCCACATCTCATATTTTGAGGTCATTCCAAAGGCACCACAAAGAGAGTCTTTGCTTTTTAGAAAAGAAAATAATGCAAGAGTTTTTTGAAAAAAATATTGTTTGCTTGAAAGTGAAATAAAAAGACAGAGACTGGAGAATCTCTGTAGGACTTATCTGCATCCAGGTCCTGTTCTGTTTCCCTTGGGAAACAGGGATCATGTTGTATTTCCTGAAAGCCATGCACCACACTGAGAAAAATAACATTTCAGCCTGGTAGGAGTTGTCTATGTGTTTTGTTGCAGCCTGTAGAGATTCATAACTGCAGCAGCCCTACTTCCTGTGCCCTGGCTTGTAGGACCTCAGGTTAGGCTGGCTCTGGCTCCCTGCTGCTCTTACCCTGCTGACAGAACTGCAGGAATCCCCACTCTGCCAGTTTTTGGGAGCTGCCAGGCTTAAATAACCCTTGAATTGAACAAGAAGGGAACTGAACTAGTAATCAAGAGCTTTGTGATGTGTGGGCTACTCAGTCTTGCCTTTTCTCAAATGGATTTGGTCAGTACTAAACAAGTTTGTTAAAAGTGTCACAGGATGTTTAAAGGGCAAACATTAGTCATTCTAGTGCAGAGCAGTTTGCTGAGATTAATATGAGGCTTGATTCATAACCTGGATTAACAGAGCAATGAGAAGGTAAAAGAGGCAGCTCGAACATGAAAGAGTATGTAACACGTAACAACTGTTCCTCTGCTGTAGAGAAATCAATTTCTGGTATATGAGATTGAATTAAGATGACAGTGCCCATCATCATGTGAAATAACATGTGACGTGGTATTAGCAGTTACCTCCATCATGAACACAGTTTTCATACAGACGTTCTCTGCTTTATGGAAATCTTAAAGCACATGAAGTTGGAAAAGATTATTAAAAGTCTCTATAACTCGATATGTTTTGCAGAGGAAGACTTCATGCTAAAACTGCTGGCCTGAATGAGAGTTGAAAAATAAAAATTACTTGTTTCAAAGCTCTAGTGTGAAAAATGCAGCAGCTTTGCCTTGTCCTTTGACCAGTTCTACAATGAATGGTGACATTTGACAGGCTTCTCACTGTGAAGGGAAATTTAACACAACTGTGCTGGCGTCTTAACGGTCAGCTGTCCCTCTCTGACATTCCTGTCTTTAGTAAGAGAGCTGGCATCACTGCATGTGGGAGCAGTCATGTTCTTCTTTGGATCTGCCCCTAGATAGCCCTCGCTATTGTGCACAGTTACATGAGTCTATTAACACATCCTTCTCAAATGCCCATCATTTTCTTTTAAAGATTATTTAAATATCAAGTATACTTTAATCCCATGCAATTCTGCATTCCTTTTCATTTTTAATGTGGAAAATTCTTTGCATCAGAAATATACTGAGGTTGCAGGAAAAGCTCAGAGGATCATAGAAATGGTGGTTGCAAGGGGCTTTAGTCTGACCTCCCACTTAAAGCAAGATTATCATCAATGCTGGGTTACATCAGAAGTAGCTTTGTACAGCCAAGTCCTTGGAAACCTTCAAGGCAGGAGATGCCACTCTGTCTCTGGGTCCTTGTTCCAATGCTGCACTGCCCCTCCAAGGAAGAAGCTCTTTATGCCGGAGGCAAGAAATCCCATAGCAATAGAAGATTCCTTTGTTAATGGGATTTTTTTCTTTGTCACGTGTATGGAGTCCTCCATTTGGGACACACTCAGCTGACTGGTACGAGTTGATGTTGCCTTTCAGCAGTGTGAATTACAAACCTGGTATGAACTCAGATGGCTAAATTCATGCCTGCAAGTATTCGTAGCAAAGAAATCAGCTGTGCAATGACGCCATTAAACACACTGAGAGCTTCTGTTAGCTTTTCACTGCATAAATAGGTGGGAGTCCTTGGAAGGGGGCATGGAATGACTCAGGAATTCGCCTTGTGCAATGTGGAAAGCTTAGGGCTGTTGCAGTTTTTGTTGCAGGGGAGAGAGAGAGGCATCTAACTCCCTGACTCTTTCTCACACCTTTCACTGGGCGACTGTTTTCCTACAGAGCAAAAAGGTGGTTCTTCAAACAGTTACCTAACCAGGACTCTGAATCTAAGCTCCCTTGATAACTTTAGTAGTTATCACATATCAGCTGAGCTGCATTCATCTACATACATGGGTATATGGATAATGTTGTCATCTTCAACCATCAGGTAATGGGATCTAGGGATAGCTAATGCTGGATGGCATACATGCCATGTGGGTGGTCTAGGAGCATGCTGTGGTGTCACATCTCTCCTGGTGTCCCTGTGGTGTGGGGAGGTGCTGGTATCTCTAGTAGAGATGCTGGTATCTCTATCAGAGGTGCTGGTAGCTCTACTGGTAAATTTTCAGAAGTGTGTTTTATTTCTTGCCCTTGGTTGTGGTGTGATGTGGAAATATTGCTTGCATTCTTAAGCAGCTGCAATGCAAGAGGGCTGTGTGACAGTGGTAAGTGAAAGGATCTCTTTGTGCAGCTGATCTTGCAAAGTGCTATGGAGTTTGTCACGATGCTTAATTGCTACCTGATGCAGACCAGTCACTCAGCATGGTCCATGGGTCTTCGAATTCAAAAGTTCCCTAAATACTTCACGTGGTCTGGCTTGGGGAAAAAACAAAAGAGAGTGTATAATGCAATCTAATATCACTACATGAAACATAAATTTCCCTATTTGATATACAAAAAATCTCAGCTTTATTTATTGTTGCTTGCATCTACATAATTGCTTCTGCTTCTCCATTATGGGATGAAGTGCCAAACTGCTTCCTTCACCTGGCACTGCCTGTGGGGTATCTCCTGCACCTATCTACATAGGAAATAGTGCAAAACTCCTCTTCTTTTGAGATGTCAGACTTGGGTTTTTGCACACATAATATTTGCAAGTATTATTGTTTGTAAAAAGCAGCAAGTGCTGCTATGATTTACCCATCATAGAGTTCAAACCTTTCTATTTTCCCCACAGCTTGTGCTTTAACGCTCTGTTGAAGGGCTGTGCCTGCTCCTGGAGCTGTGCGTGCAATTCTTGTTGACTTTAATAAAAACTGTATTGGGTATCTGAGACAGAAGTAATTTCATAATATTGTTTTCCTTTCTGCCCCATATTGCTGTATTCTGTAGCATCTGTTTAATAAACTTCTTTCTCCCACTGGAAATTCTCCTCAATCCACAGTGGACCAATGACTGAACTGACTTTTTTAATTTAAAGCATTTTAGCTGAATATTTGGGTCACAAAGAGTGAGATGCCAGCCATGATTTTGCTTTATAGATGTCCACCTGCCTCCGTTGAATTCTTCACAGGACCCAGCTTGCGGTGGTCACCCGGAAAGTACATGTGGTCCTTTTCGATTTTGTTTTTTAATGGCAGGAGAGATGGTTACATTCAACTTAAAGCTAAGTTTTAGACAACTCTGGAGCAAAAGCTGCTGATCAGATGAAATTCCTCTGTGGTCCACACCATGACTGTCAATGTGGGCTACAAATATGGGCTGTGTAAAAACCATCAGTTTGCTTTTCCCTGAGGCATGAGCTGGGATCACATTGCTATGGGAGCCACTGTAATGTAGAAGTGCTCGAAGATAAAAATTACAGTCCCTGTGCCGTGACCTCCATGCTTGTCAGGGAGCAACAGGGGTGTTGAAATGGCAGGGACCCACGGTCAGGTGGCCACACTTGCTGGAGGTTAGTTCCTCGTCACACTGGCAGCCCCTGCTTTGCAGCCCTTGTTGGGTGGAATTTGTGCCCAAGGCATGCAAGGAGCAATTATTCCAGTATTGAGTGGACAGCTGGCAAATACTTCTGTCAAGATTTCAACTGGGGCTTGGCTGTTTTGCCTACAATTTCCTCCATTTTTGAGCATAGTAGTGCAGATGTCCACTTTCAGTCATCAACCTGGACATCAAGGTTTAAGGGTGTTTGTTTGCGTGTTCAGGCTTGATTGTTTCTCTTTCCTTCATTCTTACCATTCCTCCAAAAAGTCTTCTGTCCCTGGGAACCCTATGGGATTTTTCTGGGCTTCCTCTAGAGGGAACATACATGTAAAATCATGGAGATACAACCACTCCCTGTGACCGATTTTCACTAACTCAGCTGTCACTTCCCTCAGACAGCAGCTCTTTCTAGGTTACTGTCAGGGAACCAAGCATTTCTTTCATTTTTGTCTCTTCCTTGTCTCTTCAGTGCAGACCCACAGGAAGCAGATGATGACTAGAGGGTACCAGAAACCTTTTCAAAGACAGGTGCTTGCTGCCCTGGGCATGAAACAGGCTGTTTTTCACTGATTCTCACAATGAACAAAAGTTCAGTTTGGAGGACTAACTGTTATACCTAACAGTTATATCTTTCATATATAAGAAATCAATTGCTTTTTAAATTGAATTTATTTTGTATGGAAATGTCATTTCTAAGGGTGAGTGGCTGATGAAGCCTTTTCATCCTCCATGACTAATTCAAACTCTGCCCACATTTGTTGTGATTGAACATTTTACCAAGCCACGGTTGCTCAGTGACTTATGTTAAAAGAGCATAGGTGATTAATTTGAAGTGCTAGTGACCTCATGGTGACAGGTTATGCCACAGTTGGCCTCAGTTAAGTGAGTTACAGTAGGGGTGGGTGCATCTTCTGGAGCAAGATCACTTGCATAGCCCAGGAGATGGTGGTAATCCAGTGCCTGCTGTGTGTGCTGGGTCCAGGCAAAATGATGAGAAAAAAGAGACACTTTGCAATGGCTTATACTGGGTAGCACAAGGCAAGGGATGAGTCTGTGTTCTCCTTCAGCCCTGTTCAAACTTGTGGAGGCTGCTCATGAAGGCTATTTGCACTATTCCATCAGAGAGGTGGAGCTGTGCGAAACATAGATCTTTCTCAGTTTCTGTACCAACTGCATGCCAGAAACAATTACAGAAGGATAGGAATACAGAAGGATTTATTTTACTGTGTAAGTTTGGAGTCTGTCATTACTTACTAAATAATCAACTTAAAAGTGATTGTTTTTAACCTATGTGACAGCTGAGATCTTTATTGATTTGCTTCACTTTGTTAGGGATGCTTCCTCAGGTGTTTCACAGTTTAAACTCATAGAGAATGGAGAAAAGCTCTTGTGAACAATGTATGTAATCAATATACACTGAGGCAATAGAACAACTTCCTAGCACCATTTAATCTCAAAGAGAGGGTAGGAGTCAATGACAATCCACCAGGCTTCTTTGTTGCTAGCAGTGTAGACAAAAAAAATGCAAGCAGGGTCCTACTACTGAGGGAAGGAGGGAAAAGTGTGTTGCAGATATGTTCTCGTGGTATATTGGCAGTTGAAATCAAACAAAAGGAGGAGGAAGAAAATAGGAAGTATTGCTCTGTTGCCATCACCACTCCGTGACACCCCATAAAACAAAGAATGTGAGTCCCTAAGCAAGAAAACCCAGAATTACTGCATGTGCTGCTCAAGGTCAACATGTATGAACAGGATAGAATTTTGCTTCAGCCTAAAAAATTATCAACTCCCACATTCAATTCTGTAGATGATTGCAAGCGTTTTGGAAGCTACAGTATCACTCTGTCATGGTCATCTGGCCTGAACAGTCCTAGCTACAGCGCTATATTAGGGTGGTTATGGCAAGGGTGCATGGGGCTGTCTTATGGACATGGCAAGTCCCTAATGTGTCTGGTCATAATATTTTACTGATGCTATAATAACTATAGGACTTTGCCCAAGATTTGATGTTTCTGAGAACCATGTTTATATAATTGCAGTCAGGCAAACTCTTGATATGAAAGTGCAATCGAATGAAACATCCCTCTGATGACATCCCAACAATTTAGCTCTTATCTTTTTATTTTCTAAATTTATTTTATAACAAAGCAAAGCCATTGATTTTCTTAAATCATTTTCCTGACTAAGCAAGGGGCTGTGTTATCTCTGAGCCAGGGAAGCATTCAGTCCGTATTCATTCTGAATGGTGCAATGATTCATAGACATTATAAAAAAGAAAATATTTCAAAGTGAGCAAATTAAGTTAAATTCACAAGAATCAGGCTGAGCTACCTGCTTCAGATCACTAAGATGTTGATACGTTTTTCTGTGTTACTGAATTGATGGATACCAGCTCTAAACCTTCCACATACTCCTAATTTTGTCGTTCCCCGGAACCAGAACCACAGGTGCCTTCTTTGCAATTGTTCCTGGTAGACTTGCTAGGGAGTAGGTGTTCAAAGTGCAGAACTAACCGTACAGCTCAGTGCTGTGTTTAAGATCTAGCTTTTTAATAATCTGAAGAGAAAATGGAGTCTGTTTATCTGCAGACCCTAAGGTGGCTTGAAATCCACCTTAAAACAAATGTAGTAGTTTCGTGGCTCATACTACTTCCTGACATGGTGATCTCAAGAATTGCTATTTAGTAATTATATTGCATGAGTAGCATAATGGGGTTTTTTTATTAGCATGAACATCTAGGAGCAGATGTGATCCTTTCATTACTTGATTTTAATTGACTTCACATTAGGAACAGGGCTCATGTGAATTTGCTTCAGGTGCTTGTAATCTAACTTGGGTGTCACCATTGCGACATTTAAAGGATGCGGCAGGAGTGTAACATTGGCTTACATGAGACACTCCAAGGGAAAGAAGTGGAGGAGGTGAAGGGAGACACTTTCACAGCGCCCAGCTGGGAAAGGCAGTCTTCACATTGTCTCATGCTCCATGGGCAGCACTGAGTCCTCTCCTCAAGTCTTCTCTGACCAGGTGCTTGGCAGGACATGCTCACCAGCTTTTGTGGCAGAAATGAATTCCCATGTTGGTTCAGAAGAGCCAATTACAAGTTCCCTCTCTTAAAGGTCTTAAAGGTCACCAGGATGCTGAAATCTGAGAATTGAGTTTTAACCTCTTGACTTTGAATGGGCACTTGTTCACTGCATATCCCTTGGCCGAGGCCTTATCCTGAGATCTGTATCCACCTAGGGTGCCCACAGTCTGGGTGTCAAAACCCTGACTGTCTCTGTGCCACCTCTACAGCTGTAACATTATAGGACACATAGACAGAAGTTTGTCATAGGTTACAGCAGTAACCAGAGATTTCTCCCGCTTCTAACATGCTTGCTTTTTCATTTGAGGATGGGTAAAATAGGGATTTCAGCTTCCAGAGGAGTGTATATATAGTGGTACTTGGACTTTTCCTCCCATGTCCGAGAAGTGGCTTCAGCCACAGGTCTATTCAGCCAGGGCCAATCTCAGGAGCCCAGCTAGAGCAAGGGGCCAGCCAGACCAGTAAAAGAAGAAATCTTTGATCTAGCTGACATATGATCATGATTTAAATATGTCTTTGCCTGCTTGCTAGACAGAGCCTTGTATTACAGTTCCCCTGCACCCTGCCTAGTAAAGGTAGAGAGGAGCAAACCCTCCACATGCAGCTCATCATGACATGCCTTACTTTGTTATACAGTTCAGTGACTATCACAGCTCATCTAGAGAGCTGAGCATATGCAGCGCTTTTCCAGGTTGGTAGGCTTACAGTGTTGTTCACCATTGCTGAGATGGTTGTTTAATACAGATTTAGAAGAACAAATTTTAAATCTGGAATATATTTTCTCACTGCATCTATACATTGTTATCATATTGTTGGATGATAATAATTCAATTCACTATAGTTTACTGAATATTTTTATACATGGGAAGAATCTCAGTAATGTAATTGAAAAACATTGGCGGAACTTGTCCAGGTTTGTGTAAGCTCATGGGAGAATGTTTCCTCCTGTTAGGGGGAAGAGTTGAGCTGGGATGGAGTCCGAACAGCGGAGTCTGAACAGCAGAGTCTTGGAGAGTTGGACTTGCTCTTCCTGCTTCCACCAGGCATATGTGAGACAAGGTAACAACGATGGCTTTATAGGAGTCACCAGCAATAGTCATACATCTACACATACATATATGTCTCAAACTTCAGCAGCAGTAAGCCTGGATTTCCAAAATTTTTCTAGTAACAACAGGATCATGACTCCCTGCAATCTGCTGTCCTGGACAACTCCTGTCCTTGACTGCCAAAAGCTTGCTCTGACTATGAACTGCTCTGATCAATGCAATATGTATATTGATAAGCATGGATTTACTCCTGATGTTTTGCACCTGGGACAGAAAAACCCGTGTGACTGCTCAAGATGAGAGCTGACTTGGTAGAGAGCAGCTCTTCAGAAGAGGACCTGGGATTCTAGTGAACCCCAAGTTGAATATGTCATCAGTCTGCCCTTGCAGAGATGGATGCATACTGGAATACATAGCAAGAGAAGAGCATAGCCAACAGATCAAGGGAAGAGACTAGTCCCCTCTACTTGTCACTAGTGAGATTGCATATCAACTACAGTGTCCAGTTTAGGGACACCAGTGCAGGAAAGATAATGAAAAGCTGGAGCAAGTCCAGCTGAGGGCCACTAAGATACCCAGAGGGCTGAGATTAGACTGGAGAAGACAAAGCTAAGGGCTGTTTTCCTAAGCTAAAGGGGAATTACACAGATGTTGTCAGACAGCTCTCTGGATACGCACAGGAAGATGAAAACCAGGTTGAAGCAAAGGAAATTCTGATTAGACATAGGGAAAACTTCTTCAGTGAGGATGGTCAAGCAATAAAGTAGGTTTCTCAAAAAGTCCACAAAATGTTTGTCTTTAGAGGTATTAAAAACTTGACTTAACGAGGCTGTAAGCCAGCTGATTTAACTTTGAAGATAGTCTTTAGGGGGTTAGGAGAGAAAAGGTCGGCCTGGGTGACTTCCAGAGGCCACTTCAGCCTTTTGGATGATTCTATGGTGATTTGCTCTTTCTGATGTCCTGGATGCATTCACGTATGCTGTATTATGGACCAGTGTATATTTAGGCAAGCTGAGTACAAGTGCCTTGGAAAGCAGCATTCCCACAGTGTAAAAGAGAAAAGGCCCCATTCATTTCTACAAGAAGCTCCCCACTGTGCTGGTGAAAGGGGAGCTTATGTCATCCTCTCCCCCATCCTCCTCACTGTAGCTCTCTAGCACAGACTACCACTTATATGCCAAGTTTGAAGGTAATGGGCAAACTTGTTCTTATTTATTCTAGAAAGGTCACTTTAGATGTCGTATATGGATTCTGGGAGGTCCAGTCATGACTCAGTTGTCCAGCTTAGCTGATTTAGGCAGCAAGAAGCCAACTGCATTGCTCATGTTCACACATCCAGCATGAGTCAGTAGTTTGGCTTAAAGTTGTAACTGCAAACCCCTGGTTGCCAGAACTTTGATCTCTCACCTGAGGCCTCCTTTTTGGTTTGACTTGATCCTAACTCAGTCTTTCAGAAACCAGCCATAGCAGTGTGACCTCTAATGCCTTAAATCTACACAGTCTCAGTGGCTGAAGAAACTGTTGATCTGCAGCAGACTTCCCAGGAGCAGGGGTTTGACCCAGGCAGGGTGTCCATCCAGCACGCGCTGGCAGCCCATTCTCCATTGTTCCATCAGCACGAGGCTAGCTTGCAGGGAGTGAAGGTGAGCCAGTGCCCCTCACTGCTGGATGCGCAAGCACCCTCAGCATGGGACAGGAGTGATCACCACACCATCTGTCAGTGGATTCAGGCAGTCCCAACTGCAAGGTCTTGCTTGAAGAGAGCGGTCACATCCCAGATGTGACTCCACTGAAATTTCCAGATGGAGGTTATTTGTTTGTCATGTACAGTTCTTCCACTGTGCTTTGTAATGGAGCAATTACACCCTGAGCACAACTCTTCAAGACATGCTACTTGCCTGCACAACCCTACAGAGTGACTTGGGCATGTTGCTTTGGGCAATTATCTGAGGGCATTTAATTTGCCTAGTCAGGAACAGTTTCAGGGTGAATTGATATACTGTGAAGCACAACCTGAAATCCTACGTTTTCGTCAAGGTAATCTGACTTCTGA
Source organism: Pseudopipra pipra (assembly GCF_036250125.1). Taxonomy (NCBI): domain Eukaryota; kingdom Metazoa; phylum Chordata; class Aves; order Passeriformes; family Pipridae; genus Pseudopipra; species Pseudopipra pipra. The sequence goes on along the minus strand of NC_087550.1, from coordinate 62,375,399 downwards.
AGTAGCAGATGAGCTTTTGGAGCTTTTGAAAACAGATTTTATATATTTAACATTTGCTAAAATGAGCATTGTGTGGTCAAACTTTCCTATGTCCTTTTTCCTGTTTCTGCTTGAGTGCTTGGGAGGGAGGGATTGCCCTGCAGCCCTAACTAGGGATAAGTTCAGGTTATGTTTCTGGGGAAGCTGCCTGGGGAAGCATAGCTGCTACAAACTCATGCTGGCATGGATGAGGTTGAGAAGTCATTTGACTGGAATCATCACCGTGTTAAAAGACTGGTATTGCTCCATCCACAATGGGCAAATAAGAAAATATATGGTTAGGAAACCCTTGTTTTGGGTTTTGCTTTACAATCCAAAACCTCAACAACAGTTGCATGCAGTTTCTGTTTCTTCTAGGTTAGTGAAGTTTTGGAAAATAAAAACATTTGCAGGCTGGCACAATGAACATGGGACCAGTAGCTGTATACTTCCTTCACAATTTTTCTTTTAAAATAGACTGCCAGAAGAGACGACCTTCCACCACAGCTTCCAAATCTTCCATTTACTCAGTTTTGCTGACTTTTAACTAGATCATGTTCTGCAACCCTCCCTTTAATCATCCTCTTTCTGCAGAGGCTGCTGTCTCCTTCTCTTATGAATGGCTGGTACCCCCGATGATTAAACAACAAATATAATTTTCTCACAGACTGTGTAATTGTTGTGCAGCAATGGAAAAAATAGAATAAAATGGAATTATGACTCAGTTCTTGGCAGGTTGTGGAGAAGAGGGGTGTACAAGAAGTGATAAATATTTTGAGGATTTCTGCACAGAAATTCAGTTTCTAAAACACACTTAGCTGATACAATTAATTAAAAGATAAAGTTCTTAAGTGCTTGACTAATCTATCTGGGATAAGGGAATAAAGAAGTTTATATTTCTCTAGCAATGTGCAAGTCAAAATAGCACTATCTACCACTATAGATAAATGCCTTGGCAGAATTCTGTGATAACCCAGATTCCTAAGACTTTTTAAGTCAGCTCTTTTCCTTCCTATAGCATATAGTCTGCTGATCCCTCTGATATTTATAAATCCAAAATTCATTTTTAATTCATTCATCTCTCATTTCTAAGAACTACTAGACACATGTTTCCCCAGATATATATGCATAATTCCAATTGATTTTAATGGCAGCTGGAAATTACAGAACTAAAAAAAAATTTGGTAGTATTTATTAAAAAAAAAAAAGAAGCTTTACTTTGAGAAGACTGTTTCTAGAGGAGGCTTCCAAAAAAGTGCTTTATTAATGGAATTTCATTCTGAAAGTTAAAAATCTTCTTTTCTGAAATAAGGAGACAGTTACTGGCTGGCTGACTTTATTACTAAAGAAATGAGTGCTTCCCTCAGAATTTTTTCCCTCCCTGTATAAAACAAAAATGCCACTAAGGAAGCAGCTGACACTCATTTTCCCTTTCCACAGAGCCATGACTAGAGTTGGTGCCTTTGTATCACTATAGGAGAGCTCAGCCAGTGACGGACTCCCAGGGTAACAGTAACTGAGAAGATGAAGATGATGGATTCAAATCAAGAAAAAATGTCCTGCTGACAAACTCATAATGAATCAAGTTAAAGTAGAAATGCTGTGTGAGTCTGTGAGGAGACAGATTAAATACCACTAAAGACACGCTTAGAAAAAAACTAGAATGGTAGACTTCATTTGTTGTCTTAAAATCATCTACTTATGAAAAGCTACTTGCTGTTTGGGTGTCTGGAGCTCTGGGACATGTTCTCCTTCTCTGTCATTCCCTGGGATGTTGTGAGCTTGACGTTGTAAACTGTGCTGGGAGTGTCTGCTTGATTAATTCAAACGCCTTCCATGTGCCCTTAAACAAGTCTTTGTGTACCAGTCCAAGGGCTTGCAGCGTGGAGCTGAGCACATTGCCCTTCTGATTTCCCTGTGAATCCCAGGCTAAGCTTCTTGCAACCACAGGAGAAGAAGAAGATCACCCATGAAGAGCATGGAGGAGAGATCACTGCAAAATGCTTCTCTCCTGGGACAAGGGACTTGTGACCTTGTGTGCTGTATCTCCTCCTTCACCCTGGGGGCAGGTGGGTGTACTGGGTCACTGCTGTGATGGTGACTGCAGTCATATTAATTGGCATGATTGGTATGTGCTGCTTCTGAAGTCCCCATACATTCATGTACTGCTCTCATATCTCTTGTGTTATATTACTGATCCCATCCTTACGACTGAGCAGTGTCCCTACACTCTTCCCAGGGTACCTGTCCCTACTTCCACTAGGTATGCATTTTCTTCTTGCCCTTAGGTTTGACCAGTGAGTCTTGATGCAGCCATACCATCTTGCCTTCCTTTCCTGATTTCTTACAGCTGGGGATCAGTAATTCTTGTGCTCTAGGGAAAGAGTTCTTAAAGACCTGCCAGCTCTATTCTGCTCCTTTGTTCCTGAGAGCAGTTTGCCAGGTGGCCCTAGTGACTACATCCTTGAACAGCCAGAATTCTGCTTTTCTAAAGTTCAGGACGATCCTTACTTTGCTCTTTGCCTGACCCTATCCTTCAGAACTGTGAACTCCACCCATGTGAGATCACTGCAGCCAGACTCCAGTCACGGGATTTGTCCCACCAAGTTTCAGTAATAGCAATGACCTAATTTTCTAGGAGAACAGTGGCTTTCAACTCCTGCTGCTTGTTGTCCTTGCTATGTGCATTGGTGTAGAGGCACGTCAGCTGGGCTGCTGAATGTGTCACTTTCTTATGGGAATACCCCTTAATTCCTTTGAGGTATTTCACTGGTTGGTTCCTCCCTGTTGGCTGCTATTATGACAGGAGGCCTTGGCTTATCTCCATAAGATTTCAAGCATGCTCCAGTGTAGCTGGCACATCTAGCAACATGCTGAGAGCCCTCACTAGCACCCTGTTCCTACAAAGTTGCTGTGATATTCCACAGCTTGTCATGCAAGTCTGATATTACCTCCCTCTCCCTTCAAGTCTGGTTTAAAGCTCTGCCAATGAGTCCCTTTTCCCATTTCAGAAAGGTGGATTCCATCTGATACCTGCAGGCCTGGTACTGTGTAGGCCAACACAGAATTGTGGTGGGGACATCAGCCACAGAACCATGTATTAATAGACTGGCTGGTCTGTTTGTTCCCATGTTGGTGCCCACAAACAGAAAGAGAGAGGAAAAAATAACCTGTGTTCCTGATTCCCTTGTCAACTCTCCTAAGGCCCTGAAGACTCTTTTCATCATCCTTGGACTATGTCTTGCAGCTTCATTGCCACCTACATGAAAGAGTAGTAATGCATAATAGTCTGAGGGCTGTACCAGTCTGGAAAGTTTCGTAGACTTTCATAGACTAAGGCTTAAACTGAGCCCCAGGGAAGTAGCAGGTGAACGTATCTAGGTCTTTTTGCTAGGATGGGATGTCTGCTTCAAACCCATTTGTGTAGTAGAAGACAGTGTGAAAATGTATTTTTCATTGTTTATACTGAGGTTTAGTGCTTGGAAAATGCTTGGTATTGTGTTTACCAACCACTGAATCTATTTGAAGGAGGCAGACTTTATCAACCTTCCAGCTATGAGAACTCTTCTGTAATCTTCTGGCATTGGGTTGGCATTGCTGTTGCTGTCGTGTTTGCAGACACTCTGAATTATATTGAAATACTGAGGGCTTATGTGCCCCTTATATCTACAGTGTCTTGAATGAGATGTTCTCCATGCTGTACTTGTATTTGTCATGTGTCTCTCTTATACTGAGAACCACGAGTGTGGCATGATGGAGGAAAGTATTTAGCTCTCTGATATTGAGAACAAGCTCCTTCATACCTTTCCTTAGGAAACCAGTTAGAAGAAAAGAATTCTGGATTAAGGGAATTGTATGATTTTTAGTTGCAGCTGTTTGCTTTTTCTCTGTGTAAGCCTTGTGAGGTGCACTATAAAAAACACTGAGAAAGTCAATTTTTTCTAGAGTGTGTTTGAAACAGGACTGTGTGTGAGGAAGGAGCAGTTACTAGCATCTGTATGAACATTGTCGAAGTCATTTCCATCTGGGATAAAGAAATAGGAACTGGATGAGATTGAAATAGATTTATTGCTCTTGACTACAAAGTCCCACCAAAACATGTGTTAAAGGAAGTGACCAAGGCTGCACAGACGTCAAAGAGACAAGAGTCCTTTCCTTCTCTGTAGTTTTTAATGTTTACATGCTGTCTCATAATAAACATTGGCAGAACTGCAGTCTTGGACAGTGCTAGCAGTGACATCTTTTATTTTTTCATTACAAGTGTGAATATTACCAGTAAATGTACAGTGACAGAACTTCTCAATATAGAAAAAGGTTTATCTGTCTTCTTCTTGAATGACACACACTTACCTTTAAATTTCACCACAGTGTATTACAAACTATGTTTTAATGTACAGATGTGCTGATCAATCCAAATTGGTCTCTATGGCAAGCTTTGTCTTCCTCATTACTTACTTGTCTTCCTCATTACTTCCATGTTAATCAGTTATTGCCTTAGTCATGACTTTTGCTGAAAGTAACTTAAGATACCTACAAATCACTGACAAAGATTCTGCAACAAAAGCCCCGCTATTTTGCGTAGAAACATGTATCTGTGCTGTCTTTCCAAGATGTTTCTTTTCCATCTTTCCAAGGGAAGATCCTAAGAATCTTTAAAATGGCATAAAAACATCCTTAATAATCCTATCCCTAAATTAATTTTTCTGGGATCTGATTCTGAAAATGTCAAAAGAAAACAGAGAAGCTTCATATTGTTGCCTAGAACTTTTCCCAAGGGATCTATATGAAATCAGTACGGATATTTTTAATTTGGTACGTTAGAAAAAAGAGAAAACCAAAAGCACTGTTTTTCTTCCCTCTAAAAGAGTTTGATCTCTGAGCTAAAATACTAGAAGGACAATTCCAGTCCAGTCCTCAGGAGGCTCTCACAGAACATTTTCAAATCTCTGTGAGATGGAGAAAAAAAAAAAAGAAGTGAGAAACAGATAATAAAAAATGGAAAGAAAATTATTTTCTAGGCTGATGTCTTCTGAATTAATACAGGGAATGATACTTAGTAATATTAACACCTACAATTTGGTAATTTCATTTTTTTTAACCTGCTGTTTTCTCTCTATTTCAGTTAATTAAAAAAAGCAGATCTGACCTGACAATGGTCTCCATGGTGCTTGTAATCACACTTTCCTAAACTCTGACATGCTGTTGTTTGTTTTCACATCTTCTTGGGTTTCCTGTTGTTTCTGAAGACATTTTGCTCAATTGAATAAGAGCTGATAGGAGATAACATGCCAAAAAAGGTTGTGTGAGTTTTTGCTCTGAAAACAACAGCAGTGAGAAAGGCATCATTTGGTAAGACTGCAGGGCAAGGGTTTCAGATAAGCATTGCACTGACAAAATACAGGCAGATGAGAACTAAGCTGCCTGAAAATGTATAGAGCAAGTCAGAGCTGTCGTATCTTTAAAAAAGCAAGGAAAATCATTGCACTGATCTTCTATTCCTTTAATCCAACATAGTAAGAAGTAGTTTTCCATTTTATGTCCTGATGTATATGCTTGCATCACTGTTTATAAAACAAATCAAGCAAAAAGTAAGGGAAAAGACCTCTCTGTTAACCCTCACAGCCTTGTAGTTTTTCCTTGACTGATTACAAAGTGCTTTCCAAACACTAATTAATCATGTTAGAAGGCAGATACACTGATATTCTATCAATTTTCAATGCCGAACATCTTTGCAGCCAACAGGCGAGCAGAAGTTAATGAATGGAAGAGATTATGTGTAGGAATAATTCAGCTGGTAAAATGACGAGCAAGGAAAAAAGGGATCCACTAAGTAGAGCTAAAAAGAAAGAGAGAAATGAGTGTTTTTAAACTATGTCCAAAATATTTCAGGTAGCATTATGGCTAAAGCACTTTTATTACAAAATACATAGGTCCTCACCTGAAACAAAATTAAACTTCAGTGAACTAGTCACAGGAGAGAAGAACTCATTAATAGTGGTGTGGAAATTACCAGTGTAAAATTTCTTAGGCTACACAGTGAAAGGCAACTTGACAGGATGGGTTTGATGCTTCTTCCGTATTTGAGATGTCCTGCAAACCCACAGAACTATTGAGTCATAGAAAAATTTGGGTTGGAAAGGGCCTCTGTAAGTTCTCTTGTCTAATCTCTCCCACAAAGCATATCTAGTTACAGCATGTTGTTCAGGGCCTTCTTTGGATGAGTTTTGAATAGCTCCAAAAAATGGAGATGCCAATGCCTGCATGAATATTTTACTGTCCTCATAAGGAAAAGATATTTCCTAAAATCTGATTGGAATTTGTGTTTTTGCAGTTTATGTCTGTTGCCTTTCGTCTGATTCCTCTGCACCTCTGAGAAGAGTTTGTTTCTGCTTTTTCTGCATCATACCGTAATGTAGCTGTGATTAACACCAAGATACTCTCTCTTCCTCAGGTTGAACAAGCTCAGCTCCATCTCCTGTTCCTCATATATCCATCCACATGCTTCTTATGGATATCTCTTTCATCAGTTGACTAGAGCATAACTTGGACTCTTGAATTAGGTGTCTAAACACCAACAGAATGAATCTGTGTCAGCCAAGAGAGAGGACAAAGTCAGAGCTCTTTGACCATAATTTAAGACTTGTGATCAAAAACTGTTTCAGAAGCCACAGGGTAAAAGAATGAATGACTGGCTCAGAAGAATGCCGTGCTTCATGGTGACAACAGAAGAGACTCTGCACAAGCTGAAGGGACTCATCCAAACTGAGCTTGTCTGGCAGTGATTGCTTTTGCCTAATTAGGAGAGTTCCTTACTCTTTGATCATTTGGTTGGCTTCAGATGCTAAAGTGGCCACCAGTGAAATGATTAACTCTGAAACATAAATTCTAGTCAACAGATACTGTGTTAACAGCACTAAGTGCTCATGACTCTCAGACAGCTGTTGCTTTTGTCTGTATAAAGATGTTGTATCCAGAAGGCTGCAGAATCAAAGAGAATTAAAGTCAAATAACTTCTGAAAAAGCTGAATTATAAATGTGTAATGGGAAGAATGACTTAGGAAAACAATTCACAGTAATTCCTTCTGAACTTGGTAACTTTCTCATAAATAGGAAACAGACTGCAGAACTGAAACGAGTGGCTTGTCTTACTGAGATTTGCTCTAACAAATGACTATGTACGCTTCTTTCCATTATGTGACCAAAAGGTCAGACTGGTCTTACGGAAGAAGGATTTTGAGAAGAGGAAATGATCACTGTCCAAAATACCCCACGGTCACTGCAACATAGCTGTGATGAGAGAATAAGAGGCCGGTGATCAGCCTAGGGGTGAGGTAATGGGACTAGGCAATTGTCAGATTATGCAGCACTTTTTTTTTTTTTCAAGTGACAACTAATATACAGACCAGCATGATTTTTTCCTCTCCATTTTTCAGTCCCTGGAAAATGACTCATGTGATGCATCAAGTGATGAGACAGTGGGAACATGACACCAAAAACAGATTTGCCTGTGAGTCTGAAGAGCTTCTCAGAGCTCTGCAGAGGGAATCTGGGTTCAGGCATGTGGCCAGCAATCACTAAAGATGGGGTTGTGTGGGTTGTTCTGGTGGAAATACCAAGTACAAATTAAAATGGATTCTCTCAGCAGCAATTTATCCCATTTAAACTAAGCAGGAATTACTAGTTTGTAAAACTGTACAGGTCCTCAGGGACTGAGCTGTTTCAAGGTCCACAATGAACTGAATTCAAAGCTTTCTCCCAAACAAATGACTGGCTAAAATTTCCAAGACCCCAGGCTGAGCTCTGCTACACAGGAAAATTCCATAGAGGACATTTGGGTCCAATATGATTAAAAGTGCAGTGCCCTTGCTGTTCCAGGAACTTCAGAGGAGCTCAGCAAAGCAACTAGTTTATGTACATTTTCATTTCTTAAAAAAAGTTAACTGAGTTCACTTTAATACATCATATCCTGTGCTTTTTCAGTCACAATGAGCACTGACCATCCTTGTGCACAGTTTTATCCAGGCTTGCTTGGGGATGGCGGAAGGAAGTAATAGGGAAAGAGTTTCTCCTTTTTTTGAAGTGGGCGAGATACAACAAGGGTGATTTAAAAGGAGAAAATCTGGCACAAAGAGAGAACTGCTTGTGCCTCCGTTCTCGGTGGAGTTTTGAGTCATTCATGCACTGCAGTAGCTAGGGAGCCTGAGTGACTCATACATTGCTAACTATGGAGAAAAAAAATATATTTTCTGAAACATTCAAGCATTACTCACATTTTCACTTAGTATCAGCTGATTCTAGTAGCCTTATTCCACCTTTTGGGATTTAGTACAATGAGTTATATAAAAGAGAGATCGGGCTCAGGCTTCCTTAAAACTGATGTGCTAAATATGGCATCAGACACCTTGCCTAGATTATTAAGTATTTTGAATGCTCCTCAGTTCAACATGGAACTTATTATCTTTAATAAGGAGGAGCTGGGGAAATTGTAAAACTCACATTAGAGCTGACTCCAAAAGCTCTTGATAATTATATGTTGTGATTTTCGTCCCAAAGGCTTCTCAAATATTTGGCCAACTGGTATGCAGAGCATACCCAGGGATTTATTACCCACTGCTGAACTGGTACAGTTTCTAGGATCTTCAGAACTCAAAATCATGGAAACACAGGAAAAATTTGAGTCTTTTTTAGGCTAAACCAGCTCAGGTCTCTCAGCCTCCCCTCATATACTGTGTGGACTAGTTACCCGGCCGGCTTGGTGGCCCTTTGCTGGGTTTGCTCCACTATACCCATGCCTTTCAGTGTGGGAGAGCGCAAAATCAGAGTCTTTGGTCCCAATGTGGTCCCAAAAATGCTGAGTAAAGGGCAATGACCTCTTCCCTTGACCTGTGGGCTACGCTTTTGCTAGCACAGCTCAATGTTTGCTTGGTCTTTGCCATAAGCGCTTATGCTGCTCCAGAGTACCAGGCAGACACATGACGTGGGTCAGTGCAGGCACATTGTAACACTGTGCAATACAAAGATGGCCAGGAGATGTACATATGACATACATAAGATGTACATATGTTAGGACATCTACATATGGTCACACTGTCCATAATTTCATCTACTTTGTGGAAGACTGTGTAGACTATTTCATAGATCCCTGGAGTAAGACCAGAAGTTTGACATGAACAATTCCCTGATTTATTGGATAAAAATGAGTAATTTCAGTTTTAAAGAAAAGTGAAATTATGTAGACCCTTCTTGCAAATAGTTTTGAGGTCTATAGAAAAGTGCTGTGTAAGAGCTAGACATCATTTTGCATAGGCTTTTTGTGAATGTTTGTGTGAAGTTAATTCCTGCTACAAAATTTGACCCCAAAGTAAATTTCAAGATTTGTGCCACATTATTCTAGAGACTTTAATATAACACTGTGGCCAAGAGTTTAGTATGAATCAAAAGAAAACTAGATATTTTTCTGGAAAATGGGAATACTCAATTTGATTAGCAAAGATTAAAAAATAAATAAAACCTCTCTGAGTTCTGGACAGGTTGGGGATCCTCAGTACAAGGCATGTTTGTGCTGTGAATAAACAGGATCAAAAAAGCCATTTCTGTTAGAGTATTTCCACAATGGTCTGATGCAATTTTGCGCTTCTTCCTTAACTTCTCTGATAGACCTTCTCAGGGTCAGGACATTGACATCAGAGTGGGAAGATCTGAGATTTCCAGTGCTGGAAGACTGAAATATTTCACCAGAGACCACTGAGAGCCTTCATTTGTGATTGAGATTGAGGTCCCACATTCCATGGATTACCCAGATAAGAAACATGTGGACAAATCAATGTTGGTGCAGTGTTCTGCTCCCCTTGGCATGCCTATTCCTGCCCCAGTGCAGCTTTGGACAGAGGCTGAGGTTCCCAGCACCACAGATGTCCCAGATAAGACAGATGTAGTGAGGTCAATATTGGTGCAGGATTGCACTCCTCTTGGCATGCCCTTTTGAGCCCCAATGTCCCTGGATCAATTGCTTTTGTAGATTTCTGAACTCTTACCTTAACCCCAATGGAGGGTTGGAGTTGAGGCTGAAGTCCCTAGTAGTGAAGATAAGAAAGATGTGGATGGAGCAATGTTGGTGCAGCGATGTGCTCTCCTTGGTATGCCTTTTTCAGCCCCATTGTCTGTGGAGCTTGTAGGTATTGGGGTTCTCTGAACTCAAACCCTAACCCTAGCCTTAATGGTGTCTTTGGACAGAGGGTGAGGTCCCTGCACCATGGGTGGCCCAGATAAGAAATTTATGGAGGGATCAAAATTGGTGCAGTGCTGTGCTCCACTTGGCATGCATTTTCTGAGTACCTCCTCATGACACCCTCCTCTACTCAATAACATTTGTCTGCAGTTGAATGAGGAAGAACCAGACGTGTTTAGATGTTGAAGCTTAGAAAAATATGGATTTATCTCTTCTGATGGCCTAGCAGAGCACACAAGGCAATACAGGCATGGATGTGGACACAGAAAAATCAGTCTGGCTCTGCAGTGTACTAGGATAAGTCAGACATCAATCACCATGGCTAACACTACAGTTAAGCCTAGTTCCAATTCATGATGCATGTGCTTAAATGTCAGATTTCCCAAATAGATAGATAGATAGATAGACTTATTGAATTTGATTAATAATTTCTAATGGATTGGACTCCTTTTAAAGTCTGGGTAATATTTGTTGAAGCTAACAGGTATTTGTGGGGTTAAATAGTGCTCCACCTTTAGCTTGGTGATCTCCAGTGTTCAGGACTGTCACAGGGGAAACATAGGCACCACAAGGGCTTAGTCAGGCATGTTCTGGAATGTGCATATATCAGATAAAGACAGATGGTTGTTTCCTCACTAGAAATATGTAGGTTAATTCCCTAGTGGAACATATGTATCTTTACCTGATTGCACTTCAGGGGAAATTTGGGCACAAAAACTTCAAATAGGCAACATAGTTTGAAACTGTCAGCTAAGAAGTAAGACAGTGCTACTGCAAAAAAAATTGTAGATTTTGTAAGGCAATTGTTATGAAATGAATCAGGAATAGGTCAGGAAATGTTATTATGTTACTAAGTAATGAGTAGTGTAACTGTGAATGCAGGATGCAGTTTTGTCCCTTCATGTCGGAGCTAGAAAATGTTGAGAGAAGGATGTGAGTATGAAGTGGTTTCCTGACTACAAGAAGCTCAGTGGACCAGGAGTCTCTACCTTAGAATAAAGACAGCTGAGATTCTATAGAGAACTATATATCCCATTGGGGTCCCTCAAATTTGGGATGACACAGAGGAGAAAGACGTAAAGGTCATTCACCATTTCTCACATTTTAAGAACTAAAGGGTCTCCAGCAACCAGCAGGTTTGACACAAATAAAAGGAAGAATTTTTCACTGAGCACCTGTAAAATGATGGAACTGATTGCTGTAGTAATTGTGAAGGTGGGAAACCATAAAAATATTCACAACAGACTGAACAAATTACCTCTGACTCTGATTATTAAGAATGATATTGCAGATGCAATCTCCTGCTCATAAAGTCCCCAATCCCTTGCAGCTGGATGACAGCTGCCCACCAAAACTGCTCCGTCACTCCACTCCTCAGCGGGGCAGGGAAGAGAAAATACAGTGGAAGGCTCATGGCTCAAGGTAAGGACAGGGACAGATCAGTCACCAATTACTGTCATGAGTAAAACACTTTGACTTGGGGAAACTAGTTTAATTTATTACCAATCAAATCAGAGTAGGGTAATAAGAAACAAAACCAAATCTTGGAAAAACTTCCCCCTTGCTTCCCTTTCCAGGCTGAACTTCACTGCCAGTTTCGTCTACCTCCTCCACTGTAGAGCTGCAGGCAGAGGGGGAATGGGGACTGTGGTCAGTTCATCACACATCTCTGATGCTCCTTTCTCCTCAGGGGGAGGACGTCTCACACTTCCTCTGCTCCAGCGTGGAGTCCCTCCCAAAGGAGACAGTCCTCCCTGAATTCTCCAACATGAGTCCTTTTCATGGGCTGAAGTTCTTCATGAGCTGTTCCATTATGGGTCTCTTCCACAGGGTGAAGTCCCTCAGGAACAGACTGCTCCAGTGTGGGTCCCTACAGGGTCACAAGTCCTGCTGGCAAACCTGCTCCAGCGTGGGCTCCTCCCCCTACAGGGCCACAGTCCCTGGAAGGAGCCTCTCCAGTGCAGGCTTCCCACGGTGTCACAGCTTCCTTTGGGCATCTACCTGCTCTGGTGTGGAATCCTCCAGGGGCTGCAGGTGGTTTTCTGCACTACCATGGATGTCCATAGGCTGCAAGGGCACAGCTGCCTCACCATGACCTGCACCATGAGCTTCAGGGGAATCTCTGCTTTGGCGCCTGGAGCACCTCCTCCTTCTTCTTCACTGACCTTGCTGTCTGCTGAGATGTTTCTCTCACATATTCTCACTCCTCTTTCCATCTGCATTGACAAAGGTTTTTCCCTCTCCTTCTTCAATCTGTTATTCCAGAGGTGCTACCACAGTTGCTGATGGACTCAGCCTTGGCCAGTGGTCTTGGAGTCAGCTGGCATTGGCTCTGTCGGACATGGAAGAAGGTTCTGGAAGCTTCTCACAGGAGCCACTCCTGTGGCTACCTGTGGTCACCACCCGCACTACCAAAACCTTGACACACAAACCCTCCTTTGGCAGGAGCAACCAAGAAGAAAGATCACTTGTCTAATTTCAGCCTTCATTTCTGCTGCTAGATATATATTTTCCACTTCCCACCATCATTCATGGGGAAGTTGTTTTTGTGGAACGCAGTTATGCAATTTTTCTGGACATCCTTGTATTTCTCCTCGTCCTGATCTCTTTGTTGGGTTTTCTGTACTCACAGGACAGCTGTAGAGAGCTCCTCCTGGCTGCACAAGTGTGACTTTGTCCATTGGGCAGGGAACAGTATCTTGCATAGAAAACAAAAGAAATGACAGGTGCAATATCCCTCAGGTCCAGGTTGTCACATGAAACCTTGGTTGAGTTCATGAAAAGGGAAATGATGTCTGGACAATCTCACTAGGATTGTTTTCTTAGTGAACCTCATCCTTCTATTCAGGAAAGGAGCAGCGTTTGGTATCCTTGCTGTCCATAGAAATGAACTCCTTTCACCCATAACATACACATGTGAGTGTGTGCTCTTCCACCTTGAACAGGTGCTCCAAAGACATAATGGAATGCAAACCTGAGTATCTCTGCTGGGGCACCACTGGGAGCACTGGATGGAAAAGCCAGGACAGCATGGTGGTGTTCTGGAGTGAAGCAGAGGCTGCTGCTGGCTGACAGCACATGGCTACCTGAGCCATGGCCGTGCCCTCCAGGGCTGCAGCTGCACTGTGGGGCAGACATGGCATAGTGGGGAGTCCTGTTGCTGGTGGAACATGCCAAAGGAAGGACCACAGGGAGTTAAGGCTCATTAGGGCACTCTGGATATTGCCAGCCTTGCAGGTGTTGTGGGACACCCCAGCCACACACCCGTACTGGCCCTTGCCTCCTATTGCCTCTAAAGGGAGCTCTTGTCAATTTGTACGGCACTGGGGAAAAATCAAGTTATCTGCATCTGAGGACATTCAACACCCTATCCCACTCAGGTGACCAGCGTTGGTGTAGTCAGTGGTGTCTCACCATGCAGGTCTCTGGCAGTGGAGACTACTAGAGGAGACCAGGACCAGTAGTGCCAGGACCCACACTGTCCTTCCAGTCTCACCTCCTCTGCAAAGCCACTGGATGGCAATGGCAAAAAGTACATTCTGCTCATGACTTACCCTGTGTGCAGCAGTACCCTGCAGTGTCACCAGCCCTTGTACTCCAGCCTTCCCAGCCCTGGGACACTTCACCTCTTTATCCATATCCTCCATTTTCCTTCTGCCTCTGCCCTGCCTTATCCCAGGCTAAGCAGGGATAGACATAACCAGGAAAAGAGCTGTGCAATGGCCCAGGCCTTGCCTTGTCAAACATCACCAGGCACGTGTTGTGTGGAGTTGGGCAATGGGGAAAGGAGGGCATACCCTTGTCGCTCTCAGCTGCTTCATCTCATTAAGCTTCAGCTTTAGAGTGGAAATGCTGGACCACACTGCCATTTCCTATTATTCTGTGCATGACTTGGCACAATAAAGCCCTCTGTGGCCGGTATCCAGGAGCTACTGTATGCACCCTATACATTCTGAAGGAATCACTGGGGAATTAACACTGCTGTTTTCATCCTGCTGTTGCACTGCATGAGTAATCATGGAAAAAATTTGCATTCATTCAGCAGTGTGTGGGAATGTTTAAATTATAAACCCCACTTTCATTTAATTAAAGGGGAGAAAAGAACAACAAAAAAACAATCATTCATGTTAGGTAGTCTGAGATCCTTAATTTGCTTTAAATGAAAAGGTTGCTGTCAGTTTAGGTTCAGTCTAAAAAGATGAATAATTTGTTTGATCACTCGAGAAATAAGAGATCATGTTGCCCAGTAGCTTGTTATTATATTTCAGCAATAGTGTCCTCATCCAAGGTTGGCTAGAGTTATAGAACTGACAAAGCACTGAGCCACTGTATCTATGGCTTTATGTCTTTTGATAGCTACTGCTGAAGCAGAAGACGTCCTCATGAGACACAAAAATACACAGGAATCATTAAGAAAAAGCTTTCTCTTGCACCTCTGTAAATCCAATTTACATTTAAGTGAATCAACTGTATTTTTTACTAAGAAAAAAAAAAGAAGAAACTTATGAATTCACAGTGGCTAATTATTTTTTGGAATTACTATATTTTGACTAAAGAAAGGCCTTCAGGGGTAGTTTCATTTTTCTGTTCAGAGAATAACAGATTCTAGTTAATATGGAGACTGTTTCCTCTCTCTGACTTACTAAACTGTACGTTATAGGTCAGTCACGTTCTCATCCCTAAACCGGACAATGCCTTAGTTAGAGGAAGATCCCAGGTGTAGGGCTTCTGGGTTCCTCAGACATAAGGGTCTTTGGCACAGCAACGGGTGTGCAGCTCTGTGCAAGCCCATCTTCTCATGCATCTGAGCTGTGGGACATCAGTGGAGATGGTGCTGCAAGCCTGGATGGTGGCTGGGGACACTGGTGGTGCTTGAGAGGAGACCTACCTCTCTCCTTGCACCTTTCCTGAGCAGGATTTGCCCCTCAGCTCCCTTCTAAAGGTAACCCTTTAAATGTATTTGGACCTGTTCCACCTCAAAAGCACTGCCTGACTTGCAGAAGAGCTGAGCATGACCACCTCATCCCCTGTCTTCAAGCAAGGAGTCCAGGGAGTGTGTTCAGGCCTGTTTGACATGTTTTGTGCTGGAGATAGATGCAACATGCCCTGATTTGGACAGCCTTTTCCCTGCATATGGCCTGGCCAACCTGGCTTTTACAGCTGGTGAGCGGCAATGATGCCAACTAGCTACAAAACATGGGCAAACCCACTTATATGCCCTTGCTGGTAAAGCACCTTGTTGGCCTCTCTGAGAGAGTGATAATAAACTGACACGTCACTGCAGCCTCTCTCCATCTCCTCTGTCCTGTCAAGCAAACAAAAGTCAGTCTGGGAAAGGTCACGAGTTTCTCCCCGGGATCTGTGCTCAACTGCTCCCTTCACCCCACTGCCTGCCTCCAGCACTGCCACTGTTCCCTATGCTTATGCTGCTGGGGCATTGAAATGAAGTGGGTCTTTAATTTCTAATGGGAATTGCTGTTTTCCTGGAAGCACACAGAGTGCCCTTCCGGATCAGAAGCAGTCACTGTGGCTTGGGGAGGGATTGCTGCTTTAGTCCTAGGCACTTTGTTAACCTGAAGAGAATTCGTATGAAGATGACAGACTGGGCAAATCTGGGTTTGTGTCCACTGTCAGATATCCACTGCATCCACTGTAGCAGGTCCAGACCAAAATACAGGTTGATGCAGCTTGTGCATTCACTATAGGACATGCATCTGACATGCAGTAACAGCTGTTTTCTGACAGCCTGCAGTCTGATCCTGGGACTGTCTCCTCCAGGCAGCAGTGTCGGGACCACTACACAGAACCACAGAATATGCTGAGTTGGAAGTGATCCACAGGGATCATCAAGTTCAACTCCTGGCCCTACACAGGACCATCCCCAAGAGTCATACCGTGTGCCTGAGAGTATTGTCCAAATGCTTCTTGAACTCTGTCAGGCTTGCTGCTGTGACCACTCCCCTGGGGAGCCTGTTCCAGTGCCCAGCCACCCTCTGGGTGAAGAACCTTTTTCTAATATTCCACCTAAACCTCCCCTGACACTTCAGGCCATTCTCTTGGTCCTGTGACAGGTCACCACAGAAGATATCAGTGCCTGTCCCTCCTCTTCCCCTCGTGAGGAAGTTGTAGACTGCAATGAGGTCTCGCCTCAATCTCCTCCAGGCTAAACAGACTAAGTGACAAACTAATACTAGACATCAGCCCTGTTGTTGCTGAGGATTTCAGGTGAGGTGGTGGCTGTCGTATGAAAAACTGTCGCTCAAGGAATCAAGCAAAGGCTGATGAGAAAAGTCATTGCACAAGCTGATACTTCCTAGCACATAAAAACATGTTTTCTAGTTGTCTTTTCACTGCTATTTTACCCTCAGCCTCACTTTTTGTTTAAGACATCATGCAACAATCAAGGATTTTTGAAGAGTAATGTTGTCTCTTTCTTTTTCTAACCACAGCACCATTCAGAATGGGATCTCACTGCAGAGCAAAGGTTTTGTGAACTCCAGAAATAGCATCAGTATCAGGGATAATGAAAGGGTGTAAACCCTGAAACCAATTTGTGAGATTGGGCTTCAGAAACATGGATGGTAATCCAGCCTTAATGTCCTGAGCATGTTGTCTGAGAGGTGTTACACAAACAGAGAAGCACCATTCACATATATGCAGATCAACAGGCCTTTTGCAGTGTTTCCCAAACGTTTGTCTCGACTCTTCTATATCTGACCTTATTTTTCCTGACTTCATACTTTTGCTTTTAACTTAAAATTCATTGGGTTCAGTCTAAGTTCTTGTTTCAATGAAGTTGACCAAGAAAGTAAGATAAATTCAGTTGGAAGTTAGGAGGATGTGCTCAGTGACCAGACAGATAAGGGGTAACTCATGCTTTCCATTGAGTAGGTGTAATGAAAGAGCAAACCATCCTTGAGGATGGTGTGTGAAAGGGATAACACAATGCAGTTGCCTGAGATAGCCCAGGCATCCTTTAAGGCCCTATGATTCACATGACATTTGTGTCTTATTCTCAGCTTCTCAAATATATGTCTCCTGCTGTTATTTTTAGTTTGGCTTACTAGAGAAACAAGGCTGATGTGATGAGACTGCCCATCTGTCTGGTTGTCTATTGCTCCCATCTGTCCATTCTCCCCAAACCCCTGTGAACCTGTTTCAGTCCAGCCTGATGATGGGATGGAGGTCTCAGGGTGAATTATCCTACCTGTGCCATGAAAATTGTCTGCTCCTCATAGAAGGACCAACGCAACTCTTGCTGGAGGGAAGGGCAGGGTGAATCCAGTTGTTGGTACCCTGTCTGTGATAGCATCTGGTGGATGCTGGACATGTGCTTACTTATCAGGCAACTGGGACACAGGACACTTGAAGCCTGAAACAGCATGTACCGTCTCTTGCTGTGGGTTGATGTGCTGAAGGGCAGCTTTAGCTGCAAAGGCAAGGGGATGAAGGACACATTTCTCTGGATAAACAAGACTTTCCCATGTCTGCAGCTTACTGAGCAACGCCTGCATCTGTAACCTGGGTAACTACATGTAAAGGATTCAGCTCTCAGGATGTGGCTGATTTTGCATGTTTGCATGCTGTTTGCTGTTTTGCGTGAGCTGCTTCAGACATCTATTTGATGTGACTCCTGAAGCTGTGCATGCCTGTGGTTACACCACACACCTATCCGAGTGTGAGAGGAACACAAAATCTCTTTGGGGAGCTTTGCTGTCTGTGCAGGAGCACTGAGTGATCAGTCCCAATCCTGGATTTCCAGAGATGCTGACTTGATCTGTTGTCCACCTTCTCACACTGCAGAGGCAACACTTAAGCCCACAAATGTTGTTGTCTGGCAGGAATATAAATGTGTGCTTAGGTTCGTCTGCTGGGGCTGCTCAACCTCTATTGTTAACAACGTGTCTTTGCAGGAGTGAGACTTCTCTGTGCAACAGTCTCATGGCTCTGAAAGCTTTCAAGATTGTTTGTGTGTCCTGCCTTTACCAATCACTCTTCATTTTTTCAGAGCTACATTTCTTTTTCTGCAGGGTATTTCCTTTCTTCTCAGGTCTTGTGTTGCTTTTTTGCTGGTATGAAGGGTGTAATCCCACTCAGGTGCTCCCAAGGATCCCCATGTGACTGGCAGACAATGAAAAATCCTGTCTTTTAATTTTCATCCTTTTTTTTCTTCAAACAAAGTGACTCAGCCTCTGCAGATCCTCAGGTTCCCTGGCAAATGGAGTGCATCTCCTTTCCATGCATTTTTAAACTTATCAAAATAAAGTCTGTGTGTTTATCAAGGAAAGCAGTGCAAGGTGATGTCCTGCAAAGGACACTAATGGCAAAGGCAGGGCCTGGACAGGAAGCTGCCAGAGGGGGACAGCTTGAGACCTGCTCCTTTTTTGCTACTTCCATTAGGATCCTGCTCTGCAAATGTCACTCAGTGTTTTGATGCCTACATTTCAACTTCAACCTCATGATCTGCTTGTCTATAAGCAAAAGACTTGTACTGTTTTAAAATATGAATTACAGTCATAAATTCACCCCTTGGCTAAAATACATGTTTATTCCTAGTTCATACTATGAACTCTGTTACTGCAGAGAGGAAATCATTACCCACATCAATGCCCCAGAATGGGAGGGCCAGAGGAGGGAGTATCACAAACATCACAGAAAAAGCCTAATGTGCTTGTTATGAATAAAATATCCAGCCCAGCTTTAATCATATAACAGAATGTCTCCAAACAGCATTGGAGGCCTGGTTTATGAGGCATAGGACTGATACTTCCCCCTCCTGCCATGAAAGTTTTATTTTAGGCGATAAAAATGAGGAGAAAACACTGAAAAGTCAGGGGAAAGTGGAAGGATGCTTTGCAGCACAAGTGTCAGTTGCCATCTGTGTGATGAGCAGCAGAAAAGCAGTTTCACCACCGTCTGACCTCACTAAAGCTCCATTACCAAATGTGGACTTTGCTGGCTGTCAGAAAGGAGCTGCTTGGAGGGCCCTGGACAGCCTGCTGCACCAAGGTATGGACAGGCAGAGGGCTGGCTTGGGGCTCTGCTGCTCCCTTTCTCTTGAGTGCTCCCTGAACAAAGAGGGGGTAGGCATTGGAAGGCACTGCCCTGCAATGCGGCTGAGGATTCCCCGTTGCTGGGGAAATCTTCAGCAGTCTTCTTCCTGGCACTGCTAGAGGACACATAGCAACCACATGTAGCATCCATAGGTCACAGAAGTCTCCTCCTTTACATGAAAGGCTGACAGGAAGCATGTAAGTTGTTAGGGAGCAGACTGATATAGATGAATGCCACAGCTCCAAGACCTCTAGTCCATCTGGACAAGGCTGAGTGTGTATTCCCCACAGGTGCACACACAACTACACGTATACAGCACATGCACATGCATGGCCAGACACTCTGAGCTACACATACAGATGTGGCCAGCACTCATGGAAACACCAACAGCACTGGCAGCCTCATCCTGCTCCCCTCCTCAGCTAAGCAGGATGACAATCCATAAGTGGAAATTATGCATACACATACAAAGGGTGTGAATCCCTGCAGCAGCTGGGCTCAGATGCTCAGCCTGCCCAGTGGCCACCTCTGCATTCCAGTCTGTGTAGTGTCTGGCACTCAGGCATGTGAGTCCTCAGGGCTGCACCTCCAGTCTCTCCCATGGTGGCACCCCAGGCACATGTCCATCTGACCCTGCTTCCATTACAGATACTGCACTCAGACTCCACTCACTCACAGATATTGAGTGCACCCCCTCCTGCCTTTCATTTCTCCTTGCTTCCAGGCTCCCCCAGCTGCTGCCATGTCTCCAGGATCTCTTGGGTGGGCTGATAGCTCTGACAGTGGGCTTAGGAGGACCAGGGCAGGGGCCAAGTCACCCCAAATTACTGGGGTCTTGTAAGGAGTGTATGTGCTAGTGCAACAATACTGGATGTGAATTTTTTGTCCAATGTAAAATCCTTGGGTTAATAAAAACTATTTTGGACATTATGGCTGATGTAAGGGATACTGAACCCTCTCTTCCCTGTCCAAGGATCATTTTTATTTGACTGGGAAGGATCTAGGAGCTGTCTTTTTTGCACACAAGACTCTGTGCACCACTGCCAGTGCTGTCCCAGCACTAAGTAGCGTTTGTGCTCTGCCTCAGAGCTGTGTAGTTTGTGGTGTCTCTTCCCAAAAGCAACCACATCTAAGTGATGGTGGAGGCTCAGGGCACCTCCAAACAGCCAGTTCACCCTGGCCATTCCTCAAAGGACAAGCAAGGGGGAACCATCTCTTTCTGTTTTTTCTTCCAAATTGGCATTTTTTTCTACAATAATATCCTTTATTGTATATGAAACTATAACAAGCTCTGGTAAATGAGTTTAGTAATCCATCTCTTGTTTTATTTTATGGTGTAATGTAACAACTATTAATTACCTTGTCTACAAAAAGAGATTTTCCTGTAATTGTTTAATAGCATGAAGGAAAAACACGTTAATGTTTCCAGTGCAATATTTGGTAGGTTTTTGGCAAGAAAATTTTCCACAGAGTCATCACTGGGTTGTGGTGAGATAATATGGAGATGGGACAGAGCCTTGGGCCAGCAGCAGCCAAATAACAATGTCCTTCAGTGTTCACTTGACAGCACTAGCTGACCCTGAGTCTTTTCTTATCAATAGAGAGAGCTGTAGCAACACTGAACAGTGTCTGAAATAAAAACTTGGAGGTGAAATAAAAGCCAGCTCTGCTGACCTGTCAGTAGCACCATTGACTTCCATCAGTAAAGCTCTGCTACAGCTTTCACCCCAGAGGAAATCTGTTGCTGTTTTGTTCTTTTTGCTATCCTCAATCATGATGAGCCAAACACAGCTTTTGCATGGAGTTTAAAGACCATGAAGACTTTTGTACCTGAACACCCTTGTCTTGGCTCTCCAATACTGGTGCTGCCTTTAGGAAGACATCTCTGTCTTTCTCTTGGACAATCTCTGGGGGCTCTTGTTGAGCTGCAATTTCTAATACCTGAATGATTCCACATGTAGGTTATTTTAGGATCAAGGGCAAAGGAATGAGGGTTTCCCTTGAAGCATACCATGCAAGTTGCTGGCCACAGCTGCGTACCTTCAGCAGCATGTTATACTGGCTGGGGCAGCATCACCATATCCTATTAGTTCATGAAGTCACCAGCAATGACATGCTTCCCCCTACAGATCTAGGAGCAACTGAAGAACTTCAGCTCCCTCCATGCTTGCCTGGCCCCAGACCTTGCATTCAGCTGCTGTCTGGAAGGTCACAGTTTCAGTTAATACCTTTCAAATTAGCTGTGAAAATTCATATGAACATTAAGTTCTTTAAACATCCTGACTAGTATTTCCTTTGCTTACACTCAAATCCATTTCTGGGCTTATTTCAGAAATCAGTTGTTGCAGTTCAGATTAATATGCAGGGAAATCCTTTCCCATACCATCAAGGTTTCTTGTGTTTGCACTACGTCTTTTTTCTGTGGAGAGTTTGTGCCTGGATTACTGAAATGATTTCTTATAATTTCCAACTGGGAGATGAAATCAGTGAGTAGGTTCAAGACTCTGCTTCCCACGTCCTGCCCTTCTGTAAGGAGACTTCCTTGCATACATGCCCGAGTTACTAAAGCAACTCCCAGGAATGACAATTCCTGCCACTTGTCACTGAGTATTTGCTGAAGCCTTTCTTAACAACACAGAAAGAAAACTCATTCCTGTCTGGTTTGGTGTGAAAACAGAAGAGCTGCCAAGAGACTGGGGGGGGTGTGTGTGTGCACATTCCAGTAAAGGGAGCCACTACCTACCAAAGGCAGCATGCTCTGCCAGACTGAGCAGAGGCAGGGATATGCCCCACTACTCTCCTGACTCAGGGAATACCTTGTCATTTTCCTGTGAGGAACTTCTTTTCAAGTAACTGGTCTGTTAAATGGGGATAAACCCACCTCCCATAGCCTTGCCAAAAAGATCTGGTAATGCTTTTCCTAGTATTTTCAATATGTGGTAATCCCTGGGGATACCTCAGGACGTTGCTTGTGGTATCAAAGCCCAGCTCTCCCAGCAAGACCTTCGTCTCTGACTTGGTGTGACTATCTGTGACTCAGCTCTGAAACAGTGTTTTTCCACTGATAATTTTGATAAGTATAACCTTAAATTGGGCTACATTACAGATGAGAACCCAAGAACATTTTTAATCTCCTATTATTTACTTGTAACATCATGAATTACAGCACTGCACAGTGCACATGATATTCCCTGATGATATAATTACAGAGCTCACTATATACTGTGCTTTTTTAATTCATTGTATTCAACATTCACCTTTTAGCAAGTCATTCTTTAATTTTCAAATGCACATTACTCAGTTCAAGACTAAACATGAGAATCAAAAACAAGACTCCTGACAACAGCCACATCACACTGGCCATGTATCTGCTGTGTTTGCCAACCTCCCACTGTAGCCTTTGCTCCCATCCCACACATGAGCAGTACTGAGTAGCTACAGGATAGGTGCAGCAACATGACTTCTTTGAGCTGTACTTTATAATGTGTGACTGGAGCTCAGCCTTATCAACTGTGGTGTGCTTACACAATGAAAAACATCTCTGTGGTTGCTGTCAATCTCTTGATTTTGATGAGGGAGGTCTCAAAGTTAAGTGCTGGCAATGCTAAGCAAGTTGGAGAGTCTGAGCATCTCACTGGTGCCCTTAGCTCCCCCCATGAAGACTGATACATCAAGAATTCCAAGGAGTACTAAAAGAAACATTTTCCCATAGTGACTCAAGGATTGCTGCTCTCAGATCATTACAACTGGCCTGGATGCTGGTTCTGTGAGCACCCAGTGCTGACCCCAGCCACCTTCATCTTCTCCTCTACCATTTTTTCCAGGTCAGTCCCAACTCACGTTTCTACAGTGAAGCTTGCCAGAAGGGAAAAGGGGAGCAGCCTATCTGGGTCCAGGCTGCATGGTCCCTCGTCTGCTGCTAGTTCAAGAAAGGCTGAAGCTGTCTGTTGAGGCTCAGTGTTAGATTTGGGAGGCTGCATGTTACAATGCTGCAGCGGATCTGCCTGGAGAAACACTCTAGAAATGGTAAGTAGCATCATCTCCAGAACCTACTCCTCCTCCCGCAAGTGGGGCCGTCTGAGTCTGAGTGGAGCAGGAACAGGCCTGGAAGGCTTTCTGCAAATTCCAGGGAAATGACCTATGCTGTGGTAACCTTTGCTGAATCAAGCATAGATGAATAAGCAGCATTCTAACACCCAAGACTTTTACCCCAGGCTTTCTGAAAATTGTAAATTAGTGATTGGACTCAATGATCTTAAAAGTCTTTTCCAACTTGAATAATTCTATGAATCTGTCGGGCTCCCAGCCCTGCCTTAACTCTCTCTTGGAAGTTACAAATACAAAGATTTGCCCATGATCTCTCTCTGTTTGTCCTAACCTTTCAGGGAAGATGCCAGTAATTTTCCAGACTTGTCCCCCCTCTCCACTGTTTAACTAAACACCACCTGCTACCGCATCACTGAGGGGTCACAGCACCACAAAGATGAGTAAACAAAGTGCAGTCTATCAGCAAACTGCCTTACAGGTGTCTTCCCATCACAGAGCACATCATATAAAGCCTTGGATTTTCTTTTGTTTCCTTTCCTTCTCCCACGTCTGATGTTCATACTTATGAACATGCAAGTGCAACAGGAAAATTTAGGAAATCTGTTACTGAGGCAACTGATTAGGTGATGATGCAATTACCTTGTTACTTGAAAGTCAGGGTGCTGTGTGTTGCAATAAGCTCCTACCAAAAGGGGACTGAAAGTTTACATACTTACCCATTCAAAGGTAGCATGACCTTAAAAATTACGTGCCTTGAGAATACACCAAGAGTACCAGAAGTCAGCAAAATCTAACTGCCTTAATTGTAACTTGAATCAAGGCAAAATCTACTCCTTGCTTCAATTCCAACAGGATCAGGGTAACTCACTTTCAGCAGATGTCAAGCAGTCCACTGGAAAAAGCATTCCTGTGACGTGAGCAATTAACAAGACATCCACCTATAATTACATTTAATTATAAAGAAAAGAAATCATAGCAGCAAAGATTCAGGTCTTTGAACCCAAATGTTACACCTAAATGCAAGGACACAGATGACATTGGACTCCAGCACCTCAATGTCTTGCTTGCAGGGAGCGGCCCAAAACTGAACTCAGGATTTGAGGTGAGGCCTCATCAATGCTGAGGCCAGACAGTCACTTTCCTATGTCTGCTGGCCACATTATTTCTGATGCAGACCAGGATGTCATTGGCCTTCTTGTCCACCTGGGCACACTGCTGGCTCATTTTCAGCTGCTGTCAACCAGCACTCCCAGGTCCTTTTCTGCCAGCTTTCCAGCCACTCTGCTCCCATCCTGTAGTGATGCACGGGGTTGTAGTGACCGAAGTGCAGGACCTGGCACTTTACGCTGTTGAACCTCATACAATCAGCCTCAGCCCATCGATCCAGCTATGTGGTTGAGCCTGGACCGGTTCTGCTGTTGCAGACTCTGCCTTTCCCTTGTTTGACCTCCTGCAGCTTTACCCCAGGCTTCTCTTCTGCATTTTCCTTCCCCCTTTGTGGTGTGTCTTCACACATGCTGTCTACCATCCTTCTACAAAATCTTGGGCCCATGCAACATTTCTTTCACTTGAATGGTGCCCAAAGACCAGATCTCTCTGCATCAGACCCTTGCCTTTGACCTCAGCATGCAGGAGGGAAGGGTCAGGAGCCAGCACAGATGATGGGGACCCAGTCAGCCCCCAGTGAGAGTGGTATCTCCTGCCTCTTCCTCCATGCCTCAGCACATTTAGCCTCTTCACTGCCTGACACTCCAGGATTTTCAGTCCAGGTACCTGCTGTCCATGCTTCAAGCAGACCTTCCTCCCTGGATGAGTCTTGTCAGGTCTGCAGGTGGCTCTGGGATCCCACTCAATCCAGTGACCAATGCAACTTGGCTGCCTCTGTCAGCTCCCACTGCCAGCTTATGCCAGCATAAACCAGGTTGATCTTCTATCAACCATTTGAAATGAAGCCTGTATTTGGCTGAATCCACCATCTCCAGAATTCAATTTACCACTGAATCTTCCTAGACTAGGAAGGCAAAGCCTCTGGTGGGAATCCCCCTGCATGCAGACTCCTTACATGATGAGTGGGCACCTGATTTGGGGATGCCCTCCACTTCCCAGCCCAGGATCAAGGCTGGCATCGGCCATCTGCCTGTCATACACTGTGCTCAGGTGCGTGTGTGCACAGCTGTGTGCTTTCTGCAGTGATTTCCCAGCAGGCCAGAGAGGAAAAATGAAAAGTAAAATGAAATTGCAAAACTCTGTCTACTCTGTGGGAAATGTTCAGGTAATATGAATAGCAACGGAGATGAGGCAACCCCCTACTACTTTCTAAATGGAGCCAGAAAGCATATGCAATGCTAGTAAAACTAAAATGATCATCACCTTCCTCTTGAAGAATTCATACACTTCTGAATTTATTTTTCTGACTGCAATACACTCTGTTCTTTTTTCTTTTTCTTTTCTTTCTTTATTTTTAAGCAAATACAGTATCTTGTACCACCGTTTTACAGTAGAGCTTAGAGAGCACAGTTTTACAAGAGATTGTAAAATTTGACCATAGCCAGTCAGTACCTAGGTGCTGAAATCCAATATAACAGGAAGGACCACAGGAAGGCTCCATGGAGAGAAGTGAAAAAGTCAGTGAGAAGTGAAAAGAGGGTGAAAAAGTGGGTGAAGAAGGAAAGAGGGTGTCTGTGGGAAGTGGTCCCACACGGGCAGCCTCCCTTATGCTTGTTGCAGTCCAGACAGGCCCCGGGCTCCCATAGGAGGCATTCAGATGTGATCCCCTTAACACCTACACTTCGCAAAATCTCCACAACTCTAACACCCTGCCTAGGATTTCCTCAGGCTGTGCTTCTGAAATGGCTTTCCTCTGGTGACATCCTTGTTGAATAATATACATTTTGCAATATGTGAGATGAGAGCAGCTGAGTCATGTCTTTCCTCTGTGCTCCCCAAAGTAGGAAGCAGCTCAGGCCTAGAGGCAAAAGCAAGGTTTGCTTTTAGCTACCTGAAACAAGCCTGCTGTCTGCACTCGTTTCCCATGTTGTTTTACTGAGTGCACTATGCCAGAGCAAAGAGGTGTAAGGTCATGACCTTACCACAATGTTTCCCATCCCAGCTCTCCTGGGAGTCAGAGCAGTGGGAAGAGGGGTTCACTGGAGTGCTCCAGATGTGCACATCTGCTGGTGGCCTCATGGGTAACTGGGACAGACACTGAGACTCCCAAACCCCAGCTGTGCTTTAGGCACCATTGTCAAGGAGAGGGAGCACCTCACCACTGGAACCACAAGCTCCCAGCACAGGTCGGGGAACCACATCCACCCACAGACCACAGGAAAATCCAGGCACAGAACTAGTTTAAATAAAGTCTCCAAAATGCTGAACAATGTCATGTACTTCCACCTTTTCTCAGTCCAGCTCAGTCCTTTTCTCAACCACTTCTCTGGGAAGCCTATTCTAATGACTGACCACCGTTTTGTTGAAGGAACGTTCCTAATATCCAATCTAAACCTCCTTTAGTACAACCTGAGGCATTTCCTTTTGTCCTGTCTCTTATTACTTGGGAGACTGACCCCCACCTTGCTATAACCTCCTTTCCAGTAGTTGTAGAGACCCATAAAGTCTCCCCTCAGTCTCCCTTTCCCAAAGCTAAACAACTCCAGATCCCTCCACTGCTCCTCATAAACTTGTTCTCCAGACTCTTTACCTTCAATCGCAGAATCACAGAATAGTTGAGGATGGAAGGGACTTCTGGAAGTCAACTTGTAGTCCATGAAATCTGGCTGATAGACCAAAAGTGTGATCCTGTTCCTGCTTATGGCAATGTAAATCAGGAGTTAAGATTTTCTGTCAACTTTAGGTTGCAGACCCATGGCTAGGCCCAAGTTGATTTGTTTTAGAAATGTGCTTGTGTTGGGAGGCAAAATTTCCCAGAGGATCTAGGAAGTAAAGCTTCACCTATTCCCTGGTGATCTGGACTTCCGATTAGGATAAGACTGATTTGCCTTGCCAAATATGAACTCTCATTTTGCACAGCAAGTGCAGTATTACTGACTTATGGAGCCAGACAAGCACTCAGGCTGGATAGGACCACTGAAGCATATCCCCCACCAAGTTTCTTGCCATCCATGAACAGTCTGCCCCCTTCACCAGATCACTGAGAGGCATTCAACTGGATTCTTACAAGAAGTAGGAAAACATCTGAGCATGAGGTCAGTCTGAAGTCAGGAGGTATGTCAGTGTAGGGAAGGAGCAAACCCAAGCCAGGATCTGAGGTAGATGCAGCATGGCTGAGAGACCCACTGTTACCTGCACGCAGCAGCAGCACACTCATCAATTGCCGTCAGCAGTGCCAAACCTTATTTTCCAGGTCATCAATCTTACTAGTCACTGTAAAACATTATATAACTCCTCTCTACTTGATATTCAGCTTACATCACATCTCTGTAAGGCTTAAGCCAAAGATCTGGGCAGATTTTGCAAAATCAGATCCAGTCTGTTAACAAGTGTCCCATGTTTTTTTTGTTGTGGCTTAGTGTGTGTTGCTCCCTGTCTCTGAGACACCATGCCTCATTCACATGGGCTGTACAAGGGCCATCAGGCGTCACCCCAAAAGCCTACTAAAGTGTGCTGCCAAGATTAGTGAGCTATCCAGTTGAATGTCTGAGGGAAGCACACATCCCCAGGTAATGAAACTAGTTATTCAGCTTTGCTGGAGTACCTTTGTGTAGTGCTGAGCCTGTAGCAGGACCAGCACTGGCTGGCAGTAACCCAGCTCTCCCCTCCATCCTCTGGTGTTGGGAGAAATACACAGACAAGGTGAAGGATAAACAGGGAGGATATGCTCAGAGGAGGAGCTTGTCATTTTGAAATCCCAGTATAGGGCTGTATGTGTGTCAGTGAGTTTCTCAGTGTCCCCTAGTGCTGCCAAATTGCCCATAGGGTTGTTTTTTTGCACTCTGCCTCAGCTTTGCTGAAAATATTAACTCACATCCATTCCTGGTCCTTTATGCAATGCACAGTCCTCAGTCCAATGTCACCCAACCATGCAGGGCTCTACAGTTCCCTGTACCTCTTCTCCATGTTATCCTATTTGGAAATTTTTCAAGAAGCATAGGACAAGATGAGACAGTCCAAGAGGCAAGAAAATGAGGACAGCCTTAGTTGGCCAGACCAAAATCCATCTAAGCAGGAATTCTGATGGTCTCTGGATAGAGGAGGAAGTTGACACATAGGAAAGAGTGCAAAAACAACATGAGAGGACCCACTGCAGCTAATAACCATCTAAGACCATAAAAGTAGGAATAATCACAAATCTTCTCACCCCTGCATGCAAACTGCATTGTTGCCTGTTTTTCCCAACTTGCTGTGTGTGCATAACAACAAAACCCAATAAAAATGCTGAAAGTAAACTCTCCACAAAAATCACAGTGGAGCTGCTAATGCAATTCTCTCCTGCAGGACCAGCTGGGAGAGGGGACTAACCACACCTGACAGATGCAAGTCACTTTGCCAGGGCACTGATAGACAGCATTTGGATCTGGCAGAGATGAGAGTCATGGCTGACCCTGCCTGGATTTAGATATGGCTCCTGTTCGCAAAATCTGTCCTGCTTGCTCTCTGCTAACATTTAGTATCTGTGCAGTTCATGCTCACAAACACTCTAAAGCCCTAGCCAGTCACCACAGGCTAACTCTGCATTTAAATATTAGAGAAGAATAAATATCACATTATATGTTTGGGATAAGAAAAATCACTCTCCGACTTGAGTTAGTTAGATCGGTGACTAGTCAGTATGAATCACAAATGTTACAGTCCAATACATGATTCCAGATTGAGTGTAGTGTTATGGCACATGGTTGTGTTCCCTGATTTGATGGCTTATTTAACTAATCAGCACAGCAGGAGCAGTTCATTTCAACTATTCTGATAAATGAGAGCTCTGTAATTTGCACATGCAGCTGTAATAGTTGTAATGCTTCATTCCTGCTGTGCTGCTTAGTTACATAAACCATCTAGTTGGAATCAATACTTATTTACTGTACCTAATCAACACAGTTTGAATTACAAACATGCAGAATTTGCATATAAGCAGAGCCGCTGAGTTTTCCCTCAGGTACTATTATCTGAGAGTTTCTTAACCCATTCAAAGGGGCAGGAGAAAAGGATGTAAAAAGTACCGGAATAACTAATAGCCCACGTGAAGACTTTGTTAGGTCTTTTCATGGGAAATGTAGGGGTTTGACATTCATAACAAGAAGCTGCTGGAAACCATGGAGAAAATTTACAAGAGCACTCTCTCCTCTGCTGCAGAAACTTTGACCAGTAATTTCCAGGCAGCTTTCAATTACCAGTGGATGGGCTGATGGACTGGAGGCAGAAGGAGTAGAGGAAGGTCCGGATCTCATCACAAATCTTGGTGGTATTCAACAGCCCCTGGGGCAGAGAGGGGCTGGTGAAAACCTCTGTGCTGCATCAGAGCTCCTATATCGTAACCAGTGAACAGCATTCCCAGAGGAGGCCTGATTTAGAAATAATGGATTGTGACTATTTCCTACCTGACATGTAATATACAGCACCAATACAACATCCTTAACTAAGGCACATGGGGCTCATCATGTGTAACACTCCTTCTCTTAAGACTCAGACCTTCAAGTCTGAGCTCTTGCCAAGACTGACATTAGCAGTGAAAGACAGCTTAGGGGATGGCTGACCCACTCCATAGTCCCTTCTGGCATCCTCCTTAAAATGCTGGCTACAATGTACCCCAGGTGCTGGTGGGGTGGGCTGTGCTGGAGGCAGAGAGGTCTCTGCTCTAATGGGCAGAGGGGTTGCTGAGCCAGATGGGGACCAGGGCTCTGCTGGACCACTCAAGGTGGCAGCCAGGATCTGATTCCCTTCTTCTCAGTGCACACCTTGAAAGATTAAAATAGCACTGTACTGTGTGTCCATTTGAAAAGGACCTGGACAATTTTGATTCCCAAGGTAATTTCCTCCTTGTATAAAAATAATAGAAGGTAGAGGGGGAAAGCTGAAAAGGAAGAGTACTTTATTCTCAAAAAGACATGGTTTAGGACTTCCAGTTCTCAAACAGGTTTGCCTTGTAATTTTTGTTTCATTTCAATTTAAGTTTGTTTTGTCTTTTTTTAAAATATTCTCCTGGAGGAATGCACAGCCAGTTGGTCACAAACATGTTTAATTAGAGCAGATGGAATGCAAAAGCTGGTGATTGCTGTGAGCTCATGTGCCTTCACATGGTACATCTGGGGTTGTCTTTCAGAACTGGCTCCAGGCTTCACAGAGTTCTATGCAAAACTGAAATTTTCTGCCCAGAGGAGGCAGATGAAATGAGCTTGCCTGAAGAGTCAGGTTTTCTGCCCTGGCTGCCCTGGGCTAGGAGAAGAAGTTGTCTCTGCTGGTGTCCCAGCATAACCCCTGGCCGCTTTGGGAACAGCAAGCTTCTCAAAGTGTCTAGTGCTTGGTGCCTCAGCTGTCAGGCTGAACACCCCACTTAGCTCACTTGCACTGAGCATCCTGATCCTGTTTTCAATGCCCCAGCTTGTCTGAGATATCTGCTTGGGATAGCAGCAGTGGCACAGGTCATGGGGAGCAGCTTGGGGCTGGTGTAGTCCATTGGGGCATCTCTTACCTATTGAGCCCTATGTTTTAAAACCGAGATGAAAAGACCTTTCCTGGCAGGGAAATTGCTGGGTGTTGTTTCCATATGTTTGGAAAGCACTAAGCTACACTGGAGGAACACACAGACTCAAAGTATATCTCACTGCAGCAAAGTACCTTCTCCTTGGTCTTGCTGCACCATGGAACAAAATGTTCCAGTACCACAGCACCAAAATACCTTGCAAACCACAACCCTTTGGGTATTGGCTTGCTTTATGAATCTTCCTCTGGCTTTTCCAGCAGTGGTAAAGGAAATTATACCAAACATGACAACCTGCTCCCTTAGGCTTAGCAGGCCGCTGCACGGCAGGTCCCTGTAAAGGGATAAAGGCTTTAAATGGGAACTATCCCAACAGACCATGTGCAGGATGGGCTCACTAGACTACCGGCAGTCATCTTAGGAGAAGGACAACCCTAATTCCAAACCCGGGTAGATGGAGCTCACTTAGCCCTGTAAGGCCATCCATCTAAGAGAAGGATACTCTGATTAAACCTACGTCCTGAGGACCTCGCTGCTACCGTCCAGGCTCGCTAGGCCCTGGTAGATGAACTTTAGGATTAAAGGGTGGGTCCAGTTCTGCGCATGCTACATCTCACCTAAAAAATCAATTGCACAGGCTCGAAGGTTATATACGCTGATGATGACGCCCTCGTCGCCCACACAGAAGCAGCTCTGCAGCGTTTAACATCCTGCTTTGCAGAGGCTGCTGAGCTTTTTGGGCTGGAAGTCAGCTTAAAGAAGACAGAAGTTTTCTATCAACCAGTACCTCAGGAAGTCTTCCATCATCCCCATATCACCATTGGTGAATCAGAATTCAAATCAGTCCAGCATTTTAATTACCTAGGTAGACTCATCTCCTCGGATGGTAAGATTGACAGGGAGATAGACAACAGGTTAGCAAAGGCATATAGTGCTTTCGGAAAGCTTCTTAAAAGAGTTTGGTGAAATAAACACCTGAAGAAAAGTACAAAGATCAGTGTTTACAGAGCCATTGTGCTGTTCACTGTTTTATATGGATCCGAATCATGGGTCATTTACCGCCACCGCCTGCGACTCTTAGAACGCTTCCATCAACGCTGCCTCTGTACAATCCTAAACATCCACTGGTCAGATTATGTAACCAATACATCTGTTCTGGAACAGGAAGCAGTTACAAGTATTGAGGCCATGTTGCTGAGAACACAGCTGTGTTGGGCAGGACACGTCTCCAGGATGAAGGACCACCGCCTCCCTAAGAATCGTGCTGTATGGTGAACTTGCCACTGGCTGCCGCAAGAGAGGAGTCCTGAAGAGGAGATACAAGGACTCCCTGAAACAACATCTCAGCCTTGGCCACATTGATCTTCATCACTCGTCTACTCTGGCCTCCAATTGGGAGGTAGAGACACACCATGTATAATGCTGCTGATCCTTTGAGAATGCACGCAGGATCACTCTCGAGGAGAAAAGACAACGCAGAAAGAATTGTGTCTTGCCGATACCATCCAAGGAGTCTTTCTGCTGTGCCTTTTGCAACCAGACTTGTCTATCTCGCATTGGCCTTTTTAGCCACCAGTGCGCTTGTAGCAAGTGTGGGTAGAGCCCTTCCCAAATCTTCGTTCGCGAAGCCTGGCCATGATGACGGATGATGATCCCAACAGACAGAGGCCAGCGTACCAGATACAAGGGTGGGTTTTGTTCACCAAGCTACTAAAAGACTTCAGAAGATAAAGACATGGCCTCTGCACCATGTACTTTCCCCAGTAAACCACTCTGAGACCTTTTGTGTAGCACTAGGTGGAGTATGTGAGCCTGTGAGCTCAGAAATCAGCAAAAATCATTTGCTTCCAAGGCAAATGCAGCACATCAGTGAGCGAGTGTTATCTTCTAGAAACAATTTTACGATCAGCATGTAGAATAATATGTTCCAGGGTTAATTTTTGCTATTATTGGAATTTTTCTACTAAACAGCATCCTGTGGCATACCTGGAGTGAGTCTTGCAGCCACCCCACCACCTGTGACTGCAGAGTTGGACATCAGCTCCAAAATCCAACAGAAACCACTTCAAAGCCCATGGTGTTTTTAGCAATAATTGCATCATGACACTTGTTTGCAGCATGCTTTTCACAGTATCCCATAACCTGAATGCATCTCCTAGATGATCGTCATGGGATGCTGGAAAAAAAAAGAATAATTTGAGCTCTTCTCATATCTTATCTTTCCCTAGTAGCTACAGTGTTTAAACCCTGCAATCAAAACAAACGGATCTAACACAAACTCATACAGATTTTTCGCCAGCAAATGCATTTTTACCTTTCCAGGATCTTCCCTGATGGCCCCTGCCTGGGTCAGAGGAAAATCTAGTCAGGTTAAGGAAATTGAAACTCTATATCTCTTTGGACCTCAAAGGATCCCCTCCCTTAGGATCCAGGTGAACTGGCACAAGCCAAGGTAGGCAGTTATCCTGTTGCACAAATGTGTTCCCCAGTGTAAGAGCATCCCTATGAATACACGTGTTCTCAGAACATGAGTACAGAGGAGACCTGCACTGAGCTGCCCAGCTGTGCAGGTGTGAAGCCTTGAACGCAGCCCAGAAGGTGCTTGCCCCTCCATTCCTCCCCACTTTCCTTATTTGCTGACAATCTTCTGCCAGTTTTACAGCATCACATAATCCCACAGGCTGGTACAACGTGCTTAAAACACGTCACAGCTGCTGTTGCATTTGCATCGCAAGTTTAGCCTGGTGCAGTTAGGTTTTGGCTTTGCTGCATTGGTGGGGGGATTCTGTTCACATAATCTGTGCATTGGGGTGCTTGTCACCCTGCTCATGTTGTATGTGGAAGCTAGCAGAATAATGCAGGGTTTACTCCTTCACTTTTTGTTTCACTCAAAATGTGTTTTCCATCATTAGCCATTCTGTGTCCATGAGCATTTCAAATGGCTGAGTGGAGGTGGATGTGCTGATACATTAGCTCTGACTTTTTGGGTACAGCCAAGGCAGGGCTCTCAGAACACTTCCTCCAAGACATAACAAAAAATATAAAATTGTACAAAATTAATATAATAATAATATACATCTCATCAATATAAATAAATTATATTAATAATATAAAGAAATATTGTAACTATAACTATAAATAACATGATGTAAATATTAAATAATACAGTATACATAATAACAAGGTTTGATCTTTCTGATATGTCTGCACATATGTTGTACGAGAACAGGGCTGGATAAAGTTGCAGTTTAAACTGACACTCATTAAATTAAATCTTAGTTTTCCAAATCTCCCTGATCATCTTGTTCTTTTTCTTCCTACAATTATCCCTCTCCCTATGCCAATCCTCTAGCCATTTTCCTGATGAGCAGGGCTGTGCTCATCACAACAGGGAATAGGAACAACACCCTTGACTGACTTACTGACACAGCCCATATTCTCCATCAGGCATCAAATCCGAGGAGCCATCCCAGGCAAATTAAGCAAATGTGAACCATGAACAAAGTAAAAAATATGTCCCTTAGAATAAATAAGAAAATATATTAAAAATTGAATACATGAATAAAATACAGAGGGCAATATGCTCCACAGAGCTCCTGGTGTCTGCCGTGGCAACTGCCCACACTTTCCCTGCCCAGCTTTGCAGCAGATGAGGCTGGGACTGGGAGCAAAGGGCACTTTGTGGGTCCATGGGTGTTCATTAGAGCTGGTCTCCGGATGGGACCGGCACTAGCCAGCAGAGGGCAACACCAATATGTATTTTACACATATTAAAAGGATGGAGGATTCTTGTTTAACACAGCCGTTGGACAGTGAAGAGAAGATGGCCATCGGGACGTAACATGACCAACACCAGCAAAGCAATCTTCTCAGCCCAAGCTCGGGTTTCCCTTCTGTCCATGGCCATGACTGAGCAATGAAGCTCAGCTCTCAGCAAAGGCAGCTGCCCCCATCCCCTGCCCCTTTCACCCTGACGTGGTGCATTTATTAAAGTGCGTCTATATTGGCTTCTTTGTACAGCTCTCTGTCTGGCATGTTACCTGATTTGTTATCATCCCAGCAAGAAAGGCAGCCAGACTCTACAGAGTATCATTTAAAACACTATTTATTAAGCCTAATATTATGAAGAAAGAGAGAATAGTATAGATAACTTAAAATTCATTTAGGGGATATGAACCTCAGACTGAGCAGCATCCTCCCATCAGGCACAGCACGATGTGCAGACTCTGCCTGTGGAAAGGGTTACCCCATTGTGGTCATGGTGGAGTAATTGTGGTATGGAATGTGAACTTCCTGCAGGTTTCTTCACTCTGGTGATGCAACTCAGTCTGTCCTGTATTGAAGGAGATGTGCAGTTTGTCACAGCCCTGGAGCCAGCTGGTATGTGCAGATCACCAGCCCTTCCCATTGGGATCACTATAGGTGGGAACACTCCATTCTGCTCTCCACAGTCCTTGGAGAACTAGTGACCATGTTGGTGCTTGGTTTTTTCCCACCACTTTGGATATAGAGAGCTGAAATATAAGCCCAGGAAAAAATCAAAGCATTTAACAATGTTTTCATCATGCTTTTTTTTTGCCCAACAGAGGGTGTTATGCTTTCCTGGTATGTTGGTCCCAGATTTTAAATAGCTGTTTTCCCACCTGACAAAGCAGAAATTCTATCAGTCTGAAACATACTCCTTTCATTTTTTACCTCACATTTCTGCCAATAATCATATATATATATATCTATGTTTAGTTGCATATCTCTATCCATGACAGATAAGAAAGAAGTTCTGCCATGAATATACTTGTTCACATGCTGAATCTCCATTTACTTGAATAAAATTCAGTCTCCAGACATCTGTTTACACATCCATCCAAATACTGAACCATCCATACAAGCAGAAAACCTCATAAAAATATTTTGGAAAAACAACCAAAAAGGGGTACAGCTGCAGCTGTAATAAACTGTAGGTAATAGACAATCCTATTTTTAGATTTTTTTTTACAACTTATCCCTCTCTGATTTATGCTGCACTACCAGTATATTTATGATGGAAAAAGTAGGTAAAAAAAAAACCAACTAGCTGTTGGATGAGTTGTTTTTTGAACTCAGTTTTAGTGCTGCAGTTCAACTTTTGAAATATTAGGAAACAGCTAGAAAAGATAACTTGGAGAGAAATTCTTCTGAAATTTTTCATCTGGTGTGTTTTTTCAAGCAGGGTTATTAAGTAATAGGAAGAGAGTTCTGCTTTCTGACAGAAGCCATCTAGTTAAGAAACGCAAATGTTTTAAGATGAACTTTTGATCATAAATAAAAGAGAGTAATCTGTTCACTGCTCTTACAATTCAGTGCTGCAATCAAAAGGGGCTGAACTGGCCCCAGGAAGCATCTTCCACTTTCATACTTGTATGTTTGAGAACCTAATTCAGTATGTGGGGAAGACATAAAGTCTGCCTTTCAAAGTTCTTCTCTTTTCCAGCTGGTGTCCATATTACCTTCTATTACCTTCTTTAGTGCTACTGAACTGTCTTGGACAACCCAGGCATTGGAAGGGAGATGTCTCTGTCCATCAGTCTTCTGTTATTACTGAAACTTATTGAGTTTTTAAACATCAATATTGATTTTTTATCCTAGCCTTAGCTCGTAACAATGAAAAAAATTTTGGGCTACGTAAGAGAATAGAACATCCAAACAATAAGAACCATCACTCAGTACTGAGTTCAGTTCTAGGCCCCTCATATGAAAAGGACAAGGACGATTCTATGATTCTGTGTTTGTCCGTAGAATAAACATGGTGCTAGCAAATGGTGGAGGGAAGAGCTCTTTGGTAGTGCTCAGGTGGATTATCTGCTTGACTAGCAGGTGCAACTTCAGTCATCCTTCAGGAGTCAGAAGTAGATGTGGGAGAGATTACATGAAGTTAAGTCTGACAAATGAGTATATCTGAGGGGAAACTTTTAAATACTTTTACTCTTTCATGTGGTTTTTCACCACAGACTAGTAGATCTTATTGTGAAAACCTTAAAGATATGTCTTTTCTTCCTGCTTGACTGGTTGCAAGTTTATGATACAATATGGAACATTCCAAGAACACTTAAACAATACCAAATAAATCACGTTGGTATAAAACTGCCCATTTTTTCAGCACCCTTCACCTTCTCCCCTGCCCTCCTGCATGCCTCATAATTTCTTAGCCTCACCTTCCCCTAAAGCATTACCAAAACCGAATGGCATTACACTCCTTGTCCCTCACTGGGCTTTTGTCACTCGGGCTGGATGGATTTTGCCTAGCCACCTCCCTGCTCTTCCAGCATCTCTCCAGCTCCTTCATGCAATGTTGAAAGACTCTTTTCCCTTTGAGTAGTCCCTGCTTCTCTCTTGCGTCCAGGAAGGTTGCAATAAACAGTAAGTGAGGGAGCTTGCTGGTGGGAATGTCCTCCTTCATCAGCTCCACTGAAGCGTCTGCTGGGAACGTTTTTTGTCCAGGTCAAACACAGAAGCATTTGCAAGCACAGGCCCCCATGGAAAGGATTGTTCACCTTGTTTAGGCAGACCCGACATCATAGGGACCATCCTTACCAAAATCAGCATGGGACACACCACAATACAACCCTGAGCTTGCGCTGCTCCCTTGCCCTAACAGTGGCTCAGGAGGTTTTACAGGATTTATTCCTTATATGCCAAAGCCAATGACTTATTGATATCTCTATCCTAAAGATTCCCTTGTGGCTCTGATACCATCAATAATTTCAAGGTTGCTTCAGCTATTAGCGTCGCTTCTGCTGGTCACCAAGGGTTGTGTCCTGCCCAGGGCTGCTCTGGTTTGGGTATCCTTATTATTTTACAGAGGATAGCTCATCTATTGAAGCTATTGACAAATATATGTCAGAAGGAAAGCAGAAAGATCCACAGGTGACCAGATTTCAACATCTTTGGTTTTAACATTGAGACTGTAGCACATTTCAATACCATGTATGTTATGTTACCTCTACAAAGGTATGTTAAAGTCTGTGGACAAAATAATTTTACAGGCTACTGCAACTTAGTCTCTAAATTAGAGAAATGGGGTAGTTAGGATACAAAAGTGAGCTAACACAAGAAAAGTCAATTCCCTGTCAGTTCCCAGCATTTCCAGGTCAGTTTAGGGCATACATATCACAGAACCTGGCACTGCGGAGGAAGCAGACATCTTACATTTCATTTCCTGCCTTTCAGATTCCAATAGCAACGATGAACTCTGGTCAAAGCAGTTGTTTGGGAATTTATGATCAACTGAGGTTATTGGGCCTTGGCCTTAGGTTGACAGGGGGAAGAAGGAGTGTATCTTACATAGCTCTCATTTTCAGTGAAAGAAACAAGAAAACATGAAATGAAATAGTTTGTTAATAGATTATGTATTTTCAGTAGTAAATAAAAGCCTTCTGAGAATCCTTATGTTAATATTAAATTGACCACAATGTGATATTTACAACATGATTTGAAGGGGAAAAAAGAAGTAATGTGAAAGGGAAGCTGCTGTGAGCCAGAGGTATTATTTACTAAAATAAGAAGTACAATGCACCTCTCAGGAAAAAGCTAAGACAGTATTGTATAGGTGAAGTGCTTATGGCCTTAAACTGAGAAAGCCATATGAAATTTCCCAGTATTGGTTGTAAATATTTGCCTGAGCCACCCCTCTGCAGGGTGCCTTTTCCTGGCTCATGGTTGTGTGCGCATGCTGGACCGGACCCAGGAAGTAATTTCGACAACCTAAGATACCACTGACCTCTGCTGGGAGTAATCAGATACGTTCAGCTTCTGTCATGGGCCCTGTGCTGCCCAGATGTGGTAGAGAGTCCTCTTGCAGGGGCAGACACGTGTATATATATATATATATATATATGATATGCACACCTATATGCAGCAACATGCACCTTCCATCCTTGCTGTCACTGCAATTTTCCAGGTGGCCAAGTGGTGCAAACGGTAAAATCCATCCTGACTTGCAAAAAGAAATTCTTTTTGCGTCAAGGAAGACTTAGACCTCCTAAAGAGAAGAATCCCTACCAGTTTTCTCTATGATATAACATCATACACATATAAACATACAAGATTCATGGATCTTTTTGTTCCTAAGAGTTGAAGGGTGAGGATGGCCTGGCCTGTAACCGATGTGACTGAAAAGCAAAGACATTTGTGATGACTAGAACATCTTCTAGGTGGGTCCTAATGAACACATTGCAAACGCACTGAGCAATATAGTTTCAGTTAAATAAAGGTTTAAACTGGCAATGCACAAAATACATGGAGAAGAGAGACAGATTGTGCAAACAAAAGAGCTCAGATAAAGAGGTATTGTAGAGGAATCATCATCTTTCCCGCTCAAGTAGGGCTAGTACGGAATCACTTTTCAAGTAAAGAAAAAAGATCCTTCTCTCTGTGACATCCAGTGTTCGGTCGGTGGTTCAGAGAAGCTGGAAGCAGCCCATTGGAGAAAATACTTCGACAGGAAGAGTCAGAGATAAACTGAATTAATTTGTTCACTTATAATGAGTGGCACGAAATAATTACTGTAGAGCAGAAAACAAATCAGATGACCCTGCAACGGGGTAGTAAAGGAAAGTCAAGATACTATATGAAATTATGTTCAATAATAGCTCAGTTTGAAAGTGGTATTGACCACACAATTAATAGTACACAGAATAGGACTGCATCTAAGGTCCAAAAAAGCAAAGTCAGTTTATGATAGAGAAACAAATCATTCAGATTGAAAAAAAAATTGTAGATGAGCAGGATTTATTCCCTTACTGAAATATTCTAGCAGTGTTTCAGCTATCTATCTATTACAAGAATTTATTATCTCAAGGACGGAAGATGAATCAGGTGTTAAGACTGAAGATAGCAATGAAAAGACTGATCTTGATTATATTAAAAAAAAGAAATGACAAGATTTAGTGAGACAAGGTTTAGTGTGGTTGAAGAAGAGAGTCCAGATTATGAGACAGAGAGAAGAAAACAGATTTGTCCATCATGACAGATGGTGCAGAAAAGGCCAACGAGAGGAGATCTGGGTTTATCTTAAAGAACTTAAATTGAAATGGTGGATACACATGCAAAAGCAAATGTTGAAGGAATTAAATGCAAGCATGGAAAGGATAAACTGAGTCAGGTTTGAAGTTGAGCCAGAAAAACAGTCTCTGAAACTCTGGAAGAGGTAACAGTTGCCACTAGAGAATGTAAAAGAGGAGAAAACTAGAGAGAGAGGCAGAATTAGGAGGGAGGAAAATATTTTAAGTATGTGGGGAGAAGTATTTTTTCTATTCTAGCCGATCAGATGATCTGGCAATATCTTCACGTAAGTTGTCTCTTAAATATGGAGGGAAGTTGTTAGAAATAGAGGACATTAACAAGAAAGGGCTAGAATTAAAAAAAAAACTGGTTGGACTGTACCTCAAACTGCAGCAAGAGTTAGTTCCATTTTCAGGCAGAAAATAATGGAGGCACCAGGTGCTAAACACTACTAATCAGCCACGGAGAGCCATCTTGTGCTAACAAAAATTTCCATGTGACCTTCAAATAGCCACACAAGGCTGTTCAGCATCCTCCAGATGGGAGGTGGCAGAAAAGACAACTATGGCAAGTCCCACATGAAAAAAGAAAACCACATCCTTTGTGCTGTAAGGTGAGAAAAGGCAGCAGGCTTCTTCTGTTTCCTTTGGGCTGTATGTTTGGGGTTTTTTAAGTAGCTCAGCCTTTGACAAACAAGAGCCACCTGTAAGCTGTCATCTTGTCCATCCCAGTTGCAGTGCCCATCCAGATGCTATAAACCTCCCACTTCCAACTCTTA
Source organism: Pseudopipra pipra (assembly GCF_036250125.1). NCBI lineage: Eukaryota > Metazoa > Chordata > Aves > Passeriformes > Pipridae > Pseudopipra > Pseudopipra pipra. Next base: position 62,334,590 of record NC_087550.1, on the reverse strand, counting down.
GTGGGCAACATGGATCTACGCTCAGGTGGCAGTATATGGTTTTTAGCCCAATTGTCTTTTCTAAACCCTAACTACAGTTCAACATCTTTATATATTTTTAGTTATTTTTTAAATTATCTGAGGAAAAAGACATTTTCTTTAATCCTCCCACTGCTTAAAAATCCTAAATAAATACTTTGGCCTATCCTTTCTGACCTAGAAATACTTTTAGGCCTGATCGCAAAGGCATTTAGACACAAGACTGTCCTTATGCAGGCCAGACTGCAGTATTTTTTTCCCATGTACATTTTTGTCATATCCCATATTAAAGACATCCCTAGAGAGCTCTGCATGGCCACTGTGGCCTGTCCCACAAACAGTGTATGTTTCTGGCAGTTTCTAAGCCCTTATAAAGGTCCCAAACGATACAGGAATGGATTTGTTGTGTGAGATTGTCAGTCATAACTCAGCCATATAGAAAGTCACTGAGGAAAGATATTTCACCAAAAAGAGGTGCACATAAAGATCTCCCACTGGGTTTTGACTATGCTGAAATACTGAACTAGCCGTGACTGTTGGGTGGGAATTGTGGAAGAAAGGTAAGTAGCACAAAGTACTACTGGGACCAAAATTTCAGCACAAAGCCCAAGGCTTATAAGAGCATAAAACCTGATATTAATATACAGTCAATATCATGCTTATTAATAACAGATGCTTATTAATAACAGATACTGGTTCATAATAGGTGGAGAACTTAGCTGGGTATAGGTATCTATAGGCTTTGTTGAACTCATTTGGACATTTTTGGTGTGCGGATGTCTGATTTGTTTGTTTTATACAACTGAGATGGGAGGCCAGTGTTTTTTAATCCTATTTATAAATTGACTTTGGAATTCTCCATTGGATGTACTTTCAGGGCAGGTATATGTGTGTACACAAGTGTGGCAAAAGAAAAAGAGAGAAATAGCTGTGAGGCCATATACAAACATTTCTAAGACCCAGAGAATTCTCTTTTTAAGAAGATCTCATTGATAACTCCCTTTGTTTGGACCACAGAAAAACTGTTCTCTTGAGTTCTTGAGTTTTGGTCCTTGGTAGGTGGGCAGGTCAGTAAGCTGGAACATGCAGAGACATGCTGAATGGGTGAGAAAATTGGAGATGTGTCTGACTCCAACCAGACACCATAGACAAGAAAAACATTTTGAACTGTCACTCATGAGACCTTAGAGAGACCTTAGCTCTGTGTGCGTATGTGCATGTATGAATGGGTGCGTGCACGCTGGGTTATTGCTCAGCCTCTGCTGCAGCCTTTCGCTCTGTGAGAGAGTGAATCGGGCTGTCTCTCATCTCCCCAGTGCCATTATAAAACGTACATGCCTTTAATATAAAGACCTATTTCTTAAACTCTTCACCCCTCCATTATCAAATGGAGTCAAAACTGGCTTGCACATTCAGAAGATAGCACATAGGAAAATGACAGGCTGATGACATGGTCATTTAACTTTGTTTTTATAATGAAGCGGGGTAAAATTACAGATGACAGCAAGCACTTACTGGGCTGAGTTCCTGGGGAGAAACAGAGATGGTGATGGTGGTACGATCAGGGTAGGAAAAAACCTATCCCCAAAGGGGCTGCTGGGGAATACCATCAATAAATCTCCTGGGTCCTCTGCTTTTGGCAGCTCTGGAAGTTTCTGGGATGTAGGTGCCAGCTGCAGCAGGTGCTCAGATGCCTTTTTCATCCCTCTCCATCCTCCGTTAAGTGGGCTCAGACACTGAATCATCTTTTACAAGAGGTTCCAGTCGTGGAGCACCCATGAGTATCTTCAAATCCTTAGACTGTGAGCAGGTAACACCAGTGACATATGACCAGTTGAGGATATTTCCTTCCACTCCATTTCCTAACACACTCCTTCTGCTCCTCCTCCCTCCAGGGCTATAGTTTGTGGATAATGGGATTTGTCCGTGATAATCAATGATTCATTGCCATATACATTTAAGCTGTATATTTTCCTTGCAGAGTTTCTTTGCATATGGCTGAAAGCACAGAATAAAATTACCCTAAAAGAGACAGTAACAATGCATTTCTTGTCCCTGATCACTTAATTGTCCCTGATCACAGGAGCATGATTCACCTGGGCGTTTTCCCAACTAATGGCCTATTAAAAAAATCCATCACTAATACACTGAAAAATATGTTTTCACCCTCCAGAATTATGTCAGCAGCTCTCATGTTGGCTGCACCAGGTGATGGCTGATGCAACTAATCCCAGTTTACCCCAAAGGCAAGGTCACAGGTAGTAAAGCCATAATCCTTAAATTGGTTATTATTTAAAGTAGTAAACCTCACAACTGGGTCTCACTTGCCTGTGCAGCCACTTCTCTTTGAACCTGATCTGCATATTCAGTCCAGTTCTGCTGCTGTTGTTTCAGGAGCTCTGAGGTAGAAACGAATAGTCCCGAAAAGGCAGCCGAGGAAGCTCAGCCATGGACACATCCCAGCTTGCTAGGGATCTCCAACCTGCCAGTCAGGTTCCCCATTCTGCTATCAGTGGGGAGCTCTGGATATTTGTTCTGTTCTTTGTGGACAAAGTCTTGCGGACCTTGCCTCTGATGCAAACCCTGAAAGGCTAGGGACAGGGCACAGAGGATTAATATATATGTATGTATGTATATCTATGAAGTTAAAAAAAGCCATATCAGGGTAGGGGGTTGTCATGTAAGTAGGAGGTCACACTATTCACTCCTCTGGTAGCCACTCCAAGGACTGATTTTGCTCCATTTTCATGTAAGGCAAGGCTAAGGCTATACACAGCTAGACAGAGTGCCTTAGAAATGAAGCCTGAACCAAAAATTTGCCCATATCTCAGAGAGTGGTTACTGGTAAGGTTTCTTGCCCAGCAAGGTCTCTGACCTCGCAGTCTTCGGGGAGTTAATCTCTTTGGAAATGCAAACAGGCAACAAGGAAATCTGGGCATTTTAGAATCCCCATAACACCTTCACCCAGCAATTTTGGGTCCAAAATCCATGACATCTGGCAGCCTTGGACTAGACTGCAAAGGTCAGCTCTGAATGTTTTTGGTGGACAATATCACACCACCTCACCTTTCTGCTCCTGCGCAGGACCATTTTTACAGGGTAGGCCTGGATAGAGTCCCTGTTCACTGATAATTTATCTGGAATAATTTTCTGAAAGAAGGACCTTCTAAATCCAAGCAAACTCATGTTGATGCTCTGTCCCAGGAAAACACAATAGTCATTCTCAATAGTCAACCTGAAAGATCTACTTTCCTAAAATGTGGTGTGAGTTTTGAGTCCTTGCTGTGAATTTCAGTTCTTTTTATCTTTCTGGGTGCATTGACATTTCCAAGCTTTGTGCTGGGCAAGGACTCTGATTGATGGCAACCACCTCTCTTCTTGTCCTTTATCTGGAGTGCTGGGGACTGGAAATGTAAGAACTCATACCTCCACTCTCATATGTCACTGTGCATCACCATCATCTTATCATGGTGGAATTACTCTAACATAGCAGGATCTGGAAGAGCCCAGCAGAACATCTTGACAGGACAGGACAATATTTTTAATTGTTTAAGAGCATCACTTTAACAGCCTTAAATCAGTCAGCGCTGACACAAGACCTCGAAACCCCAAGGGCTCTCTCTGCATTTTAATGTGTAGCTTGAGTGTATCCAATTTGCTGGTACAGTGTATTTTTAGCAAGAAGATAGGCTTCTTTTATGTTGGCTCAGAAAGGTGAAAGTTTATCATTTAAAGAGCTTGGTGATGTCATCTGTACCTAGGGATTTACTTGTATGAGCTTGCTCTGATTGCTGCTATGTGTTGCCTGCATTTTAAAAACTTCCATTGAAAAATCATGTTTAGGAATGCCAGACAGCATGCAGTGATTAGTGTGTGATTAGTATGAAGTTGATCTAAAAGTCTATGTGTTGGAGCAGGATTTGTTTCGTTTTTATTCTCAGCTCTGCAAGGCTGCTCACATTTTCTATTCAGTTTCAGCTGCAGGAATCTGAAGTTGCATTGACCTCTGTAGAGCTACACAGAGTTTATACATTGTTGCAACAAGGCAGACTTATTCATACTCTCAGAGCCCCACTTCCAGCTGAAATTCTTCAAACACTTCTCACTTCACTTGCAGTTCAAGAATGGGGACATTAATGTTACAGTTTCTGTTTGAAGTAATACAATTGTTCATAGCACTTGTTGCATTTTATTTATGGGAGAATTAAAATGCTACGCGTTAAAGTCAGTGGCTCAAGGTCATATAATGAGAAGTGAAAAGTTTGCTTTGGGCAGAGGAGGAAAGGGGATAGTTCAAAGGAGGCTGCCAGTGGACCAAGGCAGCTTCATCTCTCCTTATTTTAGACATCTCCACTGTAACCAGTACTTCAACCCAAACCTTCCCCTGATGTCACTGGATCTACACCTAAACTAGTAAAAAGAACAGTCCGGGGTCTCTTATTTCACTCTGAGACCAAGTGGTGTAACATGGCTTGTGTTCATGTGGTTAAACTCTCTTCCTTTTTGCTCCTATTGGAGAAAAACCTTTTAGACTAGTGTCTCAGACCCTCCTGCCCTCTCTATCTCTGTAATAAGCATCATGTAAGAGCTGAGTTGTATTGAGTTTGTGTAGCAGTCATAGTGAGAGTGATGTAGGTTAAGCTTCTCTATAAAGCTACTCTCACTGCAGCATGTGTCTTCCTCTCTGTCACTGAATGGCTTTCCTTCATTGGGCTTCAGCAATTAGATTTTTTCTCTGTCTCCCTTTCTCTCTGTCCCTCTTCTTTTCTTTTGCACATTCTTTTCTGTATCACCGTTTCTCCTTTTTCCCCTAGTCCTCATTTCCCCACCAATGTATGCTTTCCTTCCCTTTTTCCCCCTCTTCCTTTCTTTGGATCTGTGCCCCCACTCCAATTTTCTGTGACTGAAGAAGTGACAAGTTTAAATCATGCCAGAAGTTAACACCAAAGCACAATTATGACCACACTCCTAGAACCAAGGAGCCTCTTCCAGCATCCATTCAGGTACAAAGATGTTACTCACCAAGGTATTAATTTTGTCAACATCACCTTTCCCTGATCCTCCTCATTGAGGTCCTTGCTGTCTCCCGGCAGTAGCAGTGAGGAAGCAGGGTCTGCCTGGCTGATTCTATGCTCTGTCCCTGTAGTATTTATGAATGAGAACTGAAAGATTTACAATGGAATGTGTCTTGCCCGAGTGTAGATATTTACCAGATAGAGAAAAAGAACGGAGCTAATAACACTGAGCTGTGATTAAAGCCAAGAGGAGCAACTCATGTCAGGATGACTCATGAAGCAGGTAGAGACGTCTTGACTGGCTTAAACGCTGACCCAATATCTGTCCACCAGCCAGGGGGGCTTGGCTGGTGGAGCGACCACCATGGGGCTGCAGGTAGCCAGTTGGCTATGTGAGGATCAAGGAAAAAAGGAGTCTACCTTTGCAAGGACAGAGAAAAATCCACCTGGGGGGAGAGAGCTGATGTGAAGCAGTTCTTGCAGTGGGGTGCACTGAGGAAATGTGGAGGAACTGGAGCTGGTTTCTTACACCACAAATCTGGGGGAAATGATATCTGCCTCATTATACACTGTATTTTATGCTAAGAAATAACACTGTGTGTAATGTGCTGGAGTGTGTTCTTAAAACATACTAGAGCTTCCTTCATAACCCTTTGCTTGGGACACACATCTCCAGACAAGGTTATACAAGGTGAATCTACTGTGCAGGACTTTTATGCCTGACCATAGTCAGATGTAACTGGGATGCTTTAAGTGCACATCCTCACTATGTGACCTCTCTACATTTCTTGGAACCTTTTACTGTTATGATTTCTCTCCTAATATAGTTTATGAGATGGAAATCCTTGTTCTTTAAGGCAGTGTCTTGTGGATTTCCACAGAGTCACAGTTCAGACTTCAGACTTTGTCTCCATGCACATCCCATACATGTTACTTGTACACCAAAATGCTGTACAGAAATATTGAGGTCTAAATAATCTGACTAATTGTAATTAATCTAAGTTTTATTCAGACTTTGTCTCCATGCACATCCCATACATGTTACTTGTACACCAAAATGCTGTACAGAAATATTGAGGTCTAAATAATCTGACTAATTGTAATTAATCTAAGTTTTAATTAAAACTGGATCAGGAACCAAGACACAGCTTCATGCAAATGAATTTGGACTTCTTATAGTTGTGGTCTTTATATTAACTTCTCTTCCTACTCAGACTCACTTTTTCACCTGTGTCCTTACATAGAAATTAAGATAATTATTAACATCCTTTTCTGGGTTTCTTGGGTTTGGGCACTTGCTAAATGCTCTGCTTGGATTTTGAAAATCTAACATCAGTGCAGTTTGCATCCTATTTTATATTTTCCACATTTGCCAGAGGCAGCTGGTCAATCCCACAGTGCATGAGCAAAAGTCCCCTGAGCAGCAGAACAATCTGACTCTGTTCTATTACCACCTCCACTTATGGCACATCTTTTCTGAAACAATAAAATTTGATTGCTTCTTATACATTTGTGTATGAGAAGAAGATACAATACTGTCTTTTACTGGAGGAAGATTATATTGGCCTTCAAATCAATTTCAATTTCTCATGAGTCTTCAATATAATTTTATTTTATCTTTATTTTTGGATATTACATTTTCATCGCTTCATTCTACTTTAAAAATTGGAATTCTCCTGACACCTGCCACAATGATAAATTAGTTGTAATTGAGAACATTGCCTTTGATGGGAGAGAGTGGGTTTATTCCCAAATAGTTTAATAGAATCCCTTTATTTTCTTCAGTGGGATGTTGAAGAGTTTGAATTTTTCCAGATCTCTTTCTTTTCCTCATAGAAATGGAAGTTCACAGGAGCCAAGCCAGTGTCCAGCAATCTCCCAAGAAGCTTGTACAGAATTTCTCAAAATGCAACATTCAGCCTTGATGCTCTTTTGCTCTTGCTTACACATGTTATTAGTGTTTGCACTGAACACAGACGTTTGCATTTTGGGAAGCAACTTGTCTGCATTTGGGAATGATGCTTTGTGACAGCTTTTTGCTTTCCTCTGAACACGTGAAACCTCCAATAGCACATTTGATCTTATTGACCACAAATTTCAGGTTTTTTCTTACTGTGATCTCTTAGAAGAATCTACGGACCCCACCAGTCTGCACACCATAGGGTAAAAACCAATGTTTACAATACCAACATCAGACCAAAAACCTGTTCTTAATTCACAGCTGTCAGTAGAGATTTTTGAAATCTTTTCCACACTGTTTTCCTGTGTGTGAAAAATAGACAGCTTATCAACTTCTTAAAAAAGACAACATATCAAAAGTTTCACCTGTCACCTCAGGCCAAAGTGGGAGTCACAATGAAACTGGAAGTAGAAATTCTCTTTTAATAAGGATGTCAAACAAAATTCAGCAAGATGTAAGACAAGAAGTATTTGGGTTTGCTTTTGTGTTTTCCCCAATTGGAGAATGGGTTTCATCAGAGAAGGTATGAATTCTGATACATCACTTAGGGACCAAAGTTTCACTTTCTTATACTTCACACCTACATTACAATTTTGTGATGTAGTAGGGCTAGTCCTAATTTCTTTTTTAAAATCCATTGCTGTGATATTAATGGAATAGGGTTACAGAAGACGTAAGTTTTGAGAAGTTTGTCACTGATTACCAAATATGTATTCATTGACTTTGCAAATTAAGATCTGTGGTCATGTACATAAATATATAACACAAAAAATGAATAAATAAATATGAATATGTATACACCTGTATAACTGTATACACATACAAACACATATGCTTCTTTTTAATGCACTACAGGACTGAAAATACTTACCCTCTTATTTATTATGGTTAAAGAATTTTATTTTTCCGCTGCTGCCTGTAATTACTGGATGCTAAACATAAAATCTGAGACTAATAAGTCACAGAATCATAGAATGAGTGGGGTTGAAAGGGCCCTCTTGAGATCATGCCATCCAACCTCACTGATAAAGCAGGCTCACCTGGAGCATGTTACTCAGGATTGTATCCAGATGGCCTTTTATTATCTCCAATGAGGAAGACGCCACAACCTCTCTGGACAGTCTGTTCCAGTGCTCAGTCACCCACACAGTAAAGAAGTTCTTTCTCATATCCAACCTAAACATCCCCTGACACCATTCTGCAGCAGGTCATTTCTACTTTGCCCATCCCAAAGGACCAAGAGAAGCATCAACAGCTCTAAGACAGGTGGGAAAAGTCCGATGACTGCTCTGCTGCCAGCACAGCGTGCTGTTGTCGCATAGAGGAATATGCACCTCAGAAGGAGATGCTGAGCAGCAAAATGTGCAACCCTTTCTCCCAACACACTTAGGGGCCAAAGCAAAATAAAAACTATAGTGACAGGATGTGTGTTGAGGAAGACAGAGGATATATCATGAAAATGAATGGGATAATGCATTGATTAAATTAAAAATCATAAAATCCTAGAATGATACAATGGTTTGGGTTAGAGGGGACTTTAGAGATCATCAAGTTCCAACCTTCTGCTGTGGACAAGGACACATTTTGCTAGTCGAGCTTGCTCCAAGCCCCATTCAACCTGGCCTTGAACACTTTCAGGAACGGGGCATCCACATCCATCCTTCTCTGGATAGCCTGTGCCAGCGTCTCACCACCCTCAGAGTAAAGAATTTCTTCCTTTCTAATCTAAACCTTCCCTCTTTCAATTTCACTACATGCCCTTATAAGAAGTCCCTCTCCAGCTGTTTTATAGGGCCTCTTTAGGTACTGGAAGGCTGCTCTAAGATCTCCCCAGAGCCTTCTCTTCTCCAGGTTGAACGACCCCAACTCTCTCAGTTCATCTTCATCGGAAAGGCACTCCAGCCCTCTGAATCATTTTTGTGGCCTATGCTGGACCTGCTCCAAAAAGTCAAAGTCCTTCTCATGTTGGGGGCCCTAGAGCTGGGTGCAGGACTCCAGGTGGGGTCTCATGAGAGCAGAGTAGAGGGGACAATCGCAATCATGTGGTGCTCCCCTGCTCACTGTGACTCCATGCCATCAGGCAATCATAGGCACACGTGGTCCTGAACCAGGGCTAAAAAATGAAGGTGAAGAGCAGGCTTTCCTTCTGCTGAGCATGAAGTGGTTCAGGCTGCCTGCAAGACTACTTTGGAAAATCTTTCTGTGTCTTTAGTGTGGCTTTGGACTAAAAAATTAACTTTGTCTAGAAATACCAGGACTTCCCTGAATGACAGGAAAACATGCAAATGAAGGGTCCCAGTCACTTAAAGGCTTCATTTCCTGTTCTTATGTCTCCTTCAAGCTTAAAAGTTTACTGTTGCTTTAACTTTCTATGCACGTAGCTATTTTTAGATTTTGTCTCGTGAAAAATTGAGGTAACATATCAAAGTACTTTTAAAGGATATGTGGTCCCTTGAGGGATCTAGACACATTGCTAGCAATTTAGCTGTCATGAGCTTTACTTTTTAGAATAAATATGGTGGCTTTCTTTTTTAACTACATTTTTACTATGATACTTTCACAGTGAAGAACCCTGGGTTTACCTCCATGAGTAGAGACATGCAAGGATACCAAATCAAGAAATGACAGTAAGTGGGAACATGGCATGGTATACAAGTGTTGTTAAAGGTTCATGAGAAGATTCCTAACAAGGATGGTGTTAAATCCTTTTGTAAATAAATCATAATTTAAAAAAAAATCTATTACTTTATCTGCATCTCAGATTTTGATGGATGTTGCTCACTATTTTGTTAGTAACATGAATAAGGCAGCAGGATGTTCTCACACCTCTAAAGACATTTCTCTCTTGTGAAATGATGGCCCACATAAGAAACTCAATATCTGTTTCTTTGTCTTTCTCCCCCTGCACACTGGAGAGATTCTTTGTCAGATGTGCAATCAATAAAAAACATATCTTCAGCCACTAGTAAATTTAGTTTATTAAAACACAGGCCCGACAGTTAATTCAATTGCCAGTAAAGTCATAGCATGGTCAATAAAAAAAAAGTGACCTCATAAGTGACAGACATATATCTTCTAGATGCAAAATGATCAGATAATAAGGTGCATTGGACAGATACGAAAAACCCACCTTGGTGAGATTAGACTGTGGCTAATTTTTTCCATTCCCTTGCAGTATTTAAAGTGTGTGATATCTCATGAGAGGGTTCAAGCTTGTCACTTGTTGCTGCTTAGGTCCGATCCTGACAGGTGAAGACCGTGGAAGAAGAGTTTGCCCCTTCCTTGCAGTTATGTGTCTGCTCTATCTGCAAAGGTTGCTATCTCAATTGTGTTCATGCTGCAAAACAGTGCTAGTATTCCCTTTTTCACGAATAGCATGGGATCAAGCACTGCAGCAGTTCACATGACATCATTAAGTCAGCTCTCAGCTATGCTGCTGCGTTACTGAAACTAGGATTTGGAGCATGAACTTTAGTGAAGACATGATAAAACTCTGTGTGCACATCAAAGGTAGCATCAAGTAACTGAAATGGATTGAACATAACCCTTAGATAGTCAAGAAAAATGTGCCTTTCCCAGTGATTTGCCAAGTACTTTTCCAGTTGACCAGCAATTATTTGTTTTCTGCATATTTCAAACAGAGCTGAAAACAGCTTGCTGCTGCTATTTTTGCTTGGGAACAATAACATTCAGTTTATAGAGCGCTTTCTCCAGAAAAAGTTCAGAGCATTGAGAAGTATCTTCACTGACAGAAGCCTTTCTTTGAGTGAATTTCACAGGGAGGGAAGGCTTTCAGCATTTTTGTTAGTTTTCATATGAGACCAGCTGCTTTCCTGGAAAATATGACTAAACTTCTTGTCTGTTTTTAGTAAAAGATGAGGTAATTAAAAACAAAATCTAAATATGGTGAAACTGAGTTGGGAGTCTGTTTTCACTTAGGCCTGAATTTTAGAAAATATATTTTAGAAAATATTCAGAGACTTAAAACTTTGGGCAGCCATTTGATGAAATTTTGCAAAGTACACATAGCTGTAGCTTCCTGCTGCTTTCTGAAACAGCTTTCCTCCTTCTTCTCTGCTGTCCATCTTTCCTCCTGTTCCTGGCTTGGTTCTTCCCCATTTCATTCATTCATGTTTGATGTCTGGGAGTTCAAAAAAACTGAAAGTCAATCTTATGAGAAAAGGGAACAGTTTCCTCCTTAGAGTAAGCAGGATGTGAGGGATTAGGCATGCTTTTGGCAGCAGTTTGCTGTCAGGCTGGTTTACCTGTGCAGAGGAAACCCTTCCCTAACTACCTATTTGGACCAAAATAATTTTAAAAGTTTGCCTTCGGATCCCTGTGTGGGAATTGGGTTGCTGAGCCTCAGCTTTCAGAAAAGCACTGGCAACACTGGGCATAAAAACAAGTGTTGCAATGACCTTGAAGGAATCAACACACACATGAAGAGCTGCAGGGTGCAGCCTGGTGCTATGGGTACCTGCATCCTGCCCTTGCTGCCAGCAGCCACCTTACTTACAACACTCCATGCTGATGCCATTCCTTTGAAATCATTCTTTCACTTGACAATCAGTGAAATGTTAAGCAAAAATACCTTGGTGGCTGGCTCAGAGTGGAAAATATAGAAATTTTAGTGCCTTCTGAGAGGCCTGAGCGAGTGCTGGATCCTGATTGTCTCTCTGCCTTCTTTTTAAGTCGGCCTCAGCAGAAAGCATCAGTGATGCTTTACATTCCTTTATGTGCAAACCCTTTGCCAGTGTTTGCAAGGGGAACTGGCAGGGCACTATGAATCTGTTGGGAATCGCAACATCTGAACCATGCACCCTTGCACACACCTGGAAATGGAGCAGAGAGCTTCAGGCACAGGCACTGAAGTGGTCAGGTGAGCAGTTTCCCTTTGAGTCACTGGTTGAGTATTATGAAACAAAACAAAGGGGCTCTAGTAGCAAGGCAATTTCCTTTCAATCCCATGTCCTGAGGAGCGTGAACAGTAGAGGTATGCGATCACAGTATGTGATACAGCAGGAACAGAGGAGGAAGAGGATGAGTGTGATGATGATGGTTAACAGTGCCTTCTTGTGATAAACCACCCTCTTGCTCTGTACAGTCCTGGACTTGAGCAAGGCTCTGATTGCAAAGACATAGCAGACAACAATTGTACAAAACAGCAGTATGAAGCCCACTTTGAGGACAAAGCTGTTCATCATGAAGAACCTGTGTCTGTTGAAGGGATAAAGGACCAGGGATAAAGGACCAAGCATTTGACTATGGTGCTGTACCCAGCGACTCCCTTGCTCAACAGAGGGCTGGCAGCTGCCAGCATGAAGATCCACATGGCTGTGTAAGTTATTCTTGCTGTTGGTTACTTTTCCATGTTTGAATGGGTAGATGATGGCTATGAAACGAACTATGCTGAGCACGGTGAGAAAATAAATGCTGCAGTACATATTCACTTACAAGGTGTAGGTCATGATCCTGCAGAGGATATTACCAAATATCCACCGCAATCCCAATAGGAAATATGTAGCCCGAAAGGGCAAAGTACCCACAAACATGAGGTCCAAAATAGCCAAGCTCTGCATGTACTTATTTACTAAGATCCTCTGCGAAGACTGGAAGAAAACATATATGGAGAGGCCATTTCCAACAGCACCCAGGAAGAAGATAATGAGGTACATGATGGGATAAATTACTTGTTTGAAGCCATAAATCGAACACTTGAAGGAGCCGGTAATGAAGTTGTCATCTAGAGCCATCTTGGAAATATTCAGTCTGAACCAGGCTCTCCATTTTTCTGCCAAAGTGAAAAGAACTGATATGAGTGCTGTGTTACAGACTGGGCAGGGAGTTTGGCTATTTGAGACTATTTCACTAAGGGCAGAAATTGCAAGATGAAGATGACGGGGAAAGTAAGGGTTAATGAGTAATTACTTGTGCTGTCACAGTAAATACACATCTAAAGGCACAAAGCCCCAAGTAAGCCCTAAATAATTTCAGTTTTACAGTAGCTGATTGTTGTCTCAGCCTACAAAAGTGTTGCCTTTTAGAGGTGAGTGCTATGTGTGTGTTTTAATGACAAGTCTCTGATCTTTGCTGTGCAAAACAAGCCAACTTGCTGTCAGCCACTTTGTGGCAGGGAGGTTTTGAGTCCCCAGTCACCTACCATGGGAACATCAAAACTTGATCAGAAAAGAAATCACTGTCCACTAGTAAGTCTGCATTTCAAACTAGAATAGAAAGACAAAAGAACTGAATTTGCCTTTTGGAACTAGTGAAATTTTTCTGGTATGTTTTTGGCAGCATTTCCTGAGCAATACCAGAGGTATATTGAAAGATGTATAAATTAAGGACATTAAACACTGTGTAAATACTGTGCTAGTTATGCATTGTTCCTTTTTTAACTTCCTCCTCCTTGCACTCTATTTGTTATTTCTTGTTAGCTTCTGATGTCTTTCCATGTCTCTTTCTGAGAGACCTTTGCTTCATTTACCATGCCCTCAACCCCTTTTGTGCTAAACTGCTTGGCACCAGACAGTCATCTACACACTCTGCAGGTCCCAGGGCAGCCCACATTTGCAGCCTTAACGAAAAAGAGAAAATGGGCTGTATGCACAGAGAATGGCATTTTTCCTCCTATGAGGATATAATACAATCAAATCAAAACTACTCACCACTAAACCCTCTAAATAATATTTTTTTTTCTCCTTAGTGTCTATTTTCTTGCTGAACTCTTGATTCCTTCTCTCAGCTATTGTGGAGCTAGTAGTATTTTCAAAGGAAGATTTCGGTGTTGTTGCTTGTTTGACAGTGGGAACCATTCCCTCTTTGCATCTACCAACATATTCTAACGATGGGGCATGGAAAATTTTAGCCTGAAAACCACAACTACACAGCATTTTTAGAGGCATGAAAAGAAACTTTTAATTTGCCTCAGTGAGAGTGATAATGTGTCCATGGTACACAACTGTGTTGTATCTCTTATTCTGAACCTCAGTGGCTTCACAATTTGAAACTAATTTATTTGCACATGTGGAGTCTCCTTGGGGGTAAAAATGGGCTTTAGATTTGGGTGGTCCGGACTCCCAGTTACTCAATGTGCTGTAAAGGGGAGCTAATTTACAAACTCAAGCCATGGTGTGGGAGCCTGAGCTGCATTCAGAGCAACCTATGGTATCTTCAGGGTGGTGTCTCAGAGTCTTTCTGAATCCCTTAATGTGCACCATATGTGCTCCAGCAGTCACCTTTTATCTGGCCCCACGTAGATGGGGAGCATGTGAAGCACAACCCTGGGCTGCTCTCCCAAAGAGAAGAGCTTAATGGATATTGAGGCTCAGCAAAGCCCTGGACTGAGTAAACATATGCTCCTAAAGGAAATCTCCTCCTCATTTGAGATCCTCTTTTCTTACAGAGGAGAGAGGTAAAACACTCTTCCTAAGAACAAATCTTTTGCAATCAGAGGACTTCTAATGGTTTTTGGTTTTCTGTACACAACAACTGTGTCATATACATGTTTTCTGTGTGGAATCAAAGACCAGCTTTTCTCCTAATGGAACCTGATCTCCCCATTTTGCAGGCAAACATTGCAGCCTGAGGTACTGCAAAGGGAAGAGCCTTTTGACTGTGTTTTCCTATGGTCCAAGCATCCTTGCCTTTGGAAACCCTAAAATACAAGAAAATATTAGTGAAGGGATGTGCCAGCTGTTGAAACATTCCTATTGTGTGTGAAAGCTGTGAGGTAGAGGAGTCAAATGAGGTTGAAGAACTTGGAACATGGACAAATTCAAAGTCCTGCTCAGCACTGTAAGTGATGACTTGTGACCCAATGCTATCTGATGATGTATAGGATTAGGGCAACGCAAATTTAGTTGCTGAAAAGTCCTTGGATCTCTGCACCCTTTGGAGAGCACTGCAAGCACAGGGCCTGAGGCACTCTGCTCACGCTCTTCATATGAGGGTGTCTAGCTAAAAACTACTTAGCTATTTTGTGCTTTAACTGAACAAGCGCTTCTCAATTCTCTTTCCAGCTAAAGACCTAGACTTAAAGTAGATGTGCATGTGCAATTGAGAAAATTTGATATCATTGAACCTGGCAAGAAAGTCAGTACTCAGACTCCTCTCCAAGTTATCCAAACAAAAGTTTCAGGTTATCAGGGAATGTCTAAGAGAAAAAGACTGGAGACCAATCAATGGAAAGCTCTTAACCACAATGGTGCCTACCCTC
Organism: Pseudopipra pipra; assembly: GCF_036250125.1. Taxonomy (NCBI): domain Eukaryota; kingdom Metazoa; phylum Chordata; class Aves; order Passeriformes; family Pipridae; genus Pseudopipra; species Pseudopipra pipra. The sequence goes on along the minus strand of NC_087550.1, from coordinate 62,319,379 downwards.
AGTAGAGGGCCAGCAACAACCCATGCAATTTTGTTATGTAGATGCTCCTATTAGCTGTGTCTTAAAACACACAGATGAATATAGAAAGAAAGGTGAAGTGAAAGATATATTTCACACAGGACTATCTCAAGCAATCACAGAGGTGAAGGGGAGAATTCTACCCCACCTTGAATCCAAGAACTGTTATTAACCAGCTAAGGTTAAGAGATGGCTCCTAGATACACAGAATGACATATCTAAGGACAGGCAATAAACTTTGTTTTCAGTATGAGTGTCCAGAAGGTTTCCGGGATCAGGAATGAATAGGGTGTGTTCAGAATGAGAGACTGGACCTATGGGACGTTTTGGGGTCCCCCAAAAGAAGGAAGATTTGCAATAAGATCTAACAGCCCTCTGAGAAAAAAAAAGAGGGAAAAGGAAGAACTGAAATGGGACTCTCTCTTAAGTAGTACTGCAAGACTTCTCTGATAGAAATTCTCAAGCAGGAGATTTTCTTTTTTTAATATATGATCTTCTCTGATGGAAGCTATCAAATGGAAGCAGCTAACACATGTCCTGAGGCTCTTACAATCTCCCTGGCAGGAGAGAGAGAACATCAGCTGAGCAAGAAAAAGGGAGCCTTTTCTGGAATAACTGCTGCATAAGTAGATTTGATGCAGAGTTGGGTGGGTTTTTGTCTTTTCTTCACCTCTGTGAAGTCTTTTAAAAATATTCACAGCTTGAGTAGTATGGATTTTATAAATAAATATTTACCTTTCATTATAAAGTACATATATCCTATGAATTACATATTTTTATGATGAAGATATATTTTGCCTTTTATCTTAGCCTGGCTTGAGTGTGATTTAAGGTAAGGGAATAACAGAAAGACATTCCTTGCCTGTGGTGAATCTAACACCCTTAACAAATGGATAGATGTGCAAGCCACGTGGGGGGCTGAGAGAGCAGAAGTAAGAGGACGTTTGTTTAATTAAAGGAGATACTAAACTAATAAAAAATGCCCCAGACCCACCATATTTTAAGCTCAGGATGCAGGTAGCAGTCTAGCAGCAGAGTAGGGGCTACCCTATAAACAGCCTAGGGTGTGATGTGTGTGTCTGCCTCCCCAGAGCAGGTGTTGTGTGTGTGTGTGTGCAGAGCAAGGGGCTGGGGACATGGAGGGACGAGACTGGCTGTGTCTAGGCAAGAGAGGCTCATCAAGAGCAGAAGGGAGCAGGTCTGCCCAAGGAACAGACCTTCTGAGGTATCTCTGTGTATCACTTGGGGATGTGAGAGAGGAGTTGGTGGTGGCTGTGGTCATTGTGGGTACCAGGAATGAAGCTGGAATCTTTGGGGGCTCAGCTAGGAGGCAAGAAAGAGGCTCAGCCAGATTCAGTGTTTCAGTGCATGGGTGAGGCAGTAGAGAGTAGAAATTTAGGTATATGAGGAACGGAGGGAACAAGGCCAAGTGATACTATATGCAGTGTAGGCTGAGGCTGCTGGTGCTTGCAGACTGAAAGACTTGAAGAGGAGTATTTAATCAAAAGCAATAGGGGAGCTGATGGGCATAGGAGGGCAAAGGGCTGGACTGATGAGACTTGTGAGGACAGTGAACTCACAACCAGTGCACCTCTGAAAAGGCCAGGGGAGAAATAAACCCAACTGCAATAACTAGGGAAGGCAACTCCAGCTGTCCACAAATCCAGTTGACTGCCACATGCTACCTTCAATGTCTGATCAGAAACAAACTGATATGTAATTTTGCACTGATGCTCAAAACCAAGAAAGAGACAGGGGTTCTGTCAGGCTTGGCATGAGACCACAACCATGATGCAAGGAGAACCCCAAAGACCTGCAGGAGAGAGGATAAACAATGGGAGTCTGTGTTGCCATGCTACCAGCTTTATGGTAATTATAGTGTAGGATGCATGGGTGGAGGAGTGGCACTGTGCATGAGGGACTATATAACTTGCAACAGTATAAAAATATTATGGCTAAAGAGAAGAACTACAGAGTTCTTGTAGGCAGAGATCACATATTCCGATAATAAAAATATAGGACTAGGAATGCAGTACTGAACTCCGTATCATGATTATGACAGTTACCAGAAAACATTGAGTGAGGGTAGGAAGATGAAAGCAGGTAGCAATAGCAGGAATTTCTGGGCAAGTTTATAAAAATGCAATGCTGCAGCGGAATGAGATATGATGTCCATATGCAACAACTGTTTGATTCCTAGAATAATTAGTCCTGCAAACAAATCCACAATGTAAGATGCTATTCTACATTTTATCTTTACTGCTGCATAGGTCTTTCTTCAAGCAGGTGTTGGTGGACGGAGCCCTGGACCGGCAATCACAGTAAGGCTAGGTTCAGCAGCATTGTGGGCCAGAGAAGCAGTCCCAAAAGGAGGAAGCCCACATAATTTTGGGGGTTGTTTAGAACAACAAAAAATTCCACAAAATCTGTGTTAGAAGCCTGCATTCCAAAAGAAAGAGATATTTTAATAAGTATTGAGCCCAATGTCTATCAGTAGAATAATTAGCAAGACAATTATAAGGAAGAGATCTCTGTTTAGAAAGCAGAAAGCTTGTCCAAATGAGGATGACAGGAAAGTCTGTATCATGGCAGATCAAATATGGAGAGGAAACTAAGAGCATCAAAGGGAAAAAAAGTGAAGAGCATCTGGTAAAGGATTTTCTGGCTGACAGCAAGTTTTGTAAACCCTCTGAAAGAGGAAAGACAGCTTGGGAACTGGCAGGGCTGCTTGGTGGCAAAAGATCCCTTAGGAACAACAAGGTCATAGCAGAAAAACTCCTCCATCTCACGCTTGCTTGCCAAATATTTTGGGGTATTTCCGTGCCTGATGCAGCAAACAGGTCAGAGGAGCCAGCTCCACTTGACAGATGTGTGCAGGAAATATTAAACCAACCAGATAAGAGAGGCCAATAAGTAATCAGGACCAGATGGCATTCAAACAAGTATCTCAAAGGATTTCAACTGTGAGACTGCTGGCCAAGGCACATAACCCACCATTACAATCAGGCGCTGTTCCAGGGGACTGATGTGTCACCAGTGCAGCTCTCATTTATAAGAAGGACTTGAGAAGGCAGCTCAAGGACCATGAGCTGGTCATCTCAGTGCTGGGAGCTACAAACCACTATCTATTTCCACCTCTGGTATGTACTGGGGGAGTCTGTAACGAAGAGCAAAGGCACTGAGCTCATTGTAGCGCCAATCTGCAGAGAAAGAGTTATTATGTCTTCTGAAAAGGAAGATCCTGTTTTACTCACCCAGTGAATGGCAGTGATGATGATGCATGAAGGGGCCCCAGTGCTCATTTTATATGTATATAAGGATATACATATATGGCCAAGGAAGGTGTTTTTCCCCATCTACTCCACTCTTGCAAAATTCCACCTGAGTACTGCACTCAGCTCTGAGACCCCCAGCATAGGACATGGACCTGCTGAAGTCAGTACAGACTAGGTAAATATTTATTTATAAAATCATCACATGATCAGAAGGCTGGACCACCCCTCCCATAAAGATAGGCTGAGGGAACTGGGGTTGCTCAGCCTGGAAAAGAGAGGACTCTGAGCAGACCTTAGAGCAGCCTTCCAGTACTTAAAGGGGCCGTACAAGAAATCTTGAGAAGGACTTTTCACAAGGTATTTAGTGATAGGACAAGGGGGAATGGAATCCCTGGAAGTGTTCAAGGCCAGGTTGAAGGAGGCTTTGAGCAATCTAGTCTAGTGGAAGATGTCTCTGCCCATGGCAAGGGGGTTGGAACTAGATGATCTTTGAGATCCCTTCTCACCCAAACCATTCTATGATTCTATGATATATGTGCATTTATACAGTTATATTTGTCAAAGCCTGTGACATAGCTCTACACTGTCGCTGGGTATCCGTCGAAGGGCCTTGGCTTGAAGGGGGGAAGAAGGACAGACGACACACACGAGGATGGTGAGACAAAGAGATGTCTGCCTGCTCAACTCAGCAGGCAGCTTTTTTATTCAGTTCTCCCACCTCTACTTTCCCATACACAACACAAACATATTCTTACAACAACATCCAGGAATTCAGCACCTACACTTAGCCACACAGCTCAAGGCTGTGTCCATGTGAACTATCTAATAGCTCCACTGCTCTCACGGGAAATGGCCTTACACTCTGCAACACTCCAAATCCTTCAAACTTCATTTGTGGGGCTGTGACTTCACCCCACACTACACCATGGGTTTCTTCAGTAACTAAGATGCCAGAGAGCTGGAAGGCATGTTCTTCTGTGGGCTGAAAGCTGGCTGAAGTGTAGGAAGCAAAGTGTGGGGCATAATAAATCAGAAATTGAGTCCTCTAGGGTTTGGTACTCAGACTAGATTTATTTGATGTCTTTATCAATAACCTGGAGATGACAGTTATCCAGGTTGGCAGACACCATGCTGAAAGGGTGGCAGATGAGCATTAGTGTATTTTAAAGTAAGATGATGCAGGCTGGGAAAAATAATCTAAACTGTGCCTAATTATATGAATTTTAAACTGGCTGTTAAATTCAGGAAAGGGCACTTGGCATTGGCATCATTGACCATTGACTGAATTCTGCCTTGGCAGTAGAAGCAACCAAAATTTTCATCAAAATGAGGGGCAGCATCAAGAAGTCTATGGACAACACCACCCAAATTTATATTTGTCTACACCCCGAAGTGGTTTGGTAATGATTGTAACTCAGCTTGTAAGCAGCTCTGCTGGTGGTCTTTTTTAGCATGGGGCTGAAAAAGGACAAAGAAAGACAGCTTAGTTAAGAACTAGTCTAACATCTTTTGTCTCCAGAGTGAGCACAAAATCCTTGTGTAATGATTTTGGACACTTGCCTGCATTTGCATTGACAGAACAAAGCAAGTTTAAGAAGCTCCCCAGTAGAGATCCACATCAAGTGAATTTTCAAGGTGCAGTGTGACAGTGAATTAGGACCTTCTGGAGACCACTATTACCTAACTTAGATTTTGCCAACTCTCATGGCACCTAAGCCGTGGATAAGTGTCCTCTTCCAGCTGTGGTTGTGCTGGCCACTTTGGTTAGTCTCAGCTCTTTCACTTGTCTGCCAAGGTCTGCCTGCAGCGTGGCTTGTGGGCTCTCCCTAATCCCACACAGTCATTGAGGCAGCTGCTGTAGACACCTGAAATAGAAGGTGTCTTCTCACCCATCTCCTGTGGACTGAAGAAACTTAGAAGTGATACCATGAGTTTTGTGGACAAAGGGAGGGAGCCTTGACATGCGTCAGAAAGTGCAACTGCTTCAGCCAGTGAGGCCACTGCCAAAAGAGAGCTACGGCTCTAAGTGTGCACTTGGGCAGTGCCTCAGTAACTCAGACTACCTCTTACCTGCAACTGGCAGAGACTAATTTAGGCATTGCAGTAGCAGTCTGATGACATCTCCATCACATGGCATATGGTGATAATCACCCTGGGACTGACAGGCAGGCTGTTCTCAGATACAGAATCAGAGAATGAAACATGCAGAAGGGTTAAGACATTGATTACATTTTATTTTCCTGAGATGTTTTGAGAACATCTCTTTCACCATATGATATGAATATCTTCATTGCCTGAGTAATTTCCCACATTCACCTTCCTAAACACCCTGCTCTCTGGAGAATACTGCTTCCTCCCTTTTATAAAGTAATTCTGTTTTGCTTTTAGCCTGGCCTTGAATAAATGAGGTTGGCTGCCAACTCACCCTGCACCTGACGAGCTAGATCCGGGCTGACTGCTTGGAATTTTTTAGAAACATTCGCTGTATGACTCAGCTTCCGAGGGGAGTTTATTACATTTCTTACTAATAAAAACTTTGGTAATTCTGGAGAAGACATCTCAGAACATCTTGAAGAATCAAAGACTTTCAACACAAGATACTAAATGCGTATCATATATTCAATGGTTAGGAGCCTAGATTATTTCTGAATTTTGAGTCCCATAAAATGTATAGATATTTGAGGACACAGCAGAGTGCAAACCACCACTCTGTGCTGCAGCTAGTTGCCATCCTGTATCCATTTCTGTTCCTTTTTGCATTTCTGGCTGCATGACAGCCCAGTTTCAAGACAGAAATGCAGGAGTGGTGAATCATCCTATTCCTTCCCCTTCCTCACAAACACACATCCCCTCCAACCCTGCACTGAGGCACTGCCCACAGAGGAGGTCTCCAAATGTGTGAAGAAGACAGATTTAGGATCTGAAATAAGCACTCCAGGCTAAGTAGAAGCAAAAATTTAGACTCAGTTCAAAGTTTTCTATAGGCTAATTCAAGTGTCCTTGTGGGCTGAGCACTTCCTGGTGGGAGTGCCAGAAAAGGAGCCCGTCTACCACACTCCCTGCATAGGGTACCTTGGACATCCCAAATATGCATCATACTGTCATGTGTTCCATAGGGCCAGGCCTCCCCCCAGAGCTGTACTGTGCCACCCCAAAGTCAGGTGAGATGCTGTCTGAGGATGGCCTGTCCCTACACCCTTTTCTGGTGCATTCCTCCATCACTGCAGACAACCAGGCAGGTTGTCATCTGCTTCACACCTCACCAGAGGGGACTGAGAGCTCTTGAAACCCAGTCAGGTCTGATGGATGCACACAGCCCAACAGAGTCGCACAAGATCATCAGCTCGTAGAGCATGAATACAGTTGTCCTCCAGGTCCAGTAGCTTGGCTGTGCCACAGACACAGAGGTTGTTCATGGGAGACGTGACAATTCCCAGTACCAGGGGAGCTGGGGTGAGACATCAAGTGTCACAGGCAACTCAGATGAAGGAGTCTGCAATTTTTTTCCAGTCGCTCAGTCAATGTTTTGGTGTCTGCAGGCACAAACTTCTAGTGGCAGAGTTTCCCTTTTTTCACGCCGGAAGTTTTTTGGTAAAAATGGATCTGTCAGACAAGCAGAAGGGATTACCTCCATTGAAGATTGTAGCACTGCATGTCTTCAACGCAGCACCTTAGCCTACTAACACATATCTGTTTCCAGAGATGAAAATTACAAGCCTACATTCATTTTCTGTGCAATCCAGAAAAAAAAGTCATCCAATGTTAGTAACTTATCTGCTGTCAGCCATAAGGCCGGATGGATGGGAAGATGAAAGTGACAGCTGCATGAAGAAGGGGGAAGAAGCAGAGACAATTTTAAATGGAATTATTCAGAAAGGAAAAGCACAGAAGGTTTTCAAGCTGTTTCTTTTGCAACATTAGTAATGACATCTTTTTAATTGCCTGTGGTCCTTCTTAGTTGTTTGCAGTTCCTCATTAAAATACTGTTGAGAGCAAAGGAATGTTAATATATAGCTGGAATGGGAAAAAACACCTAATATTGTCTTTAAGTAAAATAAACTGCTCTTTTTTAACTAAAAAGCACTAAAACTGGAAGTGTTTTTACCAGCACCTTCAAAGGTGGCTGTGGGCCTTGGGAAAAATTGACTGTCCTCAAAAACTCTGGAGCTGATGGCAGCTGGGAGCATTAATACTCTTCCCAGAGAATAATCGATCCCAACCCTCAACTCTGAAAAGACTGAAACAGAGCAGGACAAAACACCAAACACTTTCTAAGGCCTTAATCTAAAATCTATTGAAGTCACTGGAAAGAATAGTGCCTTTTTGGATTAAAACGTAAATAAGACATACTCAAAAACTGTGACTGAGAAAAATCAACTTTTTTCCCTTTTTCTTCAGCTAGCTAAAAGCATTTTAGATCTAACATATGCAAGCTTGTCAGCATGTCAAGTATATTTTATTTCCTTCATGTAATGTACCTTTCAAAACCTCTTTCTCTATTTTTGCAGACATTTCTCTACCTACCAATCTTTATGATGCTGAAGTGACTTTGTGTTTGCCTTATGTATTTTGAATAACTGCATTCTACAATTGCAAACTCTATTATTTCTGGTTTGAGTGTTAGACATTACAGGATTGCAAACTGGTGGGATAAATAAAGCACAGAAATTGAAGAATTTGGCAATTAATCTAGTTATCTCTATCTAAGATTTGGTCTCCTAAAGACTTGCCATTTGTATGTGTTGGCACACGTATGCATGCACACAGCGCTGTGTTTTGCTCTGTGTTTACCCCACATTAAATGTTCTGCGAATCTTGTGAATTCTACTGAACTCTCCTTTTGTACAAATAAAGAAACTCAAAGCAAAACAATCTTCTTTTCTTCTCTCTTTAGTGACTCTTTTACAATATCCCTGACCCAACAGCTGGATAAATCCAACCACAACGTTCTAAAATCAGAATGACAAGATGTAGGTGCTCTACTTGTAATATCCAAAGGTTGAACACCACTGTAACATACAACCTGCAAGTCTTTCCACATAACCAACTACTACCTAATGCACTTTCATATCAACGTAATTATCACTAGTAGTTAGCAAAAACATTATCAGAGACCACAATGTGCCTCTCTGCAGCTCCATTAGGTAATCCCATTATCTTCAAACAACTCTCTTTTTTTTAATCTTTTCTTATCCAGTCCAATTCCAGTGCTATTTCATGCTCTCTCTGTATGAGGTGTGGGGTTGTGTATGTCCATGTACAACAGGTATGAGTGCAGCTGCATGTATGCACTTATATGAATGCTCTCACAGAAGTGCATTTAGATGTAAGCCCTTAAAAGTGTATTTACATGCAAGCCCTTAGAGACAACCCATTTGTGGGCATGTGCATTTGTAATATAAATGCATATGTACATACAAATGCTCTATAAAAAGTTGCAGTCAAGCATCAAGGGCAAATTGTGTTGGACAGAATTTAGTGAGTCATGGGAATAAGTGTGGCACAAAAGGCCCCTGCTCTTTTCATTTGAGACTGATGCGTTTCATCTGTCAGAAGTCCCTCTCCCTGGAATATGTGGGAAGTTCTTTCTCCAATCACTGATTGCAGCCAACATAAAAAGTACGTTTAAATTTTTGTCCTCAGTCTGGATTTTAATGATGTTTCTTCAGATAAAAGTCAGGTGGGATTAGATCTCAGTGGCCACATTTTCTATTTTAGTGACTTTGGGAAATGGTTTATTGTGTGCTGCTTGATATTTTTTAAACCATATTTTAAAATGATATATAAAGTTATCTATAGATGTGATTTTGCATGAGATCATACCATGACCTTTTGTCCTTTTTTTCACTTGAAATTTTAGGATAATGTGATCTGTGACGGATCATAAATATGTGGACAAAAAAATATCCATTTATGAATCAAATTTCTAGCCTTGCAAATTGCTTGGATTACATATTCCTTTTGTAACTATTTTGCCACCAGTGGCCTCCCAGATAGAAATGAGAATTCATCTAAGCTCATCTTTGTCATAGACTACATGCTTTTGTGACATGACGTGAAATCCTCTTGACAGGCATATACTGAAAACAAAAATGTCTAAGCAGGGCTGGATGTGGTGGTGACATGGGTGGGAGAGGGAAGGTGAAATTCTGAGTTGACAGGGTCCTCCAGCATTACAGGATGGGGATCACTCAGTGCTAAGGGGAATCCATCACCCACATATCGCACCTTGCTGCACATTGGGAAGTTGCCATGCTGACCTGATTAATGCAGTCACTCTCCTTTACCTTAGACTTTTAAATCATGGTGAACAACAAACTGTCCATAAGCCAGCAGTGTGCCCTTGTGGCCAAGAAGGCCAACAGTATCCTAATGGGGTGCATAAGAAAGGGCATTGCCAGCAGGTCCCAGGAGGTGATCCTGTCCCTCTACTCAGCCCTGGTAAAGCCACATCTGCCTTGTTGGGCCCAGTTCTGGGCTCCTCAGTACCAGAAAGACATGGAGCTCCTCAAGTAGGTCCAATGAAGGACTATGAAGATGTTGAGGGTACTGGAGCATCTCTCTTATGAGGAAAGGCTGAGGGACCTTGCCCTGTTCAGCCTCGAGAAGAGATGACTGAGAGGGGACCTTATCAATGTCTGTAAGTATCTGAAGGGAGGGTGTCAGGAGGATGGATCCAGGCTCTTCTTGGTGATGTCAAGCAATAGGACAAGAGGCAACGGGCAGAAATTGACGCACAGGAAGTTCTACCTGAAGAGGAAGAAGAACTTCTTTACTGTGCTGTGACTGAGCACTGCAACGGGTTGCCCAGAGAGTTGTGGAGTCTTCCTTATTGAAGATAATAAAAAGCCACCTGGACACAATCCAGAGTAACATATCCCAGGTGAGCCTGATTTATTAGGGAGGTTGGATGGCATGATTTCCAGAGGTCCCTTCCAATACCATCCATTCTGTGATTCTGCGATTTATTAGTCTCGGATTTTATATTTACCATCCAGTAATTAAAGGCAGCAGCAGAAAAATAAAATGCTTTAACCATAATAAATAAGAGGGTAAGTATTTTCCGTCACGAGGAAGAACTTCTTTACTGAGTGGGTGACTGTGAACTGGTACAGATTTCCCAGGAGGTTGTGGAGTTTCCCTCACTGGAGATATTCAAGAACCATCTGGATGCAATTCTGTGCAATGTGCTCTAGGACAATCTTGCTTGAGCAGGTGATCCTACCGGTGGTCCCTTCCCCAACCTTACCCATTCTGTGATTCTGTAAACTCTGGATTTCTTGGCAGAAGGCAAGAGAAGTCCAGGGTGCGCTCTTCTCCTACCTGTGCTCAGGGGCACCTCAGCATGACTCTTTGTGGTTGGTTGTCATCAGGTGACCTTTTTCACCAGCTCAAGTAGTGACTGGGACCAGTCTGGGAAGGTCTGAGCAGCCTGATATGTCTGGCTGCACAACTGGGTAATGGTCAGTCAGTCTTGAATAGGGTTTTACAGTGAAACAGGGAGATAGCTCACTCCATCTTGATTAAACTCTCTCGTGTTTTGCTTTCAGAGTCCTCAGTGCATTATGAAGAAGTTGGGCAGAGGCTAACTGGTCTTTTGCTGCAGGATGAAATTAAAGAGAAATACACAATTTAATTCAGTTTTGTTTGTCAGAAAAGTTTCTTCCATTTTTTTGCTGTTGCTACAAGACCAAAGCTGTAACTCTCTGGAAATCCAGAGCATGCCACCAGAGAAAAATTAGCACAATAGTTTTAGTTTTATGCAACATTCCCAAAACCCAGCTACTGAGCATTTAGAAGAGAATAAACAAAATGAAGTAAGCTGTTTGTTCAGCATGTTCCAACACCCATCCATCTGCCTCCCTTTGTACTCACAGTCCCTCGTCCACAACTTTTCTTATCAGTCACCGTCAAAAATATGACTCATTTTTCATATAAGAAACTGGGGGAAAGTACAGAAATTTTTATATGTAATAAAGCTTTCTCTTGCTCAGGATCTCCTGCATTAGGTCATATTTTGCTTCTCATTGAAGAGAATAACACAATGAAAATATACTTTTTCTAACCCTAGTTAGCTGCAGCAGGACTCACTGTCTGTGCCACAGTTAGCTCTGCTTGGCTCTTCACAAAACCAGGCGCATGAAGCTCTGGTATAGCTAATTTTAGGACAAGGAGGGGCCATGAGGGGTCTAAGTGTTAGTACAGTCTATACAGAGTCTCCTCCCCTCTACCCAGGCTTCTTGTAATCTCAGCTAACACGCTTTCATGGCTGCAAAGGAGAAGCCACTCTAGAGTGGAGACATTGGCCAAAACGTCTGCCCACATAGCTCCCTCTGATTTTGAATCTGTGTTGTGCCACCATTAAACACCACATCCCCAGGCAGATGAAGTGGTTCCTCTGGGAAGTCTGTGTAGCCTGTGTAGTCTGCCCTACTGGTGACATCTTCAGTAACCATCCCTTTTCCATGTCATCATGCTGTACTCTGCTGGCAGCAAGGCCAATCCTGGATTCCCAGGTGAAGTCTGTGTTTGCCTAGGACATCTTTCCTGGCTCTTGCTTTCTACATGCTAGACTGCTTTTAACATCTTGCCTGGCTGAGAGATAAGAGACAAAACACACAGCAGGCTGTCAGCAGATTTCCAATTCAGATGAAATCTCACAGCTTTTGTCACACAAATCTAGTGCTTTCCCACAACGAGACCCTCATATGCATCAGACAAGCACTGCTGCCAGGAATCTCTCATGTGTCCAACTGATTCCCCTAAGATCAGAATATCACTTGCCAAGGAGAAGGGGGAGAAATTCCCCAGATGTCCCCTCCCAGGTCTACTGGGACCTCTGACTTGCTTGTGCAGTGTGTGTGGCACCGTGCTGCGGGTAAGGAAAGCTCTTACCAGTGTAGATCATGTCTCTGACTGACAAATTGAGGTTTTGCATTTCTCAGTAATTTTTCTTTCTTGCTACAATCACTAGTACCCATGCTCAGGATAGAAGTGGGACTGAGGCATATCACATCTGCTTGAGATGCACAAAATTTGCCAGGTTATTTTGTGACACTAAAGTTATTACAGAAAGTCACAGGCTTAGATAAAGAAGAAACAAGGTTAATATACCTTAAAATCACAGCAGAAATTTATCTATTGTGTCTTATAATGACTTGATAGAACTACATGATGCTGTCTCTAAAAAACATCAATGAGGAAAGCTCCAAAGAACAAGACCTCTAATATGTCTTTTGCACTTCATTTGCTCCATTCTCCACTTTAATTTCCTAGGCATCTCCTAAGTGCATTCAGTAGGATAGTAAGTATAATTCCTATGAGCTAGCTAAATGACTTCTGGCAAATTTGTATCAGTACTTATGTTGTATTAGCATCATTACATTATAATTTAAAGCTTTCGTTTAACCACTAATCAAAGACAGTTATTGCAAACAAGCCAAATATTCTATTTTGAAAACAGTATCATGTCTTATTTTCTTTTTTAATAATTAAGCATGGTCACTATAACCTCTGTAGGTAATAGAGTAGTTTCTACATATCAGCAACATTCCTTTTTGTGAAACAAAATTCCTAGGTCTAAGTATCCTCTGCTTGCATCTCTACAAAGCAACATTATGTACAATATCCACCAGATATAACACCAGAAAATTCTGCTTCCCTTTGGCAGGCAATCCTGAAAACATCTGCTAGTGTAAGCAAATTGGCTGAGGAAACAGTGTGCTCCCACTCTAGGGATGTTTTCTATTTTTCATTTTTTATCTCTCTAGTGCACAGATACATCACTTGTACTGCTGAAATTAGAACTGAATTCGTAAGACTAAAGTGCTAGAATCATCAAAAAGCTGAAAGCACAATTTTACTATGTCAAGGGTTTGCAAATGGGCGATAGAGGCTCTTTTCTGTTTGATATGGCAAACTGTAGTAAACCTAACACAATTATAAATATTTGAAAATGAAAGCTTCCTTGGCTTCAGCACAAGAAATCTTAACCACAGCTAGGATTCACATCCACAAAGATACCACGTTTAGCTCTTTCTTGTGATACAATACACCATGTTTGCAGGCCACAGCCATAGAAACATAAATATATTGCTTCCCTTGCAACTATTCAAAAAGAAAAACAAATCAAACTAGTGATGAAGAGCTGGAAAATATATATTAACACACTGCTGGGTGACCAGGTGGCCATGCTTGTGTTCACCAGCACCACAAGAGACTATAGCTAGAAAGCACTGACTGTCTCTGGTAGTGCACAATAGTAGCCTTATTTAAACTTGCAGAATGATAAGCTACACAATAAGAACTAGCCTTGTATCTCAGCTATTTGTGTGTGCCTGGGCAAAAGTTGTTTCTGGTGTCAGAGAAGAAAATATAAGAGCTGATATATCCAATATACTGCTGCCAGTTGATTGTCAAAAAAAAAAAAAAGCTTTATCCTGAAGACCAGGTTTTGGAAGATCAAACCTATGATGTACACACACGTTCTTCATGTCATTGTAAGAGAAAATCAGATGCCAAGAAAGGCCACACAAAATCAGTCAAGCTGCTCACTTTACCTGGCACCCTTCTTGCAACAAGGACAAATCAAGGACGCCTGTGGAGCAGTTCAATAAAAAATATAATGATACTTCCCTAGAATAGTCTTTCAGCTGTCAACAGTTCTTGCTCAAGGATTTGCTGCAGGAGACCAGTCTGGAGGTTTACTAACCCTTGGTGTGTTTTTCTTCAATGAACGTTGACCTTTGGCAACCACATCTTGCACAGAATTCCTTTGAATAAGCACGTATCATGGAAAATTAGTGCTGCAGATTTAGATCACATACATTAGACATATATATATATATGTACATTAAAACTATGTGCAAAAAAATCACATTCTTTCATTTTCAATGAACCTTCTGGCTGCCCCCTTTCTTTGAGACTCCTTACTTCTTGTATTGAAAAAGCACAGGAAAAAATTGTTCCTTCCTACATACAAAGAAAAAGCTGGCTGGTTCAGAATGAGGATGTACCTACAGCAGCATCCACTCTCCAATGGAGGTGACAGAGAAGTGCAGGAACAAGGCAAACTTATATGTTACTTCCCCTTAGTATTCTCTCACCTTGCAACTATTTTTAGCGTGGACAATTTTGTTTGTTTATTCTGAACACAGCTCCCACTGGCTTCGTTTGTTGTCCTCTTGAGCCCGTACAGGAAATCATGGTACATTTGGAAGAAAACTTGCATCTTTCCAGCATTAACATAGGTGAAAGATTTTCTGTTATTTCCAAACTTGATGTGAGTATAGTCAACTGGTATTCACCTTTCCAGGTAGTTTTGTAGACCTTTGCCACACCCCCGATGTCACGTCTGGCAGGCTGAAGAGTTGCAGCCTACACATGCATTCTGTACGTGGAAGCTGGATTACTCCCCTTGGTCATTTTTACCTGTGAAACTTATTGGAGTTAATAACCACCAAGCAAAGGAGCTCGATACTGCACAGAAAGCTAAAAACTCTGGATTTATCCAGCAGTGTGGTAGCATGGGGTTTTGCCTACTCCTGAACTCTGAGGTTTGAGAGGAAGCCATAAGCTCAGAGCCCCCCCATCTTAGTGATAGAGGTAAAACTGCTGAACAAGGGGGCTTCTGATGTGCATCATTTTGCACCTGTCTCCACTAAATTTCATGTGTCATTTAATTGCTCTGTTATTCATACTCACATGGTGCTTTTGCAATTCTTCAAAGTCAATCCTCAACTTTGCTATTTTTCAGAATAGCAAAGTATTCTGCCTATCGTCTTCAAATTTTCTCTCTCACTTTTTACTTCTTTTCTGGATTATTTTACTGTGTAGAACAACAAAGTCCTAACAAATGCCTGTGGAACACAACAATAGCAACCTCCTTTTGCTCTAAAAAATTATAATTTTCTACCCTTTCTTCTGATTATTCACACAAGGATCTCCCCTTCTATGCACTAGCTGCTCAATTGCTTTAAAGGTCCCTTTAGATTTAGATTCTTAAACATTCTTTGGACATCATCAGATATGCTGAATTCAGTTCTCCTTTATTCTTGTAATTTTTCATTCAGAGTAATTCAATATATTTGTATGACATGATTTACCACTGTGAAATTTCTTCCTCACTAGAAAAAAGTTCTTCCTCACGCTGTATGGTTTATGCATCTATCCACTAATTCTCTGTGGTTCTTTAATAGTAATTTGCCCAATACACATGCCAGGTTTCCAAATTGGTGGCTTCATTTTTCACATTCACTGTCTTCCATTCCTTTGGTACTAAGACAGTTCTAAGTGCAGAGTTATACATTAACATGAGAAATGCAGTGCTTTCTGCCTAGAGCTTCTTGGGTGCACTTTGGATAAAAACCATCAAGTAATGGGGACTTGTTAATGTTAATACTATCTGCTTATTCCAAGGCACTTTTAGTTAAAATTGAGACATGTCCCCTGACAAATCCTCTATAAGAAGCGCTATCCACACTCTTCTTCAGTGGACAGATCCAAAAATTATGAAAATATAGGTTTCTTCTCTGCACGTTTCCCTCTCCTATCACTGAGCTACTCAAACAAATCCCTGACAGACTTTCTGCTCCTAATGTGTTTTTAGGATTTATTAACTGATTTTAGTAAATAATTTCCTGGATTTTTTGAATTTGGGAAGGGAGGGTGTTTAGAATGAGTTTTTTTGGCCAACTTGATACCTTTTTGCACTTAATTACAGCATACAGATCTTCCCATCCACCCTATTTGGGCATGACTTCAGATGCTCAAAGGAATTCCTCTTGTATTTAATAACATTCCTTTCAATGGTATTTATGTATGCTGCCTCCTTTCTGTGCTTTCTCAAATCTTTTTTGATGAGCAGAAAGCATTTACTTTGTTCCTCCACTGTGGTACCATTAATTGATAATAAAGTGTGCAGAAATTCAATACCCTTGTAAACACCTTCCTAATAAACATACTCGCCTTTGTATAGCTCCCCTTTGCAAAATTAAAAAGCCGTAAGAAGGTTGTTGTTTCTTTGGGCATTCTCGCTTCTTTTGATCCTGAAAATGTTGTAAATTCAAGTACGTCACGGTCACAACTATCAAATGGCTCTTCCAAAGTCACAGTCATTATATGCTAATATTGTTCCTTCATAAAGTCCTGGGCAATCTACTCCAGCTGAGGAAAGGGGGACTGGACTAGACAGTATCCAGAGATGCCTGCAACTGTTCTGTGATATTATTATGTAATATTATTTAATAACAATAATATACCAGAAAATAATGTAATATGATATTGTGATTTAATCACAATATCTTTGGCTGAGATAAGAAAAGTGTAATAGCTGAAATCAAGTAAAATAAATAACAATAATAATAATAATAATGAAAAGGGAGATAACAAAAAATGAGAGAGGAATAAAACCGAGAAAAAAAAGTGATTCACAGTATATTTGCTTACCACCCACTGACCACTGCCCAGCCAGTCCCTGAGCAGTGATCAGTCCCTACTGATTTACTGTCCCCAGTTGGAATGACATGACTAATCAATAGATAAAGACAGGCTGAACAGCAAAGCACACAGATCAACACTAAGACCTTAACTGACAGAGATAAGGAGTTGTCTTGTAGGAACTGTGTTTCGTTCATAGCAATGATGACTGCTTATGTTTGGAAAAGTATTAATAAAATGTAGACAGCAAGAGAATAAGGTGGATTGTTGCTAACACAGCTGTGAAAGAATACTGAGATTGAAAATGCTTGTTTCTTTTCAGGGGACTAGGCTGGTAAAGCTGGGCTTGGTATAACCTTGGGTATTATCATTCAAAATAACGCTGGGAGAGAATGAGACCTTTGGTCCCCGCATTACTTCATTAGGAAGATGAGTCAGGTCCTTTGAAGGTTGTCTTGGGTTTGAGCATCCAGTTGCTGTGTGGGTGAGATTCAGTCCTCTAGGAGGACAAGACCTCTTAAATAAAGAAACAAAGAAAATAATGGTTTTGTTAACAGATTACATGGTGTTGGGGGAAAGGTATCAAAGAAAGTCTGCAATAGACAGACTGCATGAAAGAAAACAGCAGCTCGGCAGAGGGTAGCAGGGAAGGACAGCCATGCAGCAGGAGAAAGGAAGTCTCAACAAAAGGGGATGTCCAGTGGGGAGAGAAGCAAAGACAGAGTCATTGAAGAGGTAAAGATATCACACCCTCATGTGGACTCCACCATCATATGCTGGACATTGGTGATTGGATCCACTGGACTCCTGGCTGGTGGGAGGAATGCATGGAAACTGGACAGAACTGGATACACTATGGGAATATAGGGGGCAAAAAAATAGCCTCTGTTCCTGAAACAGGGGAAGACTGTCAGCATACTGTGCCCACTAAAAGCTATCCTTGTGATCTTCTCAAACAGAGATAAGGAGATTCTGACAGCAATTACTAACGAGTCTGTGTATTTAAGATTTGAGATTAACAGTAAACACTAGTAGCATTTACAGTAGAAAAAGATGTTTACCTTAAGATGTTATTTCTTGAAAAATCCCCATTGGGAAATCTCAGATATTCCTGGGAAGCACAAGAGTCTGTGAAACAGCCATTTTAAGACATAGAATCTACAATTAGAAGAGTGAAATAATACATGCCCAGAGATGTTTTCAGACATCAGAAATGTTCCCAGAGAGTCCACAGTGATAATGGTTAAAACAACCTGGTACTGAGTGTGCCAGCCTAGGGTCTTCTGAATTCCATGAATATTTTGGAAGTTACTAGGGTCATTACTATAGGTTTTAAAGACAGAGGGTCATAAAGACTGAAGCAATCAAAGTTTTGAAACCTGCATGTAGGTCGTTCAGTTCAGTGTGAGAGAATGATTCAGCACATTGACTTTTTGTATAGCCGGAACCCTGGAAATTGCAACAGATCTGGGAAGTGAGCTGAAGAACAGGAATGACTAAAACCTATTAGGGCAGACTCATCTTCTCTGGTAATTCAAAGATTCAGGATGAGAGCTGAGGCACAATCTGGCTGATAAACAGCAGATTTCTGAGTAAATAAAACATGAGTTTATGAGAAAACAGACAGACCTGAATTCCTTGGCCGCAAAAACAATTTAGGGTGGCTCCTAAAGCAGGGAAAAGATATTGAAAAATATACTAACAATGGCCTCTCAGGCAAAGGCACCAACGCTAATTGTAATGAACTGAGCATTCCTATTATTAGTATAAATATCTTGCCCATGGAGTAAATTACAAAGAGATTTTACAAAACAACTGCCACTTTGGCAGGGCATGCATACTGATTCAGCAATTACAGGACTTGAAACATTTCCCATTAAAGGCTAAAGAGAGAAAACCTGTGTGGAGATGTCCAGGAGAAGAGAAACTTTGCCAAAGGAGTTGCTTTTCTGGGATACATTACTAAATTGTACCTCAAATCAGTGGTCATGAATGAACTAACCAGTGAGTCCCTACTCCCTTTTCCCTCAGTGCAACAAACATGCAGAGAACATCATAAGGGCTATGAACTTGTTTCGTTCCACTTGTTTCATTCCATTTGTTTCATTTATTGAGAAAACAACAATATCAGAATACTAATAGACAATATTCCAATTAATGTAAAGGGTGCTTGTTTCCACTTTGTTTCTGGTGGCACACAAACACTTGTCTAGTGGCATAGGGTGCTACTTGAAGTCTAGTTAAAGAGTAATTTGCCTGAGCCAAGGTAACCTATGGAGCTGGGGTGAGCAAAGCATTGCAGAAGTACTAGCAAAACATGCACAAAGGGAAGTGATGGCTAGTCTTACAACTCCCCTGTGTTTGCCTCTTCAGTCTGAAAGACCAGGTATTTTATTAGAGGAACCTTCATTTTGACTCCAGAGCAAGTCTTGAACTGACACTTCGGTGTCTCGTCTTTGTGACTGAACCTCTGTCAAGTCATGCAGTGATATTTCACTAAGCTGGCCATGGGCGCAAACCAAAGTTTACCAGGTGCAAATGGCTTTCTTCTATAAATTATTGTAGAACTCCCAAAATAAGTTGAAGGAACAGTCTGAGTTATTTTAGAGTGCATCTGACTATGAGAAGCTGGGCTACCTATGCTAAACCAAATTCTTGTTCAAAGAAATTCACTTGATTTTTTTTTTGTTCTTTGTTTGAAGACTGGTTGTTCTTACTAGAAAAAGAAAAAAAAAGCCTTAGGAAAATAGCTTAAAGACTTTGATCTAAGCAATCAGCAAGCTAAAACTACAGATGTCTATTCTATGCATGGACTAACAGGTAAGGTCCTTTTTTTAAGGCAAAATTACTTGCCTATGCAGTTAACAGAGGTTCTTTGAAGTGAATCAATATGCACTCATTTCTGATACATATGAAAATTATGGCTTTACCAGTGAGAAAATAATGAAAGCAAATAAAAGGTAAGATTATTAAATTTAGAATAGGTTTGGGCTGTTGTCTCGTTATGATTGTATGCCGGAAGAAAGTAACGTTTGAGGCACTTTGTAGATTTTGCCTTTCCAGCCTACCAGTGGAAGGAACTTCTACTAAGTGACCATCTTCATAAAGGTATAGAAAATAAGTCTGGAAAATAAAAAGAAACAGCTAAAATATATCTATTTAGGGCAATATCTATAAGAGATTTCACTCAGAGTGCTTCCGTCCTGCACTCTGGTATGTTGGTAACAGCACTGCCCACCTGAAGCATCCAGGGATTTGAAGATTGCAAAATATAGAAGTGTTAGTTAAGGCACGGGGACACTGATCCTCAAATGCAGCATTTTCATTTCAATTGTATGTGTTCCTGGTTACTAACTATGGATAAATTATATGGCACCTAAAATAGTCTCTCTGGTACCATTCTATTGTAAGTTTTACTGTGCCAAGCACATCAGCTCCCAAGCCACCGCAGTGAGAGTTGGGCACAATGTAGGAAAGGTTCATTATGTGTTTGCTCTCTTTCCTTGCCAGGGGATAATTAAGAGTGATGGGCTTTGTTGATTTTGTTGTAGGTGAGAGATTATATGTCAAGGATGATCTGAGAGGTGACAAGTCACTGACTGTCAGAAGGGAAAGTCTTCCAGTCAGTACTTCATAGCAGTGTCAGACAGGGTCCCAAGAGTGCTGCAGTTCCTGAACTGAATAGCCCAGCAGAGCTGGAGTGCTCCAAAGAAACTAGATTGTGATAGTTGAATTTTAAAGGACCAAAATGTGGATGGTGGACTTCTTAATACAGTGCTTCTTGCACTTCAGGTCTCCAGTTCAATAATATCTCCATGAAGACAGAGGGAAAAAAATATGAAAAACAAGTGTGAGCAAGTAGGGTTGTGATTTCAGGAGATGCATTTTGGTATATCTGCAGTTTTATGAACCATCAAAAAAAACATATACAGAGACCGCGTTAAGAAGTACTTCAACACCCTCTACAGGAACCAGAAATGAACAAGAAAAGAATTTATACCAGCAGTTAATTTTGGCAAATTGAACAGACCTACTAAAATTATTTTAGATTACTCAGGTAGTCTTGGAACTCTCATTTTCCTGACTAGGTCATTAAGTGTGTTATATCCTAGCAGCTATTACATGTTTTGTTTATGTCTCAGAAAAGATGTTGACTTGAAGGATATAAACATTCCTTACCTTGTCACTTGTCACTATATGTTTCTTCTTTCTCAGTTTTAGGAATGGATTGTTACCATCATGCAGTTTCTGAAGAACTTTATAATATGAAAATTTGAAAGTAAATTTAGTCCAAGCTGTCCATGCTATATCTAAAAGTCAAATGTGCCTCTTGTCCAGCATCTACTAACACCATTGACAAAAAAGAGATATAGCTATAGTGTAAAATCCTAAACTCTAACTTATTTTGCAAGCACTGGGAAGGCTTTACTCCATTCCTATTAGCTCATATTGTGCCTCAGCAAATGAGAACATTGTTTTCACCAAGGTGACCTCTTCCTGTAATGGAAGAGAGAACAAGAGCAGGTGGCCATGAAATAACATAGACTGCACAGACAAACCACCAGCACACTGACGCTTCTTCTGGCATGGAGTAAAGGCCTGAATGCCTTCTTCCACAAAAGGAGCTTACAAGCCTCAGACAAAACTTGGCAACATCCACAGACGTAACAGACCACATGCCTAGGCTGTGGGAAAGGGGAAACAATTGTCCTCAGGGAATTATACTTGGGTGTAATTAAGGAGTGGAGTGGGATTTGGGAGCTTCAGTGCAATGTCAAGATGCAAGGCACACACAGTCAAGCAATACACATTTTGTCTCCACTTCTGCTGCCTGGCTTAACACCTCTGCTCTCCTTCCTTACTCGCAGACACTGCGAGCAAAGCCGGGGCTCTCACAGGCAGTCTCCTAGGAAAACCCTGCAGAAGCCACACAAGACCCTGCCTGCAGTCTGGTACATTGAGTGCACAAGGGGAGCCTGCCCAGGGCACTTCAGCAGCAGACAGGTGTCAAGAGCACCTCTGATGGCTAAGGCCCCACAGACTGCCCTGTGCCCCTGGCACAGTGAGGATCCTCAAAGAGAGATGCACACTTCCTTGTGTGCTCAACTGGGACTTGTACGAGAAGTCAGATACCCATACACTCAACCCACACTCCAGGGGAAATCGTCAAGGCAAAATCAGGGTGTTGTGTTAAGATTGCTGTTGTTTGGGTTTTCTGTCTCCACCTGTTCTCTGAATCTGGCCATGTGCTGCAATGCTCTGTGCCCCAAAGGCCTTGTCTATCTGGGTTGCCCCTGTCAAGATGTGGGGATAGTGATAACACATGTTCAGGCCAGGACAGGGATGATGCAGGATTTGGTCTGGGGTATGCTGACAGCATGGTACCAGTGCAAATACAGACAGGATGCCAGCAGATGCAGCCACAGTGCCCACAAGCTTACATACTTCACATAAAATTGGATAATTCCTTTAGCCACAAGCCTCCTGCCCCTTCTTGTAGCTGGCTTTAGTAGCTTTTCCTAACAGACTTCATGTAATGCAAGACATGGGATGGCAAAGCCTCCAGCTGTTCATAGTGAAGCTTCAGTTCATCTTTGAAAAGGTCAGACTTCTCATTGTGTGTTTGGAAAAAGGAGCAATTATGTTATAAAAATGTTAAAAATACATAAAAACTGGTTTGGAATTAATTCTCAAAGATGTGTCAATCTGCTTGCAAAGTTAATTGGTCTTGTGTGAATAGAGAGAGAAGAATTTCAGGCGTGCGGGTTCTTGCACTCTCTTAATGAGTCACTTGGATGTCTATTTGTCATATAATTCTGCCATTTGCTATTTGATTAAGGATTTTTTAACCTTTCCAGTAATCTACTGAATTCTGTGTGATCTGTGGGTGTGAGCATTCTTTGATCTCCATTTTTATATCTACAGAGTTAGCAAAAGTCCGTGTCAGTTCCTGTTAAAGGAAGAAAGCAGGTTGTTACAAGTAGAGTGGTTCATATGATACTTCACAATCATCTGGATTAAAACAGTACTTTTTTCACTGAAGTAAAAAAAGGCTTTAGTATTAAAATCCCTCAATGAAGCCTTTTTGAGTCTGAACTCAAAACTTGCTTTTATATCCACTTGTATTCTCTCTCTCTTTAATATATGCTGAAAGAGAGACCAGAGAGTCTCATGTTTTCATATGACTGAAGCATCAAGGCTATTTTTAGGGACACCACAGTGTCACTGCAGGATGGCTGCAGACTGCCATCTTTGTGCTCATGTTGCACAAAGAATGTTCAGAGAGCTGCACATGCAGTTTTCTTTGCAGAGTCAGCAGCTGATGGCTTACATCTATTCTAATGCTGAAAGTTACTTTTTGGAAGAAACAAAAAAACATCACAGGAGAAAGAAAGGAGAAAGTAAAAACTGTCTGAGTGACCAGCCAGGAAGAGCAGCAATGGAGATGCAGAGGAGCATCCTGCCCTGTGTCTCCTAGTTCAGCTGGTGGCAGTGATGAGGAGCGTGTTATTTCCCTACAGCTACACACTTCATTGGGACCCACTTGAACACCCTACTACTTGTCCCCGTTCACAAGGCTCTAAGTGCTGCTGGGAATATGCCCATTAGGTGCAAGCACTGCATGTATAATACTGGACAATATTAATTGAGTATTTAAATTATTTCTATCTACTTTATTACAAACTAGAGTTTGGGTTTCTCTAATTCAGACTAAAAATCTACAAAATGAGAGATAAGGAAAACAGGGAAATAAAGTGTCAGACTTATACCAGTGGTAGATATTTCCTGTAAAAACCTATTGTAGGAATATCTGGGTTTGCAGGTACAAAACCATGAAAAATGATAAAAGAGAAGGAGCCTGACAGGGGAAAAGCAACACTTTAGAAGCTCTGAAATATGCTACCACAGGGCTGCAAACAGGCAGCCTCAGCATTACCAAGGCTGTGTCATTGAGGCATTGAAGGTGCAGAGCAACATCTGTCCTGGAAGCTGGGCAGAAAAGCATCAGGTCCAGGACATAGACATTCACTACAACAATGCCACCTCTTCCCTGTGCCACCCAGGGAGCCGCTTGCTGCTGAAACAAATCTCAACATCAAAGCAGTGAGTCACAGACAGATGTATTCAGTCCAAGGTTGCCAATGGGGAATGAGATCCAGAAGGAAATCAAAATTATAAAAACTGTGATTAGCCTTCAGGTATGCTGCAAAATCCTCTTTCTTCTTCCAGCATTCTTACTAGAAAAGCCAGAAAATCCCAGTTCCACTGAGGGCACTTAGGGTTTTGGATGACACATGCTGTAGAAATCTTGTGACAGGTATGGATTTTGACTAGCAGAGCGATGTGATAAAAAATCTGTTAGCCAGGGGAGGTAGACACACACAAAAAAATGTTGGTCCAGACTTTACAAATCAACATCATCCTTATAACAAAAAACATTATTTAAAAAATTAGCTCTTCTTAGCCAACAGTTCCTTTTCTTCGTTTTTTTTATGATTCCCTCTCTCCCTCCATCCCACCTCCCCCCTCCCTTCCCCCTCTCCCCCTCGCTAATTACCTCCTCCCTCCCCCTCGCCCCCCCTCCCTAATTCCGTCCCTTCTTCCCCCCTCCCTCCCTCTCTCCGTCCCCCTCTCCCACCCCCCTCAGGCATCAGCTTTTCTTGAAACAACTGGAATGTGGAAAATCACATTTCTTTGTTACCAGAGTCATCTGTCCTGCAAGAAGAACCAATTGACATTACATGGCAAAGTGTTTAAAACTACAGTAACAAACAGAAGACAAGCTGAACTGCACCAGCTACATGTGAAAGGATACCACAAACCCCTTGATTTCTTTCTTACAGAGCACACACAGGCTCCATCCTGCTCTTAGAGAATATCTGTTACTACAGGGCTGCTCTCCTGAGGACCAAGGAGTATGGAAAAATCAGACTAATATAATTAATCGTCTTTCATATTTCTGTAGAAAGCATTCCATACCATACAGTCAGGACTGTGTGAAAAATAATTGCCACTGGCAAAAGTTAGCAGAACGGGATGCAAACCTGGGTCTTGACAAATACCTATCTCAATCTTTTACACAAGCAGTCATTAAAATAAAATCATGAAAATAAGATCCATGAAGAGAAAGGAGCTGTCTCAGTAATGAGACACTGGCGCCATCTAGGAGAGGAATAAAACACCCACCAAAAAAAAAAAGTTAAGTGGAGCATAAAATGCAGCTCAGCCTCGTTTACGGAGTGTAATAGGGCATTTCGCTTCCACAGGATTTTTATGAATTGCAAGGACAAGTTTCCATAAAGAACGTTCTCCACTTTTCCAATCCTCGGTGATTCTAAAAACACTTCAAAGTGTTTTAATCCTGTTTTTACATATATTTTTCATATTTTTTAGTCCCTGGATGTGTCTCCCCCATGAAGCAGGAATTTTTAGGGCTCACTTAGGTAGTGGCTGCCCCCACTTTTCCTGTCACTGGAGGGGCCGCAGTGAGGCATCTTGTATGGCTGACAGAAGCACTGCAAATTGCATTGGTCTGTGTGACTGTGGCTTGCTGATGGGTAGGCTTGGAGGGAAAAGGAGGAGGAGTGATGGGTGTTTTCTTTCTTTGCCACATGGAATAGACCATTTAGGTCTGACAATGAATCATTTCCAGATGGGAGAGCAAAGGTGGGAAACACTGTTGGTCTTGGTGGCATGTTGAGAAGTAACACTTCATGCTACCCTTATTGCAGTTTGCTATTCACAAGTACTTTGGACATTATGGAACCTTGAATTTTGACACAACAGTCACCATTCAGGTGTATAATGGGTATGTAGAGCCTCTCCCCATTGCTTAGGAGGGAGATGTTCCATGACATAAGTGCAACAAGGAGATACAGCAGCTGCAGCTTCTACTGTCTGCTAATAGAGTGACACAGGAGAAAGACCAGACCAGATGAGCCACAGCACTGCTCAGCCTGATCATCAGGAAACAGAGGATCAGTTATTCACGATATCCCACTAGCTGGAAATTTCCATCTGTAACTGCCATGTCTTGAGAGCACCTACCTCTACCACCTCTACCTCTACCACACCTACCT
Source organism: Pseudopipra pipra (assembly GCF_036250125.1). NCBI lineage: Eukaryota > Metazoa > Chordata > Aves > Passeriformes > Pipridae > Pseudopipra > Pseudopipra pipra. The sequence continues at coordinate 62,293,569 of NC_087550.1, read as the reverse complement.
GAGCTGTGTTTCTACACATACACCTCTGATTTTGCAATCGTCTCTTCTTCATGTGTTATTGTGCTAAGGACAGAACTGACTGCTCTTCTTAGCTCCACCTTTAGTAAAGAAACTATCCTGTCCTTTCACTATAAATTACTACTCAAAGGCATGAAGCTTCGTCAGGTGCCCTCTCTCAGGTTTAAATTACATCTGCTTGGGTTCAAATAACTCTTGGTTTGATGCTGTTTCTTTTGTGTGTTTGAGTCAATAAATTTCATAAGTGTGGTAAGAAGTCTCTAGTATATTTCCATGAGACTAGATAGGCCATGATTTCTGAATTTAAAACCTGCCTGCACATCCATGTTGCTCAGAGAGTATTTGTTCAATCTAAAAATTATCTAAAAAAAAAAAATGGAAAAACCTAAGACATAAAAGTTGTATAATCTGTGGTTCCAGTACAGAACATCTAGACAAGATGGTCCTAAACAGGGAGAGCTTTCAATGGCGGTTTAACAGAGGGCTTATGTGTGATTTATGTGTCTCATGCATTCATTCACTCACCAAAACCCAGGGCACAAGTCTTCAACGAGGTCATGTGATGGGGTCATATAGGTTCATAGAGTTACTTAGTAGAAACACCAGGGCCAGTTTTACCAGCAGTGTGGGAGAGGCTGAGTGAAAGTATGAAAGTATGATGCATTTGCCTTTGTGTTTGCCAAATTACTGGCTTGACTAGGCTGTGGTTTTGAGCCACATGCTGCTGACCATGTCAGCTGGTCATTGCTGCAGTGCAGACAGTGCAGCTCAAAAGGCCAAGGTGGCTGAGACCCTACTTCGGTTCTTGTAGGGGAAGTATGAACAGGAAGGCATCTGTTGAATAAAAGGTGAGGGAGTTTGTGATATATTGCTTTCTCAGTGTGAATGGATTTAGAGAGAGATCATAATGTTTGATGCTGAGTGACACAGAGGCTGTGATAAGGCATTTGAGAGTTGGTGCGGCTGCTGCGCCATCAGCTCTGCTGAGAGATCATAGAACCATAGAATTACAGAATATGCTGAGTTGGAAAGGACCTATCAGGATCATTGAGTCCTACTTCTGGTCCTGCACAGGACATCCCAAGAATCGCACCATGTGCCTGAAAGCATCGTCCAAATGCTTCTTGAACTCAGACATATTGAAGGTCTTTTTGTTCTTTTAGTACTTTTAATGAACTGAACTACGGTAGTTTACCATGGAAAATTTGCCACAACACAGAATTGTCTCCCACACAGTTTACATCCAAGCAACTATTGCCTGCTGGGATCCTTCACATGTGCAGTCTGGCATATGTTTTCCATTGCAGATCTGCTTGCAACTATCTCTGTAACTTGAGTCACATTCATTACAGTTGCTTCATGGAAAAACAGTGTGTAGTTTGAATTTGTAGGTATCTACCCCAGTTGTCCTTATAAAAATCATAATATTCTGAAATATTCACTTACAGGCAGCTCATGCTGGGAGGGGAAAAAGGTCTGATTGCTATGATTTTTTGTTTGCTAAAAATCAATTATTTTATTAATTTGATGCAGTATGACTCACATATGGTAAATCTTCTAACATCCAGCAAAATGAGGACTGCAGAGTCTTTGGCAGAATTACTTTGGATATGGATACAAATATACTCAACCAACAGAGCTCCAGAACCGCATTCCCTGGCCTTCTTCCAGAGCTTATAGGAAATTCATTGCCTGCAAATTTCATAGAGCATGTAAAACTGATTAATCAAAGCCTACTGTTTCTAGCCATTTTGGAAGGTAATGAATTTGGTAGGACATTACTGTGCCACTTCAGCTGCTGAATCACCCAGCTCCTGCTCTCACAGCACCTTTAAGACTACGTACTGATCCTTAGAGATGAGAACATAATCTGGACATGATGTAGAGGGGTCTCTGGGACTTTTCAAGATCTTGGTATAGAAACGCTATAATGACATAGATATAAATTAACTGGTGCTTGACCAGTGAGGAACAGCAACAAAATGTACTGAAAATTAGATGATTTGGGCTTTAAAAGCCAATGGCTAAGGAATGGTTTTGGAAATGCCCTCCAAGCTTATCGCCTTTATATCTTGCCCTTTCTCTTCTTCTGACCCAAAAAGCAGTTTTTAAGCATGAAAAACATAATAAGCTAATATAAAGTTATTCTTTGTGATTTTTTAATATATTTTAAGAATTATAAGTTAACTCTACCTCCTGATTTCTGTTTAACTGAGCTTATAACTTCAGTGTTACACTCTTAGAGAGAGTGATTCAAAATGTTCCTAGCTAAAATAAGTGTTTTACTGACACTATGTCCAAACTCAGTCTAATCAGGAATTCTGTGTGTTGGATTCCAAGAGCATTGGGATTAAATTTAAATCCAAAAGCAGACTCCAGACTTTCTGTCCTCTAAACTTGCAAAATATTCAGACCTGGGTCAAGATGTCGATATGGAAAACCTGAAATGTAGGAAGGTTGACAGTCATGTTTGATTCCACCTCTGAACTTTGAAGGCTGGCATGCGTTTTTCCCCAGTGGTAAGCATAAAGTAATAGCAATAATGACATGAAACAATGTCCATAGGGCCAATATTTTAATGAGGTCAGGCTTTTCTTTGGAGGAGAACCCTACCAGCAAAGCCAAAATGTGACAAAAAAAACTACCACAAGTGGAAGATAATTTATCTGAACCAGTCTCAACATGGTGCTGGGGCTGATCTATGCACTGCTAGATATGCTACTTTTTGGTATTCTAGTTTCTAATGGGAGCCAAGATGGTTACTTAATGCCAAGATATCTTCTTCAAGAAGATTCCTGGAAAGAGCTATTCCTGGGAGACCCTTCCACCCTACTAAGGTAGCTGGGGAAGAGAAGGTCCCTGATGTGGCTCAGCAGAATGAAAGCCCAGATTGAAGTACCTGGAGAAGTGAAGGGGGCCAAGAGGAAGGGAGACGTGGAACAGGAAAACCTGAACTAACAGAAATTGTAAGATAACCAATAAATGAGACAAGGAAACGAGAAGATAGCTGTACAGTTCAGCTGATGGAATGCTGCTGTGGAGAAGGAAACTCCCCTTTCCAGGTGAGACCTGGGCAGATCATTTACACCAGGCCACTCACAGGACCTCACCAAATGCATTTTTCTGGGCTTGTCTTGAATACTATGAGGTGATCTGGACATCATGTATTGACTCAGAGCTACAGCCAAAGGAAATGAGAACTCTCTCCTTATCTACATAATAATGCATAATACACTCAAGTCAAAATTGACTGGGTTTTTTAAATGTTACTCAGGGTCTCAGCTGTCAATAGGCAAGTGGGAGTTATCCTCTCATTTTAGAGGATCCTGAAAAAATTATAATTTTCAAAGCATTCAGACACAAAAGCACCAGGTATCATGGCAAATCATATAGGGAAATTAAACATTGTCTGAAGAAAAAAAGCAGAACAAGGTTCTGTAAACAAGGCTTATCAACCAGGTTTATTTCACCTGAATAAATACTCAAAGTGTATGATACAAGCACTTATTCACTTTAGGCTCCCTGCTGCAGAAGGGAGATAAAGAAATGTTTCCAGAAAGTAAGTCAGATTGTACATCAAACTGAAAAACTCTGAGGAAGCACTAATGTCTCTCCACTGACTCAACAGGGAGGTTTGGACATCCGTCCCCTAATTCCAGTGCCAGTAAACAAGGCCAAAGGCTGAAGGCTAAAGCAGGATAAAACAAATTGCTGAGGAGCAGCTCTTGAACAATCAGCACTCTTCCTCTTTGGGCAGATTAAGGCAGAAATTCTTTGGAGGAAAAATAGTCAGGGAACTAATAGCTCAAGACTGTATAATAACATATCTGTACAAAGGGGAAAAATTAAGGTTGTCTGTGCATTTTTTTTCTGGCATTTTGTAACTTTTGAGAGTTTGGGTCCAAAGCCTTCATGCTCTTTTAGCACAGCTTGGTGTGTAGGATGTGGAGATCGCTCTTGTGTATTCAGGGTGTCTCTGTTGCTAGATCTAAATACACCAATCTCAGCTTTTTGGCCAAAATGGTAACCAAAGACTAGTAATGGTACTTTGCCTTTCTTCTTTTTGCTGGCTTTCAGTTTTCTGTTTTGTTTGTATACAGGATTCCTTTAAACTCCAGAATTACTCAATGAATGCATGAGATAGGTTTTTAGATCATGCAAGCTCTTATTTTAAACACAATATACTTATACACACACACACATTATATATACCCAAGCATATTACAATACACAGTATATTTAGGAAGAACAGTAGGTAATCGAAACATATCTGTGTTGAAAAACACTTTTTTGGGGGGAAAATAACAATATCTCAGTGATGACTGGGTTCTGGTTTTCCTTTTGGTTGTGTGTGAGGAAGAGGTGTGCCTTTGACAGTCCTCTTCTCCCCGTTCTGCACCTGTGTTAAAGGCAACCCAGATACGTCCCATGTGTGGCTGAAAAAGAGGTTACAAACAAGTTCCCTTATTCAAATACAGCTGTTTCCAGAGAGAATGTAGAATTCATCTCTAAAAATGGTGTTGAGTAGCTTCAAATGGAGATTTCCCAGGAGCCACAAAGAAGTTCAACCTGCAGCGACACCACACAACAAAATGTCTTTGGCCGGAAGTGCTGCTGAGGTACCACTTCTCATCTTTCCCTTTTCCTGCAGCTCTGGGTGGAAAACCCACATCACAGAATATTGGAACATACACAGTTGTATATGGAAACATTATTTATAGAGTATATAAGTATCACTGGTTTGGGGCTGAATTGCATACAGCTTCATTCTTCCTATAGTTATCCATACTAAGGGAATTAGCTGCTGCAATGATTTGCACACATAATTTTGCCTTAGGGTCTCCTTTCTAATCCAGAAGAACTAAATTTTGAGGTCAGAAACCCATTCATCACACTATCTCCTTTGGTTCAGTGCAAGTCTGGGTGTCCATCAGTCCAAACAAAATGATCAGCCTTACGGTTTGTGGTTCAAAAAATGAAAGATTGTGACAGCTGAAGTAATTACAACATATGAAACTGTCTGAAAGAAAACATCTTATTTCCATTTATGGAAAAAAAGAAGTTTTTATGTTTAAAATTATTGTAAGTACTCTTATGAAAGAACAGGACAAAAGGTAGTTAATCTTCAAAGTTCAGCATGACTTTATTGGAAGATTGTGTTGATCCCACTGCCCCTAGTCACAATCCCTGGAGGTATTTAAAAGACAGGTAGATGTGGCACACTGGGACATAGTGTAATGGTGGGCTTTGTAGTGCTGGGTTAATGGTTGGACTTGATGACCTTAGAGGTCTTTTCCAACCCAAATGCTTCTATGATTCTTTGATTCTATACTACTCAGCAAATTACCCAGTGCACCCCAACACCAGATTTTGATCTTTTAAGAAATAAGTTGCATGGTTCTATATGTGATAAGCACTAAAAAATATCAGTTTTGAATATTATTTTGTTCTTTTCATTGCCTCAAGATTTAACAAGGTAAAAATTTCAAAATATACTAATTTTCACAGTCAAGATGGCATAAAGAATGTTCTGTAGTAGAGTGTTAGAAACTTTACAGGGTTAATGGCTTCACCCTGTCACTAGTACAAAATCTTAACAGTGTCAGATGCATCATGATCTCCCCCTTACAAAGTGGGAAATCCCTCTAAATGTGAGATCCCAGTTTAAGTTAGAGTCAAAGTCCCAGAGCCGAGGTGCTGGTCTGCCCATTTTAGGGGCTGTGGGTGCTTTTCCAAGGAGCAGCTCTCACAACCAGGCTCACATGGATCCCTCCACAGGCATACAGGGGGTCATGATAGTCTCTCAGGATTGACCATAAGAGCTTCAACACCCAGTATTTGAATTTCCAGAGAGGTTTTTAACCTGTGTACAGATGTGTGCCTTTGGCAGGTACCTCTTCAGACAAAACAGGTTTCTGCATAGGGTAGATCAAGTCCAGGACTTTCAATCTCATAAAAAAAAATTAAGCTGAAACTAATGCATTTGCAAAAGGAGTTTTCATTTTAGATAATTGGCAATTTGTGATGGCAGTTTCTTTGGTGAAAGGTTCTTGACTGTCTGCAATCCTCATAGAAAACTTTATTGAATGTTTTTTGCTTTTGGTTTATGTCTCATTCTCTCTCCTGTGCATATACACTTGCAAAACATCAAACTCAGAGGCCACAATCCTCTTTGAGGCTTCTACATGTGAGTAAATGTAACACTAACTGTGGTGCATACACAGTGTGTGTCATTATCTGGCACAGAAATAGCAGCCCTGCTTCTGAGTTCATGGAGTTCAGGTTAAAACTTTGAGATTACAGACCACTTTTCCTGGAATTTTACATGTTTTTCTTAAAAACATCCCGAAAAGCTTTTTCTGAGGCAGTGAACCAAGATCAAATGTACTCTGTTTTCAGTCTGTTTGCTTATTTGCACAAGTTTAGAAAGTTCTTATCAGTTCACTCAAGGACAGTGAAGGAAAGAAAAACAAATTAGGGGGGAGAAAGGCAAAGAAATCATAGAAATTGCTTCATGAATGACACAAATAATAGGTAAATCAGAGTTCTTGATTTGGGTCCCCTCCTTTCATCTGTACCCATGTGCTCATCCTAGAGTAAGCCAAATTTCTCCCAAGTCCCCCCTGGCTCCTCCAAGTACCACCAAAAAAAGTGCCCACTGGTGGCAGAGCAGTGTCATGACACAGGTCTGCTTGTTTACTTATCAGCAGAGGCTTTCGTTCAGCACTCTCCTCTTCCTAGCTGTCAGTCTCCACAAATCAGATAGGAGTGTAATTATTTTGGAAACCTCTATGCCTCTGTTACATTGGTTGAAACAGGACAAGAAATTTAAAAGTTATTTGCTGAGAAGATGGGATGGGGAGAGGTCAGCAAATGAAGTGATCATATAGACCTCTTTTTTTTTTTTTTAGAAAAGCTGGTTTAAAACTCCAGGAAAAATGTAGACAGTGAGGAATTTCCACAAAATAGGAAGAGTGATAAATAGTACTAGTATTATTATTAGCATGACCAGAAAAGAGAGAGCTAATCAGTGACACAAATGGATATCAATAATTAGGCCTTCAGGTTTAAGGACCCAGAAAGCAATTTGCATTTTAAGTAACCCAGTACATATTGAAACTTTTTATTTTTGATGTCACTGTTTGAAAGAGAGATCAAGATTTTTTTTTTATTTCTCTTGTTTAATATCTTAATTGTAATTTAAATGTCTAGGAAAGTTATCAATTTAAAATTAAACCTGTATGTTCAAAGATTATGTTCAGCTTTTCCTGATGGAGCCAGAGAACAGACACTTCTAATTCTTTGTTCAGATCAGAGTAAAAAAAGTGTGAATAAAAGTTATTTGTTGTGATGAAAATCAACTGAAAGCATATCATATGTAGTTCACTAGAGTATTACACACACTGCCAAACAGGCAACCTCAAGTTCTAATTATCCAAAAATCATCCAATACAGTACATTTCAGTAAGTTATCACGCTGTTGTTTTGTAAACAGCCATGTGCCCATAGCCAGTGATGGATTACCCCATCAAACAAGGATTTCTGTGCTAGTCACAATCAGAAATTCCAACTATAGTAGCAGAGAGAAAGAGTCATTGCCAGGATTTAATTCATCTTGTCCTACAGGAGACATCTAAAATAAATCACCCCTCAAAATGAGGATTGTTCTTCACTGATTATAAAGGATTCATGGCTGATTGCATAGGTCTACCCTGTAGCTATCTAAAGGTAGGAAAGATGTCCCTACCCATGATGCCTGCTTGTGCGAAGACTGGATCTGGCATCACTGAGGAACACAGACATTGCTCTCAGATCACATCTCCATGAACTCCAGTCCCTGCTTAAGAGATCACAGCTTTTCACAGCATAAAGGAAGGAATATTTTAGATTCATTAAAAAGGGGAAGTAATCCATACTTCTGTGAGGCGTCTTGGTTATGCAGAATTGAGCTAGATTTCTCTTGATATCCCATATTATAAAAAGACTCACTTTTAGTCTGGTATTCTTCACATAAATTTACTTCTACCCATATTTATATGCTTATGTAATTTTTTGCCTGTCTCTGAAACATATATCCCATACAGTGGGTGGCAAAGCATGCATGTGCTGGGAAGATTAAGGCATGGTTGGAACAGTACTTTTTGGTTCATAAGTTAATATTTAATTACTTTGCTTCATAGAACTCCATCCTATCCAAGTTCCCATTCCTCAAGCAGAGCAATGAGCAAACTGAAGCTTCAAATATAATTTAAAACTTCCTCAATTTAGGCTGTGATACTAAAGTTAAGCTGCATCCCTAATTTAGTATCTCCAAAGGCAAACCAATATTAGTTTGGTTTTTTGCTTCATTGTAACTGATTTTTCTCAGTTAAATTTCAGGTTTGGTTAGCCATTTGGATTCAAAGAAACAGGCAGAAAAACTAACAGAGGGATAAATTTTTCTTTTAGGAGATTGAGTAGAGGATGGAAGAGAACTGGGTTAAATAGGATTGCAACCATAGCTCTTCCTCAGAAAGCAATTCCACTAAGGGAGAATAAAAGGCAAAGAAAAATTCTCAAGAACAATTCCCTATATATGAAGCCCCTGCAGGGGACAAAATCCCACAAAGGAAATACTTTTGGCAAACCAGAGCTGGGAGAAACTCCACTTGATATTTTGAATAGTTCCATCCCAACATTTACTATATGAAGCTTGCAGCCAGATGGCTTCCAGATGAATAAATATCAGTTTTGACCACACCCCATTTAGCCTCACTTTGCTTCTTTTTCTGTTCACTAAACTGTGCTAATCTGTACCCTTATCTCTGCTGCCTGTCATTTGTCAGGCAATACGCTTAGAAGTCGCAAGCCTTGCTTCAGTCCCCTGGCAGCAAGTCAACCAGTCATCTGGCAAAGCTGGATAATTACTGCTTAGCTCTAAAGAGCTTAAAATATGTTTGCATAGACTTGTGTCCTGGCAACACCAAGGTACTGAACAAGAGGGCAAACTTTCTCTACACCGAACATTTTCTGTAGGGGAAAGGACACAAGGGACTTTGAGACAGATACGAAATGGTGGTTACCAGGAAGGATTACCAGGGACTGAGATATGTGGACTATCCTCTATGATTGATTTGCTGTTATTATAGTGTAGAAGAGACCACCGGGCTTCATTCTTCCTTCTTTTTTACTTTCGTAGACAACTGTACATGGCTCCACTGGCCTAAAGGCTTTTTTGAGAATTGCATTTGCAGAATTGCTTAGAAAACCTGAAAAGTAGGCTGTGGTGGAGGCAAGAGAAACAAAGACATCAGGTTAAACATTCTAAGTAAAGCTGAAGTTTTCTTTGTTTATTCACTGGAATTTGCTCATGGAAACTTCTTGCTTTTGAGTTTCTCCTGATTGTTCTTGCAGTTTTTCATAGCTAAAGCATCCTGACTGGCTCCATCTCGAAGAAATAGCACTGGTTAGGATGATAAGGGAGACGTTAAATAAGATTGAGCCACATTCAGCACTGTTCCTCTTCTGAGCTGGCTGCAACCTTTCCCTGATGTCAGTGTAGTGTGCAGAATGGCCACCTTGCATGTCACAGTCATGCATGAAGTAAAGTGATCCTATGACCACAGAATGGAAGTCTTGAAGGACTTCCTTGGTCATTAAATTGTTGTGAAAATGTAGGCAACCAGGTTATGCAACCCTGTTCATGGTCTGAAAGTAAAGTATTAAAAGAATCTTCAGTATTCAACCTGAGTACCCTCATTCTTCAGTTATGTTGCTTGTACTTCCACTTAACTCCAGTAGCACTCATGCAATTGCATTTGTATTGCAACCTGATAAGCACTGGGGTGATTCAAAGCTGTGCTAAACATGATTGGTGCAGAGAGAGAAGTAGCAAGACACTCTGGAGTCCAGTGTGAGCATCATCAAAACAGTGAGGGGAGCTGCATCCTACCCCATTAGTCAGTACTGCCCTGCAAGAGTAAACTAAACCTAACTTGGAGCTAGATTTACTGCCTGCTTATAAAAAACCTGTGGAAGTCTTCAGAGGCAGCCTAAACTGTATGTCCAGGGAAAACCATACCTACTTCATCAGGGGGTTCTCAAGGTGTTTGTCATCCCTATGAACCAACTCCGCTATGCCTGACCTCTACAAACCATCTCAGTTAGATCACAAGGCTGAGAAACAAACCACTCCACAGTCTTTCTTGGAGGAACACTGGCCCTTCTCTCAGCTAGGGCAGATGGGAAGCATAAACAGCCTTAAAATGGGATAGAAGAAATGTGGATGTTCAGGGAGAGGTTTCAGAAATGCTTTAAGCTTCAGGTTTAAGTTCCTTAAGCAGAAACTTAAGAGAGCTTTGGTGGATTTTTAAGGCTTTGAGAAGCTGTGGTTTGGTGTGCACCCCTGAACCTTGAGAATTAGGTATCTTAATTACATTGTGCCTAACCCTCTTAATCCAAACTTATTCTCCAAGTATATTCTACCTATGTCCCTTAAGATGTCATAAGGGCCACAACTGTGAGGTGATCAGAACGTAATATTTAGTGTTATAGTACTCAGCATCTCACAAATTTAATTCAAGACTTAGAGATAATTTTTTTACTTAGCATTTTTATGTGACTGTAATAATACTTATTATGTGATATTCCAGTGCAAGCTTATCTTACAACAACAATACCAATCACAGCTTCCAATGTTACTGTGTTTCTCCATTAACAGCACATTCCTTTTGTCTGTTTCAGGTGGCAGCTTTTTTTGTAAAGGTGTCTGAGGGGCAGTTATTACATTTTTATGGATAAGCAGTACACAAATCAGTCTTTCAAAACATAAAAGAAGTCTTTTGGGAAAGTGCTAAGGGTGGCTCTATTCCCTAATTACTGATGTGCTCACTTAAATCTGTCTAAAAAAACAGATGGCATCTTAATATTTTTTGTTTACGAAGCAAATCCCGCAATGCTGATGTAATCTTATTTTATTCTCTTCGCTAGGTAAACTACTGCAGAAGAAACATAAAACTGTAGTGCTTCCATTAATAATGCACGGGAAAGAGTAACAAGCACTTAACTTTGAGACCCTCAGAGAACTTACGTACTGAAACTGGAACCTGGATGGCATGTTGTGTGCCCCAAACTTGACTCAAACACTTATTTATTTTGTATAGCAATGTTTATGCATGATGCTCAGACCCAGAAGAAGTAGCAAAGAGGAGTGACATCTGTCTTGATGCTTATTTACAAGTCTGGGCTAGGCACTCTACTGAAGAATGTGATTGACATATCTAAAGTGCCTCCTGGACTTCTGTATCTATTGTTTTTAAGAAGTAGGTCTTTTATGATAGTGGTGTGGCAGAGCCCTGCTTTGTGCATTTAACCACTAGACCATGGGCAAGACTGGATTGAAGCAATTTTACATCATCTGTGAGATTTTCAAGAAGACTACAACACTGGAGAGGTGGGGGGCTTGGGAAAGAGAAGGAAAGGAATACTGTTGAATGTGTGCTGTATAAAATGTGCAGCAGTAATGAAAGAGAAAAACCATAGTCCTGAAAGACAAACAAGTTAAAAGCATAACCAAAAAAAAAGATTTAATTTACTTTTCGTGCAAATCAAGAATTTCAGATGAGCTATTCTGTTCCATTGCTAAACTGTAAAGCACAATTTGCATCTATGACTCCAAGAAATTATTTTTTCTTAGATTAAAGGGTTTTGACATTAGGATTAGGACATAATGAGCATTTTGGCAAGGCTTCCTTATTCTTCCAACTTCCCTCCTGACAGCAAAAGCTCCCCTAAATGGCAGAGCTTCCATCACACTTTTTAGAGCCATCTTCATTTTTCCAGTGGAAGAGAAAGTGACAGGGTGACTGATGAACTGTCACACACCATGACTTGCAGTTATAGAAACATATGAAAAACCTGTGCAGTGCAGTGTGAGCTATTTTCCAGGCTACAAAAAATTGAATACCTTGTGGTGATACAGAGACTCTTGACACTGAAAACATTGAGGGTTTCAAGAATATCTCGAATCCAAGAACTCAAATTGTCCATGTTCAGTTTATAGCTCCAGCTTTTCCCCCTGAGCAACTTGTTTATTTTTCTTTCCCCATGTATTGTGAGAACTAATATTTACATACCACTTATGGGAAAACATAACATGTTCACTTCCTCAAGTATACCCAGTCTTGTCACTTAATTGATTCATCTTAATTTCAAATTCTTGCTTTATTTTTTGATATTGCTGTTTAATAAACATGAACATCTATTTCACTTATGTATGGCACTCTGTAAGTCACCTTAGAGCTGATATATCACAGATTAGTGTTGCATTTTAAGTGTATCAACATCTGTATATGGTGTATGTACTCTATAATGCGCATGTAGTAAAATATATTTATACAGAATATATGGTATGCTTCCTTTTTAAAGCTATTTATTTCTGTATGTTTTAGTATAGTATATAAACACTTCAATTTTAGGTTCAGTGTGGGTTTGGGCCTGCGTGGCTGTCCAGTTGGCCTTGCATCACATTTCTTAGACTAGTCCAAAATCTTCAGTCCCTCCAAACCTTAATAGAGAATAATCCTCTCATCAACAAACAGAAACAACATTTCTGTTAAAAACAAAACTCAAAAAAATACTCCCAGGAATCATTGAGCATTTCCTCACAGGAAGTAAAAAGTGCATATCAGTGTTGTCTCAAAAGCTAGACACATAATTAAACATCCTCTACATAAGCACACAGAATGGAAAAAGTGGCATAAGGGGTCAGGCCTTCTAACAAAATCAGTTCCCTGGCAGAGAGTTAGAAAAGAACAGGGTAAGTAAATACGAAACTTCCTTTAAATATTATCCTAGGCTTTGAACATCCATAGCTCAGAGACTTCCTCAGCAGGAGACTCTTGTGAGCAATCTCAGTCTCCCTCAACTTGTTCACGAAAACTTTAGAACTTCCAGAATCTTATAAGGGGAAGTTCTGCCAGTTGAATTGCAAGAGGAACACTGCTTTTTGTTTGAACTCTTAGGATTAATGCCGTAAATTTAAAAAAAAAATAAATTATGTTCTTCTGACAATTAGCGTTACAAGTTCACATTTTGATAGCAATCATAAAAAATATATTACTGCTCTTGGCTTCTGATAAAATGGGATGCTGCTATCATCTGTAACATTCTTTTCAACAAAAAGCTATTGCCTGATTTTATTTAGCTTTTCAACAGCCCATAGAGTGACTAGCAAATTACTGCCAATGAAAAAAAATGAAGACTGTTTTTGAAATATTTGCACCAAGCAATATAAATCCCACAGAATCTGAGATATAAGTAATTACCTCTTATAAGGTTACTGTATATATTACTTGCCAGAAAGCTAAGATCAGTGCTGAAGCATCTGCTTAAAGTTAGCAATTACCTTGTCTTTTAATAAAACAGCCACAGAATTGAGGGAAATTTACTGTAAATTTTACACCTCATCAAATGTATGCTACCATAACTTTTTCATTTTTAGTATAGAAAACTGCTTTATTCATGAGAGTCAAAGAAAATGTCTCTGAGATATCTGTTCCATAGAAAGCAGGTGATGATAATTGATATGATACACTATCCATAAATAGCATTCACTTTGCCTTACTTATGATTTATTTCTAGAGTCCAGTAATAGAAAAGCAATCTACTTTATCCTCACGCTTACTGGATTCAGTGCAACCAATTTTGTTTCGTTTTGGAATTATAAATCAAGGTTGTGAGTTCATTTTCCTGTTGCACAAACACTTCATATTTTCACAATCATCCTCAGTGAGTGACATGTGATTACATCAAGGCCACCTTCCTTCAGATGCCTGAATTGCTTATGCAGTCAGCACTGGGTTACTCTTTGTAAGAATACTTTATTCACCCTCTTTCAGTACAATTAAAAATACCAAACAAAAAAGACAAACCAACAAAACAAGACCACCTTTCAGATTCTGTTTCCTTGGATATTTTTCCAAGACTACATTGAGGATGTGCATGCAAAATAGACCTATGCACAATACACCAATAATATTTCTTTTTTTTTTTTTTTTTTTCAAATTCAGATCTATGCATATAGGCTTTTGCCTAAAGCCTTGACCTCCAGACTCGTCTTTACTCAGGCCTTGCCAATAACAATAAAACTTATGGCAGAGCCTAATTAGACTCCATAAACTCATCATACCTAACCACTTGACCTCTGAACGAACATCCAGACTGCTTGTTAACTGACTTCCTGGCAGACTTGGCCTGTGCCAACTAGCACAGTTCAAGGACAGTGCACACTAAACACTATTTCAGCTCTATAGACAACAGTGCTCCAAGTCTTTTCCCTACAGACTCCCTCAGTGCTGTCTCAGTAGGTATTGCACGTGCTTTCAGTAAAGTGACTTAATTTTACTTTTCTCAAAAAAACATGGGGAAGAAAACTGTGGAGGTGAAACTTTTAAACAAAAGGTAATAAACAGTCACTTTCAAACACAATGAACTGCAAAAGACCCCTGCAGGCATAAATAAGTATTACGGCTTACGGCCACAGGATGACAAACAACAGAGAGGAGCTCCAGGGCCATAAGACATGTAATGTTGATTGGCCAGTCTGATCTTAAAGGAAATACAGCACTAAATAATATGGACATGAGCTAGGCTATGCCCTTAGGAAGGCCAGAGACTGTGTCCTGGCCACCTACTATTTCGTAGAGGCATAACTAAATACACCTCCAATCTTTGTGCGAATAAGAATCAGAATCAGCTGTATGGGAGTGATTCTCTTACCACTTATAAAGTAGATAGCTACAAAAATGGTAAAACTGGTTCTGTTGACTGAAAAGGTGATACATTGATATAATAAAATCCTTGAATGTAGTGTCATTTCAATGTTGGGTTGCAATGGCAATGCTTCAAAGCTCCTTAGAAAATGACAAATTTCTTCCGATATGTTTCCAGGTCAATTCAACTTCAAGTCTACGTGAAAAACAAGATCCTACATGAAGTCCCACCTTCTTATTTAAAGCTATTTTAGAAGCTTACTGAAATCACTGAAACCACAGCAGACAATGCTCTATTTGGAATATTGAGGAACCTCCACCCTTCTGGGAATTCCCAGATCCCAGAATGCTGCATGTGTATTGCTCTTTCATTTACCCATCCAGACAAAGTTTAAATGAAGGGAAATGGACAGTATAAAATCTTGTGTGACGTTATAATTAAATGTGTGACTTGCTGAAACCTCTGTTTGACAGGATGAGCACACTTAGAGAGATCACATACATGTGTTAATTATAGCAAGAAAGCAAACATAGTGACAATAGTTAAAACAAATTCTACCAAGAGGAAATGGTTATCAAGCTGTGATAAAATGTTTATCAGGAAATGTTTTTACACTATCCAAAACATTTCCTGTCTGTAACATTTTTTGTGGGAAAAAGAATGTCTGCGGTGCAAGAAATAGCATCTTTATAAGGAATTAAATGACAGTGCTTATAGAAAATTACAATAGTCACAGATCTAGTTTCTGTCCTGTTTTTTCCTTTGTACGTAGTATGACATAATTTTGAAAAAGAACTGTTTTCAGAATTTACAAAAACATTCATTAAAGTTTGAGCTTCACAGATTAAAAAAAAATTAAAGCAAATCTCTTCTATGTATATCTAAGCAATGTAATCACGGAGGTAGTGGAGCCTTGATCCTTCACTCACTGAAACTGATAGTGAAACAGTATTTCTGCTAATATATCTGGAAAAGATTAAAAATGTTAATTAGACTGAAGAACAGTACTATTGAAGATGTCAAAAGAATGATACTCAAGCAGAAGAGGAGCCAGGGATTATCTACTGAAATGTATACTGAAAATAAAAATCATGAAGAATTATATTTCTTCCAGACTTTTCAAACTAGGAAAATCCTGATTTGTTACACATGTAATGGGTAGTATCACAAAATCATAAAGGAGCTGACATTTGGATATAAACAAAGATTTGTCAAGACCAACCTATAAGACATTACTGAATTTGAAAGCAAAGTATACGATTCTTTCTAGACTTGTTGTTCTATCAGCTGTGTGAAGACTAACTTGCAGTCTGTTATTCCATTCTTAAAATATTCTGCCCCTAAAAGAAGAATAGTGAACTTCAATGGATTTTTAAAGGGAATTCAGACACTAAAACTGCTTGAGTATTTTGAATAATTGGGTAATTGTGAAATAATCTTTTTATTAATCAATATACGTGAAAGATATTTTGCTTTGATTAAAAACTGCTATTTTCCTATTTTAAGTCCAGCTTTTATCACTTTTATTGCAAATATTTTTTAATTTCATGGAACTAATAATAGAATCCTAAAAGTGGAAAAGACTTCAACGGGTCATCTGGTTGACTTTCACTGCCTGAATTAGGATCAACAAAAGTTATTTTATTTCTGATATAAATCTCAAATCATGGAAACTACAATCTAACTGGGCAATCTATTCCCAGCTTCCTTATTATCACTGTGAGGGCAGTTTTCCCCATTGCCAAAACTAAATCTCCTTTACTTCAATTTTTCTCCTGAGTATTGAGTGAACAAATATTCTCCTTGCTCTTTGTAATAGCGTTTTCTCAGAACTCGGCAATGTTTCTTTTCTATCTTAGGATACTATTTTTAAACATCTTAGTATGATGTTTACCTGTTTTGCAATGATGTGATGCTACTGTATAAGCTAAAATTAGACTGCCTTCCAGTGCACTGCCAGTCCTTCCCAGCTTCATATCAAACAAAAATGTAATGAGCATCATCGAAGTCATTAATAGAAATACTGGGAAGAACTATAAGAGTGTTTGTAAGATGAGACAGGCACATATTAGAATCATACAATCATAGAATAGTTTGTGTTGGAAGTGACCTTTAAAGGTCACCTGGTCCAACCGCCCTGCAATGAGCATTCCTTTCCATTCCAATTCCCTTCCATTGCTGCTGAGTTCTAAATCTGGAATTACATTTAGGAAAGAAGAAAAACAAACTGGAGACAGTTTGAATGAAAGGAGGAAAATGAGACTGGAGTTCAAGAACTGGCATGGAAGGAAAGGCAGAAATAATGAGACCAGGTTTTACCTGAAGGTATAAAAAATTGAGACTTTCACTGTCAGAAATTTGAGCCTCATTTCTGATTTGAATTCTTCAGGCTTTAATTTCTCTCCATTGTTTCTTATGTCTTTTTTTCCATTAAATTAAAATGCCACTCAGTACCTAATATTTTGTCATTGTAAGGAAGCTATAAACTGCAATTTTTTTTTAAACCATTTTCAGTAAACTAAACAAATAATCTCTTTTGCTATCTCTTGTTTTCAAACTATTTATCATTTCATTCAGCCTATCACATTTTCAACTTCCTTATCAAAATGTAAAACACCATTATATGCAGCATCTTACTAGCTGGCTTAAAATACTAACCACTGGATGCAAATTACCTTTTAACTACTGTTGATTACTCTCTTGGCACATTCAGGAATGAAATTAGCCTTTTTCACTTTTACATCCTCTGGCATTACACTTTCAGCTGTTGTTCACTGAACTCAATCCTTTAGCTAAATGTTGCAGAATTCAGTTTCTCTGCTTATAGGTCTACATCCATTGCTTCTAGAGTTAAGGATTTCACTGTATCAAACTGCATTTTGTTTCAGTGGATCAAATACACCATCTGTTCCACTGCTTGTAAGTGTAACCTTCAGCCTAACAGAGTACACAGCACTTTGAGTTAAATAGAGCATAACTTTTAGAAGAATATCCAATACTTTTTTTAAATGTGCACTGAAGAATCAATATATAGCTCACAGCCTAAGATAAAACTTGTTTTAGGAGGCAATCACCCTTTACTGCCAATCTGAAAATTAATATTTTCAGCTTCCACTGGATGTTGTTAGCACTGTCTGCTTGGCTGAAAGTATCAAGTATATTATTATACTTACACATGTATCTGAGATCCAGCTAGGCTGAGTGGGGCTTTGAGCCAGCTGGTCTAGTGGAAGGTGTCCCTGTCCATGGCAGGGGGTTGGAACTAGAGAATCTTTAAGGTTCCTCCAACTCAAACCATTCTGTGATTCTATGATAATATTTCCCCCTTGAACTGTGTGCAAGAAAACAGAAAACTGAGGAGGGAACATGGTAACAGACAAGTTGCTTTGTGTTACAGAGCAATCATTTTATTCTACACAAAGATAAAACAAAACTATTGGAAATTGCATATAGTCCTTAATGAGCCCAGTCCCCAAAAATTCATTGTCTTCCATCCCACACTTTACACACATCATTATGGATGAATGAATTTGAAACGCAGAAACCACTCCAAGCAATAAATACTCTCATCTTGGAGGAACCAAAGTGACTGAGCTAACAAAACAGTAAACATATACCTTTGCAGATGACAATGCATTCTGGATGCATGCACAGGAAGTTGAGTGCATTCAGAAGCATAAAAAATAGCTGACAAACTAAAAGGAGATAGTGGCTCCAGAAAACACTGCAGTCAGTGGCCGAAAACGTGAGCATTGGGGAGCATATTAGGGAAAAACACTGGTAATCTACAGTGTACAGCACTACAGGCACATTATGCATTAAATAGGTGAGGAATGGGATGCAAGGCGTGTGTAGCCTAGTGATTGAGACTCTCACGCAATGTAGTAGGTAGGGAGAACATACAAGTATGGAGTCTCTACTCCTTTGGTAACTGTGAGGACATGTTTTTGCTACTTTACTTTTACTTACACAAACCTAATTTTTGGACAGCCAAAGGTTTGCATCCAAGTATATCAATCTTTAAAATGTCAAGAAATTCTTATGAGGCTGTCATTCCCACAAAAAAACCTGAGACCCTCCTTCCTTAAAGGAATTTAATTTTTAATAGGATATTAGTTCTTTAGTCCCAGAGCAAACTTCCTCCTTCTGAATAAGGTTTCCACAGGAAAAGTGTAACCATATCATTGGATACTACAGCAAAGGTCTCTGAATTGCATGTCTTTGGGGGCATCAGGCACAGCATCACCAGCTAGTTGAGGGAGAGGATTGTCCTGCTCTGCTCTGCACTGGTGCAGCCTCACCTTGAATATTGTGTGCAGTTTTGAGTGCCACATTATAATAAAGGTATTAAGCTCTTAGAGCGTCCAAAGAAGGCAACGAAGATGGGGAAGGGCCTTGAGGGGAAGCCATATGAGGAGTGGCTGAGGCCACTTGGTCTGTTAAGTCTGGAGAAGACTGAGGGGAGACCTCATTGCAGTCCACAACTTCCTCGTGAGAGGAAGAAGAGGGGCAGGCACTGATCTCTTCTCTGTGGTGATCAGTGACAGGACCTGATGGAATGGCCTGAAGTTATGACAGGGGAGGTTTAGGTGGGATATTAGTAAAAGGTTTCTCACCCAGAGGGTGGTTGGGCACTGGAACAGGCTCCCCAGGGAAGTGGTCACAGCACCACTGAAAGAAGCGTTTGGCTTCTTAAAGCTCAGGCACATGGTGTGACTCTTGGGGATAGTCCTGTGCAGGGCCAGGAGTTGTACTCAATGACCCTAAGACCAGCTCAGTTGGTTAGAGCCTGGTGCTAATAATGTCAAGGTTGTGGGTTCAATCCCTATATGGGCCATTCTCTTTGGAGCCAGACCTTACGATCCTTGTGGGTCCCTTCCAACTCAGCATATTCTGTGATTGTGTGAATATCCCCCACAGCAAGATGGAAGGGTATTATCACACACAGGTAAGAGACACAACCAAGCAAAACAGGCAGGTTGTTGCTTTTAGGAAAGCTTATCAAGTCTATCCTCTCTGGGAGTGCTTAATTTTAAACATAAGCCATAGGAGAAGTAGAAGAATACTTAATATTCTCCCACTTCCTTTGTGAAAAAAATGATTGCACATTGGAACAGTATAGCAATATTTAACATTTCCCTAACATTTGCCTTTGACCACAGGTCTCATGCCGTGTGTTGCTGCCACATGTACTTAGGCCCAGGCAACAGCCTGGAACGGGCTGCCCAGGGAGCTGGCGCACTGTTCCTGGAGGTGTTTAAGGAAAGACTGGATGTGCCATGGTCTAGTTGTCATGGTGGTGTTCGGTCATGGGTTGGACTCAATGATCTCAGAGGTCTTTTTCAACCTAATTGATTCTGTGATTCTGAGGAGGGAAGTGGTGTCTCCCTCGACACTGTACCCGCTCTGACCATGTCTTCCTAAAACAGACATGTCATCACAAGGGACAAGGCCTTCAGGAGTTCTGCTCTCCCCTGCAGCATTCCCAAGCAGCCAGCCGGCCTGTCTGCCGCGGGGACAGAAGCCCTTCCCCCGCCGGGCTCGCAGGACAGAAGCTGCCGCTTTCCAGGCTCCTGCTGCAGTGGGTGGATCCCTGGGAGGTGCCAAACCCCTTCCCTTCCTCTTCCCCTTCTCCCCCCGCCTTCGTGGTGAGGAGGTGCCTGAGCGTGGCAGCATCTTCCCTTGGCTCATTGGAGTGGGGAGGAGGGGCCGTCGCCGCCTGCGGGGAAGGAAGGTAAGCTGCGGCGGACGGCGGGGAGGGAAGGGGAGGGAAGGGGGTTGGCTCCCCCCCTTCGCCGTGTTTCGATTCCCCGTGCGGCCGTCGGTGGGGAGCGGGGCAGGGGGAGGGCGCTGCCTGTGCTGGGCCGGGGTGGTGCTGCACTCCTCGGGGCTGCGTCTCCCGGGCACCGGGTTTGGAAATGGCCGATAACGGGGAAGGCGGGGGCTGTGTGTCTGTGCGTGTGTTCCACTTCTGACAGGAGTTACGTTTGTGTGGTTGGGGGTGCCTGATGCCCGCAGGTGCACAGGAGTGTGATGGTGGCGGCACCTTAGACAAGCTGAGCTTGGCGACCATTTGTGGTTTTAAGGAAAAGAGAGAATACTTTGGAAATCAGGGACCGTTAGATTGAACCGTGTTTCCTTGTGGAGGTGAAATTTCTGATATCGGTGGATTCCTAATATCGCGCACAGTTAGTAAAAAGATTTTACTCGCGGTTATGAACAGAGTAAGGTCTGTAGGAAGTCATGCTTGTGCAGCAGCAGAAACCATTTGGGCTGAACTGATGGTCCTTTCAGTACCTGAAGGGAACTGACAAAAGATGGGGCGAGACTGTTAACAAGAGAATGTAGTGACAGCACAAGGGGGAATGGGCTCAAATTGAAAGAGAGTAGGTTTAGATTCGATATTAGGAAGAAATTCTTTACTGTAAGAGTGGCGAAGCACTGGAACAGGTCGCCCAGAGAAGTTGTGGATGCCCCATCCCTGGAAGTGTTTAAGGCCAGGCTGGATGGGGCTCTGATGGGGCAACCTGGTCTAGTGGAAGGTGTTCCCTGCCCATGGCAGGGGGGTTGGAACTAGATGATCTTTAAGGTCCCTTCCAAGCCAAACCATTCTATGATTCTGTGATTCTGTGTTGGAGGATATGAATGCAAGCATGGGGTAAAGGAAATGTGGAGAATTAATCGCCCTGCTGAATGTGGGTAGGAGAGGTAATGCTGTCCAGATATGAGAAATAAATGTGTCAGAATGATGTGGAGTGTGAATGATGTGATGGACCATAAAGTAGCAGGAAGAGATTGTGTGGATAAAAAAAGAGTCAAGCATATGTATCATTGCTTTGAGAAAATAAAATTATAAGAGCTTTTGATTATGTCTGCCATAGACTGCAGGAGTTGGATTTGGATAAGAATATCACTTACTGGGAGATGCTATCAGGAATTATGTCACAGATGGATTTCTTTCTTAGATCATAGAATCACAGAATGGTTTAGGTTCAAAGGGACCTTAAAGTTCATCTAGTTCCAACCCCCTGCCATGGATGCCACTCACTAAACCAGGTTGCCCAGGGCCACATCAAGCCTGGCCTGGCACACTCCCAGGGATGGGGCACCCACAACTTTTCTTGGCAATCTGCTTGTGCCCTCACCACCCTCTGAGTAAAGAATTTTTTCCTAACATCTAATCTAATTTTGTCGTCTTGTAGTTTAAAGCCATTCTGCCTTGTCCTATCACTATCTGCCTTTGTGAAAAGTTGCTCTCCCTCATTTTTTATAAGACCTTTTTAGGTACTGAGAGGGCACAGTGAGATCTCCCTGGAGCCCCATCTTTTCCAGGCTGAACAACCAATAGATGCAGATAACGGCATCATTTGGGCATATAGTGATCCAGTTGATCTTACATACAACTACTGTAAGCTTACCAAATGAGCACTGAATTGTTTTAGACTTGCTCTCAGTAAGCAGTGTGGAAAATTCCAGGAAGAGCTGGTTTATTAATTTGTGATCTTGTATCTTGGACATTTTTAAATAAATAGAAGTAAAATAGGTGACTAAACAGAGACAGGTTTGAAATTCTCAATTTCAGATGGGCAAACTTAGAAAAATCAGGAGGATTAATTAGTGATGTTGTTTGTACAGGAATCCTGAGGGCCCTAGAAGAAGTAAAGAGGGTACAAAGCAAATTCTACCTTGTGCCGAAGGTAGAATCTATTTGGAATTTATATCCAAAAAAAAAGATCTAATGAAAACAACTTCTGCCCATCTCAAAAAGGATTTTAGGAATAAAGAGTAGAAAAAGGATAGTTAAGTAAAATAAAAATTAAGAGATAAAGTGCAGTTCTACAGTGAGAATTGACATCAGTAATTCCCAGTTAGTTATAGACAATTGTTTTTTAAAGCTTCTTTAAACATGTAAGTAAAATAGATAGAAATAAGATAAAAGCAATAATAGAAGTAAGACCACTGAGTGATAAAGTTGAGATAAAATGACCTTGGCATCATGATGCATGTGATCTGTTGCAGTTTGGAGGAGACTACTCCAGTGGTAGAAATAATATTAGAAGCCTACACTTATACCACAAAGAATAACATTTTGTCTCTTAATTATTTTTAAGAGTTGGGAAACCTCTAGGTATTATATCTGATACAATGCTCTTGCCACTTAAAGTTCAGCAGTTCCGCTATCAGAAGACTGTTAAATACAGAAATGGACAGATACAGAGTCATTTACTGGTAGAGGAAGTGGGCTTCATATACACATTCTATTTATAGAATTTATGTACAGAGATTGTATCGCTTTTCTAACATACAGTATCTTTGTGTGCAGACAGCTATAACTATAAAAATATTTTAACTATCAGAATTCTTAGCTCTGGGTATGTAATACCTGTGATGTGTGTGTATTTGTGTGTGTATACATATATATGATTCATTTTTTTTAGATATGCACGTGTGTGTGTGTTTGATGTATATACCTCTATATATGTGTGTTTCAGGTGTATACCTACGTAAATTCTGACTTTGTGTAGGGGAACGATTTCGCCATCCTCCCACTCACCCAGGCATTGCATGCTGGGTTCATGGGAAGTGCTCTGGCAAGTGCCCAATGTTACAGAGATGCTACAGCCAGATTTATGCTGGAGCTGTGCTAGACATCATCTTGAAAAAGATCTTGGTGACTCAATATGTAGCCTTCTTAGGTGTAGGCAGGAGACTGTCACAGACCACGGCTCCAATGTGCAGATTGTGCTAAACTGAAGTAAACAAGGAATGTAGGAAAGAAAGCCAGGTGTGGTTTAGTAATGTTTATGTTTATGTTTTTTGTTGAGGTTTAGAATGTTTAAGAAGATATATTTTATAAATCAGAGCACTTAGTCTAAGGATAGAATGACCTTCTGTGGACATCTAAGGAGGGGCTTAAAAGTTAGAACTGTAGAAACTATCAATATTTCTTCTTTAACAGCTAGAACAGACTGTGAGGTCAAAGGACAGCTAGACCTGATGTATGGCTCAGCATTTGGCTGGTTCAGGTAACTGTAGGCTGCAAACAATTTAGGCTAGGTCAGATCTACTTAGAGAGAGCATAACAAAATGTGTGCATTTGCATGCTGTTTTTCTGCTAATGCAGTATAGTATCTGTGATTACATAGTAACAGAAGGGATCTTTCCAGGCGTGCAGTTCCTGTGGCATGGAACTGATATTCAGTCAGGCTTCCATGTGCAGGTACAAGGGCACCTGACATCTGAAGTTTATATGTGGTTTATCCTGAACAACTGCATGACCTGTTAGTGTTTCTTAAGTTCCTAAAGCTTTAATAGTTTCCACACTACAATTCTTTAACTTTGTTAAAAAAATAATAGCTGTTTCTTTCACATATTTACTGCATTATTTTGAATTGTTTTGTTCTGTTACATGGTCAATATTTTTAATAAAATTCTTTTAAAATCAAGTCTTTGAAATATTTTTTTTCCTCTAAAGCCAGTTCCTTGAACTTTCATATTGGAAAGTCAAAATGAAGAATAAGTTTTCAATTCTACCAAATCAGTTGTATGGTAAATAACATTTTATGTAGCATTTAAAATAGGCAAGAGCCAATGGTTGCATCAGTTGTATTTTATTATGTTTGGTGTATGTATAGATTGCAGGAACTGAAGTGTATTTATAGTTTGGCTAACAATTCAGCAAAGAGAAAGAACTTTTCAAGTTAGTTTTCTGAAAATCTTGGATCAGCTACATAAAAATTGTGGACAAATGTTTTTCATTAGTATCTCAGGTTATATTTCAGTTAAATTAGACTACATTAGGTTAGATTTAGACACAGGAATGACATCCTGTTGTCAAGAGACTGACAGAATGTTTGATTATTTAACAAGATTTTTTTTTTCTTCTGTTGTAAAGATTTTCCTTCTTGTGGGTGATGATGACTTTTTTTAAGTTGCTTCCATTTTTGTTGCTGGCTGGTAAACAATCCACCATTCTACATCAATGATGGTGATAAACAATTCTAAAGTGGAAAAAGTAATTGGAATAGTAATGAGAAAAATAAAGAAACTTAATATGAGCACTTGTCTTACCATCATATAGGACTTTTAATAGTCCTAGGTGTCTTTCTAAAAATCAAATTAGACAAATTGTCTTGCTAGCCCAAAATCCCAAGGTTAAATTTTTTGGAGGTGAGTGGAAGGTGTCCCCAGGAATCTATATAAGATTTTTCAAAGCCATTTTGTCACTTAGGGCAGAAATTTCACACCAGACCCTAACACTTATTTTTAAACCATTGGAAAGTTGAAAAATCATGCCCTCTGTTTTCTATCCTATTTTCTCACTTCTTTCAAAATGTTTTCCGCTGATATATTTGCTCTTCGTTGTAGGCGCATTGAACTTCTATTGAAGGATGTTGCTAAGTGTGGGTAACAGGACAGTGTTCCCACTGTCTTTCTTGCTTTTCATGTGCCCATGTTTCTTTTATGTGTTGCTTAAATCTTATCCTTCACTGCTTGTATTCATGGCAACCAATTTTTGTTTGGGGGTGATGATGATACTGGAAAGAAGGGCTTTGCAAATAGGCTTCAATCATGTAGCTCCAATACAGCATACTGCATGTAGGCGAACCTCTGAAAACTTCAGTAGGGTTATGCTGGAGGTGCATCCCTGGAGCCAACAGGTGGAACTGGATGTCATGCCAAAAGAGAGGTGGTGTCTGACAACATGTTTCTGACTAAAGTTTTGCCTCTGGAGATTGAGACAATAAAGCTGTTTTATCTCAAATAATTTTAATTACATATTTCTCTAGCAGTTGCCTACCTTGCAAGGTCAAGGATGTCAGTCTCTTAGACTAAATATTCCTGGCTTTAAGAGTTTCTTGGATCTAGCTTCTAAACTGCACGTAGATTTTCTCGTGCAATTAGTAGGCAGACAGTGGAACTTGCATCCGGAGCCAAGAATTCACAGTCTGGTGTCATGAAGCAAGAAGGGAAGAAGAGAAGATTATGCTTTAGTTGGAGTCAGCAGTTTTTCAAACAACCGGTTGCTGTTTGTCAAGGTCTGCAATTTCTTGGTTATGGAAAATGCTGCATCAGTGGAGGAATGAATGACAAGCTGAGTTCTGTCAATTTATTGTCAGCACTAGGTGAAGTAGTGACATTTCACAGAATCAGAGAATCACAGAATATGCTGAGTTGGAAGGGACCCACAAGGATTATCAAGTCCAACCCTTAGCCCTGCACAGCACCATCCCAAAGACTCACATTATATACATGAAAAAGGAAGATAATTTTGAAAATATTCTTCCTAGAAAGGAATCTCACCCGTTCAATCAGAGCACATGTTGGCAATATTTCTGGTCTTATCTCTCCTGCAAAATTGCTTGGACAAGGTAGCATCATGTCATGACTACTTCAGTAGGAAACTGCTGAGAAATCAGGAATAGAGAAAGTTAGGTTCCTTTCCTAAAAGTCTCATCAAGTTGCGTTTTTTTCTGTGACTTTTTCCTTTTCCTAGGCCTGTGGTTAGAGTTCTTGGGGAAGAAGCTGCAGACAGACCTTTGATTTGGCAGATGAGACTCATAAATGCTGAAGTTAAGTGGGAGGAAATACTAAGTGGAGTTCTGAAAATTTTTGTTTGCTTGCCAAGTTCCTAGAGAGAGAATCTACAAGAATGTTTACATTCTAATGAGTCAGTGAACCAGTTTAAATATTTAGGGTTAAATGGTCTTAGACTGCTTATAGAGCTTGGCTGTTAGAATTAGTACTTTTATGTTCCTTAACTCAGTCTTATCTGGACTGCAGAAGCATGTGTGATTTACCCAAAGATCTGTTATGGTTGGACTGAAACTAGGGTCAGAACTAAGACCTAAACTCAGACTGCCAGAGTATGCTGTACAGATTCTTAATTGTTCTTGGATTCCAGATAAGAGAATGGTGAAATTTTAACATAAATATTTTTGTATCAAAATGCTGTGCACTTCCTCAAGAAGTGGATGTTTACAATAATGATGTTTTTTCCTTTAGATCTGCACTTTAGAATTTTTTTTGCGGGAATGCAGCTAGTGAAAATTATAGTTTTAATATATGGGAAATATTTTTTGCTTGCCCTTTTACTTTCTAAACTAAGCATTGCAATTTTTTTTAGATGTAGTGGCTAGCTATTTTAAAGTAAGGCTTTTTAGCAATTCTGTGAATATTGTAAGATTTAGTAGATGAATGAACCCAATAACTTGTCTGAGATAGCTAGGATATGTTTTTCTTCTGTACCTGATTTACTCAAATATACAGGGGTTTTCTCTTCATTTTGATGAAAATACTGTTTTTTCCGTGCTTCACTCTGCATATACAATGGTTATTTTTCTGGAGGGAGAATTCTTACAAGTAGGCAAATATGAATCATCACTAGTATTTTAAAGGTATACAGATAAGAATAATACTTAAACAGGTGTAATATTATTTTTTTTCTCTGTCTTTATTTTGGGGATCCCAGGGTGAATATGTACTCTTAAATCAATTACAGGTTTTTAGAAAGAACACCTTTGCTTATGCAGACATGTGGCAACCAGTACATACTTGTATTAGAATACATGAATTCGAATAAAAGAATAAACTGGTATAATTTGAGTCACCCCGCGTACTCCTATGGTATTGCTCAGAAATAAGGTGTCTGTGTTTTCAGAGCAAACCGAAAATGGAGTTGCAGGGTAATTTTCTCTTAGTTACAGAGAAGATAAAACATAACTTTTGAGTTGCGAGGACATGTAATTGATCTTTATTCTTGAGAAGTCAGGGCAGAACTTCGTGGGGTCAGCATCTTTGTGGGGACTGAAAAGCAGTGAACTGGAGCACCTTTTATTAAGTAACTGAGGTGATTAGACTCTAATGTACCTTTCTTTATACTAACAAATAAAGTGCTTTTAAAGTCAAACCATGCTTTTGTCTGAACAGATGCAATTGAAGGGAAATATTAGAAATGGCAAAATCACGGATATCAGTTATGTATCAAATGGCCTGAGGGAGAAAATGTGGATTTCTACATTTATTTAAGTTAGAAAATTAATTGTTAATAATTATTTCTTTGGGGGCTGAGCGTAGGCTAAGGATGGCCAAGAAGTGGGTACCATATCAGCATTGCTAGGCAGTGCTGTAAATTGATACTGCAAAATATTGGATAGCCTTGATAATCAGTTTTGCAGTAGGACTACTCACATACTTGAAATTAAATGTTTCAGAACTTCAGTTCAGTGGTACAGTCCTGCTCAGGCTGTGGTCATGCCAAAGGCCTTGATTAGATGAGTTGTTTCTAGTTTAAGTAGAGAAGACGTACATAAATTCTTGCGCAAGTAAGTTGTTGGAGAAAATAAGAAAATAACAAATTGCTTAACTGCAAGAGCTCAACAGGTTACTCTATTTTCATGAAGTTGCAAAGCATGGTAAATGGCTGTCTGTGTTTATTTAGGGCTCTGCTCGGTTGCACCTGTGTAACTGCCTGGTGCCATTTAATTCTTAGCTGCTGTTCCAGCTTGGCACAGATACCTTATAGGTCATGTATCATATCTGCCAGCACTGTTTGGTGCTGGGATCCCCAAGGTTATCTCAAAAAGCAATAGGTGCTAACCTGTAGGCAACTGTATCAGCCCTTTAGTTTCTCTAGTTGAAAGGGAATATAACTTAGCTTCAAGTTATTTCAGTTTGGTTGCGTGTCTGAGCCTTAAGCTCAAAGTCAACATGGACAAGAGAGTAGCTGGACTTTCACACGAGCTGAATTTATCATTTCATGTTCAAACTAAGTGTATGAAATACACTGTGTGTATGTAGATTTGTGAGTTTTGTTAAAGAGTAAGCTTAACAGTGTGCATATTCAGTATAGCTGAGCTGCAGCAATTAGTTGGGGTTTTATTCATTTTAAGTAAATAATTTTTTTTGTTTATTCAGTAAATTAAATTATATTTGTTAAATCATTAACATTTATAGTACTTAAATCATATGAATTTCATGTATTTTATGCCCTTGGCTTAGGTCTTATGGCATGAAGTCTTACATAAGAAACATGTTGAGCAGTAAGTTGGGTCATTTTATGTAGCTGCATTTGATACTCCTTTTAGCATGATATTCCTCTGAAAAGTAACTCAGTAAGTTGGTAGCTGGTTTATTGGATGTTATTTTGCCTGTAGTCAGAATTTTACAGACATGTAATTTTAAGTAATTATTTTCTGGCAATATTTTCTGAAGTAGAATGAATATGTTAAGAACTCTCAGTAAACCTGAACAGACCCAAATATTTTTCTAACACTGGTTTTCAGAACGTAACTGGAATAAAAGCATTTGAAGGCTTAGGCCAGAAATTAATACTCTGGCCAGTGTGCTTTTTCTTTACATAAAGAAATGTCTTGAAGAATTATGTCAGCAAGGTTCTCAATACTGCAATAAAAATACATTGGAGTATTGTGTTCATAAAACATCTTTCTTTCCAATCACAGAATGATTAGTTCTACTACTTGTTTTAGAAAACCTGTTTTGTCCAAGAATTAATATTTTATGAAAGAATACAGAAGTGCAGAGTCTGTCTAACTGATAATTGTACAGTTGAATATAAGAGCAGAACTGAGTGAGCTTTGTTTTCTCATTTTCTCATTCTCTTGTTTTCTCATTCCACAGAATCAAATAGCTCTGGCTTAATATTGAGCCAGTGTGTATAGTTTCATAATGTAGTTTTGCAGCAATATGATATGGTGATTTTAACCACAGTTCTCTCTCTGCAGGGGGACACAAGCAGAAATCCATATGGAGGATGAACCTCCTCCTCAAGGAGTCAGTGCCAAGGTCAGAGTGTGAATTTGTATTGAGAGTTCTGTACTGCTCTGCTCAAAAGGGAGAAGCTTGGTTCCATTTAGCAGTAGCTTAGTAAATGCTAGTAACTTTCAAGATAGACACAAAAGCTATAGGTAGAAGAAAGGATACTGGCAAAAGAAATCTTGCTTAAGTGATCCACAAAATATTAGAAGAACAATATATTCACATGATTCAGGTCTGTGTCCTAAGATTCAGATCTAGCTCTGCCTTTCATGACTTCATGCAATATAATGAGGGAACTGATCACTTATGGGATATAAATATTGGCAGGCTGATAGTTCAAGCTGTTTCTCATTTTCTTGAAACAAAATATAATGGAGAAGTGTGTAAGGGGAGAAAGTATTGAAAGGTGAAAGAGTAACTCTTACTGAGTTGAATGTAACTAATAATTCCAGAGACATGATTTAGATTATGCATATTTTTTTGTCTGATAAAGTTTTTGTTAAAAAAATATCAGTATCATAAGTATGTCCTTGACTGCTTATTATAAGATTAGTTAGGGATTTTTCTTTCAGTGTATTATTTTAGTGTTAAGAAATGCTACAGTTTGGGGTTTTGTTTAACCTACTAATTATAAGGGTAGGACTTGAGTGCTTTCTAGAAGGAAGTTACAGAAAAAAACTTTTCTATTTGAAATGAATGGGTTCTGACCCACTGAGCATTTGGAATTTAGAGCCCACATTGTAAAGAAATCAATATATTATTCTAGTAAAGGAATCTGTACAAATGAAGGACACCCTGACTGTCCTTTTGAACCTCAGGCTTCATCAGTCTTGAGCAAAAGTGGGATGCAGCTTTGGTGATGCAACTGGAAGAGTAGTCTGTGATGCTTTCAGTATCCATTATCATATTTTAAGAGGGCTGTAGAATTAATGCTAGCCTCTTGACATAAAACAAATTATTCTGCAAACAGCAGATGAATGAAGACTGATTCCGTATGGATTCTGGTCCTTCATCTCTGTGAAGCCTGCTATGCGTCATGGAGGACAGCATTTGCTTGGATTAGCTTGCACCTACTTGCTCGCTGACTTATTTAATAACATAATGTCTGTTTGTCCAGCTGACTGCTGCCAAATGGATTGTGTCAGCAGAATCTTACTTCCCTTTCACTTGCAAATTTGGCTGAAATTGGTCAGTTATTTGCTGTGAGGAGATGGAGAAAGAACTGGTGTGATCAAAACCACAACTTTTTTTTTTTGTGAAGATGACCAATCTTCCTTTCCTCTTCTCAGAAGTATATAATAAAGAAATGTGTCATTAGGTGATATTTGTTTCTTTAAAATTAAAAATTTCCTTTTAATTCAGGATTAATTTAGGGTTTATATTTTGACTTTCAAATGTTATCTCTATTTCTGTGTATTTTTTCATAGTAAGTGATATTGTTATGACTGACATAACGTGCTTCAGACTCCAAATTAGAATTTATTCACATCTTTGTTTCAGTCAGAGGTACAAAAAAATATGTAGTGTAATAGATCATTTTATAAGTCTGCTTGAAATAAACTAATGATGCAGTCCTCACTGTTATGTGGTAAAATACATCATACCTGTGGTAGGTAAAATCTATTCTTGCTTATCTTCTGATTTGGCAAGTAAAGTTTTTTTCCCTCACATGGAGAGCCTGTTTCAATTTCAGTGAAGAAAATTTGATGCACACACCATGCAGAATTTGTTATTAAATGTTGATACTGCAGCATTTTTCTGCTTTATGCTATACCAAAGCAGTAGAAATGTTGCATGAGATTCAGACATTAGCTTGACTGGTTTTAATGTTAGGACAGATCTGTTACTCCTTTCCTTTAACTGTAGAATTATAATCTGTCCTTGGATAAGCTGGGAAATGTTCAATTGTCTTTTTTATTTTATTAAAAGTCTACTTACTTAAAATGTAAATATTCTTAGGAAGTTCCCAAAGACTCAATACTTGTTGAAACGCAGAAGTAAATTTCAGAGGTAAAGGCAAAAACTTGAGAAACTTTTTCCTTTCTCAAGTTTCCATTTTCAATGCATAAAAACAAATGTGCATATTTTTCAAAGATAAGTATATTCTTGGGCAGACTTTTTTTCTGGTTTCTTCTTTCAACAGTAATTTTAGCCCCAGAGGAAAATACACCAATTTCAAGTTCTGAATATATACTTTATAGTTTATATTAGAATACTGTACATTGAGTTCTATAAGCTAGCAGTCATGTTGTATGAATATAATGAAACTATGACCTCTCCATTTAACTTCCTATATGGTACTTTTCTCTATGAATATAGATCCCTTCTTTCTACATCATGATATATTTTGTTTATTTTAATGTCTTCCTTTCACATATTGTTCTAGAATTAAAATACTGATTTGTGGCTGAAAAAGGAGGTAGTGGTGTTTCTCTAATTTTTTACTGTGCAAAAGCATATATTTCTCTCTGTCTAGGTATTTGATAGCATTTTTTATAATACCAGGTCTTGGAGGCAACATTATTGTCAGCCCTGAAGATGCTGGATGTTGGGAAATGGCCAATTTTTTCTCTCTGTTCCCAAGAGGAGCTCAAGTTAATTCGTCAAGCCTGTGTATTTGGCAGTGCTGGTAATGAAGTGTTGTATGCAACTGAAAATGATGAGGTAATTGTCCAAGAGTGTGTATGAACGTGGCATGTTTAATCACTTATGTATCAAGTTATTCTGCAAGCCAGTACTATGATAGTATACCTAGAGAAAGTTTCATGCAAAATTGTCTGATTATTTTGTTTGCTACTAAAACATTTTGAGTTAAAATTAATGGCTTCCTATCACAATCAGAGGATAAGGAGAAGATGGAGTCTGACATTTCTTGCAAGTGCATAGTGACAGAATGAGACATAAACTGGCAGATGGGAAATTCTGATTCAGTACTAGACAATAAAAATTACCATAAGAGGGGTTAAATCCTGGAGGGGTTGTGGAATTGACTGGACACGGCCTTGAGTCAACTGATCTGTTTAGGTCTTTGTTGAGCATGGTGGGTGGACTAAGTGACCTTTGGAGGAGGCTCCATTCCAACCTAAATTATAAGTCTGTGATTCTTTTATAACAGGTTTTTGTGCTTGGCATGAACTGCAGTGGGTGTTTGGGAACAGGAGACATGCAGAGTACTATTGAACCAAAGAGGTTAGATTCCCTATGTGGCAAAAAGATAGCCTGTCTGAGTTATGGAAGTGGCCCTCATGTTGTTCTTGCTACAGAAGGTAAAGTATTATCTGAATATTGCTTTTTCTGATAGTCCACTTTAATTCATTCAGCAGGTGTGAAAGGTCGGTACTGGTAACACAGAGAGAGAATTGTGAAAGGTATTCTGAGCTGTTAAGTCCAACATATTTTCATTGGTGAATATGACATGTCAGCTAGCTTTGTTCGTAGCTTATTATCTTCAAAAGTTTTTCAAGCTCTACTTTGATCTTGTAACTACTTGAGGATGGGGTTTCTTTCACTTTTCAGTTAAGTTTGGAACTTCCGATTGCTTTTGAAATGCATTAGTGGCAATATTATGCCCATATGTTCTTGTGCCAACACTGTTCTTTAGCTAAAATTGATCTTTTCTCTCCAGTACCTACTTTTGGATGTGCTTTTAAGACCTGTTATATTGCCTCCCAGCATTTTGTTTCCTGCATTGACACTCTGTTATCCACATCGTGGTAGTGGCTCCTCTGTTCATAATTAAGTACATTATTGTCAAAGACAAATTATTAATATTGTGTTCCCAGTGAGGTTCTGCTAGAGCCTGCCTCATGATATTCACATTTGTCTTTCTTTCTATATTAATAGAAGTGTTTTTGAGTAGTCTAGATTAGATGACTAAAAGTAGGTGAGGGGAATTATGCTGTTAATGTATACTTTATATTAAATTATGTTTCACCATTTTCTGTAGTCCTCATGGCAGATCATTTTGCATCCTTTTTTTATATATGTGTATGTATTATTCTGAGCTCTGTTGCTAGCAGTTCTCACTGATACACTCATACTTCTTGCCCAGATGATGAAGTATTGCAAAAGAGCAGGTTCAGAACTGATCCCTGATCATTTTTACCCATAACTCCATTCACATGAATCACTTCCATTCAGCATAGCCTTTTTTAACCTACCCTTCAGAGAGCCATTATGTGTTTCACAATTATTGTGTTAATTATTGTCATTTCCAGTATGTTTCTGTGTGGCTGTTTCACTGAAATGTGTATTCACATGTTGGTCAAACAAAGAAAATGTTGTTGACTTTTTACAGGATAAAGTGATTAGATTTAGCCAGTTATTATAGAGAAATATTGGTTTAGTGTAGCATATTTTGCCTTTATAGTTCTGAGGGAAATCTTCTTAGGGATAAGGAGTTTGGTGATCTCCTTAGAAATCTGATGGAGTTGTATATCAAACCCAGCTCTCCTGCAATTATGGCACAATTTGGGTTTAGAAAATGATGATGATGATAATAGACAAGATGAATGTGGGACAGCTATTCATCAAGTCCTGCACTACTGTAGCTAGAGGACACTTGATTTAAAACAGATAAAGGAAAGTGAATATGAAAAGGTGTTAAATTCATAGATAAGAGGCCAATCTATGTACATTAAAGAGAATTGGAAATACCTTGTAATATCTGTACTCTAGTGATTGTCAATGCTTGGGAACTGCAAAGAGTGACCAGGCTTGTGTTTCCCTTAAACAGGAGCTTTTTTTGCTATTGCCAGTTGGAGACAGAATTTTGCACTGGGTCAGCCATTGGTCTAACACAAGCAGACATATCTTGCAGTCTTAATTTTACTAGCATGTTTTTCAAAATACAGGACATGAATAGTATGTTTAAATAATAAGTAAATAATATAATTTTTATTAATAAATAGTAATAGGTTTTTCTTACAAGCATCCTCATGCGTATTGTAAGCTTGCTATTTGAATTTTCCAAAGTGGGAAACAGTGCCAGGGCATAGACAAGAAACTTTGATTGTCAGTAACAAAGAAATTGAAATGGGAACTTTTATTTTCTGTATTGCACCATCCCTTTTCTTGTAGCAATGTTTTCCTTTACTATGACTATGGTGATACTATCCTTTTGCATTTGTGTTTAATGCTATGTGAAGGTAGCACTGATATGTCCGTGGGCTGAAGAGCCCCAAAGGCCATATATATATTTATACACTTAAATATGTATATTGTTATTGACTTTGACTTTTCAGTTTGTAGTTTTACATTGTGTACTTACTGGAAAAATAGAGATTTTTAAACCAGCTCTTTGCATTTTTGTTGTAGAAGGAGAAGTGTATACATGGGGTCACAATGCTTATAGTCAGCTGGGCAATGGTACAACAAATCATGGTTTCGTTCCCTGTCAAGTCTCTACTAACTTGGTGAACAAGAAAGTTACTGAAGTTGCCTGTGGCTCTCATCATTCTATGGTGTTAACATCTGATGGAGAGGTGAGAATAGAGGGAGTAAATACCTATTTTCTCGTAATGAAACTCACATGTGTGAGAAACAGGAAAACATTCTGCACCTAGAGCATTAAAGCTTGCTTTTTGCTGTCTTCACTGTGCTGATGCAACACAAATGTTTGATAAAAATGGATTTAAAGTGCACGGGGAATACTGGTTTTTGTGCCACATCTTGTAATACCGAATTATGATTTCTTTGTAGAAGGAAGCCAGTTCCTTCCTATGTTGCATTCTACTGTAAATGCTTAATGGCATTAAAGCTGACATTAATGTAAATTACATTCATATAAGGAATTCTACTTGCCAAAGTAAAAAGTTTCCTGTCATGTACTCTGAGGTGCTGTTTGTGCCAGTTAGCCATTCTACTTTGAGTTCTGGAAAACTAGAAATGGATTCTTCCAGCATTAATGCGGCTGTCATGTTGCCTCTTACCTTTGAGTGGAGGAACATAAAAGAATGGGATATATAAATATTTAGATTGGCGTATTTTTGTTAGAAACTATTGAATTGTAAAGCTACGTATCTTCCTAGTAATTTCCTAGTACTAGAACACATCCACTTGACCTTAAAATATCGTTTTTTATGCATATTGCTTTTATCTCTCTTGAATATGTACTTTGAACTGTACGTTATATAGCTATCTTTTATGACAATTGTCTTGCAACAGGTATA
Source organism: Pseudopipra pipra (assembly GCF_036250125.1). NCBI lineage: Eukaryota > Metazoa > Chordata > Aves > Passeriformes > Pipridae > Pseudopipra > Pseudopipra pipra. The sequence continues at coordinate 62,257,852 of NC_087550.1, read as the reverse complement.
CACATGGGGTTATAATAACTCAGGCCAGGTTGGATCTGGTTCAACAGCTAATCAGCCAATTCCTCGAAGAGTTACTAGCTGCCTACAAAATAAAATAGTTGTTAATATAGCTTGTGGACAGATGTGTTCCATGGCTGTGGTGGAAAATGGAGAGGTAAGAAATTTGAAGTGAATTTTTGGGCTGAATTTTATTTTATGTAATAATTTGGCATGTAGGTAATTTTGAACTTGGTAGTAATGAGCTACTTCTCAGAAAAGTATACCTTTCCAGAACTCCCTCAAGTCTACCTGCTTGTGCTTCTCCTAAAAATCTTTGTCATGAATTGTCCTGCACGTTCCAACTTACTTAAACACGTCTTCTTATCCATGCTGATTGTAGTTTCTTCTTTAGAGAGGAGGTAGAGTGAAACAGGTAAAATTGTTCACTAACATTTGGTTTAAGGCTTTTCAGTTTCTGTACTTTCTCATAAAATTTAGCAGCTGTTATTTTATATCAGCTATTGAAGTTGGCTTTGAGCTGTAGGAGTTCAAGTATCAAATTTCAAGTTTAATTAAAAATACAGTTCTGAAGTAAAAATAGCATTGTGAAGGTCAGATTTTTATACAATCTGGGATTAAATCCTATTGAATATATATGTGTGTATACTTAGCATTTCATGCCAGCTGCATTTTCTTATATGCAAAAGTAACTAAGTTTATATCACTGATTTACTGATTTTTAGAGCCAATATTATATTCTAGTAAAAATTAAGGTGCTGATTAATACATTTATCCTACTGTTGTCTTTAGCATTCGTAGACAAATTATTGTCTATACTAGAATCTTAAGTATTGAGTGTGATAATAATCAGTGAATGGTATTTTACTTTTCAGTGCTCATATACACACACCTTATTTCAAGAGAAAACAAAGAAAATAAAAGTATGTTGGGTGTATTTGTTGTACTGCAGTACCCCTTGTGTCTCTGTCATACTTTTTTATTCTCCTTGCAAAGATACAAAGAGGCTGTAGAGTTATTGTTTTTTCAGTTCATGTGAGCTGAAGATTTTGGACAGTCTACATCCTCTCTAGCTCCATTTCTCCAAGCATTTCAGTTTAAAACTAAGTAGCTATTGATTGTTTGCAGTAGAACATATGTCACTGAAATTATCAGAGTTCAGTATTTTCCCTTTTTTTTATGTTCAGGGTAAAGCTGCCTACTCAAACAGTTGTGCAAGCTTCCAGTTTATACTTGTTTTCGTGTGTTTTCTTTTCTGTTAGAGGATTTTGGAATGAGAAATTAGGTCTGTGAAAAAGGGAAGTATTATGCTGAATTTGCTCTGTGCTGGCAGTCAGGCATACGAATCACTTGTTTTCTGTTCTTCTTATTAGAATATTGTAGTCTTATGTAATCTAACTCTTAAAGAGCAAAGTGAATGTGGAAGTTGAGAATTCTATGTGAGTTGGTATTTTAAAGAGAAATGGCATCCAAAATTTGCAGTGCAGAAAAACATGTATATGTGTATATATGTATGCTTATACAGGTATGTATATGTGTGTATGTCTGTGTATCTACATGTAAAGTACATATAGAATGTACTTTACATTCTCTGAAATGTGGGGAGAGAAATATTGAAGAAAATTATTGTTATTCAGACTCTGAAATAAATTATATTGCTTTCAAAAGAAGGAGATAGTAGCAAACAGTTAAAAATCCCTGTCTCTCTTCTAAGGTCTATGTCTGGGGTTACAATGGGAATGGCCAGCTTGGACTGGGCAGCAGTGGCAACCAGCCAACACCGTGCCGAATCGCAGCTTTGCAAGGCATTCGTGTGCAGCGGGTACGTGTGTGATGCTCCATGGCAAACCCTTTATGAACCACTGAAAGTATCCTAAAGGCATATGCTACATTTTAAGTACATAGTCCTCTCTCTCTCTGTTTAAAGTGCCATTTATCAGAATAAAAAAACATGTATCCGAAGAGTCTTTCTAGGATATCCCATTCTTCTTTAACTCCTGCCTTCATTTCTGGAAAATTGCTGCAGTTTAGCATTTTGTTTGTCTTGCAGACTGAATTTCAGTTTTAGAAATGCAGTCCAGCCACAGTGACTAACTGGTGTTTGGAGTGAACAAATTGTCTCAAACTGCTTTTGGTCAATAGTTGGTATGATTTCATGGTTAGTCTTGGTCTTTGGAGGTTATTACACTGTACCAAATAGCTGGGCTGCCCTCAGTGTAACTAGCAAACTGATAACTTCTTTTAACTGATAAGAAATATTTAAAGTATCTACAGAATTGGTACTGAAAGTTTTTAATTGATTTAAGCAAAATAGAGGATACTGTTTGTTAGAAAACAGTGGTTTTGAAGATAGCGAAAAGTTACAAGTGTTTTGAACTTTGGATCATATTTATTGCCTTTGCTCAGGGAAATTAGGGATTTTTTAGATATTTTAAAGGAAACTAATTTAATTACATAGTTTTACATTCAGTGCCTAGGATGTAGACAGGAGCTTTTCTGGTAACAATTGCTGATGGCAAGTAAAGTAATAAAGTGAGTATTATGTTCCCCTGTATTTATTCTCCTATTTAGAGAGTGAGTGCTCCAGTAAGTTTGGCTTAGATCCTATTTCCATCCACTTCATTTGCTTGATATTGATTAGTACCATGTTGAAGACCTCCAATCAGTAAATAAATCAAGGATTTACTTCATTTAAAGCACATCACATGCTCCATGTGTGTCAGTGGACTAAATGTACTTGCAGTATATATGCTTTGCAGATTATATAAAGGTACGTGGACTAGTTTTGAACAATGTAGATTGGTTCTTGATAGCCATCTAGCTTTACTAAGTTACATTAACTCAATCAGAGCAAGACTGTTGCTGCTAATGTTGCCACTGTGTATCTGTCTGTATGTGGGGCATGTGCTGCATATGTAGATTGTAAAGTGGATATTTGAGCAGCCTTATGTGAGGTACCTGAGAGGGCAGCTCAGCAGGACGGCCTGGGTTTCTACAAGAGGTTTTGAGCTCACACAGTTGTGTGCTGCCATCAAGATGGAGAGTTTTATGTCCTCCCTCTCTTTCCTGGCTGATTGCTCTGGTTGCTTACCTTGTGTGGGCACCAGTGGTCCTCAGACCCTACTGTGAGAGTTTTTTTTCCAGTAGTGTAAGTTCATAGGATCACAGAATGGTTTGGGCCATAAGGGACCTTAAAAGTCATCTAGTTCCAACCCCCCTGCTATGGACAGGTACACCTTCCACTGGACAGGTTGCTCAGGGCCCCATCCAACCTGGCCTTGAACACTTTTAGGGTTGGAGTATTATCTCAGCAGAGGGTCCAGTGAGCATTAGAGCGGGCACAGGGAGGGGGTAGTTTTGTGTGGCTGGAAGTCAGGGACAAGAGGACCAGACAGGGAGACCTCAGCTGTTTTTACAGTGGTAAGCTATTCACACTGGAGCAGTTGCCCATAAAGCAAGGTCAGTGCAAGACAGACAGTCTTTATTTTTCTGCATATTTTTTGTATTTGTCACATAGCTTTCCTTATTTCTCAATTTCCAGCTTTTTTTTTTTCTTTTGCTCTGCTCTTGAGATTATCTATCAGGATGTCTCATTGGTGTATTTTTTCCTCAAAGTGACCTCATCTACTTTCCTTTCCTTTTAAATAAACTTATCTCTATTTGTAATTTTTACACTGGTATAATATCGATACCATTAACCTATAGCATAACATATATCTGTCTGTATTAACTTACTGTTACATAAAAATGAGATTTTTTTTTTCTCTTTATTTCTCCTTGTAGGTTGCCTGTGGCCATGCACATACATTAGTGCTAACAGACGAAGGTCAGATATATGCCTGGGGATCCAATTCATATGGCCAGTTAGGTACTGGGAATAAAAGTAACCAGTCTTACCCTACAACAGTTGTTGTGGATAAGGACAGGTAATACTTATAGTCCTGCAGTCAGACATTAGTTGACATACTCTCAGGAGAGGTACAGAAAATTATGGTATTTTTAATCTATTTTTGGAAGAAGTAGCCTGTAATTTTTTTGCAATGGTTCATCTGCTCAATGTGAACAGAATTTTCACTGAAAGTTCTTGAATCTGCCCCATAACCATCCTTGTGAAAGAAAAACTGGATGTTCCGAGTCTGAACATGCTGTTTTCTGCTCTGGCTCACACTGTACTTAATAGGCCCTAATTGCAGTTTCCCTTCAGTGGTGTAGTTTCACGGTTTGAAGTCAATGATGAAAGTTTTGTTGTCTCTGAATGTAAATTGTGTTTTAATATGCTACTTTGAAAAGTGCGCAGAAAAAATGAAGAGTGGACATCTGTAATTGTTATGTGTTGTTACTGCTATTATATCTGGCTCATAATCCAGGAGAGAGAGAAAGGGAGGAGTTCTTTCTTGGTATTGTTGTCTAAAAATTAAGCTTAGATTTTTGCAAGCTAAATATTTTCCTTTAAGTCCTTGACAAGTAGCAGGGCAGTTATTTCTATTGCTGTTGTAAAGCTGTGTATGTATATGGCCAGAAATCTTAATCTGTTCTAGACCGAGGTCTTGATTTTGGCCTCCTGTTGTGAATAATAAGACAAGTGAGATGTCCCTCCTAACATTGTGTCTGTGTACATTATTGTAAGGAAGTGGCATCTCCACTCTGGTGATGAGACATGGCCTGATCTTGAACATTGCTATTTCTTTGTGTGTGTTTATGTTTTTGCTTAAAATGTAACTGATTTTTTTTTCCAGACACTTTGACAGCAATTAAAATGTTACAATAATTTAGTACAAGTTTTAGTGCTGTATGCTGCCTTTCCCTTTTGTTGGCCAGAATATGCATTCTTAGTGTCAGTGAGAATATTGCCTCACTAAAGCCTGCAAGATTTGTGCATGCAGCTTTAAACAAGTTGTTTCCCAGCCATTTTCCCCAGGCAGCTGGGAAAACAAGTAAACAAGCAATAGTTCAGACTGCAGAACAGTGGATTGTGTAATGTTGTCCACAGTGGGAGTCTTGAAGTCCTAAATCAACCTTAGGATTAGAGAGATAGCCCAACTAAAAGACACTCAGAAACAGCTGGTAAGTGCTGTTTGGTTCTAATTTTTAATTTTCAAAATGAAAATCCATTAAACATAAGTAATAATAATTATATGAGTAATGACAATTCAGTATTAAAAATTAAAAGAAGTATATTTAAATTGTTAGTTTATAACTGTTGCCAATAAGCAAGCAGAAAAAAAGGTTTTCATTAACTTTCAATTATAAGCCAAAATGCAAATTTTATTTTTTTTTTAAATGCCTCCTCATTTCCTTCTTAATCTTCTCCAAGTATTTGTTCTCTACAGCTTAATGCAGGCACTCACCTCACTGCCCAGCACCACTGAGGACATTCAGAGACCTGAAACTCATCATAGCTTTGCTTGAGGGAGCCAAGGGGGTCAGCAGAGCATATCCTGCAGCAGATACACAGCTCTGCTGCAACAGTGTCTGCTCGCTCCCAAGTTGCTTTTCCACAGAGACACTGAGTGCACGCTATTTGAAGAAACATTGATAGCCCTTTTGATTTTGCTGTGTCTGATCAGAAAATGTTCTTGCTTACATGCATGCTTAAAAATACATTTTTGCACCAGAGAGAGGAGAAAGTAGTGTATTTACTGCATTTTGTTCTTATGAGAGTGACTTGCTCTAATTTCTTTGTTTGCTTGTAAATTCAGAGTTATAGAGATTGCAGCCTGCCACTCTGCTAACACATCAGCTGCCAAGACCCAGAGTGGCCAGGTGTACATGTGGGGCCAGTGCCGAGGGCAGTCCGTGACCTTCCCCCACCTCACTCACTTTGCCTGCACTGACGATGTGTTTGCTTGCTTTGCTACCCCTGCCGTTATGTGGCGTCTGCTGTCAGTAGGTGAGCTTAAATATTTTTTGTTCTGACATCTTCTAAATAAAATCATTAGTTCATAAAACAATTGCATGTAATTGAAGCCTAAACTTAGTTTCTTGCAAAAATTTATACTGGAAAGCGTAATCATAATCACACATTACATATGTGTAAATGGAATTGTAAAAAATTGCTTAAGCCTGATGGCAGAGCTAAATAACTGTCTGTTTTATTGATGTGGTTCATTTCTAAGGGGAAATGCCTTAGGTTTGAGGAGGGGTGGGTGTATAACCTCTATGCGTTACTGTCCAATGGTGTGGGTGGAGAAACCGAGTTTGAATTTGGAGATTTGAGGAAGCCATGCAGAACTCTGAGGAATGCTGAAGCTTTCTTTGATGCCTGTAAGTAGACTACTAAGAGGGACTACTAATGGGACCCAAATTCCCATTTTCAGAATTAGCCACAGGCACTTAGAGTCTCATCACAAGTAATCATGACCTGGCTTCTGAAGAGACCAGTTGCTGGATCGCAGATATTTGATTAACATTAAGGTCTGTCTTGCTGGCCTTGACTAGAAAGAGTTAAGTATATACCACTATCTAACAGAAAGCTCATTCTTCAGCTACAGTTCAATCTTGTAATGGTTGCTAATAAAGTTTTGCTGACCTAATCAAAGATTAGGTTGTCTATGGGTGTCATCTGGGAGCTTAAGCTAAAAGCTAGAATGCAGCAATTTTTTAATTTGTAATTTGAACTGTACTGAGTCCATCATGCTCCATCCCATTTCTGTAATGCCTTCATTGTTGCTCTTGTGTTGCTGTATGGCACCTTGGCAGTAATTTTTTACTGTAGCAGCTGCCTGTTTTTTGGGGAGTTTTTTTGACCTTGATGTCTTGGTCACTTTGAAAATAACACTAAGACACTGTAATAACATTCTGCCAAAGCATAAGGTGAAACCTTACAGGAGGAAAAGGTTACTTTACTTTTAAACAAAACTAGTTTCAGATGCACTTTCAAATTTGTGGCACACATTCTCATATGTGCCAAATGGTCTGTCCAGCATCCCGGCACTAAAATGTGTATTCAGGTGATCTGAGGGTTCCTTGTGATGACACAGGATAAAGGATGCTGGCTATCAGGCCCTTTTCATGTCTCCTGAATTCCTTTTAGTTAGTGACTCTTTGCTGGTTTTGGATGTGCCTTTTTGCATGCTCTGGGAGCTGAGAGTGACTAACCTCTTCATCCGGTCCCCCCTTGGCAAGTTGTCAGGACTGACTCACTGTTGTTTGTCATCTGATCTATGCGTGGTGAGAATCCTCAGGCAGCTGCATCCTAGGATCTTAAATTTGCTGAACTAGGTGCCATGGACATCTGCCATGCTTACAGCCCGTCTGTGTCTGTTTTATTCTGGTGCTTCCACACCCAGGCATTCCCATCCACTCCCTGTTTGTGGCAGTTCTAACATTTCTAATGCAGTTCTTAGCACTGACTGTTAAGGCGTTTTCTTGGCTTTGTGCCTTGTCAGTGTGAACGGCCTCTTCGTTTCCTTCCTCTGGCTCCCCCTTAGCTGCTGTAACAAATAAAAGCATCTGTTTTCCCTCTAAGAATTTCAAAGCTGAAAATCTTACTCAGTTTTCCTCTGCTGGCTGTAGAAGTCATCTGGAGATGTGTGTCGGTGGACATCCGGATTGCCACTTAACTTTGAAGGAGAGCTTCAGCTTTGCATTAGTACTTAAAATGATTACTTGTTTGGATAGCAGAGGTCTGAATAAATAAACCACATGTTGTACAAAATAAGAACTAACAAAGCATTTTACAGAATCATTGTTTCAGAAGGATATTTTATTTTATCACTACACTGGATTTCTCTCCCCCACCTGCTCCAATCATTTTACCTGTAAGCTACCACAGTTCAGTAATATTGCCCTAATTGGGTATAGCTGAATGTAAGTGACATCCTCTAAATTAAATGAAAAATGATTGTGGTAAACAAAGTGTAACAGTATCAAAGTGTGTGTGTGTATGTGCTAAGTTTTTTCTAGAGCTTGTGGAGAAGGTCTTTCCATTTCCAGCAGAATACTATTTTGATTTCTAGTTTGGTAGGTTAGAGGACCTAGCATTTATGTAATTTTCTGTAGAGAACAACTAATTACTGACTCACAAGATCTGTATAAACCCATAATATGTGTTTATATGGTAAGAAGACAAAATGTTTTCAGGATTAAGAATGAGGTTTGGGGGGTGGGTTGTTGATTTTTTTTTTTCAGTAGTATTAAAGAGGATAGTTCTCTGATACTGCCAAATATGATGGAGATCTGGATCAGTTCAGGAAGTAAAAGTTTGTATGCAGACAGTGGATGACTTTTCAAAGCTGTCACATGCTGAGTGGGATATACATACAAATATACATAAGACACACAGGAGTATGCAGACGTTCACACAGAGTGCTTCTAGCACTATTAAATCTAGGGAAAACAACTCTTTTTGAATAGACTTGGTTGGTCTAAATACCAACTTAGTGTTGGGATTTACTTTTAGGGATATTGTACTGGGCAGTTTCACTGCAATGCATATGTTGTTTATGCAATAGATTTATTTTTGCTATAAGATAATGTCTCCTTGTGGGAGCATTTTAGAAAATTGTATTGTGATTATTTTATTGACCTTTTGGGCATTTTATAATAAGTAACAATTTTAATTTGGAATAATTTACTCAGTAATGGCTGATAACATTTTTCTATCAAATGCAGCAGTAAACTCCTGGGACTGTTAACTTTTTTTTCTGGCATTATATAGATGAGTTAGAGGAATGGAACTTACAGGTTTTTAAATAGAGATGTTTACTTGGATTAGGAAACTAGTAGGGACTGAAGAAAGCTGCCCTTTCTTTGCTTTTCTGGAACTCATAGAGAACACATCATCTGCTGGGGTTTTTTACTAGCCTTCAGGAGATGTCATATTTATTAAAAGTGTTAATTGCTGACAGATACCCATGATGTTGTAATGGGAGATACGTGTAGTGATTACTACTTACTATTAAGTCCCCTTTTTATTCTAGAGCCTGATGACCACCTAACAGTAGCCCAGTCACTAAAAAAGGAATTTGACAACCCTGAAACTGCAGACCTGAAGTTTCTAGTGGATGGAAAATACATTCATGTTCATAAAGTTCTTCTCAAAATTAGGTAAGTTACAAACTCTATAAACTATATAAACCAAACTGTGTAGCATAGTCCACTGTGCTGAGTAATTACTGCAAAAAAATTCTTGACTTATTTTTACAAACTCTCTTTTCTCTGAGCCATGGGATTCACCTGCTATCCTTCACTGTTAGTCTTTTTTCCTCATTTCATCGCTCCTTTTGATTATCAAACATGCTGCTTTACTACTAGTTTTTTCATCACTTCCCTCCATCTGACATTTATCCTCTGTGCTACCTAAATAGCCTTGACCTTGATTTCCAATAACCTTTTTCTACTGAGGAAAAGGCTCACTTCCTTCTGCTGTCTTCTCAGGAGTTTGAATCAGTTTTTCCTCCTTTATATGCTTGGCTTCCTCCAGTGAAACGACTTGAGGGTTTTGTGTTTATACTTGCCTTTCTTTCCTTCCACAGGACCCTTCAGTTGTTTCAACTATTTCTGTAGGTGCTGTTCAGATTATCTTTTTTTTCCCCCTTTTTTATCAAATTTCTCATTCTGCTTTTTTCAAACAGTCTGACTTTTAAAATGGCTTCTCTTTTGGTTTTTCAGCTTTACAGAGAGACAACATACACAGATCTACAGAGTAATCATGTTGTTATAAACATGCAGAGATTAGTTTGCTGCTGCTGAAACAGTTTCTGCTGGGATATTCTAGAGACACTGCTTTAGATCTCTTCTGCCTTGCTAATTGCTTCTGCTTCATCCTCCTCATTGTTACAATATTTTTTTCTCTTTGCTATCTTCTTTCTCAAAGTGCTTGGCTATCTCATCCTGCTTATCACCAGTTTTACCTTCCTACTTTTGCTCCTGAGTCCTGTTAGTGATTTCTTGTATATTACTGCGTAAAATTAAAATTCCCTGTCAATTCTTGCCTGTCCTTTTTTTGGTCTTTTCTGCTCTCCTCTTACTACTCCAATTACCTGTATTACTATTTTCTTCCCTTTACTGGATTCATTGCTTGTACATTACACTCGTGCCTATAGTCCACCCTCTTTGTTTGGAATGCCGTGTGTCCTCCATCAGATACCTTGGCAACCCTCATGTATCCCCGAAATGTTCCTGAGGTTCTTTTTTGTGATAATCTGACTATATGTAACTTTCCCTTATTTCCTTTTTCTTGCTCTACTTTTCTCAGACTATATGGCATTCTGTGAAGGAGATGTGTCTAATTCTAAAATGAATTTAAATATATGGGATTATCAAAATAATATGGAGGAATAATAAAGCATCAGGCACAGTCTGTAAAATTAATATTTTCTTTAAGTCTCAGATGCAACTGGATGAGAGGATAGTGTATTTAAAATGGTATTTTGCAACATTTGGCCTGTTCAGAGCATTGTCATGAATGCAGTGCCGGTAAAGTTCCTCTTCATTATCCAGTCATTTCTGTACTACTTTAGAGGAATTTTTTCCATCTTGTTCTATTCCTGTTCTTGAACTAGATCCAACTGTTGGTGGTTCTTGGCTTGCAGTGGAGGAGAAATGTCAGGGAATGTCCCACTCAGTGAGAGGCAGCCCAAGCCACAGAAACAGATACATTATGAGCATGTGGGTGGGATTCATCAGCTCTGCATTTAGCCAGCCAAAATTAGGTGTCTGGTCTGTCTCCACTGAGAGATAGTGAGAGGGAGACAGACACTCCAAAGGATGAGTCACTCCAAGATACTTTGCAGACCAGAGGATGTGTACTAACCAATTTTTATTTATTTACTTATTAATCTTTAAGGGAGCAATGTGCACCACCTTCTCTCTGACTTCCATGTGGTGCCATTGGAGCAACAGACTATTCCCAAGGCCTGTTCCACGCTGGATGGATAGCATGGTCACCACTACTTAACATGAGGCCCTGGGAAGCAAAACAGTGGGGTTTGGTCTGCCTCTCCCAATGCCAGAATGTGGTAAAAGACATGCCAGAAGCTAGATAATGACTTCTTATTTCTTTATGATTTTGACTTGAGGTTCCTTTTATTTTATTAGAAGTCCCAAAATACTAAGAAAATAATTTCTTTCAATAACCAGTAAAATCAAATGTGAAGAATTTAAGTGATAAGTTAAATAATTATTGTTCATTTGTATTTAAGTGATACTGTCTTTGTTGTAGTTTTGTCCCAGGGACACTAAAAGAAAACCATCCCACCTTTTATAGAAAAGTTTTAGTAAAAGAAGAGAAAATTCAGATGTGGGAGAGTTCTAAATTAGTGTAGTATAAAAAAGTCTGATTAAATTGTGGTTGTTATAGGAAAGGTTATCAGAGGTGGTGATGTTCATTTACCTCAACAAAAAATTTTGAAAACAATGCATATATTAGGATGTTTTTTAAGGAACAGTAAGTTACAGTGCATTGTAAATTACTGTGAACTGTAAATTGCAGATTACAACTATCAAAGGTAGTGCTTTGTCCTTGTTCATATCTGCCACAAAGTATTCAGACTTAGAAGAAAAAGGTGATGAAAGATCTGAGTGAGAGTGTCTTCAAGTAATTTAATCCTTGAACATAATGTTTAATGCTAAATTGTGTATGGACTCTGGAATAAATGATATCTAAAATTGTTAATAATTTCCCTCTTCATTAGCTCATGGAGAAATCGGGGTCAAATCTCAGAATTGTGTAAATTAATCTGTTATCTGTTATGAGCCAGGTAATAAAATTCATAGTTAATGTATAATGTGTTTAAGAAAATGGCATAAAAAACACATGGGTCATCCTTGTAGATATTATAAGTAGAAATAGAGCCTACCATGAAATATTAATAACAGAATTAAAAATCTGAATTGTGTATATCAGGCTTATTAGCCTTATAAGGCTTAAAGAAATTAACATGTTCAAACCAAGAAATCATGTAGCTAGAGTTTAGGCTTGTGTATTTTGTCTGTTATGACTGATTTTTTTACCAACTTCTTGCCTTTTTTTTGCCAACTTCTTTACCAACTTCTTTACTAACATCTTTCAAGCTTAACTCTTTACAGTATGCACTCTCTGATTGTGTTTTGTAGGTGTGAACATTTTCGCTCCACATTGAATAGTGATGATGAAATTATAGAAATGAGTGAATTTTCTTATCCTGTTTACCGAGCCTTCCTGGAATACCTGTATACAGACAACATTAGGCTCCCTCCCGAAGATGCAATAGGTATTTGGCATAAATGGAAATAACTCCAGGTTACTGTTTCTGAAAAGTTCAAGCTCTGTATCGTAATAGGGTGAGGAAAGCAGGGCTTGTTAATTTTAGTTTTATTAGCACTTAAATCTTGACTTTGGCACGTGTCAGGAAGAAGGGATGCAATAGCAGAAAACATGCCCAAGGAGAATGAGCAGTGGGGATGCAATAAGATCAGAGATGCAAAATGTTCACTAAGGACTCATTGTTTCTCGTATTAAGAACTGGGTTTTTCCCTTAAAAAGGCACAAATTCCATCTTAAAACTCTTCTGTTTGAGTATCTGTGGTGATTTGATCATGAATGAAAAGGGAGCTGTTCCCCAGATGAATTTAAAAGGATGTAAGTCAGTAATTGATGCCTAGAATGAGATGCAATACAGTGAACAGGAAAACAAGAAAACAGAACACTTGCATAGTAATAAAATGGTTCCTTTTTTGATATGTCTATAAAGGACCTTAAAAAATGCATCTAGGGAAAAAAATATAACAGGTCTTTGATTATTTCAGTCTAAAATAATATGGTAATTGATTAACTTAATGAATTTTCCACAGGGCTACTAGATTTGGCAACACTGTATAGAGAAAACAGATTGAAAAAGCTTTGCCAGCAAACGATCAAACAAGGCATTTGTGAAGAGAATGCCATTGCTCTTCTTTCTGCTGCTGTCAAATACGAAGCTCAGGTAAGAATTTCTCTTCAGGCAAGCAGTTGTTTTCTGAGAAATGAAGCTGCTTAATATAAACATAGCTGCATTTCATTGATGAGTCATGATTACTGTAATTTCCCTTTCTGCCTTCCCAGATGTTTGTTTTCTCCTTTTTAAACTATAAAAAACCCAAAAAAACCTCCCAAGAAAACAAAAAAACAGCAACAAAAAAAACAACCAACCAACCAGGTACTAGTGTTTTCTTTCTGGCCTCCTGACTTGCACCTGTGAGTCAGGGTTCTTTATCTGCTTCCTGGCATGTCAGGGCATGGCATGCAAATTTCTCACTGCCTTTGGATTTTGCACTGCCTTTCACTCCTCAAGTTCTACAGCTGATCATTCTGTCTGCCAGTGTCTGGTACAGTCATTGTGGTACTGCCTTTTACAGGCAGTGGGTGTATTTACCTGTAAAGTCCCTCCTTATTTAAACTTGTGCTTAAATAAAGTGCTTTTGCAGTACTGTTTACAGTGAATTGTGCTGACATACAACAAATTACCTATTGTTATTACTCTCCCCATATCCTGTCATCTGGTCTGCCCTTGGCTCTGGAATGTGTCACTAGCACTCAACTTGTTATCAGTGCACTGCAAGCACTTTTTGTTGTAAACAAAAGCTTTCAAAGATGTATTCCTTTTCTCAATTTTTTAGTGCTATGCTGATTGTGGAAATAATGATGTGGTGGGTTTTATTATTCAAAAGGTCTGCTTATGTATTTTAGACATAGGAGACATTGTTATGAATGAACATGTTGTTTGAGAAGTCCTCATCTTTCTTTTAAGGGCTCCTTCTGCTTTACAAGAATAAAATTGATATAGCCAAACAGAAGATTGGCTATTAGAAGAGTCAGAATATGTAGCTGGTTACAATGTTTTTATTTTAAAAAATACTTGGGTTTTTGCCTTTGCCTGGCTGTGAAATGTAGGATGAAGTTTTAAAAGAGGAGAGGCTAGAAGCATAACATGGTGGATCACTATACCTATACCTTCCAGGTATAGGAAACAAATAGAAAGAAGAAACTGAAACAAAAACTGAGTTAAGAATGTTCCAGTAGTCAGTGCTGTATGGTGACTAGAGGAGGTGAATTTGTGTAGGAGTTGCAAAGAGGAGACCAGAAGTCAGTGAGTTCTGTAAATTGAAAGAGGGGATAACAACAGGTTAGGAGATAATAAGATTGTCAGCTGCATTTGTAACCAAGGTATAGTAACAGAGAGCATGAGCAACTGAGGCAAAGAGTTGTACTTTCAGAGTACTGTGCTGGTACAAGCCCAGCATATCAGGGAAGACTGTACAGGAAGGCATGACCCAATGATGTGGTTCTCTTAACAGCAGACTTGTCATTAAAACTTTACCCTGGAGTTTCTCCTGTTATAAGCTTTTCAACAGTTTAAAACATCTTTGAAGCAGAAATATTTTCAGTTGTCCTATATCAGATGAAGTAGTTAAGGAGTAGTTAAAGACATATTTAGGTGTATTGTGAAGTAGTAAAACTAGTCTGGACAGAATTCTAGAGTTTATAACAGCTGAATCACAAGAAAAGGGATTGGCTAGATAACTAAATATGTTATCCTCCTCTTCCTTCTATGGTTCAGTGTTTTACTCTTTCAAAACATGTAATATTTTACATGATTGTCAGATGATGAATTAGTTCCCCTGCTCTGGCTGCAGCATGGGCCAAACTCAGAAGTGCGTTGTTGCCCTCCTCCCTACAGCCACAACTCAGAAAGGGCTGTGGTAGAACTGCTTTGGGGAAGTGCAGCAAAGATTCTCTTATCAAAGACATGGAATAGCCTCTACCTAAGGAATCATGGACAAAGCTAGGATTTTTTACTGTACTACATTAGTAATAGTAACTCCTGGTTTGAGAACCATGTGCAGTGTATCAAGACTTCAGTAGAAAACTGTCAGAAGAAGAATTATGAAAGAGGCCTAATATCTTAGAGGTTTGAAAATACAGAATTCAATTTTTTGCCATTAAATGTGAACACTGCAAGTGAAAGATTATAGTGCTGTGTCACATGCCTTTAACACAGCAAATTAAATGAAGACTGACTTTTAAAATTTAAGATGTATGAAGATACTTTGTTCTATCCTCAGAAAATACAAAGAGTTGCTGCTACAAGTTATTTTAAAGCATATTTCTAATATACTCTGCAGCAAATTTTAATTATTCATTTTCTATACAACAGAATAAAGATACAGTATTTCTTGAAACTGCAAAAGTAGTGACCAGAATTTTTTATCATCTATGGTCCTCTTCATATCAGCACCAGAAAAGGCAGCTGCTGTTCATTTCAGTTAGCATAAAAGTTCACACACTGACTGTAAAGCAACTGAGGTTCTGGCAGTACCATTCAGGTCTGCTGGCATTGTCTTTGATCTTCTACATTTTTTGTTTCCTCTGTGGTTTTTTGCTGCTTCTTCTATTCTCATTCCTTTTCTTACTATTCCAGTACTTGTTGATGAGAGATCCAATTGACTTCCTGTGCATACTTGTTATACCTTATTTCTTGAAGGATATTTTGTGCTTCTGTTAAACCTTTAGTTACATCTTGACAGGGGAAATAGACTTGAAACATGGAATCTAAGGAAAAGGTTTCAAAGGGAAAATGCACAAGTATTCTGCTGAGTATCTTTGTACTATTAATCTCCAGGCTGCAATGTTAGTGTAGTTAACATAGAATCAAATTGGCATAGGTTAAAAGACCTCTTTTTGCTGTAACCCTTGAGGAGTTCATAGCTTGTGGATCATACTGCCAATTTAGATTTGCCTTGCTGCTGGCTCCAGCTCTGCTTCCTGCAGAAGGTAATTCATTTTGCTTCACAGCAAGTTGTTGCATAGGAACCAACTAAAGGAGGCTGATCCAGTGCATGGAGAGAAGGATTGCCACTGTCGTGAGGAGTTTGAGTGGGCAAAGTTCGCTGCATGAAATCATGGTTGTATGGCTTAATGGCTTGTACCTAACCCGTGCTGAACATCTGAGCATCCTGTTTCGGCCTGACCAGGACAAGCCAGAACCTTTTTTGCTATCTAGGAATCCCAGTGGATGGGGGATACAACTCCTAGGTTTGCCACAAAAGACATGTGTATCCTAATATCCAGTTTGTGTTCAGTGAGCATCATCAAATATTGCATCATATTTTGCTTTTATTTGCAGCAAGACTAGAATATCTGCTATTTTTTAAAGGACCACTACTGAATTCAGGGCAGGAAGGAAAAGAAAGGAGTTATTGATGGTCTAGTAGTTCTATGTGGGAAAAACTGATGGTTTCACTTACTGGTAACTTTTCTAATGACCTCAGTAAATGTGATGGAGTTCTTGATTTTATTTAGGTGGCTATTCTTGTTTTCTCAAAGGGGGTTTGTTGAATAATTTCTGTGAACAAATTTCATCCTATCATTTAGAAAAGGGGTTGGTATGAACAGTCTGGTATGTTCTCTGCTAATTAAATGACAGGTTTTGAAACAAATAACAATAATAATAATCATTTTTTATCAGTCATTCATATTACAAATTATCTCAATTTGTTCCTAGGACTTGGAAGAATTTTGCTTCAGATTTTGCATAAACCATTTAACTGTTGTTACACAAACTCAAGGCTTTGCAGAAATGGACCACGACCTCCTGAAAAACTTCATTAGCAAAGCAAGCAGAGTGGGAGCATTCCGAAATTGAGGTCTGACTACCACCAAGCTGAAGAGTGTGTTCTCTTCCCTCCTGGAAACACTTCTTTGGAGAACTTCTCCGTGGTCAGAATGTGCAGTGGTTTGGAAAGAAAGTCTCAGTGTCCATCAGCTTAAGAAATGTGTAAAAGTCCACTAACATGCAGGTTTTGTAAAGACGGCTACAGCATAGATGTGTGGTAACTGTTCATTGCCAACAGCCATGAGATTTTAACCCAAAAATCTAATGCAGAAACTACTCTTTCCCACTCAAAGTCAAGCAAACGAATCTATCGTTATCTGCTCTGTCTGGTTTGATTTTTTAATTTTTTTTTTTTAAACAATGTGCATTTGGATTTTATGGGACAGTAACCTGTTTGCTGCTGAAACTTTCATAGTGTACTTTTAAAAGTAAGTTAATATGTCATAGTGGGCTTCTTTTTGTCTGGTTTATCATCCAGTGAAGATCCAAACTTGTTTTTCTGAACATATGATAAAGTAATACAAATTCTTTAGCATGAGAGGCTTTCTGACTGGCAGGAGGATATATCTCAGTTGCTGTTTATTTGGAGTTTATTTATGAGGAGCTTCAGCAGGATATTACAGCTTTGAGTTTTCAGCATTTATGTCCACTGTTTAGGCAGAATGAAAAGAATCTCCCTTTCCATTACACTGAACACAGTTCTTGGCACTCTAGTGGGCCAGGAAGGGGCCAGGAAGCATTCACTATATTTGCCTGGATGTGAATTCTCGTGCTATGAGTTTTACTACCCAGAAAATAATTTAGTTGCAAACCCAAACAAAATTTCAAGAAAAGGAGTTCTGCTTGAGGTTTATTTATGCCTGTCTTGCTATCTGTCCTGAGATAGGCCTTCTTCAGAAAAACTGAGGAAAAGGTGGTTTTGAAGTGGTAACATGGGCCTTACAATCAAATCCTAAGAGTGAAACTCACAGTAGTTTCCACATGGCAATAAAGACACCTTGTCCAAATACATTGTTTCAAATTCTCCTTTGGTCAGTGCTGTGAGGTGACCATACCACTTAGCTAACAGGTCTGTTTAGGAGAGAGGAGTTGCCCTCTGGACATGCCTCTCTCCCATCACTGATGAGCAATGGCTAAGGTAGAGTAGATGCTTATTTTCTAACTGACTGAAGTGAGTTAAGATGAAAACCCCACTCAGTGCTGCACAGAGGAAGGTTTGCCCCATTACGAAAGATGTGAAGCTTATGGAGCATTTTCTTTAATTTTCCAAGAGGTAACTGAATTAACCCTGAGCATTTATTTCTCTTAAAATTTTGACTGAGTGAAGTGACTTCAAGTGCCTTTTGCAGTATTTTACAAATGGGGAAGACAAGAAGCTGGATGACTAGGCTCAGTACACTAATACAGTCGTGACCTTCCTGCAGATCACCGCTGCTCCACTGAATCCTTCAATGACTTTTTATAATCCTCAGATGTGGTTTCTAAGAAACTAATTCCCTTAAATGATCACATCTTCATTTCTAAAGTAGAAATAACTGTTCTTTACTGTATTGGAGGCTCATTTCTCAAACAATCCTGTTCTTTGAGGAGCAGTAGGAAAAGGAGCAGCACATACTCCAGAAGAAAAGATGAGAAGTAATGAGTATTGCCCCTCTTCACATCAGACCTTGTGGGTGTGAGTTGGAAGGGTGAAGCATGCAGACAGCAGGATTTACTTATGAAGAGGGCGATGATCAAATATTTTTGAAAATGTTGTGGTAAATATTTACTTGTGTTTGAGACATTTGCCTCAGACTTTCACTAGAAATATATTGGATCACCTACAGCTAACAAGCAAATTCTGCCACCCCCTCTGTGACTAGTACAACTCCCTCCAGCAGGGTAAGTCCATACTTCAGCAGTTGTGTCTGTATTTTGTATTCAAACAGAAGTGCTCAAAACCTTTCCAGTACATCCTTTGCAGTTTCATCAAAACCACAACTTTGCTGGGGGAAGAGATCAGTTTTGCTAAGTTTGTGTTGAAAAGCACTTGATGCCAGTACACAAATAGAGGCTAATGCGAACAGTAAAACAGTATCATGGTAGGGCACAACTTTACTGCAAACCTTGTGTGCTATAGCCCAGCACTGATCATACCAAAGCATACACACAAGGGATCCTGTGTAAGCCAAGGCTGTATATCCCTGGTTAAGCCTGGGACGGCTGAAGTTTCCCCTTTTCAGTTCTGGGCATATGAACTGCCAGACTCACCACCTAACACTTCCTTAGCTGTAGCAGCACACAGAATGAGGGTGTACTACCACAGCCCAGCCTTCGGGCAGCAGCTTGTACCAGACCCTGTTCTATACAGATGGCATTATGATAGCACACAGCCAGTCTACTGGGAACCAGAACCAGCTGGGCAACCATGCCTCTGGTAATGGCCTTTCTGTGGTCACTCCAGCCTTCCTAAGACATGTACTATAAAAGGTCTCTGCAGATGTTTCTGTTGCTTTACTTAAAGAAACAAACCAAAACTGTAAATATGAAATTATGGGGTTTTTGACTCAACATCAAATAAAAAACATTCTCTGGCTCCCTGGAGATACTACTCCATGGAATGATAGTGCTGGAGAGGGATACCACCCTCCTGCATTGACTCAAGTTCATAACACAGTAGTTGAACACTTACGGCAATCAAAATGACATGCTACTTGAAACAGGGAATTTTTAGCTTAATATAAACAATAGTGCCATTTTTTCCAATTTATTTCCTTCCTGCTCCTAATTTCCAAACAACTGTACACATTAAAGCCCAGATGCAATTTCAAAGTAATTGACAAAGCCTGTAATCTTGAGAAAAAGCATCTCTGGACTGAATGAGGGTGAAAGATTCAATGTGTCAGTGTTGCCGTTTATACATAACATCTGTATCATGTGACCTGGATGTGATAGTGTTACATTCCTAAAGACAGTTATTTATTTAATTTTTTAACTTTTGTTGCATGCACTTTCTTGGGCACTTAAAGCTCAATGTTCAAAAAAACATTGGGTTACGTGGTTAAATGTGGATGGATATATGTAAATATGTGCTTGAAACCTAACCATGGGACATTTTGGAAGAAAGTAAGGATGCATTTTACCATTGTGAGATAGTCTGCAACAAACTTGTGCTTGTGGATCTCGCTGGGTAAATTACTTAATACAATTAAGTATTGTTCTGTTTTAGGACGCCACAGACAAAAGGTATTTATTAAAGAGTGAAAATATGATCAAGCATAAACTGTGTCTGGGATTTAAATAAAGAGCAGTGTTCCACTTAGCAGAAAGGGAGTCAAATGGAATTTGAAAGAAAAAGAAATTACAGGGGGAGGGTTATTTGAAGGTTCTCCTAAGTTACTGAAGCTACAAGCCAGCACTGCATTGTCATATAGTAGTAGCCAGCTGTAGAGTTTTGTTACAATGCCTGATAACTACATAAACTGCTGTTTTTATATGATCTGAACAATTTCCATGGGCTTTCCTTGTAAAACAAAGCATTTACTTACCCCGTAGAGGCAGGACTCATTGTCCAAAGGAGAGTAATGGAGGTGGTGAAGGGCCTTGAGGGGAAGCTGTATGAGGAGCGGCTGAGATCACTTGGTCTGTTCAGCCTGGAGGAGAGGAGACTGAGGGGAGCCCTCATTGCAGTCCACAACTTCCTCATGAGAGGAAGAGGAGGGGCAGGCACTGATCTCTTCTCTGTGGTGACCAGTGACAGAACCTGAGGGAATAGTCTGAAGTTGTGTCTCAGGGGAGGTTTAGGTTGGAATATTAGAAAAACATTCCTCACCCAGAGGGTAGTTGGGCACTGGAACAGGCTCCCCAGGGAAGTGGTCACAGCACCAAGCTTGACAGAGTTCAAGAAGCATTTGGACAATACTCCTGAGCCCATGGTATGACTCTTGGAGATGGTTCCAGTGCAGGGCCAGGAGTCGGACTCAATGATCCTTTGGGTCCCTTCCAACTCAGCATATTCTGTGATTCTGTAATGATGTAGAAAGTTTACAGCCTGAATCTAAATATATGGTTTGAATTTTTGTTTCTTTATAAACTTACCTGGTTTAATAGATCATTAATAAAAATGCCATAATATTTAAAAGAGTATGAGTGGGATTTTTTCTATTCTTTTCAGTAGAAATGAAGAAAGTTTGATGCTTGTAGACTAAGTTGACTATGTAGTTAATTAAACCAGATAATATTTCACAGAGGTACCTTAAAGGCTATTTGTGTTCTTCAGGAAATCATTATCACGAGATAACACATTTGTAAGCTGGATAATTTATGCAAGTGTATTCCACCTTCCAAAGAAATTAATGCCCTAGTGACTTAATGATTAATAAAATGGTCCTCAGAACACTAATCATTGTTTCTTAAGCAAATGCACATTATGACCAGCTTGTTACAATTTAAAATATTTCAGCTGGTACTTTGTACTGGTATCACACAACCATCACCTTCTCCAGCCACTCCTGTACTTGAAAATGTGCAGTTTTACACATTCCCATGGCTGTTCCCGCACCTGTGAGGAACTTGCTCTTTACTACAGCCCTTCTGGACTAGCACTGCCTAAGCACAAAATTCTTCACTTGCAAGTCAAATGCAGTGAGGAAAAAATAAGTTCCTGTGACACATAAGAACAAACAGCATTCATTTGGAAACAGTGGACAACAGGAAGAGATGAAGGTATAGAACAGCAAATGAAGAGGCTGGGAATCAGCTCATCAGTCTTCAGATGGCTTCACAGCCAAGCCAGTAGATTAAATTCCTTTAAGCATCAATGGACAGAAACAAGCCTTTCCAAGATTCAATTCACCTGATCTCATCTTACATGTAAGTTTTAGGCAGGGACATATTTTCTCCAGAAATTTATGTTTCTCCACAGCGATTATCATTCAACCAGTGATACAACGCTTACCGTTAGGCACCTAAAATGCCCATCACATTTTTTGTCCAACTCTTCTGCTGTGAATCCTAATTTTCTTTTTTCCTAGAACACAGTTGCAATATTCCAAGCCATTTTTAGTACAAGGTCTTGCTCTAAGAAAAGTGCTGTCAAATGGTAAGATTTCCATATATCTGATAAAAAGCCATTAGTTTCAACATATGCTTATTTGCATACATATCTGTTTAAAAAAAGACTCTGAAAATGCTTTTTTTTGAGAGGGCAGGAACTGGCAAGCTAGCCAGTGCACTTTGTGCCCTAAGCATTGTCCTGAACACTGATGCTATAAACAGCCCTGCAGGCTCAGCAGTGTCATGAGTCACAAGCACCTCTGGACTCTAAAAAGGCAGGGACAGGGAGCCTGCGAGGCTGATGTGCCCACAGCCAGACACCAAAGCCATGGAGGCTGACACTGGAGCTTGGTACCCTGGCTATTTCCAGCAGTTTTGAGAGCAAAGGAATTGCTTATGAAAAGCAGGGTGGTGAAATCATAGAATATGCTGAGTGGGAAGGGACCCATTATGATCATCGAGTCCAACTCCAGGAACTGCATAGGACACCCCAAGAGTCACAACCATGTGCCAGAAAGTGTTATCCAAACGCTTCTTGAACTCTGGCAGGCTTGGTGCCATGACCGCTTCCCTGGGGAGCCGTTCCAGTGCCCAGCTGCTTTCTGGGTGAAGAATCTTTTCCTCCTATCCAACCTAAACCTTCCTCAACTCATGATGGGAACGCTTCTAGATGCAGACATCAACCTCCTGAAGGACCACGCAAGGGCCATGACAATGACCCAGATGCTACAGGCCTGCATCTGCCAGCATTACCAACAGTGACCCTGCTACAAGGTCTGGTGAGACTATTTCCAGAACATCCCATGGAAGCCTCTGAAGGTAACCACAAGCCCAAACATGCAACTCTTTGGACCTCTGCACCCAAACATAATCACTGGAGATGGAGTGACCTCTGCTTGTCTCAGCTGCAGAGCCATGGTGTGATACAGGAGGGCATCATCACCATATGAAGTCACCTTCCCATCTAGTAAAAGAAAACTACTGACTATAAATCTTTTAAAAGCTATTTTATTTATCTTGAAAGGAGAGAAACTGATTAGTTGTATAAAATATTATCATACTTTTCATGTAAAGCCTTCAGTCTGTTTGAACAAAAAAATACATTGTCACAGTAAAGAAATAATGAATCTGTTTAGGTACTGGACTCTGTATTCTTCCCCTCACCAAAGGAAGAACCCTGACTACTGTAACAGAGCTTAAGTCAGTGTACCCCAATGCTAAGATACATTCTTTCTGTAAAACTCTGCAAAAAGTGAGAAAATAAACATAAGGTACTCTTAAAACTTCTGTACATTTTTCAGGAAGAACGCTGAAGCTGTACTGAGTCTAAAAAACCCCTCGATATTATTTTAAAATTCATTTACACATCAGTGTGCTGCTCGTAGAATTTTTAGTAGCTCTAGGATTAGCTTCGAATAGATCTTTAAAAAAATCCTACTGTAAGTACTCTAGGGTCAGGTAAACAACCTGTAAATAAGCTACTTGGAGAAGATGTTGGTTTAGAACGTTTGTGTCATGAACGCAATGCTTTTCCACTGCAACTGTTTTTAATTTAAGTAGCTGCAAAAGCTAAATTCCATAAAAATTGGTCATTTTAAAGCAAGACATTTGCTTATATTTTAATCTACTGGAAGTAAAAATGTGCTTTTGTTATGTGTATTTTACAAAGCTTAGTCACTGAAAGAAAAATTCCAGTATCTGAATCAGAAACTTACAAATACAAAAGATGACAAAAAGTTGAGTTTGTTTTTTTTTTTTGCTAGTTGCAACCACTCACAAATTGCCCAATTAACTGCCTTTTCAGTAAAATAAGGCAGATTGATTTTCCCAACACGGGTTCACCACATTCAGCTTTTGTGCAGGCTGCAGTAAGGCCAACAGGAGATGTCCTGTGCTTTGAGAGTTCAGGCTACTCTCACCTGGAATCCAAATGGAGTCACTCAGCCTTCAGCTGCTTCTCAAGCTGTTTTGCTTGGCTACAGTTAGGTAAAAATTTGAGAAAAATCAAGAAAATTCTACATTATTAGAATTTTGAATTCTTATGTGTACCAGGTGAGGTTTAGGTTTGTTTGTTTGTATGTTTTTTCTTTTGAGATTTTCCAAGATAAGAAAGTGCACATCAATTACTCTGCATATGGAAAGAGGCTTCAGCTTCTGGGAAGATTCTCTGTAGGATTCTGGGATGAATCTCTGTGGGAATCATATCTCGTGAACTTCAAACTGATGGAGAGTCTAACTGCCCTCTGAAATTACACTGGAAAACTGCAAAATGCCAAGTACTGGTTTCAGTAGTGCGGCTGCGTAATGATTTCACTTAGAACTCAGGCTGTACTTCTGAGGCGAGGCCCACACTCCCCAAGGCCTACGACTGATGTCCAGTTTAAGTTAACGGGAACTTGATGAGCTAGTTATGTACAGAGACAGAAATCTTTGCAGTGTCTGGCCCCTCATTTTAAAAATTTGCAAGTAATGAAAATCTAAAAATCAAATCTAAGAAACAAAATTAGTGCACTTCATATCATACTAGCTAACATTTCATCTTTAGGCAGAAAGAATTCAATCCAAGGAGACTGAATTGGCTTATATCAGTAACTCTGCAACAGGAAATTCAGAAACCTTGCAACTCTGTTTTTAAAACCCTCAAAAATATATATAAATTAAATTCAGTGGCTTATATTGTATATATGCTACATCATAAGGTAAAGGTATCATGAAAAACATTTAACAATTTAAGAAGTACAAATGCTTTCAAACTAGCAGTTTGGAATAAAAAGCAACTAAAAATGCAACTCTATTAATGAAGACTGTAAAACAAAAACAATCTAAGAGGGCCAGCAGTGCAGCCCCTGGTCCTGAGAAGAATCTCACTTTTCTTCGTTGGCTAAGGTATCATTTCCATCATTCAGCTTCTGCTTTTGCATTCTGGTTCGAGTAGATGCTAGAAAAAAAAAAACAAAACCAAAAAGAATGAAATGAAATCATTTTCTTCATAATTACTTTGGACTGATTATTGTAAAAATTTGTAATGACACATGGAATAGAAGTACACTAATCTGAATTCTAAATAAACCAAATCCCTCATTATAAAATAAACACCTAATTCTGCATTGCTTCGGCAATTCTTGCTAAATCTTACACATCTTAGAAAATTTCTTCCACCTGTTTACTCAAGTTCTCATTGTTTCTGTACCCTCACTGTGTCCATTTGCATCCTTGAGGTGGGCAGATGGTCTGTATCACACAGGGAATCTTGCTTTGTTGCCAGGCAGATGCTGTGGGCTGAGCAGTGCCCACATCCCAAAGCCAGTTGGCCAGGAAATGCCTTTTCCCCTCAGTGACACACACTAACACCACTGGACATGAGATAGAACTCTCCTTCTTAACCTCTGACACAAGTAAACACTGAAATATTTCCCCTACCTTAAAATAAAGGAGAGGTGCCCAGATCCACACTCATACCTATCTTGATGAGCAAGGTAAGAGTTTTTAATGGGCCAATCTGCTCAGCTACAGAGCTCAGATTCCACTAGACAGTGAGAATGCCTGGCCAGACCAAGTGTGCTCCTTCTCGGGAGCAGAAAATACAACTCATGTGGGGATGGGGTTGATTTGCTTTCCCTGAGCTAGATCTGAGTTTCATTTGAAAAAACAGAAAACTAATCCCATAAAATCTGGAAGAAATGCTAATCCACAGTAGAAGAAAAAGCAGTCAGACATTTTAGTATAAAAGACAGCAAAGCAACAAACAAAACTACATGAAGCATTTTCCTGTGTACGTAAATTTCCATTTTGTAATCTGCATTTTTAAAAAACCCAAGCAAGTTACCCAAATGACATCAGTGTTGAACAACATTTTCATCTGAGTGGGCCCAAACTGTTCTATCCAAGGCCCTCACTGCTGTGCAGTTTATGAGGAAAATAATACTTACTCATTTCTGCAAGCTTTTGTTGGAACTTGGACTCCTGGGGTAGGTGTTTGCTGCAGACAGAAACCATATGATTAAGTCAATAAAAATACCTCTTTATTCTTGTAACCTAAACTTTAAATTAAGGTTAGTTCATTTCAGTGTTATCACCTTCTCTTACACACGCTGAATAAATCCTTCACTTCTGACATCAAAGCGTCTAATTGAGAAGTATGATGCTACCATCTCATTTAATACAGTTCCTGAAGTTCATAAAGTAACACAAGTCAGGATATCGGGAAGAAGTTAGGATGGAAGGCCCCAAGAACTAAATATATGTAAGATTACTGAAAAGCCAAGGACAGTCTCACCTTCCATCCGCCTCGTCTTGCCCCTCTATATCAAAG
This sequence comes from Pseudopipra pipra, assembly GCF_036250125.1. Taxonomy (NCBI): domain Eukaryota; kingdom Metazoa; phylum Chordata; class Aves; order Passeriformes; family Pipridae; genus Pseudopipra; species Pseudopipra pipra. The sequence goes on along the minus strand of NC_087550.1, from coordinate 62,231,935 downwards.
CGCAGCCTCTTCAGTGGCTTTGGAGCAGCACTTACTTCTGCGCTGCGCTTCAGCTGGCCATCACTGTTGCACAACATCTGGTTTATTTTTTGAAACTTTTCAGAAGTCTGAAGTGACAAGAAAATGAGAGAAATAATTGTCAATGAACCCTGAAATGATTCCAACTTTCCAGATTATCCACTAAAAAAATTAGGAGTTCTAAAGCTCTGTGGAGTTTTAAGAACCCTGGCTTCTGCCACAGCAACTTTAAATAAACTGCAACACATTTTAAAAGTGCATCTGGATACTTGGAAGGAGTTAAAAGAACTTTCCCGTAATTACTACATTTAATTAGACACACTCACTGGCCAGTTCCAGAGATGTGAGCAGGTTGTCTCATTCCTCCAAAAGTTACACGCATTTAAGACCAGACATTAAACATGTTAAAACTCACCCCAAACGATTCTCCAATTGACACCAAAATTCTGCCAAATGAAGAAGAGAAGTGTTTAAGATTAAGCTACATTTAACAATCACAGAAGCATCCACTAATTTGCAGAGCTTAGCACAAGGCATTAACATGGTTCCTTCTCTCTCTGCATTAACAGTGCAAACTCATACTGTGCTTTACTGCAGTGAGATATTTTTCTCTGGGCCAGTGAATGCTGAATCACCAGATCAACTGTATCACACAGACAGAAATGAAACTGTGGCTTAAAAGAACCAGAGAACCCCATAGTCTGTCCCTTATCACCAGGAAGACCCTTCTGTGCTGGGTACTCAGACAATCATCCTTTCATCTTTACCTTTAAATGTTTGCTAATCAAAACCATGCAGGACTTCAACCTGAAATACACAGTAACATTTAAACTTTGGTACACAGTGGGCCAGATGCACTGGGACTCACTTGATCCTAGTTTGAAAAGCCACTGGAAAACTGGCACATTTGCTGTCATCCTCACCCACTAAGAACTACTGACCAACACTTTGAAATGTTCTGTTCAGCCAACTAAATAAACATTTTGTTCCAAAAAAGTATTTTCCCTTTGAACAAGCTTACAAAGCTCATCTGTTTTTCAGGAGTGTGATCCATAGTCAAAGCCAACAACATTTAAGCAACTAGGTCAGGAAATTCCTCTCTGGGGGCGTAAAAAAAAAAAGGGAAAAAACAATCAACAAAAACCTCCTTGAGCACAACAGAAAAGCACTCAAAAATGAATAAAGGTTTCAAATAGGGGACACAAACTTTTAATCAGAAAAGATATAACAGCCACAGACTACTGAGAAAACAGACTGCAGTTTTCTAATTTGCTTCCACTAAAATCCCCCAAGTACCTTTAATTTAGTCAAAGAAATGCTTGTCAACAACCTACCTTGACCTTGGAGTCATCTTTGTGGGTGACTGAAATCCATCAGAGAATTTGTACGGGCTCTTCAAAGGTGAGATGTAGATGTTATTGCCAGCAGGGACACGCCGAGGAGAGTTGGAAAACTGGTAAGGGCTGCGAGGAATGTGTGGGATGGGTGACAGAGTAGGAGGCTATAAGAAAAATAAAATAATCATAAGATTTTATTGTCCATATATTTCTAGTCCATTGAATAATGAACAGAGCTAATGGCTTACCCTGTTGGAAGCATACTGCAAAATGTTTGTTTTCAGCTTCTGCATAAACACTAAGTTGTAAAAGACTATAATGGAGTCATATTGTTCTTCCCGGATAAGAACACGTTTAAAAGTCTACACAGGGTGAGAAAATCATACACAAGTTAAAAAAAAAAAGGAATGAAAATTTTACATTTGACAAACTTATAAAACCATTCATAAAGTCTGTGTTAGATAATAGCTAGGATGGCATGTGGACTGTGTGCAAGCCATTGTACCTACTATTCAGAACTGTTCTAAACTGTTAGGTTTTTTTTCCAAACATGTATGAACACCAGTAGAAGCATCTACTTCATTAGCTGGCACAGTCCCTTAGTGCGAACACAGTTCTAACACTTTCCAAATTTAAGCTCCTTTTGCTTTCACGCACACGTGTCAAAACGTCTAGACTACTGTGCATGCTGTGGAAGGCTAAAAAAACTCATTACTGACCTGATGTGGATAAAATAGTTCTATAGGCTTGGAGACAAAGTCTGGAGTTTAGCCAAGATCCACAAATACACTATGAGAAACTCTGCTACTCAAAGGATGCCTACAGTTCCTTTAACTGGTGAGGATTTTTCTATTGATTTAATTATTGTGTTGTGCAAAAATTTCAGTACATGAAAGCTCCTATGAAGAAAGAAACTTCTTAATGTTAGAATTAAGCCTGCAACTTTAATTCATTCTCAGCTGTTTGATATATAAGCATACATCTCTATTTCATATCAAACCGTATTTCTATTGAAAGCTTCTGTAGAAAGTTATCTGCTTCTCTTCCCTTAATGCTCCATGGGAAGTTAGATAACTCCTAAAGGAACTTGTGTTATTTTTGAAAATCCTATTAGCTCTACACATAAATCTTTCATCTAGTCTCCAAATAAAATCATAAACCATTATTTAGTGTCTTTAAAAAAATTGAATAAAGTTTAATTTATGCAATAAATCTCTAAAAAATCTTTAAAGAAGATATTTAGTATTAGAGTCCGTTTTCTCCTCCACAAAATGGAGGTGCAGTGAAGCAGAAGTTTCTTTTGTATGTTCAAGTGTAGTTCGTTTTATTTTGATTTCAGAGAGAAAGAATTAGTTTATAACATTTTTATGGAGGAGTAACTTTTAAGAACTTCCATACCTCTTGATTTGTGTTGCAAAGCTCCTTGTATGCTGAAACTATTATTTTAAATCGAAGATCTATATTCTTTACTTTGCATATGCCATACATGGAACACATCATGATCTATTAAAGAAACAAGACAAGACAACTGAAAATGCAGAAAATGAAATCAGCTTCGTCATTTCAAGTTAAGAAATAAGCTTTCTGTTACTGTTAGTGTTCTGTAAACTAGCCTGCAATTCAACTTCATAAGAACTCCCAGAATGTAAGTCAACTACTGTTACCTCTATTTCTGTATGACAATCAACTAACTAGAGCTGATAGTATCTTCTAAAACTCATTTCACACATTGCAATTTTAGAGTAGAATAACAAAACATTTATCAGCCACCCATGTGGTCTTCCCAAAGAAAGTCATTATTTTCTTATGCAAATTATTAGAAATTGTGGTGTGCTTCATTATTTTGAAAATAGATGAAAATGGTATTTGACAATGCCATAGTGAGTAACTGCCAGTACTTAAGAAACTGAGATGAGAGACTTCAGTCTAAATTAAGTTCTCCTCTCAGTGATCAACAGAAAAATAAAAACTCAGAGTACAATTTCTGATGGCTAAAGAATATCTAAGAAACATTTTGTTCAGGAGAGTCTTTTTAAGCTTTTCAAAACTTTTTTGTTCATGTTACCTGGTCCAAGTGCCTGTCTCTCATTAGCTCATACTCATTTTGCAGTGTGTACTGGAAGAGGGTCCAGATCAAGGGTTCCAGGTCAGGATGTTCGGAGAGAAGCTGAAGGAACAGCGTATGTAGCCGACGATAAGCCAGAAGATACACTTCAGAAACAGAGAGGACAAATAAACTGGAATTGTAGTAATAGGGGCATACAAAAGAAGAGTGCAATGGAGGATCGACAGCAATTGAATGTTTGCTGTCTCCAACGACAAAAACTATGAGACATCAAATGAAGGTAGTAAAAGCCAGTTTTAAAATAAATGGAAAAGATTCTTCATACAAGAGACAGCAGACATATGGAAGGCCACACCAAACAATGCTGCACATGCATGCCTATGTCAATTCAAAAAGAGCCTGAACAAGCATTTGGAACATGAATCTGCTGAGAGTTACTAATCCGACACAGTGCAAAAGGTTCAGAAAAAACCCCGAGCTGGACAAAGTCAAAGCTTGGGAAAGCATTCAGGGGAAGCACCGTCCATGCTTGCCCAGTTCTTTAGCTTTCCAGGATACATATTTACAGTCACTGCTGGGAAAAGAAGAACCCTCCATCTGAGCCCATACGGACATTCTTATAGTCAGTAGGTAAGTTTTCAGTTCAAACTTCCAGCGTGCAGAGCGCACCCATTAACCTGCAGGCACCATTTTACAGTTTCCTCCAGAGGGTCTGCACACTGTTCACTACAGATTCTACAATAATCTTTTAAGAAATCTTGAGCACCAAAATGGATAAATAACATGAGATAACTGCAAATGTCAGCACATACAGAAGTAACAAACCTTTTTTGTAGAACAGAGAGAGAGAGGTAGATTTTTGTGGTTTCTGTGTTTGCGGAGTCGCACCAGATTGAGCATCTGGAGTGGAATTAGCACTTGGAGGAGGTCCAGATGTTTTCTTCTTAGGAGATCTCACAGGAGAAAGGTAGCTGGAGATTCAACATATATTAAGCACTTAATATCACAGGATAAAAGAACAATTTTATATGAATAATACTTGCAGGAACTCTTCCTTAAGAAAGTAATTGCTATTGCAACCTGTTATCCTCAATACCTGATAGAGGGACTTATTTATTCCTAGGCAAATGAGATAACAGTTTGCAGTTACAGGTTTGATGGATCTTAGAAAAACAGATTTCAGCATTTGATTTAAATTTATATGAGTAATTAACATCTGCAAATACAACAGTTTAACAAAACCTAAGTACCAAGCCTAACAAGTAGGAAAACAGAATAGAGGTGAATTTTAAGGGTGATATTAACTTCACATTTTCCTAGACTTCAGGCATGCATGTCACTTACAGGTCTGCAGCAGTGTGATTATGTTGCGAAGGTGTACTGGGAGTAGAAGTGGTCTCAGGCTGATCAGTTTGGCCTTCTCGTTCTTTTGACTGCTTGATAAGATCAAACAGAGGTGACCCCTAGAAAAATTACAGGAATACTACATTGTACTAAGAATAGACAACCACTTTAAATGGATTTTGTTCCCTCTTCTCCAAAAAAATCCACCAAAATATGATCCTCAATAGAATATTAAAGCGTTGAAGTACTTCAGAACACTCAGATTTTGCCAGATAACTTTTAACTATTAAATACACCAAGTACATTTTTTCTTGTTTCATCAGCAATCCATTAGATATAGGCTAACTGCAGATTTGAGACACAGTTGTATTCTAGAATCCCTTACTACTTCCTATTAAATAGCCATTCCTAAAAAGAAGACCAAACAATACAAGGAAATACATAAAATGTCGCATTTCAAAAAATAACAAAAAAAACCCCCAACACAAAAAAAACCAAACCAACCAACCAACCAAAAAACAATCAAAGGAAATCAGAACCCATTGTTGACTGAAAGTTACTGCTGTACCTGCTGTCAATCTATTTCTGCTACAACATCTACCCAATATTTTGCATATGATAATACACAAACCATGGTCATAACTCATTTAACTGCACTGGAGACTTTAGTCTCTGCTGTATCATGTTGCAGAGCCACGTCTGGCAAGAGTTTAAGTGATTCTGGATTCATTAAGTCTCTGCCCTCATGGTCAAAAACAAAAAACATTTTGATTTGAGGTTAATTATCAATACTTCAGGCAAGGCAGTTGGAATACATTGGAAACTAAGAGCTTGAAGTAGAAAGTGATGAAGAGAGAATGTAAGAGGAATGGAAAGGTTCTGGGTGAAGCAACATCAGCACTTCTGCTGACGTTAGTAATAAACAGCAGTCTTGCAGAAACAAAATCTCAGGCTGCTTGTGTGTCATGCACAGAGTAGAATTATGCTGAGACAAGAAGACTGCATGGGAAAATATTTTGGGACCGGATTTATAATTAATTTTGAAAACACAGGGTTGCTGGCTTCTAGATTGTTTTGTTTTTTTCAAACAGAAGACTCATCCTTGAGCACAATGTTGCTTCTCAAAAGTGCAGTATCAGAACTCCTGAAGCAACAGAGGAACATTTGATTAGCAAATATCTGCGGGGGAAGCAGTGTCCGTAGTACCAACTGAGGACGAAGTGGGCAAAACGAAACATTCAGCATTTTCCTGAAATGATCTCCCCAAAAGACAGTAGTAAAATCAGTCAGCTCATTGCTTTTTACACAACACATCATCAGATGGTCTATGTATGGTCTGTTTGAACCTACAAATGCACATTATTAATACTAAAATGTGATGGCACAGATGATAAATCTGTAGCTACAAACAAGAGCACAGCACGCACCTAAAGTATGCAGCATCACCTGGCTAAGGCAGTAAGACATGGCCTAGTAAAACGAGACTAGATTTATGAGAATTAAAACTAGCATTAAGACATTCCTCATTTAGACTTATTTCTAAAAAAACAACACTTTTCTTCTGAAGTGCATCAAATAAAAATTTAGAGTAACAAGATGAGAGTGATGAGATTTACAATTTTTCACACTGCAATTTTTAAATTATGATTTTGGCAATACTGGAGGTGTGTCATCCATAACATAAAAAACATCAGTTACTGATTCATAACCACATAGTTATTTCTGTACTGTTTCTCCACCAGTTTGGGCTGGTTTGCATAATTTTCCCCTGCATTTAGTAGTGCACACACTCCTCACTTGTTTCTCTCAGCATTGCACTTGCTGCAAGCACAGACACATTACCTTCTCCATTTCTCATTCTTCTGGTCTCTTCCTTTTTATTATTCCCACCATTCACTATGCTCCGAAGAATCCAGGTTTCTTTCCCAGAGCAATCATTAAATTATTGATGAGATATCTTGACTAAGAGTGAACCCTGCTTCATTCCTTTCATATTTTAGCTATTTATGACTGGGAAAGTATTGTTTTTAATGAAACATCAGTAGGAGGAAAAAGGGTTGATAAAGGGGAATGAGAGGTCTAGGAATAGAAGCAAAAATTATTATTTTTGAGTTAGCACTTGAGACCAGCAGTTCCAGGTCCTCTCTCACCCCTGCTATAATTTTCACTATTCCAAGTGTGATTTCATTAGATAAAGTGAGGAGGCACAGCAGCTTGCTACCAATGGAAGAGATCTGCTTATTTTTTCATAATTTCCACTCCTCCTCTTCTACCTGCCAGCCTTGACAATCAGTTGACCTCAATGTAAGTGGAGCTGATGCACTAAGCCAGCAGAAAGTTAACAGAGAAAGCAAACCCAGATTCAGGTCCACTTCAGCAGAGAATCACAAGCAGAGCCAGAATAATCAGTAAGAACAGACAAGGCAGCAACACTGGGAGCAAAGCACAAAAGAGCAGAGAACAAAGTACAAGATGTCCTGCATTTACTGACAACAACCTGTTCCATAAACTGATCGGCAAGTGAAATTTATCTGACAGGAATATAGAAAACCTACTGCTGCTTTCCATCAGTTAGATGAGCCACAGTCAGCAAAGGGATATTCTTTGTGCAGAAACATCTACTTATAGAGACCCAATAGCAAAATGCAGTGAGTCCAATATTTTTTGGCTCCCACAAATACTAATTGACATTGTAGTTAAAAACATGGCAAGATAAACAGGATGTTGCAACCCAGCCGGCCCCAGCAGCACAGAGGTGCCAGCATCAGTAATGGCAGAATGTGAGACAGCCTGATTCAACACATGCCCTTGGGCAAACCACAGCTGTGTCACCTACACTACTGACTGCACAGCCTCTGTTAGCCCTTTGGCTGCATGAGCAGGAAGAGGGCATTTAGTTTTCAGACCTGGTGAAATTTCTGTTTCATTTCCACCTTCCTCTCACACTTTAGATGCAGCCCTCTGTGTTCTTTCCCCAGGGAGCCTACCACTCTCCATGGTACCTTTCCAAATGCATGGTCACGTAGTTGGATGAATAGGAGCTACACTGACAAGACTGGTGCCTCACAAAAAAAGTGTGTGCCATAATGTAGAATTACGTAGAGACAAGTTTTCTCAAATGCAACTACCCCCCCATCCTGAGAAACTAATGGGTTTAATTACAGCTTTGTCTCCTTTCTTTATATTTACTTATGGAAAATAATTCTGTTTAGTGAATTCAAAGCACGTTGTGCAGCTTGCAGGGAGTTTTCAAGCTCACCAGGGCAAACTTCAGCTTTAGTTCCACTATTTGATATTCAACACTCAAATGAACAAAGTATAACATCATTAACCAGGCAATTACCAGTCCTCTAAGTAATAGTCACAAAGAACTTTAACCCCCAGATCCAGCTTAATCGAACAGGAATGTTTATTGGGAACTTGTTTCTAAAGTGATGTTATTCATGCTATCTTGTACAAATTTTATATTGCTTTTTATAGCTTTTAAGCAGCACTTGAGGAGAATAGGTCACTTCCAATGCGTTCCTTTCACATGAAAGCAGATTTGCAATTTTTACTTCAATTTAATGCTCAGTAAGTGATTAATGGTACTAGATGCAGCCACAGAATAAATTTCACTAATTAAGCAAAATGCTGCTTTTCATTTGAGACTTCCCTGTGATGGCTACAGAAACCCCCTTTTATTAGTGTAAAAAAAGGAGAAAGCAATGAAGGCTTAAAATTTCTCAGGGTCAAAAGGCCACTGGCATCAGAATGAAATTTGACTCACTCCCCTCTCACACTACCCAGGGCTAACTAAATCCCCAACGCTATATCTGTGAATTAAGTGGGGCTTTGTTAAGTGAAGCTTTGTAGGATGCTTCCCTGCAGCCACACCTCCAATCACAGGCATCTGCAGTGATTTTTCCCCATCTGAAAGCTCCTTTCATGGACAAAACAGGCAGAATTTCTTGTTGGCTAATCTTTATTTGGCTACAGTGAAACTACAGGACACACAGGTGCTTCCCAGCTTCCCAATCTTTGTATTGGCTCTCTCTCACCAACATGTTTAACTAGACTCTGGTTTCCATGAAAAGATTAAACAAAAGACCTACATCCTTAAATATGGGGAAGAGCTACCCTAGGGTTTGGGTGTACTGCACTGACCATGGAGAAAGACCCTGAGCAGCTTTAAGCAGTGCTATTAGCACTCACAGATTTTTAAAAACTGCTTTTGTCTTTGTTTTCTATAAGCTTTATATTTTTATTCTTTATAATGATTTCCTAACACATTTCCAGGTTCTAGTTATCTGTTCACAATAAATTTTAATGCAGTGTTTAGCACTTAACTATGCATATATCTTAATGCCAAGGTCCCTTGGGTGGTTTTTTATTTATTTTTGGGGGGGATTTATTTTGGTTTTCAAATTATTGAATCAGTCAATACAATACATAATGTTAAACAATTTTCTTCCTCATAATGTACTAAAAGATGGCTGTGATTTACAGGGCAAAACAAAGCCAGTTTAGAACTGACAGCTTTGGAATGGAAGAGCAAGGACTGGATCAGCACAAGCTATTTCCAACCCTCTTCCTCGCAAGAGAATTGCATGCCCAGAAAGTTGACTTTTGCTTGCAACTTTTGAAAGTTGCCTTTTCAGAAGTTTCACATGATAATTAGTTATCAGAATTCTGAAATAATTTAGGCCTGCCAAAGCAAAGTACACCTCAGAGTCTAAACTGAAACAGTATTGACCATGAAAAACCCAGTAATATTAAGGATCGTGTCCTAATTTCACACATATAAGTTGTGTTACATAAATTATGTTCCCATTGGGGCTTCTACTTAGAAAATTTATAAAGAAAAACATTAAAAATTGCAGTGTTAATGATTTAATTCATATAAGAATACAGACAGATCTGCTTTTAACTCCTTACAGCATGTGCATGTTTAATACAAGTCCTTACTCATATCCAGCATTTAAGATGAAGTAATAGGGTTATTAAGCTTTGTGAGGATCTTTTATCTAGTGATAAAGAAGTTAAATCTCTCCAGTCAGAGAAGGAAAGCCAGGCCGCCACAGTCTGGGTATGAATCTTAAAGTTTTGTTGCTTTAAATGATGCTGCAAATCCACTCTCCTCAGAGTTTTGTGATAACCTACTCTTTCTCAAAAGTCTCTGGAGAGACCTGGAAAATCTTTTTGGAAATAAAACATTATTTCAGAAAACAAATACCATAGTTTTCAACCGCTCCACTCCCAAAATTACTGTTTACCAAATGAAGACTGATTAGCCAATTCTTTATGTTTTACAGGGTCTCTTAACAAAGGTCCATGGGATGACCTCATTGCACAAGAGTGATAAAAGAGCATCATTAAAGTATCCTTCCTAGCAAAGGAGAAGAATGCCTGTGAAAACAGTTTTTAAATTTTAAATATAAAGATGATAGACCTTCTCTGTTAACATAGTGACTGATACTATTGGTTATGTTCAAAACTATTACACAGACCAGTGATAACACTCAGCAAACAGGGAAATTTCTGACAGAGTTATTGCTTTATAGCTCTGCAACCAATTAGCAGTTGAAGGGAGAAATGAACCCTGGTCATCAGGAATGCTCCTGTTTGCCAAGCCTGTGAGATTAACTTTTTAAAAATCGGTTTGAAAGGTGTTTTGAAAGACAGTCTACAAGCAGAACTACAAATTTATAGAACTGGGTTTTTTTAACTATGCAGGATGACCCTGAGCAGGCTGCAGTCAGGTCTTGCACCACTTCCTTCAAGAGGTTTTTCTGCTCAACTCACACAACTGCACATGCAGGTACACAAATCAAAACAGAATACAATAACCCTTGCCATGTATTTTTTTGCTGAGCATTATCCAAGAAAATATAATTTTAGGCTTATCTACCACACATTTTCTCCCCAAAGCAATTGCTGTGAGCATCTTCCAGATGAATCTGTGGTCTGTACTGGCAGTGTAGCTGCAGAAACAATCTCTATCTGAAGTAATTAGCAACTGTATTACCTATCTCCCCAGAGCAACCAGGTTTCAATATGACTCATTCTTGGTCAAATACTTTTCAAGATTTTTAGGCAAAAGCCAAAGGTCTCAAAGACAACTGAATGGATACCAGTTTCCCCCCACTTTCTGGATAGAAATTGTGTACACTAAACTAAAACGCACCTCATCTGAACCATGAGACTGTTGCAAATGACAATATATCAGTCAGTAACAACACATTCTGCCAAAGATCTTGAGGTTGAGAACTATAGCAACAACTTTAAACTGTGAAAACACTACAGAGTATAAATATTTTCAAAACAGGAAATAGAGAAGAGCTGCTTTAAGGGACCATTATGTTAACTGACATCACAAAGCATTAGATCATTTCTATAGTTATTTTTATATATGAAAAATTATTACACTCAGGAGCAAAACAGCACTCAAGCACTTATTTTCTTCAGAGGAACTTCTGGGTCACAAAATGCCTATCTCAGTAAAGAGAATTTATTTAGGTAATTACTATTGTAACAATCAAACAAGCTGTTACAATACCACATCACGTTTTACATCAGTTTCATTTCTAACTGACTTACACAGACCCAGTTCCCAGAACAATTAAGACAGGTTCTGGGAAATATTTTTGCAAGTACAAGTGGAAACATGACAATGAGGTGTCTCTGAGACTTCTGTTTAAAGCCAGTAATTCAGTTTCAAGTCTTGTGTTCTTTCCAGTTTCTCATTAACTGTACAAATTTAGGTACAAAGTGCCCCAAACAATTAATTCTTTTACAACCTAAATGTGGTAAGTGTTCTAGGAAACTTCGTAGACAGTAGTTTTTGAAAGAGCAGGACAGTATCTTTTACCAACATAATCAAGGAGTCAACGAATTAGGAATTGAATAGAAAAGGATATAATAGATAATCTGCAGCAGATTGGAATAAGCTACATGCACAGAAAGACCTATTCTCTAGAAAAAGTAATATTAGCTAGGGGAAGGCATATGTCCTGAAACGATTAAGAGCAGACTACTCTATGATTATTTAGAAGCAAAAATAACCATAAATATCTTGCAACATGCTTCATATAATCTAAAATAGAAAAATAGCACAAAGAAATTGGAGTTGCAAAACCAACATGCCATGTTTTATACCAAAGCATGGCAACACAAGCATGAAAACACATGACAAAGAAGAAGGAAAAAACTGAAGTTGTAACAAAAATCAGAGTCATAACATTTTGGGCACATCCTTTGAGAAGAGTTTTGGTCTTAATTTGAGCCAGTACTTCCATGACTACCATTATGGAATATCTCAAGCTCAGTCTATACTTAGTATTAGCTCAAGGCAGACAAGACCTGGCAGTCATCCTGTTGCACTTGGCTTTCAAAGCAGAAGCATATGCAGACCTTCTGAGTGCTCAGTTGGCAGAATTTAAGATGCCTCCATTTAAACATTTCTGCCTTACAAGCAGTTATTTAACAATCAGTCAAAATGCAGTATAATAGAGGTAAGGAAGCTGCGCTGGAAATCAAATTAACAGGAGAAGGTTAAAAAAAGTCTTGGGCTATTATTTAGAGTTCATTAAAAAAACATTATTTCCAATGGAAAAGAAATAGTGGAATTCTGACAGTGTGAAACAGAATAGTAAAAAAACCACTCAAAACACCCCAAACTTTCCAACAACTTGTCTGAACAGACCTGAAACAAAAACTTGGAGAGCACTGACACCTATATTTTTTTGATGTTATGCCTATTCCATACTTACTTTTTAGTAATTTTATACATGTAGTATTTCAACAATTACAAAGTATTTTCCCTACTGTTTTCTCTCAAAGTGTTACAATTAATCATAAAATGAGTTAGGATGAAAGGGATCTTAAAGATCATCTAGTTGGACCCCCTGCCAGAGGCAGCGATACCTTCCACTAGACCAGGTTGCTCAAAGTCCTATCCAACCTGGCCTTGAACATTTCCAGTATGGGACACTCACAGTTTCTCTGGACAACCTGTGCCAGTGTCCTACCAGTCTCACAGTGAAGAATTTCTTCCTAGTATCTAATCTAAACCTGTCCTCTGTTTAAGGCCATTCCCTCTTGTCCTCTCACTGCACACCCTCGTAAAAAAGGGTAAAAGATATTAACAGTGCTTTCTACTAAAAAAGAAAAAAAGAAAGAAAAAGTGCCCTTCTCCACTTCCCACCACTCCTCTCAAGGGCAGTTTCACCAATCTACAGCATTAGTTGGCTTCCACAACTACAAACTATAAATTTGTATAACCATATGAGAAACAATTAAAGAATTAGTAAGTCAGCATTAACTTTGCATAGATCTGAAGCAGAACAAAAAATGTAATTAATATTATCAAACATGAAGAGTATCCCTTAGTAAATGATGGGAGTCAGAAGATACTTATACCAGAACATGTGATGTATCCACAGAGTTATTCTAGGATACTTTAAATAGACTAAAGAAAACTTAAAAGAATGCAATATATCTGCTTTAATTTTTTTCTAACACCAAAAATGTAGATGGTCGGGTAGATTAAATAAACAGTTTCCAATCCCAGTTACAGCTCTCCAAAACCTGTCTTCCTCCCATAATTTTCAATAAGATGAAAATAATTTTTAAGAAAGGATGGGATACAGGAATAGAGAGTTCACTAAAAATTGACTTTTTTTTTTATCATCTCTACTATAGAGGGAAGCTCCAAAATAATTATCTCAAAAGAAGCAAAACTCCTATGAGATTAAAGTCATAGCTCTCATAGATTTATGTTGCATTTTAATAAGGAAGATCTGCCTGCCTCAGAAAATATAAAGAATAAAAAGAAGACTTGAAAACACAAGCTGATCTTGAAACTTCACCACATTGCTTCTAGTAAGAAAACAAACCATTTTCATACTGACTTAGGTATATATATTAAGTTGTTCTGTGTACCTATGCACTTTTGATACCTCAGAGAAAGACAGACAAAGAACATGTAAATAGCTGTCAAATTTAAAGGAGTTACTTTAATTTGGAAGCACTTTTACTCTGCTGTCTTCACTTTCACTGTAAAGAAAATGCACATTTCTGCTTTTAGTTAGTTAGTGTGGGATCTGTTATGGGTAGCTCCACTGACTTCACCACAAATGTACTGATATCAAACAAAACCCAAAGTGTGCCCACAAGCACAGCCAAACAGCAGCCAGAAGCCTTACATATAAACATATGTTTGTATGTCACTGTTTAAAAAAAGCTCATACAAGGCACCTCAGCTAAGATACAACAATCCAGTAGTTCTGCTATGTAGACTTCTCTGGTTTGCTTTTTAACTTAAGTATCTCACAAGTTCCTCATTAATCATTCAGCAGGCATTTTCTGTAGCTACTCTAAAGCACATAAACCAATTACTAAGCCACAGCAAAAACAAAACAGGTTTTACCATTCACTTCCAATGAAGTAAGAGGCTGCTAATTAATACATTTCTGAGGTCAGACCCACAAATGACCATTTCAACCTGAATCTATCTCCCTGACTCTCTATTTTGTCTATTTTAACTGCAGGTGAAATGAGGTATCTGTAGCATATTTGTGTGTGATTTTCTAACTCTCTAGACTGGTTGGCAGTCTTTAGACCATAGCATGACAAGAAAAATGGAAACCAATACCAGCAGTGAAGCCAGTTGGCCCAAAGCACCCTGAAGTCAGTAAGAAAACTAACAGCATCTTCAATTCACTGGATATTTGCCTTACAAAGCTGACATCCTTTATCACCTGTATTAATCTTAAATAGGAAAGCATGACTATGCATACTGTCTGTATTACCACTCATTTTTATCCTCCTTTGTGGAAAAATCAATTAGGTGTATATTGCTCTCTTTTATTACATTATAAATACCACTATTTCAAACTACTTATATGAAAATAAATTACAGGGTAGTAGACCAGAAGCATAGATCTCACTCTTGAGCTTAGATGAGACTTTTAAACCTCACACAGCCAAACACTAAGTTAATGTCTGGCCAAGGGTCAAAACAATACAGATTTTAAAGCCTCAAAGTTGAACTTTGCTACAACACTTACAGCACCGTTTCCCTGTGGCTTAAATCAGTCAAAGTGCACTGGTGCTTCTCTAAGTTAGACATCTGCACTTTCTGCTTCATCCCTTGCTTCACCGTTTGCACAGCTATGACTTCAAATTATGTATTTTTTAGGATTAGTTTTAAACCAAACAGTTTTTCTCATTCATGTATATGCATATATACACACAGCACAAGGGAAGAAGCACAGAGGCTTAAACGGACAGCGGTAGGATTACTTCAAGCAACAGCCCACATTCAAACTGTTTAAGCCAACCATAAAAACTGTATCATAACCCAATGGATTACAAAAGTACAGAGAAATTTAAGGTAATATTTGTAAGCAGAAGTAGGACCTTTGTGATCTTTCCACAACAATCGGTACCTGATCCACTCACTCTTATCCCTTGCCCCCTCATTGAAGATTTTCTTTTTTTCTTTCAGAGACGATGTAAGTGATAACTACCGAAACTTCAAGCTAATGACTTTCAATACTACTGCTTCTACCTCAGATTTTAAAGACTTGCATAGCCAAAAATTAACCTTTTCCAGCTATAGCAGTGAACCACTAAACCACCATAGATAACAGCTGAGAAAGTTCAACAAAACCCAGAGACTTGAGTAAGGAGTGTGCAGGACAGTGTATGCTGCTCAACACTACCTGGATCTTCCTCTACCACCATCACCGGAAGTACCCTGTAGGAGCCAAATACTATTGCATGGATATCTCACTGGGAACTGCAGCATAAAGCTTCTGGTTTTCATGTAGTACCTCCTTCTGAGGCTAAATATATTATCACAGAATCATAGAATGGTTTGGGTTGGAAGGGATCTTAAAGATCATCTAGTTCTAACCCCCCCACCAGAGGCAGGGACACCTTTGACTAGACCAGGTAGCTCAAAGCCCCATCCCACCCAGGGCTTGAATATTTTCAGAGATGGAGTATCTTGTTTCAGAGGATTCATTCTCTTACAGCAAAAGATGAGAATCCCTCATAACAAAGACACTTGCTCAGGGCATGGGATGTGGGTTCCAGCCTCCCCTCTCCTGCCAGGGTCAAACCAATGTCTCCCAGAGGGACACCTTGCCACTTCCAGGAAGATTATTAACACAGATTCAAGTGAAAATGGATCATTTATGACAAATGTTTTGCATTTGAAAACATCACTCAATTCCTCCAAGATTGCAGCAGACAATTTTAAATTATCACATGAGAAGCAAGTCCTTTGTCCATTGTCAATTGACATTTCCTTTCTTACCTTCTAGGTATTAGCTGATGGCCACACCGAAAACGCAACTGCTAAATGTGATCAACAATGTAATAAAATAGTTCATAAAGTCCTGAATTGGTTTCATAAAATTACAGGATATGGGCTGGAAGGAAAGAGCAGCTATAGGGGAAAGTGAGCTGAAGTATTTTTAAATGCTGTTTACCAGTACTAATGATATGCTAGGTAATCATTTAAGTGATCTTATCATGCAGAATTTAAAAAGGTTATTTGCTGACTTACAGATTTAGAAAGTAATAGTTCTTCACATTAATCAAACCTAAGTTCTGCTTCTTGGCAGCAGTTCTCCCCTGACAAGCATTTTCATGTCAGTATTTATCTAAACTAATTAGTTTACCAGCTTGAACAATTCTTATGAAACATTTTTCCCCCCTTAACTTCTTACATTCTGTTTTTTTGAAGGAAACCAAATTAATACCATAGATTTTTTGGTTTTTTAAACAATATTAACTCATAAATCTTATTGAATGACTATGGCAAATTCTTTCAATGGCTTCATAATGTTATCCTTTATAAGAAAGAGAATAGGAGTGTGACTGTGGGCTTTGTGCTGCCTCTGGCAAGTAGAGGTCAAAATCCTCTGTACAAATTCAGAGGCCTCCACTTGGCCAAAACTGAAAGAGGTTGCACGCATTGGATGCAGTGGTTGCAAGTAATTTGTCATGAAAGTAAAATAAACCCTCAAGAACTATGTGAAGTAACACCAGTAATCCTGACATTGAATCAGACTACCTTAATCATGGCCAGAGAATACATGTTGGGAAAAAACTTAGGTTAAAATCTGAAAAATAACAAGTAATTGCCTTAGAACTACACAAATTGCAAATGTCTTTCTTACGAGATCTGTTATCATGACCATTGCACCCTGTATCTTTTGGAACAGTTTCCTAAATAATTAATGAGGCTTATTCCTTCCTATCATTCCTAGTATTTGCTTAATATAGCAACTGATTTTTAAATTTATTTTTTCTTAAGAGAGTCACGTTTTATACTTGAAAGGTATTTTGAGTAAAAATTTGTAGTCATCCACAGATTAAAGCTCAAAAAGATTTCTTGTTATCTAGCCTCTACTAGCCTACTGTAAGATCAACTAGACTTATTTATATGTCACAATCACTTGATGTCTAACATACATTTCTAAGGCATGATGCCATGTTGCCTTTTCTCCAGGTAATACACTGCAGTATACATAAAGAAGTTATGCACTATAAAGTGCAACTCTGAACATCACCTCAGGATGTGTCTGGATACCTGTTATAAATTCTCCAGGTCACTGTCCCTAACAAATCTCTGTACAATGTCTACTACACATACTGTAGGACCTCTATGCTATACAGCAGCAGAACCATTTCCAATCATCTCTCAAGAGTTTCTTATCTTGCCAAGTGGGCTTATTAAGATGCAATGGAAATGATGATTTTGTTCATCCTGCAAAGCAAATTTTCCCTTAAAACGAGACCACAGAAAGGGTCAGAGGTTTAAATCATCAGCTCCTAACACACACATGCACAGCACACACTGTTCATAGCTACAGAAAATGAAGAATTTAAAGCTGAGGTGCAGGGGTGAGTAAGCAGGTGTGCCATTTCTTAGATGTCCTTGCTGCATGTATTAGAGGCAGGTGGGGGCCACCCTTTTCAATATATTAGATAACAAATCGACATGTTGACAATATCTTATGCAATTATTGTTTCCTCTGGATATCTTTATAACTGCATTCTCAGAAAAATTTGCTTTGCACATCAAAATATTTGAGAATGTAAGCAAAAACTGCTCCTGGGACTTTCCATGAGTTACACAAAAAATGTAAATCCAGAACCTTCATTCAAGAATTTATCAGTCGTGCCAGTGGCCTAAAGTGCTGCTGTAACTGATCCTGTGTATTTACAGTGCAAGCAACCAATCCGCATATTCCATGACAACGTTTACATAATTCTAGGTAACCCTAACGTGTTCATTAGCATTAACTGGACCTTTGAGCTTCTTGTAAAAAAGCTTCTTTTGCTATTAGACATAGCACGGATACTATTTTCAAAATTGCAGTATTATACTTTAAAAAATTAATCCCCTATTTTCAATCTGTCTCAACTCTTGTGGGCAACAAACCAAATAATGCCAAGAGCAAGCTCTAAAATGTAAGCAAAGGGTGCCTATATTTTCTGAAATACTCTAAAAATATCTTCAGAACTTCTACGACAAACTCCAGCACACAGTTCTGCACTTGTCTCCATCACTGCATGGAAAGCTTTTTCCAAAACTCTTCTCCAACAAATCTTTACACAAAATCAAAAGAAAACAAGAAAAAAAAAGTCAAATTAATAGTATTTTTAAAGGTTCTCTTATTTTCTCATTCTCTTAAGTTGTTCCCCCATAAGTTTGAGTATTTAGAAAGCCTCTAGCAGACCTGTGAATATTCTGAAAGATACTATTATGTTAGGGGATACTGCAATGACTAACACAGTCCCAAGAGTAACACTTTAGGTTTGTATTTCAAAGGAGAAGGTTTTACACCAGAAGCAACAGAATATTCTTATTTGCCTCTTAGTTGCCTAAAAATTATTAATCAACATGTTGGTTTTCCTTTCTGCCTGTATCAGTTTTTGCATATTATTCCTTAAGTCAAAACATGTTCTCTCTAGTCCACTTCTCTTTATACTACTAGGTACATCATGGACAGTATAGGAAACAGCCAGGAAGGGACTTCATATAACTGACTGAAGTGGTTCAAAGAAACTGCTTGCGTACACACAGATATACAATAAATACTGTGAAGAAGTGTTTCAGAACTAGAATTTGACTACAAGTGGCATTTCTTAGAGTATGATTGTCATATTCACATATTTTTAAGAACAAAGAACCAAAGCAAACTATTGTTCTCAAGTTCAAAATACCTTTCCTGTATGTATGTTTGGGTTTTAAAATCCCTCCATTAACTCAAGAGTAGAGAGGAAAAAAAAGGACTCTAGCAAACTGAAAACTCATACAAAAGGAGAGAAATTGTTTCCTTTTTCTACAAGCAGGAGAGGAGTAGTTGTATTATCTCCTACAAAAGGAAATTGAAACAATTCTGAAGAGAAAAAAGAGCATTTCCAACAGGCAAGAATGAAGAACTCTAGAGTTTTATTCTGAGCTTCATTTTCCCTTTTTAAGCAATTACACAACCTAATAGACTACAGCTCAAATACTTTCACTTCTCTTGCCTTTTTTTTTTTTTAATACTTGGAAGTTTTGTATTAGAACACAGCTAGTAAAAGAAGAACTAATTGAGAAAACTGGTTCTAGAAGGTCAAACTTTCAGTGGAAAAAATGTTTACAGTTTTCTTTCAATTTTTACTTGTAATTTGAATGTCTCTTAATTGATCCTTTTGCTTGGCTGGAAGCTAATCTAAAAAGACAAAATTTTAATCTTTCTACATTTTCACCACATTCACTACCTTAAGATCCTATTTAATAAAGGGTTCTCCATCCAAGGACTTCAAACTATATTTACCAATTACCCAGTGTGGAAGTGAATGAACTCTTACATGGAGGGAAGCTAGAGCACAAAGTCACAGAAAACTTTGCCAGGATTGCAACAGAAAATTTGTAGCACAGCCCCAGAAAGAGACTTCCTGGCTCCCAGCTCTACTTCTCAATCGTAATAAATTCCTTTCTGTACATACACATGCTCAAAGAGGAACTCCAGTAAATAGACAAGAAATGCCTAAACCCATAAAAATTACTGGATAAATAACAACTTAGAGCAAAGAAAATACTGTCCTGCCACAGTTTGTCTTCACTGCAACAGATAGCACAAGTTCTTCTGCATAAGCTTGCTTAAGCAAAGTATGAACAAATGCCAGCACCATGACACAGATGTGTCTCTGAAAGCAGTAACATTAGTTATTGAATAACGGAGTTACATAGAGCATTTTGTGCATCATTTAACAGTGCATACTCTGGCCTTGGAAACACTGTAGAAATTTTTACAACACTATTAATGTTGAAGTTGGTTTTTTTCCTCCAAAGAGCTTTTAGTAGTAGCATCAGTACAGACTAAATACAGCACATAAGACAAGTTCAAAATTTCTTTCACCTTTGACTACAACTTCTGTTTCAGAAGCACCCACCAGAACTGAAGGTGAGGAACACACCACCAGAGGAACACCCAACACTGGTCAGCACAACTCCAAAGGCTTGGAAAGCCTTCCAATATTTAGAAGCCTTCCAATATTTTATTTCAGTGAAATATTTCTTTACCATTCAAATTAGACTTCTGAATTTAAGGGATCCTGCCCCCATGTCATAAATGAAAGCAAGTATTCAACTATGTGCCATCCAGGGGTACAAGGAAGGAGCAGTGTCCTACAGCCACTCTACTAGCACACTGCTAGGGTTGTAAGTGCTTTTCCTTCTGACCCCCTGTTCAATGCTGGAATAAGTTTGCCACACAAATCCAAGATCACTTAAGGGTGTAAATAGTCCTAGATACCTCAACTCAGATATCTAAACTCATATAAGCAGAGTTAAGTGGTAACTGGCTGAAGCAGTGCATGAAATCTTTTGCTGCTGAAGTTAGAGATGATTTCAAGAATCTCATCAGCTCTTGCCTTTAAGGAGTCCATGCTCACCCTGTCTTTGGTGCCTCTTCAAGAGCCAGAGAAAGCCTATTAATGGAAATGCAGGCTTTGCTCATTTAGCACTAGCAACAAATGACAGGTCCTAACTCATTCCTGCCTGATGCAGAAAGGTAGACAGACTTACATATGCGTTTCCCTCCAGCAACAGCAATGTTTCCTTCAGAGAAAAAACTCCCCTCAGCGTACAGGGCCCTCCCTGCAGCTGCTTCCTCCTGCCTACCTCCCCTCCCCATCCCGCAGGAAAATTGCTTTTGGTGAAGGAGCATAAGCAAGGTCATTACCATGTCGATTCTTTCTCCATAATAACTGATAAACTTCTTTAAAAATTTTTAAAGCACTGGGGTCTACTAAACTGAACCTGACAGCTTTTCTGAACCTGTCAGCACAAAGCTCAACATCTTAGAACAAGATCCAGCGAACAGGGAGTGTGCAATGAAGTTTCGCCCCTGCTCGTGCTGGAGCCTGGCCAGAAGGGAGGCTACTCCTGACTCCCAGCAGCTGCCAGAGCACTAGTACAGGCTTTTCAGCTTGGAAAAGCTCACACAAATTTAAACACTTCTTGGTAACAGTCAGCTACATCTAAATTAAGAAAAAGGATACACAATTTGCCTTTGCCATTCACACTTTTACACTAAAATAACTCAGCCTGCACGCTCAGTCATAACCCTTCCTTGCTGAAACATGAAAGCAATGAAAAACCGGTCAACTTGGGGTTTTCAAATTTTCATCCAAAGGTGGAGAAATCCTGCATCTGAATGGTATTTCTGGGCATATACAAATATGACTTAGCTCTTCAATTAATGCAAAGTGCATGTACTGTACTACACCAAAAGGGTACAGGGGCCATAGAGTCACAAAGACAACAAAAGTATACACACGATACTCTAAAATAGAGATATGAGTAGTATCCACATATGTAACAGGAGCAACAACACAGGCCATAGCAAGGCAGGGGGTCCAACGGATGAAGCAAAGGCTGAGGATGCCCCTTCACAACTGCTTTAAAGCACATTTACCATGGTAAAATGGACAGTGCCTCTGATCAGACGTCCCACCCTGCTTCTGTGCACCCACACCTTCGCCCAAATGCCAAAATCAAGTACTGATCGATGAGAGACATACTCATTTCCACTACTTTCTCTCTCTAGACGTGAATTATTGCTTGAGGCTTTGACATGTGACATCAAATTTCTGTACTTCATGGATTTTCATTCCAGTAACTGAGCCTGCCCCGCATTGTTTTCCTGTATAAAGGAAGTAAAACTGAGATCAGAGCTCCCACAGCCAGATGCAGAACTTTTGCAGGAAAACCCCTCTCTCACCATGCAAGGTTGCCAGGAACTGACACAAAATTTAATGTGCTTTTGTGAGTAAAGTCAGGTAAGACAAACTTTATGCTAAGGTACAAGTTAAATTGGACAAGAGAGAGTCTGCCAAGCTCACATTTTCATTTCTGGCTGACTTAGAAGTGCAAAATGCACTATGCCTTATGATTAAGCATGAATTTCAAAAACAGTCAAGAAGGTTTCTTGTGGTTATAGCCTATTGAACTTAAACTGCTTGATTTCAACTCAAAATCAAGGTGAAAATGTATAACAAAAAACTATAAAGCAAACTTGAAATAAAATAAGAACCACTTTTTCATGTTTCTGAATTTTGTCTGACATGGCTTACATCAAGAAATCGTGCCAAAATCCTGTGAAGCGCTATTATTTACTCTTCTTCACAGCAGACTATAAAGGTTCTGCCCAGAGCCTTGCTTAGGTACAACTGATTAAAATCTACTTCAAAAGAACGATGCCACCCAGCCAGATATGAAGAGATTTGTTATTCTAAGACTTAGAAATAGACTGGTTTTGATGCCAGAAGTGAGTCTATCCAAGCTGCTGTTAAATAAATGAGTCTGTCTAAACTGAGATTTACCTCATATCTGCCCCAAAGGCAATAAGAGATGGGGGTTTTTTATATTTACTTAACAATATAATTAGTTATAACATGTTTTTGTTTCATTAATCAGTGACTAATGGGACTGTTTTGTGCATATGCGATAACTGGCCCCTTTAAATCACCAGAAACAATTGCACAGCACACTATGCATTTTGTATTAATTCTGTGCTTACATATTGAAGAAAATGCTTTCCACATCACAATATTTCAAAAAAACCCTGAAGTGTATTTTTTTTTAAAGACCCACCTTTCTAGCTAGCAATAAAGCTTGGGGTGTGCTTTCTAACATGGAACAAGTTAAAAATTTCTCCTCCCACTGCAACACATCTCAGTCCTGGGAATATCCAAGAGCAATCCTCTCTCAGTTATTATTTGGTGAAATTATTTAATTACCTAACAATGTTACTTTGTCCCTCCTGAGCTTAGTATTGAGGGAATTTAGATAGAACCACTCAGCTGATTCCTGGTGATTAATGTGTTCTCTAGTTCAAGGAAAGATATCTAACAAAAATCATAATGTTAATTCAATCCTGTATAAAATCCCACAATTACTATTATCTCCAAAGAAAAACAGGAACTTTAAGGCATGAGGGTTATTCAGGCACTGCAAAGTCTTCTCATGACTAAAGAAAAAGATTTTTCAGGCCCTGGCAACATTGACAAAGGACTTTTCAGGAAGCATGGAAAGAGTTAAGAGGCAGCTGGAGCACTCTGCTGGTGACCATTTGCACGCCTGCAAGCTACAGTCTGCAAGGTACAGCAGAGACGTTATCAGATTAGGGGAAGGCAAACAAACCAAAGTGAAATCATTCTTCAGCGCCCAGCCTCTTCTTCCTGTGATGTCATGCTACAAATTGCCTGAGCGCTCTGCTCTCCTCTCCAGAAGGAGCTGGGCTGCAGCAGGGCTGCCGAGGGCTGTGGGCTGCAGGAACAAACACGCTCTGGAATTCGGTTTCTGCCCTGGCAAGCAGCTCCCTTCTGCTTCTGCTTCCAGCCCCATGGGGCCAGCCAGCAAGCTGAAAAACTTGTTGTACAGAAAGAAGGCTGAGGGAGAAATGCAAGTGCCCACATTGTGGCGTCCAGGAAATCGTTTCGCAAGGCACATACTCCCAGTACGTTCGGATGGACAAGGCTTTGCCGTCACGATCTGCAGCCAGGAGTAAGGCAGAAAGCCCTACAATGGCTTCATTGAATCGAGGTGGGAAATGGAACTAAGCAAGCTTTGAGGTGATCTCATCTGCCACAGATGATGCCTTTTCTGAGTTTTGCCGACTGGCTATGTGATTACAAATAGCACTTGGAAGAAAAGAGTGACCTTCTGGTGATTTCTGCTGGAGATGTACTCCCCTGCCACAGAGCTCGCCTTTCTTCCCTGAAGCTTCACAGCACAACAAATTTGCCAAAACACACTGTTCAAAATACATCTGATCTGCGAGTTCTTCTGGAATTTCAAAAAAGTTACAATAAAAATACCAGAGAAACCTCCAAATCACAGGAATTTTAAACGTACCATTATAATGGTAAGCTCTAATTGTTCCACTGAGGACTCCTTTAAATATACTTTGTATGGGTGTATCTTTAGCATGGTGTTTGTTCTCGGCCTCATAGCAAACTGTGTGGCTATCTACATTTTCACTTGTACCTTAAAAGTGCGAAATGAAACAACAACTTACATGCTTAATTTAGCCATATCGGATCTGCTTTTCGTGTTTACATTACCCTTCAGGATTTATTACTTTGTAACCAGAAACTGGCCATTTGGAGACATTCTTTGCAAGATTTCTGTCACCCTCTTTTATACAAATATGTATGGGAGCATTTTATTTCTGACGTGCATAAGCGTAGATCGCTTTTTAGCTATCGTACACCCCTTCCGATCTAAGACTCTTCGAACCAAGAGGAATGCAAAAATTGTCTGTGTCGCAGTGTGGATAATTGTGTTAGCAGGCAGCACACCAGCAAGCTTTTTCCAGTCTACAAACTCCCATAACAATACTGCACAAAGGACATGCTTTGAAAACTTTTCAGAGGACACGTGGAAAACCTACCTATCTCGGATTGTTATCTTCATTGAAACAGTTGGGTTTTTTATTCCACTCATCTTGAATGTTACCTGCTCCACTATGGTCCTACGGACTTTGAATAAGCCGCTTACATTAAGCCGGAATAAATTAAGCAAGAAAAAGGTACTCAAAATGATTGTTGTCCATTTGGTGATATTCTGCTTCTGCTTTGTGCCTTATAACATTACCTTAATACTTTACTCCCTTATGAGAACACAGACCTGGATTAATTGCTCAGTGGTAACTGCAGTCAGGACTATGTACCCCATCACTCTGTGCATCGCCGTTTCAAACTGCTGTTTTGACCCTATAGTCTACTACTTCACATCAGATACAATCCAAAATTCGATAAAAAAGAACCGGTCCACAAGAACACGTGACGTCAGATTCTCTGAAAGGCCAGTTTCAGAAAACTTCATTCAACACAGCCTTCAGACCATAAAAATGAAAATATTTGACAGTGATTCTACAATATAAACTATACTAAAAGACTACTGGGACTAAACTGGAATTAGAAGCCTGCACATTTCTTCAGCTGTGGACATATGTTCCGATATGTAAATGTTACGCTTCCTTTACATCTGAAAAGTTTATTACAAGGCTGTAAAAGTGTTAAGCATAATAGCACACGGGAAAAGTATTTTAAGAATTTACGTCAAAGGTCTGTTCTGACAGATTGTATGTTAGGAATGAACTTTTAGGTTTGGATTAGGTTAACCAAAGTCCAAAGACTGTTTGTTAAGTCAAACACAAATAAAAAATAGGTTGGTTTTCTTTCCTGAAGTTAAAACAATTGCTCATTTTTAATAATGCTATCAGTTTCCAAGTTACTGAGGATGGGGGTGAAGCTGCCTATTTTACGCTACAGGATCCAGTTACTCAGGAAAATTGCCCCATATTGTCATATCACTTCATAAGCTACTGTGCCTGCTCCAAGGTTTCCTCTTTTCTCTCTCTCTCCCTCTTACTCCTTCCCCTCCTTCTTTTTCCCTCCACCTTCCTTCTTAGGGAACACTGCGTTCATAGGAGGCTTCGATCCATGGGTTATAAGAACTTTGTTTCTCCTAGGTTTATCTTATTAAAATGTATGCTATCTCCACAAGTCTGGTCCCCATGAAGTAATTAAGTCTTCTGGTAGTTTAGAGCATTCAGAAATTACTTAGACAGACTGGTTTTTCTTCTCACCTCTGTCTCAGATGCCTATGTAATTAAAACAAAGTAATTTCTGATGACTGAAGTTAGTGCTTCAGGTACAGTAACACTGTATTAAACTCTTTTGTGACAAGTTCTCCAACTCAACATGACTTTTGAGGAAAATAACATCCTCCAAATAAGTTAATTCAATCCAAAGTAGTAGTTTCTTAGAAAAACATGACTTTTGCCAACTAGAAATGAACATGTGCATCAACTCAAATATTTCTTCCAGAAAACTATTCAGTGTCCCCTAAAGAAATTCAAGACACTGGGATTTTGAGTGCAACTTCCTCTCAATTTTCATGTCCTAGAAATAATTTTAACATAAGCATTTAAAATTTCAAATGCTATTTTCTTTCAAACTTCAAAAAGTAATAAAAATCAGTACTTGGGGCTACGTGCTGGCAAAATTAACCAAGACATTTTGAGAGGTCAATGCTATGTAAAAGGAGGAATCTACATATATTAATGTTAGAAACAAGAATACATAGACAAAAGTGCTTTAAAACATCCTGCTTTATACGTTTCCCAGCTCTAGAACACGGTGTACATTTTCCTCAAAATTAATTTAACATCACTGTAAAATAAAAAAAAATTAAAAGGTAAAAGTAATTGTTGTTTTTTCCTCCTCAAAAACAATGGAGTCAAGAATAAGAACTGAGTTTACATGAATTGGCACTTTAGATTTAGGACAGTCAGCTGCAACACAGATACAGCACTGAGGCATTTTTACTTCAGGGCTGTATACAGAAGCACGAATCAATGTTGGAGAAAAGGCATATTGAGCTGTCAGAGTATATCATATGTTATCTGGCTGAGTTTACTTCCCTTTGCAAAGCTTTTGTTAATTCTTACAACTCAACAGTACATTGCCTCCTACGACTGGGTGACTGAGTTACTGAAAGACTGCCAGAAAGTAATGTTGATTGAATTTTAAATTTAAGAGCATTTTCAATCTTTATCCATACAACTTATAAAAGGAAAAGTCAAATAGTATGAGCTTAAGCTACAAACATATCACAGATATAAACATCTGCATAATATCTGAAAATAAGCAATTATCTTTGTTGGGAATCCTAAACTCTTCTAAGATTCATATCCAACTTCAGAAAAATGCACAAAAGCCCCAGCATAGAGAAGAAATTCTGTACATTTTCCATATGCCACTGACAAATCCAAAGTTCAAAACCAGATATGCATCTCTAACATCTCAGTGAATCCCTCTCTAAAGAGCCTGTTTAATACTAGACTCCCTTTTAAAGACTGTGAGACAAAAGCCTTTAAATTACATACTGGGCTATGTTTCTAGGCTACTACTCTCATGGAGCTTGTCAAAGCTGTTACTCAGTTTGAGTGACAACTTGTTCAGCAACATCTCTGCACTACAGCAGTGAGCACCCCAGAGCCTCACCCTGGTAAAGAGAAGCTACTCAGTCTGAGATTACACAACTGCGGGGGGGGGGAAATAAAGAAAAAAAATCACTGACTTACAAGCAGAACAAGCAGATAAAGTCACATGCATGAGTACTCCCCTTTAAACCAGACTTCCTTGGTGTATTAGCTTGAGTAGGCTGGAGAACAACAGACAGGAGGTCTTTCTGCTTTGCACTTACTCTCCAGGGCAGAAGCTTCTGCTTTTTGCAACAGCACAGTGCCACACAATACAATAGCTTTCTAACCAGTTAATAGCTTGATATCCCAAAACTATTTGAGGAAACTTTGTATTTCTTATTACTAAACTTACTTCACTCTTCCACAGGGGTGTGTGTGGGAGAACCAAATACCCTAACAAAAAAACAACACCGTCAAAAAACCATCATCTGTAATTTTGAGAATCAGGCCATTACTTGAAAAATTCCTGATCTGACTGATTTACAAGAGGAGTGAATCTGTACCTCCCACAACAAGCTGATATAAAGCCAAGGTACCAGCTATTCAGGACTGGATGAGATTTTCTCCACCTTTTCTGGTTCTGCAACAAGATT
The DNA here is from genome assembly GCF_036250125.1 of Pseudopipra pipra. NCBI lineage: Eukaryota > Metazoa > Chordata > Aves > Passeriformes > Pipridae > Pseudopipra > Pseudopipra pipra. Next base: position 62,204,028 of record NC_087550.1, on the reverse strand, counting down.
ATCCTGGAGAGTTGTGGATGGAGCAATGTTTTCACTGGTACATTCCTGAACAGATGCACTCCCTCCCTGTGCTCCTGCCTTTGATACCAACTCTCATGTCTCTCTGGTAACATCTTATGCTAAAATTTAAATTTAAAACCTAGATGAGGAGTTATGATCCTAATTCATGCCAAGAGGTCTCAAATAAAAAAGGCTTATATTGTCAGAGCTCCTGAGGATCTGAATGTGTTGCAACCAGTACTTCCTAAAAGTGAATTATTTTTACTCATATGCCTACACAGGGGCATTAGGAGTTCAGTTCTAGAATCAAAACTTAAAAAAACTGTTCTTTGCAGTCTGGTTTCTTCATCTACAGAGTGCAGAAAATGCACACTTACTATAAAAATAAAAGTAGAGGAAATTTAGTTGATTTCAAGCATGTTTTTGATCTAAATCAAGGCAGGCAGACATTGATAACTAGATAATTAACCAGCAGTTTCAAAAGACAAGGAAAAAGAAACAAACCTATGATAAACACCTCAGATTTATCTCAACATATCGTTGCTTCAAAAATCAAAAGATGTCCTCCCATTTTATACTTTCTATACTCAGCTTGAAATTTTAACTTCTGGCTTTTTCAGGAACAGAATGCAAGTCAATTTTTTTTTCCCCCTTAGTATACATGTCTCGGATATTTAAAGAAATACCAATACCAAGTCAAACACATTTTCATACTTTTCATCCAAAAGTGTGTAAAAAAACCCACAGAAGATACTGTAGACAGATAAGGAATTCTTAACTGGAATCAACCTCCAAGCTTTCATTTCTTAAGGAGGTAACCTCAGACATAGAAATGCAAAGATTGAGAAAGACCTTTTGAGACCAGGTAGAAGATAAGAATGGCTGTACTGGGTCAGATCCCAAACATTCAGCTAATCTACAGTCTTGCCTCCAACAGCAGCCAAGGTTGGATGCCTGGGGAAGAAGATAACAGTAGGAGAGGCACACAAGACTTTCTCAAGTGTGTCCCGGTCATATCTCAGGACTTTTGGGATCAGATGTATTTGTGTGTTCAGCAACATTAAAAATTTCTCTTCTGTGAGCTTCTCCTGTCTTCCTTCAAATGTGTGTAAAGTTTTTAACATTCACAGCAGTAAAAAGTTCACATTGCATATGTGTGGAGGGGGAATAAAACTAAGAAATGCAAACATCATTTTGTTTCAAATCCACTAGTTTCATTACTGCCCCCTCACTTCTTTTGAAAGAGCCAGAGAGTACTAGATTGTCATTCAGTCTTTCCATATCACTCTTGATTAGTTGGTCTTCCATCATCTCTTGCAAATGAGATAGTCATTTTCACTTGTAATTTCAAGCATCATCATCACCAAAGATGAGACTTCTAGAAATACACAAAGAATTAAAATTACAGAGAACCCCGTGAGGTTCACTTTGAGACTGGTAATTTGAAAATCCCACCCAAGTGCATTATCTTCTAGCCTTATTTATTCTTTCAAGTTATTTTCTAGGAGTTTTATCAATGAAGAACAATTTGTTCATACTTTTCCAGCAGTAAATGTAATATTATAAGGTTCTTGCACCTAGGCAGACCTGTAAATCCTGACAGGTTCCCTTTTTTGCCAGACTATGATAATTTAGACTTCTGGGTTTCTGGCATTTGAGCGCCACTGACAAAATGAAAGAGGATATGTTTCAAAAGCTAAGGCAAAATGTAAATCAGAATTATTCTAAATCTAGAAGATATAAATGTCTGGGCTGCATCGGTTATCCAATTACCAGAATGTTGAAAACATTGTATAAACACAACTGCCACTGCATTAGTACATTTACAGAACGTATTTAAGATGAATGCAAATTCAGAAAGCCAAGCTTGCACAGTCTAATACTTCTGCAAAAAGTTGGATGGAGAAGTTTGTTCTACTTGTCTAATTCTGTTTTCACACTGAAGCCTTTTGCATTTATTGCCTCCCCCCCATCCAGTTCCTGTTATACAGCTGTTTATAAAGTAAGCCCAGTTTTTCCCGTAAGAAAACTGAACTTACCACAAAATTAAACCAAACAAAAAGAACCCTTCACACATCTTCTGGACTTTTATAAAACCTACCATTTTGTTAAAAAACTAAAAATTCCAGAGCTGAGAATTTAGATTTTAAATAACTCTTTTTTTCTATTTAAGAAACAGTCTCCCACTCTAGTTCTAGCAAAACTAAAAGCTGTCCTGTACTAAGACAGATAAGTTCTCTACAGTTTAAACTTGAGAATCAAATCACAAGCAATGACAAAGGAAGGCCTTCAGCAAGAAGTTCTTATCCTTTTACAGTGAGATAAAAAGAATATTTTTCCACATACACAGCTTTAAGATTTGCCCTAACTCTACCTTTTTTAATCAGTGAGTTCCTGCCATAAAGAACAAAATTCTTAATTAACAATGCTAGCAACAGGAGGCACTCAAAATTAACGCCATTATCTTGGGAATAATATTAAGTCTATTTTAAATGAAAACAACTGTGGCTATGTTAAGTCCTCTGCTTTTAAGATGAATTCTGCAAATACTGCTGCTTTATAAAAGGAAGTCAGTTTGACAGATCAGTTGCAAGTCTTCACTCTTCTGTAAAATCATGCAACATAATAAGATCTAGTAATTTTTTGAAGTTTGTCCTGGCAAGCACTTTCTAAAAGCAATTGTTTAAGTAATAAAAACTGAAGACATTCCTGGTCACTAAGGAGTGATACTGGATTACAAAAAATTTACCATTCATCAGCAGCATCAAGAATTACACTTGACTAAAGTTGAAACCATCTATAAAAAAATCTTTGCTGCTCTTATAAAGTAATGAAAAAAGTACCCAAGACATTGCAGATATTTCTTAATGGAGACATTTGTTAAGTATACAGCAAAGCATGGGAAAAAATGAGAATACAGATGGTGAAGCAAGTACCAAAATATCTGCCTTTTCAGCCCTAAGAAAAACCATGTTTCATTAATGAAATCAAATCTGAAAACTGCTGGTCTACTTGTTTGCTTGAATTATTTCACACTTCTTAAGTGTGAAACAAAGTTTACCACATATACTGCACGCTCACATTGTATTTCACATGCTCCCATGGGTGGTAAAATCAGCACCTTCTGCTATCCAGATAAGATCTGTGAGCTCCTCTGAGCTGCTGGAGGGTGCAACAGATACAGATGGAGCATGCCAAGCACAGGCTCTGGTCTGGGCAGGCTAACTCCAGAAAGGAAAGGACAGGGTGCTGACAGGCTAAGCGCTTACCCAAGCCAAGTTTAGACTAGGCAGAGTCTAACTGTGTGAACCTCGAGTCTCTGCTCAGGGGTTCAGGAGAACACCTGGTACACAGGTCCCGAGATTAGCGGCTCCATACTCAGCTGTACCATAGGCACTTATCAGCCTGTGTCTGACCAATTCTGACATGCAATTCCAACACAAATGAAAAGCTTCAACAAAACCCAGAGGGATTACCTTTCTAGAGGATGGTGAACACTATGCCTACTCAACAGCTGTGAACAGGGGGATCCACATCCCTGACAAGGACTTTTTATTACAGGAAAGTTACCGTAAGACACATACTCAAGTGATACAAATATGTAACTGAAATACCATGTATTCATATCATATAAAAGCAGGTACAAAAGAACTTTTTCAGCCTACAAAAAAACACTTCAAAACAAACCCCACGCATTTATGCATGCAATAACTTAAAGTGCAGCAAGCAGAGAGACAAAACCTCCCTTCCAATAGCATATAATTTGACCGTTTGAATTTGACATGATACCGTTATCCCCTTAAGAGCTTGAAAATTGAGCATATAGCTGGGAAAAAACCAAACCTTCACATTAGAATGTGGGTTTGGCACCTACTTTGCTTCTTAACAGAAGCTAACTTTATCTTCTGTAGAAAGGTTAGCAAGGAAATGGCCCAAATGACACAGCAATAAGGATAGAAAGAGCAATAAAAACTTATGACAGTTATCAGAACTGTGGCTCAGATAAAACAAGCAAGACCCAAAAAACCACCAAAAACCCAAACAAAACAAAGCTTCATTCTATTCATTTCACCAGTTTTGTTTCACTACAGAGATTTATAAAAGTACAAAGTTGGAGAGCATAATCCCACACAAGGAAGAAGCAGCAGGGATACGACCTCAGAATTTAACCCAAGCGTGGTTTACTTTTGTATTTAAGAAGACAGATACATCAAATTTGCTGCAATTCAGCAAGATTTTACAAAACAAAAGGACTGCAAATATATGTCTCTGAATTCTAACATATTCTTCCCTCATGGGCAACCTTTAAATGTTCCTACAAAGCACTTACAATGCAGATATTACAATGTTGCAGGATGAAAAGCTGAAGTTTAAACTACCTAGAAACATAGTAGGACTAAAATGAAAGTCCTACAGCTGTGGTACCACCAAAACATTGGACAATATAAAAAAAGACCAACTTGGAAAACAAGTATTCCCAGAAGACTATTTCACTATTTCCTGTTAAAATGTTACTTATAATCAGGGCAACCTTAAGGAAAAAAAAGCCTATCATATTAACACAGAGTTATTTCTCTGACTAACTCTGTACTTGGGACTGGTGTAGAGACAGGCAAGATACCTTTATACTGCATCAAGAGAGCTGGCAGCTCCACTGAGTACAGCCTATCAACCTCAGTTCCCTGTTACAGCTGTAAATCTATAACCAGAGAGATCCTAACACAGACTCTGCTTCTGTACTTACACTGGTAACTATACACGACCTCTGTGTGAATAGAAAACACAACAGTGACTATAGGCAAGATATATAGCATAAGTAGCCACCTAAAGCAAAACTGGGCATAATTACACAACTGCCTTGCTTATGTCCCCTTCATGTTGAAAGGAAGGGGAAAATGCAGTTATGATGACTAGAATTAAGCATGTGCCTCACTTCTACTAACCTTAACAGACAAACATTATAGATCTAGTTTAGGTTTGTCATTGAGACAGATGCTCTTCACAGTTAGGGAAAGTGAATAGTCCCATTGTAGAATATCTGTTTAAAATAAATAGAATGAATTGCTTTCTGGAAGTGCAGCTCCGTCTAAAGCATAGAGGGAGACTAAATATCTAAGCTACTGAAGTAGGACTCATATTCCCCTAATAAGAGAAACTCTAAAGCAGTAGACGAAGCAGAGAGAAACTTAAGTTCCTAATCAAAAAAGGCATCTAAATTTCACAGAATGAAATCTCCACATAGTTGCTGTCTCTTAGGTAATCTTTTTGGTCATGTTTGTACTTGAGTCAAAAAGCATCTTAAGGGTTGGGCTGACTTGGTATACCTGCAACAGATAAACCCACTAACACTGTGCTAATGTAACCCATCTCTTACAGTCCTAGTGAGTGTTGTGTACACTACGTGAGTGTCTACTGAGAAGCAAACACACTGTCAACAGAGACAAAAGCAGGAAACACAGGACCTCAGCTTTAAGTGTTCTGGTTTCTCTTCCACTAGCCTAGAGGATTTGCTTGGACGGTAACACCCAAGCATGAATAACAGCTTGAGTCATCTTGATGATAAACAGGAGTGGCAGGGAAGATTTTCAAAGTGATGGTACAGACAGTGAAATCTAAAGTTCCCTGTTCATCCTGGTTTTTCAATTTGCCTTCAGCTGTTCAGGCAGATAAAAGTTTCAAGCCTCAAAAGCACAGCACGATTTCTATAAAAGGAAACTCTTCAGTAGTACTAGAAAGGTATGAGAGAAACACTCTTACATATTTTAAGTATTTATTAAAGTGTGTATATATATATATGCTCAAAATAAAAAAGCATATAAACATAAATATATATATATATTTATATTATACTACATGGTATATTCACAAATACCCAAAAAACAATCATCTTACAGACTTTCTAAGAATGTGCCCTATATGATGAAGGCAAAATCATAGAAGGTTTTCCAGCCACATCTGCGATAACTGAAATGTCATAACCTTAAAAACATTTTTAAAAGCACATGCAGCAGAACTAGTATGATCCTTTAGCACTATCACGCCGAGCAGCAGTGGTGGTAGTGACCTCCCTCTCATCCCACGTGCTTCTGAAACACATTCATGATGCAAGCAGAAATATATTTAGTATGTATGTACAGGCAGAAAACCTCAAATATGTTCTCAGTTCCTTTTTGCATGTTGAAGCTGCACTCTCCTAATGTAACTTTGTTGAAAGGAGCACAGTGAGCACATGAAAAGCCATCATTTGGTGGCCCTTAGCATGTTTCATCTCTTGCAAAAAAAACCCTAGAAAATATTACATATTATCATCCATTGCAACTTCCAAGCTGAGACAGGATACTAGGTGCCCAAAATTCAGAAGACCACTGGAACTGAGTCATGTCTGCAAGAGCAATCTGTTGTCTGCAATTCCTGAGGTGCCTGTCTTTACACCAGTGAAGCTCCCTAAGTAGTTTGCACCCTAACAGTGAGCGTGCTTTCAAATGTTGTCATTCTGGATATGCCGAGGACTTTTTTTGTGCTTAAGGCTGTCCCTCATTCACAAATTGGATATTCCTATATCTGAGGAAAGGCAAAATTTAGTAGGCATGAAAGGAACAGACTAGCTTTTCCAAGAGAAGACAGCTGCTATGCAGAAACATGTACGAGTCCTGGAGCCTAGAGGAAAGACAGTGCAGGAACACATGACTCATTTGCCAGCACTGCAGTCACTCATGTGGTTGAACCCATGGCTACATCTGTGGTTGGCAACACGAGCCACAGCATGTCCTAAGGCCTCAAGGGCAAGTGGCAAAGCACAGCTTGCACCCACATGCACCACCACTAAACATTCACCATTGCTAATCCATACCAGCAGCTGAAAATAGTCCCTGAGCTGCATTATGCCCCAAATCTTGCCTAGGCATTGTCCAGAGGAGAGCTGACAAATGCCAAAACAGGCCAGGGAACACAATACCAATGAAACATCACTGATGACATGGTAATCACTGATGTGGGGCAATATTCAAGCCCAAACTATTGTCTCTTTAAAGTCGGTTGCACAGACTCAGCCCCAAACACCTAGTCCTTGCCACATGACCTTACTTGGCTGTCTATCAACAAGATTTTAGACTCATTCTTTTAATACAACAGTAAACAGCTTATTCAGTAACCTAATGTATAAAATGTTGACAGTATGACCATTCCTATTTCTTCCTGTTTTAAAAAGAATTACATAAAATGTTGAAATCAAAGAGGTCTTCAAACTGCATGTAGACACCTATCTCTAGAAGAGCTGTAGGACTTCAGACAAACCCTACAGAAATCTGAGAAGGATACACACCACAAGAAAATGTACTAACTCCCTTTCCTAGATGCTCGATTCCTCCTTACAAGTAGCACAGAAACCTAACTTGAAATTGTACACTGCAGCCAGCGAAACAGGCACTAAGCACTCGGGTACAGTGAGCTCCACAATAACTGTGTCCTTGTACAAACAAACACTAGGAAGCTGCCTGCACTATATCAAAGTACTAAGGAGTACTTGCTGACCTGTAATTGCTCATAGCTTTACCTGACCTGGATTTAACATTTTTTACACAAATCTTAAACATACCTATTTAATATTTTTCTCCTTACTGCACGATCAAAGTCAGTCTGCTGTTATTTCAGCTCAGTGAGTTTGTCATATAAATGTAATAATGTATTCTTTAGGAATACACAGTTTTCATCAGGATGGCATTTCTGCTGCAATGAGCTGCATCATTTAAAACCAACAGAAGTCTTGTGGGATGAGATATAAACATTAACTACATAGTTAGTTGACAAATACTTATTGCAAACACTGAGTTATGTTAAATCAAATATACGTGATAAAACAGTACTGCAGATTTCATGGTAAATGTTGGACTGACAGTAGAAATCACAGAAAAGAAGCAGCTAATAAAGGAGAAGCATCATGGAGCACAGGTTAGGCAATGCTACATGGAAAAAGTTATAAATAAAGCAAAACACACTTGTCTACTGCTGATCATATTTTAACCATTAAAAGAAGTAACTTCAGAGAGCCATTTTCATCTTGCATCAGTCAGTAAAACTCCAAAACACATTACAACTCTAAATCGCAACATATGTCAATACTGGTGTTTGTTCTTCCTTTTAAAAACACAAACACTAATTAGGACAGCAAGTGTTAAAGACCAATACAGCCAAAGAAGGCTACAGTATGAACAGCTGCAGTGCAATGCACTGACTTAGTTCAACATCTGTTTGTTACTCACACAAAAACAAACACCAAAAGATAGCAGACCAAATCAGGCTGCAAATGAAATCCCTTTTGCCTGCCACAGTGAACCTTCGTGCTCTGTTCTGGGCTGTTGTGGGGTTGCAGAAGGTAGTGCAGCTGACCTCATCCCTGTTAACAGCAAAAGCCACCACATAATCTTTTAAAACTGCAGTCCTATGAGGAATACCCCTTAACTCCTAGCACTCATGTAGATGAGTTAACAAGTTAACATTCTGCCATCTGTAGAGCCTAACAAAAAAAGCTTGGAGTGCTTCTTTCTCTAATCCCCCTTACTGGGCTGGCATAAATTACCTTAACTTTAGACAAGGCTGCAGTTTGCCTGCAACTCCAGTGCAGAAGAACAAGACCCTTTCACTAGCCCAGTACTGGGCAGCTGAACCCTGACAGAGCAGAAGGGCTTTCCATATCTTGTGTTGGGCCCACCAAAAGCTGGCTTGCAGAGAAAGTATTCTGTAGCACGGCCCAAATTATTTTAAGTATGCCAAGCGTGATGATTTAGAACATGTGTATGCTCCACACTCTCCACTTACTGAACATGTGAAAGGGCATTTGCAGGAAGAACATTCTCTAAGCAGCAGCATGAAAAATTTAACACCCTGCTTGTTCCTCCCCGTTCAGAGCTTGTGAGCAGAATGGAAGCTGAGAGGAAGGGAAATACAACTAGATTGCTTTGCAGATACAGATAACAAAGATCACAGGTGTTTACTTTCTTGAAGGACACAGCAAAAAACCAAAAAAACCCCAAACCCAAACTTAAGTCACACTGAAACAAATGCATTTCAGATATTATAGACATTTCACTCAAAATAGACTGAAAAATTATAGACTTTGTGTTTGATTTGCTTGCACCAAAAACCAGCTCTTCCTTGTTTATTCCCAACACAGTGCAGCAAACAGCAACACTTTAGTCAAAGACGTGACACAGCAGTTGACAGGGCTTTCTCTAAGGGAAATTCAGATATTCTGGAATTTGTTCACACAATCTTGAGATATTCAAAACAATTACTTTTTTGGCTGGCCAAAAGAGAATTTGACAGAATTATGGAAAAGGCTGAGCATGAACTTCCAGGCTGGCAGGTAATGATGCCGAAAAACTTGGTATGAAGAACTGCTCATAGACTTCGTATCTTTAAGCAGCAAAGGCATTTATTTGCAGCATTGGGAGCGAGGGAGGTCGTCCTGCACAAACTCGCTCAAAGGCACCACACAAAATCAAGGTTTTTATACAGTCTTACATATATGATTACTTGCATATTCATATGATTGCAACACCTACATACATATTAATGGTAGGCGGAGTCTAGGCAGAGCTTACGGCGGTGCTTCTCTTGGCACTGAATTTTGGGGGTACATCTGGCCTTCAGCCTCAAGTTCAGGGTCTTTTTCTCATCTTTCCCATTCTGACCTTCTTACCTTTCCATTGTTCTTGCCCTAACTACTGAAGCTTGCAGAAAGTCTTGGCTCCAAGCCTTTTTCTTCTATTCAAATGTCTACCTTTTCCTAATTTATTATCCCTAGGTTCATTGTATAGCATTCTTCTAGGTTTAGGTCCAGTGAACAGAACAGAAGGGCTCTTTAGTAGCACAGGCAGAGCAGGTGTTTGGGGGGGGCTTTTAACTCTTTTAGGGCTGGCTCTTGTTTCAGTAATGAGCTATCCCTTTCATGGGAAACAGATTTCAATTATGGCAGGGTTTAAATCATATTTATAGAAATATGATAAAACTGAGCAAAGGCTATCATCATCTTTGAGTCTAAAGTAATTTCAGTTCCCTATATTTAAAGTTATGAAATCAAAATAGTGCCTACTGTGAGCACAAATGTTCTACAGTAAAGAAATAATACTGTACAGTATATTTCTATTTTGCAACTAAAAGTTATGCAGCATTATCAACATATTCTTAACTGATCTCCACATAATCTGTCTCTGGAAGCATCAAAAACTCACTGGTAAATATCTGAGTGGGTAAATGGGGCTTCTTCTTTTCAATAAAAGGTTCAATAAAAATTTAAGGAAGTACTTTTCACATGATTTAGTCAATATGTATTTGCCCCGTTTTAAAATCAAGAATTATTGAGAAGAATCTTCAGCTGTTTTTCACCCTTTATTTTGTCTGGCCACGCTTTTTTCTTTTTTTTTTTTTAGTTAAAAGAAAGGATGACCTAGAAAAGTTTCATTTCCTTCCTAAAGCACAGACGACCAAGTCAGCTAGCTATGCAAAAGCAATAAACATATTCATAATGACTAGCTAAGGAGTAATATATTATCTTCAGATACCAGTAAGAAATCTCACATTCATTTGATACAGCTTTCAAAGTCAGCTAAAGGTCAGATGCACTTAAGACTTTTCTTCAGGGAAATTATGCAAGGCATTTTTCCTCACAAAAGCTCTGTGACAAGTAAAACTACAATAAATTCAAGCTATTCCGTATTAAAATGCTCAGTCCTTTTAAATCTCTATTGAAGTCCTGCTTCCTAAAGCAGTCAGGAGAATGAGGAAAGACTGGATAAAACCAGACCTGACTCTCCAAAAAGCAGACAAGCCTTGTAATGAAATGCACTACCTGGGAGGGGGGGGAGGCATGAACTAAACAAAAACACATGGTAAATAAGTAGAGTTATTTACCCTACTTATCAGAGCTGCATTATGCAAATATTTTTAAATAAATATTTTTCAATAGTTTCTATTCTTATTTACCAAGCTAGACTTTTTTTTTTTGCATAAGCTTTACTCATTCCATGCTTTTCATTTTAACACTTAAAAAAATACATTCTCTAACCATACAAGCAAACTTGAACCTTCTTGACGATTCCATCTTCCTTGGCCTATCATTGTTTAAAATTAACCCAAAGCAATCAGTTACAGTGAGACATTCTTTATAAGTAAGAAGGCATGTGACTTTTCTCTCCTCCTTTATCAAGTGTTTGGAGGTTAAGAGGTATTTACTGGTATGAACTACACTTCTCTAACTGCCTACCCATTCTTGAGGGAATTGCTAATTAAGCAGACACTTGTAAACCTTGTACACCAGTAGATGGAAACAATATCCAGGTAAAGAACTGCAGAAGAATACAGTAAACCATTCCTTTTTTCACTAGCTGAGCCTTTCTGGGACACCTCAACAGCCTCGTAAGTCAACCACAGCAGCATTTTCTCCTGTTTCTAATAGGTTAAGTGTTTCCAGACAAAACCAGCCAATATTCAGATGAGAGGAAGGGGTGGATTTTCTGCCCTAGAGGACTCATGGCTCTCCGTTTCTATGTGGGGCCTCAGCTCCTTTGCTGCAGGGACCCAGAGACTCAGCAAGACATTTTAGCACAGATAACGTTTCACTACTACTCCTCTCCTGAGCCACCACTAAACACTCTGCTGTTCACAATTCACAGCCCTTCCCTCACGGGTAGCCAAAGGAGGCAGTGGAGGACAGCACTGAACCTTGGGGTGCCTATCCTGGCTGCCACAGCTGGCTTCAGCTTTTGAGGAAAACCTACTGTGCCCTCTAGTGCCAAGCCCCCAACAATAGGAGACATTGTCCTGACCTTGGGGAGACCCAGGTGAGACATGACATGTAGGTCAGTGAAGCAGCAGGGCCCTTGGATGCATGTCTTGCACATTCCTTTTTATTCCCTCCACTAGGCTCCACTCCACATATTTTGCTGGCACCAGGTGATCATTATAGGTCCCTTCCAACTGAACTATTCCATGCTACTAACACTCAAATCAGCTCTATAAGCCACCCCCACCCCAAAAAAGTACCAAACATACGCCTCTTGAAGCTCAGGAAGAGAAATCCAATACATTAAAGCAAAGCACTGCAAGTTTCTTAAAATACTGTCTGCCTCTTAAAATACTGCCTCCTTCTCCATTTCTGTAGGCTCTGATGAAAAGAATTCAAGGGCTTTCAGGCCATCTTATTCAAAAAAGAGCGAAACCACTAAGAAATTTCCACAGCAATGCAGAGGCAATGTGCATTTCCCAAGACATCAAACATACAAAAATGTTAAAAGGGAAAAATTTACACTCTGGTACAGCAGCTGTAGCACTGCACCAGAAATCCTGGGATGCATACAGTGTTGTGGTGATGAGCGTGGAGCTGGATACACAAGTCTTGGCTCCCCCAGTGAAAAGGTCACTTTTACAACAGGGCATATTCAAAGAGCCACATGTGGCCACTGACTTTGTCAGCAAGGAAAATCGAGTAGCAAGGGCTGGAAGGCAAAAGGTGGTCCACTAGATTCACTCTGAATCAAGTCAATTAGTTCCATACTACCCTGAGGTCAGCATGCTTCTCCTGGGCTAGATGGGGCTCTCACTGCTCAGGCCAACAACACTCCTTGAATCCAGGAGTATAACCCCACTGCCTGGTAAAGTATCACCCATACTAGAAAACTGTTAACTTTACACTCTCAAGCCATACACAAACCAAACACAGATTACCCTGAAAACTCACTTCATGATTAAACTATTCCATTAGCTATGGCATACCATATTTTTAAACTTTCCAGAACTAAAAGATATGAGATGGGCTCTTAAATGGTTGCATTATGTCTCTCTGATCAAAATTACCAGTCTCTATAGTCTCATGTTTTGTGGCATAAATAGCATATTTCTGGTTTATAAGTAACAAATAATAAAAAGAACAATATTTGATTTACTGAAATCCAGCCAAAAAAACCCAACCTTCCATCACTTTATTGTTACGGTATCCAAAAATACCAAAGTGACTGAAGCACAAAGGACAATGCAAAACAATATTTTAAGTACTATTAACAAACATATCAGATGCCCAGAACTAAGGTCCTTTTGCCAAGTAGGAATAGCAACTAGGTAAAAATTAACTTTCAAATAAAAGCATAGAATTTATTGCCTTGACTTTGGTACAAAAACACTGTTTAAGGTTATTTGGCCTTATAATTCATGTCAGACTAGTAAGATGATGTTGGCTTACAATCACATAAATCAGCAGAGTTATGTTGACTCCTTCCTCTGATATACCCCTTTTTTCCCAAAACCTGAAGACATGGCAAAACTGATCCTGTTTTCCTCTTGTAATTTATTTTTCTAGAAATAAATCTCAACAAGACCACAACCTTAATTTTATAGAGTTGGGTGTGATTTCTTTTTTCAAGGTATGTATATTATACAAGGGCAAATACTACTTTAAAGTATTACTTACAGATTGCCAAGCAAGAGACTCCATAATTCGATGTTCACAGCGTTCTAGATGCTTTATCATTTCCCGTGTTAGGCTTGGCTCTGCTCTAATAAAGCTTTCGATCACCTTGTAGAAGTCAAAAGCTTTTAAATCAAATACGTTAAGAATCCATGGGAAAGACAAGTCTGTTTCAGCACTGGTACCATCACTTTGTGAAGCATTTCCTGAAGGGAAAATGGACTAAAATTATCACAAGTATTAAATTCTTTCACTTTCAATGTTTTTTCCTTTTTGTATTTATTGAATCATTGCTAGTTCAGACATTTCTGTGAGTTGGTTTTTTGTTTCTTTTTGCTATTTACTCTATTTTATATATTAGAACAGATGGCAATAATTATCAATAAATAACAATGCTATTTAGGACCTTAGATTTAACTTACTGCCATATGTAGCCATGACAACCTCAACAGCACACGCCAGCAGAGATGTGTGGAAGATGTTATCATTCAGAAGTGTGCTAAAGAGAAAGGAAGTTATTAGTACTTGTCCTAAGGCTAAAATAGCACACTTCAATAACAAGTTAGGGGCAAGTACCTGAAATTCTGCACTGAGAGGCGCTCTTCCTCCTGAAATATATAAACCAGGCCAAACTGGTGAATATTCTTAGTATTTCTAAATGCACTGAGTACGAAGCTACCAGCGTTAAACTTACCGACTTCAGCATAGACTCCATTACTCTGTAGTAGAGACGTACTCCAAGCTTGTATCTCTGTTAGAAGAAGAAATTCAAGAGTATTACAAGAAGTTTTAACGGACTACAACAGGTAGATTCTCGTGTTTTAACAGTACAGAACATGTCCAGTTTTTGACAGAGCCACTATAAAGAAGTAATGCCCCAGTTCCATTTGCCAATAAGACTGGAGATGCCTCAAAGTACTAAGGCGTGTGACTACCCCAACCACGTGAAAACTTAACCAAGTGTAATAACATAAACTGTGTCCACGTTGATTCACTGCTAACAGGATAAAAAGCAGGGTTGACAGACAGGAAGGAGACTGTCAAATACAAACTTGGTTGGATTTATTTTCCAAAATCCTTGTTGAAAGCACAGCTGGCCCTACTGATTTTATAAGGAAGTGAGTCACCTTTTGCTGTTTTAGGCCAAGTTACCTTAACGAATGCCAACAGATGTTTCACTAAATGTATTTTGCCCAGCAATTTTCCCATTCTTCAGTAAAGGATTTCCAACATATTTCCACCTGGTTCATATTGCTCCTTATATATTTAGAGGAATTTAAATATCTTTAGAGTGCTTCAGAAAAAAATACTCATCACTTTGAAAAGAATACCGTTACTTTTTATCATTAGTGATCTGCGTTGAATGAGGACAGCCAGTAATTCAGGTCTCACATTAGCTGGTACTAACAGTGTTCAAATGAGTAACCCTCAATGCAAATGCTACCTACCTGTGAGCCAATTTCAGCCCATCCCTGTCCAACTGCTTCAGCAAATTTCTTTTTGAAGATGTGGTCAAGACTTTCTACTCTTTTCAGGATACCATCGTGAGGGTTCACTGTGCAATTCTAATAAAGTACATGCAGCAAAGTAGGGAAGGAAAGGTAAAGGAAAGACATTTTACTTCAAAGTAATTTTAATGACTTAACCCTGCTTTACTTTGTAATACCTCTCAATCAGCTTGCCAGCATAAATAAAAGTGGAGTATTTAAAAGAAAAGAGTACATCATCTTCTCTCCTTTTTAAACCCACTTCTTCTTCCATGCAGTATGGACATAAATTAATTTTAATATTTAGTGCAGTAACAAAAATAAAAAAGCACTTATAAGGTTCCAGTACACATCAGTTAGAAGTGCTTTCTAAAACAAGTAACTACACGTAAATCATTCCAATTAAAGTGTACTTCTTCAAAAACTGGTTGTTATTAAAGGAGCTTCCAAAATATGTGCAGAAGATCTACAGGTGTATATTTTAGTTGAGTGGTAATTCCAAGAATCTTTCACAAAGCTTCCTTGTAGTAACTTACATTAAAATATGTGATGAGAGTATCTGATGGTTTATCAGGTGCTGAGTTTAAAATCATAATCAGTTGCTGAATGTTATTCATTGCCGCTCTGGAAAAATACAATAAAATGCATACTAAACATCAGGGTTGGCATGACGGTTTGCAGAAACTGAACAGCAATTCTACCAAAAAAAAAAAAAATTATTTTAGTTCTCACTCCAGTTATCAAACAACCTGCTAGGGAAAACTGTTGCAGTGTGTTAACTATTGTGAATTCTAATAATGTTTTTAATCCAATAATTCAATTGTTTACTTATGGATTGCAATAATTTTAATAACCAAAAGAATTAGTGTACGCATTTCTCTCTTAACACCTAAGAAACAGTTTGATTCTTCTATGGTATTGTTACTTTCTGAACTTTTCATTCTGGTTTTTGGTGGAGTTGTGTGTTTGCCTGTTTTAAATTTCTGTGTCATTTAACCTCAGTTTGGCTCACATCACCAGACAAATAAATGTAAAAGGAAGAAAAATGTGTTCAATCATTAGTATTGTAGCAGTGCAAAGATGTAATTTTCCTTAATCTATTTTCAGAAGGTTTTGGTAAAATTACTTCTGTCAGAAATCTACTAATGATAAGGAAAAACATAAGGACAGTGGAAAAAAATAAAATAAAAACACACAACTGATTCTCATTATGCTTTGAACTACTACTTACACTGATTTTTTTATGTTACTTTCTATATAAATGACCTGATACAAATCCACTGATAAAAACTATTAGATTCTCTCCAGTTTTAGGGGGCTTTAAAGCAGATCTTAAGTGTCTAAGTTCAGAAATATGACACTATAAGAAGAGTCAAATTAATAAGTATGGTCCTTTCAGGATATCCTATGGGGGTTCTATTTAATTCAGGGAGAGTTAACGATACACCTTCCACTTTATGCTGGTGATCAAATATTTGCTGCCATCTACTGACACTTCTGTGGCTTTATGAAAAACAGTTACTACAGCCCAAAATCAGTGCTGGTGAATAGGCCTTCATGTGAATTGCCTTAAATGGCAACAGTTTTGGAAAACTCGGAGCAAAGCCCAAGTGTGAATGGGGAGAATCTAAATATCTCACCAGTCCTTCTCTCAGATCAAAGTCAGTTTAGCATATTTCAAATTCTTAACAATGCAGAAACTTCATACTCTGGACTTTCTTCATGTCAAGAACTTCCTTTCATGTCAAGAACTTTAATGATGCATCTTTCACAGTATTAGAGGGCTTTAATTCTACTGTAATTGAAAAGTGTCAATATCTATCTATAATTGTCAAAAATGGGATTTGTTGCTGTCAGTGACCATCTTATTAGTCATAGGTGGTCTAGTTCCTGACATCACACATTCGGTCTGGGAACCAAAAGGCGAACTGATTCCTTTGTGGCTAAAAACCATCACTGGCAGTTAAAGATTTGAAGCATAAAACTAAAAGGGACCACAAGGCAATCAAATAAAGCCTTTCACAGTTTGAGGCAATTAGAAGTTCTTCTATATACTGATAAATTGTTATCTCAGCTCATGTCTCCTTTTATTATTTTTATGAAGGAGCTTTTCAGAACTTTGCTGCTCTTTTGGCTAGAAAACAGTTTCTGCAAATGGCATCAAGCAGATTTATAGTGGATGCACAAGCTCTGAGCCTAATTTATTCTTTTCCAAGCAATTTCCACTGCAGAAGTATTATTAATAAAAACAAAAATTATTTTACTTATTTGAAAAAACTGAAATAATAATAAAGGGTAAATACAGTATTTTAACTTCTCTATAGCATGTTAAAATGAAAGGAATTTATACATCAAGCACAGAACAAAAATTCACTGTTTGATTTCCTTAAACCTGACACCTTAAGAATGACTACCTGTGAGGACACCTCTCTGCCTACATAGCACATGGCATTGCCACCACACATCTGATTGGTTCTTGAGTGTTCGGGAATTTCTAAGCACAATCAGGCAAAAAACACACTGATTTTGTCAAAAAATTATGTGGCATGAGGGAAAAATTGTACACGTAAATCTCCTTTCCTCAAGTTTGCAGTTTTTCTGCATTTGATTACAGATCAAACAATCTCCAATTAATACTACATTTCTAACACATCTGTCCATTTTCCCGATTGAACGAAGTATGTTGGCACTCTGAAATGTTCATCTTCCCAATACAGGAAAAATATCAAAAGTAAGTACTCTGAAATGCTAAATCTTTCCATATAGAAAAAAATAATACTAAAAAGCCAAAGATTACAGAAGAAATGTGTGTGCATAAAGAGTTTGGTACCACAAAAGGAAGCCAGAAAATAGAGAGCTAGGGTAAAACACCTTAAAAGAAAAACTCATACCGAACAGGAGTCTGTGGAAGTATAAGACTAATTTCCTCCTCTGGACTGTTTTTCAGTGGTGTCCTCTCCAACTGTGAGCTACAGAAATGGAAAACAAACTTATGCAGAACTAATGTAATCCAAAAAACGTTTTCTATAACAAGTTATTGATCCAAAGAGGCAACTGTGGAACATATTTTTAGAAGATCTAGATGTCCAACCACTCCAGTTGTTTAAACAATGTAATTTAAATTCCCAAGTATATCTGTATATATGCTTTAAGCAGGATGTTAGCCTAGATGACCTCCAAAGTTTTCCTCTTTTTCCTTTTCTAGAATTCTATTTACAAACAGCTTAATTTATACATAGAGATGATATTACTTCCCTTTTAATTCAATTTTAAATGAGTGTATTTTCCTAGTATATATTCAGGCTCACACAGTGAGCTCACATAGAATTATGGAAATGTTGAATTGTTAGAAATCACTGGAATTTAGGTGTATAACTAAAAAAGAAATCAAACAGAGTCATAGAATACTGATTGGAAGGGTCATCTAGTTCGACCTCCTGCAATGAGCAGGGACATCTTCAACTAAATCAGGTTACTTAACCTCACCTTGAATGTTTCCAGGGTTGGGCATCCACTACCTCTCTATGCAACCTGTGCCAGTGTTTCACTACCCTCATAATAAAACACTTTTTCCTTCTATCTAGTCTAAACCTACCCTCTTTCAGTTTAAAACTATCACCTCTTGTCCTATTACAACTATTAGGCTCTGCTAAAAGAAGTCTGTCCCCACCTTTATTGTAAGTCCCCTTCAGGTACTGGAATTCTGCTCTAAAGTCTCCCTGGAGCCTCCTTTTCCCTAGGCTGCAAAACCTCAACTCTCTCAGCCCTCCTCCATAAGGAGAGGTGCTCCAGCCACTCTGATCATTTTCATGGCCCTCCTCTGAGCTCACCCCAACAGCTCCAGGGAGTGTGCCTGGGCGCACACTGTTTATTCTGCTAAATCATCTGTCCCATGCAAACTACCATTTCCCAATTTGTGGGTACAGGTCAGAAGTCAGAAAGGGCTCAAGGCCACTCCCAGCAGGTAGCTTCCAAATGCCACCATCCATTTTCAGGAAGGAGAATGTGGACAGTGAGGTCCCAGGCCATTTCACGCCAGCTGGCTCCAGAGCCATAACATTGCCTCCGGCACATCTAATCAACTAGCATGACATGGCTTCTGCCTCCTCCTTACAATTCCTCAGCTTTCCCTGGATGACAGGGCCTTGCATACAGTAAGAGTTAGAGCAGAGCTTCCAAATCATTTTATGGTAGAGTCACAGGCAGATGTTTTTTAATTATTTAAGTGATAATTTAAAGGAAGGCTGGTTATGCCAGAAATACCTTAGCTGAATGACAAATGTAGAAGGTCAACAGGAAACAGAGATCTCCGTTTATAACACAAGGGGGCAGAAAGCAACACAAGTTCAAATTTTCTACTATAAAGTGAAAGCAGTAAAAAGAAATATTACCATGCTACGACATCAGGCTGTAGAGTTTCATCGTGATTCAGAAATAATCTTCCATCTATATCTTTGTTTTTGAGATAGAGCTCGTCATACTGTTTCAAGATAACTTCAACCTCAAAAAAAATTGGAAAAAAACCAAATTTATTTTATAGGAACAAGTTTGACAATTTATTGAAAAATATGTTAGTCCTACCTCGTAAATACAAGACTGAAATGCTAAGAGAATGCCCTTGTAGCTCACAAAGTTAGTTCTTATACAACAATTGAAACACACACAGAGGAAAATGATTGTTTATAAGAGAAAACAATCCAAGATCTTTTCGAAGAAACGTAGGTCTTGACAGGGTAGAAGACCTAAAAATAGCTATAATGGGAAACAGATCTGCAAACCTTTCCTTCCAGAAAAGAGGGGTGTCTCCAGGAGCAGGAAATATAAAACGCTTGTTCTTAGAACAGCTGTCGGACAATCAGTTTGGTCCATCTCTGATGGTTTGGAGATGGAGGCCAATGCTCAAACTCAAACGTTCTTGTTCTAAGATATTCCCCATTTCATACTAATGTATTTGTACTGGTGTAGTTCTTAAGAGATGTGCCTATTTCTGCAAAAATACAGACATTTCAAATCCACTTTTTTGTTCTTTAAATAACTGTTAAAAGTTCCTTAGTTGACTAGATCCCAGAGTGATATGACTTCATATTGCATGGAAAAGTTTGTTGGATTTTTTGGATGGTGTGATTTTTTTGGGTTTTTTTGTGGTTTTGTTTGTTTGTTTTTAATTATTATTATTTTTATTTTTTAATTGATTAACATTAACTTGAAGTCTGCATTTTTTTTTCATCTAGCCCTCCACTTCAAATCTGCTGCTGTGCTCCTGTGGAAGTAGGCAGTCACCTCAATTATCTGTTCCCTGAGCCCTTAAACATATTAAATGATGCTGTGCTCTGGCAAATTCCTGTTAGAAAAACAGGCAACAGTGCATATGAACCAAATTAGTCCCCTCTCAGCCCCAAGAGAGAGAAAGTTGCAAGTATCTCCTACACAGCTTTGCTCCTCACCCTCTCCTTTTACCTTCACCAATTGGGTTTGCTCCAAACCGATATCACAGTTAAAACTTTGAGATGAGGACCACTAAAAAAGATTATATTTCAATTTTCATTATCACTATCTTTTGTATTTAAAAAGTTAACTTTACTTTTATTATTTTCCTAATGGCTTATGCATTCTTTTTATCTAAAATATTTCAGTATTTCATATACTTCTAGAAAAAACAGCAGCTCTTAGACAAAATGGCTGTACTGGGATAACTGGGAAGAAACCTTCAGTCAAAAATAAGAGTTCTTTATGAATCTATTCAACAGTGCGTAAAGCCTGACCAACAAACACATACTAAAGACAAATGAAATACCAACATTAAGCCTCAAAGGCTTTTCTTGCTTTGGAAGTAATATTAAAATTTATCAAAAGTTCAGTGTTTTTGTTATGAAAATGAAAGTGAATTTAAATGTGCCACATTACTAGCTATTGTACTGATGATGTCAGCTATGCTGATGGTTAACTGGATTACACATATGAACCAAATATCTCTGAAATATAGCTGCAACCTTCTGCTTTGCCGCTCAAGGTGTTCAAGTTTCAGGAGCAAGGATAATATGACTGGATTTTCCTTCAAATGCATTGTTTTATAAAATTTTCACCAGCAGAGTCTTAGTACTTTTGACACTATGCTTAAGTTGAGCACCCTTGGATGAAAATCCTCTGATTTGAGAACAAGCTGTTTAATGACCTTTGCCTGGAAGTTCATACAGGGTTTCCCAACTATGTATACACACATAAATTAAAAAGTCTAAACAGGCTACTGATACCCTGAAATTAATTTAGGAAGAGATTAAGATCTTTAGTGGGTCTTGTACTTTGTTCCCCACCGAACACACTATGAAACTGAACAGAAGATACACATAGCTGAACCCTGCAGACTTATCAGTCTGATAAGCTTCAGAGCTGCTTGTTTTCAGGTTACCACATCTATTGGACACACAGCTAGACCTACTCTTTCAAGAATGATGAAAGGAAAACACATTGCAAGAAGTTACCTATTAAGGTGCACTCTTGGATGCAATTGTATAGAGGTAATCTTCTGCATCCAGGCTACAGCTCGGCAAGATGAAAATAATTCTGCATGGACACAGCAGGCCAAACTCTGCCAAGTTGTGAAACTGAGCCTAACCTTTTAGATATCTTTCCAACATCACTACAATAACGTCTCATTTATATTTAAATTTAGGTATGTAATTTAAGGCTGTTTGCATTTACAGAGCGACTTCAGAAACCTAATATTGTAATAGTTGTGTTTTAGATGAACAGCCTTACCAAGATCATGGATATACAATGCTTATGTCATGTTTTGCTTTGAGCAAAAGCACTGGTTTAGCCTCATGAGATTAATTTATTAAATTCAAATATAACAGCTAAACATACTTCATGAATACTGGAATCCCTGCTAAGCCACATTCCTAAAAAACAACGCATTTTGCTAGATGATTTTAGAATAACCTATTAGAACTTCATCAACATGTAAAGGGAATCTTAAGCAATCTGGCATAAGTAAAGAACTGTTGTTGGTATTGGGTTTGTGTGGCCAGGTTCTGGTAGCAGGGGCGCTACAGGGATGGCTTCTGTGAGAAGCTGCCAGAAGTTTCCCCCATGTCCAGCAGAGCCAATGCCAGACGGCTCCAGGATGAATCCACCACCGAGCCAATTAGGAATGGAGAGAACATCTCTCTGATATCATATTTAAGAAGGAAAAAAAGTTATTGGGCAGATGTAATTGCAGCCAGAGAAGAGAAGAGTGATAATACGTGAGAGGAACAATTTTGCAGACACCAAGGGCA
Organism: Pseudopipra pipra; assembly: GCF_036250125.1. Lineage (NCBI taxonomy): Eukaryota > Metazoa > Chordata > Aves > Passeriformes > Pipridae > Pseudopipra > Pseudopipra pipra. Next base: position 62,181,808 of record NC_087550.1, on the reverse strand, counting down.
GTGGAGAAGGAGGTGGAGGAGGTGCTCCAGACACCGGAGCAGAGGTTCCCCTGCAGCCTGTGGTACAGACCATGGTGAAGCAGCTGTGCCCCTGCAGCCCATGAAGGACCATGGAGATGCAGGGATCCACCTGCAGCCTGTGGTGGAGACCCACACCGGAGCAGGTAGACGCCTGAAAGAGGGCTATGAAGCCATGAGCAGTCCATGCTAGAGCAGGTAGAGACCTGCAGATCCATGGAGAGAGGAGCCTACACTGGAGTAGGTTTCCTGGTAGGAATTTTGTTGGTAATAAATTCAATGAATATCCCCAAGTTCAGTCTGTTTTGCTCGTGATAGTATTCAGTGAGTGATCTCTCCCTCATTCTTTTCTAAACTCATCAACCTTTTGTTATATTTTCTCTCCTCTGTCCAGTTGAGGAGGGGAATGACAGAGGAGCTTCGGTGGACATCCGGCATCCAGCCAGGGTAAAACCACTACACTGTCTTAAATTCCTCCACTTACCTCTGGTAGTCCATTTGAAGCTACAATACCAGCAGAATTCAAGAAAGGAACAAAGCTTGTGAGATACACATTTTTGACCTAATAAAAAGAAAAAATGTAATATTAGCAATGTACAGAGTCAGCCATGCACACACTGCTTTCGCACCTTGAAATCAAGAAACTGAGACATTTCTGTAGTGCACTGTGTTTTGTTTTCAATAAAGCAAGAATTAAACTCCTTATATATTCAAAACACAGTGATACATAAGCATGCAGCAAATACTCCACTGCTTGAGCTTTCAGTGACTAAACTGGGAAAGAACTGCACTCTTTCTAGCCCTCTCATATTTCTACTTCCATCGTCCATCTGGGTATTCAAAAATCAGTCCTTTGACAGGAACAGATTTATCAGCCAAGGAAAAAGGGAATGGGGTTTTTTAAGATCCCCCACAGAAGCAATGTGCTTGTTGCATACATTTTCTCCTCACAGGATGCAGCTCTGAAACCCCATCAGAGCAGCCCTCATCTACATGTTACACGCCATGATGAGCTTATAACTACATATTGCATTCTTCACAGTTTCCCTGGCAAAGTTATCATCCATACCAAAGAACTTGTTTTGGGGTTTTTTGTTTGCTTGTTTTTTAAGCTACTTACTAGAGAAAGTATTGAATGGTAGAATACTTTCACTATTGAACTAGAGAGAATAGTTAAGCTGGCATGAGTATTGACACTTAAAGCAAGACTATCTAAATAAATACATATTTCAGGTGGGGTTTAGCAGCAAGACCTATGAGACATTAAAATGCAGGCATTACCTCATCTAAATTACAATCATGTTCTTTACAAAGGATTTCAATAATCTTTGTATCGGTATCAAGTTGCTTTGCTGTACGTGTACTCCTGTTCTGACCTCTTCTTGGAGTTCGAGCTGAACCATTAACAGTCACTGCAGTCATAGCAGACTCTGGAAAGATATTCAGAACCATCACAAGGTTAGAGTCATCTTAAGAAAAAAGATATTTAAATTATTAAACCAAAAATTACATTTTCAGGTTTTCCTCTTAAAAATGTCTTCCTTTTTATCTGTTCAGCTGTGTAAGAAACCTTCATTACAGAAAACCTATACAAAAATAAAGTTAATTTTTAAATTCCTGTATCTGTATTTGACATTTTGTTTTTAAACAGCTATTCTACACAGAATGTAACAGCACTTTTTGTAAGTAGTTTTGAATGAGCACGTGTTTTGTAAAACCGGGAAAGCCTTATTTTTTCACAGATGAGTAACTGTTTTTTCTATTTTTACAGAAGTGTAAAGCAGGAAGCTGAAAGATGAACTTCACTCTACATGTCTGAAGGTTAATAAATCAATGCAGGACTTAAGTGCCGGTGGGAACCTGGAATATGGCCCTGCAGGAAATTTCTCCTTTCCCCAAATACCCCCAAACAAACAAGTTCATCTTGAAGAAGATATCAAAAAAACATAATACCTTGAGTTAAAAATACTTCATTTTATTAAGCTCAAAGTGGATGGCTTCAATACTGTCACCTTGAAATAGGTGAATATATTAATAATGTACATTCCTATAATTAAATATTGCTGGTTTAAATCTGGCACACTAATCAGTATGCTGTTCTCATCTGTAACTTCATTTATATTTGACAACTTTTCTCAGAAACTCTGACAAACTACACTGCTGGGGTGGTTGCATCTTTATCCCCTCAGCCTCAGTCAGATCATAAAGCTTGACATCATTCAGCACAGAAAGCTTCTTGGTCACGACGATTTGAACAATACATTGTGTTATTTGCTAAAAGAGTGAAGAGCTGTTTGATAGTTACAATATCATACACAGCTTCACATCAGAAATCTAATGCTACGTACTTAAGACAGGGATACTCATATCTGAAATTTAGTCTCAAGTGGCAGCATTTTCTTTCAGGATATGATGCACAGAACCAAACTGTTTCTAACAATGAGTTCCTAAATCAGTGTGAATACAGAGCTCAAAAACAGGTAGTTTCAATTCAGTGTTTTTTGAAAAATCTCTGCTTAATAATATCTGAAATAAGCAGTAGCACATGTCTGTCCTATTAGAAAGGACAAATTTAAATTCAAAACAGTACTGAAGGAGGGCAGTGATTTGCTTGTCCCAAGCCTGCTCTTTCCCACCCTTCACACTGGCATTACAATAAAAGCAAGGTTATTTGTTCTCATCTGCAACAAATGATTACTAGGTCAGATAAATACCTACCAAAACATGGAATTTAAAGAATATAGCAATGACTATATCATCTATTCTATGACATTATAACCCAAGCGGATGTTTAGTTGTGAAACAAAGAAATTAGGCTAAAAATACTAGGGTCACATCCCAACTCAGCAGAGGATTAACTCATTATCAATTACCTAGCTTGTTGAAGAAAATAGTTAACTGAAATATAATTCTACTTTTGAAAGTTGCCATAAATGTTCACTTTCTCTGCCTTTTTAGTGAGGTTTCTCAAGTTTTAGGTATAAAAACCGAATGTACAAAAACTTACTGCTGAATTTTTTATAGTTTCTGTAGTGAAAACCCATTATATTTTTAGTCAAAATAGTGACACTTGCTAATAACAAAGGGGTTGTAATAAAAGCAAACCTATCTACATGTTACCTCTACTGTTTTGAGCTTCTATCCACCACATATTTGTTTTAAATGTCTGTATAGTCCAGTATCTTGTACATTTCTGCTGTCCTCATACTGTTATACATCAACGAACTAAGAGAGTAATAGCATCATCATTTCCTTTTGTAACTCAAAACAAACCTAAATAATAGTTCTCAGTTATAATCTACCCAGAACCTGAATTCTTTTACCAAATTAAAAGTGCTGTTTTAACAAGTCCCCAAACAATTTGCACGAGCAAAGGACACAGTAAATGGAAGGCAGAAAAAAAAATTAAGTACATTGCCACATTCAGATAATTGAATTCAAGTTTGCTATCATCTAAATTGAACTAAAGCATAAAAAATCCATTCTAATAAGCTTAAAAAGTTTTATTATGTTAATTAGCAATGTTAGCATGACTAATAGAACTTTAATCAATTTAATTTCTACTTTAGTGCACAAAAAACTAAACTCCTTACTGTATGGTTCCTTGAGCATAGCAGGTGGTGACAGTTTGATAAAATAATCTAAGACACACAGCAACAACTGGAAGGAAATCACCAGGTCATCCTCCACTTGCAACACTTTACCTGCAAATATTTAAAAGGGTGAAGAAAAACTTTGTGAAATGTTTGACTTAATTTTAGAGGTAATTCTGAAAAACAAAGGTTTTGAAGTTCATATAACACTACCACTAGAATTCATAAAGCATCACATAGGATGCCAGTGTTCTTTAAAGGCTATCAATTTTAAAAGTCATGGCTCTAGAGAGGTTTGTTTCTTTAGAGATAGCAACATATACAGATACATATACACAAACTTATTGTGCACAAAACTCCTGCCCTCAGTACTCCCTCCTGATTTCTTTTTCATTTTATTGTAGTGTTGTAATGCTGCAGGCTATTTTACTTACATGTACCTCTTATTTCTGTGTAGTTCCTCCTCCCTTTCTTTTTTGTGCTCTTATGCAAGCTTTTTGGAAGCTGCTAAATATTCAGAAAGCAGGATCTGCTATTATACAGCAGAGAAATTCAAAACATGCTAAGACACTGTATGCTTAGCCTGTCAAATACCTATGAAATTACTTAAGTCACACAAACATTAGCATGAAGAGCACTTTTAAAGCTGCATTATTCCAGCTGCATTACTCCGTATGCCAGAGAAGATCTCCAAGAGAGCACGCATTGCCACGAAATATTTGGAAAGCCAATAACGACTCAAAACAGCTACAGATCCCTATTTGTGCTCTACTTACATGTCCAATTTTTGTATTTATTTTCTTTCAGAACTAGCAAGCATCACCCAGGCTCTCCTGCAACTATATGCTGATAAATTTTAGTTTTCTTTGTTCTCAAGAAAAGGCAGGCTAGAAAAACTTTTTTGCGTTTTGCTTTATGCTAATGCTTGGAGAATTCTAGTGAAAAAGCTCCATGAAACTCAGCTGATCCAAGACCAATTTTGATATCAGAGATGTGTACACTTTGCTGGGAACACACACCTTGAGTAAGCAACAATTAAGATATATGAGTCATTCCCTTTTGCAGGAGTAGTACAATGAGACAGGACTTCACAGACTACTGCAATTGTTTTATCACTCCACTTTAACTTATGCCTTTTCAAGAAAGACTCATAGTATTCAAAGGATGTGATTTCAGGGACTTATTATGATATCTTATTATTAAATTTATTTTTATGTATATTACATATAAATATATATGTTATAAACGTATGTCATTATAATTTATATTTATTTAATATATAATTATATATATAAAATATAAAAAATCTGCCAGTCTTTTCAGTTAATCATCCATTATTAAAATACTGGCAGTTCATAAAGCACCTCAGAATAGAGTCAAATACAGAATACCAACCTTTAAAGTAAAAGAAAAAAATCTTAGAAATCTTAAATACATATATTTCTATACAGAACGTAATACCAATGACAACAATAACCAAATTGCACTAAAAAAATATTACCAAATACTTACAAAAGCCAGGCAATCAAAACATTCTGAGCTTATATGATGTATATTTGTAATAAGGATGCTAGTCTTATACTGGACATGTAAAAGAAACTCACTTCAACAATATTCATCCAAATAACTGTCTTTCAATCGAAACTCACCTTTTGCCAGCAAAAAAGTAATCCAGTAATTTTTTAGGACTAATACAGAACTGAGTTCAGCAGATATCCTGTAGAGAGACAAAAATACTTTGCATTGACAGCTCTGTAAAAATCTAAACTATAATTTCTGAAAACATGCTTCAGTTTATGGAATTATTTAAGACAACAGGCAACATTTCCCATAGAGTTAAGTTGACTAAAACTCTCATTCTGTTTCCTATGTAATTATGACCACACATCTGAAAAAATTAAGTCTGTAGAGCCATTCAAGAATCATGAAATATCAGTATCATCCTTGGAAAAGACAGTAAACGTAGGCAATTTACTTAACTGTTACAAGCTGTTTTCTCTTGTGTCTTTGACTAATGTCCTATTCTCCAGTCACAGCATGAACTCAAGCTCATTTTGGAGTTGCTAAGGTATCTTTTAGTACACTTATTTCTTACTGTGATTAGGAAGCTCACTCTCCAAATGTTTATTTCCACCACGTCAAGACATATGCCATTGGATAGCGATCCTTCATGAAGGATATATATAATATATATAGCTATATAATTTCGGAGTCTCTCATCATCTCATTAAAATTTGAAGTCCCCACTAAGGCTAAATTAAACACACGACATACTACAACTTAAGTCAGTCTTGAAGGGTTAAAAGATAAAATGCTGTCATGTTTTATATCTTTACAAACACAATTTAGGAAAATCAAAAACTTACTCAGTACTGGGTTGTTCCAGATAAATAAGGCCACAAGTCCTATAAAATAAAAATAAATTCACGTTTTTGAACACTTTTCTGAAAGTGAACTCTGCAGTATCTTTGACTTCAATGTAGTAAAATAATACACCAGTTCACAAAACATTATTCTAACTTAAAAAAAAAAAATATGCTGGCTATCAAAGAACAGATTAACAACAGATCAACTACAGGCCTGCCATAGCTGAAATTATGTTGTCGCTTGCATACTTAGGTCAAAGCTTAAACAGCAGAACAATTTTACCTTGCTATAATAAAATCTGTTCTTTTCTTCCAGAAAGACAAGATTTGTACATACATTGTTACTCAGTGTTTCATAGAACACAGCAAAGTGTGCTACAGCTGCATAGAACACTATAAAAGGGCATTTTAAAATCTTTAGTGTTTCTGCAGTGTCACTGCAAGTCTTGTGGTATAAGGCTGCTTCCCAATTATTCTAGGTACATGATTTCAAGAAATAAATTCGGTTTATTCAAAAACAAATTAGGAAAACAAAAATTAAGACAAATCCTGCTTGAAAAAATTGTTATTGCAATACAAGGTTCAAAAAAGTAAGCAAAGTTAGAGGAGGGAACAAAAAACCAGAACATGCCTGTGTATATCTGCAATGACACTTATAGCCCAGAAAAGACTTGCAATTAATAAAAAAAAATTATTTATAACTTTCACAGAATTTCACAGTTTTAAGGCAACTATAAACTGTACAGAAGTATTGCCATATACATATTGCCCAGAATAACAGTAAGTGTGATTGGTTGGACTTCGAAAAGACAAATAAAGCTTATATCACATTTATGCCTTCATTCTATAAACTACCAAGGGGTCACCTACTACCCCTTTCAAGGGTCATTTAAGGAATATTTTGTGATTTTGGAGGAAAAATGTCAAATAAAAAAAATATTAGATAGTAAACCAATCCTCTTATACATCTGTAAAAAACTCAAAGTGAGTAGCAATCACTTGTCATGCTACTCTTACTACTGTTTGTGCTGCAACAAGTGGATTGTTTAACAAAGCATTGTAATAGTTATGGAGTAAAACATAAGATGTGTTTATTCAATACATGTTAACAGTTCCATTTCACTGTTCTGTAAATATTAGCACACAGAGTTTAAGTGGACTCCTGTAATACACAGTTTGAAAAATTCAAATACTTAATTGTTGACAGGCATAAAGAAATCATAATTTCAAAATGAAAAAATGTACTGTACCTTTCAAACTTGTGGTATAGTGCAACTAATACATCATATTTCTTTTTCAGCCTTGATACAGTGCTATCAACTTTAGTGCTTACAGTATCCATGTTAACATCCACCTCTTTCAGAAACTGAAAAAATGTGCATACACTGAAAAAAAGGAAAAAGATGACAGCTTATCACAACTCTGAGAATGAGTATCCTGAAATAGCTCTTAAAAAAAAATAAAAACACAAGCCCATCAAAACTCATTGCCTCACTTCACTAGACTCCAGCATACTTTTACTACTACTACTATTCTTATTCTCAGTGACAGAGAACTTTGCCTTGGGAAACACTACTTGTTTACTTCAAGCCCCACCTTTACATTTTCCAGATATAGGAATACTGTTCAATCAGGTAACAGAAGTATGTCACAGTATGGGCACCACTATAGAAGGAAAATTTTCTTGGCTAGCACAGATACCATCTTTGGAAGTCAGAATTTGCTAACTAGACACATCTTTCTTCTTATTCTGCCAGTAAAACCACAAGTATCCAACAAACATATCTCAACTCTTCTGTTCTACTTTAGAAAGGCTCTTACTACTCCAAGAACATGAACCTTGGTTTCATTCATTCTAAATAAAGACCTTGGAGTGAAAACTGAGATGAATGCATTGAATTATATGGAATTTCAAGTCTTGCAATAGGTATTGTGGCAAGGACATTCCCACTCTTTGGAAATGCTATTACACAGGGGACCAAAGTTCTCCCTACTCATCCATGTAATATGATGGGTCATCAAGGGAGCACTTTGTTGCTATGTTCATAAGCAAAATGAGCAGATTGCTAAAAATCAAAGAGGAGGAACCTATCAAATATATTCAACTGTTTCAACTGTATCAAATACATTTTGATCCTTTATCAGAATATAGTATTCTGAGAGACTTTTTGATCTTTGTCAGATTAAAGAAACAATATAAAACCAGACAGAAGCTCATTTAAGAACTCTTTTACCATGGAATAAAAAAATCTTTTCAATATATCTGTGTGGCTCTAAAGGATAAGATGACTGGTAGAAATCTCTGCCAGTTGACCCTATAGCTGACAAAAAGCCCAGGGCTAACAAGACTGATGAATCTAACACAAGGTATGCCTATTGCTGTTGCCACCTAAATTTACTTTAAAAGCAGATCTTGTCCTACAATTTTAGTTTCTCACTCATGAACTTAGTCAATATAAAATATAACAGTAACCTTCCCCTTTAAAAGGTGTGTACAAAAGTACAAAATTTAGACTGGCATTAAAATGTTTTAAAAAGAGCAGCATGCTTGGAAATTATCTGAAGAGTAACTTTTTTTTCCACTGTTTGATTTAGCCTAAGCCTAACGTTGGGAAAAGGTTTTATAGAAAATCTTGATACAGGGGAAGAAAGGGACATGTCTTAAGTGCAATTTACACCAATTAAAACTGCTGAATACCTTAGGTTGAGCAAGAACAAGAATTAGTCATATAATGAGTCATACAATCAAAGCTAACCACAACTGAATCAAACAAGTATCACTGCTCCCCCAAACTAAAATATGATAGCAAGACTCCCAGTTTACCAAAATATTCAGAATTCTTATAAATAACCTTCACTGTAAAATCAACTAGCCTGATATGCACAAAGATTTGCAATGCTCTAAAAATATTTTCTTTACAAAAATGTTGATGAGTTAATTTTGAAATCTAAATTTACATACTTAAATTCACTTACCTCATGCCTATACTTTTCAGAAGCTCAGTGAAAGTGAATGTCACTTCATCCAGATCAATTGCTACAATAAAGATACACACTCCCCATGTTTCTTTTTTCTTTTTGTTACAAGCCTTTTAGAAAAGAGAGGAAACCATTTTCATTATTCAGTAGAAATGGGTAATATATGGAAAGCATTAATTTGTCCAAACATTATCAGAAATGGTTAAACAAAACATCCTCAAACATTTGACTATGATAGCTAGTTATCTGATAATGGAAAATGACTACAAGTTTTACAATATACATGAAAGACCAAACACTCCAACACTTATTCCTACAGCACAAGATCAATTTAACTCAAACAATTCACCAAAGCTCCGAAATACAAGCTTTGGTTCCATGGAACATTTACACAAAGCAGAAGCCATGATCGTCTTTTTTTAAAGTTACCATATTTGACCTTAATAAGACACCAAAGGTTAAGGAATCAGAAGCCAAGTCATAGAATAGTAAATAAAATCTTTACAATGACAGGCAAGAAACACTCATAACTGGGTACAGCTGTGTCTCAACCACTTATTCCTGCTGAGCCGCAAATCCATCTCTCTGTTTAGTAAAGCACGATAGTAACAAGCAGTTACAGGCATTTTCCTACCATACATCTACATTTAAGGTCTTCTGCTACTTAGAAGGTGCAAGTTTAACCAATCATCTTTCCTTAAAAGAAGCCAATACACAATGACAGACATGCCACCCACATGGAGGAGAACTCTTGATGGTTCAACAAGCCACTCACTATTTTGCCAGTGTCAAAACTCCAGGGGAGCCAATTGTATGACACAAATTCAGAGCTTGTTTACAGTTAAAGCCAGATGATTCATCCCAGATGGACTTGAATGTATGAGCTCAAGACAAATTCACAGCCACATTAATTTCTGAGCATTTTCTTCTTGACCAATCTGACTCAAGATCTTTGCTGTAGCATCACTACAGAAAACGGGCACGGCACCACTCAACATCTGCCTTTGGCTGTCATTCAGTTTCAGTAAGATGACTTGCAGTGACCTTAATTCAATTCATCACAAAGCAAAGCCTACCTACCAATTGCTAGTCCAAAGCTTATTTAACACGTACTAGTCTACATAGATTTTTCTTTTTTTTCTTTTATTATCTTTTATTTAGGACTCTAAGGACCCAACACTGTAACTTCAGAAAATGTAGGTCAGTTCAGCTGAATCAATATACAGCTCTTACAAACTCTTTCAAAATATTCATTTCTCATTCTGGACTTACTATTATTTGATCTTGTTTTAGTTTAAATCTAGTGAAAACAAACTAGATGAATCACAGGTTTAAAATGCTCCTGTGAAATGGGATTCTTGCCTCTCTTCAGATGTAGTTGCAAGATGTTAAAGGCACTAACAGAAATAACTTCTGTTCTCCAGCGTTAAACTAGTAACAAGGAGGAGATGGTCACAGGAAGTCTCAGTTCTAGTACACAGTTAGAGATGTTCTACTATTCTGCCAACACTGGTAACAATTTTGATGATAGCCTACAAAAGTGATCCAGGAACAGAAACTTCAAACGATGCTGAGTGTAAAAGAAGGTCAGGAGAAACGTACATAAGAAATAAGCAAACACAGAAGGGTACTTGAATCAAATGGGATACAGAATGTCTACCTGTCAAGCACCTGATTTTTGAAGAGAACGATGTGGAACTTGGCTTACTAAAATCTCAGCTAATATGTCCCAATCAATGTAGAGACCTAGCTTGACGGTACAAGAAACATTCACAGGTCGTTGTTCGATAGAGTCCAGAGGAGGTCATGAAGATGATCAGAGGGCTGGAGCACCTCTCCTATGAACACAGGCTTAGAGAGTTGGGGTTGTTCAGCCTGGAGAAGAGAAGGCTCTGGGGAGACCTTATAGAAGCCTTCCAGGGGCTACAAGAGAGCTGGAGAGGGTCTTTTTACAAGGGCATGTAGTGATAGTACAAGGGGGAATGGCTTCAAACTGAAAAAGGGAAGGTTTAGATTAGATATTAGGAAGAAGTTCTTTACTGTGAGGGCGATGAGACACTGGCACGGCTTGCCCAGGGAAGCTGTAGATGTCCAATCCTGGAAGTGTTCCAGGCCAGGTTGAGTGGGGCTTTGAGCAACCTGGTCTAGTGGAAGGTGTCCCTGCCCATGGCATGAGGGTTGAAACAAGATGACCTTTAAAGGTCCCTTCAATCCCAAACCATTTTATGATTCTGTATGTTTATGATTACAGTGGGTAGAAGATGACTGGGTAAAAGACTCAAGAAGCACTTACAACAGAAAACTGATCAGAATTAAAATCTGCAGGAAAAATATTCCAGGAAAAAAAATTTCTGAAAGTGAATATTATACCCATTGTCTACGGATAAGAAGTTCTGTGTAAAGATGGTTTTTCAGCCATACCACTTTTAAATTTTTATTGAATATTGTCTGGGATGTAAGATTAATCTAAACTGTTGAAAACTGAGTAAATTAAAATGTAATACTATCTAAAAGTAATGGAGGTCAATGGAAAGTATTGAACTGAGGAAATTAGTTCATCTGATATGGTAAGTTCCCATTACACTTTTGCATGTTAGCAAGACTGGAGGGAACATCCATCTTTACCCAGGATGGGCAAAAGATGAGTAAAAAAAGAAACAGTGTGCCAGTCACCTGAGCTTTTAAAGTGCAAGGGCACAACACATACAAGCAATGCATCTGTTGCTAAGATACTGAATATCATCAACAAGAGGCCATGGTGATGATTTATGTTTGCTTTGGGACTTTCAGTAGCTCTTCGTTTTCTGTTTAACAACAGAGGATCCTAAAATATCTGCAATTTTGCTCATCCATCCAACACTTCAGTGGATTCAGGTTCAGTTTAGCTGCAGTTCTATAAATAAGAGACAAAAGGTCTAAACAGAAAATACTTTATTATCTCACATGTTTCATGCTTTTGCCAAAACCAAGAAGCCTCTGCATCTTTTAACATGAGGATGAGATGGCTTGCTAATTACAATGTTCTCTTTTTAATAAGAAACCTCAACCAAAAGGAACTGATTTAATTTAAATGCAAAATTTTATGAATTGGGGACATCTGATCTGCTGATCAATAACTCTTTGGTCTATATAGAGCAATCTTGTTATATTTAAGAATTCATTATTTCATTCCTTGGCTTAAGCTACAGTTCACCTTTTAAGTTTTCTTCACAAAAAACAGTTCAACTCTTGTTGAATCAAGTGCTCTGCAGTATCTGCATACCAGTGTAAATCACCAGTTGGAGAGAATTTCAGAATGTAAGATTAGTAATTAGAAACAAGGAAAGACGACTGAAACATCTTTAGATGCTAGAAACTTTCTGGGGGGAAAAAAAAGGCAGCAAAAATACATTAATGACCACTGGCTTGAATTATAACACAGAAGCAAATTAGTACAGAACTTGGGGAAAAAAATTCATGGACAAAGAAAGTTAAACTAGGAAGGACTAACTATGCAGACCGCAGATCTTTCACCATGAGAATTTTTTAACAGCAGGTCAGACAAACACTTGATAAAAATGGCTCAGGAATTCATGAGTCTGAACAGCTGAGCAGCAGCAGGAGAACATTGAGCCACATTTCCAAAACAGAGTTACAAACAGTAAACAAAAAAATGGAGCTCCTACCCATGCACTATATATTAGAGCAAACTGGGCTGATGAGGTTGAAGCACACCAGACCCTATGTCTCAAGGTCCTTGGCAGACTCCAATTTCTATCAATTTCCTAAACCACTTCAATTTTCTTTGTAGAAGTTTGGTTCCAATTTAGTCAGCATGTCATCTGTTCCTCACACTGGTTCTTTGCAATATATTCAGCAACAATTCACTCAAGGCTTTTTTTCTGCTTATATCACCCAGTATTCTACTTTAGATTCTCATTTTATTGTTCTCTACCAAAATACACAGTATCAGAACATAACAAACACCTTGAGTTTTTTCATAGCAGTATTAGTCTGGCTTCCTGGACCTCTTCTAGTATTTCTTACACCAACAATCACATGCTGCTCACCAAAGTACATTAGTAATTCCACTAAATCTATCCACTCCATCTAGAATTTATGGGCATTATTGGTTCATAATACGAATTTCAGGAGAGTTACAAAAAATTAAAATACAAGAGAAGCAAGTATCAGAGCCAACTGTTAAGCCAACAACTGCCAGTGTGCAAGAGTTTTGAAATTAAGACAGTAAAAACTACAATCAAGCTACTTAGGTAAATCCACACTGCAGTTTAAAACTAAAGCTACCTAAGTAGCTTGGTTTGGTAAAGAAGAGAAATGATAGAGACAACAGAAGTATTTGTATGACACTAATGTAAAAGCTCTTACTTAGATAAACACTTCCATGTGTACAATAAACTTGTGTGGGAGTTCACCAGATATAAAAAGAATTTAAAAAGAAAACACCTTTCTGATCACACGTCAGATACCTTCACTACACACACCAAGAGTGCTGATTCAGTACGACATCTCTGGAATCAGCATTTGGGATTTTGTCTGAGAGATTTTGAGTTACAATTTTATTGTAAGAGTGTCATTAAACTTTGGCTGTCACAGAGGAAAGCTTTAATGCTCTCCCGCTACAAAGGAAAACACCACCATATTTAACAGGCAGCTGCAGTGATTTGAACAATCCCCCTCTGCAGATCTAATTTTTACAATTACAAGTCAGCCACATTTTCCAGAAAGATTGTTACCATCTCTCTCATCACCCTTCTCCTCCTTCACACCTCTCACAGGAGTTCAGTCTGTTTCAAGGACCCAAGGCCCAGTTGCAAGAGAGTGCAGCTGTGTATCCTTGACTCACACACTGCGGAAACAGATAAGTTGACAGGAGTGTAAGGAAAGCTACAGTGCACAGCTGTGAAAGATAAGAAAGCTGAAATTTCAAAGAGAAGCAGCATCACTAGTAGCTCACATATTCAAAAGAAAAAATATCAGTGTGGAAAGGTGTGACATCCTGAGGGGAAAAAAAGCAGTGTGTCAGCCAGTTTTGGTGGTGCCAGTGGCTCCAGTGGGCATTGGCATTCATTCCAGGGAGCAGCAGATACCAAACTTTCTCCTTCCTGACTGATGCCTCCTGGCCAGCAAAGTGTCTCACCAAAGTGCAGGCACATTTAGGCTGATACATCACTACAGTATAGCAATCTTTTGTGCACCTGCCAAAAATAATGGTTTTATACTTTTAAGATGCATGTACCTGGTTGAAGAGTCTCTGCACATGGTTACATGTACCCTAAGTGATTCCAAAAGGACAGCATTAGAAGATGTTTTCACTTTAAGTCACTAAATATTCACTGAGCAAGGATACAGCAGATGTTCAGACTATGTCCACACCCACATTTGCACTCCGAATCTCTGCCAGTTACCACAGTACCTAAGGTCTGGGCTGTGCTGCTTCCTAGTTAGCACTGCAAGTCCCCTCCACATCCTCAGAGGCTTGGCAGGCACAATTCTGAGATCAACCATAAAGAACAAGGGCAGGGAAGGTAATGTTTCAGGTCTTTGTGCGTTGTAAATGGCTTGAGAGCGGGATCATTAGGTGCTACCTCTGTTTCCATCAGTGGCCTGACGATTTAAGCTTCTTCAAGTAAAACCAACTACAACGTTAAACAGAAGTGTTCTGGTAGGTAATTATCTCAACTAGTGGCCCGCCATTTCCCCTTTTGCTTAAGAACAGAAAGTTGCTACACAAGCAGCTTCTGTTCCAGTGCAGAACTGGTTAGTACTGACCCCTACTGATTAAAACATGCAGCTGGTGCTTGCAGGACAAGCCCTGCGACAGCCCCTCCAACATATCACCTCTACCAGAGGAGGGAAAGGAGTAGGCATTTAAATACAGCCTCCTCCCGAATCCCTGCATCTTGAACTAGTGTCACCCTGAGAAGCCAGGCTCACCACGATAACAGCTTGACCTGAAAAGTGCAGCAGCAATTAGCCAGGCTGTTACTTTGTTTGACTTCACTGTCAAGTGAAGTCTGTTCTCAGCTAGAAGTAGCAGCTCCAGTGCCTTCCAGGTCCCCACAGAGGCACACACTTGTGAGCTTACCCATTTCAACACTTTGCTGATACATCTGAAAGTTTGAAGAAAAGGACTTGGATTGAAACACAATATAATGTAGATTTTTTTTTTCCTATACATTGAAAGGCTCTTAGCAATTGGTCTTATGACAACAAATATTAGCTATAAATCATAATGAAGGTCTGGTCCTTGTCCTGTTATGAATAGGTAAAGGAAGTCATCTTCAGGTGCTGAAGGGTATTGAGTATCCTGTATCTTATCTGGCTAGCTCTAGGTAAAACAAATTAGTGAAAATCGGTGCAAACAAAACTTGGCCTGTAAGCAAAATTTGTAGGATTATGCTGAAATCTGTCTTGCTTTTTTCCCCCCTCAAGAGAACTGACTACTCCTGTTTTCATTCATATACGGGAGCTAGACTATGCATTTTGGGAAATGCTTCCTGTGAACACCTATGGCCAGGAAAATGTCTGTTACTGAAAGAGCTGTACAGTCTCTCTCCCATGCTGTTACTAAACTTGGTTGCAAAACTCAAAAGCAATAAGAGTTGGTAAATCCACACTGCAGTTTAAAAGCTACAGACAACCAGGTAGTAGTAGTGACAAACTACTTTACATTCAGGATGGCAGAGCACTGGAACAGGCTGCCCAGGGAGATTGTGGAGTCTCCCTATCCGGCAATGTTCAAAACGTACCTGGACATGTTCCTGTGTAACCTGCACTGGGTGACCCTGCAGGGGCATTGGATTAGATGATCTCCAGAGGTCCCTTCCAACCATAACTATAGTGTGGTAGCCCTGGCAGGTCAGCTCAAGTTGCAGAAGAGTAAGCAGAAGTGCAACATATATATAAATGCAAGTCCACACAGCAAGTTATACTGCAGCTAGGTATTACAAACCTAAGACGTGTTTGTATAACAAGCTTCTGACATGATTTAATCGTATTACAGTTGTTCTCTGAGTCAGCTTCTTGACACAGCAGTGATACTGAGAAGGAAAAGCAAAAACCACAAAAAGGCCTAACATTTTATTTATTTCTTTACACATGCCCAGTGACTAATTTCGAATGGAAATACCTCAATGGTAGGTACATACAGGTTATCATTATGCAGTAGGAAAAAAAAGAGTTTAACATTCCTTTCTTCACACTAGTCTTCTCCAGATCCTTTCTGCAGCCTCATAAAGGAGGCAGCAGGAAAGATACAGAGAAACAACAAGATGAGCTGTATAAAGCTGACCAAGACATATTTGAAATAACTTACACTTTGAATATTTAGCTGATCACGTGGTGTTTTTTCCTACTGTGATTTATTAGTCATCTAAAAGAATTCTTTAGCCCATACCTTTATTGCAAAACATTAACAAGAAAGGGGAATCTGTGGAAGCCAGTTTATACAGAGACGAATATGGCAATACTCAACTTCGTTTTTTTCCAAGTGAAGTTAGACTGAAGTCACACTGCACAAGCTTTGGTTGTGAGACACTTGGGCCCCGGTGCAGCAAAGTAATGGTTCAATATCATCTGAACCGGGGCAGAGGACAGACACTACCACAGAGGAATGCCATGAGCAGCAGGTACTTACCAGAGCTCCATCCACTGCGGATAGGCTCTCATACGTCTTCCACGCTTTCTCCCTCACGCTCTCCGACACTTTCAGGGCATCACAGAGCACGACGAAGTCAGCCTCTCCGATCTCGAGCCTAGGAAAAGCGTCAGACATCGCCAGCGGGGACTCGGTGCGGCGGACCGGCCGCACACCGGAGCGACGAGGGACCTCACACCACCCGCTGCCGGAGCCGCCCCGGGGTGACACCGCCCCACCCGGCGGCACAGCCCGGGAGAGGGCACAGCCCGGACCCCCGGGCGCCGAGAGCCCCGGGGCGGCCCACCCGCCCCCCCAGCCGTCCCGCCGCAGCGGCTCCCGGCCCGGGCGGAGCTTACCGGGGAGCGGCGGGCGGCGCGGAGCCGCCGTCGGGGCTGGCGCGCTGGCTCCTGGCGGCGCCTGCCCTGCGCGAGGGCTTGGGCGGCATCGCGGCTCCGGGCACCGCCACTGAAGGGGCCGCGGCTCCCGCTCCCGGCCCCCGCCGCCGCCCGAACTTCTGCGCCGTCACTTCCGGGCCGCGCCCCCGCCCCGCCCCCGGGACAGCGGGAAATGCGTGAGGGATAAGGGAGGCTTGGCCGGGCCGCCAGTGCCAGTCCTTCACACAACGACCACCGGGGCTGCCGGCGCTGGAGATTCCTTCGTGCCCCTCAGTCACCCCAGGGACGGCAGCCCAGCTGTGCCTGATACGTCAGGTACTCAACAAGCTGACGGGGCAGTCGATACATCTTTTCCGTGACGTGGGAAGAACCACAGACCTATATATAAAAATAACTAACTATACAGGTGCAGAGCAGGGCAGGAATTGCAGATTCATTATGCGCGTTGGTTCAATAAGGCCAAGTGCCCTGTTCTGCACTTTGGCCACGACAACCCCATGCAGCGCTACAGGCTGGGGGCAGAGTGGCTGGAGAGCTGCCCAGGAAAAGGACCTGTGGGTGCTGATCGACAGCTGCTGAATATGAGCCACCAGCGTGCCCAGGTGGCCGAGGAGTCCAGTGGCATCCTGACCTGTATCAGCAATAGTGTGGCCATCAGGAGCAGGGAAGTGATTGTCCCCCTGTACTCGGCACTGGTGGGGTTACACTTTGAGTGCTGTGTCCGGTTCTGGGGCCCTCACTACGAGGAAGTCCAGAGAAGGGCAACGGATTTGGTGAAGGATCTGGAGCACAAGTCCTATGAAGAGTGTCTAAGGGAGCTGGGATTGTTTAGCCTGGAGAAGAGGAGGCTCAGGGGTGACTGTATCGCTCACTACAACTACCTGAAAGGAGGTCGTAGCCAGGTGTGGGTCAGCCTCTTCTCCCAAGCAACTAGCAACAGAACAAGAGGTCCTCAAGTTGTGCCAGGAGAGATTCAGGTTGGACATCAGGAAGAACTTCTTCACAGAAAGGGTTGTTAAACATTGGATGGGCTGCCCAGGGAGGTAGTGTAGTCACCATCCCTGGAGGCGTTTAAGGAAAAACTGGACGTGGCACTTAGTGCCATGGTCTCGTAGACAAGGTGGTGATTAGTAAGAGGTTGCGCTCTGTGGTCTTAGAGGTCTTTTCCAACCTAAATCATTCTCAGATCTCTCAATCTAGCATTCATCCAAGTCCTCACTGAAATGTTACTATAGCACTGTGCATTAAAATTGCGCTTAACATAAGACATTCAGTCTACGGGCATCCCCTGGATTTTAAGCCAATGAGATTCAAATCCCCAGTGCCCTGATTCACAGATCTTAAAAATCGACTTTGTTGTCTGCAGTTGCATACCCATGTTTAGATGGCAGATCACTGTTGTAAACAAGCACGTTTATTTTCAGATTTGTATGATGACAACTTCTTAGAAAAAGGAAAAATATTTGTACATAGGGATTCTTACTAAATGCACATATTTATCTGTTGCCTGTAAAGCAACTAGTTTTAGTGAGATTGCTGTCAAAACTCTGGATTTAAAAAAAACAAAACTGAACAAAACCCAAGATGAGTGTTACTATGGTATACAGTTGAAATTCACTAGAATTTTTAAGATTCATACATTTTGTTAATTTTTTCAGGTTTTTCCTTTATATTCATTAACTTAAAACAGGAGAACAGACTGGTTGTCTGCTATATAATTAGAATGAAACCAATTACAGAAAAAAATGGGATTTTTGGAGCAAATCAATGTACATAAATTCCAAACTAAATTTTTGAGTTGTAGACTGCCTTGGGATTTAGACATTCTGTATTATGATCCTAGTACAATGGCAATACATTTTTCCTGCTTCTAAGCATATTTAAATACTTCTTGTAATCAGATTATATCAGATGCTTTGGAAGGTTCGGAGTCTAGGACTGCCTGTCATCTACAATTGAATCACAGACAATTAGACAGATTTACCAGCTTGGAAAAGTAAGCTAAACCACAGGTGAGTCCATTGCCTTCTCCTCACAACTGGCTTTAAGAGGACGAAAGAATTTTAAGGGAGAGCAAAGCATCTCAGAAAACTTGGTCATAGCCAGTGGAGACCATCCCAGCTGTCAGCAAGAAGGAAACACACCCTCCTGGGTCACTTCCCTCACAGCTGCTTTAACATGCTGTTAGAGCCAGGCCCTGGATCATCCAAATGATAGGCAAAAAATTTGTCTCTTGGCCCTCTGTGTCTTGCTCTTTTCAAGGAGTTCACAAACCAGCCTCAGTGTGAATACTAATTTTCTAAAATTGTTAGTATGCCAAGCACCTTCTCAAGTCAAATGTTATGCACTTTTTCATCAAGCAAGGCTCTTAGGGCTCCCCTCCATGAGCAGGTATAACCACAATATAATCTCAGAATACTTAAAGTTACAACTAGAGGGAGAAGAAGGGAGGCAGCAGATGAATCAAGCAACAATAACCTTAAACTGTCCATCCTGGAGTCTCAGATGTAGAAACTACATCTGAACTGCAGTAAGAAGAAACAAAATGTATGTATATACTTCCAAAGAAAGGCATGTGCTTGTGTAAAAACATATGTAAAGTTCTGCACTTTTCCCCCGCCTTGTTAGAGGCACTGATTTGAATGTTTTAATCCTGTATTTTAAAACTTCTTCTTTTAAATGGAACCTTTAGACTTTTCAATAAAATGACAAAGGAAAGAAGAAAATCAGCTCTGAGTGGGAAAAAGAAAAAAAAACAAAGGAAACACTGCAAGGTCAAATAAAGTATTAATGATCATTTTCTCATTTGACTTGACAATATCTAAATGTTTATTCTAAACATCTCGCTACAACTGCCTTTAAAGTATAGGTCATAGGCAGTTGGAAGTCTGTGAAACATCGCCCTGTCAGGCAGTCCTGACACATTGTTTCCAGCTGCTACAAAACTTAGGTAATTTTATTATCTTAGTTTTTTCACTTAAAACTGTTGCTATTAGTTTCATGGTAATTGCCGGTGGGAATAGAAGCCATGATTTCACTGCAAATGAAACCAAGCCTAGAAGCTTGATACTCCTTTAGTTTTCATAAAAATGAAATATTTGTGAGAAGAAAACTTGATTTAAGTACACCTCATGGTCTACCAAGACTAGCTGCTTACTCCTACATTATCACGGACCTCCATCACTTAAGTTGTTACAATTACAGTAAAATCAGTTCTTCTGGAGTTGCACAACAAAAATGTATGCACTAAAACCACCAAGTTGGGAGCCTCTGGATATTAGTGCAAGTACTAAATATTTGCAGAATTTTTTCTTGAATAAAGCTCATAGGCTGTAAAATTCATGGATTATAGATGTCTGCCTGAATCACACCATTTCCCTGTCTGTAACAGGCAGAATTAACCAGGGAGGGGACATAGCCTCTCCAGGTCAGCCTTTTCAGAGCAGCAGCCTCTAGCCCCCTGCCATCAGTGTCACCTGGAGACCAGCTGTCCCTCTCAAAGCCCCAGCACAAGTGCTAACAGGAGCGACAGACGTGCTCCAGCTCCCTGCAGGCCAACTTTGCTCCACCTGCTGCCCTGTAGGCCCCAGGCCTTAAGAACTTCCCTGGGGCAGCACCTGGTGCAACAGACAGACCTACGTGCTGGTCTTGCTTCAGGAGTGCCTCAGGGACACTCTCAGGCCATGGTTTGAACAGGCCTTTTCCACTCCCCAGCATCACCTTTCTTGGTAATGCTGCCTTGAGATTACAGTGGCATCAGCTCTGCCCTGGAAGCTGGAAACATTCTGCCCCTGGAGGATGCAGGGCATCCTGCGTCCTCTCTGCAGGGCAGTTCATTCTGGTTGGTACTGCCAACTGGTAATGAAATAAAGGTCAGCAAACAAACCACAACCTTCTTATTGCTTGCAATTATACTGTCACAATGACCCCATTATGATCCCTCCCCTTCCGTCCTGCTCAGTTCCAGGTTCTGCTTCCTCTCAAGATGCTCCGGCAAGGGAACACCCTGTCCTGCTGCTGGTGGTCTCCCCAGTGAGGATGTTTCCCATGCCACCACTTCCAAGATTTCCTAAGCCCACAAGAAGCAGAATGCACTCTACTGGAAGTAGGTTTCAGGAATCAAATTAATCTTAACCAACAACCTGAAACCCACTTGAAAATTAGCAACCGTAGCGTGTAGTGAACAGACATAGGCATTTCTCTGAACTAAACCAACCCATGATCTTGGTTTTTCCTTTTTAAGTGTGCCCAAGCTAATAACATTCTTTACTAAGCCATGGCAGTGAAACACCCTAATTAGGTGAAAACATTTGTGTATAGCATTCCAGAAAAACTCATAGTATGACAACAATACTATAGGCTCTATGTTGCTTCCTCCATAGCAGTAAAATATCCTCCTACAACAAGAACATGCAATGTCAGTGAGAATGCAGCTCCAATCTCTCTAAACCACAAGCTTCTGCTAACACTATGTCAGACTTCCATCCTCCCACTCAACCAGTACGAACAAAAGTATGTGCACACCTTGCCAGATGTCAGCTGGCATAGCTGAATTCTTGCATTTTCTGTCTTGCAGGCCTTAAGTATTTTTTTCATGCCAAAACTTGCCCCATGCATCTTTACTAAAGCTGCAAGGCTTCAGCTAGAGGACGGAGGACTCAGAGCTTTTGTCATGATCTGCAAGCCCAGATCATACACGTCGACTGGTCACAACAGCCCTACACAGGCAAAGACCAGCTGAATTTCATGAGGGTGTTTGGGACCCGGGAGAGACCAACACACCCCCCTCCAACAAATAAACACGGATGCATAGGTTAGTGATTTTGCTACATCAGTGACAAAGTGTGTCTCAGCATTAGGATTAATTTTCTTTCTTATAAGGAGTTTTAAAAATATTTGCAAAGATAATTGTCCAATGAACCAATTTTTATACTAACCCTTTTCTGGAATTCATTGGGCTAGAAACATGGTTTTCTCAGAACAGCACAGCTATGTTTGTTTATTAGACTCTTAACTATTATTATACTTGTATTTATTATATTTATTTATTTATTTAAAAATAAAAAAAGTCCAAGCATCTCCTAGTTCTTTCCATGGATTCATGTCCCATGCTTCATGGACTTTGTCTATGAGGGCAGAAGTTCCAGCACGAGCTTTCGCTGCACTCTGGGTGTTTTAGGTCGTCTTCCCATACAAACTGCCTGGCATTTAATACGGCATTAGTACATGCTGGGCACTTTCCCTCAGTACACACAAGTTTCTCCCTCCTTCCCCATGCTTATTTTCCCACCACTGACCAAAGTAAATTTCCTTCCACCATCTAACAGGCTCAAAAGCTATAAGGGACACAGGCATGTGGCATGATCTTAGAAACTGCCTGTCTGTAAGAACAAATCTACTTCTCCCCCTGCTCCACCACCCTTTCATTAGCGTCATTTGCTGGTGTCTCCATTAAAGGACACACCACAGATCACCAAGTTTGGCTGTTGAGTTTTATTTTGAAAACAAGCTAAAGACAATGCGAAGTTTGCTTAAAAATTAACATGTTTCATGCTTAACTTATGGAAAATAGGAACAGTACACTCATGAAAAGGTAGTAAACATCCTTAAAAGTACTTCAGTGTGAATCTTGCGTCATACAGGGCTCCAAAGAATGCACCAATAACCTTGTCCTGACATAGACTTAACCTCTGTTGCAAGCACACAACTACAACATCCTCAATGTCTGCACCTAAAGTTTTCCCAGCAGGTTTTCCAGCTTGCTTGCATCTATACTTAAGTTCAGCTATATAAATATAATTTATACGTGAACATATAACCTATATGTACGTGAGGCTTTATTTGATGCTCATGACTTCCATGCACCATCAAGAATGGATTAAAAAAGTCTGGCTTTTGGAAAACAGCAGTTATACTTTTCATTTTACATATAATGCACTTACACTATAAATCAAGCCACACGCAGATGAAGAAAAAAAAGTATTGTGTATTTAGGAAGCTTCCTTTAAAACAAATTATTTTATCTCAAACCAAACATTCACAATAGCAGGAAGCTGGATGATAGCATGTTTATAATTGTATAATAGCTCCGAAAACAGTAAAGCATCCTCCCACTATATTAAGAAAAGATCGTTTAAAAGATGAAAAATAAGATTAGTACAAAGCCTCTTAACTGAATTAACCTAAGACAAATGATTTGGTCACCTATGGTGCATATTATTTAAAAATAGGTTTAAACTATTTTTTTTTTTGCAAATCCTCTATTCAACAGTCCTACTTTCCTGATGAATTTGGTCAGAAGACAAATCAGTTCCCATATCATGGAAGCTCATAAGTGGATTTGGGGGAGATTTTCCAGCCTTGTTTTTGAGTGTTACTCCCTTTTTTCATGTCCTGTATTTTCACAACCACCTTCAAAACAGCAGGTACTATGCTATATCTTATTCTGCACTCTCCCCTAGAAAAGTTGCTGTTACAAAGATCCCAATCATATTTTAAAAAACCCAACAAAACCAGTCCTGCTTTAAGAATGGTAGTTTTTAAGTGTAAATGGCACAATGCAGAATGGCACTAGTGGTATTTGAGTGAGCTCCAGATTAACCGGCAAAGCTCAGGGACACAGGCTGGCAGAAATGCCATGAAGGTGAACAAAGGGAATGGCAAAGTCCTTCATGTGAACGTTCCTGGCTCTCAGCCGGGTCAGCCTGACTCACGGCACACTCTGGATGATGCCTGTCATTTGACAAATAAGACAGGGATTTCAGACATGAACAAAATGCTAAGTCAGCTTTGGGTCTCCATTCTGATCATATGTACTGTGAAAATACCAACCCAGAATTTAGGCAAGCAGCACAATATTACCTTTAAATGAAAAAGGAACAGAAAAACATGCTTCTCTTTTCGTATTTAATTTCTTAGCCATCACCTATTCTATCTTTACAAACAGCACTTCAAGTAAAAAGCATTAATTTTAATTGTAGTCCCCTCCTCTAAAAAAACACCCCAGTAATAGCAGAAAAAAACACAAGGCTTTTAGACAAACAGGTTTATAAGGTTTATTTTCCATTGCACATACATGGATTATATACAAGTTAGTAACATAAGTTACTTCTTAATTTTCTAAAAGATTGTTACAGCAAACACTTGCCATTTCAAAACATCAAGTCAGAAATCAATCTAAAAAGGTAAATATGACAATATTTTAAAACAAAAACAAATTGCACTTGGTTAGGGAGAGTCAAATACAGGTTTGTCTATATGCTGTAACAAACTATATAGCAGGTAATATTACAGTTAGAAGTAGCTCTTGCAGTCCATTTGTACATTAATAATTCTTTTCAATTTTACTTATTTAAAAACTGGTGGATATTTCAAAGACTTCCTCCTCTTCCTAGTATTCAAGATTCATCACGTGAAATGTACTAGCAACTAAGTCTTTATACAATTGCTATTCAAATATAAGAACACCACACCTGAAAATAAGGAAAAAACTAAAACATATTGATTTTACATGTATCATGAGATGAAAAGTATGGAAGGTGTTCAGCAAGAAAGCTCTGTCCACTACTTACATAAAAGAAGATTTTAAAAAATAATCACTGCACACAATACAAAGGGTGGGGTCATACTGTAATTTTTAAGTCTCCTGTAACAGTAATATTCCTCATTACTGTTCACAGATGAGCGTTTCCATAGCAAACCTGTTCTCAAAGTGTCGAATCTTTCGGCAATTGGCGGCTTCACGCTTCTGAATTCCTGTGGTATTAGTAAAGAACAACAGAGGGGAAACAGAAGAGGGGGTGAGGTACATCAGAGATATAATGGTTTAACATTTGCTATGATAAGATGTCACCAGAAACCGAACTATCCCCTTTCAACCCACCCCTCAGAGAAACACACACCGGCACACATTCAGACGTAGAGATTCAATAAGCAAGCAA
This sequence comes from Pseudopipra pipra, assembly GCF_036250125.1. Lineage (NCBI taxonomy): Eukaryota > Metazoa > Chordata > Aves > Passeriformes > Pipridae > Pseudopipra > Pseudopipra pipra. The sequence continues at coordinate 62,156,875 of NC_087550.1, read as the reverse complement.
CAATCCTGAAGGTGTGGTGAACCAAACTGCAGTACCCAACCTGCCCAAATCCTACGCTGGCTAGTTTTTAACTCAGATCAGTTCCCAATCTCCCTCTCTCTGCATCTGTAAAAATGCTTGTGGGAATGTGAGAGAGGGAACAGCAAAGGAATAAACAGCTATAGGCAAAAAAGAGTGGACTTGTAGTATTTAAACATTATCTTGGAATTGTACAAAGAATTTAACTAAATTTTAGCCAAAACAATGCTCACTGTCAACCTATGCTCATCATTTATTACTACAGAATAAACATACTGAGCTTTTGCTATGAAGACCTTTTCATTTTCAAATGTTTTTCTAAATTGTTTTCATAAAATATATTTCTTCTCCTTGTTTTCCCAAGCAGTCAGGTCCAACAATATGACTAAAGCAATCAAACTGCTTTGGTGTACACCTGCCCACCACACACTCACTAACAACAACAGCAACCAAAAAAACCCCAAACAATCAAACAGCAGAAAAAACAACCAAAAAGCAAATCTGAGTAACATTTAAATGAAAATTTTAAGGCAATATTTAATAGCTTGTTAAGACTCTTCCAAATAATGTTTTTCAAACATTTTCCATGAAGAAGTACCAACCACTACAATTTTCCTGTGAAGATAACTCTTATTCACATTTCACTGGTGCAAACAGGAAACCATGGAACAATTTTTAATGACAGGAAAAACCTGCAATTCTGTACTTGGACTACAAGGCTATAGCTTCTCACATACTAGAGGGTCTGTCTTTGATTTTGGGTGGGGGTGGGTCAAGAAACAAGATTAAAGAAGAGTATGAATGAAAGGCTGAACTCCAGAAAACAAGCCTGTGTGCACACATACATTTTGGCACCCCTGGCTCACTGGAGCCTTGAGCACTTTTGTGCAATGAAGTGACTTATTTCCATACCTACACAAGAAAAATATCAGCTGTACTTAGTCCCACATAGCAACTACTGCAATAAGCAACCCTTGCTTTAATTAGAGTCGCTCCTTTCAACAAAATCAAGCCTACTTACTGAACTCAAACATCACTGAACATTTTGCCAACACACAAGATTGCAGGAGGAACACTTACCTTTCATGGCTTCTTTGCGCTGTAGTTTATAGGTTTCCTTGCCACGGCAGAGGCGGTAAATAAAGAATCCCAGCTGATCCACGTTTTCAATGCGATCAGTAACGATCATCTGTTCATGAATCAAATAGGACTGAGGCAAGTATGTTCCAGCCTGTTGAACAGAAATATAACAGCTCTGTCAAAATCCACCTCTTCATGGTTTAAGTACACAAGAAACACTTTGTAATGTTTTTCTTTAACATGGCTGTGACATATCTTCTTTGAATTCTTTCAAAAGATCTATTACCCATGCAATTTTATTCTAAATGAGCAAGCTTCACTACACTACGGAAATACATAATGATGATATTCAAAAAAGTCACAAAACTTCCATCGATGCATACATCCACCGCCCTCCTGCCACAGTGACATCAGCCTTCGGCAGGTTTTCTTCCAGGTGTGCCTATTGTCACAGATCAGTCCTGCACTTATCATCCAAAGTTTTCAGTTAATACATAACGGCCCAACAGACCTCAGTGGGAATGACTCCTAGGTAGGAGCTGGCAGAAGCATGATCTACACGGAGAGACTCTTGCTGACGAAGCAGCCCAGCTATGGTGTACTCCAGCTGCAGTCCATGGGGTTGGGAAGCCTTGAACTTATTCATAGCATGGGTCACAATTCTCAAGCCAAACCCTAGATGAGACCATCTAGCCACGTAAGTTATTATGGTGACTCCCAGAATCGTTTATTTGGAAAGGTATTAGAAAGCCATGGTGATACATCAGGTGTTTCATGGCAATACACTAAAAAAGGGAAGAGCCATGACAACACACAAAGGCTTCTCAAGCCTTTTCTAATCCCTTCAGTGTTATTTTGCATCAGATGAAATGATGGAGGAATTCTGCTCTGTGCACAGCTCACTGTACACAGCTGAAGATGCACAGACTTAGCTACCAGCCAATTTCTTAATACTACCACTGGTAACTAATCATCAAATTTTAAAAATATTATTTCATTTAAGAAATCCTGTTAGAGTGGTTCTAATTTATAGCACTAGAGAAGGTGTTCCTTGCTTTCTAAAAATAGAGTGACTGCTTATTGTGAAAACATATTCAGCTTCTGTGGCAAAAGATGGTTCTATGTTTTATTGACAATAAACAACTTGAAATTTCCATTGCAAAACAAGAATATCTTGTCACCTCCAGTGACATGTTGAGAACATCATTAAATGCTATTCTCCTCAGTAAATAAAGGACTGCATAAAATTCACTTTAAATTACAAATATTTTCTTCAGCACACATTGAGGAAAACAACAGCAATTTTTTTTCTTTAAGTAAGAGCTTAAAAAACGTCATTCCCCCAAATTATCCCACTCGTTATTTTTTAATAATTAAATCACTGTAAATTCCTGTATCTTAACTCCTGGTCTCTCGACTTTCAGGAGAGAGCCCTAAGGGAGCTCCAGAGCAAAGCAGCAGCACAGGGCACTGGCAGAGTGCGCAGCAGTGCTGAAGACTTGGGGGACAGCCTGGAGGGACACTCCTGGGCTCATGCCCTCCAAATCACAGGACTCCCCCAGCCATGTCCCAAACCAGGAGGAGAGGAAGCTCAGTGCAGGAATCTCCTCTGCCCAGCTACCGCAGAAGCAATTATCCAGCACTGGGATCCAGCACAGCCGCAAATATCGTCATCTTTGAGACATCCTGTGCGTCGTGTACAGTTAAAATTAGCCAGTTGGCTCAACAACGGGAACAAGGTGGATGAGCAAATATACCTGGGTTTCAGCCTCGTTTCCCAAAGAAAGCAGGCCTTTCATGCCTGCACATTCAAGCAAACTGTATCAATATACAGAAATGTGGCTCTGAAAGCTAAAATTACAGCTTTTCTTAAAAAACAAACCAGCCCAGAGAACCTCCATTTTCATAAAATGCCCTCTGCATGTAGTCACAGCTCATTTTAATGAAACTAGCGCATCAATTTCATACATTTTTTCCTGGTGCAACCAGTGTCACTGCAGGACAGTTTTTGCTCACTTTGTGCATCGGCAGCGTAGTTTCCCAAATTTCAGTCACAAAACACTTAGTCTGATTTTCTGCGACATCTAGTGCCCACAGCTTTTTGTTAATACAATGAGAATTAAACAGATGTCTCATAAAATTAGGGCACTCATTGTTGGGGACACTGATCAAAACAGTTTGCTTTTGCACAGATTTTCAGTTAAATGCATGATGCCTTGTAAACCAAGCATATTTGATTTGGTACTAAAGACAAACTAGGAAACTAAGAGAAAGTAAAAAAAAAATACGGGGTCACTGAGTTTTACAGACACCACATTATCCTTACATACAGGAAATGAAAGTGTGGTTAAATAGCCAATCTCAAAATAGGCAGCAAAAAAGCAGCAGAGGACTTACTTGTGAAGTAATTTTTCACATGGAATTTATTTATATATACAAACTACTCAGAAACGGCTAAAATGGTTCCTGGAGTCCTAATTCCAAAGCCTTTTTTTAAAGATGCAAACCCAAAGATGATGTAACAGTTCTAAATTTAAAAAGCCCAGTAAAATAAAATTTAAAACACTCTCCCCAAATCTTAAGACACAAGTTAATCAGCTCTCTTCCCCATCTGAACTGTTTTGCTGTTCTGTGAAGAAACCAGAAGGCTCAAAACCAAGGTAAATACTATTTAAATCTGCATTAAAAGCATACATACGTAAAAGTTAAAAAAACAAAGAAAAATTCATATTAAGTTAGTAAGAAACCCCATTAGATTATCTGCTTTGGCCTCCCTAATTTCACAGGCCATTATGTTTCACCCTGTTACCACGACTAACAGAACAGTGTGTCCCTTTGATGGTGACAAGTGAGGCAGCAGCAGCACTGTAAGTCCAGCAGTAGTGTTCAATTATCAAACCCTGCCGGGAAGTGTTTAGGAACTCCCACAACGTTATACTGAAAACTCATGTTTGGTTGTTCAGCAATTGTGGCATCTCAGTCTTTCGCATGGTCTTTGTTTTTAAGGACAACAAATCTTGTTCTGAAGGTCTAGTGCTCACAGAACCAGGAATACGGCCTCTTGTTTAGACTGGCTTTGCTAATCATACAACCCCACATCCTGATCACTCCTACAAAACCTCCCTGCAAACAGGAAGATCCATCTTAAGGCTGCTGGAAGTCTCATGAATTTCCATCACACCCAAGTGCCACATCCAATTTCCCTGCGCATACACAGGAGATCCAATATGCCTCACGTACATCACCCTCAAGCCACTGGATCAAAGTAGGGACCAATCCTAGGGACCAGTTCTTTAAACAAGGCCCATGTTAAAAGGATTTCCCAGTCATCTGCTTCATTCCTCTCATCTAACCAGTCTTAGTCCAGCACATACATGCTCTGCAGAAATTTTAGTCACAATAGATTGTAAATTAAAAAATACATAGATTACTATCAAATAATCCAGGTATACCACATTTACACAATTTTGTCAGCCAAATTTACAGCATCAAAAAATAAAATCACATTTGTTTGCCTTCCTTTGAATTAATAATTCCTTCATGATTGTAGATCATTAACTAAGTAGGTTATAGACTCTTTTTCTCTTTGCAAAGATCTCTAGTAATCAGTTAACTTTCTAACATATGTGCCTTGTGCAAATGTCAGAGTTCTGCAGAAGGAAAAAATAAAAAGGAAAACATCTACTTTTTTCCTGTCTTAAGAACAAATTATTATATTACTAACTTATAACTATACCTTGATATTGATGAGCAGCTCCAGGAAATTTTTTGGTGGCATAACAACTGAAGTGTTCAGAGGAATCACATAGCACTTATCCAGGCTAAGGTCAAGATAGGCAGTGAGTCTCTGTTGAGAAATATTTATTTTAATCAAAATAACAAGAACATCAAAATATTGACATACAGATCTTGTTGAAATACTGTTGTCTCATGCAGTTCTTCAAATTATTGTTTTGTTCACTATAAAGTCTGTCCAACAACTCCAATTTGAGAGTAGGTAAATGCATAATTATAAGACAGCCTTGATGAGAGTTTGTATCTACAACAGGGATTTGGGCAAGCCAGCAGGCAACAAGTAGCTCAAATGCACTACAGCAATGAAACTACAAAAGTGTATCTGAACTGTTACAGAAATAAGTACAGTATTTATTTATTGCTAGTGCCTGTATTTTGAAACAACAGGGCAAAAGCCTTGCTCCAATCTCCCTGCTTTTATATTTTGTTATAGTCTAAAGGTGCCATTGTGAACAAAACACAGAAAGAAAAAAATACCATTACAGATAATGTATCAAAAGTCCTTTTATTTTCAAAAATACAGCTGACTTGATGGGTTAATGAATTATTAACTTTATATAGTACCTGAATTGCAATTTTTGCCATTATTTGATAAAAAGCTGAGGGAATTATCCTGATGAATCCTGTAGCTCTGTTCACTGAGCTGTGTTTCACTGCACCTGTTCTTGCTAAAGAAGACATTATATCTAGCTGCTGAAAGCTCTGAGGCTGGGGATGTATATAAAATACTGAGCACCAAGAGCCCAACAGTCAAAATAGTACAGGACAGCAATCGTAGGTGCAACTAATCTCATTACATGGAAGCAAGTGTTGTACCTATGGCAAATGACCATAACAGCAAGGCCTTTATCTTACGGAATCAAAAAGTAAATTTCTAGTATTATATTGTTCTTACTCACTTCTTGGATGCTGCTTTTTTTTTTTATTTTCCAGTTTTCCCTCTTTAGAGTCTTTGTGCTAACTCTTAACAGATGCTCCCTAAATATATTCAGAAATACTTTTAATTACATAGCTCGAGCAAGCAATGTTTTCCTCTAAATCTGGTTATGAATATTTGATAGATAGCGCTTGTTTTGCCTGAAAAACTTTAAACTCGGAAGTTTGCATTAAAAAAAAAAATAGGACACTTCCCTATTCTTCTTTTTCAGCAACATCTTCAAATATTCACAGAAATTTAGCTTCCTGAAAACCAGGTGTATATTTCATTGCCATGTATCAGCTCCAATCAGGTGGATACAGAAAAGGAGGGCTTCTAATTGTTTCACAGCTGCTGTTAATACTAAGAGCTGTAGGCCTGTCAACTGCCTTAACAAAAATTTATTACCATGATTCCTATCAATCAAAGTTATTTCTTCAAAAAAGGAAGAAACAGCTAAAAGTGCTTTGATACTCTAGTTCAGTGCCTCTAGGAATCATAGTAGCCTGTGGTGCACAAAGAAATTAAACTTTGGCTAGGCTTCCTGTGGCATCTGGAAAATGAGCCCTCTTCCACGGTCGGTCAACTTGTCATTTCCTTCCCTTTCTGCTGCTGCTTTGGGGTTTTGAGCCATGCTAAGAGAGCACCTCTGGGGGTGCTTGAACACACCTCATGACATGAGATGCAATCAGCCCCTGCAAGCTGACCTCAAAGTTATGACAGCCCTTTCCAAACTTCCCTCGGAACCACAGCAGTTGGTCAAATTCTGGCCCAGTGAACTTCACCAAGCAAGAAGTATATTCTCTTTACTTCCTCATACTAAAGAAAGGAAATAGGTCTAAGACTTTTCCCATTCTTAAAAACAAATGATGGTTTAGTTACTACCTCATGATGATTGAATAATGCTGTACTTTGTATGCCCAGTTAATAATTGCTTGCAGCCTGCTGCTTATCAAAATATTTCTGCTGCCTCCTCCACCCTTCATTTTCCCCAACCACAATAATTAGGGAGTACATTTATCAGGATGACTGAAGGGCAACATTTTTCAAGTTTTAAATGCTTTAAACTTCTTCAGAAATATTTCTTACCCGGTGGAAGTCATGGACTATATCAGCAGGATCACTATCAGCAAATTCAGGGACTGGCACACTGATAAACTCAACATCTTCTTCCTCCAGGATCTGAATATTTTGCTCAATCGTGTGGTAGTGAGCACGCTGAGCCTCTGCCCCAGCCTCAGGTAAACTTAAGCCATCTTCAATGTACTTTATTCCGCAGAAATACACATCACCCTGCTAAAAATAGTTAACAACCCAGCAACAAAAGCATCAGTAACCTAGAAGATTAAAATTAATATATTCAAAGCACTGCGGAGAAAAAAAACTTGTTGGAGTAAATGAAATTTTTTCCTTTTAATTTGATTCGTACACCAAAGTAGGAGCCAGTTGCTATCTACAACGGGACCATGGCTAAAACTTTGATTGTACTCAATCCAAACAGAGTTCTTCCCTTGAATTCAAGGAAAACAGGATCCCATAAGCAGGTTCTTAAAGTCTAGTCTTACATGTGTTTTTAGAAAGACAATGAAGTTCCTACATCTATATCCATATTATTAAATTATGATCTAACTGTACAATTTAAAACTGGTCATCCAAATCACCTTTAAAAAGCAAGTCTAACTCTAAATTTAGTCCTGCTTGCAGCAGAGGGTTGAACCAGATTACTTCAAGACTTTTCTGCCAATCTCAATTATACTGTGAAGTTGCTTAGTTTTACAAGACTTCAAAAGTTTTGGAAGAAAGCTTCCAAAATAATTTTTTAACAATTTTAAAAGACAAAATGGTAATAAAAAGAAATTAAAACAACCAATTTGTGTCTTTCTGTCACAGTACACATGGCAAGTTGTCTAAGAAAAGTGTAACATAAAGTCCTGAGTCAGAGGAAGTCATATACCAAAATTATAGGCCAGATAGTTTTAGAAATATGCAACTTATGCATATGCACATGCCATCAATTTAAAGTTTTGCATTAAAAACATGTCTTCAGTGCAATGTTAGCTCAACTCCTGAGTGCTTCCTTCAACCCAGATCTGACTCACAGACAAGTACCACAGGTTTGAATTAAACAGCACTTTCAATTTCATCTTACTGGCGTGTGAAAGGTGGAGCAGCCCAGTGCATTAGAAATGCAGCACACCTTCAGCTACTCAGCTTCTTAATCCACCAAGATACACTTTGCTGTTTAGGCATCATTTGCAACACCACCGCTCCTCTGTAAATTTGGTTAATGTGATAGCCAAAGAGACTACAAACTGCAAATTCAGCTAGAATTTCTCAAGTTTAATCACTTTGCCTTCCAGACAGCAGCTACTAAAACGGGGAAAAAACAACCATCCTGGTATTAGGGACAAGAACAAGAATTTCTATCCTATGTGCACTACCAGTGGGCTAGAGGGATTCATGTTTTGCTTACACTCTTCCCTTTCTGACTCTGTGATCTTGCAATCCCAGCAGTTTCTGAAGCAGGGAGGGTGTGCTCACACCACTTGGGCAACAGCCCAGTACATCCAGCACTGCCCACTGGCAACTGCCTGCAAGGGAGACAATGTTTAACTCCGATCTCCCATGTTTTAGGTAAATGCTCCATTTCCCTGGCACCACTGCCTTCACAGGGCTCCTCTTGCAGCAGTGCCATTTGTTAGAAGACGGAAAATACATTTTGTTAGAGATCTAATCTTGTCAGCGCGGATTCAACTTGACAGAGCATGTTTAACCACGCTGACTGCAATTTTCCCAAGTCCCCTGCAGGGCCCATATTTCTTTTCCCTGTGGAGGCTAGGAGAGAGGAGAGTCACTGTATTGCTTTGACAAGCAGTCCCTTTCCTGTGCATTAGCAGTACCATATGTGTTAGGAAACCTGGGATCAAACAAAGGCTTTCAAGGGGTTAAACCACCTCCAACATTTGGCACTGCAAAAGAGGAATGAGAGCAGATGAAAATCTGGGACACCACTGGGGTTCACAAACCCAAGTCCTATTTAGATACAATCTTTTCTCTGCAAAGTAAGGTTTTCAAAAATGCTGCTCCCTTTTATTTGTCAGTTTCACTTCCACCCTCCTCTGCTGATTGATAACTTCAGAGCAGGCCTTATCCCTGGCCTTTAGAAAAGCTGAAGTTTTGGAAAGAGAAAAAGATTTTGTTCCTTTGGTTAGTCTGCTGCTCCTCTTCTCAATGTAATGCAGAAAAACAGTCTGTTACTCTGCTTTCCACAGAGGAAAACACAACCCTCTCATTACAAGTATGTGACTTACCTGGAATGCAAAATATTTGTACAGATAGGCACCACCCAGGATCACACCAGCCAGCATAAAGGCCAATCCAAAGCACATGCACCAGCACCAGGCCCTCCTCTGCCCAACAGGCACAGCATCCTCAGGGTCCTGCAAGGTATCAGAGAGGGACCTTCAACACACTGTTCCCAAGACAGGTATGAGAGCAGATGCTTCAGGCCCAGCAAGTACAAACACTGCATCCACCAGAAAAGGCTGTATGTACTTTATCAAAATTGTTTGGAAATTTATTGTATTTGGCAAAGTTTAACACAGGTCTATTTGAGTTGAGGTTTAGTAAAACTTGTACTATCAGTCACTTTTAATGCTATTGTGACTAAATCAGCAGACTAAAGAGAAAAATAAAACAAAATCTCCCCAGATACCTAATAACACACAGTGAGCCAGCTATTTCACAGACCGTAGACAGAAAAATATCCATTCTCAGGCAACCTCCATGCAACAACAGCAGAGTGAGGAAGTCAATTCAGAAAGGTCAGATTCTTCTTTACCTCAGTATATGCAACTTAAATTAACCCGAAGAACCAACAAAATATCAAAAGTAATAAGAGCAGCAGAATACATCCTTTCCTGTGTTGTTCTGTCAGGTCGAAAGAGGCTTTACCACAGCTCGGCTGGCAGAATGGTAAAAATGGGAATGAAAAAAACATGCTTTGTAAGCTGTTGTTAAAGAAGCTATCTGCTCTAAGACAGCATTTGCCGTGCCTCTATCTTCTGTTTGTGTAATACTAAAGGAATGACAGGATGTTTCCCCTTTGGGGCACTAGTTTGCATAACCATGCAGTCCCCATAGGCATCCTAAGCAATAAACTGCTGCTTGCAAAATCTTTCCTCTATCAGCCACATTACAATGTTCTTTTCTCCTCCAAGTGTCTGCATAACTCACACCCAAAGAAAAAAAGAAAAAAAAATAAAATCCAACTTTGATTCACCCTGTTCCAAGCCATGATAATCCTGGGAAAATATCCGAATTCAAATAAATACAAAGAAATTCATTACATCTTTGCAACCAAAAAGCAGTAGCATAGAATGATGATCAGGGCAAAATCATTATGACCGAATGAATAAAAAACATCACACCAGAAAACTGAGGAAGAGTATGAGCTTGAGAAGGCTTAGCTATGGTTGTTAGTCAGCGTTCTGTCTCATGGTTTTGGGTTTTTTGCAGTATTTGCTAATTTGGATGATTTCCCACTTGAACAAAGTTGTGAATGTAGTCCTCATGCTGTCTTGGTCCAGTTAGGAAGTAATTCCCCTTATCTGAGGACACCAAATGGAGAGAGGACCCCTCCTGTAAATGGTGGGAGAAGGTGGCACTTCCTAAGAATGACTCATCCCAGCTATCCTGGAGAGGAAGAAGTGGGAGGTACTTACTTCTTTTCACTGATTATAGAGGGAAATTCCTTGGTTAACAAATTAGATACCTAATTCATATGCAGCTAAAACTAAGTGATGTGAAACCCACCTTTACAGTACGCTGAAATTATCTTTTATACTGAAGTGGCAATGCAGCTTCTTCGCCAAGCAATGGCTGCCAAAATCTGATTAAGAAATATTTAGAGTCAAACTGAAGATATTTCACAGATTTTGTTTTACGTTACCTTGCTAACTACTGCAGTAAATCAGATTGTGAAATCTCCATCTTTGGAGGTTTTCAAGACTCAACCAGAGAAAGCCATGGCTAATCTTGCTTTGGCAACCATCCTGTTTCTAAAGGGAGGCTGGAGCAGATGACTTCCAGAGGCCACTTCCAACCAACATTTCTGGGATACATTACAAGACAAAGTGAGATTGGCAAGAAAACATTTGCTGTTGACTGAAAAGGGAGAATGTAAAGACAAGTAACAACTCTTTATAGGTTTTACATTACTAATTATTTAAGGAATTCAGTGTAAAAATTACAGGATTTCTAGCTGCCTGATTTTTAACCTGGTTGTTTGCAAAGACTGAGAACAGGACATAATACCCATGCTAATCTAATTAACTCTCAGGTCAGGTTGAGAGTCACTGTGGATTCTTCTATAAATCATCTCAATTATAAATCTAAACCAGGTAAATCAAGGATTTTTATGTTGCCCTGTATCATTAGGTAACTATTTCCCTAGATACTTCAAAGTTTAAAGGACACTCCATTGAAACTTTTTAAAATAGCTGTCATTTAAACCATTGTAAGTTAATGTCAGAAAAAGGGATAGCAAACTGACTGTGGGATACAATGTCAAAATATTCCCTAAAACTGAGTATAAAGATTATCTTTATCCTTTCTCAGTACTGCTTTTATCCCACACACCCTTTTTATCTCCAAGCAGAATTATCCACTAGCGGAATAACTGCCTTTTCCATTTTTACATTATTTTGTAAGTTCAGAAACACTAACAAACATGCATTTGGGAAATGGTGCAGAAGGCATACACAGTGTGAGCACCTACCTGGAAATTGGGATTAATGATAGATTAATTTTACAGAGGCCAAAAATAATCGGAAAAACAAGGTAACTTTTACATTTCACCATGCCAGAAGAAACCTGAAGGACAAGTTTATCAGTATTCCAATGTAAATAATTTTGCTTTGATGTATAAGATGACAGGTGTAAACAACAGGTTTAATACAACTCTCTTATCCTTTACCAGCAGCTAAATGTTATCATTATTATTTCTGAAAGAATCCCCAGCGGTGGCACGTCAATCTATTTTGTATTTGTAGTTGCCTATTGCACTGATTTGTCTCCAGCCTACTGAAAACAGTCCATGGAATTAAGAACAAGAGTTCAAGCCCAGTTTAGGCTCTTGCTTAGGAGAATGCATAAGAGCACAGCACCTCATTACAGAGAAAAACTAAAACTGACAACACTGAAAACACTTTATGCTACTGAAAGAGAACATAGGATTGATTTCCTAATCTGAAAACTAAGTATATTATCAAGCAGTTTAAGACCAGCTTAAATTAAAATATTATAAATAACCTACTGAAGCTAAATTATACTCATATTAGTAGCTGCACCATGGCTAAGCTCTCTAAGCTTTTGTATTGTTGCCATGACAGCTTAGTTTGGGCTGTATTGACCCAAAAGAATAATCTGTCCCTTGCTATATAAATCTGACGCTCTGCACTGCAAGAGAACAAAGTGCAATGGATGCTCACCCTCCTTCCAGGTAACTCATGTTCTGAAAGAAAACACATTAAGTGAAAGCAGATTCCCAGTAAGAGGGACAGTGCTGAATTAGCACTTCTCCCCACATGGTTACAACTGTCATAGAGCACAACGTGACATTGCAGCCTCACTGGCTAACTTTTCTCTAGGCCAGCTTTCCACTGACAGAGGAATCTGACAAAAGAAAGCCTCATGTACTTGAGGTGAAGACTGACCTCTAAAAATATGCCTCACTACTTTTGTAAGCAGCAATAATTAATCATTACTGTTATGGTCCTTTTCTTTCCCCTCTTCTTCATTCCTGCCCTGTGTACTTTCAGCTCCCTCATGAATCCTCAGTCTCAAGATGATGCCACAGAACTCATCTTTTCTGATGCAAAATGCCTTAGGAGAAACTGGATGCAAGCCCAAAACTGGCTTGTTTCCCTTGATGAGCTGATTGTTCTAATTGGAAAACATTTGATTAGCCTATTTCCCATGGACGAGACATGAAACAGAAGCATCTCTCTGCCACTTGATCACTAAATACTACAGTGTTAAAATTAAATGGTTCAGAACTTCCCAAACTCAGTAGCTTCAAGCTCTGCAGGAACAATTTTCCTGCAGATAGAAAATCAGAAGTATTAAATTCTGTATTATTTGAGACTAGCACGATTCATATCTAGAGTCTTCTCACAAGGAAGTTACTGCAGTTTTCAGTACAGATCCCTTCATCAATGACCACAGTAGGTAATGTCAAGCTGCTCTGTCTTGTTGCTGAAACCATTAAACACTTTGCAGATGGACAGATGATACCATAAACTATTTACCAAAGCACTACTCAACTATAGAGAGTTCTTCACAAGAACATCTTTAAGATAATTAGCATTAAGTGTTCTGCAATAAGTTAAGAGAAAAAAAAGTTAATACCCCCCTTAAACATGCAAACATTAGCAGTTATTAATGGCTACTGGCCATATATGCTCTTGCTCTTTGCAGTTCAATTTTAATGCTACTTTTTTCTTCGTTAAATAAATTCTGAATTTCAGAATGACCAAATTCATGTTTGGGGTAGTATGGCAAATTTATTCTAAGAAGCACCAATACTGAGCCACAAATATGTATAATTAGACTTGGTAATTACTTAGATTTTCCCCTTGTGGCTTTTTCTACATAGTGGAATATAATTGTTTTAACATTATAAAAGTAAAGCAGTCTAAAAACTTACAAGGCATATGTCTAGTTCATATTAAAATGAGTGAGATTATCAGACCTTGTTCCTTTGCAGAAATTAAGGACACATCAATGATATGATAAAAAAACCAATTATGAATCAGTTAGGTAAGAATTCACCTAAACCAGATATGATGGATAATATGTTGTGGGAAGTCCAGAATACTGTATGATTGCTGAACAGCTATGTAAAAGATAATGTCTCAAATTTAAAAATAGATACGATAGCAATAAAAATAATTTTGTGAGGGGGAAATGTCTTTGAGAACCAACACACAGTCTTTGATCCACAGAGAAACCAGATGCAGAGTATCACTATTACACAGTGATTATGCTGGCTACAGCATAATACAAAATGTTCATAATTATGCATGTGAGAATAACATCTTTTTTTTAATATATATATGTGTATATATATATATATATATATATATATATATATATATATATATATATATATATATAAACACACATATAAAAGCTTACAGTTAATGTGGGTAAAACTGCCTGGAAGCTGTTCAGTTTTCTTTTGAGGTCCTTTGTGTGCCACTTAGCTCACATGGATTGACAGAATACAGTGGAACGGACTGAGCTTCCTAAAGCCAAATATTGACCAACTGCAGCTTTCATTAGTGGAACAGGAAAAGGGAAGTTAATAATGACTCCCTAAAAGTGTTTTTTAATGAAAGTCTTGAAAGAAAATATTGCCCAATGGCTGTATAAACTGAGTGCCGTTGGTCAGGCTTGCCTCCTGACTTGTAAATCTGACATCTGTACAAAAGACAGTCCATTTAAAATGAACTTAATTATGGAAGAGCTCTGCATTCCTTCGATGGCATTCCTGCCTAAAGACTGCTCTAAGCCTGGTATTCTATTTATTACTTGTTGCAGATGGGAAATTAAGGCGGGCTTTTGCAAGACTCCTCACTTGGCAGATGAGGCAAATCTGGAAGGCCATAGTAGTGATCTGCCTCTCAAGCAGTAATTTTATGCTAATAAAATCAAATTTAAATTTTAAGTATAATGATCTTTTAACTTGCCATTTGGAAAAAAACACTCTATATACAATAGATGGTTCAGAGATTTCTCGCTTATCTGGCAAACAAGCTATGCTTGTTTATGTGCAGTTGAGATCTGAACACTGCAACCCTTCTGTGGCAGCACTGCCAGTTCCTCTTCTGTCACAATGGACAGGGACTTGTCCATCTGGCCAAAGGCTCTCTGTCTGAAGAATAGCATGAAAACCAGACCTTAGTTCTACTGCTGTTTGCTGTAGTCACGTAGCCTGAAACCCCAAGGATATTAATTAGAATTACCTATTAGGCAGTTCATACTATTAACCTCTTCCTGTATTTCTAGTATCTGTATATGGTCTTTGAAATAATATTGTAAATACAAAATCTGTATTACAGCACTAGGATATCCAGAAGTGAGAAGAAAGTACATTCCAAGAGTTTTACCAAGTTCAAAGTCCAAGGTCATTTTCATATTACTTGAATGCTACTTTTCATCAAATGATGGGGGAGTTTTATGAAAAATGAGGTATCTGTCAAATGACTCATTTCGTGGTTCAAACATCATAACTATAACAGAATAAAAACATTAGTATAAGCAGCAGCCAGCTCAAAATCGTCTTAGAAGGGGAATCAGCGCTGATGGGTTGGAACGGAGCTGCAGCTGCATGTATTGGGAAAGACAGAGGTGAAGGGAGATCAAAAATCAGAATGCAGGCAAGAGAAGGGGAGGAGGAAATAAAACTAGAGAGAAACATGGTGGAAAATGAAGAGTTCAATTTCTCTGCAGGAAGTAAAGGAAAATTACAACTGTAAAGTGAATGTAAAGGACATGAATCAGCAGTTCACCCACAGCCATGTGATAGAGGGACAACCAAAGAAATGTGTCCTGAAGAGTAATCCTGCAACTGAGTTATCCTGATTTACCTAAACACTGCCTTCATTTCTGACAAAAGAGACTGCAAAACTTGATGGCAGCCAACAATTAAAGAGGATGGGTAAAGAAGGAAGAAACCTATAACTATTTATACTGCTGCTTTGGTTAAACTTTGGAGTAGCGCTAAGAGTAGTCATTGCTAGCTTTGGTCTTACACAAACTAGAAAGTGGCAGGGGGAGGGGAAGGAAGGCAGAGTGTGTGTGACATGCCCAGACACACTTAAATGGCCTGAAAGTTCTGTCCCTGTAGACCAGGCAAGGACTTTCTTCATGCACATGCACAACTTTTGGCTACATCCTTGAACCAGGCTGTCTACAACAACCGTACAACCAACCACACACACTGTATTTTACTGTTTTTTTCAAACTGTGTTCCCCTAGATTGTTCCTCTTCTCTGTCCAGTTCCAAGATCCACCAACTTCCTTCTCTTCCCACCAAACCTAGTGGTTTCAAGTCTTCCTATAACTTCCTCCTTGTCCTGTGTCTATGCCTCTTGTATCTTTCCCCACCCCAAAGCAGAGTTCTCCAGTCTCTGCCATGTGCTGAGTAACTGGGCACACCTTGTTTCCCTTTCCTCCTTTCATCGCTGCCACAAGATAAACCATTCACCACATCAGTGTGCTATGCTCTGGTGAAGAGGAGCTGGGCTGTGGCCACAGAAGTGCTCTGTACTTTGACCTGCTGCACCAGCCAGCACTCCTGTGCCTCTTTACTATAAATGCTCAGGGGTCAGGACTGCCCTCTTTTTTTTTCTGTACAGAGATTAGTACAACAGGATTTTAATACCCCCTTACACTCCTTCTGAACATGAGGAAACACTTTTTTTACTGTGAGTGTTACCAAATGCTCACACACAACATAGAGTGTTATACAAATGCTCAAATGTTACCACAATCACCCAGGGAGTTTGTGGAGTCTTCATCCTTGGAGATATTCAGAAGCTGATGGGACCGAATATGGTCCCAAGCAACCAGCTCCAAGTGGCCCTGCTAGGTGGGGGGAGGGGGGGGGACAGGTGACCTCCAGAGGCCACTTCCAATGCCAGCCATTCTGTGACACACATCTATAGTTTTTAAGTAACACTCACACCATACAGGGTAAGGATTAATAAACAACCTTAACCACTGGCTTCATTAAAGAAAAAATACCCTCCAGGACTGCTGTGTCTGTGCTAGACAAGCAAAAAAGCTCCCCATATACTTAATTTTCTTTGCTTTGGGGTTTTATCATTCTTCTGCCATTTCCACACCCCCCATATGAAACTTCAACAAAACCTACATTTGGAAAATGTCTTGTCTTTAAGTGTCTGGATGCTGAACACAAAAGTTCTTGTGCCACTGACAGTCAGAGAAATCCACAATTGCCACTGCCCCATACTGAATATAAAGAGTTTTCATAAGCTTGGTTAATGAAGAGGTGGTGGAAGTCACGTTTATTTATATGATATAATAATGTTGCTGAATTTATCTATACATTTTCATTAACTAGGATGCTGGAAATTTGTTCTGCATTCAATACCTATTTTTCTCAAGTATTTTAAAAAAAGAGAAGAGTTCTGGTGCAAGTTTGCAAGTCATAGACCAAAGCATGCAGGTGAAAGCTTGCACACATATCTGGCAAGAGGTGCCTGAAGGATGTTTATTTGTTTTAAACAAAAACCCTCAAACCAAAGAGGTCATATGGGACATTTTTCAGAATGCATTTTGCTTTCAGAAAACAAAATCACTACACTCTTTACGGTTATAGCATGTCAAACACGGCATTTCATTAAACTGTCCAAGTCTGAAAAACACTTCATTTTTAAACATCGCAAAAACCAACCCTTTCCCCACTTGCATTCTTTGACTTACAACTGACTTACATTCTCCTGTTCTTATAAAAACTACACTAAATCAATCTATAACTTTAATGCAGTATTGCTCTCATCTTTATCCTGAATTAATCAATGTTTGAAAACAGGAACTTAGAAGGCTCCTATTGCACTTAAAATGGATCAATACTAAATTATCTCTTTGACCTTGATTGTTCTAGTTCCTGTCTCTTCCTTATCCTGCTCACTTCTTTTATCTGAAATTTCTCTGCTTTTTTCCTACAACTGCCTGAATCTCAGACATCAGTGTGATAGAACACCATGTGGATTTAACCTAGATTTCTCTCAAGGCTATTTTCCCAAGCGGCATTGGCTCTTTCACCCAAGAGATCTCATTAGCATGCACATATGCGCCACTGAGCCTCAGAATTTAATAACTCTATTCCCAGTTCAGCCACAGATGGTATGTCATCTCAAGCAAGTTACAAATGCTGTGTCTCAGTTTCTCTTAAAAGCAGAATCCAGCATCACAGAAACCACTTGTGAGGTTCGTAGTCCAGCCTCTTCCTCTAAAGGAGGGTGGACTCTGAAGCCCGTGCACGTT
Source organism: Pseudopipra pipra (assembly GCF_036250125.1). NCBI lineage: Eukaryota > Metazoa > Chordata > Aves > Passeriformes > Pipridae > Pseudopipra > Pseudopipra pipra. The sequence goes on along the minus strand of NC_087550.1, from coordinate 62,138,988 downwards.
GCTCAGAGCTCTTGTCCAGCCAAGATCTGAAAACCTCCTAGGCTGACACTTCAAAGTTTCTGTGGGTAACCTCCTCAGAAGCATTCAGTTCTCCTCAGACTGAAAAATATTTTGCTTATACCATTTAGAGGCTCTCCTTTTTCAATTATATGACCACTGTTTTTTCAGTCACCTCCCCAGGTGTTGGGAGGCTGCTGTGACATCCCCCCTGCAGCAGTTTCATCTCCAGGTTGAACAAGACCCATTCCCTTGGCCACTCCTCACAGGGCATACGCTCGACCCTCTGACCATCGTGGTGGCCCCTTCTGGACTCGCACCAGTTTGTGACTGTCTTTTTTGGATCAGAAAGCTCTCAGCCTTCAAAGATGCCAATGACTTGTGCCCAGTTGATGGTCCACCAGAAGCCCTCGGTCTTTCTCAAGCTTCCCAGCCAGGTGGTCCACTGCCTGTCCTGATGGAGAGAACGAGTCTGCTCCAGGTAGAGGACTCTGCATTTGCATTTCTTATTTCTGAAACTCAGAGATTTTGTTCAGCCCATTACTGTAGCCTATTGGTGTTCTTCTGAATGGGAGCCCCATCTTCAAATAAATATACCCTGCTAATACATATATTAGTGAATTAAGATGTATAGTACCTGTACGGCAAGCAGAGTTCTCTGAGTGGAAACCATTCTACATGCAAATACAGAATAGCATTTAATTGTAGCACTTAAGAGTATCAGCACAGAAGAGCTGATCTTGAAAGGCTTATATTTAATTATGCCCTCTTTCTAGGAAAAACTGTTGTAACCAACTGAAGGGCTTCACTGCAATTAGACTATTCAAAACCTGAGGTGGAGCATACACTCCAGTGCCGAGCACCTGGCTGCATCACACTCTGCAGAATCACAGATCCTGGCCATTGTTCAAACACCTCACGAAGAGAACTTCACAAAACTCAAACTCTAGGCAAGATAACTCATCACCTTCTGCAGCAATCTCAAAAGGTTGTGTTTGGCCTCCCACCCTGCACAGGGTACTGCATTTTCAAATGCATAAGTGCAAGGGTTTTCTATTTCTATGTAGACTTTATCTTTAAAATAAATAAATAAATAAATAGATAAATAGGCCTTGGTGATTCAGCAACTATACGCGATCCACCCCAGAGATCACAGACTCCTCTCAGTTATGATCTCCCCAGCATATTCTTTTTCCATAGTCATTCCACTGTTTCATTCTACCCTCAAAGGAGCAGAAAGCTGCCATCAAAAGCAGCTGTTTGCTGAACCCTTGAAAGAAGAAAACCACAAATTAATCCAGGATTTGCATTCAAGGAACTCTACTCTTAAAATGCCTGTAGGTTTTATTTTTATGTGTGTGTGTATATATATATATCAAATACTTAATAATATATAAATCTTATAAAAATATTTGTATACACATACTGACACTATTATATGGAAAGGACAAACCAGATATCAATTTATTTTTTCCACAATCTCTAACATAACTGTTGGGCAAATATTACTTTGCCATTTTTTGATGGTGAATTTTGCTTGTAGATGACACTTGGATCACTCAGAAAGGACCTACGTTTCTCTGTATGTCCATTGTTGTCCAAACCCTACTTAGGCCACGTCATGTCTGCCACAAAACCATTTCTGACTTCACTGCAGAGCTTAATCTCGTTAATTATCTCATTCCTTTGGTTTACCACATCTGTAAAATTAGGACAGATATCCGAGTTTTATAAATTAGCATGCTTTTCATCTGTAGATTCAAAGTAATTTCCACTGAGGATAAAAAGCAGTACATAAATAGTAAGAAAATGAATGTTGTATTATACGTACAGATCAGGAGAGTAAAAGCAGATAAGACTAACCTTTGTCAGCATAAGGGGGGATGGGGAGAAAAAACAGGGGAAAAAAAAGGAATCCGTGCAACAGCTAACAAAACATATAATTACTTATCCCAGCTGTAGTTATGTTTTAAATATGTCATAATGTTTTTGGAAGCACAGAATAGAGAACATTTAAAATTACTAGGACTTAAAAATGCAGTATTTGCTTTTGAAGATATTTCCTGAGAGTCATAGAGAAGACTATTTTCTTTGTATGTAAGCTATTTGGTGCCTGTAGCTAGTGGCTACTGGACAGAAAATATGTATAATGCCAACAAATATTCCAAAACTGCAACTGCAGAAGAATTAACTGAAAACATTACTGGAGGTAAGTATGCTTACCATTGTCATACTGTCCCCAAAAGACCTTTAGCATCAACATTTATTAAAATGCTGATAAGAAAAAAAAGGGAAAAAACCCATGCAAATAACAAAAAATATAATTTATGTAAAAACAAAACTGTTAGATTACACTGGCAACTGCAAATGTTTCACTAAAACACTTAACAGGAAAACAACATATACACATTATATTTTGAAATTAAACTTTTCTTGAAATAGATGTTCATATTTTGGATTAAATATTCATTATAATGGAAGGAGTTTAAATCATTTCCCTTGAAAATACTGTTGATTCCAAGAAAATTTTCTTTCAAATGTTTTTCACAGAAAAGCTCAGCATTTCATTTTGACCCACATCTTCAGAAATTAACTAATTTAATTTGAGCTTTCCCACTGAACAGAACTTTGGTTCCAACAGCCACTTAAGGGGTATTCTTCACACTACACAATGTTAATATCCAAACTAGTTTCTTGGAGCTTATCAGAAAGACAAGAGTATTGCAATACAGAAAGACAGGAGTGAACATAAGAGGAGTAATTATGGCATTTACTATAACATTACAGTGCAGGGTAGTTTTTCTAAATATCGCACTATATAAAGCTTCATCTAATTACAGACTTTTCCACATGACAATGTTAAGGGGAAAAAAAGTTCTCCAAATGCATTTTTAGGGCAATGGGCCTCAGCCAAGACAAACTTTGTTAATCTGGAAAGAGAAACTATTTAAAACTGCATAAAGTATTTGTGTTGTCTCTATAGTCATCCCTGCACTGAATTCACAGGAGCTGTAAGGTACAGCCATCAGCTCCTGCTCAGTCAGCCAAAAACGCAAATGATACAAATAACTGACGCAGCAGTTATCACAAAGGTCTAGTATTAAATATCATTCTTCTGGAAAATGGTTGTATTTCCCAACCAAGGCTTTGTATTTGTTATTCAGGTCAGGAAGTTATGAGAAACAGAAAAGGAAGTGAGATACAGAACATTGACAGAACTCCTCTGTCCTACAGGTTCATTTCCATTGCTGGGGGGATGGGGGATGGCACAAGCTCTTCCAGATCACTTTTTGAACTTCTTAGCTTCTAATCCCAAATTCTGAAACTCACTTAAAAATAGCAAGAGATTGTCAGAGGAGCACCACAAACCTTTAAAGATCTTGGTTTTTAGTATCTCTCAATGGCTGGCAACCTCTAAGGAATAGTTCTAAGAGCCAAATATCTCAAGATCACAGTTACCTTTATTATCAGGAAGCTGTACTACTTAACCAGTAGCAACTGGTTAATGTAAAAGGAGATGCAGGCAATGACATCAACCACAAGGCTTCTTTTCTTATGAAGAGTTCCTCATTAACAACACAAATTTTGTTCAATAAACTCAATTTACCCTAATTTATGTTTGCGGGTATGTAAAAAGTCAAATGAAGGAACAGAACCCTGGGTATCCTTGTGCCTGAAACTGGAAGGTTTTTTCATCTCTGGTTTGATGGGTTTCCATTAAAATCTTAGCAACGTCTGGAAGAAGAAGGGGGAGAGAATTCAGTTTGTTAGGATTTTTTACTTCTGGTCCTCCTTTAAATAACCCACAATGCTCTGACATATAGCAGAAGCTGCTTAGTTTAATGACCTAGTTGCATCACAGAAAATACACGAAAATACAAAGACTGCTCTTTCCCCAATGGCGACTGGTGAAAGGCCTATAGAAAATTTGGCTACAGGAAGCCTATAAAGGGAATAAGGAAGCTCCTCCAAGAAAAAAAGAAACAAAAAACAAAAAAACCCCAACCCTTAACCATTTAACTACAGACACAGCCCACTGCTTTTCTGACAGCAAACTAATAAGGAAATGACTATTTATTTATGTGTGTGCACTAACATCTGTAACATATAAATATGTTATATAGTACTTATATATAAACTGTAAAGTTAACATCCTTATTTCAGAAACATCTAATACCAATTACATAAAATCTAAGGAGTTTTCTGCATAGCAAAATAGTGCTTATCAGTTGCTCAACATATTTCCCAGGTGGATCCCCTCACTCTGTGTTAAAAATGCCTATTTTAGTACGCTTCAGGAAAGACTAAGCTAAAGTGAAAAAAAAGATTAATTTTAAAGGTTGGAGTAATAATGTTCTCATAAGGAATAAATGCAAAAAGCTGCTGCTTTTAAAATTCTTAATATTTACACTTTCACATTGAACTCTCTGCAGATAAGAGTTATCCAAAGGTCAGCTCCAGTACGTACAGGTGAATCCGAAGCTTCCCTGCCCAAAGCTGTATGCGATAAAGATGCACTGCATTGAGCGCCGAAAGGAAAAAATATAGTTTCAAAATGTTGCCACCTACTCCAAACACAGAAGGGAGCAACAGCCTGAGAGCTATTGAGGGCACAAAGATCTTCAAGGAGGGCTTAATCTATTGAATGGACTCTGCAAAACGTCTGATGATTTCAACTATGCTCAGAACCATCTTTGGCTCTCCAAAGATCTATTGTAGGGAGAAATGTTAAAATACCACACATTGTTTGTTTGTTGGGAAACTGGGTCATAAAATACCCTACTGTAAAGACAATGAGCAAAGTGGAAAATTAAATGTGGCCTGAGAACCTTCACTAAGAGTATTCTGTATTTTGGTCAAGAACTGTGGCATAGAACTACCATCCCAACGTCAGTGAGTGAGTTTTAATGGCTGCCTACAGTAAGTATGGAGACACTTTCAAAACACACCATGTAATACTGATGATTTATGCAGAGACAGGATTAGCACTCTTGATTTTTAAACACCTCTTAAAGTAACATACTCCAGTGCATAAGACCATTGCCTTCTGCAAAAGCTTTTTTTAAGCTGTTTTCCCATGACACATCCTCTACTATTCTTGCATCTTCTTCTCTTACCTTCCCTAATTTATTTCCTATTAGTATCTGCATCAGAGGTTACTGGGCAAATTTTGGCAAGATCAGAGTATTTCTATCTACATTCATCAGCACATTTTGGTTGCAAGCACTCTTTAATAAGTCCTTGGAAGATTATGTATTTGAGTGTAATTCTGTGATGGCAGAGTTGCAGTCTTCAAGACATGGTGCTGGAAAAAGCAGCAGAAAGAGACTGTCAAAGAACTAGCTCAAAAGCTCGTTCCATTAATTTTTATTTTCTGGACATTTCAGAGCATTTTTCTGTTTTCACTAATATCAACTGGTTTACTAAGATCTCTTGCTCAAATCTTTGGTAAGTTTTTGATAATAAAACTCTAAATGTACAATTCTGCTGATCCTCTTCCACTCTTACGGTTTTCCCTTTCCTTCAGTCCAGAATGCCTCACAGGACTGTCTTCATAAAAGAAAGCTTCATAAAATGTTGTTATATTTTTCATGTTTACAGTTGCAATCCAAATCTATTTATTTTCCTACAGAAACCATGTAGGAGAGGGAAAAACAAACGTCCCATATATGCTGTTTTGGAGATGTGACTTTTTCAATCCACTAGAATTCACTCTTCCAATATACATTTCCACACTGCCTTCAAACCTCACTTTTCCAGCAATGAAGTGATATGAATAATACATCTGTCAGATGTAGTTTATTTCTCCCCTTTCCTCCAAAGAACTGCATAGGCAGCTGAAGTTGTGGAGCGGCAGAGGCAAGATCTGTTTCTAATGCAATTATATTAGAGAAGGCAAAGTCCAAAGAGCGTATCTTGCACTTACCTCAAAGGTATCAAGTTTTACAAGGGCACTCAGTTCCTTTTTTTTCCCCCCAAGATCTGAGAATAAACTACCAGAGTTGAAGAACCATATACCTCTAGAGCTACATGACATAATTTGTTTCACTATTGTTAATCCTGCATGGATTGCACAGCCTTTTTTACTGAACTACAGATGACACTACTGTACTCAGATATACTTTTATTTATGCTCCAAAACACATAATCTAAAAAAAAACTTAGTCAAGAGAATTTTGCAAACTGGTAGGTGTGGGTCTGCAGTTCTGCAGAGAAAAGACAGAAATGTGTCAAGGAGAATGTCAAAGACTCGATGTCCCTTAGAGCATTCATCTGCTTTTCGAATTTTCATCTGTGCTGAGCGTCCACTCCTAGCATTCTATTTTAGGACTGGTTTAAGCTTTGTTAAGGCACGTTCATCCCCTGACAACAGTACAAGAACTTTTAAGTAGCTACCGTGAGACCAGACCACCTCTTGACCTGGTTAATAAATGTTTACAAGTCTCATTTCTAGGCAAGGAAAGCAGTACTGAGACCCGGGCAAAGTTAAGGCAGATCCTGTACCTCATCCTCAGCTGCAAAAATTTACAGCTCTGCGTTAAGGAAATCATATTCAAATGACATGCTTCCGTCAGCATCTGGACAGGGTCAGCAGGATTTGTTCCCTAGTGTACAATTAGCCAGATGTATTTTGTTTGTTTAGCAGTAGGAAAAACAAGCCCAATTTGGTAGGCTGTCTGGAAACAAACATCATCCAGGGTAGGTCTGGATTCCCAGATAGTATGAAAACCCCATGTTCTGAAAAATGTAGCTTGTTTCTCCCTTACGTGCTTGGTGTTAAACTGACCACCAAACTTGGGGTCAGGAACTCTACAGCTCAATCTGGGCTCAGGGAAGCCATGACTTTCTAGAGAATGGCACTCCTGCTATGAACAGGGAGCACTTAACAGATTTCCCATAATTGCAGGCAATTTGAGTAACAATACTGTCCAATCTGTTATAGCACACTGTTTTATTAAGTCTCACTTAAATACTTTGGTCAGAATTTTATTTGTAAGTGCAGTATGTTCAGTAGAGGTGTGAAATTTAACCACTTGCTGTACCAGGAAGATGTCACTAGAAACTCCTTGGTGGTTCCCCTTGGCCTTGAAATGACAATGGATTCTGCAGGTGAAGAACCTGGCCCCACAAAAATCACAGAAAAACCTGCACGAGGGCACAACTTCATACTACAAATTGTCTTCCTAGGTAGAAGTTCGCCATGAAGATTTAGGAAATTAATAAACACAGTTGCTTTTGCAGAGCAAATCTGGTAATTTACAGGCCTGATGCACAAGAAATTGTGAAAGCAAATGAAAACATCAAGACATGCTGTTTATGTGCAACTAGCCATTTTTTAAGTTTTCATTCACTTTTCAAAGAGCTTAAAGCAAAGTACACTACTCCTAATTAAGGAGTAGTTTTGATTACCAGAGCATAAAAACTGCAACCAACCCCCTTTATATTCTAGGCATTTTTGCACTTCAAAAACTTTAAAAGCCGCTGCTGTTTTGTGCTTTGTTGCTGTTTGCAGAGGGGAGGCGAAAGCAGCGCCTGGAGTTTAGGTGCTGTTTTGGGGCGGGGGGAGGCAGCTCTTTGTTCCTTTATTTAAGCCAGCGCAAGTTCCGAGGCGAAGTTCTCGGTATCGCACAACCACTAGGCTCAGCGAACACGCTGCGGCACAAGCACGGCCAAACCCCCAACTTCACCCTGGCCAAGCGCTCCCTCGCTCCGAAGCATTTGGGGCCCGGGAGCAAGCTCGCAGCCCGTCGGACTGAGCCGTGCGGCCGGGGGGGATCGCACGCGGTGGTAAGACCAGGCACGATGCGCCTTCTCCAAGCAAACCAGCTCTCATCGCCGAGCCGAGCACCGCGAGGGGGCTGAGGTTGCGGGCGGGCAGCGGGACTTGGGGCAGCCGGCCCTAAAACCCGAGTTGGCCGCGGTCCATGCGCTGTCGGAGCTAACAACAACAACAACAAAAAATTTAACCCGAACTACCACAGAGATCCCCAGAGTCAGGAGAAGCGGAGCTGCAAAGCTCGTTCCTTGTCAGCCATTTTAGAAGCGTGAGCCGAGCGGGGCGCACCGCAGCGCAGCTTTCCCCGCTGGCCCGCCCGCGGTTCGCCGCCGCGGGCAAGGGGCGTACAAAGAGCAGCACGGTCTCCGCCGCGCTCCCCTCCCCGGGCGGCCCCGCGGAGCGGAGCAGAGCGCCCGGTACCAACAGCAGCCGGGCCGGCCCCGGCGCCTCGGTCCCCCCGCCGCCCTCACCTTGCTGTCCGGCGGCAGGATCAGCACCTGGCTGTTCTCCTCCTCCTTCTTCGCAGCCTCCTTCTGCGCCAACGCGGAGTTGAACGACACCTTCACCATGGCCGGTTCTCAGCGCTCTGCGCGCAGGAGAAAGAGGACGAGAAGCAGCCCGGACCGGCGGAGCCTCGCAGGCTGTCTCCTGCCTCGCCGACCCCCCGCTGCCTTCTCTCAGCGACTGCCACCCCCGTCCCCTCGTCAGGCGGCGGAGGAGGTGGAGGAGAAGGAGAGGAGGAGGCGGTGCCTGACGGGGAGGACGAACAGAGGGGAGGTGGTGGCAGCGGGGCCTCGCCCTCTGCCCGCCCCGCCCCGCTCGGCTCGGCCCGGCCCGGTGCGGCGCGGCGCCGTGAAGGGGTCCCGGTTGGGATGGTCTGTGCTGCCGCTGCTGGTCGGTAGCCGAGGGCAGCGGGGCCGCCGCTGGGTGCCTGGCCGTGCCCCGGGCGGCATCGCCCTGGCCTCGGCGGGGAGCCCCGCGGGGGTCCGGCCGCCCAGCCCCCATCTGGCTCCTGTGCAAGGCCTGGGGGCCGGCCCGCGGCTCGCCCCGGGCCGACACGCTGCTAGCCTTGCGCTTCCCGAGGCATGGGTGGCGTAAGCAGTTCGGTTCACCTACTGCAGTGCCAGCATTTCTCTGGTTGCCATTTTAATTTGATTTTTGTTAAAATGTTTGGGTCTCGTGTTCGGGAAGAAAATCCCCGAAATGCTATATAGGCAGCATCGAGGTGAAGTCCAGCAGTTGTTAAACTCCTCGGGAAGAATACGAGGAGCAACGGGGAAGTGGAGATGTGACCTTCCCTCTTCCTCTCCGGTGCAGTGGGTGTTAGAAGTCCAGTGAACCCAGCACACCATCCTAATAGGGTGCTCTACAGTAAAATTATGTGATGCACCTATGCGAATTTACATTGTGGGGATGATTGTAGGCTGCTCTGAGAAGGATTTCATTTTGGTGACTCACCTGGGTACAGTTGATTTCCTGGCAAGAGCTTGGCAGAGTAATGTTTCTATCGCTCTTAGTGAGATACCTGGCAAGAAAAATGCAGTCCTTGAATTCAGCGGGTGCTCTGCTGCTGACTTGGGCAAAATCTGGTCTTTCTCCCTAGAGCATTAGATGGCACCAGGACTGAATTGTCCTTATGCTGTGTTCCTGGTCGTCTGTGTCCTTTAAAATTGTTGACAGAAAAGCAAACTTAACCTGCATCATGCTATCATCCTAAAGCATTTAAAGAACTATGGATCATTTAATTATTTTTCTTATAAAGATATAAAATCCACAAAGCAAACCATGGTAATTTTACATGACCTCAAGATAAAACAGCTGATCATACGGCTTGTACCCAAGACTGCAAATTGCCCCAGGTATTCCAAAATTCAGTCTAACTGCCTTAAAATCCTAGACATTTGCAGATATTTCACTGAAGTGTAAAAAGTTATGGGCGCCGAGGAAGACAAAACACAGAGATTTCTCTAGGCACTTTCCAACCATATTTGGTATGACCTTGGAGGTTTTACTTTAATAGGAACTTTCACTGAAAGTATTTGAGCATCCTACATGAAAACGATAAAGTACTTTAATAAAGCTATCATAAGCTACACTTTCCCAGACTACCACTATGGATTTAAATTTTTTTTTTATAAGTGGGACTTTATTGTCTCACTCCTAGATTGAGAAAAGCACCAGGTGACACCTCTGTTCCCATTTCAAAGGGAATCCGTGCAGGCGCACTGTGTATTCAGGACAATATTTAGTATGCAAAAGCTGCAGTTCAGAGTTTTGCTTTCCTTTGTTCTCCTTAATGACATCTTCAGATATTCTTCACAGAGAGATGGGTATGCAAAAGACGGTCAAGGCTAAGGCATGGCATCTTATTATCTGTGTCAAAGTACATCTGACTCTTTCCCCGGGCAGCATACACTTATCTTTCCAGATCAAATATGCTCTGTCTGCTTCTTGAATCATGTTTACAAACCATGGCAGCTTACTGAAGCTGGATTAGAGCAGCACCCTTATGTGTTGCCACTTCTGACCTTTCTCTTAGTGAGAATTTAGGATATTAGGACTATTTCTATTAGAGCCCAGAGTAAGGATAAAGCACGAGGTGAATCTCTGTGCTTACTTCCAGACTGTGCTTTGCTTCTATGTGCTTGCTTTCAGACTGTGGTTTCACAGGCAGCTGAGCTGATTGGATGGCTCCATTCCTCCAAAAGGAAATCTTGTCTCACCTTCTTCGTCCTCTTGTCCTTAATCTTCCTCCTCACTCTTCATACTTTCCTCCTCCCAACAGCAATTCCACTGATTGCCTGTGCTACATGTATGACCCCTGCATATCTAAGTTTTTCTGGGTTAGTTTTCTGCTTGGTTGGTAAGTTAAGTCAATTCAGAGAGATATAAGGACCAGCACCAGTATCAAATGGGCTTGTGAGGCCAAGACGGGGAGGAGGGAGGAAGTGAGGAAGAAGATCTCCCCACTTCTGCATAAGTAACTGTATTAAACCAGCCCATCACCTCTCTCAAAGCCACAGTGTCATTTTTTTCTCAGGCAAGTAGGTGAATCTCATTTTATATCGACATGACTTTCTCATTCCATCTCAGGTTTCTGCCTTTTTGTCTCACGTACAAGGCTTCATTTCCTTTAGTTCCCTGCCACATCATATATTGGATATCAGGACCCCCTCTAGGAAGAGATGACCTATGCTGTTTAGATCTGTCTGTTTATGTCCTTGGGCAGATGTTTTCCATTGTTTCAGCAGACACTAAAAAGTGGGCAACTCATTGATTCCTTGTTTACTCTGAGTGGAAAATAGCTATTACATCCATAGGACTGGGAGCTGCTTTCTCTTTCTGATGTCACTCTTAAAATGCCACAGTGCTTCAAGCAGTACCTCTGCTTGCCCATCTACAGTTCAAAATCACTCGGTGCTATCTCTTACATTGGGATTATAAGATTCTAATGCCTGCGCTAGACATCTTTGGATTCAAAGTTGTAAAACTGGGGGGGGGCTGTTAAATATCAATTTTGTCTGCTAACAAAGGACACTATTTTGACATGAGGAGAATGTAGTTATTTTTAAAGTTTCTTTTATAAAGCTTTTAAATGCAATTGAATGTGGAAAATTCCATATGGCATCATGGTGTTTTTTAATTGTTTCTGCTACTCCTTGTCTCTTGTTAACTGAATAACATTGTGATATGGTGTGTCTTAAGGTTTCCCTCAACCACTCTTCCCAGTTTTATGTCTCTCCCTATATATATTTATCTGTCTCTGTCTAACTATGTATATCATTCTCATTTCTTGGAGCAGGGGGAGGGAGGAGACAAGTGGAAGGTGTTTCTGTGACAGGCATTTTTTCAGCCTGCTTTCTTAGCTAGAAGTTGAAATCCATTTACACTGTTTCAAAGCTTTTTGCACCATGGCTAGCTCTTCCTCTCTGCCTTATTCTGCCTTCCACCCCCTGCTTCTTCTCCACATGGCCCCCTCAGCTTCACCTGAAAGAAGTCTCATCTGCCAGATTCTTAGCCAAATGGCCCACAAAAAACTTGCTGTCACACCGTCCCTTTTATGCAATCCCTGAATTAATTCACAAGGACTTTACTAAGCGTAGACTTTAGATACATTAGAACACAGGTAAGACTAGTAGTTTTATTTGTATAATTCCAGTGACAAAAGCCTCTGTTGGGAATGTCATTTTTATCAGCAAAATGAATTTTTTTTCCATTGCTTAATGTGTTGATCTGGGAATTTTTTTCCGGATTGTTTGTTTTGGTTAGATGGGGGAATATGGCTATAGCATATTTTTTAACTTCGTCCTCAGCTAAATCTGCTATCACCTCCAAGTCTACCTTTCCTTTAACAACTCAAAACAAAAAGAGTAGCCTAAATTCCGGAGGGCTAAAGCAGAAAACAAAAGATGGCACTTACTATTGTAAACAGAATAGGATAAGAAAGGAAACATATCAAAAGCCATTTGAGTCTGTTTATCACCGTCCATATTCTTCTAAATATCCCAGAGCTTGCTGAAGTTGGCAAACCAAATGGTGCATAAATCTTTGCCATTCTTTAGCTTGCAGATGGATGGGATTGCAGACCGTTGGTGTTTTCACAAAATTTGGGATCCAACCTTTGCAGCAGAATTTCCATTTTTTATTCATTTCTAGGCAGTACTGTAATCTAAATCTTAAGAATAACATAATTTTCACAATCTGTCTAAAATATAGCCACTACAACAAAGCACGGAATAAGCCTGACAAGTTGGCTTGTGCCTCCTGGCACCTCAGTCATCCCTGCTGTAAATAAAGCCCTTTAGAGTGAGTAAGCTGTACCACAGCAATGAATTATGCCATAATCTAGCAAGCTGCTTTGCATGGCCGGCTTCTGCACCTACATGGAACCCTGAGGTCCATCAAGACACAGCAGATTGCCTGACTGGGTCTGTAGTTTGTCTGGTGGGAAATTACCATATGCAATATGCAGAAATGTACCTATATGCACAGTACCCGGTTGCATGCTCTTAATTTCAAAGAATCATTTGCAACATGAACCAGAAACTCCCTCATTTGGAGGCAGTGAAAGGACTCTCATCCTCTTCCCTTAAAGCTGATCCTGTATGAGGGTTCAGTACAAATGTTTTTACTTCAGTCCTAACTGGGTGTCTTGTATTAAGTGCCAGACTCCAGGAAGGCAACCTTTGTATGAATTTATCAACACTTTATTTGCTCATTAAGCATCATGATTTAGCCAGTACTGAAGAAGTCTCAAATTAAAGACTATTGCTGCCCCAGGGACTTTATAATCTAAATCAGATACAGAAAGAAAAACTTCTCAGGGAAGCTAAGGACACAGAATAACTTTGAAAGCTCACTCTCTTTTCCCTTAAGCTGTTTTCCTTCTTTCATTTCCGTTCACAGAAATAAAAAATGTGTGCAAGCCCTTGTCCTCTAGTATCCTAGCAGCTGCTTCCTTCTCCCTACCAGCCCAACACATGCCATTTACCCTTTTTTTATACATTAAATGTTGCAAGTATCTTTTGTCTTTTAGGATTTATTGAACTGACACTATCGCTCCTTTTCACTTTGTCCTTTAGCACTCAAGACTGCCAGAACTGTTGGATGCATGTGATTAATTTACCCCAGGACACCTGCTTTGGGAAGTTAAAGAGAAATTCGGCTTGCTCCATTACAATATATCCTAGCACAGAGTGTCACAGCCTCAATTTTCTATTTAGGCCTCAGGAGTTTTTTGTACTTATCTTTTTGTCTCCTTTTCTGCTACCTCAAATGCAAACTTTCTCACTTGGCCTTCTAGGCCTTCGCTGGCCAGCACATGGCCTTGTCCATATTTGCCATTGGATCTTGTGGCAGGTCCTACAGATCTGGTGGAAACTTTCTTTTCTTGGACCTTGGCTCTCCTATATGTGGAAGGAGCTGTCCTGTCCATCAAAATCCATATACTGCTAAAACTGTGTCTTTAGCCCAACAGAAGAGCCACATCTATGGCAGCTGGGACACCACAGATTTGTAAAGTTGCCCTTATCTCAAACTTCCCAGCCAGACCACCAGGATCTCACATATTTGCATTTAATGCATTTGAAGCATTGTTCTCCCTTGGGGCAAATGGTGTCTTCACAGAGGAGAAAAAGAAGCCACACCTGAAGCACTGAGTCAGTTGGATGGACCCACATGCTGTGAGACCCTACTACTACAGGTCCTCTGCAATTCCAGGACTCAGAATACAGCCTCCTGTGCACTGATGTACAGGTAAAATGACAGCCCTGCTGAGCGGAAGTGATAGACTGCTCGTCCCACTAGTACAAATCATCCTGTCATTGCTCTGCACCCTTGTTTTCACCCCTTTCCCCCCATTTGCTGTATATCGCTACGTTTCCATGGCTTTTCTGGACCTGTGATTGTCTTTTCATAGATGCAGTGGAAGTATGACCATGCACACAGTGCTTTTTGACACCATCTGACTAGCCCCTAGGCAATCCTATGGTACAAACCATTCCAATAGCATTCTTACTGTATATTTGAAGCAACAGGATGGTGGAATATCAGTGGTATGTGACTGGAACAAAATTCTCATTTACCAAATTTGTCAGAATTTCTATTAGCCAAGGTCTTTCATTTGTTTGTGTTTGGGTTTTTTTTCTTCCTAAAGCTTTTGTTGGCCTTGTCGATATTAAATCTCTTTTGTGTTTACCAGCATTTCACAAAGAAGGGAGGAACTGACCTTTCCAGCCTGATGCTGTAAGATTAATTCTACCTCGCAACTGGTGGGTTTTAGGATAAACTTCTGCAAAGCTGCATGAGTTGCACAATACAAAGCACAAAAGGCTCTGTCCTGTTTAAACAGGTTTCGATGTGGTTGGCTCTTAATGCTGCTCAAAGAACGGTAAACCATGTATTGTGTTGGAGGGTTAATTTCTCTGCTAGCTGTTCTGCCACACCTAAGACAAACCTTCCCCAACAGCAGGAGCTGAACCCAGATGTGCCTGCTTAAAACATCACCTGGTATCTTCAGGAGAAGTTTCAGGTTACACTGAATTTTGGACAACTGCATGTATCTGCTACAGTGACAGCCCTGTTGCTTCCTATGAGTCAGGCCTTGGTGTGGTCTGAGATCAGCTGGATCGAAGACTAAAATGCTTCTTTTTTTATTACTGTGCTTGCTTGGTGGATGAGCTCTCGCTGGATAAGCTCTGAGCCACTCTCTGCTCAGCTGCACCATCCCTGGAGCTGCCTCCAGGGAAGCAGCCAGAGGTGGCTGGTGGGGGAGGAAAGGGAAGGAGCAGTTAAAGGGCTCTGGGCAGGCAGCAGCCACAGTCACTTTGCTTTGGATGTAACATGAAACCTCATTCTTAATGTCAGAAAACTGACATTGTCAGCCTGGCAATGAAGATGTTGGGGGTTGTGGATGTGCGTGCAAAAATGGCTGAGAGCTCTTGTTTATCAGGTCTTTTTTTTTTTTTTTTTTGGTGAGAGGAAGGGCATTCTGGAAAGATGGAGGGAGCAGCAACATAACTTAAGAGGGCCTGCAGGAGAATACTGGTATCAGAAAATGGGATCTGCCAGTTGTCCCATGGCAGTAATCAGAGGTATCCTTACTTTTGCATTTGAGATAAGTTTTTAAGCTGCTTGGACATTACTTTTTAAAACACCCCACCCCATTTTATATATATTTTAAAAACAACTATAAGTTCAATAAGGTTACTTGGCTTAATAAGAACAAGGAAAGATTTCTCCAGGAATGCTCAAAACGAGGGAGGTTTCCTTTTTGATACTGTAGTTCTAGTAAAGCAGAGCAATAAGCATGCATCCCCAGCCTATGACTTGTTCACATCACACAGCCCAGACTTTCCACTATTGCTCAGGCGAGGCGAGGCAGGGTGGGGTGAGGCGAGGTGAGTTAAAACCACGGGTTATAATGACAGCAGAATTTGGAGTGGGCTGCATCATACTCCTTGTTAAGTACTGTCACTGGGCCAAAGAAAGTTAGATATCTGTCAGTAATTTAAACCTGTTTTAAAATTTCCTTCAGGAAAATTTCCTAAAGGACCACCTTCTCAAATCCTGAATGGATTTGTGAAAATATGTTTACTCTCCAGAAAACCTCAACTTTTGCTTGATTATAGAGACAAAAAATTAAATAACATACAGTCTCTCTCCAACATTTTTCTCTTCAGGATTATTTAAAGCTACAGAGCAAACAAATCAAGTTTTCTTTATATTTTTGAGGCTGATTAGTGGGGTAGCAATATGATTACAAGGATGAAACACTGAAGAAGCTGAAAGAAATGAAAGAGATATTTCTTATTTTCTCAGGAAATCCCTGTGGTTGGTTGTTATAATCTTCTCTATCCACTGTAATACAGCATTGATCGCACCAGCACAGGCTAAAACAAGCTGTGGCAATGTGACTACCTCCCTGTTCAGGGTGGCTCAGACTCTGCACTAGGGAGATAAATTATGCAGGAAAGATAAAGATAAGAGTAATTTGTAAAGAAATATCAAGACTCAAAGAGAAAACTGTAGTCTCAATCTCAGAAAAATTGTCAACTATCTCCTTTGGGAAGGCTTCAACACAAAAAAAAAAAAAAAAAAAAAAAAAAAAAAGGAAAGTAGGATCTGTATTCCTGCCTATGACTTCATCTGTAGTTACTGAAGTCAAGAGCAATATTCCCATTGAATGAAGATGTGCAATTATGAGTCTTGACTGCCTTAGAGGTAAATCAGCCATCTTCACTGTGCTAAAAAAGGAGCTTACAATCCCCCTTTAAGATTAACGAAATGTACCAATGTACAAAAGTACCAAGAAACACCTGGCCATTTCTGGTAGCAACAATGAAGAATACAGAGTTTTTTGCACAAATTGCATCACTGAAATGATTGACAAGAAGCCATCATCAGTCAAAGGCATGGGTCAATGTTTTACATATGTACCTTGCAAGCAAACCAGTTAGTTTTCCTTCAGTCTTCAATAACTCATAGCAGAAGAATTAGATTCCTAAATAATACTGCCCCTTCTGAATGGAAAGCATTTAAAAATATGTTAAAAATAGTGAATTTTATGAACAATTCATTCTTTACATAGATTGTAAATTGAAACATATTATTTAACTGTTCATCTGTGATCAAATCTGAGGCTACTTGTATATTGGGGAATATCCCTACCATCATGCAGCTTGTCACAGAAGCCACAATAATCCTAATATGAAAACCGTGGGTTATTTCCACTACCTTTTTCCCGGTAAGACTGCCATTTGCTTTCAATAAAGAATTGCCTGAGTAAAGACAATAGAAGCAGGTCCTATATTTGAAAAACAAGAACAAACACAAACAAATACACAGGAATGACAGAGGAGCCAAAAATAAATATCCAGAGAAAAAAGAGCAAGAGAAGTAGACAGTTTGATGAGACTGGGAGTGTGGAGATTAAGACAATTTCTATGATAGTTTTAAACCCACATTAAGAAGAAAGTGATAAATATTTTATAAAAAAAAAAAAAAAGCATAGGCATGTTTTGGTATATCATTATTTTCTCAGTATGTACAGGGGTTATCACCTTGTTTCGGTTTAGGAGACCTAGAGAGATGTCTTTCAGTGTGAAAACATCTTTTAATAAATCCCATTATCATATTTGCCAGACTGTGTTTTCTCCTCTGTCTTGTACAAGTCACAGACGAAGTTTGTGAGCCCTGCACTCATCCTCATGGTACCTCTGAGTTTTCTAAAGCAGTAACTTCTGAACACAGTTTCCATTTATTTCTTGAGTTTCAGGATGTGTTCTTAGCACAAGTGGGCAGAACTCTCTTGATTTTAGTAAATATTTAATAATGAAGAAGGAACAAAAAATAAAGAGGGTAGGAGGCCTTTTTCTTATGTTTTTTAGAACTACAGTCCCAGGCACTTTTCTAAGTGTATAGCAAACCAAAAATCCTAGGTAGCAGGGCCCTTTCATCCTCTCTGCTTGTTCTGTCAATACGGTTGGGACACATTCACACTCTGAATAATTCCTCTCCCAGACAGAAATAAAACCCCATAATAATAGTGGAGAAGTGGATATGAACCCAGCTCTGGAGTTAAGGAGGGAAGGGGGGGAGCCTGAATTGTAAAAAAAAAAGAGCATCAAGTCCTTAGCATAACGAAATCAGGTTTAGCTAAGAGCAGGAAAAATGAGAGGAAGACAAATGCTTGCACTGGGTTGGAGGTTGGTGGCAAGGGAAAATGATATGGACAGAGACTCTTTGGCATGGGAAGAGAATTGAGATCCCAGCAGAAAAACTGGGCTACACTGATGTGTGTATCTCAAGGTGGGAGTGATTGCAGTGCTTTTTCAGCAGGAGCGGGTGAAGAGGGTACACTGATTGACCAGCAGGGTCAGTGTGTGAAATGAGGGTGTAACATAGGGAGGTGTTTTGTATACAGTATGAAAGGTGGCTTTAAAAAGAAAAAATCCTACAGATTCATGGAGTGAGGCAAAACGAATGAGGATTCCAGTTAAGCTGTGTGTTTCCAGGAATGAGCTCCTCTGGAGTCCCTTTGCATAAGTTCCCCCACATTGCCTTAAGGTGACTGGAGATAGGAACCTGGTGTCCTCAAAGGGCTCTTCAGTCACTGGTGTGGAAACAGTTGCCAGGCAGGCTCTCATGTGGGAAAGTTAATCCTAGCCACTTCCACAGCCACCACAAACATAGACTTGCCTCCTGGCTGTCCATCTCCTCCAGGGAGCCATGTGCCACTTTGGAGAAGGGTGAGCAAGGACACACACTGCTAGGGCAGCACATCCTCATGGCCTGAACAGCAATTTTTTAATGAGTGATGGCAAGTTGTGTTCAATCTCTCCAGCACTTTGGGAGTGCCTTCATGCAGCAACAGAATGAACAGATGATGAAGAGACAGTTTACAGGGAGCAATTTCTCAGTTCCCCACCAAACCTCTAACCCTGCACATATGACCTGTCCACCCATAGTCCAGTATGCCCCATTTTTCTCTGTCTGCCAATGTAGAAGCATTAGTATCTTTCCAAGATTCTTTTACATTATTGTCACATAAGGTTTGTATATTTTTCTAATCTAACACTTTCAGTTTGGGTATATACTTTCATTCTTACTAAAACGCATCCTGAACTGCACAGCTTCAAGCAGCTTCCTCTCCACCACAAAGCTACTACCAATACCTGGCGACACAGGATCTTTTTTGACACTGTGGTTATAACCACTGACTTTATCTGACAGGTTCATATCTGCCTCAAGAAGCACCAGCACTGGAGCGAGACTATGCTCTCAGTACCACCCCAAGCTGGCTGTCTGGATACAGGAAAGGCAGGAACTTTTACTGCCAGGGTGTTCTACAGACAGAAGCTGCTCATTTTGGGGTGAAGCAGTAGAAACCTTTAGGGTGGTAGGTTTGAGTGGCCTGTTACAGCGTGGCTATGGCACTTCCATTGACCTAGGGCACAAAAGTCCTGTGTAGGAGCCCTTGAGGAGACACATTGTCAACCCAAAAGTTAATGAGAAGTCAAGGAAATAGTTTTTTGTTCTCTGTCCCTGCAGATTTTACTTCTCTGAGTATAATTTCATACTCAGGCAGGGAGAGTAGGCTTACACAAAATATGATTAACCATTAGAAATGGAGAAGAGCAATTAGGATCAATCAGAGTGCATCCATTTTTAGAAACCTGAGGCAAAGGACACAGGACACCATAGTGCTGTGTGCTGTACTTACACGGGACAGAAGGTCTCTACCTCTCAAGACCAAGGAGTTAAGCTTAAAACTGAAGACAACAGACCAGAACAGACAAACCAGGAAAACAACTCAGGAATCATGACAGACCTGCATGGCAGTTTCTGCACTGTTACCAACTCTTCTCATAAAGGATAGTTTTGAGAAGTGTAATTAAATACTTGAGGGACAGTGTAAGATGACCAGCTTACTGATGTTTCTGGAGAAAGCCTTCCTGCGAGAGAGATGTGGGAGGAGAAAGCTTGAAGATCACTGTCTAACTGAGCCACAGCATTAGCAGATGCAGTGTGTACATTTGATATGGCTGCATAGAACTCTTAAACTGGCTTTTTGTTGGCCTCATCAGTTCAAATGATGAAAAAAGTCATTGGATAGAGAGGAGAGAGAGGAAAGAGAAAGAAGAAAAGCCACATCTGCTGTGTAATGAGAGCCATGCCATAGCCTGGGTAGCAATGTGGCAGCATATTGCAAGCACACACTACTCCCCACTTAGATGCAATCCTGTTTTATTCCTCTCTGGCTGAGATCAAGGCTGGATGGGGAGAGAGAAATGGACCTTTGCAGAAATGAAATGTCTTGCCTGTCTTGTGACCAGGCACATACACATGGGCCTGAGGGAACCTGAGGAACTGAATAGTGTCAGTCAACAAAATAGGATGTGTCAGAAAATTCCCCACTGGAACTGCTTTTATTCAATCCACTTCAAGTTCTTGTATGGAGCCCCTTGACTTGATGCTGAGTGGCTCTGTGGTAAATGAAGCATTTTGCATTTCCAACTTGGGACATGGTAGAAAGTAAACAAGTTTTCTACTTAGAAAAAATAATTAATCTTGTGCAGAAAGGAAGGACGTTCTGAGCAGTTCTTTCACAATATCTCCAGGCAAAGAAGGGACCCGGTTTTGCCCCTTAGCACTTTTTCCCTCAGGGCTGAAAGCCAGCCTTGACCCATGGAAGTCCCCTTTATTCTCCAGCTGTTGATTAAGTTTCGACAGATTCTTCCCTCCTAGTTTTCTTGGATGCCACAATTGGCAACTACACATTTATTGCCCACTTACTATGAAAAAGGCAAAGATTGGTCATGGTGGTGAGATCCTTGTGAGCCAGAGGTCATGTTTTGAAGTACAAAAGAAATAACAAAATATGTCTCCATAGCACATACAGAGTATGCAGACTTTTTGATTGTCCCAGATAGATCACCTTGAAGCAATTTCCTGATGCAAATTAGCTCCCCTTGAAACATCCCAGAAGAAATGCCAGTATGCTGCAGGGAAACTGAAATACTTCTCATAGATGAAGAGTAATAATGAAATATGATCTGGGAAAAAAAGGTGATCTATAGGTGAGTTTCAGGAACCGGAAAAATGTGGCTTTAGAGAGAGGTCATAGATGAACTGATCATAGGAAGAAAAATTGTTGGTTTCTCAGATTTACTATCACAAGGTGCTTTCTAAAAATGAGAGTTTAAATTGCACAGAGTATTATTTTGCAACTGTAACATGAATACGTAATATCATAATATCCAGAGTGATTCTGTAGCAGCATTCAAAGATAAATGAGGGAAAGAATGATCCTGGAATAAGACCATAACCCTGAATAAATAAAAAAAAAAGTAGCCTAGTTCCATATTTGCCAACAAGTTCCTTTATCTAGACTCCAGTGCTAATGGAATTTTTTCACTCTACGTATCTACCCTCATTGGTAACAGGCAATGTGTGGGGCAGTATGGGTTTCAGTGCTTGTCCCTCCTCTGTCCTTCCCTTTCCCTGTCATTGCTGCTGTTGTGATCCTGTGCCCGTTCAGATGGAGTGCAATTGGAACACACTGTAGAGCCGTCTTTTCCTATACACCTGAATTTTCTTCCAGTGAAAAACAGAATACAGGAAGGAGGGAAAATTGTACATTAGAACCTTATCCTCATATGTAGTTACAGCGTGGCCAGGGTACATTTTGGGCACTGAGGTCTCTTGTCCCACAATTTTAGATGCACCCAGAGCGTTCAAATTTCCTGATATCAGAAATTAGGGATTAAACCGTGTTTCTTACTGCCCTCCTCTGTAAAACAGGAATAATACTTTATAGCAAAGCAAGGAATGCTGACAAAGTCAGCTTTTTTTTTCATGATCAGACAAGTGCACTGGGAGAATAATTATTTGTCTATAAGAACTTGATTTGCAGGTGGCTTCAAAATTATCCATGAAAGGCGGTGTTAATATATATATTCTGAATATCTGAGTGTGAAATGGCTGCTGTTACAATTAAAAAGGCAAAGGAAGCCTATGGAAAATTGATAGGGAAACGCCTGGCTGAGATCTTAGTTAATTAAAGCATGTAATTTATTAAAACAACAAAACACAGTGAACTGATTCAAGACCATCTGTCTATGGTAATCCTATGTATATAGTCATAGTATTCCATCATTTGAGTGATAACCATAGTTGAGCAAACATTTTGAAAGAAAGATAAACCCATCAAGCGTAAGTTCAATGTGTGAGCACAGTGATGACCTTAGTCCTCAGCCAGGACTGGGCCTCTAGATCCTTTGAAAATATTAAAAAGCAGCTATAAGGAAAGGGAATGAAAAGTAATTGAGGACTAAACAGCAGGTTTTAACATGGTTAAAACATATACATCCATGACTAATAAAACACATATATTGACTTCTAAATTACTCAAGTTTTGCCCTGTTTAAACAGCATTTTGTTATTTTGAGTCTTCCTCTATAGACTTTTATCAGATGCAGAATGAACAGCAATCAAAATATGCACTAGAATGTTTTCCTTTGGGGGAGAAAAAGAAAACAAAGCAGCAGAAGAGTGTCTTTCTCCTATGACAGTGTTTGAATTTTAATGTAAAATGCATTCTGAGCTAATCCTCCCTTACACAGGCTTGTTCTTGCATTGAAAGATAACAGGCTTTTAAATCTGCCAAAGACGAGTTCAGATCTTTCTTTCTGGCTTTGCATTGCTTCTGCAATACTTGCTGGCACCACTGCTGCTTAGGGGAGCATGAGGAGTCTACCTTAATTTAAGGGTGAGCTGTAGAAACGGGAAATGCTGACAGTCAGGCCTCAAAGGTGAAGAAGGAACTGATGTTAAAACCATCTTTAAAAGAACAAAATGGATAGGCAAGAGCAGCAAATAATCAGGCTTTAAAGGAGATTCTTTCTATATGCACAAATTCACACAAGCTGTATCCATGTTAGCAACTGCAAGATGTTAAGGCAATGCCTGTGCTAGCAAATGAAATACACTTATGATCCCACTGAGACTACCCATTTTGTTAAACTCTCTTGTCTCCCTGAAGAGGGTGGCTGCATCCAAACTGCATATTGCAAATGGTCCATAACTGATTACCACAGAGCATTCAGGGCTGTGTGGGGAGGGGCTGCACACCCTAGCTCAAGTGTCGGGAGATCCTTCTGACAGGATCCCTTGCCGGGATCCTTCTTCCACTTTAATAGTCTGAATGCTCAAATTCTGGTTCTGAGGGGCATTTACTATTTCCTTCACCAGTGTAGGGAGAACAGTGCATTTGTCTAACATGAATAAATGAGCTGAAGTCAATAGAATAAGTTATAATAATGAACTCATAGATCTAGTACATTGTACGATTTATGTAAAACTACAATATGATTAGTAATTATTACATCATCAGTCTCTGCATACTCATATGTATTTGCTCTGTGAAGCCACAGACCTCTGAATACTTGAGAAGGTCTGGTGGCTATTTATATGCATAGAGTTACCTGCATACTTAAGAGTTTGACATACTGTGGTCGAGACAAAGACAGACAGTAAAACCCTTGGGGAAGCACATTACAACATGTAGTTTATTTGTTCTGGCAACAGCAATTTATATTATATTTCTGTTAGTACTTCACTATGTCCTGATTCAGAAAATTGGTAATATGAATGATTTGGTTTTTGGAGGAGGTAAGGCCCTTACATCTCCAAGATAGGAGATGTATAGATTGTTGAAAGTAGCTGGAGCCCTACCAGAATTTTAAAGCTAGAACAGTTTCATTGTGTTTTTCTCCAATAGAGCCTTTGAATTCACCTAAGGGGAATAATATGTGCATAATATATTTTATAGTTTCTGCAAAGGACATATCAAACAGTGACCTGCTAAGACCTAACCAGTAGTGGGTTAAGGGTAAGATGAACAAGACCATGAGGAGTAAAATCTTCTTTATGCAAATTCAATGGATAAGTTTCATGAACATTCTCTTAAAATTAAGCCTTCTATGCATAGTTATCAACCCTCACTTCCTTGCCACACAGGATCTGGTTCTATAGTACAGGCCTGCAGCAAAAGAAGCAAAGCAACAGAGCAGGAAAGAGTGGGAGACAAAATTAGTATTTATTTTTTACTCACCTAAGTAATCAAGTATTTCCATATGCCACACAGCAAATGAAACCTGGTTTCTAACTCATTTTCATCTGATGGTGGATCTTCCACCATCTGATAGTGGTGCCACTTCTGATTAAAACTCTTTATGAGGTTGGGACATATAATATTGCACTCCTGTGTAGACTACTCTTACCTAACATGGCTTGGGTTGATGGTATACATTTTCTTCTGTATAAGGCTGTAGGCTTTCCCTCTGGTATATTCAACTGTCTGTTTTCATGATACATTTAGGGACCCAGTATGTTTGAAACTGCTGTCTTTGAGTAAAACTGGGCTCAGAATGGCCAGGGGTTGTTTGCAAGTGGAGGACAGACAGACACACAAGAGCACACATATGCTCAGAGCAAGACCGCATCATTGCAATTTCCACAGAAGCTAAAAATAAATAAACACAGAAGTCTGATTTTGCTGCACAATGTCTTCCTTAATTGTAAAGGTTCAGCTGGGCTAGAAACTGAGTTAACCACATTTTAATGCTAAGCATATCTGAACACTCATGCTACAAGCCTAAGGCAAGTGTGTTCTCAGAAAGTAGGCTCCACACCAGGCATTGAACGCAGCCACAACAAATCATCCTTTGCACAACTAGATCTTGAAACAGGGTGCAAAGACCATGCACACTGTGGCATTAGTGTGGAAAGAAGAAAATGCAGCCACCATCACAAATGAAGATATGGAAGCTCTGCTGCACCTCCTGTGATTCAGATCTGCTTCTTTCAGCCCCGCCAAGAAATTCAGGATGCCTCCTCTTCAGAAATCCCTGGCCACATTACCGCAATACCTGCACTTCCCAAATTCTGTCAGAAAGTGCACGCATCCTATTTCCAGGTCTTGGCAGCATAAATCAAATGATTCTGTGAGGAATAATCTGGAGTCTAGGGTTCCTATGGCTCCATTACATACTCAACAATAGCTCAGCAGCAGATGCTGTTGATAGGAACTCGGTGTACGTACCGCACAGAGGAATTTTCACTGAAGCGAGTCGACTTCACTTTGAAGGAGGTTGGAAAGCTCATGTTGTTCATTGTGTGGGAGGGAAAAAAAGGTTCCCAGGTCTCTGCCACAGCTTCTACAAAATCACAGTGCATCTAAACTGCTCTGAGTGGATCCTATTGCCTGGGTGTCTGGGGTTCAGGGACAGAGTTACTTGTTTTGCTGTCCAAAGAGTGTGGATGACTTTGTAGATTGTAATCACTCAAACTGTATCCTGCTGCTCCTCAGGAGTGAAAGAGCTCTCCCTTCTGCTTGACTATTGGCCAACTGAAATCACTTTGTTTTAGGGAACAGAAAAGGGTCAGAGCTATGACCTATGAAACAGATTTGTGAATCTCTTGGCTTATAAATTCCAGCAGAGAGAGGCTGGGCCCATTACGACAGCTGCCTGTAAAACCTGTGACCTGACAGCAAACAAAATGTCAAGTCTTCTTAACAAAGGAATTGCTAGACTGATGCTCAAAGAGAGGAAGTTCTCAAGTAGGTATTTTGTCATTTAAGTGACATTCTTCTCTACTGAATGCAGGCTTCATCACAGCATTTCCTCCTATTTTTGCCTAGCATCTCGATTCCTGCTGCTCCCCTCCAGGGGCTGGTGATACAGATTCTCCAAAAGCTTCAAGCCCATAATTAGACTGCTGCCTTAGTAAGCAGAATTTCCTGAAGGGGAAGCACATTGCACCACTGTTCCACAACCTGCCCAAGCTGCCAGCAAGAGCCAAGGAGAAAGCTGGTTCTTGGATCTACAAGGATCTGCAAACTCATTTGGCCCATAGTGCATAGCAGTAGAAGTTTGGCAGGGCTCTGACAGAGGAGTTGCATGTATTTAATAATGTGCTTTGGATAGCAAAGTCCAAGAAGAGCTGGGCTGCAATTTGGCAGGAAACTGAGCCAACCTAGCAGCTTGGTGTTCCCAACAGTCTGTGATCCTACTCCTACAGGAATCTTCTGCTCCTTCTTTGGAATTGCTTGGTGTGGTGCTCCTCCGATCATGCCAGGTGACCAAGAATGGTCACCTGGCATGATCGGAGGAGCTCAGCTTCTAAGGCCAGTAGACCATTCACTTTTTTGCTGGCTATGTTTTCTTATGTGGTTAGTGAGATAAACTGACCCACTCTTAAACTAAGTGCAAGATGAATGCTGGAGTTGGTTCAAGGCAAGCATTAATGGCATGTGCCTGTGTGGGAGGAAATGCAGGAGAAAAAAAGATGAGCAGCCCCCCTTCCAGCAGCAACAAGCTTTTAAATTGCATTCAGCATCCCATGAAACCCCACCCATGGGCCTTGCTCATTGCTGAGTCTTTTTTTTTTTTTTTTTATAATTGCAAAACTCTACAACGGGTGATATGTAATGTATTTTGGAACTCAGTGTGCAGTTCAAACAAATTTATTTTACAGGAAGTATGGATGACGGCAACCCACTGGGAAGATAACAGCCCGAACTATACCTTGGAGTATGATTCCAACACAGCATAAGCTGCTCTAAGTTTGGGCTACTGCTGTCTGATTCCCCTTCTTCCTCACACATTTCTTTCTTTCCCACGCGTTTTGCCTTGTGTCTTGCATAGCATTGGCACCAGGGGAACCAGAAGATGAACTAAGCTCAGGAAGCTGATCTAACTAGAATCTAGCCTGCCCTGAGTGAGTTTTTTCCCTCAGGAATCTATTTTCTGAATCAGACCACTACATAAGTCCATCTCATGCAAGGGAAAGGGTACAAATATTTATCTGATGGCATAAACAAAGGACAGAAGGATACTTTTGCCTTTTTAACAGCCTGTTATTTTTTTAATATGTGTGACAGGCATGTTTTCACACTTAGACACTAAGAACAAAAGAGGAAGATTCACAAGGGACTCAAGGTATTTTATGTCTAGGCAGGTACTCAAGGGCTGTAACTCATGACCTTGATTTAGGCATTTCTCTCCCCTTCCAGGAACAGAGGGAGTTAGACAGTGGTGCATCCTTTTCCTACCAATGAAACCTCTGAATGAGGGAGAGCAGCATCTGTTGAAATCAGCCAAAGGCAAAGACAAGGCAGAGGAGAGCTGAGATTCTTCCTGTTCTCAGATTTAGGCTTCTGCGTGTGTCAGGCTGGAAAGTATTTTGATTCCTCCTTCCTTTCATTCATTTCTAGATTTAGGTAACTAGCTCTGCCCTGGGAAACAGATGTGTCTTGTTGAAAAGTGGCCTCCAAGGAGAATCTGCAGTGGTTTTAATATCCACCCAAAGAAAAAAGAGATCAGGGTTTTTCTCAGAGGGATAGGGATGGTGTTCAAACTTGCAGTTCCCATCTTAAAGGGGATCTTCTCATGCCAGAGCCAGGAGGCTAAGCTGCATGACCCTTCCCTCCTGCAGTAGAGACCACTGGACAAAAAAAGCAATGAAGAATCACAAAGTCAGGAAAAGCACAAGCAATACTAGGAAGCCCATCTCTGTACATTAATTGTAGAGGTGTTCCCCTGAGAGGTGGAGGTCTTGGGTGCCAGTCCTTGATTTCAGCAAAGATTACATTTTTTTCATCCAATGACTCCTTAAAGCAAAACATATAAGCAAATCCAGGGGCAGGGCTATAGGGAAGGTATTAATTCTCCTTACTCACTAAATTCTTTGATTTTTCAAAACACAAGACATTTGTACAGTTGCTAATAACACGATGTAACTGCCCAACAGCTCCAAGCAGGAGGGAGAATGAATGCTTTGTTATTCTAGGAAAATAGATGTGTATTTTTACTGTAGTCATAACAAAAGAGGCTTCAAGCATTCCTCTCCATGGCAGTTGGGTTGTTTTTTTCATCACAGATATTCATCTGCCTGCAGTCTGTAATGTCTTTCTGTGTTCATATGTGATCCATTCTGACAGCTTTTCTACAGTTAAAATTTGATACTTCAAGAAATCCATTCACAGTCTGGCTTTGAATATAGCACGTGCAGTTACTTCAGCTTCCGCATCACTTTCCATTTTATTTTCAGCAAACTTGGGTTAGCATATTCCTCTAAATGTGTGAAACTTTGAATTGGAAAGGACTTGTTTCAATTCTCCTTCTTTTAATAGAAGTTTGTCATCTCTCCAAAAGATAGAGGAAATGGGGTTTGACTGAGAGTTAGATTCCCTTCCCACATACTGTTATTTCTAGAAAATTAGTGCATGTCAGGTGTTTAGAAGTGAACACATGTTGTTGTTCCACCAGGAGGAAGGATTGCCAGAGGTCACTCAGAAACTAAGGACATTGCTTGGCTTCTCCAGCTAACCTACCTCTGATGTTCAGATGTTGAAACAAACCACAGCATTTTGTTTTGATAAAAACAAGCCTTGAGGTAATTGGGCACATGAGATTAATACCAAATACTTGTATAAGGACTGCAACAAACAGACACCAAAATCATGTAAAAAAAGCAAAACTAAAGTCTCTCTGCGAAAGTTTTAAGGTTTAAAGATTTTTATGTTTTAGGGGCAGAATTTGTCAAAGCCTGAAACGTTTTCTAACTGCTTATGTCTGAACAGAATTTCTATATTATTTCCTTGCATAAATAATCTTAAAAATCTATATTGAGTCCTCCTCAAAACTCTATAGTATTAGGCTACTATTTAATTCTTTATTTCTTTTCTTTCTTGGCACCTATGTGGAGGCCAGAAAGAGGAGCTGGGTAAGAAGGAGGATTATGGATTTAGGATTTTATTTCTGCAGAGTCTGGCATGGTCCTCTCTTGTAAGACTGCACCCTAGTACCTGGATTATCTGTTTTGGTGAGAGAGAGCCAACTGTTTGTCTAGGAAGATGACAGAACAAATGGCATATGTGAATTCACAAGGCAGGAGTTTTATGTGAGTGCCTAATAAGCAAGGGACAATTTTGCAAGGCAACTGATAGCCTGAGAGAAGTAGAAATCCCATAGGGACAGGATAGTCTTTTCACAGAGACAAAGACAAGCTTGTTTATTAAATACTTGTTTCCTGAAAAAGAAATGTTAACACTTATATTCCCACACAGGTAATGTGAAGAGAAAGAAGACCTCAAACAACACAAGACATGTGGCTAAATGCAGAATGCAGGTCTGGAATACTCAACTTTATGTGTCTTGCTCAGGAGTCTGGAAGAATGTGTCACGGTTGTCTTTTGGCATGAGTTTATTTCCCATGAATCAAAGGTGAGAAGAAGTGGATGAGTCAAAAGGATAGATTGGTGCACACCCAAGGCTCACCCTGGTATACCAGAGACATGTGTTTGGACTTGGGACTACCATGGAGGCAGTCCTGGGTTCTAGAGATTATCCCATAAGATTCTTTGGTTTTGCTTACAGGTGCACACAACAGAAAGGTATAGTGAGTGCTGGCAGGGAGAGTACAGCATATTGCCATCTCCAGCACTAACTTCTAATCTATACTGGTCATGCAGGGAGTTTGAGCTCTTGGATGAATGTGGAAGGACACTCTTCTGTGACAGTGGAATGGTCATATCAGAAGCAACTCAACTAGTTTATACAACTGCCTACAAATCTACAAGCATCCTGCCTGCATCCATGTTGGATGCAACTCCATCCTTATGGAAATGCTTAAGGAACAACAGAACTATATTATATTTTAAATATAATAAAAGTGTATAAATATAAAGTGTCACAGGCTGGAAGGCAGGGAATATAGAAGCACTTGGCCATTATCAGCACTTAGAATAAATGTACTTGTGCAGTCCTAGCACAAATGTGTCCCTGAGTACTCTGCTTTGCAAGACTGGAATCTTCCAGGTAGTGTATACTCAGGCCACAATCTACCAAACAGCTTAAATATGTTCTTAATTGCAAGCAATGAGTCCAAAGCCCAAAGTTAAACACAGGGAGAGGCATGCTATTGAACTGAGGGAAAAAGCCCTCAGCACTTCACAAGGGCAACCCTTAGCAAAACTGAACCTTAATTTTGTGAAGTACCATAATTGTTGATGTGTCTTTGAGGCTTGAATTTGGAAATGAGGGTGACTTATTTCAAGGTGTATGACTCAGGCCCTGAGCAATCAGAACAAAATCAGAGACAAGTGAGAATTAGAAAGCACAAGGGATACTGTGGAGGAAGAAGCAGACAACTGAGTAAGAGGGTTCCCTGGGGTGAACTCCTTACCACAGTAACTGCACATGCTTATAACTCACTGCTATGACATTCTTTTAATTGCCAATTTTATTACCAGATAATCTAAGTGTGATTTATGAAGCACCTGGAGACAAGAATTACATAGGATGCCAGCCTGGCCACATTCCCTCTACTGTAGTGATGACATACCTCTTATTGGGATGAGGACAGGGTAGGGATTATGAAAGGAATTCAGTGAGGTTAAGAGAAATGACAACATGTAAATTATTCTCCTGTCATGGCACTTTTCAAGGTCTGTAAAGATGTGACAGATTGTGCTCGTTGCTTTTCATATTCTGTATTCCAGAGTGCATTTTGCATATATGCCTTATGTGCCCAAGTTCATGCCTACAAAGTGGCTCTTAACGAAGCATTTTCCAGTGCTAGTGTTGCCATATGTATAACATACGAAATTTTGACAAGCAGCTTGGAGCTGAGCAAGGTTCTGTGTCCTTACAAGGCACAAGAGATGAGTCCTGGCACAAGAAGTTTATATTAAACAGACAAAACCCCCAGGATGATTTCAAAATACATTGGATATCAGTGATACATTTATTTTAATCATGTATGAACTCTTGGCAGATTACTTTCATTGACTGCCACCTATCTAGCACAAGGTGGCATGGTAAGACTGCATGGCTTTTAGTGATCTCATGTCAGTACTGTGTTGCAGTTTGGGCTAAAAAGGAGAAATGACATGAGTAAACATGAACTATAGTTAGGATTTCTCTACTGGAGAGATGTTTGGTGTGAATTTATCACAGTAATCACAGAAATCATCATAGAAATCAGAATGGTTTGGACTGTTATGGACCTTAAAGACCATCTAGTTCCAACGCCCCTGCCATGGTCAATGACATCTTCCACTGAATCAGGTGGCTCAGGGTCCCACCCAACCTGGCCTTTGAGATATGGTCTCTGATTCTGGAATGACATTCTGCTGAATGGCTTCATCCCTTTTGGAAGCAGATAAGGTGACTCTCTAATGAGCTCTCTTGGCCTGAAAGCATCCAGGTAAGTCACTAATGAAGAATGTGTGTCCAATGTGCTTTCAGTATCTGTGCTTGTGGATGATCAAAACTATGGAAACAATTCTTTACTTGGCCCAACCACTAACCCTTGAACAACTCATTTACAGGCATAATAAATCTGCCAGTATTTAAATGAGAGTGGAGTTTCTTTCTACATTATACGCTAGTATCCAGATAAACAGCACAGTCCTGAAGCAGAAAACCATGAAAGGCCTGCTTCACACAGGACAGGCTACTACTGATTGTAATAGTCTTTCCCAGGCTTAATAGCTATGAACTCTCCCCTCAATTCACATGGAATCAACACTGTTAGTAGTTTGTTAGATTGCAGAATCTCCCATGGGATCCAGCTTGGCTGCTGAGTACAATTCTGTAATTGCTTTTGGAATAGTGTATCATACTGTTTTCTCAGCTGCCAACAAAAACTTGCCTCAGTTCTCCCAAGACTCATCTTTCATAAGGAGTTTTACCTCTGCCCATCTCCAACTGTTAGGAAAAAAACCCACTTTTTTTTCTCCATTTTTGCTCTTGTAGGTTTCAAAATAAATCCTACATTTTATCTTCACCCTAGAACTAATTCCTTAAAACTTATTTAAGCCAGCTACCTCCCTTTCTGGCTGGTGTTCTGCTCTTTCTGGATCTCAGGGCAGAAGCTGATGTCAGTTGCAGGTATTTGAAAACCTGTCTGGAACTTGCATTACTGTGAAGCAGGTGAAAGTCGGAGTAGCATCTTGGAGATCAGATGAACTCACCCAGTTAAAAGACAGATGACAGCTTTATCTTTAGCAGGACATGGGGCACAATAAAAGGGTGAGTGAGATGTGGGAAGAGATTAATTCTAAGTAGATTACCACTCCTATCAGCCTAGCTGGAATTCAGCATGTGGGAGAGCAGGGACTGCTGCTGTCATCACTGCCCTTGGATTTTTTTGTGAGGGGAAGTAAACAACTCTGAATTTCAGCCTGGCTTCTACAGAAGCTTGTGTGGGTGTCCCAGTAGTTTTTGGTAAACAGGTTGCAGCAGGAGCCGCAAGGAAAATGAGATTTTTTTTTCCAAATAAACACATTTAACTTAATGAAGACTCAAAATTAATATGTGTTGGGGGGTTACCCCAGGAGTCTCATTATCCTTAATTGGATGTTTTATTTCATGAAGTAGTCAGCATTAACTTTTAGCTTGATGAGGGAAAAGATCTCATATTAAATTGCCCCAAAATTTTCCTTTATTCCTGGGAACACTTGGCAGGACTGTGAATATCTCTAGTGGCCAAATTGTCAAACAAGCTTTCCCTTTTCAAAGGACATTATTTTTTTTCCCTTTTTCCCTCCCCTCACTATGCAGGGCCAGTTTTGATTCTCTTTCCCACTCAACGCCTCCTGCTTCATAGGCAGTACTGGTCCCCACAAGCCCTCCAGCAGACTGAAGGCCTGGACTGCTTTCTGCCTGGGTGACTTCCTGTCTTGAGGGCTCTGTGCCCAAATTTACACCAGCAGAAATCAGTGTAACTCAGTTTTAATATAGCTCAAAGCAGAGTTAATTCTGTTCTGGAACAGTCTGGAATGGTGCACCACACGCTAGTTTTGGCCATATGTACTAGTGTTTCACACTCCTTCCCCCCAAAAAAATAAGCTTTGGCTCACAGTATTATATATTTTTACCTCATCTTTAGTGTGTTCTAGAATTACACTGGTTAAGCAAAGCTACTTTTTTATTTTTTTATTTTCCTTTCTCATCTCATTCTAAAATCACTATCTAACATAAGTGAGCAAGAAAATAAAAATCTCTTTTTAAATAGCAATAAGAAATGGATGATTTATCAGAGGCATTTCAAACTATTAATTGTGTAAAGACAGCTTGACAAATAAGGGATGATTATTCTCATCTCCACAGACCAAAGTACAGCTGTGGAATCCTTCCAAGCAGTGCTCAAGATGTTTGATTTCTATTTTAGTTGATATTTGACAGAAAGGATTTTATTTTTACATTTTTTAGTGGAAGTGGAAATGAAAATTTGTTATGTCCTTTTCCTTCTTGCTCTCTTTGCTTATTCTCCTGCCTTTTTATTTGTAGTGATTGCACTATTTTATTACACACGGTCCTGAGAGCTTTCGGGACTTATGTATCTTCTGTAGTCAGTATTTTTCCTTATTATTTTAAGGTATGATATACCCAACACTTACCAACTGAACACTTGATGTGTGGTGTCTGGAATGTATAAATAAGAAGATATCTGAAAAGCACCGTAGCATGGAAAAGATACAGACTAACTGAAACACATCTCTGCTTTGGGCTTCTTAGATGACTCTCTACAGCTCAACTTCCAAGTTCCAAAGTGATCCTCTAGTTCATGAAAAGTAAGGTAGGAACACCAGGAGTTAAGAAATCACAATAGTATGTTGGAAGAAAAGGCTTTGCACCAGAGGAAACCTAAGTCTGAATTGCACTTCATTTTTAGTAAGAGTAGCATCGCTCATTGCTCCCCTGGCCACATACTCCCTTATGTCTAGTGACCTAGCAATGGCCAGCCCTGAACTCAATGACTTCAACATGCTCATCTGACAGAAAACAAACCCACCGGAAAAATGATGGATTTCCATTGAACACATTTGCTCACTTGATTCATTCTGCAGTCTCACAGTCATTGGACCTCATAAAAGGGGGGAGCATGGCTGAAGAGACATGGGGAAGACTGCACTTTTCAGCACTAGCCCACAGTCATACTAAATTAGTTGTAACTAAAACTGCACCCTGAAGGCATGGTTCTATATGATGAGGTTCGAGATCACTCACTAACCCAGAAGGAAATGAACACCCTCTCCCAAATTAAATATTCCTCAGTCTTGTTATTGAGTTGACATGGCTCATGGAAGCATATGGCAAACACCACAGGGCTAAGAGAGAGTGAAAATCTGTGGTTGGGAGATGAGGAGTTAGCAACATCTCAGCTTCTCAGCATTGGTGAACTATTAGATCAGCTCAGCTGCTCATGGATCTGTCTAGAGGAGATCATCACTTCAAGGCCCATTCTGGAAGAGACAAGACTTAACTGAACAGGATAAAATAAGCTATTTTTGCTTGTGCTAGCAGGTTCTTAACAATACATTTAGTATACTACTGAAAAGACGATATGAAATGAAAGAGCTCTGAAATGTCTAATAATCTCACTGTGGATGGAAAGATACATTTATGACCACATAATCTAAAATGTCCTCAGACTACTGAAAAAAATTAGGAACAATTCTTAGTTATTCAGGAGGGGCATGATCTTTAAAGAAGCAGATTTGGCTCAAAACCAACACAACTATGAAAAAAAGTTTACTCAGGGGAAAGAAGGCCAAAAGCACTAAAGAACTGAGGAAACAGAGGAACCAACACTGGAGAAACAGAGGCTCTGTTGTTTTATATGGGCAAGTGTTCCAGAAGTCTATTCAGCAAATTATCTACTCAGTCTTAAAGCAATCAGCCCATCAGGCAAGTTTGGGGCATGAGCCCATTTCACTCAGCCCTTCCCTTTGCCCTGAAGCAGATGACCCCTCTGACATAGTCTGAATGACTTTCTATGTCTTGGCATGGGCAGGCATTCCCTGATGCCTCTGGTCTCACCCTATTCTCCCACACAGGGGCACAAGCACAATTAAGTCTCTGCCTATACCCCTGCACTTCCCAGCCATAGCTACATCCCCAGGACAAGGAAAAGGGCAGTAGAAAGCAGACAGATGAACGTGTTGCCTGGAAAAGGGGCAGAAAATTGAGAAGTTGGGAGAGAAGGGTGGCTGCTCCAGTGAAAGACTGGTGGTATTGGCCTGATTGGAGGGAACAAGCTCCTGGGCACAAGAAGAAGGAAAGATAAGCCTACAGGAAGCTCCTATAACCAATATCCACACCTGTCAACTTTGGGGGTCCTATTAATGCTGCAAGCTTTTAGCTCTAGTGAAACTAGCATTATTGCCCTGAAATATATCAGAAGTACTTCAGATCTAAATAATTCAGATGTCAAAATGAGTATGAGGAAGAAAGTGATTTAGCGGAAGGATTGCTTTGTTTTCGAAGTTGCTATTTCTCTCTGTTTATGCACCCATACAGGCACTAACCAATCGGTGAACTGGATGCACAACCAGACAGCTCACTGATTACATCTTTCCCTGAACAAAAGTGAGGAAATATAGGAGAGAAAAAAACAAGGAAGCAAAAGTTATTCAAAAGGCAGAACTATTTGATGAGATTTTATCCGCTGTGCAGTTTAAAGAGAATCCCCAAACTATTTATGATCAGAATGTTGGGAGTTGTGCATTGTAAATG
Source organism: Pseudopipra pipra (assembly GCF_036250125.1). Taxonomy (NCBI): domain Eukaryota; kingdom Metazoa; phylum Chordata; class Aves; order Passeriformes; family Pipridae; genus Pseudopipra; species Pseudopipra pipra. Next base: position 62,103,624 of record NC_087550.1, on the reverse strand, counting down.
AACTTTAAATAACTCCTGTTGGCAGAGTTTTCTTCTTGTCAGAGTTGCCAAATCTTATTGCTGTATCACAAATCTCATAATGTTGAGTCGCTTATTTAAACCACAATTCAAAGAAACACTGACTAATGAGTTTCTTGCCTTTTTTTTTTTAATAAGTGTAAATTTCTCAGGAATATACTTGTTGTGAAAGGTAAAAGATAATCAGAGTAAATACCAGAACAGTCAGGGATGTTATTGTTCATCTAGTGCTTTCTCTAATCAGGGGAGAAGAGAATTGCTGTTTACTGGCAGGCCTTGCAGCTGCCTGCTGACAGAGAAGGACATGGGGTCTGGGGGTCCCAGTTGTTCTGTGGCAGTGTTTGCCCCAGTTAATAAACCTTGGCCCCAGATTAGCTTTCTCTCCATACTTCCATCTGCCCTCCACCCTGGCCTCTCAGTGTCTTTTCACATTACTGAAACTTTCATGAATATATAAAATTCCACTGGCTTCAATGTCACCCCACCCCGAACAAGAGGCCTATTTACAGCACCAGCCCATATACAGCACCATTAAAATCCCCTACAATAAAACAGTATTTTTTAACTCAACTGCTGGCAGGGTTGGGGGCAGGATTTGCACCTGTTACTTGCCTCACATCGTGTGTGGAGGTCTGTGATGGATGCCAAGCTGCCTTTAGCCTCCTCAGCCATACAAGTCTGCATGGGCAGTGTCAGATGGGTCCCTGCTGGCTTTGGTCACTTATGGGACAGCCAGCCCAGGTAAAGCCCTTGGCTTGGTCTCATTTAAAGCTTGGAGTTTTATTACATTTTCAGTATCAAGCACTTAACCTTCTTTGGCCATCAGTAAAGCACCATGTATAAATATGTAAAGGGGGGGTGCCAAGAGGGCAGACACAAGCCCTTCTCAGTGGTGCCATGCAATAGGACAAGAGGCAATGGGCAGAAACTGATGCACAGGAATTTCCACCTGAACATGAGGAAGAACTTTACTGTGTGGGTGACCATGCACTGGAACAGATTGCCCAGAGTGGTTGTGGAGTCCCTCACTAGAGATATTCAAGAATCTGTATGCTCTAGGACGACCCTGTTTCAGAAGGGATGTTGGACCAGATGACCTGTGATCCCTTCTAACCTGGCCCGTTCTGTGATTCTGTGATTTCATCCTCCATCTGATCAAAGGCTCCTAAGGGATGTTTTGACACCAAGACACTCAGAAGTTGAGTTGAAAAATCCAAGATGTAATTCAGTTGCATGCCCTTTCCTTGCAGCCTATTTTCTGTGCCTTTAGCATATGTCTGAGTCTCGTTTGGAGGCTCGTAGTGGAAACCCGGAGACTGGAAATGCACTCCAGCTGGCATGGTTGTAGCCACATAGGGGTTGGCCTCTTCTCCCAGGCAATGACAGAATGACAGAACAATGTCCTACGCTGTGCCAGGGGAAGTTTAGATTGGACATTAGAAAAAATTTCTTCACAGAAAGGGCGATTAGACATTGGAATGGGCTGCCCAAGGAGGTGGTGGAGTCACTGTCCCTGTAGGTGTTTAAGGGAAGACTGGACACGGCACTCAGTGCCACGGTCTAGCTGACATGACAGCGTTCGGTCATAGGTTGGACTCGACCTCAGATGTCTTTTCCAACCTAATTGATCCTGTGATTCCAAGAGCAACAAGCGCAGATCCTCGTGCAACGACCCGGCTGCAGGAGAGGGCGCTCACAGACGCTCATCTGGCCTCACCAAAGCTGATACTACCTCTTCGCTCCTCACGCCCACGGCTCTCTGAAAGACCAGCTCACCCTCCCAGGCCCTTCCCACCCGTCCCGTCCCGCCGCGCCTCACGGGCGCCACCGGCAAAGGGAGGAACCACCTCCCCCCACGGCCTCCCTGCGCATGCGCCGCGCCGTGCGGCTGCGGTTGGTCCCTCGGCCGGCGGGGGCGCTGCCGCGAGCCCGCGGGGGGCGGGTGCCGCTCGGGTCCGCGCCCAGAGCGCGATGGCGGCGGCGGCGGTGGCCGGTGGGGGCGGCGGGGAGCGGAGCAGCACCCGGGACCGGCTCCTGGCGGCACTGGAGGACCTGGAGCTCTTGGCCAGGTACCACGTTCGCCCCCCCGTCGGCCCCAGGTGGCGGCGGGGCACCGGGGGTGGGGCGAGTGCGGCCGGAGCCATGCGTGCGCGGAGCCTCCGGCGGGGGCGGCAGGAGGAGCGGGAGCCCCTGGGCTTGGGGTGGGAGGGGATCGGCGCGACCCGATCGCTGGCCCGGCTCGAGTATACGTTCTCCTGTTCTCCCGCCGTTCCCAGGCCGGTTCCCCCGGGAGAGGGGTTGGTCCTGCGCGGGGACACGGCCCGGCCCGGCTCTGCGCTGCTCCCCGGCGCTCACCCCAGTGGGAAAGCGCCGGCGATGCTTCGTTTCGTATTTTCAGAGAGAAGGGGAGGTTCCTTATTCTCCCACTTGTCGTTCTCTTTTGGTTGACACCTGCATTTCCTGTGAAATGCACCGTCATACACCGATTTTAGGCATTAGTCACTAAAAATTATGCTGAAGTCAGAAATGTGTAGATGGTGTTGCATGAAATGAGCTGCTCTGCTCATTGCCTGTATTAGTGTTAAATGACTCCAGGTAGGCTGCAGGGCTCATCTTTGGAGTGTTATAAGTGCTCAGATTAGATACTTAGTCCATGCTCTTAAGGCCAGACTGGTAGCCCTTATCCAAGCTGTCCACCGTTGTTGCTGGCAGTGAAGTTCAACTAATTATTTTCCACCTCTCAAGGAGAGCAGGAGCTTAGGAAAACATTTTCAGAGGGAATAATACTATCCATATAGCTGGCTTGCTCTATGATTGCTACTAGTAGGACAAGGTATTGGTCAGTTGCCCTTGTTGTGTCTAGTTAGGTTTTATCCTCAGTCTTAGATTTTATTGTGACACAAGGGTTGCTGAAGAACATGTAGTTTTGGAAAAAACAAACACTTGTTCTTTATGTAAACTTTTTTTAAAATGTTGGAACTAATATTCTACCATAATGAATCCAGAGCAACCCTCAGCAGCATTTACTGATTCTTCCTGTTGATCAGCAAAGTGTTGCAGCACCCTGGAGCTAGGCCTTTCACAGTCACAATATCGGTTTGGTGGTGGGGGCAAAAATAAAGCAACATGTCTAATCTGCGGCCTTCATATACTTTTGTGTCTGTGCATGTCTGGCTAACACAGGGAAGAATTATAGTGCTCCATGACATCGGCCTTGATGGCAGTAGTTGACCTACCTGCAACAGATTTAATTTGGTACTGCCCAGTATTGGCCAGGTAGAATAAAGCTTTAGTGACAATGGCAAGTTTCTTTAACCATTTAAAATCATTGTAGTGTTCAGGAATGAGCAAGAGACATAGACTAAGGTGCTATTTAGAGCTTTACTGGTGAGGGTTGTTTCAGACATTTTGAAAAGTGCCTGTTTTCATTTTAAGTTTCTGGTTCCACTGCTGTATCAGTCATACATCCTACTGAGCTGCTGACAGTGGAGCAAGCAAAGAATCAGTCCTTCCAAGGACAGTGTCTTCAGATACAGAGTTACTCATGCATAGGGTTGAATTGCCATCCTTAGCCTTAAAAGCCAATTAACTTTGCTGAATTTACAGAAAATGCCTTTTTGTATTGTGGTCCCTCAGAGGTTCTTACTGGCTTTTCAGAACAGTGGCAAAGTAGCTGGCTACATGGAAGTGTGATCAAGAGGTTTGTTGGAGAAGCACTTCTAACCTAGCACCAGAATATTACTAGTTTTTTGGTATTTTTGTGTGTTTGATACACAACTAATATACCATTGTGGAAATACTTGTTGTAAAAGTAGTTTCACAACAGACTCTGCAGTGTGGACTTAATTGCTCTAAACACACATGTGAAACTTCCTCAGTTGGCAAAAAAATGGAGGAAAAGTAGAGAAGTAAAATGGTGAAGACAACTTTCATTATACTGTTTCTTTTCTCAGCTTCTGCTTATGTCTTTTATAGTTTGACAGGAACTTAGCACATTTCTTGAGTACAAATATCCAAGTACTTCATGAACTCCAAGAAAAAAGAAGAGAATGTGCTCTCTTGGTTGAGACATGCCTGCCTACACTGTACTATAAAACTCTGAAATACTCAAGTCCATGAATACTTTTGTAATTATACCAGTACTCTGATAATTTTATGAGGACTTTATGTGATAATGCCCTAGAAAATTGCACTAACAGAGTTCTCCTTTCAGGGAACTAATAGAAATTTTGGCGATTTCGAGAAACCAAAAGCTTCCACAACCGGGAGAGGAGAGCCAGGTAAGCTGACTTTCTAAACTGTGTTTCTTTGGGCAAGCCTAATGCCTTACTTCTAATTTTTTTCCGTTCTTTCGTTCGTTCTTTTGTTCGTTCTTTCTTTCTCCCTTTGTCCTTGTCTATACTCAAGCTAATGTTGATGATGAGGTTTTGGCCCTGCTACAAAGGCATTCTTGGTTCTCCTGTTGTTGTTCCTTTGTTGTATGCTTCATAGGCTGTTTCTGCAAATAGAAAGAAATTTTGTTTCAGTTTTCATTCAAACAAAAATACTCCTATGGATGTCATTTGCTCCTCTTTGTAGCACGGCTGAGGGTGTGTTGTTACTCTAGCCAAATTAAAAGTTCTACAAAACTCTTGTTCAATAGATCCTGGAACTGCTGATTCAGAGAGATGGAGAGTTTCAAGAGCTAATGAAGTTGGCAGTTGATCAGGGAAAAATCCATCATGAAATGCAGCTTTTAGAAAAGGTAGTAGAAAAGCGGGATAATGATATTCAGCAGCTGCAGAAACAACTAAAAGAAGCAGAGCACATACTGGTAAGTTCATAATGATGTGTTTTCTTTTGAGCATCTACTTGTGGAAAAGATGGTTCTGGGGAAAGTGGTGTTATGTTAGTTTGAGAAGATTTAAATATTTAAAACTTCATAAGAGCTAAGTGGTTTGGGTTTTTTCACAGTAGTCAAATGCTGTTTAGTTATCATGGTATTGAGTTTTGTTTTATAATGCTAATTTTCTTCTAAACCTACTTTATTCTGTATATTTTGAAAATGTTCACTGAATAATTTCTCTCTTCAAATGCAATCAAACTAAGGGGTTTATTCACAGAGCTGACTTTATGTAGATGTGCACAAATTAAAGATGCATTGAAGGTTTGGTTTACTTTGTGGTTGTTTTTTTTTTTTTGCAACTAGGCAACAGCTGTTTATCAAGCAAAGGAAAAACTGAAATCAATTGAAAAGGCGCGGAAAGGTGAGTATCAGTGATTGTACATACTACATAAATGCAGTTGTAAAGAAAGTTGCTAGTGAGCTCAAACTGGGGCTTTTTTATTTTTTTAATTCTGCTACCACAGATTTTGGATGCTTTATGTGTAGACAAATTTCCATTTCATTATGAAACTATAACCATTTCCTCAGAATAAAAAAGCAGGAAATAAATATTTTTTTTGGAAACATCTTAATTATAAAGTGTCTCAACAGTCTTCTTGGACTGATAATAGTATATGTGATTATCTAAGTGTCTCACCAAATTGCCTCAATGGGTCTGTTGAAGAGAGGGAGAGAATGTTTGTTTGTATGTGCATTGTATTTGAAAGACTGCCTAGCTGCTGATACTAGTTTGTAGCAATTCCTGACATACTGTGGTACTTGCCAAGCTAAATTGACCTTTTTTTGGGAGAGGGAGGCATTTTCTCTGGTTTTTGGTTTGGTTTTTTTTACAGTGTCTTTTATCCTTTTGTTATACCTCTTTCATCTAAAAAATCAAGGAATTTCGTAAAGTTTCTATTACTCTAATAGAGGCACATATTTAGAAGGACTCCTACAGGTATGCTCTACAATTACTAAACAAACAAAACAATTTTTTACTACAGAAAACTCCATAAAAAATCAGGTGCTGAAGTTTTACAAATTGTGTTTGTCAAGTACACTGTTTAAGAGATTGGTTTGTGTTTTTCACAAGGTTGGAGAACTGTTGACATTGAAGGTGTACCAAACTTGTGGCTGTAAAATCACTGCAAAGCTCATCTTTGCATAGTCTGAGAATCTTCTGAACAGTCATTGCATTTGAACCAGGCTCTTAATGTTTGGCAAAATCACATTCCCAGTCTTTTAGATATTAGTGCCCAATATTCTGAAATAGTTAAATGATGCAATCTCTTGAGAATACAGCAACTTTTTTCCATTCTTCCAGGTGCCATTTCCTCTGAAGAAATAATTAAATATGCCCATAGGATCAGTGCTAGCAATGCTGTTTGTGCCCCTCTGACATGGGTACCAGGTAACTATCGTGTTTATGACAATAGATTTCTTTTCTGTAATAAATCATGGTTAATATCTATTCTTATAATGTTTTTATATGGTGAAAACCACTGGGGTTTATTAGAGTAATATTGTTTTCAGCAGTTATATCTAATATTTTCAACAAAAATGGATATCCACTTCACATGTATTCAAAAGGCTATGGAACTATGTATTTCCATTAACTGACTGGCATCCTCTGCTCTCCTTTGCCTTTTTCCCCTGAATGTTGGCCCGGATTGTAAGTTAAAACCAAGTATTCTAAAGGCTTTTACGCATGCCTGGTTGTGTTCCCTTTTGCCCCTTATAGGATTCTTTTCAGAGGATGTTGGTAATCCATGGAGTCAGAAGCAGGACTTTCATTCAGGACTATTTCAATTTTGGGTACCACTCCCTTGGTGTCCAAAATGACAATGAGTTTGATCCAGTTCCTGTCCTTGCCATTTAGGTATAAAGTACCAGGGAGAGCAAAGATATCTTCTAAACGTGGTAGGGTTTTTTGGTTATAGTTGTTTTGGGTTGTTTGTTTTCTTTTTAAATGTGCATTTTCTGCCAAGCTTGAATGAACAAAGAAAGTCTAAGTGAAAGCCAGGCTTGGATTTTAATAAAACAGGTGTGATGCTTGTTGCTTACTAAGCAGAGTATGGGGTTTTTTGGTCATTAAACTTGGCACTGAAGAGAAAATTAATGTCTGCAAGACAATTGTTAAATATTTCAAAACATTTTTTTTTAAGGGGACCCACGTAGGCCATATCCTACAGATCTGGAAATGAGGAGTGGTCTCTTGGGTCAGATGAACAACCCATCCACCAACGGAGTTAATGGACACTTACCAGGGGATGCACTTGCAGCGGGCAGACTGCCAGGTAAGAGAAACTCAGTTTTGTTTTGCTTTTCTTTATTCCTTGTACAGTCACAGCAATTACACATATCCCTTGGCAAAGGCAAATCAGAGTTCATTTATTTTAAATGGCTTTAAACTAAGTGATATTAAATCATATTAGAAAGAAGCATTTTCAGAGCAACATTTTCTTAGTAGTGATGACAAAGTATGGAATTGTGAAAGCTGTATTTGGAAGAAAAGAGGTTTATTTTTATCCCCTGCCCTTCTTTAAGTTTATGCTTAAAAGTTCTGGATTGAAAAGACATGGCAAGGGACAACTGACTGTAGGAATTGAGCTTGAATCCCTTAATTACTTAGTGAAATAGGCACTTCCATTGACTTCAGTGGGATTCATTCATTCATGCTAAAATAGAATTTAGCAGTAAATTACAGTAATTGAATTAAGAGTTCAGTTGGTCTGTACATGTTCAGTATTAATCTACAATGATTGGACTAAATTGTGGAAAATTTCTTAGTTTGGATTCATAGGAGATCAGAAACAGTTCCTACCTGTCTTTTAAGCCACTTTTTCAGGCATTATGGAATGCTTGCTTTCAAAAATTATGCTGAATTTGTTAAAAAAAACCCAAACTATTACAACTCCATTGGAGAAACAGTAAACTTGGCTTTTGTGTTTCTGATCATCTGTCTAATCCTATTGTCACCTCTTAGGAAGTAACTTGAAATTCTGCATCCGCTTGATCTGTAAACTTCTGACCTTGGATAAAATGGGTTGGTGAGCTGAATAGGAGTAGTACCCTGACATCTGTCCATAGCAACCCACCAGGGAAATGCTGAGGATGGGTCCACGTGTCTTTTCTGTTCTTTTGAGCTCTGTATGAATATATACTGTTTTGAAGTGGGGTGATGAGAGATCAAGAGCCATCTACATAAATGGGCCTCTCTGGCAGAGTAGACTTTTACAGTCAGAGAATGATTCCATCATGAAATGTTTTCCAGCTGTTACTGGAGGATTTCATCTGTCCAAAATTCAGAAAGGATTTTAAGATTTGTTTTGATTTCAAACTGAAGTTCTGATTGAGCTGTCATGTTGAATTTTTTTGATATACAAAACTGATAGTTTGGTTGGTTATGCCCGTTTTTTTCCAGATGTGCTTGCTCCTCAGTATCCTTGGCAGTCAAGTGATATGTCAATGAACATGCTACCTCCTAATCATAGTAATGACTTCATGTTGGAGCCTCCAGGACACAATAAAGAGAATGAAGATGATGTGGAAGTTATGTCAACAGACTCCTCAAGCAGCAGCAGTGATTCAGACTAGGTACAAGAGGGACAGTATCCCTAGTAGACCTTTCCTGTGGTGAAGGTAGGTTGGATGCTGTTTGTCACAAACTGCAATATCCTTTTGTTACGCCAGCAGCCTTTTGTAGGGACAAGATAACAGCTGGCTCAGAAATAGGGTGACTAATTTAAAACCACGGACTGTAGATTTTGTTTTTCCGTTACATATTCAAGTAAAATGACTGGGAGCTTTCTGCTGGGGAGAGATGTAAAATTTTCAGTGATTGTATGAATGTGTATGTTTGCAAGAGACGTGTATATATATATGTATTCACTATACATTAGATGACAAAAGTTCCTGGGAAAAAAGGTGTAAGGGGAATCCCCTTGTATGTTTGTTAGTAACTTTAATCTTTTGATGATAACCTTTTCTATGCCACAGAAATGAGACATGAAGTTTGTAATTTTAGTATCTGTTTTTTTGTTACTGCCTAAATCCATGTTCTTGATCATCTGTTTACCAAGAACAAAAATACGGCAATAAGGTGTAAAAAAAGTTTGTAATTATTGTATTATAGAATGAATGATTTGTTATAAATAAACTCAGCTTTGATCTAACTTTTATTTTCCAAACTTGAATCTGAGTTACCTTGTAACATCAACATTTTATCCCAGCACGTGGTTGAATTCTAATTGAGTTTCAGAAGTTTGTACTCCATTTTTGCCTTTGCAAAATGCCCACTCAGTGTTAGAAGCAGCTGAGGAGGAGTCAGAAACAGAAAGCCTGTCCTTTTCAGGTGAGCCGTATCAGGTACACATGCAGCTGGGCAGACCCTGAGGCAGCAGAGGGCCCATTCACAAGGCTGCACCAACCCTTGGTTAAGCATCCTGGGACCCTGGAGGCACATCGCAGGTTCAGCTCCTTTCCGCAGGTTCAACTCCTTTCCGTTCAAAGTGCTCACAGATTTTTTTTTATTCTTGTCATCTGTAATTTTTTTTTAGTTCTTTGAACCTGCTAATTTGTTTACTTGATCAGTTGCATGTCCTGCCTCAACTACAGTGTTATTTTGTCTTTCCAAAAGCACTTCCTTTGGCTTTCCTTTCCTTGTTCTATTTTGCGTTAGAGTCATTTTGTGACAACTGCTTTTCTCTTGGTAACCTTCTGATCAAATCAGAAAACTAATGGGAACTGTTACCCCTGGGCAGTTACAGGTTTCTGTCCTGCAGCACAGATCACAGTTCTCTTCGCTTTTCCATTTTGTAGATTCCTTACGGGAAGTATCTGATGAATCAGGTACTTCCTCCTTTGCTCAGACAGTCTTTGTAATGCTGCCACATATGACCAAAATATGTACAAATCGCATAGGGATGCAGAAAGGAAAAGGACTTGAGTCAGGTTCAATCATATAATATGGGGCAGTGTATTTTGTTTCAAGAGAAATGGGCAATTTGTTTTTGTCTCAGCTGTTCCTTTTGGAAGTATCTTCAGAGTTATTAAACTGTCACCTCTTTCACAATCTAAGACTATTCATATGCATCTATATTTTAACCTTTATTCAGTATCATATTTTCCTCTTACGTTTACCTTCAACGTCTTTCCTCTTTAATTCACATTAATCCCAATACACGTGCCCTGTCTCAGTCATCCTAGTTAACCTTGCCTACACCGTTCATGGCTTTTTTTCTTAAAACATGTGATCAGAATCATACACAATATTGCAAAATGGAGTTTCTTAATGTTTTGTATCATTGAATTAGCATTTTCTTTCTAAATGCCTCTCTCAACCCATGACACACGCAGTTCACTAGTCTCTTTTATCTTTTAACTTACAAGGACATTCTTTTCTTGGAGTGAAATACAAAAATAGATACTTAAGTCATGCAAAGTGTAATGTTGCAACCTACCCAATACTCTTATATGGCTGTATCATGTAGTTCACTAACTACCGTGGAGAGGGTGATTGTTTCCAGACAGGAAAGGAAGGAACTGAAGCAAAGACCACTTCTGTTTCTGGGTTGTGTGTTACTCTATTAAAGGATTAAAAGGGACCAATGTGTTACATCTAAGAAATAGGTAAGACAACAGCTCTGCCCACTGTTCACTTAGCATAAAAACAGACTCTGGATATAAGATGCATTCTAATCACCTTTTTTGCATCAGTGCTCCAAACTCTGTACAGTTCATGAGTATGTTTCTCAACTCTGGCTAAGTATAATGCCATTTTATGTGAATTCTGTCTGTTACAAGCAGTTTAGTGAACCACAAAGTTATAACTGAGTGTTGTTATTCAGTGGTTTAGATATGTACATAATATATTTTTCTGTTTAGCAGAAGTACCAAAAAGCAAAGTGAAGACTTAGTTGAAAGAACTGGGTCTTAGCAGCGAAAATCTACTAAACCAGATTTTGGCGGGTGGGGTGGAGATGGGAAATACAAATGCATGATACATACAGACGGTTATTTAAGTTGGGGATTGCTGACAGCTGGTTGCAGTAATGCATTGTAGTCACTTAATCAGTCCACTTAAAAAGGATACAGAAAGGCTGACATATGGAGATACTGTTTGTGTCCTCATTTCAGTAACTATTTGTGTATTTAAAAGAGATAGAATAAATATAACCATTAACAAAATAGGGTAAGAAAGTATTTATTGCATGACAAGGCATTTTACAGTGGCCACTGTTTTCTCATTAGGAGCTAGAGGCCTTCTAAAATTTAAAATTGTACTAAATAATTTAAATTTTTTTTTCCTCATTATTTTTTGTGACAGATGGGTAGGACATCTGTCAACTATTCGTACAGCTTCTTTGTTGACTGCTGGGTAGAATAATTTTCAGTGTACATAAGGTTACTTTCAGGAAGCAAATCTCTACTTTTGAATAGAAAAAATAAGCTTTTTACAAAGGTACAGTAGCAAAGGAATTTTCGGTGATATGTCCAGTTCCAAAACTGCTGTATAACATTATCTTCTTTCTTCACTTCAGAGAAAGGGTTTCTGTTGTAAGGAAAACTGCACATAGGTAATACTTCAAACTCTAAGCAGGAGGCTTTCCATCGGCAGGAGTGTCCTTATACCTCGTATCACTGTGCCTGCTTCTCAGCAAAAAAGAGTCATCTCCATTTAAGAAAATGTACGTGGAAAGTAAGGAAGAGCTTTAAACCCCTCAAGCTTATTTAAGAACTGAAGATTCAACTCATAATTTCAGACAATTTTAATTTTCAATATTGTGCTTGTGTTTTATTAAAAAGAAATTAAAGATATCTCACAACATTTTTGTACAATGAGTATATCTAAGAGCAACAGACAAGAACTGTGTTAAAGAACCCTGACGAGAAAAAAAATGATCCAGTTAGTGATTTCTTTAAAAGTCATATCCTAAAATTAATTGCTGATGTCCTAGGGACTACAGGTGGAAAATAACCAAATTTGGTTACAGATTCTAGAAAAATTAAAAATATAAATGCATTGGTTTTGTATGTATCTTTTGTATGTATCTTCACTACCAATTCAGTCATTTAATCGTGTCAAACTGAAAATTCACAATTTTATCGAGTCCCAGCAGCCATACAGAATTACACCATCTGAGCTGTTTAATACTGACAACTCCCTTTAGCAAAAAAGTATCACTTTTGCCATTGAGCTACACCTATAAATGAGAGAATTTTGTTATTTATGTCAGCCTAGTAGAACACTGTAGGCACCATTATAAGAGTTTAGTAACATTAAGTCAGATCAACTGCAGAGATCTGTGACGTTTTTACAGATAAATTCAATGTATCTGAGGCCGCAAACAGAACTCTGTTACAAAAGCAAGTGACAAGAAGGATCAGGGAATGTCATGCCCTGCAATAAGCCATCATAACCTTCATATTTATAATACCCTTGATTTTCAAGTATACACTGCTGTCTGCAGGAGAATGAGGCATTGTCTGTGAAATGTAACTTTTTTTCATGACAGTAACTTTATAACTAAAGCCAAGAGACAAGGCTAAGTTTTAGAAGTGGTCCAATAATTATAGGAAAGCAGCATGACATACAAAGTAAGTTTACATATAAAGCAGGGCAGTGGTTTAAACAAGTAAGTTTTCTTGGGCCTGATGCTGCAACTGTTTCTAAGTGAGTAAGCTTCTCTGGCTAGTTCTAACTTCCAAAGGGCTGTTCATCTGTATAAAGATTAACCAGACAAAACACTCTGAGTTTGCTATAAAAGCAAATATTAATTGTTAACCACTACAGCTAGAAATAACTCTGGAATGAGAGACCACTGTTGTGTGAAATACAGTAAAAGCACTGAAACATTTGGCATCTTTCTGGCTTTGGGAAGGGTAATATTTTCACATGGGCAGCGTGAGCACAATAAACCCTTTTTTTCTTTCACATCGAAAAAAGCAGCTCTGTCCTTTAGTGTGTTACATATGTACAATTTGGCTTTACCCTAGTTGGTGACTTCCTGTGTACCCCTTTAGATGATCAAGCTCTTCCGTAAAGGGATTGTAACCTTGCTCTCTTAAGCAGCGTAAGCCCCAGAATAGTTGATCTGCTGGAGGAAATTCATCCCATTTAACCCATTCCCAGCCTGCAGGGGGAAAAAAAAGAAGGGGAAAAAAATCAGAGTATAGAATTAAGACACAGGAGGTTTAGGCTGAATTTTGGGAAAAGGTTCTTCACCCAGAGAGTGGTCAGGCACTGGGACAGGCTCCCCAAGGAAGTGGTCACGGCACCAAGCCTGACAGAGTTCAAGGAGCATTTGGACAAGGCTCTCAGGTACATGGTGGGACTGTTGGGGTTGTCCTGTGTGGGGCCAGGAGTTGGATTCTGATGATCGTTGTGGGTCCCTTCCAACTCAGGGTATTCTGTGATTCTGTGTTATAAAAATTCTTCCTCTGCAAGTCAGGATGGATCGTGCAGAAACTACCAACATAAAGCCAAGTTCTCAGTCGCATGCAGAGTCATTCTGTCCGAGCAACTTCTCTGTTGCCCGGAAAAGCTGTGGATGCCCCATCCCTGGAAGGGTTCAAGGCCAGGCTGGATGGAGCCGACCTAGATCTTCCACTAGCCACCTGATCTAATGGAAGGTGCTCCTACCCGTGGCAGAGGGGTTGGAACTAGATGATCTTTAGGGTCCCTTCCCACCCAGTCCCTTTTGTTCCGTCACATTCATTACTCACCCTCGTTCTTGTCGGGCTCCTGGTTGCGCGGCTCCGCGCCGGGCTCGGCCTCGCCCTTCATGAGCACGGTGACGTAGTGGTACCGCGCGGACGCGCACACCGCGTTCACGGCCGACGCGAACCGCACGTGGCGCAGCCGCAGCGCCGCCTCCTCCAGCGTCTCCCGCGCCGCGCACTCCGCCAGGCTCTCCCTGCGGGACGGGACGGGACGGGACGGGAAGGGAAAGGAAGGCACGGCACGGCACACGAGGGCGGGGAGGGGAGAGGAGGGTGCAGGGCTCCTACCCGAACTCCAGGTGTCCTCCGGGGAGCTGGTAGGTGCCGGCCCCCACGGCGCCTTTCCTCTTGCCCAGCAGGACGCAGTTGGGGTGCGCGGCGCTGGTGACCACCACCCCCACGCCGACCCCGGGCCGCCGGGGCTGCGCCACCTCCTCACCCATGGCAGCCCTGGGCGCCTCGGGACGCTCCTCCTCCCCGCGGGCGGACTGGGGCGACTCCGCCAATCAGGCTGTGGGATCCCCGGTTTTGGGAGGCCCTTGCCCGGAGGGTGTGACGGGAGCGCGCAAGGTGCACGTGGTGGTGAGGTCGCTGAGCTTCCCAGGCAGGCTGGGGAGGGAGCGATGCTTCTGTTTGGATGGGGTTCTTTGGCCGCTGAACGCAGAGGGACTGGAGAGGCGCCGAGAATTCAAGGCGCGTTTGTGCAAATGAGGGGCAGCTGAAAACGAGGAAGATCCAACTCGGGTTCTTGGAGGTCGTGGAGCCAGTTGGTCTCTGACTACAGATTTGTTTAGATCTTAAAAAGCGGCCCTTCTTTGGTTAGGCCACAGTTTCCGCTGAAGTTATTCAAAAAGGAAGCTACAAATTTAGCTAAGCGGAGCTCCAGAGGCAGAATAACAGTTCCTGGCTGATAAAGAAGAAATAAGAGTTTCTGCTAGCAAATATTTACCTGATTTTTACATTTTTTAAAATTACAGAGATATGTAGAATATACAAACTTTCGTTTTCCTACACACAACTGTAAAATTTGTCAGATTTTCCCATTCCTCAGCCTGTTGATTCCAATGGATACAAAGTTTCTTATTTGCATATCTTTCAAATAGTACTGGGGTTTTTTTTCTTGTGTTTTGTAAGGTTTTAAAATACCTATGTACAGATGTTTTTACTTACATGTGAAGGTCACAGGGCCAAATGGCTGAAGCTTAATCACTACTTTTTGTAGGATTAGTTTTCTGAGGTTTAATTGCCTGAACTGGCTCAGTACAGCATCAGATGAGTCCCAGTGTCAGCATGAAGGAAATTGCAGAAGTGATTGGCTGGACATGCTAGAAGCAAGGCTACCCTTTGGCAGTGGCTGGCTCTGCTGTTTAGCTGTGATGTCAGTCCACACTCCAAATTACTGACATTAGTTACAAATTATTATGATAATAATAATAAGCAAATTGCCAAGCTAACAAGCTAACTGACTTTTTGTAAGCCAAGCTCATTCACTTGTATCTGTCCCCCAGTACAGCTGGAGTATCTTAATCTCCAGATGAAACATCAGTCAGTTATGTCACTTCTGTATTTACATTACATTTACATTTCTGTCTTTACATCTTACAAAAGCCCTATGAAAGTTTCCTCAGCCACGAAGCTCATTCTGGTCCAATACATTAAAACACCACAAGGCTGTTTATCTGAACAATGAAAACATTCTACTTTCTGTGTACACCATTTTCCCATACCTTTTACCAAACAGGATTTAGTAAGAAGACTGAGGGTGACCCACTGTCATTCTACTGATACATTTTTAAATACAAAAAAATACAGTCATTATGCTTGTTTAGAATGTTAGCAGGATATAATTAAATGAAAATATTACAGAAAGATGATGATGAAGAATATAAAAAGTATATTTTTATAAACAACTGTAATTTTTGTCAGTAGGCTAAGATTTTCTCTTTCTCTCTAGTATCCTATTGATCACAACAAGGATGTGAAATATTACTCCTTTACAGGACTTTAAAATAGCTATTTTTTTGTTAAGGTTTTGAAATCTGCTTGTATACAGATGTTTAGATATAATTGTTTCAATTTTTTCACCTTACATTTGTAAACATTATCATAAAGAATATTGTATGAAAATAAGCATTTTGTTGACTGAATCTGTTTTAACTGGTTTAACTCTAGGATTTATTTATGACATGGCTGCGCAGTCAGCTTTTGCAGATTATGAAGTAAATATAGGCTGGTGTTTCTGAGTTTGACAGTGAACAGACATCTACTGAAGAAAGACATAAGAATAAGCCAAGAATGAGAAAGTGGTAAGGTGCATCTTCTGCCATAGGAGTATGATGAAAAGCTTGCAAGGTTATGATTTATATGCTCTTGTAACTTGTTTATTAATATTTCATCTGACAAAATACTTCTGTGAGACAAACAGCTGAGTGTATTTAAACCCGCATGTGTCCAGGTGGCTATTGAAAGGGAGGCACCTACTTTTCAGGCCCAATCCCTTGTTCCTTATGCTAACACTGTTATTAGTTGCAGTTGCTGTGCAATAAACAGGATGAGTAAAACCGATCTGGATCTAGAAAACCCATTTTTTTTAATTAATTTGTTTTGTAGCATTCTGTGGGGACACGGAGAGGGGACAGGACAGAGTTTGATCACATTAAACGTAGCACAAAGCCAAACCTGACTCAGCACACTGGGAGACAGATTATTTTTTCAGCGGGATGTGTTCCCTGATGCGATTTACAGATCAGGTACATAAATGAGGGAGGGAGCAAGTAGGAGCAGCTGAGAAAAAGAATGGTGGGACTAAGCATGTCAGTGACAGGCCAGATTTATGTCAGATTAAAATGACTACACAGCCTAAGAGGCATTAAAATGACTACACAGCCTAGAATGACTACACAGCCATTCCCTAAGAAGAACACACATAGAGAAAGCAGGTCACAAAAGCACACAGTGTACAACAGCTTCTTATAAAGCAGCCACACAACCACAAAACATCCATCTTACTGAGAATTTCATGCACATGATTCCCTGGCTGTGGAACTTACTATATATTCACATTCGCTTAGCTGAAGTATAAACTGGAAGATGCAAGGATTATATTTAAATATTTTACGTTGGAAAGCTGTCATTCAGAAGCTGAGTGGAATGTGACAGCAATGCATGGCACCAAAGTCCTGCCAGCAACCTTGCTGAAACTTGAGCTCGGAGGATTTTCCTTCATTTGCATTCAAGCAGCTGGTTGTTATGCTAAACCTTGATACTGAAAATTTAACATTGTTAACTGTTTCCTCACTTGTATTTTAGCAGAAGTATTTCCACGACACCTCATGCTTCCACTAAATTGCTGTCTTTGGCAATAATTCATTCCTTGCTATAATGTTACAGCTTTATAGACATTAGTGGAAATCAGGCAATGTACGATGCGTTGTTTTTATGCTAAAATGTAAATAAGTTCTGATCACAGGACCAATAGGACAAATTAGAGCTGTGCTATAGGTGTACTGTCTTCATTGCTCATTAATGATTTCTTTCCTCTCCTTTGCTCATTTGTACAGAAATGACTGAGTCATCAGAATTAGTGTAGGTGGTGAAACAAATGTTTTATTTGTAGCTCTGCCGCTAACATATTAAGTGACCTTGGACAACTGGAGAAGAGGGATTGTGCTTCAGCTTCTATGAAACTTCTGGGTGTATTCAATCCCAGGGGAGACCGAATCAGAAGAATATAAAACTATTCATTAGCTCAGAACAAAAATCCAGTACTATCTAGGATAGTACTTGGCAGTTTAGAGTGGATGTCTGGAATATAATAGGCAGGAAACCATGATGGAGCTTTTCACTACTATTCTACAGCCATCTGTGGCTCAGTGACTTCTCACGGCAGAGATGGCTTCTGTGTATTTACTAACCCTCTTCTTGTTTCTCTTCTTTAAACCCATCAAGACGCCTCTTCATGTAAACTTCCATCATTTTCAGCATCCATGGCAAGGTGCTCCACAGCTTAACCACAAAACTCAGGAGAATCATAGCTCCAGCATGGCTTTCCTTTAAAACAGATCTAGCTTTGATGTTCATAACATACAGAAATAATTGCATTTTTCCTTATTATTGGTAGAGGACATTCTCGTTCCAATATCCTAGGCCAATACTCTTTTCCCGATTACCATTTTGTTTTAAAGGAAAAAGCTTCACCTCCTTGTGAATCACGGGTCTGGTCACTAGTTTCTGCAGAGATACCTGCCCTCTGCTTCAATTCCTCAGTGACCAACTTGAGACCATGAAGGTACAGACCATGAATCACAGAAGGGGAGTCGCAGCTTGGAGCTGTGTGAGGGATAAATGGGGTTTGTGGTGTAGGGTGAGGGAGAGGCCTGATATGGGGCGGGGGAAGATAGGCTGCAAAGTACCTAGAAATACTGGGACTGCAGTCATAGAAACATAGAATAGTTTGGGTTGGAAGGGACCTTAAAAATCATCTAGTTCCAACCCTTCTACGATGGGCAGGGAAACCTTCCACTAGACCAGTTTGCTCAGAGCCCCATCCAACCTGGCCTTGAACACTTCCAGGGATGGGGCATCCACAGCTTCTCTGGACAGCCTGTGACAGTGCCTCACAATCCTCAGTAAAGAATTTCTTCTTAATGTCTAATCTAAACCTGCCCTCTATCAATTTAAAGCCATTTCCTATCAAATAATGGGTGCGTTTGAGTTGTTGCATGAAAATACCCTGAAATAGAAAAAAAAAATTCCTCAGAGTAAAAATATAGAAAAATTTTCCATTCTGAAGCTGAACCGGTAGGGTGGGGTGGCAGAAGGGGGTTGTGCCCCTCTCCTCCCCTTTGACACAGGCGGTGCCAGCAGAGGCCGACGCGGTAAAAACGGTGTCGGTGGATTACAACCCTTTTTAGGAACCTTGTCAGAAAAAAAAGTAACCTTGATTAAAACCAGAACAGCTGAAAAACAAGTGGGCGAGGAGGACGCCACAGAGCTGCCCCTCCCCTCGCCGCGTCACCGCGGGAGAGGCGCCGCGCCAGGCGCTTCCTGCCCCGCCCCCGCCGGGAGCGGCGCGTGCGCGCTGCCAGGGGCACCTGAGGGCGAAGGGGCTCGGCCATGGCGGCCTCCATGATTTGCAGCCGGGCGTCGGCCGGGCTGAGGGGCAGCGGTCTCCGCGCCGCGCTGGGCTCCGCCGCGGGGAAGGTACAGCCGCCGCTCGGGAGACGGGGCAGGCGGGCGGGCGGGCGGGCGGAGCCGGGGCCGAGGCAGAGCCGGGTCGGGATCGCGGTCGCTCCCTGTGTACCGCCGGCGGGAGGAGCGGCCGTCTCGTCCCACTCGCGCCGCCGTTCTGCCCTGCGGTGCTGGCAGGGCTGGCAGCCCCGTGCTTACCTTCGCCCCCCCGCAGGCGCTGTTCTTGCGTGTGGCAGCTCTTCCCGGCGTGCTTCCATTTCCATTCCTTTTCAGTGTCCCCTTCCCCTGACTTGCTTGGAAAACCCAATGTTTCCATCTCCGCCGTCACCTTGCCCATAGGATAGGTCGGGCCGTGCCAGTTAAATTCTTGCAGCTCGCATCTCCGCCAGCCTCTGCTCTTGGTTCCTGTGAATGCCATTGCGGGGCGCGGGCTCGGTTTTGGCTCAGCACCCCTGGCAGGCGGTGCAAACGAAAGAGCTCCGCGGGCTGCCGTGTGTGACACAGTGGGTGACACTCGGTGCCACCTTCTCCTCCTGCCACCTCGGGGGGACGGTCGCTGTGAGCGCCCCTCTCGTGTTACGCGCGGCCTCCCGGGGCCGGCGGTCAGTCGGCGGCTGTCCCTTGGGTTCTGTGCCAAGGAAAGGGCCTCCTGCTTACAGGAGGAATCCTTTGGAGATTAAGTAGGCCTTGCCGATTCGCTAACTTGGAATGTCGTAGTAAAGCTCTTGTGTTGTCTACTTGCAAAACAAAAAAAAAACCCCTTAAAAATCCGGTCTGTTAGAAACTTTCTAATACAAGCTGATTTTTGCTTCGGTGCTTGTGCCAATGGTGCATGCTAAAAAAAAAAAATTAAAATTAATGGAAAAGTTTGTAGTCTTTTTGCCATGAATCTTTTGGTGCTGATCTCTGTTCATGGATTAGCTGAATTCGATGGGCTTGCTGTATTGTGTGTGTAAAAAATTAAGTTCTTGTTCCTGTATAGTGAAATACGGAAAAAGCGGCAAACATTTTTCACTTTTGTTGCTACTAATTTACGTGTTACAGTATGCTTCTGAAATTCCTCGAGGTTCTTTTTCTTACTGGTGTTTTCCTTAAAGTACTTAAATGTTAACTGAACACCCTAGGGTGTTTTAACACTGCCAGTCCTTGTCAGTGCTAGCAGCTTCACCAGCTCTTTTCCACTGCCCAATAAAACCTCCAAAACCAAATACCTGACTAGACATGAATGACTAATGTGGAATGGTAGGATTAAATGTGCAGGTGTTTGCATTAGGACACTGAACTGTACTTGTTTAATATGTAGACTTTTTTTAACCTAAATAAAGAGGGCAGTTTTTCACAACAGTCATGTTCTTTGTTGTTTTTGTTTTCTTTTTTTAATTCTTTTCCTTCAGGCACTCGCTGGAGGTCCAGGAATACTCAACAATCATGGATTTCAGGTGCAACAGCAGCAACAGAGGAGGCTATCGCTCCATGAATACCTGAGCATGGGACTGTTGAAGGAGGCTGGCATTTCTGTTCCACACGGAGTAGTTGCCAAGACGCCAGACGAAGCTTACAAAATAGCAAAAGAAATAGGTATATTATTAAAGAGAACTTTTACAAAATAGGCATGGGATTGATACAAGGTGTAACTACTTTTTCTCTTTCATGGTAAGGCATTCGTTGGAGTTCTGAATATACCTTCTCTTTAAGAGAGCCCTTCCTGTGAAGCAACCTTCCTCTTAAGAAGGAATAGGTCAGGTATAAATTGTAGTAGCCTAGACTAATATAATTACCTAACCTTCTTTGAGATTAGTAATAGACTCTGCAAATCCTGGATTTCTTTCTGCTTTCAAGCAAGCTTAAAGGAAATCTTGTGTGAAGAGCTTCAGTGGTGGTGACAAGATGTCATAGAGAGCAGAAGATGCAAAACATACCTACCTTTAGGCTGCAGAAGAAGAGTAAAATCCTATCCTTTGTGAGCGTGCTTTTCTGGCAGAATGCACCTGCTTCATACGGGGGGGAGCACTTTGATGGCTTGTAGTTATACACTTATTTAGTTATACACTTATTTCCTGGATTTTTGGTGGAAAAGTATCCAGTCTCATTTACCTGGTGCTTAAATACCTTATTTAAGCTGAGCTTTAATTTGGACTTGACTCTGCCTCTTAATTTGCCACTTTACCTACTATGTGTACTAGTAACATTTTTTTGTTTAATTTGAATGTAATATAGAATCAACTTCTATTGTGTGAGGCATTAATAGAGGGGGGTTTTTTTGGTTAGTTGATTTGTGTGTTTGGGTTATTTTTTAGTTTAAAATTTGGGGTTTTTTTCCCTCAGAAAGGTGTAGTAGGCTTGTCACAGTTTTAATGAAGAATGTTGCTTGTTGTTTTACTCCCCTATGTACATGCCCAACTCTCTTTTCACCTTCAGATAGATATATTTGTAGTGATTCCTGAGGTTATAGGTTTTGTTAGATTAATTTCATTTCATGTGTAGATTTAATTTAAGAAATGAAATCTGAAAAAGAAGATAATTTTTCTTCTAGAGGAAGTTATGCTGCTTTGTAATATAGAAAGGAATTGAAAAGCTGATTTTCCTTCAGATCTGATGTCCCAGAAATTCAAGTATGGTCTGCCTGCTTTCTTTATCTTGTTTCTGTTAGAGAGTAAATGATACAAAATTATAATAATTTTATTAATATGAAAGGAAGATGCTAAAGTACTTTTGAGAATGGTTTAAAATTCAGATTCTTGCCTTCTGTCAAGAGTGAGCTTGTAGCATGATCAGAACTTCACAGATCAGGCAAACCCCTTTGCTCTACTTTAATATTTGCACAGATCGTGCTGGTGGCAAATGAGACAGACCACCTTTGTCTATGACTTTTTAATCAACAGCCCAGAAACTCATAGGTCAGGGTTCCTTTGTTTTGTTCCTTGTTTGGAGTGGGATCCTGTAGCAAAGTAGGTACGTCCAACTGCTGGTTTATAGCTCTGTGTCATCCATGTGATGTCACAGGTATTCCTCTTATCTGGAGTATGTGGCTCTGTGCAATTTCTTGCGGATCAGAAAAATGAAGTTGTGCAGTGTGTGAGTTAGCATCCTTCAGTAAAGGAATTTGGGGCTTCTGGTTGACAGCCAAATACTTCGTTGAAGTTAGTGTGTATTCAACACTGTGGCTGAGAGGAGGAAAGGAAGACTTCCCAAAAGGAAGGATACACTGAAGGATCTTGAATTTTTGAGGCATTGCTCAAACATAAACTTATTCTGAATGGTGACAGATTATCTTTTGCTCCAGTGTTTTGGTTTTCTTTGTTATTGTTGCCATTTACTCACCAGTTTTCATTTAGTATGTACTTAAAAAAAACCAACAAAACCCAAACCAAACAAACCAAATCTGTATTAGAATGAAAAACATTCACTTTTTTTTGTCCACCTGCTCATTGTTTATTTTTGTTGTGTAAGAGTAGTTGCCAGTAGATATGAAATTATTTTTTGTTTCTTTTTGTGTTAAAACTGTTTTTCAAATGCGTGCCTAGACTGTTACAAAGATAGTCGGTGATACTCTTTGCTCTGTTTCCCTAGTGCTGAACCACATGCTCCTGATAAATTTACATAGAGCAGATTTCTGACTAAAGGTTGAGTTTGGGATTGGATTTCTTTTGCAAATACTTCACTTAGAAATGGGTAACTTTTTACCCAATGTATAACAAATACAAACTTCCCATTAACAGTGATTATCATCGTTAGCTGTGGCTGTAGCTAAATCAGTGTTACGTGAACATCTCGCTTAAATTTTGAAAAAATGAGCTGAGTTCTGTTCCTGAGTGTTAATAAGAGGCTGCAGCACATCTTGATAATTGCCTCCAAGCTTATGGTTTGCTCTCAGCCATGTGTGCATTCCAGCTAGCACTGTGAGCAGTTCCGATTTAGAAGCTGATATGTGTTTGTTATCAAGAACATGAACAATGAACCTAAAGACTATTTTTTGAAGAACATATGCTTTATCAGTGTGATAGCAGATAACAAACAGCAATGTTATACATTTCAAATAGTGTGTTCTGCTGAGCTAGGACAGCACCTATGAAAGTGTATTTATTGCTGTAACTGAGATTTTGGTGCTTCCTGACACCTTCCTCTGGTAACAGGTGTGTGGAAGGGAGTGACATATTGTATGCCTGTAGCAAAGCCTGCTTTTCTTTTATTTCTGTTCAAGATGATTTGAGAAGTAAGACTTTTTAAGTCATTAATATCTTGAAGAAGCTTTTGTGTTCCGGTAGTTTTGTCGAATTTTCAGATAGCGAATCCCACAGCTTTATGTTAATGGCAGTGTCAAATTTTAGAAAAACAAAAATGTGTACAGAATAAGGAGGTGTTAAGAACTGAGTGCATAACATTTCACTTTTCTACTTCAAAGTTTTTGAAAGGGGACTGAAAGCCATGGAGTCTGCTGCTTTTGCTATTGCAGTTTAAGAGATCTAGTGCAGCTCCATATCTGTGTGGTTTATAAAGAATGTTCTATTTTTGGTATGCTTTCTACAGAACGACTCAAATAATTGGCTTGGCTGTATTCCTTCTGAAAGTTCCATGATTAATTGATGTTTTTTTTCAGATCTCTTAAGGTCTTTTCAATGTTATTGAAACCTCTTAAGTTCTTTTAGATATTATTTATTTTTCTGTCTATGGCTTAAGTATACAACCTGTATCTGTTTAAAAAAAAAAAACAAAACAAAATAGCGATGTGTAAACTTGGGTAAATTTATAAATAGAAATTTTTCTCTCAGGCTTGATTTAGCCAGAAATCAAAGTGTAGTACGTGTGAAATAATTTTTTTAGGTAAAGTGCTTTTTCTTTACCAGCTCTTCAAAAGAAAGGTATTCCAGGCACTGTGGCAAAAAGCTAGAGTGTTTTCTTCCCTAGTGTGTGCCACACCTTCCTTTGTAGTCTGTGGTTAAGTTGTTTGGATTTTTATATGTTCTATGTCATACTGAAAGCTCATGTCCAGATTTTGTTCCCGGTATTTTTTTGGTTGTTTCACCATTATCAGTTTTCCCCATTGGTTGGTTACCTGCTTGACTCTACAGACAACCTAAAAGACATTAGATAGTAGAGTCTGAAACTCCAGAGTGTTTATTCAGATGCTGTAGGACATGGGTGATGATCTAAGGTGGCAAATTTGTGCAGAAATCCCCCAGGTGTTAAAAAAATCATGCAGTTATATTTCTACTTACCTGGTCAAAATCTCTAGATAACCAGCAGTAGCAGGTAGTAGTCTAGAAACCAAACATGTACCTAAATTCAGGCAAATGTTACCTTTTTGGCATCTGAAGCTTACATTTTGCTTTAGCTTTTGCTTTCTTCTGTAGTGCTTTACTCCTTTGAAGTTAAAATACCAAAACATGTTGTTGATGATAATTCACTAATTAAAATAAACTTGTCTAACCAGCAGATTAAGATTTTGACCTCTGTATTTTAATTGCTTGACTTAGACTGTTGCCAAAACCAAACCTGTCTTGTGAGCTGATGACAAACTTGATGCAGTTGAATAATGTCAGGAAGTATTTGAGTAGAAACTATTTTGTAATAGCAAAACATATGTTTGCTCTCCTGACTGGTATGGTCCTTTCAGTGAAAGTATGAAGATTCCTGGCACATAATTATTTCAATAATCATACATCTGATTTGCCTGCAGTGAGTCTTTGAACACTCAAAGGTTTCAAATGCTGAAAAAAATGTGATTTTTAAGTTAGAATTCTAAATAACTATACTTACTAGCAAAATGCAGACCGTATATCTGAAGAGCTTCTCTGCCTCTGTTGACAGAGTTAGGATCAGCATATTATTTGGGTTGACGCTTCTGTTTTTAGTTACAAGCCCATCTTTTTGCTTCCTAATGCCAGTAAATAAACTATATTGTTTAAACTTAGAGCTGTTATTGTATCTGTGCAATAAAAAACATACATAGTTTGTGTTATAACTAGAGAGTTACTTTTTCTTGTACAAGAACTCCGAAATACTAGCTGAGACAAAAGTTATGTGTCTCTCTCCCAGGATAAGTTTGCAGTTGAATGGTAGTTGGGAACTTGGTTGACACTTGTGTTACTAACCTGTCACTGCCTTCTCTTGTTGTCTGTCTTGTCAGAGTAGATTAGGCTTGCATAGTTATCATGAAGGTGTCTGTAATATGTGGAATGCAGTACTGCTGCTAAAGTTAGTGTTGGGCAGAGAAGTGCCTATTAATGCGATTTGACAAAAGTCAGACTGGAAACTTGTAAAGCAGAATGTTTTCGTACAGTTTGTCCTGAACACATTAGTGCTAAGTCAGCATTCTGCTGATTTCAGACACCTGTCCTCATTGGTATCTACTCTTAATTTTCTAAACGTTTCCTGATTTTTTTTCAGGCTGTTCTACTTACATGTGTGTTTAGGGCTGACTGCCATTAACATGGAAACATGATGCTTAACAAATGCTTGTTCTGAGATTTGTGCCTTGGCCTGTAGCTTGCTTACCTGGGACATTGTCTGTACTGATGTTCTAGGGCCCTGTGTTAAGGCTTTGGTTTGTTACTGCTGCTGAAAGCTGAAGTCCTGCTCACTGAAGTGTCCCTGTGCATGCGCATGGCACACGGCGCATAAGTCTGCAAAAGTACTGTCTGCTGTGTGAGCTTTTACCTTCAGGAATCGCTTTTCTCAAGGCATGATCACACAAATGCTTATGCTGGCACAAGAAAAGACTGGAGTGAAAAGCTGAAGACAGAAGGCAGTATAGGAGTTCTGTGGGATTGTGTTTGCTGACATAAACTGTCCTGGCTTTGTATGTGGGTACCTGCTCTAGGGCAGAAACTGCTATATTTTATTGAAACAAAAGCCTAGCAGTATTTCAAAGCCATATAAGCAAAGCACAAGGGCACAGCTGTTAATACTGAGTAGAAAATGATAGTAGCTGCTGGTTTCCAATTTTTTTCCTCGCATTACCGTGTATCAGCAGTTCTCTGTGTCAGATTGTGACAGTGCTGCAGCTCTAACACTGCACATGGGGTGTATGAGCAAACATTTCTGTCCTCTAGTTTTAGGGTAATTTTATATAGGAGCTGTGGGAAAAAATGTTTATTGAACAATAAACTTCCTGCATGATGGCTTAAGTTATGGTTTCCTTGGGACATATTATCTTAAATTTTGTTTCAGGTACATTTGTGCAGCTTAATTGCTTGTAAACATAGCTGGTTAAATAAACCTTGAAGTATTATGTGTTTATGCAATTAAGCAGTGTGCTTGGAGTGCTGTAGGAAAACAATTTACAAATCATTAATATCCTGCTCATATAATGACACAGTTGTTGCATAAGGGATAATCCAATGATGTTACGGCCAAATTGATTGTGAAAAGTTAAAAGTTGTTTTTCTCACACTTTTTTTCAGATGTTGACAAAGTTTAATAATGCATAATAATGTCATTTTAAAGAAACGTCTTACAGAATCAGAGCAGTGATGCATTTAGCCCAATATTCTACCTAAGGACAAAAGAACATAGTATTTAAGGCAGTTGTTAGCCTGCCTATTTTTGCTGTCCATTACCCCTCATTTCCCCTCAGCATTCATATTTGTTGTCTTAGAAATATCAGAGGGAACATCTCTACCCAGTTCCTTTTGACTCTTCTGTTCTTCTTTCCCATCTCCTAGCAGGCTTCATTATCTTTTGTGTAAAGAAGGGTCTTTTTCCCTTGCACCATTTTAAAACTGACTTCCCTTGGTAGGTGGCTTTTGGTTTTGGCTGGTGTAGAGCAGCAGCTGGAATGAATTATGTACATGTAGTTCACAGAATCACAGAATATGCCGAGTTGGAAGGGACCCACAAGGATTATTGAGTCCAGCTCCTAGCCCTGCAGAGAACCATCCCCAAGAGTCACACCATAGTTGTGTGTTCTTGTTCTATCCTGCACAGGTATGGCTGAAGACTGTAGTTGTATTCTTGCTTTCTTCTACTTTGATAGATTTAAAGTGCTAAACTCCTTTAGTTTCTTCTTTTGAGGGTATCTCTTAATTTCAGTGATCATCCTAGTAGCCAGAAAAAAGTTCTATGCCCAGCGCTAAGTGTGATATTCCAGCTGAGATCTTGCCAGAGCATTAGTTGGGATCTAGTTTTCACTTGTTCAGATTCTGGTCTTTATTGCTAGGAGGAATGACCACCACAAAGAGGTGCCTCTGGGTGAACTTTTGGCTTTCCTGAAAACTTCTCTGTAGTAGCAGCTTTCTAGCTTCTGGACTTGTGTAGGAAATGAAAAGTAGAGCGGAGAAATAGGACCCTCTCTTCTGAACTTATTAGTGGACTGTAAGTTAAATCTTTTAGTCTTGATTGATAAGTATATTGCTTCTGAAACATTGTCAGATCTTCCATGGAAACCTCGAAATAGTAAAATAACGCTGTGAATATATTAGATCTTAAATATTTGAGGCACTTCAGATCCTTGTGGAGGAGCCCTGGTAGGTCCTCTGTGAGCACGGGAACAAGTGTGAGGTGGTGGGTTTTGTTAGCCTCTTCACAGATAAGAAAGTATTTTTCTGTCTTTTATACTAACACTGAAAAGTCGTGCTCCCTGTACGTAAAAGGTAAATTGTTTTCAGATGGGTGGAACTTTAATCTCGCATGTTGGAGTACATGGCTTCATTTATCCATGAAGCTGCTACTTAGAGTCTTTTTCATACATGACACTTAGTGTTTCCTAAAGCAGGCTTGGTACTTAGAGTAGCTGCGTAAAATTAAGTCTTGTGTGGCTTCTGTCAAGTATGTTATCTTATTTGATTGCCAATACTTGGTAGCTATAAAAAAATAGTTATCTTCAGGAACTGAATTAAATGTTAGAATCGTAGACTGTAATAAGTTGACATATACTTGTGTGTTCATAACCTTCATGCTTCTTGTGGAAAAAAAGGGCTTTAAATCAGTTGTGAATTCAGAGATCTGTTGATAGGTAGGCAGTCAAGAAGTAAAATCAACCAGTAGCTAGTTGGGAGTAGTAACTTGGCTATTCCCTTTGTTTATAGCCTCCCTAGCTTGTGATATTATGCAAGTTTAATTTTACCTGCCCAAGCAGGATGCAAGTCAAAATAGAAATCAACACAACTTCTTTGTCTGCCATGATCTTCCTCAGTATGTGTAGTGGCTAGTTTTGCCTGAGTACTGTAATTATTCTTAAGCTTTTCCATGGTTCCCTTTTCGCATCCAAGAGAACAGCAAGTTCTTTCTTTGCTCAGAAAGACCAGAGTGGCTCAACTAATGGTGGCATGAGAAGAGATGGGATCTGCTGAACAAATGTGAACGGGCCAGCTCTTAACATCTTGCCGTCTAGTTGCTCTCTGTACTCTAAGTGAACTTGAATAGTAACTCAGGACTTAGTTTTTCTTCCTTTATCACCTTAAATGACTTTATGAACTCTTTTTTTTGCCTTTAATCTTTCAGAATATCCCAGTTCCATTTTAATTATATTCTCATACTTTACTTTTTAAACCCAAATGCACAGTCTCCCCTACCTGGAAGAATATTTTGTAAAGGATTTTTAAACAGTTAAAGCCAACTAAAGGGCTTACTCTGACTGTTCTTGGAAAAACAGTGGATTTGTTTAGGCCTCTGCATTCTGCAAAGCACTCAAGCTCATGCATCAGTGCTCTGCTGAAAGCTGTAGACCTGCAATCTGACTTGAATAAGTGCTATAGTTACACATCATTGCTGGGAAGATAGTGGTTACAGATATAGGGTATTTGTACTTGATTGAGGAAAATCTTGGATTACAGTGTGTCAGGTATTCAGTTTCATCTTGTTAATAGTCTGAGATGCTAACAATTTCTTACTAGGTGCTTAATCACTTGTGATTCAAACACATGTTAAAGATGTATCAGAACAGTCAAAGTACCAACACTTTTGAATACTAATTCACAAAGGTTTGTTCACAGAGCAGCCTAAAGCTGCAATGTGTGGATTATTTGAGATTTGGAATAATCTGTGTGAGCTACAATACAGTCTTCAGTTTACATGGTTGTATTTTGAATGGTGGGAGTGGAGAAGGTGGGATAAAATTAAAGTAGCCTTTATTATTCTACTTGGGGCAATTTGTTTTAGTAGTTACAGATGACAAATTTTTGGGTTTTCTTTTGTTCTAGGTACAAAGGATCTTGTGGTAAAAGCACAGGTTTTAGCTGGTGGTAGAGGAAAAGGAACGTTTGAAGGTGGCCTCAAAGGAGGAGTGAAAATAGTTTTTTCGTAAGTTGTTTTTAAATTATCCAACCAAGTAGAAAAACTTAACAGTTTCACATTATGAATTGAACCTGTTGCTTTCTTTAAAACAAATATTTTAATTCTTAACCTTAAAATAACAAAAATTAGGTAAGATTTTTTTTTAATGCTACTTCTGTTTTTTCAGCAGTTTTTGTGTCACATTCTGAGCTTCTTTTATTCTAGTCCAGAAGAAGCGAAAGATATCTCCTCCAAAATGATTGGAAAGAAGTTGTTTACCAAGCAGACAGGAGAAAAGGGCAGGATATGCAATCAAGTATTTATCTGTGAGCGGAGATATCCCAGGAGAGAATACTATTTTGCAATAACAATGGAAAGGTCTTTTCAAGTGAGTAATATGAGAAATAGAAGTAAGCTAGTTAACTTGTTTTAACTGAATTTTTAAAAAATCAAGAAAACTGTTTATTGTACTGTTTATTCACTTGCTTGCTTTTGAAAATCAAAACTGCATATGAGCTGAATTGTTTTCTAATATCTCTGACTATATGATTGCCTTAGTTTTTTAAGTGCTTTAAAGAAGTTTAAATGCTACAATTTAAATTTACGGGATAATAAATAAGCATTGGTAGTCCCAACTGAAGTTCAGAGTCACATGGCTGAAGAGGAGATGGGTGGAACGAGGGGGTTATTTTCATTTTGGTTTTAGTTTGCACTTACTACTGGATGCCCATATTAGCTATATTTTTCAAGTAAGTTCTATATGTGTGCATGTACATGTACACACTGTTTAAGAGTGTCAGGAACAAGATAAGTAAAAGTGTTGTGGAAGAGCAAATGGTCCTGTATAAATCAAACATCCTTTTTCTCAATGTGGGAAGGTTCTAGAGGTGTATGGGTGTGTCCCTCGATTTTGAGTGTGCTGCTAGCTTTCTTATGCCAGTGCTCTTCAAGAATTGATAAGATTTGGGCCTAGAGGTCTGTCTTCAGAGCTTTCAGGAAAATGAATGCCACAGTCTTTTCTGCTTGTATGAACTCTGTGGGGGGGTATGTGGTTTTTTAGGCTACAATTCAAACTGCGTTACTGAAATGAGTCAGTGTTTTCTGACAGACAGGTGTTCTGTTGTGGAGCATAGAGCATGAATTGGTAAATAATTTTAATGAAGCTGGGGTAAAACAGGCCTTGGAACTTTATTTTCTGAAGCTCAACAAAAACTGGGTTTTTGTTCAGATGCATCTATTCAGATGCTTAAGTGTTTGCAGAGGCACTGATTTTGGTAATTGGAGTATTTCCGGTGTGAGTATGAAATAATATTCTGTGGAGGAATTAGAAAACTAGTTGTATTCTAATTTATTTTTTTTGTAAAAGTATTAGGAATTAAATACTGTATTTGCTTCTTTCTCTTCCTCTGTGGTGTTCTTTTTGATAGGAAAATATCCGTTGTGTTCGATTGCAGTACAGTTATGTGACCTAGGCACCTGCATTCTGATATTTGCTGTAATAGAGCGGGGAAGATCGAAATGTCGCTGTACGAAACCCAGATTTGCCACAGGGTGGCGCTAAAATGCTGTAAATTAACAGATTCAGAATCTTAAAATCGTGTAAGGAATAAGCAAGGATCCTTGTGGAAATAAAATTTCCTGTAACTGATTTAAGCAAATTAGATAAAGAAGGGAAACATGTTTTCCTGACTTGTTCTTGCTCTTGTATTAAAAAATAAATCTTATTTGTGTATATTGAGTATACTGTGTGGGCTATTGCCTTGTAATAGGGATGTGCTTTGTTTTTACTGCTGACTTTAAAAGTTATGTTTTTAGATGTGCTTGTAGTTGCTGTAACATGCATAGGATGCTCATGATGAGGAAATGCCTTTCAAAAGAAGGAAGCGTGAGGATTGAATAGTACACAATGTTTATTCCTGATGTTGCAAACTTCTTCCTTTAAGGGGGGGAAAAAAGACTAAAATAGTCAGCTGAAACTGGAACTTGGTGATGTGGGTATTATTTGCCAACAGGGGTTTATGCTTTAGGCAAAAATGTTCACTTTGGTTGTTATTTTATGACGTGTTTATGTTGAACCTTTTTACTAGATGCAGGATAATTTGCCAGCTATATGTTTCCATTTGGAAGGATGGTAATGGGAGGAGAGTGGTGTGGTTATTAAGCATGTTCTCTGAAATAGTCACATTTTCTATAATTAATTGTCAACAGTTATAAAGCTGTTTAGTGTTTAAGACCTCTGCTGATAAGTACACATATGCTTTAGTATACCCCTGGTCATAATCCATTCATGGGTGCTGATAAGAGAAGGAAGGTAGGCTGAGGTGCTACAAGTGAGTATGTTTTAACTGTGAACCGGAGGAGAGATTTTTAGGTTCGACGATACCAAGTCCTTGATGCTTTTGTTGAGATTTAGACAGCTTAAAAAAACCCCAAACAACAAAACTACTGCAAATGCTATCAATTCTGGTTTCTTAGGTTCTTTTATTGTGGAATAATTCAGTGCTGTTTTGTCAGAAGTCCATGACTTAACTTTCAGTGATGGCTATAGCTGCTGAACAGGTATGGTTTGCAGTAATTTATCACTAGGTTTTGCACACTTACATTTGTCCTTGAAGTTGGAGCATGGCAGAATGAATAAATGAGTGCCTGGTGTTTGATCAGTGTTTGTATAGGGGTTAGTGGAGAACATGGAGATGAGAAGGTTGTTCTTTTTCTAGTGACAACTTAAAGATAAAATTCATATGATTACGAAGTTCAATCTTTCTATCAAAATTTAAAACTAGTATGTCTGTGTTAATTGCTCTGTTGCTACAGTGGACACAAAGGACAGTTTTCCTTTTTAAAAGAAATTAGACCCAACATACACCTTAAAACTTGGAAAGTATTATTAAAAGGTTTTATATAGAAGTATTGAGTAGATAATAACACTCTCCTCAGAGCATACAAGTAAAATGCTCAAATAAGAAAAAAAATTCTAACAAGGTTTTATTACTGTGAGGTATCATATGGGAAGAGCAGAGTTTCAATTCTGTAGTATAAAATTACTTACACTTTTTTTTTCCTCTCTCTGTTCTAGGGTCCTGTGCTGATAGGCAGTTCTCAGGGTGGTGTTAATATTGAAGATGTTGCTGCAGAGAATCCTGATGCGATAATTAAGGAACCCATTGATATAGTAGAAGGCATAAAAAAGGAGCAAGCTGTTAGGGTAATTGTTAATGTGGGAAAGTACACATTATCAAGGATGGGAGGGTTGCTTCTATATTTTGTAAAGTGTGTATGCATTCAACCTACTGAGTTGTCATAAACCCTTTTTTGAAACAGATTTGAACTAGATATTTGAGTATTTTCAGGTGATTGTGTAAATCCAACTACTTGGCAGTGCTTTATCTAGCTTTTATATGGGTTTGTAAAGGCATGTGATGATAAATTTTTACTAGCTGTGTTTTAGGATAAGTGCAGTGTTTTGTACTGAAAAGAATCATTTCAAACCTAAGAGTTACTCTTTTGTTTCCCCCAGGTAGACAGGACAGGTTCTACATTTGTAAATTCAATTGACACTGAAATAATAGCTAAACTGAGACACCTCTAACATGAATTAACTGATAACCAATCTTTTACTTTCAGCTTGCCCAGAAAATGGGATTTCCTCCTAATCTGGTGGATGAAGCAGCTGAAAATATGATCAAATTATATAATCTTTTTCTGAAATATGATGCTACCATGATAGAAATAAATCCTATGGTGGAAGATGCATCAGGAGTTGGTAATGTTTCTTACTCATATTCTTCGTGTACCACCTTGATGTTTTTGTAAATCTTGCCTGCTTTGCACTGCTAAAACTTTAGCTGTATACAGCAAGAGGATTTAGTGTTAACATGGTATGGTGAAAAACAAATTTAATAAAGCATATAAATTTGCCTAATCTAAACATAGTAGATATCTGCTCTAAATTGCTAAGTAGGATCCTAAGTTTAAGTAGCTTCCTTTTTTAATTTTTCAAGGTTTGTTTTTTTTTTTTTAAAGAACACATCTTCCACTCTTGAGTGACTACCCAGGATAAGGCATTCGTGGAAGTTAGGTCTTTTCAAAATTCATGAATTGAAACTTGACCCATCTCATGTATCCAAATTGGTACTGTAAAGGTAACCAGAATAGTAGCACCTTCTAGAAATCTCCTGCCTTTACTATTCAGTTATCAGAATGACTGAATGATTGAGTTTGATGTACTGAAAGACATTATTGGTGTATTAAATAATATCCTGATGTTTATCATGTTTTTAGCATATGCAATTGCAGAATAGTTATTCAATCACAGCCAATTCCCCTCTCAGTAAAAAATAAATCTGTAGAGAATATTTGTACTTGAACTCAGTTTGTTACTGATTTTTTCCTTTTTTTTTTTTTTTTTTTTTTTTTTTTGTTTTGGTTTTGGTTTTTTGTTTGTTTTTGGGTTTTTGTTTTTGTTTGTTTTTGTTTGTGTGTTTGTTTATTTTGTTTGTATGGTTTTGTTTGTATGGTTTTGTTTGTTTGGTTTTGTTTGTTTGGTTTTGTTTGTTTGGTTTTGTTTGTTTGGTTTTGTTTGTTTGGTTTTGTTTGTTTGGTTTTGTTTGTTTGGTTTTGTTTGTTTGGTTTTGTTTGTTTGGTTTTGTTTGTTTGGTTTTGTTTGTTTGGTTTTGTTTGTTTGGTTTTGTTTGTTTGGTTTTGTTTGTTTGGTTTTGTTTGTTTGGTTTTGTTTGTTTGGTTTTGTTTGTTTGGTTTTGTTTGTTTGGTTTTGTTTGTTTGGTTTTGTTTGTTTGGTTTTGTTTGTTTGGTTTTGTTTGTTTGGTTTTGTTTGTTTGGTTTTGTTTGTTTGGTTTTGTTTGTTTGGTTTTGTTTGTTTGGTTTTGTTTGTTTGTGGTAGTGTCCTGGTGTTTTTTTTTTTCCTTTTAAATAATACTGCTTAAATTAATGGTATGGAGCAGTCTCTCCCATCTGTATCTTGTACCTTGTCATTTTTATATTATTTGTAGTGAGGGATAGAAGTCAAGGGATACATTTGTAGAGACAGAAACTTAGTTCTGAGGTAAAGAATACTCTAGGTTTTCCACGTCACCTGCTATATCTATGTAAAACTTAGTTTTGTGTTTTCTCCCAACACCTTTTCTTTCAACTCAGACATTTTTTTCATTGTGTTTCTGTATGCTTACATGCATGCACCCACACTGTATATATTTAATCTAAAAGCAAAAAACTAAGAGGGATTAAAAAACCCTCAAACCAGAGATCTTCTGTAGTGATTAATTATATGCTAATTAGTGAAGCATAATTTGCCCAGATTTATCAAACAGCTTGTTGTAAGCTTTTTTGTTTTTAGAGTGTCTCAAGAAATAGCTGTTCTCCTTTTTGTGCAGTTAAAGGTATTTAACTGATTGCGTGGGTAGACTGGAGAGAATCTTGTGTTTAGTTGCAGTGCTAAGTGTGTCTTTTCCGCAAAACTTTGTGCTTGGACTGTATGACCTAGCTGCCTAGTTTGGCTTAACATACTTTAACACATTCATGTAGCAGTTGAACTGTTATTCTGATATTAAATGATGGTTAGTTGTGGGGTTTTTTTTTTGCTTTCAGTGATGTGCATGGATGCAAAGATAAACTTTGACAGTAATTCAGCCTATCGTCAGAAGAAGATCTTTGATATGCAGGATTGGACACAGGAAGACCAAAGAGACAAGGATGCTGCAAAAGCAGATCTCAATTATATAGGATTGGATGGAAACATAGGCTGCTTAGGTATGTTCTATTTAATGAATGTTAAATGACCTAATGGATTTATAAACTGAAGTCCTAAATGTTATCTTTATTCTCATGTAGTCAATGGTGCTGGTTTAGCTATGGCCACAATGGATATAATTAAACTTCACGGCGGAACTCCAGCAAACTTCCTTGATGTTGGTGGTGGTGCTACAGTGCAGCAAGTGACAGAAGCCTTTAAGCTTATTACCTCTGATAAAAAGGTGAGGGAAGAGTTGGCGTATCAAGGTCCTACACAGTGGTAAACAGGCATTGGAAGACAATGCTTAGTGCATGCTCTCCAGAAAACATGTTATTATAAGAATAGAATTAGAAAGAGAAAAAGATGGAGATGTTAGTTTAATCTTGGTGCAGATGAAGGAGGCATGAAAACCTATTGCATTTTTTCCCTTTTTAAAAAATAGGTTCTTTGGCTGTGTACTGAGTAGACAGTTTTGTATTTTCTGGTTGAAGTTAGAGTTGTATTTGAATCTTTCCAGAAATCTTGGAGTTGGAAACTCCCACAGCCCACTGTTCAAACAGAAAGCAGTATTTGGATGGGTTTCCACTTTTTTTTTTCACTTGGACCCATTTTGCAGCTGGATCTGCTTCGTGCGTAGAGCTGTAGAGATGAAAGTTTGCTGTGCTGTGCACAAACAAGTTTCTAAAGTATTGGTTATGTGTAATGTAAGATAAAATAACTTTGTAATAGGCTTGGAAGGGCATTAGTCTTTCATCCTATTAAAAGTTTATCAAAAGTGTTTGCATGTTATTAAAATAATAAATCGATTGAAACTAGAGGAAGAGCTGTACTATCCCAGAAAAATAACGTGAGGACTGGATTGATGGTCTGCATAAGAGATGCTTATCTCAGTGGGAACTTGGCAGTTTGGGACTTTTTAAAAAGAAAGAAAAATATTAAAAAAAGGGTAACAAAAAGATGGGACTGACTTGTAGAACCTGGTAATGATATGCTACTTTGGCACCAGAATGTTGGGCACCACTTGCTCATCTTTGGAAGGTGCCAGAAACAAATAGTGAGTGATTTAAGAGGAGCTTAGTCTCTGCCTCATTGGAAAGACTTTTATTACCAAATGCAGAGTCTGACACACTCTGCAAGAGTGTTTAGAATCATTGAACCATTTAGATTGGAAAAGACCTTGAAAATTGAGTCCAACCAGAAGTCTGACACTACCCAGTTCTGCACTAAACCATGTCCCTAAGCACCATGTCCACAAGTCCTTTAAATAACTTCAGGGTTGGGGGCTCAACCACTTCCCTGGGTAGCTCATGCCAATGCTAAACAACACTTGAGGGAAAGAAATTTTTCCCAATATCCAATCTAAAACTCCCCTGCTGCAACTTGAAGCCATTTCCTCTTGTTTTACTGGTTGTTATTTGGGAGGAAAGACCAACCCCTACCTCACTACAGCCTTCTTTCAAGTAGTTGTAGAGAGCCATAAGGTCCCCCTGAACCTCCTTTTCTCCTGGCTAAACAACCCCAGCTCCCTCAGCCACTCCTCATAAGACTTGTTCTTTCTTCACATTCTCCCGGTGAATTGAGGGAACAGTGAGGGACACAGGCACGGAACATCTAAACTGCAGAGAGAAAAGAAGAAAACAAGGAAGAATCTTGGGGTTGGTGATTTGGGACCAGTTTTTGCAATGCCAGTTTTCTGCTGATGTATGGATAGAGGGTGTCCAAACAGACTTAATACAACTTTTCCCTTCTGCCTTCTTTCAGCTGCTCACTCTTTTATCAAAAAACTATGACTATAACTGGTATTGCTGGTGCTGAAAGTCAAAGCAGTGCAGCCTGCTGGTGTCATGCACTGCATTCTGGCTGGCACTCAGGGTTCAGTTCAGGGCTGGTTTGGAACAGCCTTCTGGGATGTCAGTCTCACTTGCTTCTGCCCATCAGTAGCAGGAGCAATAACGATGTAACAAGATGAGCTAGTCTAATTGCAAGATAATGAGAACCAAGTTTCTGTGTATTAACCAGTTGCACAGGAATGTTTTGTCTTGTTAAGTTTATTCTGTCCTCCAAGGCTGTTTATCCATTTTGGCTTCTGCTTTCTTTCATTTTTCACCATTGACTGTGATCTTTTTACCCTTCTTTTCCACTGCTTGAGTAGGAAAAAGATTATCCCTTAGCTGCCGGCTTAGTCCTCCTGAATAAAATTTATTTCAGATAGCTTAACTCTGAGCATGCTAGCTTTTTTGTGAACTGTATAAACACTGTCTTGTGTAAGAATTTTTTAAATTTTCTGTGTTCTTTAGCGCAGCTTCTTCAGTATGTGGAGGTACTGGTGTGGGAGGTACCTCTGCTGGAGAACTGTTAGAAACAGAAAGACAAGCAGTTGACAAATTTGATTTCCTGAAGCAACTATTCTGTTCTGTGTTATGCTGTATGTTTTGCTGTACTTTATAGAACTGTACTTTTGTTGCCAGTGTTCTCTAGAACAGAAATGTTCCGTGTCTTTTGCAGAGTCCCTTAATACATTTAAAGAGCTTGAATTTTTCTTAGGCTGAAAGGCTGAGTTCTGCTTTTATCTGATGTGCCTTTGGCCATTTTTAACAGGAATGTTGTCATTGATTCTGTAGGTACTGGCTATTCTGGTAAATATTTTCGGTGGCATTATGCGATGTGACGTTATAGCACAAGGCATTGTTATGGCAGTAAAGGATTTGGAGCTAAAAATCCCTATTGTGGTACGGTTGCAAGGTGAGTGTGCTTCATATATATTTGAATATATTTCTGTCCATATCGACAACTGTTACTGAGCTTGTATATTGTGTAGCAAGTTGCCTGTAAGTTGAAGTCTATGGAAAAATAAAGCAAACCCTGAGTTTAGATGGTAAGGGTTGGCAAGTTAATAAAAAGAGATTTCCTGCTTTGAAACTACTAAAGGTGTCTTCTAAATTTATTCACTAAGAGTAAGTGGAAGAGGCTCCCTAGTAGTAGTACTCTGCTGTTCAATGAGTGGCATTTTATCTGTTTCTTAAGGTACACGAGTTGATGATGCCAAAGCTTTAATAACAGCTAGCGGCCTCAAAATCCTTGCGTGTGACGACTTGGATGAAGCTGCAAAAATGGTAAGATAGCTGGTTATGAATATTCTTTTCAGAACATAGCATCTGTTGCAGAGTATTGAAAAGTTGAAACTCCATTCAATCAACTTAAGGTAGCTTAAGATAAATCACAGTGCCAGTTATCATTATCAGAGCCTGAAGCAAGTGTTTAACAACTTGGTAAGTACATAGTTTGTCAGGGAAACAACTATGCAGGCAGAAGCTGTTAAACCCCACAAACGAAAACCAGACCAGTGATCAGATCAGTCGCTCCCCTTGGTATGGGAATGGCTAAGAGCTTAGCTTTATTAATTTTGAGAAAATATGTAAAATGAGGTGGATGAAAAAATGCAATGTAGTACTTCCTTTGATACACCACTATATTTCAGTGTGCATGATTAAAACTGTAGTTGATCATCTTGTTGCCTCATAAGATATACATAAGATATACAGACACATTGTTTGTGATTTTTTTTTTTGGGTGTATTTACCTTGCTCTGTTTTTGCAAATCACACTAGGAATGTGTAGCAACAGTAAAGATGAAAATTTTTGATCTGCAGAAAGTTAGAAGGCATCTGATGGATTTTATATCATGGGGAAACACATTTCTGAGTCTTTCTTTTTTTCTGCAGAACCACTTACTCAGTTATAACAATTCATTCTAAGCAGGAAGTAATTCAGAGAGATTTAGAGTTGTTATGCAAGAGAAGATGAGGCTCCATAAGGTATCAAAACAAGATCCAGAAATGCTTGCAATAAGAACTCAGAGAAGAAATAGTTCTAGATATATAGACTGTCTTGTGAGCAGATACCCCAACAGCTCCCAGGATAATAGGGTGGCACATAAAATTTAAAATTTTTAGCATGTTATCAAGATATTTGGTTGTAAATGAGAAACAAACTTTATTAACTCAGATGTTTTCTAGAAGACCTGACTATCTTTCATTTAAAAGTGGTTAAGAAGTACTGAACTAGGTAATAATCCTACACCCACCTCCCCCTTTAAGATCTTACTGATGATTCTCTGGCATTACTTTGTTTAAAAAGATTGATCCAGCTCAGTCAAGTTAGGATTGTTTTGAAATTAAGTCATTATTTTCTGTTTTTCAGGTGGTGAAGCTGTCTGAAATAGTAACCTTAGCAAAGCAAGCTCAGGTGGATGTTAAATTTCAGTTGCCAATTTGATCTGAGAAATGTCATGCCAGTGTCTAACATGTTCTCTGAAATACTGTGTTCTGTGGGATATTTTTAATTTTTCTTTTTGTGGAGGTATGGATTGACAGGCGCACAAACTTAAGTATCTGGTCTTTAATGTTAACATTCAGAATGGTCAGAATTCTTGTAAAAGTGTGTATTGCTGATACTTAGTCTCTCTTCATTGTTATTCTCAAGCCTCCAGCTTTTGCTGCAGAATGTCACTTGCAATATACTTCTGCATTGTCCAAAGTAAAGCTTCTGGTTGAAAAATAATTATTCTGAATAAATTTTGAAGTTACTTTACTTGTAAATTTGTATTAGACTTGGCTAAAAGTAAATATGACTGGATTATCTAGTTGTCCATGTGGAGAAATGTATTGAAACGGTATTTTATGTTGGAGACAGTTGTACTTAGCAGTACAATGGACATGAGCAAATCAATCATTATTTATGAACAGATGCATTTGAACTTGATCAGAAATATTTTTCGAAGTCCTTCACTGAAGTAACTGGTAACTCATCTGGACAACGTGTTAAATCACTACAAAATATACTGTAGCACTTAGATTTTCACAGTTTCCAGCCTTCGCAAAAAAGCATTGTGTAGTTTTATATATGAACAAGCATTTACCAAACTTCGAGGAGACAGGATACATAGATAATTAAAATGTCTCTTGTACATTGCTAATAAAATTGTACATTAATAAAATATCTCCCAAAACTTTTACTGACTTTTTCTTTATTTGTTACCATTTTGAAAATTGCATATACTCATAGATTAAACCATAATTTAAGATAGCAAACTAAAAGCTTTTTAGGAGTACAGTTACAGTGACATATATGTTAATTTTTTTCCTCCTTGAAATGCACTGTGTGATTAAAATTTTTTCCTCCTTGAAATGCACTGTGTGAACTTCTGTTGAAAAGCTTGGACAGATATCATGCATATAACATCCTACTAAAGAGTCCATAACTGATCTCTGCACAAATAAATATGCAGGAAAGTTTTGCTTTTTGGGGAAATATTACTTCTGACAAATCTAATATTAAACATTAATTTTTGTCACCTTACTTACACCACCAATGCTGTTGATTTTGTCATTACATTGAACTTGGAACTCGGATGATGATCTGTTTACTCAGTACTCATTTTTTGTTTGTGTTTTGTACTGCTTTTGTTTAAAATGTTAGTTTCTTGGCTAATGATAGTGCAATTTTATCTGGAAATAATGAAGCCTTGTCTACGGTGGGATTTTAGAATGGGAAATCATATAGTCATGAACTAAGGGCTTGGAAGGATTGTATAAAATGTAGGGAAACTCACAGGCATGTCAGGAAACATGAATAAAACGTATTTTTGAGGTAGGTGGGGTAATATATGAAGAAAATTTATACTAGGTTAGTGTATTTCAGTAATTTTTTGGCAGTACTAAAAAAAATCAGCAGAAATTGAATTCCCTCTGAATTTAAACTGGGTTATTTTTGATCCTAGTTGGTCTTTTACAACTGAGTACTGCATGCCGTTGACCCATCATGCTAAATTTGGCTTCTGATTATGCTAAGAATTGCTTCTCTTCAATGGCCTTGAATTGATTTGTGGACATAACTAGTTTGAATACATTTGTTAAGCATTGAATAATTTAGAGGAGATTAATTAATTTTTAGTATGTGGGTTTGCTTCTAGCTTTATTTTTTTTTAACTTTTAAATCTGTGTGAACTGATAATATTCCAGGTAAGGAACCTTCATAAGAAGGTAATTTTTAAAAAAAAAAATCATACCTAAACATACAAGCCAAAAGTGACTTGATGTTGTGAAAATAATGACAAATGAAAATGGTCTTTTTGAACAAACCTGGTGTGGAGTGTGGGCAAAAATAGATCTGGCTGTCGATCTAGAATTGCTTACACCTTTTTTGAACTGTTAAATGTAGTTGAGTTGGGGAGAGGGAGCCAAGTCCATCTTTGAGAGGAATGTAAAATACTGACATTCTTACTAAAGTCTTTACACATAACAGACATGACAGAAAACAGCGTTTTGCCATTAGGGGAATTCTGAAGCCCACAGTATTCCGTGAACAACAGATGAAGAATAGGTGTGGCATAGGAAGGCAGCTGCATACAATTTGCTGACCAGAGCGTTCAGAAAGTAACAAATCGCTCTCATGGCTAAAAGAATCTGTAGAG
The DNA here is from genome assembly GCF_036250125.1 of Pseudopipra pipra. NCBI lineage: Eukaryota > Metazoa > Chordata > Aves > Passeriformes > Pipridae > Pseudopipra > Pseudopipra pipra. Next base: position 62,062,395 of record NC_087550.1, on the reverse strand, counting down.
TGGAAAACAGTAGTGTTACTTCAGCAATGCTTTTGGCTTTGTAATCCAAGTCTTTCCTAATAGGAAAAGAATGGAAAATTTCCCTTAGGAATTGGCTGGGTGTAAGGTGTTGAATATGATATCACAGAGAGGATGGGAGACATGGGAGGAGTGTGAACAGTAATATGAAGGACTTGTGACCAGGATGGGATATATAGGTGGTATATATAGATGTGAGTCATGCCCCTTTCCAAAGACAGGGGTCTGGAAATGTTATTTCTTGTTATTTCACTTGATGAAGAAACAGAATTAGCGATTGAGTGATTTATGTTAAGTATCTTAAAGTAAGTAGGCACATGGAGATTGCTTTAATTAACAAGGTACAAGAGTGCTATGGAACCTTTTAATTATGTGTATGTTTTAATAATTCTTCAAACTGTTTTGCCTAAATCAAAGGATGTTGCAACCAAGGAATATAAATCCATTTGGTGTGTAGTTGATAATTTAAAGGCCCAAAGCTCATGTAAGAACTGTCTAAATCTATTTAAAGCCTTGTAGACAACCTCGTTACCCATACTGTATTGTAATATTAATAATCAAAATATGTGTAAGAATGGAGTCTTGCTGAAATTAGTCTATACAGCCAAAAGCAAAATTTCTAACAAAGTAAACAAAACATTAAAAATGCATAAACAACCTCTTACAGATGAGAGCTTCAAAGGAGCAGGATTTTTAATGACAGGAATTTGTATTAGATGACTTACTGCCTTTTGATGCATTTGTTATTAAAGCAGGGTTTTGGAACTGTTTTTAGCATACCATAAAAGCAAATGCCTCTTTTTTAGAGTAGTGTAAATAACTGCTACCAGTCTTGAAATTCAGAAATTTGCTGGTCTCGTTTTCCTCATCAACCTCAAATGTTAGACTCAGGACACCTTGTGGCCAGCGTGCTTGAGGACAGCTCTGGTGAAAGTTAAGGGTGAAAATTATTCCATAAATATTCAAAAATATTAAGTATCATGCTTTATGTATTATCTGCTCCACCAGTTTCTGTTTAATATATTAAACCACTTTCTGCTGAGATACTTTGGTGAAATAGCTGACCTTCATGGAAAACCAGACAAAAGGATTCTACGTAGTATTAATATAGATACTGTTGGGGGATGTAATCAAATTTGGTTAGAACACTTTTGATGCTAGCATTCCTATGTTGAACAGTTTGAAAGAAGTAAAAAATGAAACTCTAAAGGAGTCAGGAATAAAGCTGTGTTTCAAATTACTTATGGGTCTAATGCATTTAATGTGAGGAAGGCCTGTATAGTAACACCTTGAAGAACTCCCTGCAGCAAGGAGAAAAACTCCAGTTTCGTGAAAGGGAAACTGCTAAACTTCTTACCTTATGCAGATGAAAGTAGTCTCAGATTTAATGGAGGCTTAATTGCAAGCTAAGAGTGTACTGTTGTAAAACAAACATTTAAATTTAAATATCGAGCTGTTACCAACAAAAGAGAAAGTTGATGTAGGATGTGCATGAGGCAACAGGTCACCTGTGAACTGTGGGGGGGCTGTAGGCAGAAGGAAGTGAATTGCTGCTATTTTGTAGCGGGGAACCTGTGCCTCAGTGTACCAAGGCTTGCTTCTAAATGATTATGTCAGTCTGCCTGATGAACCTCTTAATCACTGCAGGTGTGTCTTTAATATCTGCTATATCCCAGTCACAGGAGGCTTCAGTATAAGAAAACTTCATTACTGGATGGTGTCTCCAGAAAGATGTGTTATAGGGTTTTCTTCTCATGAGGGCAGATAGGGAGGAGAAAAAAGTGCAGCTCAATCTCCCTAGTGAACGGAGAGTGGGAAAGTAGGAGGCATCAACTTTCTGTTCTTCCCAAGAAGTTGCCTGGAAGTCAGGTGAAGTACCAAGTACCTGAGGAAGAAATAGGAGAAGAGTTTATTACTAGATCTAATATCCTGTTTCAGCCAGTCTGGATAGACATCGACAGCCTTGGTACCTACTGACTGCAAAACATTTAATATGAACTGTAAATATCACTGAAATTCAGTTACTGCTGTTCTACATGACAGGGACTGTAAATGTAAATGTTCACCTAGTAGGGGATGCCTGGCAAAGGTACTAGATCTGGGTAAATAACAATGATGCCTCACAAATACACTCTCCCAGTCAGCAGTGATTTGGGGTTTGGAGTATTTTTAGTCAGAGGTAGACACAGCTGAGGCAAAACTACTCAAAACTGTCAGTGGCTGCACCCTGCACTTCCTAGTCTGCAGGTGTGCTTTAGAACATCAGGTGCGGTTGTCTTCATTTAAGGTGAGTAGCTGAAGTACTCTGCAAGCCAAATTACATTTCTTAAAGACAATTGGGATAATTAGTTTTCTAAGATGGTATATTATAAATAAGCATTCCTTAAAATGTAATGAAATTTTTCTTCAAGGTGCAAGAAACCTAATGAAGGGCCTATACTCATAGTCCTACTGCTTGATTTGTGATTTTTTTTTTTTTTTTACCCTGTTCCATTTAACTGGGCCAACTTACTTCCATAAGCAGGAAATGCTGAGGCAGTCGGGTGTTTTATCCCGTGAGGAACAGGGAACAAAGAAGTAAAGTTACTTAGTTGTGGTGGCTGATATGGGGTTGGTAAACAATTTTACTCACAAAAATAAAATCTGAAAGACAGAACTTGCTGAGAATTGATTTTTGACAAAGTATTTATGTTTATTTGGTTTTACCTGGCTCCAAATTTCATGTGTTAAAATACAAGAAACTCTACAGATGTGTAAGAGAGAGAGGGAATGGTGTGTGAGCAATAGACAAACAGCCATGGGGATAGTTTATTCCTAAAAGAGAGTTGTGGTCGTCTGTGTCTGCAGGGCAGGTTATTTCTGGAATTGTGTCTTTGGTTTCACAGGCAGTAATTATCCCCTTGCTCTAGGGAAGCAGAAATTCAAAGTGCAGGAGGAGAGCCTGAAGTCCTGTGTATTAGATGCTCTGACATGCTCAGTTTCCTTAAGGGAAATCTGCAAAGTTGAGGGTTTTTTTGTTTAATTTGTGGGTTTTGTTTGGGTTTGATTTCCCCTTCTCACTTTCTTTTGAACTTGTATTATGCTCTGGACTAAAATAATCTTGTTTGGTCTCCATCTGCACCAGAGTTCAAAAACACTGTGAGGGGCCTTATCTGTATTTCTGTTTCCTACAGTTTCTGTCTCCTGCTGTAGATTCTGCTGCTGCTTGAAATCTTCGCCAGTCTGTCCTTTCCTTTGCAATGATGGCTGATATCTGCAACGTGTTGAGGGAAATGAGAAGGGACCTGAATGGGTATAGCAAATAACTGAAACTATTTTTATTTTTTCTATTGTTTTTGTACTTCACCCAGATTCTGACAGTGAGAGCTTGCCAGTAATTTTATAGTTATATGTATGTCTTGTATATGTACATGCACGTGTCTGTGCATGTGTATGTTTAAACATATTGAGAGTGAGATTAATATATATCAATTTGAGAACAGTTTATGAGTTTGCTGCAGTACAATGTACAGTTTATATTATTAGTAAGTGTTCTTATTATTCGTGGTCCATTTCAACAGAAAAGATTTATTGACTAGGGGAAGGAGACAGTGTTGCCTGTTGTTTTGGGCATTACCTATGAGAGAGAAGTGATGTATCGTTGTAGTGCATCTCTCTGCTACTACTAACTTTGTTATGTAATTAAATGCTGCTCGCAGAAGGTGTGGGTAGGCAGAGCTGTCAGTAGCTTTGGGAGCATTTGGGAATTTCAGGCTGTAGGGAGAATGCGTTCACTGGAAAATAACATCATACATGAAGGACAACACCAGGACGTGGGGGGACTCAGTCTTATGATCTACCAGTAAGAAAACTCTTTCCTCTTCTTTTTCCGCACTTTTGACCTTTCCTGCACTAGACTGGATCAGATCTTTTCACTAAAAGGAGCTATACCAGGTATGTTATGTGAGATGATCTGGTGGCTTGGCTGGGTCTACCCACCCATGGCTTGGCAAGTGGAGAGCATTCCTGGGCCTTGCAAAGTTGGCTGATGATGGAAGGCCCACAGCTGCTTCCTGGCTGGCAAACTCCGGGAGCAATTTTCAGTATTCAATAGCTGCTCTCTGAACTAATCATAACTTCTTCAGGGAAATAGCAAGTATGCTTCTAATGTTTTCCTTATATTCCCTTTAATTTACCATGATCCCAAAGGTAAGTGAGCTGCAATGTTGTCCTTGCAATAGAAGCAGCAACAACAAAAAAAAGAAGCAGCAGCAAAATCTAGTGAAACTTGAAGCTGTGGGATACTGAATAGTGCCCTCACTGCTGTCTCAAGACTAACGTACCCTTTGCCCTCCTGGTCTCCCTGGCATGACCTCAGCCTATCAGTGCCATGACAGGTTTATTGCAGTTTGTAGCAGCCCCATGACCCACCGGTCATGGGGCTGCTACAAACTGCAGCGATCAGATGATTACCTCTGACACCTGCCATCTCCTTTCCTCCAAGAGCAATTGCAGCCATGACCTCTAATCAGGCAGAGTCCTTGAAAAAAAAAAATCACCTGGAGCAAATCCATTTCAAAGAAAACGGACTTAAAGCAGCTCCTGTTCTTGGTGTTCTTGGCAGGTAACTAATGCCAGTACAACACAACTCTTATGTCAGACACGCTCCCTGACAGCTTGATACTACTCTACTTCAAAAAACGAAAACAAGAAAAACTTCTCTACTCCCACCCCCCTCCCATATTATTATTTTCTGGTGTTAGTTTCTTGCATCTAGGGAAGCTTAGCTGCATGTTCTGGGTGTTTAAAGCAGACTACTCTCCTTTGCTTGTCCTTTGACTTTTCCACTGTTTTTTTGGCAGTTTGCCTCTATGCATCCTCTGTGTTGCTTTGCTGATTGATTGTTTTTCTTCAGAGCTGTCTGTCAAGCAGTGCTTTCATACATCAAGTCTATTACAAGTAATGCCATAACCCCACTTTCTTAACTAATGCATCTTTCAGTGGTTAGGGAATCGTTGCATACATATCCTTAGGTGGTACCTAATGCATTGTTGCTTTACGCAAATGAATTTTTTAAACTAAAATCGCTGTTATCAAGATGTACTGGGCTAGGATAGAGCTAACTTCAGAGCAGCCCATATAATGCTGTGCCTTGGATTTGTGATTGATAACATAAGGATGTTTTGTCAGTTGCTGGGCAGCGATTGCACAGTGTGGAGACTCTCTGTTTCTTACTCTGCATTGCCCAGTGAGTAGGGGAATTAACAAAAGGTGGGGTGGGGATACAGCCAGGACAGCTGACCTCAACTGACCAAAGGGATATCTTATGTCATATGCCATATGCTTAAGCAAAAACAACACTAGAGATTTTGCCTTCCAAGCTGACTGTCGCTCCTTGACTGTCTGGGCATTGGTCTGCTTGTGAGTGAGTGCCTTTGCATCACTTATTAAGCTGTCTCTATGTTGACTCATAAAGTCTTCTTGCTTTTGGTTTTCCTGCTCTTTCTCCCATCCGGCTGGGGAGGGGGACTGGGCAAGCAGCTGTGTGAATGCTTATGTAGTTGTGGAGAGATCCTACTTGAAATGTGTTCCTAGTTTGGTGTGGTTTGGCGGTGGGGTTTTTTTGGGTTGGTTTGATTTGGTCTTGTGTTTGGGGTTTTTTTTGTTTTTTAATTGTTAGGTTATCACAGTCGTTGCTGATGTGATCCTCAGGTCAAGAGAAAGATGCCTGTTTCCCACCTAGATTTTTGTAAAGTGGCTAAGATGCTAGACACAAGTGCTACCTATTTGTTTTGAAGTCACAGGCTGAGTATTTCAAGGGAAAATGACCACTTAACTCCCCTGACCTCAGACTTGGCATAGACAGGGCCATTGAGATCTGAATTGCTTATTTTCATATCAATTGACTCACACTTGAACATGACCTGCCCATCTCAATTTGTGCCTGAGTTTTGCAAATTTAGATGGTATGGTGTCAGGAGTGTATTCTCTCTTCTTTTTCATATGCTTGCCCTCACCATCAGATACTAATTTCTTTCATATCTTTGTGATGGTAAAAAGAAAATAATGCATTAAAAATTGAGGAGAGCAGGCTTGGAACTACAGCTGGATGACGCTTGGGATTAACAGCACTGTATTTGGGTTGCATTGTCCAAATGTTTTACTAAAGTTATTTCCTGCTCACTTTATTCTGCTGTCCTTCACTGTGGGAAAGCCGTGACTGTGCCTGAGGGCAGCTGGCTCTGCCCTAGGACCTGCCCCTGCCCTCAGCTCTCTCTGGCCATGTACCCTTCCAGACAGCACTGCTGCTGGGCTCAGGTTTCCCCTGTTCAAGCAGTGTGCCTGGCGTGCAGAGCATGGATGTGCTGCATGCAATCAAGAGCGTTGGAAGGGGGAACATGATATCATTTTCTATCAGCTACCAGGCCAAAAACTGGGAGGTTTGCTCCCCCTTTTATACCATCTGTATTGCACTGCTCTGTGGTATCCATTTGCCGTCTCATTGACTTGCATACTTCACACAGGCTAGCATGGCTTCCTACATGTCTACCCATTCACATTGCTTGGAAAAGTGCAAGTTGGTTGGATGTATCCTAGTGTTACTAGTCCCTGCCTGTAATTACATGACTCCTGTATTGTCAGTGTTAGCACAGCTTCTCATACCAGTTTTGTAGTTTTCTTCATTTAATGATTCTCGCTAATTGGCATGGACACTGAGAGTTAAATCAGCCCAAACTTGCTGGAGCAGTGTGATGTTGTGTTTAACATTCAGAAGTACCTTATAATCTCATCCATTAGACTAATACACAGCCACACCTTTATTTGAGGCTCTTATCTAGTTTCAGAGTTCATTTTCCTCCACTTGCACCAGCTCTTCATGTCCTCTTTTAGTTTGGACAAGTCAGTATGTGGCCATTCTAAAGATTTTTACCCATTTCAAGAGGGCAGGGGTATGCAGGACTTCATGGTGGCTGGTTAGTAGGAAGTTGTCCAAGTCCTGGAGCTTTCTGGTGGCTTCAGGCCATACCTCCTGATCCAAGCATGAACTAACACCAAGTGTATGGCAATAGGTCTTTGGAATAAGTAAAGCTGTCTTCCTTTTCAGCTGGATGAAGCCTAGAAACCTAACAGAGTATTTGGCAGTAGAAACCAGGCTGCAGAGAACAGTTTTGGCAGTGCCAGCCTGTATCTTGTGGAAGGTCTGTGCTATCGAACCACTTCTGTCTGCAGCACCAGCCTGCTGGGAGGGCAGCCATCCTGCAAGCCCTGTGTGCTAGGATCCCACACTTCCTGCAGACCAGGGTGAAATACATGAGCAGTGTTATGGAGTTAAAAGTTCATCCTGAAGGAATCGAGTAGGCTGCTATGCTGGTTTTGGCTGGGATAAAGCTAATTTTCTTAACAGTACCTCATGTGGAGCTACGGTTCGGATTTTTGACTGAAACAGTGTTGATAACACACTGATGTTTTCATTACTGCTGAGCAGTGCTGACATGGAGTCAGAGCCTTTTCTGCTCTCACTCCACCTCCCCAGCGAGGGGCCTGGGAGTGCACAAGGAGCTAGGAGGGGACACAAGCCGTGATAGCTGATCCCAGCTGGCCAATGGGATATCCCAGGATTATGCTCAGCATATAAAGCTGGGGGAAGAAGAAGGAAAGGGGGCATGTTTGAAGTGATGGTATTTGTCTTCCCAAGTCATCATTATGTGTGATGGCTCCCTGCTTTCCTGGACATGGCTGAACACCTGCCTGCTGATGGGAAGTGGTTAATGGATTCCTTGGGTTATTTTTCTTGCATGCACATCTCTTGCTTTACCTATTAAACTGTCTTCATCTCAACCCATGAGTTTTCTCACTTTTGGTCTTCTGATTCTCTCCTCTCTGATTCTGACATGGGGGAATTGAGCGAGCAGCTGCATGGTGCTTAGTTGACAGCTGGGGTGAAACTATGACAGCTGTGAAGAGAGATTCTCTGACCCCAAGACAAGAGTTGAGATGACATGATGCTGAGTAACTCAAAACACAAAGCTACTCCAATGAATTTTTAATGTTAGCAGATATAAATGTTCAAGCTGACTAAGGCCAGAAGCAGTAAATTTTGATACTTGCCTACTTTGCATCTTTTTGTCTTGTTCAAATATCTGAAATCTTGACTGAATTCAAGATTGAGCTTCTGACCACTTTCCAAAGTCAGATTTTTGTCAGCAACTGCCTTTTCTTGATCTTATACATTTGTCTGATCCACAGAGACGTTCCCATGCACATACTGAGCAAATGGACTATCTTTGGGAGTGATAGTGAAAATGACACAAATGCCCTGAGTTCACATGGCAGCTAGGAATAAATTGAAAAAGCAGAGACGTATCTTATCCCCTTATTTGGGGTATTTGAACAGCATGCAACTATGCCTGCTCCAGGAAAACTCCCCTACAGCACACCTAAAACCCCTGTGGCCGCATACACACCAGTCAATGAAATAAGCATAGGACCTCCCTCTGGCTCTGAATTGGACTGACACGAGATTGCCTGCTTTTATACTTCTTACTCTCCAAAGTTTGCTGATGACACAAAGCTGGGAGGAGCATTTGATAACTGAGGTGGTTGTGCTGCCATCCAGAAGGATCTCTAAGGGCTGGAGAAATGGGCTGATAGGAACCTCTGGAAGTTCAGCGATGCAAAATGTGATGTCCTGTACCTGTGGAGAAACAGCCCCATTCTCCAGTGCACACTGGTGGAAGACTGACCAGAAAGCTATGCAGAAAAGGCTCTGGGCCTCCTGTTGGACAAGAAACTGGCCATGTACTAGCAATGTGCCCTTGCAACAAAGACCAACAGCCTCCTGGGCTACAATAGAGGGTCACCAGCAGGTTGAGGGAGCTGATCCTTCCCCTCTCTTCAGCACTGGTGAGGCATGTCTGGAGTGCTGAATCTAGTGCTGGGCTTTCCAGTACAGGAAAGACATGGACATAGTGGAACAAGACCAGTGCGGGGCCACAAAGATGATGAAGGGACTGGAGCATCTCTCTTTTAAGGAGAGGTTGAGAGAGCTGGGGCATCATCCTGGGGAAGAGAAAGCTTGAGGGTTCTTATCCATGTGGATGAGTGCCTGATGGGAGGAGTGAAGAAGATAGAGCCAGGCTCTTCTAATTAGTGTTTAGATAAAAGGCAAGAGACAATGGGCACAATCTGAAACATAGCAAATTCTGTTTGAACAGAAGACTTTTTTACTGTGAAAGTGGTCAAACGCTGGCACAGGTTGCCCAGAGAGGTTCAGCCTTGGAGATATTAAAAACCTGCCAGGACATATCACTGAGAAGCCTCTGAGGTTGTTTGGTGAAAAGAATCTTTGTGATAGTTATTGGCATCCTGGTAAATTGAGTTGAAATGAAGAATACTTTTCCAATGAGACTAATGTGTTGGTTTCCCCCCCCCCCCCCCCCAGTATTAGCTTGCAATGAAACAGTTATTTAAAACATATTCTTGGTTGGGTTTTTTTTTTGCCTACCTAGAGATCGATTCTCCTTCTGGAAAATTCCATATTTTTGTATGAGTATTTTCCCTGCTTTTATTGCATGTAAACAGGAGGGAGGGAAAGGCTGAAGCTTGGATGGTAGTTGCTATCCTGAGCTATGTTTCTGATTCATATTCTCTCTGATGGCTTATAAGAAGCAGTTTGCATTGTAGAACAGACAGAAGGATTCCCAAGGAAAACGTCAGCTCTACTCTTCTGTCATGTGAGGGACTGAATGGGGCACTTGAGGGAGCTATTCACCTTCCTGTGGAAGTGGTGAGGAGAAGGAATATCCACCAGCCTCATGAAAAAGGAACTAAATGAAAAAAAAAAATTTTAAAAGAAGTAACAGTCAGTTGTTTTAAGGAAAACCAGTGCTATTATAACTCTGCAAATAGAATAGTTTGAAATACATAAAGCAAAGTTGTGCTATCGGTAGATCTTTTCTGGAAGGAACTCTGCTTATGCTGGAATTAGTACTGGAGTGAGCCTAAACGTTATTGAGTTAAAACATATTCATTACAGATTTTGAAAGTCTGCTTTCAAGATGTGAGGGCTTTTTGCACAGAGCTGTAGTGCGTATTGCTGCCTGTACCTGCAAGTTGCCATACTGGGAGGATCAAGAGACAAAAAGCTAATTTCAGTGGCAAGAGGCCAGTGCCTGGTTCTGTTGATAATCAGGGGGTAAATTTGAGCTTGATCAAGGGCAGGAGCAGCCTCATTTCAGGTTTTTCCAAAGATGCTTGAGATTTCCTAAGTCAGGCCCCTGTTCTAAGTCTGCGCTTAAGAAGAGCCTGTCTCTATTGATGATGTGAGAGACTGTCAGCATTAGACGTAATGCTTCTCTTTGATTTCGGCAACCACCAGCGTCTGGCAGCTTCCTTGGGTAGCTAGGCATCTTTGACAGACAGGCCCCTTTGCTCTTTCTTGGGTTTACTGTGAACTCCATCCAATTACTGAAGGAATGTTTGGTACTTACTGGAAGTAGGGAACACCAAATACCAGGAGCAGGGGTAAACCCTAAAGATCATCTAGCTGGGTGGAGATGTAATGTGATGCCTTTGGATGTCTGGGAGAGACCTCAGGAGCTTTGCATGAACACCCTCAAAGTGTTACTCTCTCTCTCTGCTGATGGAGATGGAATGAAATTCCCTAAAAGTGAAGCCAGGTTCTAGTTAAAGCAAATAAAAAATAGCCAGTTAATGGACCTAAACTAGAGAAATTTGTCATATGGATTTACAAAAATAAGTTTGTAAAACAACAGAAAACTAAATTTTGCTGTTTTATTCTAAGATGATGTCTTCTTCATACTCTGTGTTGCCAAGACCAATTAAATATGCTAGTATTTAAATCCTTCTTTGAGGTCTTCATGGAATCCCCTTTGGATTTAAATCTTCCCCAACTCCCTCTTTCAACTGCACTACTGACGGTGAAACCATCAGCTTCTGGTGGTTTAAGGTCATGCCTCCTCCATGTGGGAAGTGCTCATACTCCTGCGTAGATCTCCTAGGTATCTTGATGACATCATGAACAAATAATTAATCCAGCAAGAGCTGAAAGGTTCTTCTCTACCTGAGAAGGTGAGATGGAAATAGCAAAGTGAAACATATCTAAGCTCTCAGCCTTGTATGTCCAATTAGTATACACGAGATGTCAGTCACACCTGATACAAGGAATTCATGTGAGTGGTTTATTACTAGTTTCTGGCTGAGAGCAGGCATGTTGTTGCTCATGGAAGCAGCAACCAGCTGGGTGTAAGTGATTTCTTGGCAGGCTATCTCTGTCTCAGAGGGAATTATACCATGACAGAAGAGAACAGGGAGAGAATTGTGGTGGTTTTTCTCCTTCATGGTGAAACTCCAGTCTTGGTCCTTCTCTTGGGAAGACCTGGGAGACAGGGACCCGCCATCTGACTGAAGATCAGGCATCTTTGCTCTGATGCTGGAAGGATAAAGGGTGGGAATCAAAACCCACCAAGGGAGATGTGCATGAGAATTCTGAAATTGCAATCCATTGGCCTGGAAAACCAGGGCAAAAATTGGTTCTTCAAAGAGCCAAATGTGCTGTTTTCTAGACGAAAGTAATTTCCTGGCTGTCAGTGACAGCTCCTATTTAGGAAGATCCCGTTTTGTAGCTGTGAACAAAAAGAGCAGCTTGGCAGCTGGCCAGCAGAACAGTTTCTGAATTTACCAGTGAAAACTTTGAAGAAATGGGCAAAGTTTGCTAGAAAGCAGGTCTGCAATACAGCAGGCTGTGTTTCTCCTTCTTGCAACAGAAAATCTGTGGAAAATTTGAAGGATCACAGAAATATATTTTGTGTACTTGCATTTACTGAACCATGCAAAATCTAGTAGCTAGAATAGAGTACACAGAGTAACTCTGCATTTATCTTGGTCCTTTCTCTCATGAGTGCCAGCCCTTGGACCACCTTGGACCTCTTGTATATAAGACATACACGAAGGGCTCTTGCCCTTTGTGTGAGGGTATACTGGTTCTAAGCTGGTATACCTGGAGCCCTACCAAATAAATGTGTAGATAAAATGTAATTTCCTGAATGTCTCCTCCTGGAATGCATCTCACTATCTGGAGAGCTAGTGAAAAGTCTTCCCTACAGCAGACCTTTAATGCCTGGATGTAAGTACCCAAAGACACCAGTGCCAGCTCCAGGAGGATGCTTGAAGCCCTGTGGGTAAATCCTCTGGGGAATAAAACCTGTCAGATCACAGCATTGCTCAGAGCTCAGGAGTCTCATCAGCAGGACGCTCATATCCATGCTACAAGGAAGAGACCATTTTAATGATAATACTTGCTGCTAGATCATGCTTACTTTTGGAGATTCTCCTCTATGCTACCTGTTAACATCTGCCAGCTTTATGGAGTACATGATGAGTCAGCACCAAACTGAGCTCAGAAATTTAAATTTTCATTGGAAAAATTAACATTTATGTGACTCCAATGACATACATCTCAGTTGGTAACCCTCTTTAAGCATAGGCTCACAGGGCACTCCATATCCTGCCAATCTACCTTGTGCCCCAGCCTGTGGAAGAAATAAATTCTGTGGTGTGTGTCCCCCTGCCTTCCCATTTTGTCTAATTACTGGTGATTTTGGAAGACTCAGGTACCAAAGCTTGTATTCCACTCTCCTGCACAGTTGCCCATGCCTTACATTCCCAAGAATTCCAGCCATCCCCTCTTCACTCTCACTAATACTCAGTGTTTTCTGTAAAGCTTCTGTAATGCCCTTTGGCATTTCTAGCCTAAGATTCTGCAGTAGAAGGAAAATTAAAATTTAGGGCAGCATTAAGTTAATTAAACTTACCATCAAATTAATAGCACAAGAAATACCGTGCAGACTACATTATTCATTGTCATGTTTTATTCAGTAAAATCTCCATTTTTAATATGTCTAGTATTACTGGAGGATTTTTACCCTGCTCTGCTAGAGTTACGGGGCACACAGGGTTTCTGGGGTTCTGTATATAAAGTCAATGTAATTTTTGTTCAATTGGTAAAAGATCCATAGTTAGTAAAAGAAATGAGAAGTCTTAGGTGTCTGGTTTCTTGGAAAGAAATAGTCAAATATGGGGGATCAAATTCCTGTATGTTCCAGTGAATTAATTTTAATTCATTATGTTTTCCTGTTATCTCACTTTCTAGCATTCCTACTATTCTCCCCCCTATCACTTTTGTCTATCAACAAATTTCCAGTTCACCTCCTAAAAGTTTTTCTAAAGGTTGTGGTGCTGAAGCCTTATTACTCCATTATGGCACATCCCAGCATTATCTGTACGGCTCTGCTCCCGACCAAACTGCAGGAGGTCGTTATTTATGAATAATGCAGTGAAATACTACATAAGGTATGAGGTTAGGACTGCAGGACTGAGTGCTCTTTCGGGTTCTCTTCTTTAAGTGCAGCCAAGCAAAAGCAAAATAACATGGTTCAAAGAGTTCTTCCATTCCGGGGGGGCTATGGATCATGGTCCAAAAGAACTAGTGCAATATGAAATTATGGGCACAATAACCCAAGGCATGCTTTGAAAAGAGGCAGTGGGAATGTAACTTCCCTTGGAGAAAGGAAGGAAATTAATGAAAACTGGAACCATGGGGTAGAGACAGTATTATTCAAAAAGGAGTGCATAAGGAAGGAATCATTAGGAAATGTGCAGCTATGCTGTAACACAGCACAAGAGAGAAAGGGAGCTCAAATAAGCATATTAGGTTTCCTTGCTTATTTGCTATGTATATTGAAGGTTATTGTTGATACAAAGATTATTGTTGATTCTTCCCTCTTCTACCTCCTTCTGCCACCTGCCCCATTCATGGTCAGCAGTCTTAACATTTACAATATTATTTTCCTGACATCTGGAAATTATGTCTAAAATTTGCATTTTTCAAAATTGCAGCAGGAGTCCACTCACCCAAAAGAGTTTAGGGAATTCTCCTAGACCAGCTTCTTTATTTCCTTTTAAAGAAGTTTTTCTAGTTCTCAGCAACTTCATGCATTTTTATATTCTATACTGGTATCCCTGTACCATGAAGGTTGGTAGCCCTTGCCAACATGCTTCAAGCCAGAAGCCTTTAGAGCATCTTTAGCATCAAAAATAAAACCCTCTTCCTGTAGCTGTTTGAAGAAAGGTGTGAAGAGAGGACTGTCATGGTGTGATATTCGAGTGCTGCAGTGCCCAGAACAGAGCTGCTGTCTCCAGGAGGGGAATTCACACGGCTTGGTGGCACCTAACCAGTGAAGGAGGGAGAGCTGGGTGCCTCAAAGTGGATTAGCATCCTACATCAGTCTGAGTGGGGAAATGAGAAAGAACTGAAGATATTCCTGAAATAACTGTCTACCTGCTACTGCTGTATTTATACCTGCTCTTTGATATACATAAGTTGGGGCCTTTTCTTCAGAAGAGAAGATGTAAGAAAAGGTTGTATTAGTAAAGTTTATTTGTGTTCTTGCTCAGGAAATAAGAGACATGGTTTCTACTTTTTCTTTAACCTGAAAAGACTTGAAACTATGTTGTCCCTTTCTCATCTTTGCTAAAACTTTTAGACAACAATAACTGCAAAAACATCCACTTGAGGCTAGCCATTTACCCCATGGAAAGGCTGGCTCCAAAGGCTGCATTATGATAATGTTGCAACTATAAAGAGATTTCGGGAGGTGGAGACCTGTGACAGCAGGAGACAGAAGCTGCCTGCAGGAAATGTGCTCTCTTCTGTGTTATCAACGAAGACCAGACCTTCCTCAACATCTACATCCATCAGGATGTTTAACCCAAAACCTGAGGGCTCTAAGTTCTAAGGATGTAGAACAGGATGACTAAGCCACAGAATATGATACAGAGTACAGTGCTGGAATGAGGATTTGGCTCAGGAGCTGCTATGAACCTGAGCAGGAGCTGTTACCTTGCATGACTGCAAGCTGGACACTTCCACAGAAGGAAGATACTGCCGACAGCTGCTTGGAAGCATTGATCCTGATGCAGGTACCTGCTGGTGTCAGGGAGAAGCAGACGCTGGGAGATTATCCCAAATTTGCAGCTCCTGTGCCCTTTTCTGGTTGGTCAGGCTTGCAAGGATCCCACGTACAGGGCGATTCTTGTCATCCTGAGGTACTGAGTTCCTTCTAAACAAAGAGCATCCTGTGGCAGGAATATTTCACTGAAAAGCAGCAACCTGGCTGTGGGTGATCAAAGGAAGTGGTGGTACAACATGCAGCTATACACTGGCCTGCTTTCGCAGGCAGGGAATTTACCACTGGAAGGTGAGATGAGTGTAGTTAATGACTCACTTCTGCAGTGCCCATGGCTTCTCAGCATCTTTTGCTTGAAAGCACTTGCATGACCGTACCTTCAAAACAGAAACATGTTACACAATTGCAACTCATAAGGATTATAAACCCATGTTTAGTTTACAGCATGCTCTGTGGGCTCACTGACCCATTGCTCAGGGCTATTTTTCATTTGTTAGTCATGTAGCATGATTTGATTTAAGGTGTACAGCTTTGGATACCAATCCTGCCAAAGAATGCAATCAGTGTGGAGTAGCTAGAAAAGTCAAATCACATGACTAGGAAGTGGGTCCTTTTTGTTTTGGACAAAGACCTATGGTGCAAGTGGCTCATGGAAGGACCTGAGCAATCGCAGCTTCTGTGTGTTCAGTCCTTTGTTAGGGGGGTGAGGGAGATCAGCACCTTCTGCATCCAGCCTGGAGATGAGCTCTTGCAACAGCAACTGCTTTGTCTTTTTTGTTGTTTTCGGAGTAGTGTCCTCAGGAGAAAATTCCAAATGGAGACAGCTCATAGCCATGAATTATACAATTCCCTGCTTTCATATTAGGACTCTACAGCAGCCATGGAAATCCAAGGCTGACAGTTCAAAATAACTCTCCTGTGTCTTTCTTGCTGAGAACATGGAAAGATAGGCATTGTTATGTGGGTTGTTGGACTGAATAAATAGATGCTTTTAGATGCAAAGTTCATACAATGGCATTTGAGGATGCTATTCAGTAGTTAATTCTGTGAATAATAAGGCAGCACTGAAAGCATTCAGAAGTCTACATAATAACTTGGGATTTGGGCTTTGAGAGAGACTTGCAGCAATAATCATACATGTCAGCACTGTTTCAGGGAGGCAGGAAGTGGAGGAGTACCAATTGATGAGCTTTGGTTTTGTTTTTGCACTGTTTACCCTGTTTGTTTGGGTTGTCAGACTGAAATTCAAGAATCAATCAGCAAGCTATAATGGACGTATTTTCATTATGGCACAAGGACCCTCAAGTGTCCTTCACTCATGTATTATTCACACAAATGGATGAACAAATAAGTGATCTACTACAGCACACAAATCCCAGGATATCTGCACAACTTAAAAACTACATTAAGGTCCAGGCAAAGCCTCCACTCTCCTGCAGTTGCCAAGGCAAGAGTCAAATCTTGGGTTATTGCAGAAATGTAATCACTTGCCCCATTTTTTTTAACTCAAACACTGGTAGATTGCTGGATACAGAGGTGCCAAATGCCTGTGTGCTGAGAGGACTTTGAAGTGTCTTCAGGATGGACATTAGGATTCTCTCCATCTCTAAACAGTCTAGGAGATATCATCTCACTGTGAGAACTGAGCAGCCATCACTGAAAGAAGATGCTTATATCTCTCTGCCAAATTTTGCATATAAAACCTTGAAGACAAAATCTCTGCAATGCTTTCTGAAAAGCTTAAAAATTTGGGATTATAAACTACATTTTGTGAGAGACACTGGCTGGTGTGCAATGAGCAAAGCAGGGAGCATGCGGCAACAGCCCGAGGGCTTCCTTGGAGAGCTGAATCCTGACCCTGCCTCTACCATAGATGCAACACATGAATGTTTTTAGTTGAGCATTTCCCTGTTCACATGCTCCTTATTTTCTGGATAGCTGAACTGTGACTCAGAGCCTGTGTGCTGAGAGCTGAAACTTTGGTCAGGGAGATTTTTTTTTTCAGACTGTGCATTTAAAGTGCTATTTAATACCAACTGCTCAAAGGTCTAACTCTGGATCTCCCAGTCAGAGGACTCAGAATTTGCAAACCTCCCTTGGTGCTTGTTTTGTGGCTTTTCCTCCCAGCTGTGAAATGGGAAAATGCTCCCTTGAAGCAAGGGGCTTTGTGTGAAGAAATTAATATGATAATGATGGGTCCATACAAACATCTTGGTGATCAGAGGAGGGCCTAAAAACTCCACTGTGCATCAAGGAGTGAACCTAGGGCAACAGGAAGAGAATAACATGTTGACTTGCTGTTCATAAGCTGAACATCTTCCAGTGTATGCAGTGAGGGAAGTGAAAAAAGCCCCATAAACTTTCTTGATTAAATATTAACATGACAGGTAAACAGGAGGGGTAAAATGCAGCCTGCACAAGGCTGTCTTTGCTGTGTTATCTGCCACAACTCCCCCAGGATGCTGCTGCATGTTCCCTGGCTGTTCTCCCTCAGGGCAATAACAGGCGCTTGAGGAAGTGAAATGTGTCCTGAAGTTAATGGCTTTATTTACTTTGAATTGACTTCATCTATGTTCTTATGGCTACAAACAGATGGTTGCATGATTGTATATGGGTCTTAGACTTTATTTTGACCATTCACATCTGAAGTCTTTTTTTTTTTAATAAAAACACTGTATATTTCTTCACCTTGGTGACTTTTGCTACTCTTTCCTTTTCCCAGTCACCATGACGGCACAAGACTAAATTCCTCTGGATTATTATTTCCTTTGTATTTTACAGCAAGACTCTTGAATCTCCAAATAAGGATATGAAAAGGAAAAGAGCTCATGGTTTCCATCTGCTGTAAACCTTCTCACTAAAGTTGCTGTCCTATAAAGCTACACCATGCTACAACTTGCTCTGAAACACTGCTTAAGAGAGGAGGAGGAAATGGATTGTTTTTAGAGTATGTCTTCAAGGAAAAGGACAAACAAAAGACATATATTGTTGCAGCCAGATGTAAAGATTTGCCCCTCATTAAGGATGGGATGGAAGAGTGGACAAGGCCCTATGCATCAGCCCTTACAGACTTGTCATTTTGAAATGATGCTCTGCAGTACACACTGACATAGTTTGACTATTTTAGAAATTACAAGTTTTCTTTCTATTTTTAATGCTTTTTAAAATGTTTACTAGAGTACCACAGTGAATACTACTAATAATAACAAAGGAACACTTTAAGAATAAGTTTCATTTTTTCCTAGGAAAGGAATAACCCGGCTCTAAGCCATCGTGGTCCATGGATAAGTGGAGGGATAAGACCTTGAGTTATCCTTGACATCACCAGCAAATTGGGACATGTCTCTACCATTGCCTGAGCTGTCAGATACACATTGGTATCCCAGATACCATTCTGAAATCAACATCTTTTCAAAAAGATGCTGGAAAAAGATATCAGAATAGTCTCTTCATGGGGTGTCCACTTCACTTGCAACAGGTGAACTCTGATTGCTGCCAGACCAATTCAAAGGCAGATTGGACTGTCTGGGCAACTCACACTTAAAATGGAGTTTTCTAACTTAATTCTAATAACAAACCAGAAGAAGAACAGCAATCAAGGCAGCTAAGAAAATACAAGACCTAGGCTTTTTTCTGTTCTTCTTCTTCTTTCTGTTGCCTGTGGTGACAAAGCATACAGGCTGATGCATCCATCACTACTTCTAAGTATGCATCCAAATGAGTTTGATGGTCTAAACTAGTATTCCTCAGATATTTTCCAAGCCAAACATGCTTTACACTGTAGCTGTATTCTTGAGATAACCCCGCTACATCCTTTAGTTTACACCCTTAACTTTAGCTGCTCAACTCCTTGAGGTGGAATAGGGAAGAAAATTAGGAAAATAAAAAGAAAATCAACATGCATATATTTTTATGATATCTCAGAAGTTTTTCTTAAAATTTTTCTAATCTTCTATGATGCCCTTTTGACATATTTTTGTCAAGGAGGCCTTCAGGATTGCAAATCAGTTCCTCACTTTGCAGACGTGTGGTACCTTCATTACTTGATGGGCCCCAGCCTCAGATGACTGATCCTGAAACATGCTCATGTGTCCTTTCTGCATTCTCTGGCATAATAGAGCATGAAGCATCTGCATCCTGCAGCCCAGGCACAAAGAGAGATTTACTAAAATAAGAGAAATAATTATTTTTTTTTTTTAAAGCCATGCTGGCTGCTCCAAAAGATCTCTATAGAAATATTTCCAAGAAGAGACTACAACAGTTCACACATTGATGTTTTGATTGTTGCTAAGTAGGGCTTATTCTATCTCGAGGACTTTTCACTGTGTCATGCTCTGCTAGTGAGGAGCTGCAAAAGAAGCTGGGAGGGAACATGGTCAGGACAGGTGACCTAAATAGACCAAAGGGATACTCCATATTGTAGAACATTATGCCCAGTATATAAACTGGGGGAGTTACCTGTAAGAGGGTTGATCACTGGAGTTGGGCTGGGCATCACCATCATGTATGGTGAGTAATTGTATTGTGCATCACTTGTTTTGCTTCTGTTACTCTCTTTCCTTCTTCTTATCATTCCAATTTTTACTATAATTATTATATTTTGTTTCAATTATTAAATTACACTTATCACAACCCATAAGGTTTACCTTTTCCTTCCGAGTCTCCTCTCCACTGAGGGAGGGTGTGGGGGGAGTGAGTGAGAGGCTGCATGATACTTAATTGCCAGCTGGGGTTAAACCACACCAGCTGTGTTCAGTTATTTCCTTTTGAAAGCTTTCTCACCAAAAGTATTCACAGAGGTGTTCATCCTTCTTCAGATTGCTTGGAACCAAATCAGAAGCTACGTTGTTGTTTAATAATCCTTATTTTAATTTCTACCTCGCTTAAAACACATATTTATTCTCCAGTGGATCAAACTTAAACGAGTAAAACAGAACTTGAAGTGGAAGAGCAGCATGAAGCCCACAGAAAAGCCATGGATTTTATGGAAGCATCTTTTTTGTTCAGGAAGATGTATTGTGTTCAAATAAAGGCATATTGATTATTTTCTCTTCTATAAGCTAGTTGTTACTGAAATGAAATTCACTCTTTGGAGAGGTCAGCACTACAGATCACTAAGCAGTGCCAAATTAAGACAAAGCACCTGCCCTTCACAGGGAAATTTAGAGGTAGGTGTCAAGTGGTGTTAGAGTTTGAAGCACTGTCTAGGGCAGTCTTTCTTCTCTTCTGTCTCTCCCTTGACTATTTTGCCAGTCAGGGGACTCATGCAAGATGATCTTAGAAATATGTTTCAAGTTCTGAGAGCTCCATAGATTTTCCATAACCTGAGTTCCCACTGAGATCCCAGGTAGGCACAATATCTTTAGTAACTTTAGTGATTTATTGCATGCATGTATGCTACCAAGAGATTTTAGAAAATGACACTTCAGGATGTGAAGTGAATAATAATTAATCTTTTTTCACACCTGCACTTTGTACCTGTTTTTATTCTGGTGGGTGGCTATGTTTTGCAGCCAGTCATTTTTCATGGGAACCATATCATATCACCAGCTCAAATATCCCTTGTTCTGCCATCTTGGGCCATTTGAGAGCTCTCTTCATTTTCTGCTTGTCACACAGCCTACCTCACCCCTTCCCACAAGAGCCCTTCACCAGTTTTCTGTGAGGAACTCTCCAAATTCTTTTATTGGCTCCTAACCTTATCTGCTCTGGAATATCCCTGGTGTCACTGTCCACTTGTGCATCCTCCCTGGCTTGTTGCCTGAAGGACAGGTCACAAGCACTTTTCTCTCAGATGTTCCCAAGGATGTCCCTCCAGCAGATTCCAAACATTCCCTGAGAAAACTCCAGGCTGTCTCTGCCCTAGTCAGAGCTCCAAAACATGTTCTACATGGGCATTGCTCTCATTTGTTCTCCTTCTTTTGACTAAAGATATATGCAATGCTATTGAGGTCTTATATTATTTTTTTATTATTGATGCTTTGTAGGATGTAGTTGAGAGAAGAGGAATGAACAATAACAGAAGGGTCTTTCCGTCAGACCAGTTAGTCCTGGAGTCAGAGAGATGAGAGCAGTGCTGAGACTGATTTCTTGCTCACCAATCTGAAAAGTCAGAAGTTCAGAGAAAGAGGAGAAAACCAAAAGCCTGAAGAAATAGGGACTGTTGTCCCTAGTTAACTTGCTGGCTAAGTGCATCTGGGGCTCTTGTGCTCTACACAACTGAGCTGAACAAACCTAAGAGCAGATGTGTGACTTTGTACCATTATAGGCATCAAACACACATAAAATGTCTTTCTACAATAAATTCATGAGAGAATAGGTATTGCTTGCTTTTCTCTTTTCACAATAGCATATGGTTAGCACTACTGAGAACAAGCATTTTTATATATATATTTAAAATTCTTCAGGATGAAACTTCCTGCAAAAATTCACAGTACTGCAATGGCTGGAGGAGACGGAGTGTTTCAGAGCTCATCTGCATTGCTAACAAGTGACCTTCTTTGTTAGCTGATTTAATAAGACTGATAAAAAAAAAGATTTTGTGCAACTTCCCTACTGATAGATGCATGGGAAAAGTGTCAGTGGTTGATGTGTTGAGGAAAATGTATTAATCTTCTTCATAAGCTTTGAGCTGCCAGTTTTTTTCATACATAGCTTTTAAGAACAGATTTGATTAAGTTATTCAAAAAACCCACTGTATTAGTTTCTTCTTCATGAACTTTACTGAAGTCTTCCTGTCCAGAAATAAACACAAATAATCAAACTGCCAGTTGAAAAGCATGAATGGCCAGGGCCAAATGAATGATGTTAAACTACAAGAATAAATACAAAGTAGGAAAAGATGCGATTTATCACATGCATTATAACCAACCTCCTTGGATTGGTCCTCTTCAGCTTTCATTTTGAAGTCTTATTCTACCCAGTTACAGTCATTTTTCTACATTTAATCTATTTTTTCTTTTTTTTTTCCCCCTCTCTTTTTCTTCCTGAGAAAAGAACAGACAGAAAGCACATTTATTTTCTAT
This sequence comes from Pseudopipra pipra, assembly GCF_036250125.1. Taxonomy (NCBI): domain Eukaryota; kingdom Metazoa; phylum Chordata; class Aves; order Passeriformes; family Pipridae; genus Pseudopipra; species Pseudopipra pipra. Next base: position 62,040,386 of record NC_087550.1, on the reverse strand, counting down.
TTAAAATTTTTGCATGTTCCTGCCAGTGGAAATCTGTTAAAAGTGAACTGAAGATTTCAGCAAAAGTTCAGGTTCAAGACTTCATTGCTTATCTCATGTGGATGTAGGATTCCTGGCTCCGTTACACAAGGTGCTGTGTAAAATCAAAGGAGGACAAAGCAGTTTTCTTAGTTTACAAAACAAAACCCGATGAGCAGTTCGTGAAGCAGTCTAGCTTTTGGGCACTTTGTCCCCATATTGCCTTTGTGGCAATTACTTTCCTCTGAACAGGTGTCTTCCTCTCCTCTCCCCCTGGGTAACTTCTGGATATTCTGGATATGTAACTATTCAGTATCTCATGGTATATAGGGCAAGGGAGGCAGGAATAGCCTTTTTGGGCAGGCTGCTTTTGCAGAGACACTCTTCTCTCTGTTTGCTGAACAGAGATTATAGCAAAGTACTCTTGCAAAGGGATTGAAGAAGTCCCAAAGGTCAAGCAATATTCTAATTTGAGTATCTTCAGTGATATTACCTCTGCCTGATGGCAGTGCTGGATAAGACAGACATGTGTAGGCATAATCCTCTTCCTCTGAAGACCTTTGAAGACACCTGACTCTGATACACGCCTTTTTTTTTTTTTTTTCTGTTCTCTAGTTTGGGAGCTCTGGCATTTATTTTGGGTGGCTAGTTCAAGCACCTACAACCTGGATGTGAAATTTTGTATTTATAGCCAAGGGCAGTAGGAATGAACAAGCTGAGTCATATCCTGGCAATTTGAACTCTGCTTCTACCTGGCAAGCTGTCTTGTTGTTATTTTGAAGCAGGTCAGATCCTCCTGGAAGCATTTATATGGCACCAATCATTATGCAATTCTTCAAATCAAGGCTCACAGGAAGTACTGTGATATTTCAAATACACGTGGGAGATTTCGGTTCATGTCAAATATAAAATATACAACTATTTAAACAAGCTGATAGTTTGTCAGCGGGAACCCGCACGGTGGCTGCAGGGGTGCCCCTTCTGGAACCCGTGCGGCGTGGGGCTGCCCCCGGTGGGGGAAAGGAGAGAGGGAACTTCTCCAGCGTGGCTTTGCACCCTTGTGAGAGAGGAGAGGGGAAGCTTCAGAGCACACAGAGGTTTGCTGGTCTGGTTTGGGGGAGGGGAAGGGTGACAGGCAGGCCGTGAGGGTCCTCGGACTGGCAGGTGGGTGGGCGGGGCAGCCCTGCATGAAGTGTCGCAGGTAAGCGGTGTGTGGGAAGATATGTGGTAACATGGTGGGGGGAGCATAAGGTCAGGGTGGATAATGATTTCCTTTGGGGGGTTGGGGGTCTCAGCCAGGCTAGGACCTTGAGAGGTACTTGAGCCCCGGGTGGGTATGGGGGCTGGAACAGTTTTGGTTTTTTGTTTTTGGCTCACCTGCAGCTACTGCCCAGGTTCGGTATGTTCTGGATATATTCGTTACATCCTGAAAGGGTGGGCAGGACAAAGGGTTGTTCCTGGGTATTTCCCTGGGATTGAATATAGATAGGTGGCAGAAAAGTAGGAAATGTAAGACTTGCCCTAATTGTTTTAATAGGCATGAAGCCTGTGTACCCCTATGTGGTTGTGAGCTATGCTGGCGATGGTACATGCCTTTGGTAGGGTTGCCCATGCCAGACAGGTCAAAACCGTAGGGCCAGATACAATACAGCCTTGGGCAGGATGAGCTCGTTAGCCTTCTGGCAGTCATCCTAGGAGAAGGACAACTCTAATCCCAAACCTGGGCAGATAGAGCTCGCTTAGCCCTGTAAGGCCATCCATCTAAGAGAAGGACACTCTAATCAAACCTGCATCCTAAGGACCTCGCTGCCACCGTCCAAGTTTGCTCGGCCCTGGCAGATGAACCTTAGGATTAAAGAATGGGCCCAGTTCTGCGCATACTGCATCTCACCTAAAAAAAATCCACTGCGCGGGCTCGAAGGCCTTACCCACATTCACAAAGCCCTGTAGCAACAGGCAAGGGTCGAAATGGCAGGTGAAAGATGCACTGGAAGCCACAGACCCAACCCTGCATACAAGCAGTTCAGGATATTGGTCATTTGAGACTGACCGGAGATGACAGTCTCTTGGGGCAGCACCCTGAATGACCAAGCAGCCTTTCCAAGGACAGCACTTCTTGCTCCACTCGGAGAGGGGCCTAGAAAAGGTGGCCTAAACAAAGCTCATCTCCCCCTTCACCTGGTTGGTTAACCGCGGCCAACAGGCATCTTCTACTAACGCAGTCACACAAAGATCAAAAGACAAAGGCACACACCTGCCTCCAAAGGTGTACCCAAACTGACTCTAGCATGCTGGAACATCAGAACCATGCTTTGCAGATGCTGCTGAGCTCTTTGGGCTGGAAGTCAGCTTAAAGAAGACACAAGTTCTCTATCAACCTGAACCTCAGGAAGTCTTCCATCATCCCCATATCACCATTGCCGAATCAGAGCTCAAATCAGTCCAGCAGTTTAATTACCTAGGCAGCCTCATCTCCTCGGATGGTAAGACTGATGGAGAGATAGACAACAGGTTAGCAAAGGCATATAGTGCTTTTGGAAAACTACATAAAAGAGTATGGCGTAATAAACACTTGAAGAAAAGTACCAAGATCAGTGTTTACCGAGCCATAGTGCTGTCTACTCTCTTATACGGATCTGAATCATGGGTCATCTACCGCCACCACCTGAGACTCCTAGAACCCTTCCATCAACGCTGCCTCCGTACAATCCTAAACATCCACTGGTCAGATTATGTGACCAATACATCTGTTCTAGAACAAGTAGCAGCCACAAGTATTGAGGCCATGTTACTGAGAACACAGCTGCATTGGGCAGGACATGTGTCCAGGATGAAGGACCACCGCCTCCCTAAGATCTTGCTTTATGGTGAACTTGCCACCGGCTGCCACAAGAGAAGAGCTCTGAAGAAAAGATACAAGGACTCCCTGAAACATCTCAGCCTTGGCCATATTGATCAACATAACTGGTCTACTCTGGCCTCAAATCGGGAGGCCTGGAGACAAATAATCTATAACGCTTCCGCTTCCTTTGAGAACGCATGCAGGATCACTCTCGAGGAGAAAAGACAACACAGAAAGAATCGTGTCTTACAGAATATACCACCTAAGGAATCTTTCTGCTGTGCCTTTTGCAATCAAACATGTCTATCTCGTATTGGCCTCATTAGCCACCAGCGTGCTTGTAACAAATGTGGATAGAGCCTTTCCCAAATCTTTGTTTGCGAAGACTAGCCGTGATGATGAGTTTGTCAGTCTAATATGTGACTAATCATTGTAAACCATATATTATACAACTCTGTGCTTTGATTTAATTTCCATGCCTCATTAAGAATTTCAGGCTTTAATCCTAATAAGAACTGTTCGCTATTCTTTGAAATTATGTAAGAAAATATTCAGCTCTTGATGAGGAATTAGGAAAGAAAATAAACCATTTTCCTGTTTTCCTAGTTTGAATAGATATTTAATTAAAGTGACATGCCTTGGGCAAAACCTAATTAATACATCATCTCTCTACTACTAAAATTAATGGAATACTTATGACTCCTCAGCTGCAGAAGGGACTGAAAATTTCTTTTCTGTCTTCTTATTCATTTTTCTTCTGACCATCCATCATTATTTTCTCGCTGGAAGAGGGAAGCTTTTTTTTCCTGATCATTTATTTTTGATGTGAACTGATGGATAATTTCCTGCTAGCTCTTCCAACTTTTCCCTTTTGATCATTTCCATTATGACTTGTAGCCTGAGCAAATGCCATGGTGAGGCTTTTCAGTGAAGGTAGCAAAAGCCCAGTTCAGCCAATGCTTCCTCAAACAGCTTTTCTTGTTGAAGGCTCAACTATGATCAATATGTGGGACATGCTGCCTCCTACCCTCTTCCAAGATGGGATTAGGGAGTTTCCTGAGGAGTGCAGAGCACAAAGCTGCTGGGAACTGCAGGATCCCTCTGTAAGTTCACAGACATTGCTGGGAGAGATGTTATGCCCTCTCCCTGGGATGTGCTTGTTATAAGCTGAGAGGGCAGGGAGAAACGTCTGTCCATCTGGCAAACACGGTGGCTATCGCATTGTGAGGCAAATGAACATGGACATCTTTACCCCACCAACCACAAGCTCTCATCTCTTCCTCTGTTGCACTGGAATCAGTAGCAACTGGCAAGTAATTAAGACAAGAGGTCACACCACTCTGTGAAGTGATGGAGTAACTATTAACACCAGCATATAGGACACAGTGATATTATGAATAGACTCTTCTTCCTGTGGGATAGACCTAGTCTGGAGTTCCCCTTCCTTGCATGCCTTCTTGAAAGCAACAATTTTGAGAGCTTCACCATCAACATGCCTGTCTCTGTCTTCTCCACCTTCTTCCTGTTCCTTCTAGTTTGTGTCCATTGTTACCACTGATATGACCAGCCTTACTGCCTTTCATCCCTTATTTCTGTGTGGGTTGAGCTCATCTATTTACAACAGTGAGGGAGCTTTCCAGTCGCTGCTTCTTTGATGTGACCTGCCTACTCTCAGGATGCCTGTATGTATCAAAACCCACTTATTTCTTGATATGAGAGGTGGTGTTGTCCACAGCACTGCTGCTCTGTCCCTCGGATGCTTTGATTCACCTTCTACTCCCTGAAGTGGTCTGTAAATTCCTCAAGGTGAAGATCTTTCCCATCTGATTTAATTTTATAGGCTGTAGAGAAAGAGGAGCTGACGGTATTGACACAAGTCCAAGACCTGCCAGAATGAAGCTATTCCCACAGAGTGGCTAGATGTTGGTGATGAACAGTTGAACTGGATTCATTGTATTCTGGTGCTCTGCGAGGATCCTGCATAAATGCATGCCTGTAATGCCATGGCAGAAATTCTTTGAGTGTGATGGACTGGGTAGGAAGATGAGAAAGGTGGGACATGAATGACAGAAAAATGGAGAATCTACTTGTCTTGAACTATGAAGAGGTCATGCTTGAGGCTAAATGACAGTGAATGGATAGGACACCAGCCCCTGCTGCTGTGAACAAAATTTGCTTACCTCTCATCTTGCACCTCTACCTATAACTCCTGTTCATTCTCCACGTGTGTGCTTTGTAAAAGGGGAATGTGTATTCTCTAGTGCACATTACCAAAGACCATTGTTCACAAGGAAGAGGGGCATTCAGGCTGAGACCCTCATCTTTCACAGCAAAAGGAAGGAGGAGGGGAAGAGAGAGGCAAGTCTGAGAACAGAAGAAATTGGAGAGTCATCTGGTAACAGAAATCAATGAGTGTCAGAAAGGAAAGGAGGGAAAGGGGAGGAGGGAGACAAGGAAAAAGGACTTAGAATCAAAAATAAAATCAGCAAAAATAGCGTGGCCAGCAGGAGCAGGGAAGTGATCCTTCCCCTGTACTCTGCATTGGTGAGGCCACACCTTGAGTATTGTGTTCAGTTCTGGGCCCCTCAGTTCAGAAAGGATATTGAGGTGCTGGAGCGGGTCCAGAGAAGAGCAACAAGGCTGGTGAAGGGACTGGAGCATAAGTCCTATGGGGAGAGGCTGAGGGAGCTGGGGTTGTTTAGCCTGGAGAAGAGGAGGCTCAGAGGTGACCTCATCACCGTCTATAACTACCTGAAGGGAAGTTCTAGCCAGGTGGGGGTTGGTCTCTTCTCTCAGGCACTCAGCAATAGGACAAGGGGGCACGGGCTTAAGCTCCGCCAGGGGAAATTTAAGTTGGATATCAGGAGAAAATTCTTTACAGAGAGAGTGATCAGGCATTGGAATGGGCTGCCCAGAGAGGTGGTGGATTCACCATCCCTGGAGATTTTTAAACGCAGATTGGACGTGGCACTGAGTGCCATGATCTAGTAAATGGACTGGATTTGGACCAAGAGTTGGACTCGATGATCTCGGAGGTCTTTTCCAACCCAATCGCTTCTATGATTCTATGATTCTAAGTAGGGATGTAAGAGATATTAAACATAAACATGCTGAGGGCTACTGTAGCTTTTCTTATCACATTTTTATTTCATGCTGATAACAATTCTTTGTGGTGAATTTGTTAGATCATTTCCAGACAATAGCTCCTAATCTGTTGCAGGAGATTTTATGAAAGCTTGTGCTATTTCTGCCCCTCTAGGGACTGCAGTTCACTTCAGTGAAGATTTGAATTGTTCTTTAAAGAACCTCATGCTTTTTCATTAGCCTTGTAATTAAGAAGATTTAAGCTTGCTGGAATGAGTTTGCACCTTGCACTGTCATGAAGGAAGGTTGAAATTGGTAAATCCTGTGACTTAGGATTTAGGATGTTTTGTAACATTTGTTGATCTCACCAAGGCTTTCGATACTGTGAGCAGAAAAGGTCTAAACATCCACTGGTGAGATTATGTGACTAACACATCTGTTCTAGAACGAGCAGCAGTCACAAGCATTGAGGCCTTGTTGCTGAGAACACAGCTGTGTTGGGCAGGGCACATCTTGAGGATGAAGGACCACCACCTCCCTAAGATCTTGCTTTATGGCAAACTTGCCACTGGCTGCTGCAAGAGAGGAGCCCAGAAGAGAAGATACAAGGACTCCCTGAAACAACATCTCAGCCTTGGCCATATTGATCAACATAACTGGTCTACTCTGGCCTCAAATCAGGAGGCCTGGAGACACACCATCTATAACACTGCTGCTTCTTCTGAGAAAGCACACAGGATCACTCTCGAGGAGAAAAGACAATGCAGAAAGAACCATGCCTTGCAGAATATACCACCTAGGGAGTCTTTCTGCTGTGCCTTTTGCAATCAAACATGTCTATCTCGTATTGGCCTCATTAGCCACCAGCGTGCCTGTAACAAACGTGGATAGAGCCTTCCTAAATCTTCGTTTGCGAAACCTGGCCATGATGATGATGATGAACTGGACAAAGCATCACTGACAGGTTGCTCTACGAGCATCAGGTTGGGTGTTTCAAGTAGTTTTATCCACTGGATACTGTAAAGTGTCATTACATTCTCCTCCAGGAAGTCTTGTAATTTGCAATTGAATTTAGCTTTGCTGCCCCATAGAGAAATTGGCTCACTTTGTGGCATGTGGGACTTTGGAAAGTTTAACCTTGCTTCACATTTCCTTCCTGGCTCCCACGGCAGTCAAAGAAGGGCACTCTTGTGCTCTGGCTTCTGTGGCATTCCAACTTTTTTTGTGTGATATTTTATATATATGTCACATTTCTTAGTTCCTGGATCCCAGAATGGGTGTGAAGCATTCAGCATATGGAGAAGCAGAATTATTAGTACAGTGGAAGTGAGAAAGAGGTTTGTTACTGTTTGAAGCTTGTGGGATTAGGCAATGAGTGAAGGGAATACTGATCAACTCCAGGGCTGGGTTTCTGCAATCCAGAAGTCTGTAGACATATGGATGAGGTTGCAGGCATGGCAATTGTCTTTGTTGCTGCTCTCATCCTTTTTCCAGGATCACAGATGCACTATCCTAACTGTGAGGTACTTCACACCCATGGTAATACATAGATCTGGCTTCTGGAAGTGCTAATGAAGAGCCTAAGTATTTCTTCCTACAGGTGTGATCAGGCAGCAAACTAGAAACGGCCTGAGAAAAGGCAGCAGTAGTGAGATGGAGAAGAGGTGGTAAGTGCAATGTGAGAAATGTGAGTGGGAGCATGTGGAGAGCTAGAATAGGGAGAGAAGGAAAATTGTGTCTTCAGCATCCCATGGAGGAGGTATTTTCCTAGCCCCGCAAGCTGCATGCAGACAGGCAAGGTAGGAATTTGGCATCCCACAAGCAGAGCTGTATGGCACTGTACTGCAGCACTAAGCTCCTTGTGGGTATGGCATTGTGAGTCTGCTTCAACATAGCCCTCAGGTTTATTTATCAGCCTTTGTCGGGAGCAGCAGGACACTGAATAAGACCTTTTCCAAAGACAATATTCAAGTTGCATTCAAATGCATAAACATGAATTCCACAGTGAAACAAAACAAATAAAGGTAAAGTTGTCTGAATCTTGATGATCTTGTTCCCTGCTTCTGAGTTTTGTTTGTGTTGTAAAGACAAGCTGTGGTGGTAGGACTGAATTCCGTGCAATTAGCTGGTCCCCAGTCCCAGGTATCTAGGCATGGGAATGTATTTCCACCAGCAATCAAAAAAAAAAAAAAAAAAAGGATTTCTAGAAAAGGCTTTCTATGGGTCTCTGGCACTTAAAGCACACACATCCTTGCTTAGGACTTTCAACCAGGAAAGGATTTCTCAGTTTTCATGGCAATTGCAGAGGGATGGATTCCTTTTTGCCTTGCTGCCTTGTATTGTAGGAAACAAGCCATCTGACTTTATATTTTCTATCAGAGGTATTTGAATTTATTCTTAATATTGTGTCAATAACAAATTGTTATATTTCATGATTACAGGATAGAAAGAATGAAAAGTGTAGCAAGCTTCAGCCATGTAAGCTTAGAGCTCTGTGTGGCTGAAGGCTCCAGCAGATCAGAAGTCCTACATTCATGCATGGGGTGAAGTCATCTGACAGACTTCACACAGGAGAGAACCTGTTCCATCCCTGATTAGTCAGTGCTCACAGGAATTTTTTGATCATCAAGCTGTGGCTTTCAGTACTACCAGAGAAATGAGCACTAGGATAACAGCTGAGGGATTGTTACACATCCATACAAAAAGGATGTGTAACATCTTTCAAGCTTTCAAGATCCTTTTGGAATACAAATCATTCAGTATCTTTTCTGTTCAGATTGTCACCAGTCACAGTTTAGCAGGAGTTCCACAGGCTGTGCTATGGAATGGACACCAATGCTTCCTTGTGCTTATAGGTGTGCAAAGAGCTCCTTCTTTCCTCTGCCTGACTTCCAGCTGGTCTGGAAAATCAGTGTTATTAAAGTAGAAAAGATCACTTATGAAGGCATGAGACAAACATAACTGAAGGCACTTCCAGCAGTGTTTAAGGTATTTGGTTTAAATTCTACCCCTGTACACTCATAACCAATGCTGGAGCATTGGCTCAGTCAGTGCTCTGATGGGAAAATAAATACCTGGCACCAGTGCCCAGAAACACCAGGAAAAAAAATCTAACTATCCCAAGAGACAGTGCCAGAGGTGGGGGGCTATAACAGCAGTGGCCCTCTGTTTATGGTGTTATATTATTTCATAGATGACCTAATCTTATTTGTTTATGGCAGTGATGCCACTGGTCATCCAGGTTTCAGCTTTTTCCTAACCCTGTATCTTAGCTGCCTGAGGAAATGACTATGATAAGTAACTGGTTATTTTGGAAGCATTTCTGCTGCACCACAACAGATTAATATTCTGGAGAAACAAATCACAGTGTGGAACATCTCCTCTGCAAATTGATATTTAGTGGAATTATTATGTTCTCTAGCCACACACAGCAATCCCTCCACTCGTTGTTATGAGAGACATTGTGTTCAAGACTGAGCCACAACAGAGTGGGCTGTTTTCCATGGGCTGCAATGTCTAGATGAGGACCTTATTCTGCTTTTGCACAGTTGAGAAGAAAGAGGAGAGTGATAAAAAGCCTTCTTACTTTCAAACATGAGCTGCACAAATACTTACTTCTAGGTTTGCCCACCTCTGGTGTGGTAGTTTCACACCTTTCCAGAGAAACTTGAACTGACATAGCACCTGGATAGAAGCTACACACCTGAGTGCCTGCCATTTTTCTCTGTTTTAACCTTCAGGGTCTGATCCCAAGAATGACATTTCCCAGATGGGGAGCTGTGTAGGGCTGGAACCAGCATTGTGGCTGTACACAGCCTCTGAGCATGGGGCATGTTCCCATGTGTCTCACCACGTTCAGGTTATTTGAAGCCTGATGCTGGTTTTCATTCCTGATACTTTACTTTTTTAAATGAAAAATACCTTTTGCTGGTGACTCCTTGTTCCTCAGGCTGTGTCTGTATTCCTGTAGAACTCTCAACAGGGAAGTACTTTCCTGGCTAAGTGTGGTGAATGTTAGTAATTACTTTCTTTCAACTTACTACAGTTCTCAAGATTAAGATTAATAAAACACTGACTCTCAACAAAGAAGCTTAAATAAAGAACGGGTGCTTCAAGTTCAGCCTGCTATATTGATTAGATATTTTCATTTATTTCCCCCTGTTCACTGAAATAGTTTGAGGCTGTTGCATAGCATAGGCAGCTAATGGCAGCTGTACTTGAGATGAAGTGGTTTTGACTCAAATGCCATTGAGAATAAATTTAAAGTATTGTTATCTAGATATCACAGAGGGGACTAAAATCTAGAGCATAAACCCTAAAGTAATACAGACAGATAGCTGCTGGACACAGAGCAAAGAAGGAAGTCTGCCTCTCTATTTAAGTACATTGGACTGGTGTTTAGTCTAGCCTCATGCCACCATAGGCTGCAGTGAGGCAGTTGCAAGCAGGAGGAAAAGGCAAGTGATAGGATTGCTAAAATCATCAGAAGTGAGAAACAAATACAAATGCCAAGGTGGACATGGCAGAGCCTCTGACTGGATGAAAACAATGGGTTCTGCAAATCTATTAGGAGCTCATAAGGGGCAAATGAGAAGGACAGGACAGCAGAGAAGATGACTCAGCAATACGCAGTGTTGGAAATAGCAGAAGGATCTTGCCTTCCCTGAAGTGACACTTTTTTATTGGCACAGAGATTCTTCCTCGTTGTTTGTCCTACTGTATAATATTAAGGAGTAACTGAAAATAAGTTTTCACCACCTCATCCATTTCTGTCTCAGTGTTAAAGAAGCAGATGAAGTTGTGCTGCTTCTGTGGCCTTTTCTGACCTTCACACTTTTATTTAAAGAGTTTGTCTATTTTGCAAATCTCAGTGGCATTCACATTCATAAGACATCAAATGCAGACCTTGCAGGATTAATATGTGCATATAAATACATGCTTTCTATTATCTCATGTCATCAACTCACAAGTGAAATGGCTTAGGCAAAAGTATGCAGGTACAAAGCATAACTTTACTCAGGGTAACAGCTAAAATGTCCCTTGCTCTATGGTGTAGTTCAAAGCAGTTGCTAAAAACCTGGCATGAAAATGTTTGCTGACATTTCTGTGAGAGACTATTCTATGGACTGGGACACAAACAGCATTTTATTCCAAGTTTGCTTACCCAATAAATAGTATAAATTGCACTGCCCTGCCAAGGGTTCATCTTTGAGCACTTCATTTCATAAACAATCCTAATCCCATCCCATCTGTTTTGCCATATCCCAAACTTTTCTGATGTACTAAGACTGTAGATTATTCCCTGGGGGCTTGAAAGGGAAAAACAGAAATGCCATGGCATAGTATATTCCATATTGAAACCACAGAGAATAGTCTACAAGCTTCCTCAGGGAGGAAGTTTTAACACAACTGAATACTCAGTATTTTATGCTTTCTCCCAAAGTTTATATTAATGATGTGAGCAGTTGTATTTGTTTATAAGCATGTAAATACATGTGTGGAAAAAGTTTCCAGGCCACAAAAGGTTTTTTTTTCCAAATGTCTACATCCTTATAGGAGACGATAACTTGGGTTTGAGAAAACAGAACGTATGTGTGGTACTTTAAGACCTTTCACAGCCCTGTGGCCCCTCCAAGGGTACAGTGAGAGCTCCCTGGCTTTGGACAACCTTCACCTCTTAGCACTGGGGAAGTGCAGAGTCTGTGGGTGGTGCCGGAGGTGACTTTGTGAAGAATGAGGGAAAGGTTTCAGTTATCCTGTGTTATGATTTCACCCCAGCTGGCAGCTAAGCACCATGCTGCTCCTCAGTCACACCTCCTCCAGAGGACTGGGGGCAGAGTCAGAGGAGTAAAAGTGAGAAAACTTATGGCATGAGGTAAAGACAGTTTAACAGGTAAAGCAAAATCCGCAAGTGCAAGCAAAGCAAAACAGAATTCATTTACCACTTCCCATTGGCAGGCAGGTGTTCAGTCGTCCCCAGGAAAGCTGGGCTCAATCATGCATAACAGTGGCTTGGGAAAACAAGATGACGTCACTCCAAACATCCTCTCCCTTTCTCCTTCCCTTAGCTTTATATGTTGATCATGATGCCATATGTTATAGGATATGTCTTTGGTCATTTGGGGTCAGCTATCACAGCTGTGTCCTCTCACAACACCCTGTGCACCCTCACTCGACTCGCCGGTGGGGTGGGGTGAGAGGCAGAAAAGGCCTTGACACTGTGCAGTAATGAAAACATCTTTGTGTTATCAACACTCCTTTGGTTGCAAATCCAAACCACGCCCCACATCAGCTACTATGAAGAAAATTAACTCTACCCCAGTCAAAAGCAGCACACCCTGAAGTCATTAATCACGTATTACCCTGTATCAATGGACTGAACTGGTTTTTGCATCATAAAATAATTGTGAATCTCCTAATCAGAATCAATTCTGATGTCAGGTTAGGAGCAGGTGTGAAGGCTGCACCTTATGTAGAGGTTATTTGGTGACACAAATGGTGATAGGTGCTGTCAATTTGCTCTCCCCTCTTCCTTGTACCTACAGCAGGAAAGCAATTTACTGGCTTGCTTCCCATATGATATTTTGGCAGTGTCCCAGGATAAAAAAAAGCAGCAGAATTGCATTTGAAACTTTTTGCTTTTGAAATCCTGGGTTCCTCTGCCAGCATTTACAGTCAAGGGCATAGCTGAGGCAGGGAGGGGAGAGGGTCTGATGAACTTTCCCTTTCTTAATGTCATATTGGGGGTTTCTCACACCACAGCACTTTTCATTAGAGGGTTTGAGCGAGGGGTTAAAAGAACTCAGGCACATTAGGAAAGAAACAGTATGCACAAAAGATTTAAAAAGCTGATGGTCCATTGTTTTAAAGGTCCATGGAAGTGGGGAACTTCCCCAGTTGAGAATGAGAATGCAAGACCCATCAGGTGCATGTTGTTGCTAACATGTACAGACCATCAGTGCTCTATTCTCTGCTTCCCAACTACTGCTGATGCTTTTTCCCACTGAATGACAGATGATGTCTGAAAGGAGGGGGATGCTCTGTGTCACATTTCTCACAGTGCTGCCTGCACACATAACAAACGCCTCTCTCTTTGCCATATAACAGCTGTGCCAAAGCATGCTGGGCATTGCACTGTCTGGAGATTTAGAGTAGGGAGAAATGTGGAGAGACAGGGAAGACAAAGATGAGGGTATAATATTAGTTTAACAGGAGAGTCTGTGCCTGTGAATGGACTGCAAAGCACTAGCTGGCAGGATGGTGCTTTCTACCATAACCCATGTATCCCAGCAAAGAGTTATTAAAAATGATTGAGATCAGACATGAGGGACATATATGGTCTTGTTTCCCATCTCATTAAATGCTGCAGCATCTGTATTGTTATTTTAGTGAACAATTTGAGAGGAAAGTACTTTGCTTCTTCAGAAAGTTTATTTTTGGGCTTTATCTGTAATTTTTCATGAAGACCAAAGAGTATAGCAGGAAAGCACCATGGATGAAATGTAACTGTGTTATAACAAAAAGAATTTAAATCAGAGACTAAGTGGGTTGGAAAAGATTTCATAACAGTCCCACTTTGGACATTGCATATTATCCTTCTTGACATAGGTCTAGCAACAACTTGCAAGTTGCTGTGAAATTATCTTTGTCCTAGCTCTTCTTGGTGCAGACCTGCTTAGAATAAACACTTCTTTTCATCTATCTGATCCACCAAAAAAGCATATCTGAAACAGGTTCAATCCTGTTGGTGGCTTCAGCAAGATCAACACTACTTCAAAACTCTGACATGGCCAGTCCATAGGCAGGACAAACATTTGCTTTCCAACTCTGTACCATTCATCCATCCTTACTGCATTACTGAACAAGTACTTGTTCTAGTTTACCTTTCAACAGTGCTGTTGAACTATTTTCTTATGCTCCAGAATATATGCTTTGTTATAATTATCAAACCAGAAATGAACCTTCACCTAATTATCCTGTTCCAACTTGCTTTCTCTTATATTCTCATGGATGAAAATCTGGACATGACCCAGCAAAGTGTGTTTGCAGCCCAGAAAGCCAACTGCATCCTGGGCTACATCAAAAGCAGCTTGGCCAGCTTGTCCCATTACTCCATGCTTGTGAGACCCCACATCTAGCTCTGGGGTCCCAGCACAGGAAAGATATGGACCTGTTGGAGCAGGTCCAGAGGAGGGACACAAACAGCACCTCTCCTCTGAAAACAGGCTGAAAGTTGGGGTTGTTTGGCCTGCAGAAGAGAAGGCTCTGAGGAAACCTTATTGTGGCCTTCCAGCACTTAAAAGGGGCTCATAAAAAGAGGGAGAGTGACTTTTTACATGGACAGGACAAGGGGCAACAGTGTTACACTAAAAGAGATTTAAATTGGATGTTAAGAAGAAGTTATTTATTCAGAGCTTGGTCAGACACTGTCACAGGTTGCCCAGAGAAGTTGTGGATGCCTCATCCCTGACAGTGTTCAAGGCCAGTTTGGATGGGGCTTGGAGCAACTTGGCCTAGTGGGTGGCATCCCTGCCCATGGCAGGAAGGTTGGAACTAGATGATCTTTAAGTAATTTCTCCTTCCTCCTGGCTTTCCCAGGAGAAAGGACCCTGCAATTCCTGAGGCATGTCTTAACAGTAAAGACTGAGGTGAAGAAAGCATTGAGTACCTCAGACTTTTCCACATCCTTTGTCACCAGGTCCTACCACTGCCCATGTTGTGCTTCTATTTAATCCAAATTCATAAATGCTCAACTAGGACTTCATTAATCACTAGGTAGAGCTCCAAAAATTTCTATTATATTCTCACATAAGGGGCAACTCCCCTTTCTCACCATCCCATAGTCCATAAAAAGTATATCCATCCACTACAGCACTCCAGTCACATGAGCTATTCCACCACATCTCTGTGGTCCAAAGGTGATTGTAGCCATTTAATCACACACAGGCTGTAATTCCTTCTCTGTTTCCCACCTTTCGTGCATTAGTGTACAGGCACTTCAGAGAGACACTCGGTCATTTCAGACTTGAGAACTTTCCACACGATGCTGCCTGTAGGCATTTCCCTGTCTGTGTGTGTACACTCTGAGTGGGATCCCTTCAGCCCTGTTTTGTTAGATAGAAGGTGTCTTGCCCATAATACTCTGAACTCTTTTCTTGCTCATCCACCACCACCTCACTTAACTTTAACCATCATCTCCCTCTGCTGTCGTTCTTAATATTGAAGCTCTCCTCACTATGTTGGTCAGCCAGCTGGCAAAGATACTTTTGCCCCATTTATGCAGATCCCATCTTTTTGTAACAGTCCTTGATCCCTAGCTGATGGGGGCTGCTGTCCTCTGCAGCAGGGAGTTTCCAATTTCTATCGTTTGTAGTTTTCTCCTGTCCTGGAGATATTTTGGCTGGAATAGAGTTAATTTTCTTCACAGTAGTTGGTACAGTGCTGTGGTTTGGATTTAATATGAGAATAATGTTGATAACACACTGATGTTTTAGTTGTTGCTGAGCAGTGTTTACACTTAGTCAAGGACTTTTCAGTCTCTCACTCCACCCCAACAGTGAGTGGCTTGGGGGACACAAGAAGCTGGGAGGAGACAGAGCTGGGACAGTTGACCCCAGCTAGTCAAAAGGATATTTCATACCGTGTGGCATCATGCTCACTAAAGAAACTGGGGTAAAGTTGTCCCAGAGCCCCTACTCAGGAAGTTGGGCATTGGTTGGTGGGTGGTGAGTGGTTGCACTGTGCATCACTTGTTTTGTATATTCTATTTGTTTTATAATTATTATTACTATTTTCTCTTCCTTTTCTGTACTATTAAACTGTCTTTTTCTTAACCCAGGAATTTTACATCTTTTCCCCCCCAGTTTCCTGTCCTGTCCTACTGAGGTGGGTAGTGAGTAAGTGAGCAGCTAGTGGGTTAAACCATGACATTTTCTGATGCTTCTAATGGCAAAGTTCAAACAAATAGAGTTGCAGAATAATTCAGCTTGGACCTGGGAGGGATCAAGTCCAATTTCCTGCTCAAAGGAGGGCTAACTTCAAAGCTAGATCAGAAAAAAAATTCCAGTTACATTAAAAATAACACATTGCAGGTTTCAGTTAGGCAGCAGTGATTGTAATTCTTAGTGGATACTGTGTTCATAAATTTTCAAAGGCAGAAAGCACTTTAAAAAGCAGCAGTTCTAATGGTTTCTTTCTTCATATGAATTTATTGTCCTGTGCCAGGAAAAGCATCTGGCCTTGCCTTATCTAAGGGTCTGGAGGCAGCCTGGACTTGAAGAGTGGTAAGAAAGATATTAAGCTGTAAGAGAGCATCCAAAGGTGGGCAACGAAGTTGGTGAAGGGTCTTGAGGGGAAGCCGTATGAGGAGCTGCTGAGGGCACTTGGTCTGTTCAGCCTGGAGAAGAGGAGACAGAGGGGAGACCTCATTGCAGTTACATCTTCCTTGTGAGGGGATGAGGAGGGGCAGGCACTGATCTGTTCTCTGTGGAGACCAGTGAAAAGAGCCTGGAGGGAATGGCCTAAAACTGTGTCAGGGGAGATTTAGTTTGGATATTAGAAAAAGGTTCTTCACCCAGAGGGTGGATGGGCACATGGAACAGGCTCCTGGGGGAAGTGGTCACAGCACCAAGCCTCAAGAAGTGTTTGAATGATACTCTCAGGCATATGGTGTGACTCTTGGGGACAGTCCTGTGCAGGGCTAGGAGTTGGATTTGATGATCCCTGTGGGTCCCTTCCAACTCAGCATATTCTGTGATTCTGTGAAGATCAGGATAAATCAGATAAACAGCCTGAAAGACAGGATAGGTGATTTGTTTCCTTGTAGGCAGAAAGAAAACAATGGAAAAGAACCTGGATGGAGGGTATTAAAAACCCCATCTCAATGTAATGACATAACTTCAGTCATATGTGAGTAGATCTGCCTTCTTCCCTCTCAGCAGAAGTCTTAAGCAACGTCGCTGAGGGGGGGGAAGCAACAGTAAAAATATAACAATTTTTATTCTTTGTGTACATATAAGATGTGCCTTGTAAGACCCTTGATAGTTTTCTTCTATGATAGGCTCCTTCCTCAAAATATGTTTCAAAGGAAATACCCCCTTTAAGGAGAAGTGTGATTCGCCTAGCCCTCAGTTGGCAGATAAAGTGCTACAAGGATTTTTAACTTTATAAAGGTGATATAATTTTATACAGAAGGTGGACAAGTACGATTACATGCACTGTGGGATAGCCAACTGGACTGACTCTGACAAACTCATCTGTATGTGGAGGAAGCTGGGGGTTTTGTTACTGCAATATAGATTACAACAGAGGGAGTCATGAGTACTAGAAGCCAAATTTTCAGGCTTTCAGTTTTGAACTCTATCGATTTTTACTTTTCTTTTTAATGCTCTGAATATTAAACATGTATTTATTTCTTCTTAATATTCAACAAAATACTAGTCATACTTTTGGTAGGATAATACTTCAACCTACAATAAAATGCAGAGTCTCTTCATCCCACTAGAATAGATAAATTTCTATTTCTATATTTTATATATATAATTAACTTTAAAAAGTATATCCTTGTTTTAAAAGATACTTTAAAATCACACTTAGAAAAAGATCCATCAGCATTTTCTATGCATTTAGTGGGGGAGCTCTGTTTCTTAGATGCGTATCCAGCAGCCACTTCCACATTCCTTGCTCATTTAAACTAGTCACCAGCCTTTGGAGATCAGTTTGTGCTTCACAGTTCATCAGTTCACTGCCAGCGCCCAGATAATCTATCACTATGATGGCAGCAGTGGAAAATATGTCTGTGGCAAGATTTTAGGCATGGGTTAAACTTTGGGTGCATTACTGAGCAGTGTTGAATTCAGCTCCTGGTTGGTACATGGCTGAATCAAAACTTCAACATCAAGTGCTTTCCTGAATTGAAGTCATCATCAGTCTCAATGTGAAGCTAACATAGATCCTTCTAGATCCTTTAATATGTATACATATTTTTGGAAAGCTCTGTGTATTCATAGCTAGCACATGTCATTGTATATACATCCTTTTAGGCTATATTCTCAAAATGGAGTTTGGAGATGCCCAAGTCTCTTGAAGAACATACCTGAACCTCAAAACTCCAGCTATGACTGATTCATCAGTGTAGATCTAAGTACCAACTCTTTCCCAGCATTTTAAGTTTACCTAATTATTTTCTAGGAAAAAAGAGGATTTTTTTTTTTATTGCAACAATTAGGATAATTAAATGATACAGTAAGCAATTACTATGGGTTTACTATACTTTCTAAAGAAGAAATGTAGTATTTTTACATGCTTCAAGAATACAATTAAAGCAGGAAATTTTCTCTGCCTTTGATCCCCTAGATTTTATTTATCGCTGAAACTTAATTACTGGAACACAAGAAGGCATCAAAGAATAAAGGATGTTAAAGGAAGAAGCAAACTGTTGGACTGGCATGTGAGTTGTAAATACAGTTGCCTTTCACTTTGCTGACAGGCACTGAAGCTAAATTTTAACAAGAACCTGGTCGTTTTCTGAACAATTTGTATCAATTTACAGCTGCTGCTCTATTTTGGGTAATGGAGCAGTTTTATGTTCAGCTATACAGGTGAATTGTTTTAATGTCTTCTTGGAATGACTATCTTTCACTTTGCTGAACGAAGGGATATAATTATACACTTTATAACTAGTGAAAATTGTGCTAAACATTCGAAAATTTTAAGTAATGTTGTCGAGATTTTGGTCAATTCCAGGTCCATCCCTACACTTAGTACCTACGAGAAACTGTAAGTTTATCAAATGCAAACAAGAAAGCTGACAGGGTGCTGATGGCTATTTTCAATCTGCCCTTTGGTTGAGATTCCAGACTGAGAATTTCCTGGTGAAAACATTTCCCAAGTAGGTTACTTCTCCAGCTATAGCTACACCAACAACAGTCACTGTACTGTAGCACAACGAGCACCTCTCACCACTACTATTATATATTATGACTCCAGTTTAAACTCCTAGGCCGCAGTCAGCTTTCTGAAGACTATTTCTCAGTCCAGTTTTTTCCCCTATGAATTTTAAAACACCACTAAAGCCAAGATTTTCATGGGTTTTGCAATTGTGAATATTGTTCATGCTCTGTAATGGGTCTGTGTGTGGCAACTACTAATCAATGCCTATTGTGTACCAAAATGGTGTCAACTGCATCTGAAATTTACACATCTCAAGGGTTTTATGTTTCTTTGTCTTAAATGTCTAATTATTTTAATGAGGGAACTGTTGAGGGGAGTGCTAACGCAGTAAAGCCATTTTGTATCTCTGTAATTTCTCCAGTCTGCTTTTTGACAATGTCTATTGTTTCAAGTGCCTTGCAAGATAAACAACTTTTCACAGTAAAAATCTGCTAGGTACTGGAGAGGGGTTTTGAGCTGGGAATGCAAGGTCTGTGAAGTACTATGGTTTCAATAAAGGGCCTCCTTGTCTATATCTGCTTTTTATTGATTAATTGTAGTGACACCCTTGTCAGCAGTGCCTGCATGGTTTATGGATTTCTTTTGACCCAGCTAAGCCATGTTTGCTTTTCCTATTTAATTGTAAATATGAGTTTTAATCACTTCTCATGGTTGAAAGGGCTGATATTAATAGTGGAGAATTACAGATATACATTGATTACACCACAATTATTTCTATCTGCCCTATCTCTTTGTTGAAAACAAGCAGGACTTTTTATGTCCACACCTTGTTGCAGGCAGTGTTGCTAAGCTAGTGCTGTTGTGGCTGCTACACATGGGCAGCATCATTCAGCTGTGAGGATCAACAGTACCTGAGTTGCCAGCACATGTGACCATCTCCTTCGTGTACATGCTGAGGTGACATAACTCCTGGGGCTCAGAATGACAAAAAATGGATAGAAACATGTGTTCTGTTTTCAAAGCAGTGAGCTCTGTGCATTGCCCTCTCCCATGTCCCCAAAGACAAAGTGGTTAGATCACAATAACCTTGCATGGTTCGTGAACAGTCCCCCTTCCCAGCACTGGGACAGGCTGATCAAACAGCAGCTGAAGGACTATGCCTCTTCACTCTATCACCAAAACTCCCAAGCACAGAAGTTCCTAGAGACTTTAGACACCTGAAGTGGGACTTGGGCAACATTTTTATGCCTGAGTCCAAACCCATGTGTCCTTAGTGCTCAGATTGCAGAAGCCCCTTGATGATGGTGTCTGTGGGTGCTACTTCCCAGTGACCCCTGAGCCCATGTGATAGAGCCACGCAGACTAACCTCTGTCCTGGAGCTATAAGTACAAAAACCACTCCTCTACAATACAAAAGACCCTGTACAGACTCGCTATAGTTGAATACATAATTAAAACAGTACTTCAGGGCTAGGAACCTTTGATGGCTGTAGCCCTGCATGGGCACTGGCACAGGTTGCCCAGAGAAGCTGTAAATGACCCATCCCTGGAAGTGTTTAAGGTCAGGCTGGATGGAGCTCTGAGAGACCTGATCTAGTGAAAGGTGTCCTGACCTTGGCAGTGGGGTTGGAACTAGGTAACCAACCCAAACCATTCCATGATTCTATGGTTTTTGGAGCAGTGTCGTTGCCAGTTAAAGGATGAGCTAAGCTTGGAGTAGCATAATGTGACTCTTATGAAACAGAAGCAGAAGGACTGCTTCTTGGGATTATCATAGAATCATAGGATTATTTAGGTTGGAAAAGACTTCTAAGATCACCAAGTCCAACCATTAACCCAGCACTGCCAAGCCCAGCACTAAATCATGTCCCTCAGTGCCACATCTATGATCTGTTAATACCTCCAGGGATGGTGACTTAACCTGGGCAGCCTGTCCCAGTGTCTAAAAACCCTCTCCCTAAAGAAATTTTTCCTGATACGCCATGTAAACCTTCTCTGACCATTTCCTCTTGTACTGTCACTTGTTACATGGGAGACTGATCCCCACCAGGCTACAACCTCCTTTCAGGCAGTTGTGGAGAATGACAAGGTCCCCCTTGAGCCTCCTTTTCTCCAGGCTGAACAACCCCAGTTTCCTCAGCTGCTTCTCATAAGACCTGGGCTCCAGACCCTTCACCAGCTCCGTGGCCCTGCTCTGGTCATGCTCCATCATCTCAATGTCCTTCTTGTAGTGAGGGGCCCAAAACTGAACACAGGATTCAAGCTGTGGCCTGATCAGTGCCAAGCACAAGGGGATGATCACTGCCCTGGTCGTGCTGGCCACACCATTGCTGATACAGGCCAGGATGCCATTGGCCTTCTTTAGATTAGTGCATCCTTCTTTTTTTCATGCTAAGAAGAATGAGGGCAGCCTACTCTGAAGCACATAACTTCAGCTGATGATTTTCACCTGGTCACTTAGTGCTGTTTTAGTTATATTAGGTTAGAAATATTTAACCTAAACCTGAAAATATCTTAAAGTGGGAGATTTAAACAGAAAAACATGTAACTTTAGCTATCAGTAGATGCTTTGAATATTTGATTAACTGTCTAGGTTTCTTTGTTACTCTTTAGACATGATCTTTCAGCTCCAGCAGTAATTTTGGAAAGAGATCTGAGGATAAAGCCCCAGGATCTGCCATTGTAACAACATAATTTTTTTCTCTGTTTCAAAAGATGTATTAGTCAGTGAAAGAGAAGACACTGTTGTGATTAAGTTAGTAAGCTATGGCTTAAGACCTTGGAATCTCTGTCTGAGTTCTGCTGGAGGCTTTATTAAAACATCAAGAATACAATTTTTTTTGATCCCTCTCCTCTATTCATATATGAGATGTCTTGTAACTATTGCTCTGTCATCCAAACTTTCCCTAATGCTTGTACCTCAGTGTGTTTCACAGAGGTCTCTCCTCCTGGCAGGGACTTTTAAATATCCCTTGATAGAGCTACAATAAAACAGAAGCAAACCATGAACAGCTTGAGAAGGGAAATTACAAAGCTGAAGTATGTATTCTACTAAGGGCAGTGGACAAAAGCCTACTGTATATCACAGAGCCTCTCTTCTTCTGTTGTCTGACTACCTCTGTCTCAGATTTATGTTATTGTGGGTAATTTCTTACTCCTAAGAACCTGGTTGATAAAAAAAGAAATTATTTTGCATGCTTGCCTGCACATGTCTTTTGGAAGGGAGTTTCAGAATAGCTCCACATTTGAGCGCATACTCCAGAGTAAGAATAAATCTGGCTACGCTAGGGAAAAGCTTAATGTTTTGCCTCAGAATTGGCCTTTCTCTCTGAGCTTCATGAACAAAATCTGTGACTGTGTCTGCTTCAGGTAACTTTTTGCAGTGTTAAGCTAGCCAGCTCACATCCTAGTGATTGCAGCACAGGGCTCATGGGGATTCCGAAAAACCATGTAAGGACATTAGCTGTCACAAGGACCCTGCTCCCAGAGAGTTGCTGGGAGGGTGTTGCTGTTTGAACCCGGGCTGCCTGTTTTCAGCATAAGGTGGTTGCTTTTGTAAGACTATTTCATCCTTTGTTTTATATCAGTAAAATGGTTCACTGATGGCTGCAAGAAGCTTTCATGGTTTTGCTGGTGTCAAGCACTCTGTGTGCAGCTCCCCCTCAGTGCCTAGAAAACACACCACATTTTGCCAAACGTCCAAAGGGCATCAGTAAGTAGCATTTGAACAGCCTTCCCTGCATTTAAAAAAGTATATATCCTCATTGGACTCTCAGCCCTGCAGAGCTGCCTTTGAAAGGCACTACTCTTAGAACAAGATTCTGTCCCACTAATAGAATGATTTGGGTTGGAAGGGTCCTTAAAGCTCAACTAGTTTTAACTCCCCTGCCATGGGCAGGGACACCTTCCACTAGACCATGTTGCTCAAAGCCCCATCCAACCTGGTCCAAGATGCATACAAAGAGTTAATTCTGACTTAAAGCCAGATTATATTCCAAATAGTTGAGAAAGTATTAATGTAAGCAAGCAGGATGGGATAGCATGTTGCAGCAATCCCTGGACAGAGCAGTAAGTGAATAAATCTTGCATGTACCTGCTCTGCTCTGGACCTCTGCTTGTTGGGGTTTTCATACCCATGTAAAGACCTCTTCTGCCTGACTGATTAACCAAATTATCACTTTTCCACCTCAGTTTGCAGGAATAAGCTGTATTTCCCTTTGAAAGATGAATTCGAGACAAATTGATGCTTTAGATCCAGCAGAGAAGATAATCGCATGTGAACTGATTAGCTCTTCAAGTGAATTACACAGTTAGTCCCATTAGGAAACTGTCTTTACTGTTCACTTCTCTTAAACTCCTGCTTACATGACACACTTGCAAAGTTACATGTTTAGATTACTGGATTTATCTTAATTTATGACTGTGCTGCTGTTAATTATGTAAATGGTATTGTAGTCTTACATTTATTAGTTTTCATATACAACAGCTATTTCCTGCATCTGTTCTTGCTTCATGTTTTTCTCCCCAGTTTGTATCTCATTTTTGGAGTATATGCCAGCAAAATGACATGCCACTGAAATCAGAGCCAGGACTCATTAGCTCTAGTAATTACCACCTTCCTCTGTCCTAGAGGCTTAGAGCATCACTGCTTTTCCTACTGTCAGCCAAGACTTTCATTAGCACAGCCATCCACAGTGTTAACAAACTCACTTGAAGCAATGAGCTGGTTCTATGTCCACCTAGAATGTAGGTATGCTCTTCTCCTAGTTAGTGAATCTCCTCCCTCCTCTCTCCCTGAACCACTGATATAACAGCCAATGCAAGATATCAATGTACATTTGAAAATCTCCCTCCTTATGATTATTTGCAACGTCTTTCCACATGCAATCAGAAAAATATTTTCTCTCAAATACCACTCAGATTTCTGCCCTTTGCTTCTCTTTCTCCAGATTTCGCTACTCTTTTCCACATTGGAAACTTCTGTTGCCTCCCTCTTTCTCCCCGCTTTCTAGGTATCCCTCCTTGCACTAAATCATTATTGTGCTTGCCTCATGTGTGCATCCCACCTCTTGAAAGGACCAAAAATAAAATGAACAAGAAGGATACATGACTATTTAAAAATTCCAGATCCAATGTCCCAGAGACTACCTACTTGTGCATTGTGTGGATTAAAATGTGTGCTGGGGAGGCAGATCTGCAGACCGTGTTTCTTGTCATGCTATAGATTTTCTGATAAGCATTTCAGAAATGTGATGTCCTGATATTATCTGTGCTTTGTTTATGCTATGAAACATTTATTTTATTTTGATGGGAGCCTATTTAACACACTGTTGTTGAAAGGGGTTTTTACCACTCAGTTATGAAGAGGAATGGCATTTGGTTTATTTGCTTGTTGAAACACGGCATAGCTAGGATTATCTTTTATGGTTACTTCTTCCTTCTCTTAAAAATCCCGAGTGATAGGAATGTTGTTATTTTTTGACACTGAAGATGTTCCATTCTCTTTGAACTGCTGGGGTTAAATGTCAGATTTTGAGTTTGATTTCCAACTGTTTCGTATCATTGCTTTTCTCCTATCCTTTCCTCCTGATAGACCTTATAGCTACTTGACAACAAATAGCTTTGTCTCATTTCCTGAAGCCTCAGTGAGCCGTGCAAATGACTTTGCAATAATCTGCAAATGCCAAAATGTTTCAAGACCCAATCTGAATTTCTATACTGACAGAAGAGTTGCCCTGTATGGTATGTCATTGCACTGGATCAAGGGTAAGGCTTTCTAGGGCTAGTTAGCACTGCAAAATAGCTTCTAAAGTTTTCTACCAGGAAAGTGACATTTGAAGACTTATGCCATTAACTAGAACATAAAATGGAACTAAATGACCCTTTTTTTAAAGGCAATTAGATGTAGTTACAGCATTTACAAGTATTTCTGTCATACAAGCAAGCGTATTTCCAGAAAAACAAAGCAATTTGTTAAGGATGAAAGCCTCATTCTCAGATATAGGAGTCCAAGAGGGGAAGCTGCTTGTGGAAAAGCATGTGTGTTATTTGTTTGCCTAGTCCTGCTTCACTGTGTTCTTAGAGAGTGGAGGTCAGACCATGAAGGGCAGCAAATTGGCTTGTTTCCACAGATACCAATGGATCTGTGAGCTGGTGTTTTTTTTTTTAATTATTGTTTGTTTGTTTGTTTGTTTTTGGTTTTGGGTTTTGTTTGTTTGTTTTCCTCTCCACACTGGCCTAGGTCTAGGTCTTTACTATAGAAGGATTTTCAGAGGCAGAATTTGATCACTTTTGTCCCCATCCTGATAAGAGGCATTTCAAACCCTAGAGTGGATGCTGCCTCTAAACCGAGCTAAGCCTGGAGGGGAGGTGTGTGTTTGTACAAGCCATCTTCCCATTGTAATCCAATGTCTATCAATTGTACCTACAAGCATTGGCCACCACTGTCACATTCTTTGTGGCAGAACAGGTTTAGTAGTTCAAATAATGTATAAGATGGCACAAGAAATGCAGAATCTGAGTCTGAAGTTTCTTGGGGCTCCCTGAATCTTGAAGGGACAGCTTATTTTCATGTGCTGAAATAGAGGTGGTGGTTTCAGATCTGTGAGCCTCAAAAATATGCTGAAGTAAGTTGGTCTGGAGCTAGCCCACGCTTAAGACTATTGCTGCATATAGTATTACCCTGAGACACATCAGATCTGCCGTGACCCTCATCCAGTAAGGTATATAATCATATACCTAACTTTAGGCCAATTAATAACTTTCTTCAATCAGATTGCTTCTTTGAAGCTAATAGGGCTATTCATGTCTCCAGGTTAGGCATACACATCCAAATCTCTTGCTTAATTGGAGTCTGTGATTCCTTATATTGAATCACAGTGAACAGATTTTATTAACAGTGAATTCAAAATTACATATTTCAAGTTCCTTTCATTATCGCACCACAGAGCATTGGTATCGTTAATTAATCAAATTATCATCTCCAATCAGCTTTCACAGTGCTTGAGAATTTTACAAGTATATCAGTATAACTAAAAAAAGGAAGGGACCAACTCTCTTAGTATAGTTAGACCTTCTGAATTTATACGTTAGATCATAGGGAATTTAATTTAACATTCTCTAAAGACTTTCACAGGTCTTTTTCTGCAAGGTATTTTTTCCCTTATCCATTTATTTTAAAGCTGTGGTTTTGCACTTCTATTCTAGCTAGTTAATTTTTATCCTTAAGGGTACACTGTATTTTTTTAGTTTCTGAATCTTCCCTATACTCTCACTTCCAAAAATAGCAAAAATCTTTTTTGGAGAAATGTGTTACTTATTTTGCATTTGTCAGAATGAGTAGGTAATACGACCCAGTGTTATAAATAATGCCTGCAGGTATATAAGAATCAGACAGGTTTTTAACACAGTATAAGAGGTAGGAGACTATCTAAACTCTTGGTTTGCTTTCTCAGGGCTTGAAAACTTACGTGCCTCTGCATGTACGGGGACAGACACTGTGTTATTCAGTCAGCCCTGTGCAAAGTGAAGTTGTAGCTGTGGGAAGCTGTATGAAGTCTCTCATGGTTCAAGTTTCAGACTATCTGATCAAGCTATGCAGGCTGTCCAGGTGACACAGTACTAGACTCAGAGGCCCTGATTTGTAGATTAGGTATTCTAAAATGTAGGTTATGACTTTTTATGGTGATGGTGGATTTGATAAGGAGAAGGAACCAATAGAGAAAACATAAGATTTTTTCCCCTGTCTTTTTTTGGCTGTCTCAACAGGGCCTTTCTAGCCCTGAGGTGTTGGTTTAGACCATTTAGACCAAGTTCACATTTGGACCAGAAAATGAACATGCAGTGTGCATGTTGGCTTGGGTGAGCCATAACCTTTGCTCTTCACTTCTGCAAGTACACCACTTTTTCTCTGTCTACACTATTTCACTTGGTGTCTGTTTAAATAAGCCTGATGTCTCCTCCCACCTGATAATACCTCAAGCTTCCTTTTATACTTCCCTTCTCTTGGCTTCTCCCAGTATGTGCCCCAGTGGTTTTGACACTCAGCCCTTACTTAGACTGCTACTCCTCTGCAAGACCACTCTAGCATTTCCCAGAAGCTGTTCTTATAAGCCCCTGGCCCATGAGCAGGGCTTTCAAGCTCTCCCTGTGTGCCTTGAAATGTTACCTAATATTTAGTCTTAACCAGCTGGTATGGAGCATGCTGGTAGTCACCATTTTTCTCTTGATGTCTGTGGGTTTCTGACCAAGTGCCTTTCTCTGCATGTCTGTGAAACTCTAGGTAGGTGAAACAAATCCTGCTCCCAGCATTGCTTCTTCCCTCCAAAAATATCCATTGTAGTTTAAAGCCCTTGCGTTACAAATTATTGCATCTCTGCAGTGCATTTGTAGTACAGATGTAGTACACAAAAATCACAGAACAAGAAGACATCCCTATTTTCAGTTTATTGGGAGGTGTGATAGATGCAGCGCGTTACATCAGACTCTTGATTATATATAAGAAAAAAATCCCAGACCATACTGCCTGGCTGAATGATGTCTTCCCAGAACGGAATTAATTTTTGCTATATAGCTGCATTGACTGATGATGGAATGGCCAATATTTGATGGGGTGTTGCTGCCAGCACCATGGCAATAAAACAAAGCAATAAGGGACATGGCCAGCACTCAGACAGCTGAGCAACATTTGTAAAAGAAATTCTACAACTTTGCAGTTGCTGAAAACATGTGCTTTGATGTGCTAAATTAGCATGTAAACTCAAAGCCAAAGGTTTGAAGCACTTAGCATTGCAAAATAGTGTTAAGGTATTTAGTAAATGGAAATGAACTTCAAAAGAAAAACAAGAGCATAAATGGAACTGAAGAGATTTTTTTTGAGTAGAAAATGTATCTAATGATGGCATTTTTCAGTGCCCTGTTCCACACAGGCAAATCCAATGAGGGCGAATGTCCTCCGTTATCCCAGAATCAGATGGTAGATCCTGGAGAAAGGCTCAGTCTCGTCCTGATGTAGCTCACTCAGGCGGTCACAGCACTGTAGCTGGGGGCAGGCTGTCACATCTGCCTGTGTCCCCAGGCAAGAGCTTGGAAGTTTGCATGTGCTGGGCAGGCAGCTGCTGCTAGGCCATTGCCTGTGGGATTAACTGGTTATTTAATTCTAGCCTGCAAGTGACTTCTGTGGGCTGCAAGTTTCCACTACATGAGGCTCTAGAGATCCCAACAGGAGAGGAAAGAAGTGTGTGCATGGACTTGCAAAAGTGAACTGTTAGCTTATTGCTGCATTCCTGACTTGTCTATGGGGTTTTTAACGGCCAGTTATTGTTGAAACAGTTCAACAAACCTATTGCCAATACTTTTGGATAACGTGGTTCTCATGAATCTCAGTTCAGTCAGACATTTTGAGACATGCTGAAATCTTTTAGAAAGGCACTGGTACATCGAAGTCAGCAGTTGTAAACACGTACTTAATGCTCAAATAACCAAATAACCAAATCGTGAAGTGGTGCTGCACATTGTAAAATATCTACATATGAGACGAGTGCCTCAAACAAGTGCCCAGACATGAGTATGTAGTGCTTCCTTAGATGCCCTTGAGAACCCAAGACAAATGGCAAAAAAACCTATAGAAGACTTGCATCTATCAGCAGCCAGAGGCCCAGGGGTGTATACTCGAAATGCATGTGTGATTTCTCACCTCCTTGAACACTCACAGTGGTATAAACTTAAATGAATGGTAAAGTGGGTTGTAAAGTGAGAAGTATACTTATGAGGGTATATTTTCATTGCCAGTTCTTAAGATACTTTTTAGATATATTTGTCAGTGTAGATCTTGGTATGCTACTAAATAGCCATCTTCTAAGCCCCTAAAAACTTCCCCACATTTCATTGTGATGCTACAGTGCCATACAATAAGCTACTAGGGGAATTTGCTACCATTTTCCCTGTTTTATAATGTAAGAAAATGTCTGTACCTGCCTATTCTGCCAAGAAGCCTGTAAAAAGTCTTGAGAAACTCAAGAGGGAAACAGAATTGATAATTGATTTGACAAAGGACAACACTTGCAGAGACAGAGGGAAGAAAGGCTTCTCCATTTCTGAAGTGTCTTGTAATTCTGCTCTGCTTCAGGAGAGAAGTGGTGGAAGGAGATTAACATGTTACTGGTGAATAGAGGCAGTCACACAAGCAAATAAACACTGAAGGCCTTCAATGACTTTGATTTTAATCAGTAGTGACTAAAGTCAAGAGAGAACCAGTGTGACAAAATGAATGGTTGTTCACACTTTCCTACAGTTCAAGGTTTCTAGAATTTACAATGTTTGAAGCATCTCCAAGTCAGTTACATAAAAAATGGATAATGCTTGCAAGACTGTATAAGAAGCTTGTTATCAAAACAAGGGAAGGGGACAAAGACTCATCACTCAATTGCAGTAGTTTGTGTTGTTAACAAAGTCAGCTTTGAAAGGCTTTGCCTTTATGCTGGAAACCTTGTGTGCTTTCTTCAAGAATCATAGAATGGTTTGGATTGGAAAGGATCTTGAGAGATCATCTAGTCCAGGAAGACCAAGATCATCTAGTCTGAGAAGTCATGCTTCCACCTTACTCTTTGCCTTCGTGGAGCCCCTGCTGTTGAGAGCGTGTGTACTATGAACAGCTTGGGCAAGCCACTTGATTGGGGAAGTCTGACCTTCTGCACCCAGTGCTGGTGATTAGCTGATATCTGGCAGTCAGCAATATAATTGCATTGGAGTAGAAATGAAAAAAAACCAGTGCTTGGTAAAGGTTGTTTAAGCAGTCATTAGAATCTCGAATAAATATTCTGAAATATTTTCTTGCTAAAATATTATTTGCAGTAATTGCATATTTTATCTTTAACAGTTCAGTATATTCATTACCTCTCTGATTTTTTATTCAGACTTAAACTGTAACAGCTTATTTAAAACTGCATTTATTATTTTTCTTATGCAGGTTGCATAAATGAGTGTCAATAGCAGCAGTATGGAAATTAACCAACTTATAATTACAATAGCATTAAATATATTTTGCTAGTGTCTGAATGGAAAACATTTCAGATGAAAAATTAATTCCACCCACTTGAAACAGGAAATAAAAGTTGTGCTTTAGTCTTTGCCCTTTAAAAATAGCTGTTAGTCAGACTTTCATTTTCATTTTTATATATTTCAGATTTTCTGTTAAAAAGAAAGTCAGTGTTCTTTCTTTCAAATAGAATTATTTAAAGAAACAAGAATAAGGTCTGTTTTGGAAATATTTAATAGTATACCTAAGTAAAATTTAGCTTAAACTGCAAAGCACTGGTAAATAAGTTGGTGAATAAATCTGAAAAAATTTCTCAAACAAATATAGGGCAAATGAAGTACCTATAGGTACTTTGTGTTGCTGTTCAAGCCTCGTGAGTTATGCATGTCTTCCTACTGCATGTGAAAGACAGACAAGTGCAGATGCAAGTCATTTGAGTGTCTAAGGGTCCAGCTCTGCGTGCAATGTAAGGGAACAAGAATATGTGTGTGTTCATATATTCATATACATCTTGTTCAGCTCCCAGTCAGACCAGTTGCTGCTGGAAAACCCCATATTAAGAATATGGACCTGAAAAGACATAGCTGAACCCCTAAAAATAGTGGGGGAAATGCCTTGATAAAAACATTCTTAATGCCAGATCCATCCTGGCTTAATTTACAAGGCATCCATAGACTGTGTGTAGCAGAACCAATGGGAGAGAAATATTTTGGATATAACAAGTTATATGTACCATAGTTGCTTAAGCATATTATGAACAGAAGAAAAAAAAATCTTGAAAGTAAAAGTCATGCAAGAATGCAAGTAAAAATTCTGGAAAGATGGAGAAGGGCCCAAGAATAAGGTAAAGGGTCACATGAGGTAGTGTCTTGTTTCTTACAGTTTGCAGTTGGCATCTTGAAGGATGATTGTGGATGACCAAGCTCCACAAGGGTGAAAAGCATCTGAGAGACTAGTCAAGGCCATTTTGACATATGTGAGAGAGAATTAGTCCATGTCTTTGACTTCATGCTGGTCCTAGCAGCAAAAGCAAAAAGAGAGATGTGCTAGCAAGAATCTAAAGAAACTTGGCCATGAGGTGGGCTGGGGAATAGGCTCTCCATTGTTTGTTTTGTAAACTACTTAAGAAGCTGAAATGATCAAATAAATACATTGTTGTTAAATGAAATGTAGAAAACCATTTTCTATTTATGCACTTACACCTGCGTAATTTTTTTGCAGAGCTCTTCTCTTCATTGATGGCTGAAAATCCTGTCCTCTTTGGAGAAAGCAAAAGATGTTTGAAGATGGAATCTAGTTCAAAGGTCAAGGATGTAGTGGGTTTGTGTAGTTAAATAACACTTCTTTTTCCCAGGAGGAACAGGATATTCCATACCATGTTATGTCAGTCCAGCTATAAGAGGGAAGGGAGAATTAGCTCGGCCCTTCTTCTTCCAGGATGGCCCTATAGGCAGCTATGTCTGTCCGAGATGCCGTTCCATGGGGAAGGTAGGATTTTTTACTGTTAGTTTCATTTGCCTGTGTGTTTGTAGTGTTATTAGTCTCTTCTTTTTTTCTCGGTGTAAATATAAACTTTTTTTTTGGTAAGCTCCCAAGTTTTCACGTTTTTTTTTTCTTTTGTCTCCCCTTTGTGGGGGGGTGGGGCAGAAAATCTGTGCAGCCTCGGTGGACACCTGGTGTTCAGCCAAAGTAAACAGCTACAAAAGGATAATTAGGATAATATTAATAATCATGTAAAATTAAAATAATTAAATAATTTTAATGTAAGAATTAAAATATCTTTAGCAATTAATTTTCCTAGGTGTGTGAAGATAGAATCTGACTCAACACAAATGAAGAAAAACTGATTTTGTTTCCTGAAATTCCCAACTGAAAACAAAGATCCTTCAAGGGCCAAGTCCCAAAGCCAGTTTTTGTTGTCACTGACAAAAGTGACACAACAGGTGTGTCAGAAATGAGAAGCTACTATTCAGCTGAGGACATTGAACTTAGGAGTTAATTAATGACTTTTTAATGTATTTCTACTGAAATATTGTTTGAAGCAGTCCCACTGAAGAGTAGGAGAGAATCAGATTGTCCTTTTTACAGGAGTTTTCAAAATGCTAAAATTTGTTTTTAACTAAAACTGTCAGTTTTTGACACTTCCCACAGAAATAGTTAAGAAATATTTGGAAATCTGCCTGTTTCAGTTTAGTGGTAACATTAAAATGTTTTGAATAACTCTTGCTTTTAATACCTTGATATTGCAAACCCAAATAAAATTTCAAGATGAAAATTCAGACCTGATGGTTTGAAAAGGATTGAAAGAACTAGATTGGCAGAATGTCCTGAGGGGACTGAGTTAGCAGCCTTCTGAAGGGGGCCTGCAGGGAAGCCAGAGGGGCACTCTGCATCAGGAACTTGTGACAGGACAAGAAGCAATGGGTGCAAACTGAAAGAGGGGAAATTCAGATTAGGTATTAAGAAGAAATTTTTTACTGTGAGGGTGGTGTGATACTGCAACAGGTTGCCCAGGGAGGTTATGGATGTCCCAGCCCTGACAGCATTCAAGGCCAGATTGGATAAGGCCTTGAGCAACCTGGTCTAGTGGGAGGTGTCCCTGCCCATGGCACAGGAAGTTGGAACTAGATAATCCTTAAGGTCCATTTAACCTCTCAACATTCTGTGATTCTATGATTTCTTTCTTTTTCTCTTTCTTTACCAAATGAAATTTCCCTGCAAGTGATATGTGCCTACAGAAAGGTTTTATTTTGTCAAAGGAGTTTTATCACTGCAAAAAATATTCTGTAGAAAAATGTTTGACTGATACTAGTCTCCGAGACTTGTTGATCAGCGGAACTTTAGGTGCTTAAATCTTACATAACCACTGCATAATGTATGATTTAAAGAAGACAAGACTTTACAATTTTTTAAGACTGACAGGATGAACTGCAAGGTAATAGGCTTGGCCTGAAAATGCTAATTCTATCAATATACCTTATGCCAGTAATGTTTTTCCTTTGCTATTTTAGATGTGTATTCTAGCTGACCAGAAGGAATGGCTTTATTGCTATAATTTCTGTTAGCCTATGATAAAGGTTATTTTTTTTAAAAAAATGAGCCTATGCATCTTCATTTGCGCTCACATGAATTTACATGGAAAGCTGCATTTTGGACATTTTTTTCTTCTTTAACTGTGCTTTGACAGCTAACACAGGTTCAGCAGCAGCAGGCTGTATCCAGATTACTGTTGAAAGCATCATACCCTTTGTATGGGTGTGGAAATCAGGCAAATGTACTGGAAAACAATAGGTATTGAAGGAAAGTAGTACTTACACAAATGTCCACTTGAGATGAAGTTCTCAAATATGTCCATTTCCTTGCCCAAATGTTGATTGCTATTCATAGTTGTTGGCCTTGGGTAAAGAACACAGAAGGGAGAACAGAAAGGCTGTTGCACAAAACCTGTTCCAGCTGATGAGGTTTGTGAAAGGCATCAAGAAAAGGCTGTATGAATGCAGAAGGAAAAAGACAAGCACAGAAGGTGACACAGAGCAGGCTAATGCCCTCAGTTCCTTTTTTTTTTTGCTCCAGTTTCATCCAAAAGGTTAACTGTGATTGAATACTTAATACAATGAGTTATAACATAAGGATATAAGCTTTAGGCTTAATCAGAAAAAAGAAAAGGTCACGATAAAGAATATTTATATTCAAGTAAATTGGAGGCATTTTGGCTAGTTGGTCCTAAAGGAAACTTCCTATGGATACTTGAGGAGGAATTGCAACAGTCTTTGATCCACTTGCAAGCACATCCCAGACATCCTGGCAAAAGTAGGTCCAGAGGGCAGGAGAAGACATTGCACAGGTCACCTAGAAGGAGAAAAAGGAGGATCTAGTGAATCATTAAATCATTTAAGTTGCGAAAGACCTCTAAGATCTTAGAGGTCTTTTCCTCCATTAACCTGGCGCTGCCAAGCCCACCACTAAGCCATGTCCCTAAGCACCATATCTAAATAAAACAGTTTAAGGGCCCATACATAAAATAATTTGGTGATATGTGTCAGATGATATGAATCAGTTAAGAACAAGTCCTGTTAAACCATCTATTTGGCTGACTAAGGGGAATTAAAAGGTGTGATATATTTTGGCCTGAGTACAGCTTTTGGCACCGTCTTGCATGAGCAAGTTAGAGAACTATGATCCAGTTGAAATAATGATGAGTTGGGTGAATAATTGCATAAAAAATTGCTCTAGAAACTGTTGAGAATTATTCCATCTTAAATTAGCATTTTAAGCCGAGTCTTGCAGAGGTCTATCTGTTTTACTCAGTATAGACATTAATGAGTCGGAGACTGGAATTTGACAAATGCTTATAATCTTTTTAAATTAAACAAAATTGTTAAGAATTGAAAGTACTTTGTTGGGCCAGATTTTAGTTTAAAATAATCTAGATCTTTTGGAGAAGTGATCCAAAATCAACAAGATGGAGTCCAACCAAGGCAAGAACAACGAACTGTGGTTAAGAAAGGAAAAAGTAAAAGGCATTTATCAAACGAGAAATATCTTCCAGTGCAGCTGTACTGTGAAAAAGCATTTGAGAGTTGGAGTGGAGTACAAGCTGGGTCCTTTCAGGGAATATATTATCAAAAGTGTAATGTGCAAAGCACATGAAAATAAATGTACGTCTCTTCACTGTGCTGGTGAGACCTCAGATGGAATACTGGTATTCATCTGTGAAGTAGAATGAGAATATATAGGAGACATACAGAAAATAAGAACAAGAATGATAAGAACTTTGGATTGTATAAGAAAAGCCTGTAGTAAATGCCCTTTTTCTAGAAAAGAAGAGCAGTGAGCAGAAATTACAATCTTTTCCAGTGTTTAAAATGATTGATATTAGAGTGGTGATCATTCTTCTCTTTAACTGGGTGGTAGGATAGGATTTAACCAGCTGACCTAGCAAAAAAGAAATTCCAGTGTGAACTGAAAGAGATCACTTTGGGAATTTATTGGCTCATTGTCTTCAGACAGTATTACAGATGGTTCAGACCAGTGCCTATTAGAGAGGTTTTCCTGGTGACTACTTATATCTATGCAGGATCAGAGGAAGGTGTCGAGTAAATCAACTAACAGAGCATTGCATAACCCTGTTTTTTAATTATTTTATTGATTAGCATTACCTCGTGGGGATACTTTCTTGAGAAGATTTTCAAAGATATGTTAACTGCCTTCTTGTCACACCTGGACTGAAGGACTGAGCAGCAGAAGGTGCCTGCAGGTGAAGACCTTGGTGCACAATGCTGCAGTACACCTGCTGTATGGATGCACAAAGTCATCAGTGTGCACTGCCTGTCTCAAAACTGGCACAGTCTCTAAGAGAGCAATTGTTTTGACTATACAAAATCCCTATTTTAACTGGCACAGTTTTCTTGCTTGGTTTCTAAATTAAGTTACTACAATTGGGCTGTATTAAAGGAAGCAACTTTTTATCACAGAAAGTAACCCTTGTGCATATCCTCAGCTAAAGACAATCAGAAATTAAAAAAAAGGGCCATCAGCAAACTGGTATTGTCTGTTGCTAGCTGGAGAAATCTATTCTTTATCTGATACACTCTTACATCCTGTGCTGAACTGCATCACCTTCTACCTTTTGAAAATTTAGAATAAATTTCAATTCCTTTGGCGATATGTAGGGATACCCCAGATACATAATGTGCAGGATAGAAAGTAATAATTCAGAGGTAATAGTGACAGACAGCTGGTTTTCAAGTTCTCAAAGCTTGAGGCTAGTGTTTGATGACAACAGCTTACCTGAAACTGCAGTTCTTCCTTGTATGAAGCCTCATGCAGTGGTCTTCTCTGTTGCCTAGGACTAGGACTAACTCTTACCCTAAATGATGCCAGAACTTGAGATCCAGCCAAAGTTCAGTACCCTGGGCTATAACTCTTACACGTTGGCTCAGAGATGTCTTGTGAACATTGTTGTCAAGCAGCAGAGGAAATCAGTTTTGAGGCTGATGAATTGCAAGCTCATATATCTGAGTTGTCTTAGTAACACAGTCTGCAAGGTAAAAGTAAAAGGAAGCGAGCTCCTTTTCTTTGAGGTTGACTGTGAATAGCCATAAAATCTCTTAGCATGTGACCTGGATTTATGAGCAGAAAATATGAACTTGTCCTGCTTAAACTTATACTGTATTTCATTTTAGGGTAGGAGGAGATTTAGATTAATAAGATAAATTAGTGGGTATTCCCTTTGATCCTTGTCATCACAGGGTGCTTTCTGTATTAAGGTTGCAATCCAATGATCTGTTGGTGAAAATTTTTTGTCCTTTTCTCCTATATAGGAGTAGGTTGAGAGGCTGAATGTTGGCTTGGTACATTTTAATCAATGGGTCATTCCTAAAGGAAAACTTTGTGTAAATTTTATGCGTGAAGATGTCTTAAAATAAAGTAACCTGCACTTTTTCACACTGGCCATAGGTCTCTCTCCAGACCAATAAACTAAGAGATCAGTTTAATGTTCAGTAGTTAAAGTAGAAATACTCCCTTTGACAATAGTGGGACTTTGACAGGGTATTTTTTAAGTATAGAAAATTATCACTTGGTTATATACACTCTTCTGTATTGTTAATCAATTTGATGGACAAGCTGCTGTGTGAATACATATTACAGAAATATTGAATACAGTGAGTTCAGAGAGTACAGCAAAACAAAGTAAGACCTGCAGGTGTGCTGAAAAAAAGATTGCTTCTTCCTTTAATGTGGATTTTTAAGGGTTTCCATTGAACAACATAAGTTATATACTATTTCCTACTTCTGGAATAGATAGAGAATTCATTTGTAACTGAACTCCAGTAAATGCCTGGTTGAGACAGTGTCAAAATCACCAGTGAAAATGTTTTTCTGAGGAAACTTAACTTAAAATCATCTGTACTGTCTGTACTCCTGATACTTTGATTTCGGACAAACCTTTTTAGTGCAGAATTGCCTAGGACACAGAAGTTTACTATAATGCAGCTTCTGTTGAATGGAAAATCCTGTGCCCTTATAGCAAACCACTTAATCTTTGCAGCAGTCTCTGTGAGATAGTCGTGAAGTTCTTGCTTGCACTTCCACTAAGGTCAAAGACATTTTTTTAAAGCAGAAGATCCCACGCAGGAAAACTCTTCAGCATGTGCAGAAACATATCTCTAATTAGAAAGTACTAATGTGAATTTTTAGTGAAGTAGACGTATTGGCAATATCTACCCTTGATGTTAGGGAAGTGATATAAGGATGTGTTCGATATGTATGCTTTGACGGGGAACTTAGGGAATTACTTTAGGATTCGGTTTCATGTGAAGCCTGTCATTTTGGGAGAGCTGGGAAGACCCTCTTCTCTTTTTAAACGCATTTGTAAACACAAAAGCCTAGATCCATCCTGCTGAACCTAATGTACCTTAATGAGGGCAGATCCTCATAAATCCTCTGTATTTTCAATGCAGCAAAATTAAGTACATGTCATCTCTTACAGCCCACTGTGTTGCCATGTCCTGGGTCTGAGATGTTAAGAAGTAACAGCAAAAAGGTCCTGGGAGGAAGGTTACAATCATGTAACGTGCTTAATCACAGAGTCTGGCAGTTAATGAAAAGGCTGGAAACCAGAGGTTCATTACAGCTTTTGAAAATCTCAAGCTCTCAAACTAAACTCACAACTTCATAGGAAATGGCTCATCAATCTGACTTCTTCAAGGCTCATACTACCAGCTGATAGTTTTTCAGTGCCAGTGACCTAATTCCGAGCTTTTAGCAACAGGCTGAAAGACAGCACTAAACATGATGAGCCTGCAATGCTTCTAGGCTACATTATGTTTGCATGGTCCCTTGCCTGCACATGTTGCTTAGCCAACATGCCCACAAGCCATGCTGCTATATTAGTGTGCTACTAAGCCCAGCCTGAAAGGCACAGTCTCTTAGTAGGTCCTGCTGGTCTCTCTGTGCCTGTGCTAAAAGTAGCTGTGCAGCTTCTAGACAGCTTGGAGTGTAAGCACTTGTGCTGGTTTTGGCTGGGGTGGAGTTAATTTTCTTTGCAGTGGCTAGTATGGAGGTGTGTTTTGGATTTGTCCTGAACACAGTATTGCTAATACAAAGGTGTTTCTGCTACTGCTGAGCAGGGCTTGCACAGAGCCAAGGCCTATTCTGCTCTTAGTACTGCCACGCTGGCAAGGAAGTTGGGGGTGCGTGGGAGCTTGGGAGGAGACACAGCCAGGACAGGTGATTCAAACTGACTAAAGGGATGTTCCATATGACATCGTGCTTAGTATATAAAGCTGGGGGAAAGAAGGAAGAAGGGGAGGATGTTTGGAATGGCGGCGTTTTGTCTCCCCAAGTAACCGTTTTGTGTGATGGGGCCCTGCTCTCCTGTCTGGCTTTTACCCTTCTGATTCTCTCCCCTGTCCCACTGGTGGGGGCGTGAGTGGCTGCATGGGGCTTGGTTGATGGCTAGGGTTAAACCACGACAGCAGCATTCATCTGAGTGTGGGAAAAGGCCATAGTACTGGATCCTACTGTTCTGTACTAGGGGTGGACAGGTCATATTCTGTACTTTCACAGTATGATGTAGAGTATGAGTCCCTTTTAACACTTCTCCTGCTGTAAATCCACACTGTGGATTTCACTCTGTGAAATAGTATCAGGACTGTCACCAAGTCCTAGAGACCTTATAAGGATCTCTCAGGTAGGATCAGTGTTTTTTCAGGATAAATTATTTCTGAAATTCTGAAATGTTTTGTATCATGCTAGAAACAGAACTCTGACATTTTTCACAGTACAAGAATATTGTGAATAAAGTATCTGCAAAATGGTTAAGAAAATAAAGAAGTTATCAACAGCAGACAGAGGAAAGAAGGA
The DNA here is from genome assembly GCF_036250125.1 of Pseudopipra pipra. Lineage (NCBI taxonomy): Eukaryota > Metazoa > Chordata > Aves > Passeriformes > Pipridae > Pseudopipra > Pseudopipra pipra. Next base: position 62,001,648 of record NC_087550.1, on the reverse strand, counting down.
ACAACTCCATGCGAATTGACAGGAGTTTCTCACTCCTGCTAACCCCTAGTCCACAGGAAAATTACTGGGCAGGTGACAAATGAATTTGTCCTGACAGGCTGCAAAGTTGATGGGTGGTATTTGAACCCTGCTGGAGTGAGTTGCTGAGTAGAAGGAGTGAAATTGTAGTCATTAGCAGGAATTTACCAGACTTAGAGGAAACAAACAGGTGCTAGTAAACACTGCAAAGTTTCATTTTGTTTTGCATACTGATACTTTGAAATGTCTACTTCTGACTCACAAAGTAGAATAATTTTGCTTGCTAAATTTTCTCAGTTTTGGTGTTTAAGCTGTTTTATTAACAGGGCAACAGATACTGATACTGTCTTCTGAGTTATTATGATTTGGGCATTAGGGAAATGGAGAAAGCATTCTGTAAATTATTTTTTGTATTTTCCCCCATCTCAGTTGAAATATTAGTCATTTCCAATAACCTATTGCAGACACTTACTCAGCATCTGTTTCTTTGAATGGTTGTAAATGCCTACATTTCTGTTTGCAGTGTTTCAACTTTCTCTCTCTACCTCATCTTTGAAAAGTCTTCTAAGGCAACTTTAAAATATATCCTTCAAAATATATTTGGAATGCCTTTTGCTTTCAATTTTACCTTCCTTCTCTTTTCTATACTTTAAAAAAAATAATTCCCCTACTCTTCCAGCTTGCTGATTGATTTGTTTTTCTTCAGAAACTTTCTGAAGGTTGTATAATGAAGCTAAAATGAATTCAACTTCCATCATTCTTGCTTCCCTTTGGAATCTTACAACTATTGTATTCACTTCTAAAGCATCTGAATCTAAGATGGAAGAAGGTTTCCAAACAGTAATTCATCTAAATGTGTCCTAGTCCATAATTTCTGTGTTTGTGCTTGTCTTTGCCTCATACAGTTTACACAAGGGACAAGTGGGTAATGTATCTGCAAGTAGAAGACAGATATTTTCTTCACAGAAAAGTACATTGTTCTTGGTACCTTCTGTACTTTATGTAATAGCTAAATTGTGTCTAATTTAAATTATGTAGTAGCCAGTGAAGTCTAGGAGTAAACCCCCTGCACCTGGTAAAATAAAAATGCAACTTATTTCTTACTACTGTTGAGGCAATAAAAGTAATAATGATGGATTATTTTGCAGTGTTTTGCAGATATAGAGCATGCATAAAGTATTATAACTATTGTTTCCACTTGGTTTGAGCAGAGATGACAGGTTGTCACTCTTCTTAGCATCCTTCTTGCATTAAAAAAGTACTTGTAGAAGACTATAAGCATTCAGAAATGCACATGGGAAAAGTTCACCCTCCCCCCAGTTTTCAATTATGAATCTATAGATCAAGGGAAAATGCTGAGTTTTGAAATGTAGTAGGAAAGAAAAAGCATGAAGGTGAAAAATTCACCTTCTAGTGATGCATTCTTGCCATGGAAAGAAAAAGGAACTCTACCCCAGTTGTAACTAGCTCAAGTCTTTTTCTTCTAATTTCAGAAATAAATCTGGAAGTCTGTTCAATGAGCAGTTCAATATCCACCTGACAATATGTGACATAGTTTCCTAGCAGAGACTTTCATTGTTCAGAAGAGGCTCTTCAACAGCCACCAAGCCCAAGCTGGCATCTCTGCCAAAGCTAAACTTTCAAGCTTGGTGTAGCTTTTGGTGGAATGGAAAAGGACAGGATAAAGCTATCAGGTCAGCCGTGGGACTTGCAAATAAAGACCTTTAAAGTGATTTATTTTATGAGGAAGGCAGCAGAGAACATGAAGTGCATCTTTAATTACTTTGATACTGTTTGCTGAGCAGGAGTGTATGTCTATGTCATATGTATTTCAGCAAGTCTTCACCATGCATCTATTGGGAGCATTCCAGCATTCTAATTTGAAGGCAGTTTGCTTGGTCCCTGCCTATAATTAATGCTCTGGTTTATTAGAAGTGTCAGAGTTTATTGTATGGTGTTCCTGGCAGTTCGGGAGCTTAGAAGAGAGCAGAATGATTTCCCCATAATATTTCCTCTTTTTAGGAAAGGAAAAGCATCTTTGATGTTTGTCTTTTGGATTTCATCCCAGGTGAGGGATATTAGTAGGAGATTTCCTGAGCTAATTCAGGTCTCAGATTATTATCCACTGTTGGTAGTCCAGGCTGGCAGCAATGACATTAATGGAAGAAGTACCAGGGCAATTAAAAAGGATTTCAAGGCGCTGGGTTGATTAGTTAATGGAACAGGAGCACAGGTGGTGTTTGCCTCAGTTCCTACAGTAGCAGGGATGAACAAGGAGAGGACTAGGAAAACCCATCTTATCAATAGGTGGCTAAAGGAGTGGTACCATTGGCAGAATTTTGGTTTTTTTGACCATGGTACCTAGTCTCCTCAAATCAGATGGGCTTCATCTATCTAGGAAGGGCAAAAGGACTCTAGGCCATAAGTTGGCAGGGCTGATCAGGAGGGCTTTAAACTAGGTTTGAAGGGGGAAGGGATTGAAACCAGGCTCTCCAGAGAGGAGCGTAAGGGTGGAAAGCCCGAGTTAAGGGTGAAATCAGCAGCCCAGCTGAAATGCACGTACACCAATGCACACAGCATGGGTAACAAACAAGAGGAACTGGAAGCCATCGTGCAGCAGGAAAGCTGTGATGTAGTCGCCATCACAGAAATGTGGTGGGATGACTTGCATGACTGGAGTGCTGCCATGGGTGGCTACAAGCTCTTCAGAAGGGACAGACAAGGTAGGAGAGGTGGAGGGGTGGCTCCATATGTTAGAGAGTCTCTTGACTCTGTGGAACTTGAAGTCAGTAACAACAAGGTTGAGTGTCTGTGAATCAAAATCAGGAGGAAGGCCAACAAGGCTGACATCCTGGTGGGAGTCTGTTACAGACCACCCAATCAGGATGAAGAGGGAGATGAATTATTCTACAAGCAACTGGTAGATGTATCAAAAATTACCAGCCCTTGTTCTCGTGACTTTAACCTGCTGGATGTCTGCTGGGAACTCCACACAGCAGAGAAGAGGCAGTCTAGGAGATTCCTAGAGTGTATAGAGGATAATTTCCTGCTCCAGCTGGTAAATGAGCCTACCAGGGATGGGGCCCCACTAGATCTTCTGTTCACAAACAGAGAGGGGCTGGTGGGAGATGTGGTGGTTGGAGGCCGTCTGGGGCACAGTGACCATGAAATAATAGAGTTTTCAATACTCAGGGTTGCAAGGAGGGCCATCAATAAAACCTCTACACTGGACTTCCAGAGGGCAGATTTTGGCCTATTTGGAAGATTAATTCAGAGTGTACCCTGGGAAACAACCCCTGAAAACAAGGGGGTCCAGGAGGGTTGGACATGCTTCGAGAAGGAAGTCTTGAACACACAAGAGAAGACTGTCCCAGTGTGCCAAAAAGTGAGCCAATGGGGAAGACGACCGGTCTGGCTGAAGAGGGAGATTTTGAAGGAAATTAGGGTAAAAAAGAGGTAACTGACTATGGAAAAAAAGGGCTGACTACTCAGGAAGAGTTTAGGAAAATAGTTAGGTCATGTACAAAGAAAATTAGAGAGACGAAGGCACAACTTGAACTCAATTTTGCCACTTCTGTTAAGGATAACAGAAGGTCTTTCTACAAATACATTAGTAGCAAAAGGAGGGGCAAGGAAAACCTCCATTCTTTATTGGACATGGGTGGAAACATAGTTATCAAAGATGAGGAAAAGATTGAGGTATTTAACACCTTCTTTACCTCAGTTTTCAACAGTAAGACAGGTTGTCCTCAGGACAGGTGGCTTCTGGAGCTTGTAGACAGAGATAAGAATTTGAATAGCCCCCTTGTAATCCAGGAGGAAACAGCCACCTGCTGAGCCACTTGGATGCTCACATGTCTGTGGGACCAGATGGGATCCACCCAAGGGTGATGAGGGAGCTGGCAGAAGAGCTCGCCAAGCCGCTCTCCATCATCTACCAACAGTCCTGGCTCACTGGGGAGGTCCCAAATGATTGGAAGTTGGTGAATGTCATGCTGATCCACAAAAAGAGCCAGAAGGAGGACCCAGGAAACTGCAGGCCCATCAGCCTGACCTCAGTGCCTGGCAAGGCAATCACACAGCACCTACAGGATGAACAAGGGATCAGACCCAGCCAGCACAGGTTTAGGAAGGGCAGGTCCTGTCTGACCAACCTGATCTCCTTTTATGATCAGGTGACCCACCTGGTGGGTGAGGGGAAGGCTGTGGATGTGGTCTACCTGGACTTCAGCAAGGCCTTTGACACTGTCTCCCACAGCATATTCCTGAAAAAGCTGGCAGCCCACGGCTTGGACAGGGGCACTCTGTACTGGGTTAGGAACTGGCTGGAGGGTCGGGCCCAGAGAGTGCTGGTGAATGGTGCTGCATCCAGTTGGCAGCCAGTCACTAGTGGTGTCCCCCAGGGATCGGTGTTGGGCCCAGTTCTGTTTAATACCTTTATTGATGATTTAGATGAGGGGATTGAGTCCATCATCAACAAATTTGCAGATGACACTAAGCTGGGGGGGAGTGTCGATCAACTGGAAGGCAGGAGGGCTCTGCAGAGGGCTCCTCTGTTGAACCTCAGGATGAGGTTCAACAAGGCCAAGTGCAGGGTCCTTCACTTTGGCCACAACAACCCCTGCAGCGCTACAGGCTGGGAACAGAGTGGCTGGAGAGCAGCCAGGCAGAGAGGGACCTGGGAGTTTGGATTGATAGGAAGCTGAACATGAGCCAGCAGTGTGCCCAGTGGCCAAGAAGGCCAAGAAGGCCAATGGCATCCAGGACCAGGGGCAGCCAGGACCAGGGAGTGATCTTCCCTGTACTCAGCCCCCCCACCCCACCAACAACCACCCACAAAAACCAGTTCCGTGGGGCCCCTCAGTTCAGGAGGATATGCTGGAACAGTCCGGAGAACAGGCCTGAGTGCAAGGGACTTGAGACAACCCCCACCAACCCCCCCCCCCACACAACCCCCACCCAGGGAGCTGGGACTGTTCAACCTGGAGAAGAGGAGGCTCAGGGGAGACCTCATCACTCTCTGCAACTCCCTGACAGGAGGTTGTAGCCAGGCGGGGATTGGTCTCTTCTCTCAAGTAGCTATCAGTAAGACAAGAGGGTATGGTCTTAAGCTCTGCCAGGGGAAGTTTAGGTTAGATATTACGAAGAAATTCTTTACAGAGAAGGTAATCAGGCATTGGAATGGACTGCCCAGGGAAATGGTGGATTCTCCGTCCCTGGAGGTTTTTAAGATGAGATTGGATGTGGCACTTAGTGCCATGGTCTAGTAACCATGGTGGTAGTGGATCAAGGGTTGGACTTGATGATCTCAGAGGTCCTTTCCAACCCTGCTGATTCTATGATTCTATGATCTCTGCGTGAGCTGGAGTGGATCTAAGTGTCTGTGGTTTCACATGTGCTTTTGCTTTGCTCAGGCAGTGAGCCATATGGGGTCAGGCACAGTACACTTCAGGCAAGAGGTGGAGATTGGGGTATTCACCCTACAGGTCTTCATCATCAGTCCCTTGCCCAGCAGCTACCCACATATGTTAGGTATGAACAATGATAACCTTGAGCTGTATGGTGTGTCCCCAAATCCCTGCGTGCTTAGGGAATATGAATCATTATCTGCTTGTTTCCCTTTGAGAATACTCGGGAAGGGAAGAGCAGGATCAGCTAAATGAAATCTGGTCTTCTCCTTCCAGACAGTTCAGTTAGCTTAGTAGACAGTGCTGTAGCTTGCTGCCAGCTCTGATGGTGTTCACCATGTCAATTCAAGTTCAGCTGAAAAGGAACTTGTTCAAAGCAATTTCGTCTTACTAAAGAGAACACCGTCTGCCAGAATGTACACCTAACGTACATCACAACTTTTTTGTTTTTTTCCAAAATACTCTGTTCTGCTTCTACCTTCCATCTTTTCGACATGAAAAAGTCACAGACGAATCTTTGTGATACTTTGGGAACAAACACATCAATCCATCTGTCAGCAACTCTGACCAACATGACCGAATGGAAAGAACAGCATGAAGTGAAAGCAGCATAGCCAAAATAAGTGTTAGTCTAAAGGGTATAAGTGGCACATGCCCATAGGAACATTTTTACATCACTTGCCATCTGAAGCATACAAGTGTGTTTTTTTTTCTAAAAGCCAGCTGCTATTTTGCAAAACAGGGTGGTTATGATATAAATTCCTGTATCCATTTTGGGTCTATGCAGTCACCACAAGGCATTCTGCACCGGTCTTTTTTTATGTATTTTATAATAAATAGGATGAAGAGGTTCCAAAGTTGGATACCTGGCTTAGTCAGGTCTGAAGAATATTCAGAAGAATATCAGTAGCCACAGAAATGGACTAATGGGAAGCTTGAAAGTTTTCTGGGAAAGCATTCAGAGAACAGACTAGCAGGCAGGAGGTGTACAGTCTTTCAAGGGACTAACAAAAGCCTATCCAAGCTTTTATGCTTTGCATGTTGCTCTTGTCTGGTGAGAAAGAGCACTGAGGAAATGAATATGACATTCAAAGATGTTTTGTGTGAACTGGTGTGTATGTTGTGATTGCTAATGCCTAGAGACATGACAGAAGGTGATAATCCATAGGAAAATATGTGATAGTTGTATTTGACGGGCTACGATCTTATGTCCAAGGAGCTTATTAGAGAACACACAAAGGAAAACTGTTTGGGCCTTTTGGATTCAGGTGGCTGGATATTGCCAGGGCTTTTTTGTCATCAGTATGTGGTGACTTGCTGTGACATCCTCTTTGGTCTTGACACCCTCTTGAAATAGAAGACTGTACATGACAGATCCTGTTTTGAAGGAGCACTTTGAATGAAAATATTGGAGCGAGCTGGAGTGGTGGGAGAGGCAGTCTGGAAGTGTCACTACGAGTATTCATCTTTGGCTGGATGAGGACCTGATGGTGATCCCTAGAGCAAGAAGCAGCCTCTGAAAGATGTAGGCAATGGAAAGAGAAAGCAGCCAGGAGGTAATTTAAATGGTTGACTCCTGGAACTTTCCTGTAGGAAAGATGCTTGACAGCAGGATATCTTTCCTTAGTTTCACAATATTGGTAAGCTGTCAGAGTTGGTTCCCAGCAGAGTCCACAGCATGGTGCTAATAGTGATTTGACATGAACAGATCTGCTACAAGCTGGGAATTCCCAGGACCCCCAAGAACTCAAATATTGATTCCATCTGTGAATTTCAAAACACAGACTTAGGGAACATAAATGGTAACAGCTTTATGACTGTAAACAAACTGCATCTCTGATTTGTCTTATCAGGTAGCTATGTCTGTGTTCCAAAGACACCAGTAAATCAATACTAAGGCAAGCCTGTAAAGCCCAAGGCATCTGCTATTTTCATTAAACTTTTGCTCCTAACATATTAGATTCTACAAAGCACAATCCTGACAGAAGAGTTCTGCTGGAGCAGTGCCATGCAAAAGACAAAGGAGGAAGTTGGAGTAGCGCCAAATATCATAGAATCATAGAATGTTTTGGATTGGAAGGGACCTTAAAGATCATCTAGTTCCCCAGCCACGGGCAGGGACACCCTCTACTAAACCAGGTTGTTAAAGCCCCATCAAGGCCATCACCCTGGCCTTGAACACTGCCAGGGATGGGTCATCCATGATTTCTCTGGGTGACTTGTGCCAGTGCCTCACCACTCTCTGAGCAAAGATCTTCTTCCTAACATTCAGTTTACATCCCTCTTCTTTTAGTTTACAACCATTCCCCCTTACCCTATATCCCCCTACATGTCCTTGTAGAAGATTCCTCTTCAGCTTTCTCTCTTTGTAGGCCCCTTTAGGTACTGAAAGGCTGCTATAAAATCTCCCCGGAACCTTTTCTTTGCCAACCTGAACAACTCCAACTCTCTTTGTCTTCACAGGAGAGGTGCTCCAGCTCTCTGATCATCTTTGTGATCCTTTGGTGATTTGACCCTGGTTGGACACTGGGTGTTCACCAAAATCGCTCTATTACTCCCCTCCTCAGCTGGACAGGGGAGAGAAAATATAACAAAAGGCTCATGAGTTGAGGTAAGGACAGGGAGAGATCAGTCACCAATTACTGTCATAGACAAAACAGACTTGACTTAGGGAAATTAGTTGAATTTATTACCAATCAAAATCAGAGCAGAATAATGAGAAGTAACTCAAATCCTAATAAACACCTCCCCCCATCCCTCCATCCTTCTCAAGCTTAGCTTTACGCCCCATTCTCTACCTTCTCCCCTCACAGTGGCACAAGGAGGTGGGGAATGGGGGTTACAGTCAGTTCATCACACGTTGTTTCTGTCACTGCTTCCTCCTTAGGAGAGGAGACCTTCCACTGCTCCAACATGGGGTACATCCCACAGGAAAGAGTTCTCCTTGAATTTCTCCAATGTGAGTCCTTCCCGTGGGCTGCAGTTCTTCACTAACTGCTCCAGCATGGGTCCCTTTTCAAGGGGTGCAATCCTTCAGGAACAGACTGCTCCAGCTTGGACCTGCCTCTGGCCAATGCCAAGCCAATCAGCAATGGTAGTAACACCTCTGGGATAATACATTTAAGAAGGGAAAAAAGTTATCGTGCAGAAGTAATTGTGGCCACAGAAGAGAGGAGTGAGAATATGTGAGAGGAACAACTCTGCAGATAATCAAGGTCAGTGAAGAAGGAGGGACAGGAGGTACTTCAGCCCCTGGAGCAGAGATTCCCCTGCAGCCCGTGGTGAAGACCATGGTGAGGCAACTGTGGCCCTGCAGCCCATGAGGGTCCATGGGGGAGTAGAGGTCCACCTGCAGCCTGCCATAGGAATGGCAAAATAATAAAATACACATTTAAGAAATAGGAAGGTTTACAGTAAAACAGATTTAGCAAAGCTAACTCACCCATCTTCTCTAAAAGATATCTTCTCTTATTCACCCACTAAAATAAACTTGCTGAGCAAATTGCTATTTTCTCTCTGAAAGGTGTATTTCTTTTGATTCATTGAAGTGCCTGGTATCAATGGAAAATGTCTGTGAGCAAACACCTCTGACAAAATGCATATTAGCTGTGCCTCATTTTCATCCATTCATTTTATAGAGTGAGCAGTCACTTCTGCAGGCTGAGGTTGATCAGATGAAATGGCAAATGTGGTGAAAGTACTCAGAAACATGCCTGGGATGAAAAAAAGAAATGCAGTGGGTGACTTAGTTTGCTTGCTGTCTCTCTCCCAACAGAAGGGGAAATATTGGGATCATGAATATTATAGGTCCTTTAAAAACAAGATAAGACAGAGAATATGCAAAGTGATTTGGATCATGATCTTCCAAAATCAGCAATGAATCAAAAGCCTCAGATTCAAGGCACTTTTTTTTGGTGAGGCATGTCAAAATTGAGAGCCTGAGGGAATCAGAGATTTTAATGCCATTTGCATGGTGATAGAGACAGCAACAGCGGTATCGTGAATTGAACAACCAGCCTGATGTGATGCATTGTTTGGAGTTCATTGAGAACTCCTACAACACCAGTGGTCAAGCTGAATCTGACCCTAGTTACAGCTAGCTCAGTATCACACCTGTGACAGCAGAGAAAGCCAGATAACTAGAGGAGACCATATGGACAATGCAACATATATGGCCTTTTCTGAGTGCCATCCCAATCTTTAACCATTTGTCACTCAAAATACAAGCCCAAATAATCTCTGCTCTCCATGAAGTGGTCCCATGAGCAGGACAAAGAACATGACTGGGTTGTGTGGGTCTGAAGACTGCAGGCATAAATATTGAAAGATATCTGTGAAGACATTCTGTATTTCTTGCTCTTTGTGGCAAGATTTCCTGTTACTCTGCTAGGCTCAGAAATTCTCTGCAGTCATCTACATGTGTGGATGAGACAATAAGTGGATATCTGCAATAGATGATTGAAGTTGACAAGACAATGGTCTAGTGGTTTTGTTTTCTTTGTCTCATCCATTAGGAATCTAGTTCACACACCCTGGGATTGCAGTGTGATAGAGATCAGCATGAAATTCACTTAAAAGTGCATTCCCACCCCCAAATGCTAAAGTAGCTGCACTCTGCTTTTGCTTGTGTCCCACACAAGTTTTATGAACCATAGTGTTAGAAAAATTGCCTGGCATCCAGTATAATGTTCTGCATACACTAACCATATCTGAGGAGTAAGTTATCATAAGTAATATTGTCTTGCTTTGAGTATTTTGAAGGATTCATAAAATAGACAACTGCAGTTTTGGCTCTTCCCTTCTACTCTTCTTTTTTTGGGTCATTACATTTCTTGAAAACTAAAAATGCTAGATATTCTGAGGCAGAATATGCAAAATTCATAGCAGACATATCCAAGCTGAAGCTCAGAAGCTTCCATTTTGGCAATGACAGTGATGTATTTAGAAACATTGCCAATATTCAGTGAAAATCTTTTACTTAAGGAGAAATTAATTCATCTTGAAAACAGGGAGATCTGAGAAAATCTGATGATCTCATCTGAAATAATCCAGCTTTTTTCTCTGGTGAATCTTAAAGACTTTTAGATAGAAACTCTTTAGCCTCAAGTCTTGATTTGGCTTCTTATATTGGTTTAAATTTCCTCCTTCTGTCACAAAATATTGCTCTGCTTTCACTGTCCTGGCTTTTAGGATTCATTCAGTTTGGACTGGGAGATTTCAGAATAGAAAGATCTCAATTTGTAAGATTTTAAAACCACAGCTGAGAAACCACAAAGTTGGGTCAAGGTGGGTTGAAGTTTCTTCTGACGTGTAGGCAATCCCAAATTTCACCATTCTCAGTATGAAACAATCCTCATTTGACAACTACTTTGTCCTTACAATTCTGTCTCCACAACCAAACAGCATAAAACCCAGACTGCTTTTTCAGGAATTGGCAGCATCATGCCAAGGCTTTTGCCACTCCTTGCAGGCTGCTAGCCTCAGCAATCCACACCTGCCATATGAAACTTATCAAAGGTCACATAGTTTCTTTCAGGATAGAAAGATACTGGTTTGGAATTAAAAATAATTTGGTGAGATACAAGACAGGACAAAACGTGCTAACTCAGCATTTGGGAATGGCTCTCAGCTCTTGTTCATGGCTCTGAGGCAACACAGGGATTGATGAGACAGGTAGTTTTACTGACTGTTCCAAGGGACAGGCTATTAAGAGAGAATTATGGCTGTGCTTTTGTGTACATCCATTCTCATTTGACTCAGTCATAAGCATCTCCTTGTTAAAAAGGAAATTCTAATTTAAAAAAAAGTCAAAGAGCACAGCAAGAGCGTTAATATATTGCTTCAAAACTGCTGCCATGTATCTACTAGTATTAAATTTTATCCACAATGGCACCCATTAATGTAATAAAAGACTGCTTAAGAAAAATTCAGCTATTCTACATGATACCGGATATGGTGGAAGGAGCAATGTTTGGTACAGGTGAGTAGACAGTGTTCTTTACCCTAATTTAGAACCTAATCATCTTCCTACCACAGCAGCTTCAAGTCTTTGCTGTTGACTTCAGTGGAAAGAGGATCAGCCCTATTGATTTTCTGTGGGAAGTGGTAAGAACATTAAACAAAATCAGCATTACTGCTTTGAAGGATTTATTTCATTTCAAGCATTTATTTGATCTCAATAAAGTAAATTCATTAAAGTAATTTCTCTTTATAGTAACAGCAAGATTCAAAAGGCAAGTCAAGATAATAACATTCATAATACTGCTGGACTAAAAAGAATGGGGATCTATGCCATATTATGCTTTTCCTCCTCCCTTGCCTTATACTGCCTTAGTACATGGTGTATTCCTGGAACAGGGGTGTTCCTGTGCACTCCTTGATGCATGAGACCACCCTCTCTCCCCACTGAGTCAGAGCATCAGGCAGTGCATGTGAAGGAAGCCGTGACCAACCTTTCTTGTTAGGCCATGTCATACATGAGATCTACCATGAAGTCTATTTTACTGAGATTTTTATAAATACCATCAGTTAATATCTGAATGTCTTCCAACAGCACTTTATACAGTATGAATAACATCTGTCATATGTTGTTTGTTCTCTTTTCATTTCCGCACTTGAGGAATGGAAATGAATGCACTGACATTTCTTGTTTCAGAAGGGATTTTAAAGAAAAATAAATATATATTTACATGTATTTATGTGTATAGAGATGACAGAGTCAAAGCAACCTGCTTTGTCTGGAAGCACCACATGTCAAGGTTGTGGTGGTCCCTACTTCACTACCTGATTCAATCCCCACAGACACTTGTCTTTTCTGCACGGACAAGCTGCACTCCTTTTCTAGAGAGTCACATTGTCCTCTTTAACATGATTGCCAGCCACAGCCTTCATCTGTGTGGAGTATTTTGGAACGCATTTTTTTCAGACCATTGAAGCCCCAGCAGAGAAATCAAAAACACTGCTCTGAGCAAACAGAAATTTATTTGCTGATCAGTGTTGCTGAAGTGTAATTGCAGTTGGTCTTAATGGATTATTACCTCAATTAAGTCTCCCTTTTGAGGAAAAAAATAAAGTATTTTTACTTTAAGCAACGAGATATAGGAACCTCATAACATAGTGACATGGTCTGTCACCTGACTTACCACCTCCTCTGTGTCACAGCAAGTCAAAACAGGATGTAGGAGCACAGAGAATTTGTGATAACACTGGCCAAATCTGTCAGGAAAGAAGGATTTTTTTTTTGCCTTCGTTTCCTTCTTTGTTTCTTGTCTCAACAGACAGGACTGAAAAGTTTGGCCCAGTTTTGCTCAAGCTTAATACAGGAAGATGATATTTGGGAAGATGTGACTGTACATTGAAATTGTAGGGCTGTTTTGTTTGTTTATTTTAGTCCCGTATTGATTTAACAGACTTTCTAGCCAGTCTGGAGGAAGGTGAATAAGGACAGTCTGGAGGGATCTGCTGGGGCTCCTGTACCTTTCCACACCAAACTGGAAGTGCTTAGCATCAATGAGCTCCAGAGAGTGGCAGCCAGGTGGGATGCCCAAGGACGTCTCAAAAGGTCCTACACCCTTAAGTGTGGGGAACTGGTCTAAGCTTGCAGGACACCTTACAGGACACAGCTCAATCTGGAATAAACACGAGGGGTCATTGACTACATTTCCACTGCATTGACTCCACTGACTGCATTTCACTTACATGACAAAGTCAGTACAGATGTTAAACTGTACTCAAACCATGGATTTTTCTACTCCTGCAAGTACTGGTACTGGAAAGAATAAGGAGCTCCTGAAAAAGAGAGGATGTATGGAGCTCAGAAAAAGTGCTGCACACCATGAACTGAAGAAAGTTCAATCCTCTTCCTCACTCAGGGCAGCGGGTGGCTGTCAGCTCCTACTACTTGGAGACACAGGTGCAGATTGACATCTCAGGCTGTTCTGCAATGTGTGTGAGGGTTGCATGTGAGGCTTATGTTTCACAAGTGAAGAACTGCACTGAAGAAAGCAAAACACACCCAAGGTGTCCAAAAGGAAGCCAGACTCTTTCCCTTCAAGCAGTTATTCCTGGAGTTACCTTCTGATTGAGTAGCAGAACATAGATCTATACAACTGCCCAGAGATGAAGATGATGTCTTCCATTCCTTTTCTTTGCCATGAGTTTCTTTTCTTGACAATATGTAAAGTCAGGAAGGACCTGAGTGCCTCAGCAGATGGCCTATTGAACCAAAATGTTTTTTGGCCTTGCATTTGGATTGTCAACAAAATGATAGCACCAAATCAGCTCAAAGGCCTCTGTGTTGAGAGTTTGAGCTTCCTAGAGAGATATAAAAAGCCTCTTTTGTTAGGACAAATGACTGTGGGCTTAATATTTATTTTTTTTACTTGAAAGTTGCCCTATGATCCTTGAAGAGCTTTCTACAATTTTTAGGAAAAATCAATGTTACATATTTTTAGATTCAAAGCTTATATGTATTCCATTTAAGAGTTGTGTAGATATTGTCTCAGTTTGTGTTTCCACCATAAAAACAGTGTAACATTAACTGCAATTTTTGTGAAAAGCTTTTCCGACTAGTGTATGGCAATGACACTCACAGTGTTGAATATTTTGCTTTATTTACCTGCTCTTTCCTTCAGTTTGAAACACAGATGTCCAAGATGTATAATGCACAGTGACTTGGTGTCATGTAGGGGACAGACAATGGTAAATAGATCTCTAATTAAACTCAATTGCTGTTCAGGGGCTCCTGCCCTAGTTTGAACAGGGTGCACGGGTGAGAGTTTGAAGTACTGAAAATGCATGATTTTAGAACTGTGATTAATCTCAGTTAAAAGTTTTGACTCCTCTCTCCCACCTCCCTTCCCTACCATGTCTTCCTGTGCCACACAGGAATGTGGCTGTGGCAGGCTGGGAGCTGCTGATGGTAAGTAAAAGAGAGAGTGCAGAGCCCACTGATGACAGCAGCAAAATTCAGCATGGCAGTGGTTTTGGAGGAGGGTGAACCCCATGTTAGCAGAGTTTCAGAGGGCCAGGATGGATTAGTGGAGGATTAATGGAGATCTGGGAGGTATGAGAGGAAAAAAATGGAAGGTGCTTTGGGCAGGGCTGCTGAATCCCTCCCTGGTCTTCAAGTCATCTACTTCTTACCTTAGCCCTCAGCCATTTTGGTATTTCTGGAGGGCTAGGACCTGTCCCTGGGTACTCCAGAAGGGCTCATACTCCGGTGAACTTGCTCCTTCAATTTCCATGTCCCTCTGAGATGGGGAAGGTCTTACCTCTCACCCACCCTATGCATGAATTTGACCTAGACAAGCTCTACCACTCTCTGCTCTTCTCCTCTGCCCCCCCTGTGTCCATGCTGGAGACCGAAGTTGGCTAGGAAGGACCTGCAAGGTCTCAGTATAGCTCCAGGACAAAATCTGGGAGAACAGAGCCAGGGTGGCTGGCAATGGTTTATCACAGCACAAGGCAGCCCTGTGCCCCGACCCAGCCTTGGGAGGGACTTGTCTTTGTGTTTTGCAAATGGAGAAGAGCGCCACACTTTCAAAAAAGCATGTTTTATTTCACAATTGAGTGAATGAGATGGATACTAACCTTTTAGGCATATATCATGATGGATCTCAGGTCCACAAATGATATTTCTAGGCTCTAGCTATGAATGCTCATACAGTTTATTGCAAAACATTAACTGAAGGGACAGCTGTCAGTCCATTATGATATTGCTGTAGCAGAAAAAAAAATCTCTAAAAAATGTCAGCCTCTTTCAAAGCAGTGGAGAGAAATGGTAAAGTTTTGCTGAATTTCCACTGTCTTATGCAAATACTATAAATACTAAAAAAAAGCTGGATCAGGCAAAATCTGACTTAATGTAAAAAGATAGTTTTCGAAGCAGAAGAAGTGATTGTGTAAAATAAGATACAATCAAAATGTACTTTAAAGGCGGGAAGTTGTTGTGGCCTGCTCCAGCAAATGTTTTGATTCCAAGACCTCCAAATAATTGTAACCTTAAAGTAAACAAAGTGCATAGAATCACAAATACTTCTATTGAGCCCTCTCTCAGCAACACTATTGAAGTGTTCAACCCATAAAATATTTCACTGAAAGGCAAATGGATTTTGTCCAATTAGGCTAATTCTCTGAGAGAAATAATGTTGTTTCAGGAGGAAGAAGAAACAAGTTGGAGATCAAAGGAAATGCCTAGTGAAGCAAAATGGATGAAAAATAATCATGGCTAGGCTTCGTGAATGAAGATTTGGGAAGGGCACTACCCATGTTTGTTGCAAGGGTGTTGGTGGCTAAAAAGGCCAATACAAGATAGGCACGTCTGATTGCAAAAGGCACAGCAGAAAGACTCTTTAGGAGGTATATTCTGCAAGGCACGATTCTTTCTGCATCGCCTTTTCTCCTCAAGAGTGATCCTGCGTGCATTCTCAAAAGCATCACCTAATCACCATGAAAAGTAATAGGAATCGATTAAACATCTGAATGTTTTGTTAACTCCATGCTGTAGGAACTGCATACTGGAAGATATAATTTCTAGTTCTCAAGAGATGGCAACTTGCCACCAAACTACAAAGATAAAGCGGGTAAACAACATAGAGAAGCAAATGTGGTCAATTATTCTGACTGCAGACAATACATTTGAAGAAATCTTTATTGCATGAAATCTTTTCCTTCTCTCGAGAATCAAAACTTAGTACAACCCCAGAGTTCAGAAAGATGAGCAAAAGTTTTATGTTTGTTTAAGACAACTGTGAAGACTGCAGGAGGAATCCAGACAGGTTTAGCTCAGGCTTTTCTCCCAATCGAGTAGGGACAGTCTGGATCCCTTTCCCCACCCTTGACGTGGGGGAGCCCAGTTGTGGTTCCTTCTCCATCTGAAGAACCATTCCGACGTCTTGAAAGGACGGGGAAAGGGGACTCCAGCGACAGGGTTTTTCAGGCCCCGAGCCTGGAGGGGAGAGGTGCTCCCCCCTCCCCCCAGCACCCACGTGGCCCCATGGCAGGCACAGAGACAGCACACCGGGCGTGGAGAGGAGGCAAGAGAGTGTTTATTGATGGGGATGTCACATTTATAGGGTTAGGGAGAATCACAGGTTAACCAATTAGAAGTCTCAAGGGGCTTACAGGAACACCCAATCACAGGAAGGGGTTAACAAGGACCAATGGGACACCTCAGGACACCTTTCCCAGGACATTCCTGCATGGGAGATAACAGTTGCTGTGGGGGGTGTTGGGAAGAAGAAACACGTGTTTACAAAGAGACCACAAAGAGCCATCCTAAGACATGTTCAAACAAGTTTCTCATCAGACTTAGTGCTACAGGACAGGAAGGTTGTTCTAGTAGTCACAGGCATGACTCCTCTATTTCTCATCACAGCATGAATAGCATATACTGGGATAATACTGTGCAGCTTATTGCAGTCTTCTGTGCATAACCTCACTAAATATTGCCTAGTGATAGCAGAAATTAGTGGGAGGTCATGGAAAAGCTCTTTCCTGGGTTTTAGCTCATATGTTGCCTTCCAGTATTCCCTACCTCCTCCTTGTCCGATTTGGCTCACCAATTGTATGTTATTACAAAGTCTCCAGAAAGGATGTCAAAATATCTGTAAAAAGCCAAAAAACCAGAAATCTCAGTTTATAAGAAATAAATGAGATGGACAGCTTGTGAGGTCATAGAGTGAGGATAAAGGAAAATTTTTGAACTAAATGTTGCTCTCATTTTCCCACCTTATTCTTGGCAATATTTTTTCCTTTGTTATTTTAAGATAGTGATATTATTCAGCAAGGAGAACTAGGATGTAAATATGAATTAGAAAGAATTTACCTGATGTTGTTCTTAACTCACAGAGATCAGAGGATGATAAGAGATGATTCACCTCCATACTGATCAAAGTTTAGTCCTGGTTAGCCGGAGTGGAGGACTTCTGTCATCTTGGTGAATGTAGCTGGAATATGGATCCAGCTGTGTAATCCTGGCCAGTCTTCTTGACTGGAGTCAGGAGATGCCTTGCCAGAGCCATAATGTCTGCAACTGCTTGAATGCAAACCTGTTATGTCTTGACAATTGTTTTTATGCCCCATCTTCATTTTGGGTAGATATCATCATCAGATATTCAGCAATGAGGCCAGAGTTTGGGACTGGTTTTTGCTTTCATGAAAACAGAATTACATGGGCAATTACTTTTAGTGCATTTCCAGCACCTCTCATCTGTGTTACTTGTCTCTGTGTTAAATCCTTTCATATGTAGGAGATGAAGCATGTCACATACTCAGAAAGTACTCTGTATTCTGCAGCAATGGTGGAAGTGTTTGTGAGTTGTAACTTTTTCATTATTTATTTTCAAGTCTTTCACACATAGTTTGTTAAGGGGCAGTACATCATATTTTTCATCTCACATTTTAGTAAAAAAACAATCCATCAGTCATAATTAGAAGCACTGAACCAGATTTTGCAGTGTGGCTCAGTGTGAGGGAGGAGGAGATAGTTCACAAACCCACACAGACTGCTGACAATACTTGTTTGGCTTCACTGGCATGGCTCCCATGACACCTACAGTGGAGGGAGGGACAAGTGAATAAACTCTGTAGGTCTGCTGGAGGCGAGGGAGATTATTTTACAGAAGACAGGTAGCAGTGAGCTCCTTGCTTAAGGGCTCTGCATTGTGATACATGTATTGCCTAAAACTAGATAGTGTGAATACCCTGGTGTGAGAGTATGGAAGAGATGTCAGAGTGGTTCCACAGCATCAGGAAAGCCTCTGTGTAAGTGAGACCTTGCAGAGGCTGGGTTGGGGGATTGGTATTAAGTGAAATATGCGTCTCTAAAGCCTCCAGGAGTAACCCATGATTGTATCTTCTGTCTGTAAAAACATGGCCATCCCACCTTAAAATGTTTTAAGAAAGCACCCGTGCATTAGCACCTTTCCTTATGTGTTTCTTCATGAGTCATAGAAGACTCCAGGTTGGAAGGGACCAAGATTATCTGGTCCAACTGTTCATGAGAACAGGAACCTATATGAGATCATCTAGTACTGTCTCTGCTTAGATCTTGAAAACCTCTAGTAATGGGAAGTCTACCACATCCCTGGGTAGGTTGTTTCAGGGATTGTTATCAATTTAAAAAATGTCTTTATTACGCTGAATTGAAACATATCCTGGTGTACCTCGTACCCATTGCCGCTTGTCTTCTCCATGTGTCTCCTAATGAAGAGAGATCCTCCCTCTTTGTAGCCACCCTGTAAGTACTGGAGAACTGTGATCAGGCCCTCCCGAGCCTTCTCTTCTCCAGGGAGAGAAGACTTGACTCCATCAGTCTTTCTTCATAGGGCAGATTTACAGCCCTTTGATAATTTTCATGATCCTCCTTTGGACCTTCTCCAATCTGTCTACATCTTTCTTGAGTTGTGGGGTTGAGAACTGGACACAGTTCTTCAAGTGAAGCCTGACAAGTGCTAAGTAGAGTGGGATCATCACATCTCTATGTCTACTAGTAAAGCCCCTGCATTCCTTCTTTCTTCCCAAGTGGAAGTTCAATTTTTTAGAGTGAATGCCCCAGATAGATATGAAGCATCAGGGGAAATTGCAAAATTGATAAAAGAATCTCCCAGCCTTTTGTTGTAACCTTTCACATGACGCACTACGGTTAATTTCATGTTCCTGAGGGATCTCAGTAATTTATCTTAATAAATGTATAATTTGCCAGGGAGATTTCTGTTTTCTTTTTAGGTTATCCTAAAGTAGCTTGAAATTTAATTTGCTGAATCTAAATCTCAATGCTGAGCTGGAGTTTTGGAATCAATAATCAGATAGTAGCTGATTAATGAGGCTAATAGATAATTAGAAAAAGCATACGGCTTCCTGCAACTTCATTATTCATGCCAGAAAATCACTGGGCAAACACTGTTAGTCCAATATATTCCCTGACTGCTGAGTAAGTGAATCACAGCTAAAGTCCGTGCACTGCTCACACTGAATAAACTGTTGGAGTGGTCAAGAAAACCCCCACAAATGGCACTAATTCTATTTCTTAGAAAATAGCAGTGAACTTTTATTATCTACTGCACCTATCCTCCAGAAAACCTAGGATCTGGTTAGCAACGCAAAACTCTACGTCATGACACTCACTCCTTTTATTCTGAACATGTGTTGGATTTCAGTGGATATGTTCACTCTGTGAGAGAAGGTGTCCCAAATGGATGATCATATACACTGTAGGTAACATTTGAACTGTGAAGGACCAAGGCATAGTCTTAAAACAACTAAAATAGGGAGAATGAATGGAATAACTCACAGCTTCTCAGTAGATCTGAAATCTTCATTGCTACATTATGCCAACGTCTCAAGGGTTGGAAATGCAAATTTTGGTCTCCTTTAAGGAAGTGGGGGATAACATTTTTAAGCTTACCATATATATCCTGTTTAAGTCCTTAGACTGCTTTTATGTGAAAGAAGTGTTAAAATCATGCTTAGTAACAAGATGCAGGGCACTGGATTTCTCCTTAATTGCTTTTGGTCCTCTTAGCTCACCAGGTGACATGCACTGTCAAGCAGATGTATAACATCTGTGACAAATCTTGATAAAATGACCTGATTTTAAAAATGTTTATCATCAGGGTCCTCTTTTTTCCCACTGTTATTTACCTGTGGACTCATAATTTTCTCTTAAGTATTTTATTAATTGTGGCCGTTAGTCAGTGTGATAGTAATTGAGAAGGTTTGTGAGAAGTTACCATCAATGCTTGCTATTTTTTGGTTCTCCATTCTCTTAGTGGTGTTTGGTGTTAGTCTCTGATCACCTACAACAGGCAGCTGATTGCATTGGACTTTTCAGACACGGATTTCTGCAAATTTTGAGCTCTAGGATGTCTTTTGGACAAGAGATTACAACCGAACCTACCCATGCCATTCCCATATTATTTCTAATGGGAGTCATCATGATTATTTTAATCATGATGTCCTGAGATACAGCCTACACTATGATTAATTTCAGTTGAATAGCTCTCCAAGATGAATTAGAATTTGGCTCCTCAGGCTTGTTAATGAAACCTTTTCCAAGACTGTTTCCCTACCATGTAGATTCCTCAAACTGTGCAAAAGATTTGGCAATATTTAACAGCTATTTTTTATTCTTCATGAAAATAGTAGTTTGTGATGTTTGTGGTCCAGATCTTTGCAAAGAAACACAGAGTTGACCAAAGCAATGTACATAAATAGCATTCAACTCTATTTAATGGATGCTGGAAAACAACTTTAAAAAAATAATGCTTTTAGATGAGTACAAATTGCTGTGGAAAGAGCAGGTTATCTGTGCACTGTATACCCATTTCTGTCTAAACAAGGTAATAAAATATATATAGAAATGACAGAGTAAGTCCTCTTAAGCTTAGTGGAAAACCGCATGATTTTCAGGATTAATGCCATTTTTGTTTTCCTCCTCTGTATTATAAAAAAAAAAAAAAGAAAAAAGAAAAAGAAATTGCAAAGAAATTGAAAAAATCACATCTTAAAAAAAGGGGAAGAAATAGCTTGTGGACACATGAACTAAGTGTGTTAAATAGTGTATGCTGCTGAGCAATTTGAAAAAAGTTAATCAACATCCTTTGAACATAAGCTCAATACAATTCACAATCCACAGCTGTGACTCAAAAGGAGAGTTCTCTATTAAAATGTCAGCCTTGTTATTTATTCCTTTTGCCATTTACTTAATTCTTTGAGGAAATTTTTGTTCATTAATGCTGTTTTTTTCTTTTTTTCTTGGTAGCAGTTGTGCTCCAGCGAACAGTTCTATTTGCATTCAGTCCTGAAATTTGGACTCACTTTTGAGAAGTTTACATGTGATCCTGTGCTGGGTTTAGTGTTTAACTCTATGCAGTTTTGTGCGTGTAAATAGGAACGCACAGCAAATAATTAAGTTAAAAATAAATAGCCACGCAAGTTCTTACCACAGTCAGGAAGAGAAAGAAAGCAGAAGACAATAAAATGAGTTTGGAATTTAATTTCCCTCTAAGAGAGTCTTCAGGAAAACATACATCTAGGACTTGAACACTTAATATATGACAGGTCTGGAGAGGATCATATATTAAAGGCCGGAGGATTTTCAAATTGACCAGGGAACTGGCAGTGATGCAAGATAAAACCATGAGAGAAAGTTATCAAAAATAGCCTCTTCCTCTTTCCAAGAGAAGCCTCTGATTGCACTGAAAAGCTGTACAGGGATTATTGAATGCTTACTATGGCTACTCAAAGCAGAGGGGGGGACCGCAGATCCTCTCTGAGAGCCGGAGCAGAGTTGGTGGTCTTATGGTATGTACAGATCCCTCAAGATTCATGGAGATTAGGGGCACAAATTTGAACTGTTTCCTGCAGTAGCAAATTGCAGTAGAGAAATTCTTAAAATATTATTTATTCTCAAACTTCATTGCAAAGAAATTTCCATGTGCCTGGGCAGTATGAGCTAGTGTACTTGGACATCTTTTGCACCTAAAAAATTGCAAGAGTATGCTTCCTGGGACGAATGAACCCTGTGATCATACTTCTGTTATCTGAATTGGGCAAGAAATATCATGCTCAAAAAACAGTGCATTGTTTCTACAAGCCTGATTGTGAGTGACACCCCTTACATTTCAGATGAGTAAATAATTGGAAATGTGCTCTTCTATCATGTCTGACTGGCCTCTCAGGACATCTCTATTATCTCTCTGTTCTTCAGGGAGAATGGAGCTGCCCTTTAATATGCCCTATCCAGTTTTCAGTCACTCTGATGAGCTACTTACTCTATGTTGTTTTACGGTGTGGGTGATCTCTGCTTCAGTCCTTGACTACCCTCACAACTGTCAGCAGATTAATGGGCTGCTCTGTGTGAATAGTGGTTTCATAATCTGTCCTGTAACATATTGCAGGGACACACAACAGCTCTTGTGAGTTATCACTGCACTGACTCCACTGTAAAATGGACCTGCAGTGGTTGGCATCAGCCTATCCTGGCCTCTGCATATGCCCTTTGCTATACTGCTCCAGGGGCCTCTTTTTCTCCTTTCTTACTCAACACATCCTCTCCTGCTTTGCTATTTTCTTTACCAGAGGTTTCCATCCTCTCTTCTCCATATTCTCCCATCCTGCACCACTGCCTTTTTACCTACCCCCCAGTCAGCTCTGGTGGTACCTTTGAAAAGCCCTTGGTAATCGTCATAGCCTAATCCAGCTGACACTGCAGATATTATCAGCCTGAGCATCACTCCTTGTCTCATCTGTGCATGAAAAGCATCAGAGGTTGGATGCTGGGAGCTCATGACGCCTGGGAAATTGTTAGTTGTTCAGAGCAAGCTTCTTGGAGGGCAGGCAAGAGAGCTCCCTGTTCCTCTGAGTTTTCCACCTCTGTCAGCTGACATCTGGGCTGTATGCTTCCTTTCTGCAGAGAGAGACACTCGTGGGAGACTCCACTTGTCCCTGCTTTAGTCCTGATTTACAACCAAGCTGAAGTCAGTAATCATGTGCATGTGAAAAATGAGACTCAAATGCTTTAAAGTGGATGACTTACACACAACACAAGCAAAACCGTATTAATCTCCAGTTTCTTAATGGCCACCTGGTGTGCTGAGCTGGGTATCCTTGATTTGTAATTAGAACTCACTGGTGACATGTAAGCTGTGCTCTGTCAGTACTTACTGACATCATTACAAGGTTACCCTCCATGTGGAATAAACTCTTGGGAACCAAGCGTACTTAATGTGTTTGTAGGATTTCAGTAAGAAGGACGTTTAGGACATTGTTTTGCAATTTAGTAGCAATTTATAGTCTGAGCCAGGTACTCACCTGCTTGCATGTGAAAAATAATCTCTCACTTTAACTCCAAGAAATATCCTTGTGCTGATACCTAATACATTTATAATGGATGTATGCTACTGAGGGGGTTGTTTGTTTGTTTGTTTTGTTGGTTTTTTTTTAACAAAAAGGGCTGGTGAGAAGAAACAGACTAACTTTCATCAAAAGAGCATCCAAAAATCTACCCACAGATGAATCTATATTTCATTAGATGAAGTATATAAGAGGCTGTATCCCTCTTGATTTATGAGCGAAAGTTTTATGAGAAATATGAACTGCATAATGTAGCTGATCCATCATTCAGAATAAGTATTAATAATCCTAGCCAAAATCAAAATTCTCCTGGGCTGCTATCCAGTGATACATGAGATAATTTTCCAGAGGTCCCACAACACTACAACATGGCTAAACTGGCCTTCAGACCAAGTACTACAATAGAATGTGTAATTTCTTGGAAAAGGATCATTAATCTCAATTTTGACCTGAATTAATATACTCCAAGGGTGACAACATGCTGTGGCTTGAGATTTGTGTACAGCAACAGAGAAGACGAGAAGGACTTAAAAGGACCTGACAAAGGTTTTGTGTTCTTGCACGCAGTAATTAGTCTATTAGATCATGTCACTTGTCTCTAACCCTTTAAGTTATTTAGTCTACTATGATACAGGAACACACTTGCTGTTTCCAGATATGTACAGGATGTAAGGGAAGTCACCCCACTGCTGAGGGCTGGGTTAAGATCCTGTATTCAGGCTGAGACTGTGTGAGACTGCCTCCACACCTGCTATGTGCAGCAAATAGAATGTACTTCACCGGTTTTGGGCAGGCCTGTGAGGACAACCACAATTGTGATGGACAAATTTGTGCATCTGGGTCACAGCTGCAGTGATGATTATGGTGTGGGGTGTGTGTGTGTGTGTGCATTTTTTAACCTCCAGTTCCATGGGGACTTTGTTCAGATAACACAGTGCTATAATTTACCTCAGTAGCATTCCTGGTTTCAGTCTTTGTGTCTCACC
Organism: Pseudopipra pipra; assembly: GCF_036250125.1. Lineage (NCBI taxonomy): Eukaryota > Metazoa > Chordata > Aves > Passeriformes > Pipridae > Pseudopipra > Pseudopipra pipra. The sequence continues at coordinate 61,977,380 of NC_087550.1, read as the reverse complement.
CAACGTACAGTTTTGCCCAGGGGTACACTCATACAAAATACACAGCTGGAGCTGGAGCCCCAGGCATTCCCTCTGCATATGGACACTGAAATTACTGGGCCACAAGGTGAGACTTTGACATGCTCTCGCTTTCCAGCATCAGAAACCTCAGGTTTCTATAACACATGCAAAAATTAGGGATGCCATCTTCCTCCCCACTTACTTTCAGCTCTGTGCCTAAGGCTCTGTTTTGGAAAGAGAGAAATGCAGGAATCTGCACTGTTTCATGGTGGTACTGTGACCCATTTCTTCCTGCACAAGGGAGAATTTGCCCTTATCCTTTATGAAAATGGTAAGGATTCTGTTCTCCAGTTCCTTCTAAAAGATTAAGGCAGTTGTCAGCCCTAAAAGTGATCTCTGTGTGGGTTCCTGTTGGGAATCCTTGCTTCATGTAGATGTCTGTGTCTGAAGGAGACTTTCTCCCCACTGGAGTTTCTTCTAGGTGATTTTGTACCGTGCCCCAAAATTAATGTACTGACTACTGCAAATCCTATTTTGAGGCACTGCATTTTAGCTCTCCCTAGGCATGGTTTTTAGATGCCAAAATCCCTTTCATGAGTTTGGCCCAAGGTGACTGTCCGTAATCTCACATGATGTATGGAAGGAGGAGATGCATTGGTCCCAATATGTGGTCACTGTTCTAATTCCTGGACTGCAGGCTTCATATTTTCTTCCATTGTGTTCTGTGCTTGGCTATTTTTCTTAGTCTTTTACCACTCTTCCTATCACCATAGGGTCCTCCACATCCCCTGGAAAGCCTAGAGGACTGCTGTTCCTCACCAGTGGCTCCAGGACTGCAGCTATGCTCAAAGACCAAGACAACATGGACTTCTTTCCAAGTCAGTCAGTGCTGTGCTGAAGATGATGTTGCAGACCAGGTCAGCCTCATGTAGATATCTCAGAAACCCTATGGCATCCCAAATAGTGCTAGGCATCCAGGTTTGTTGAGCTGCTTTCTCAAACTGGTGTCTACAACCTACTGACGAATGTGATCTCTAAAACTAGATTACATATGTCTCACCCAGCCCAAGATCTTCTGTTTTCTATGTGTAGCACCATTCTTTTCTCTTCACACTTTTACAGTTCTCATATTATTAGTGAATTAGTCCTCAATGCTGTCTATGGCTTTTATTTCTTTTCCTCATGCTTGATTTTCAAACAGGAAAAGGAAAAATATCCTGGAAGAAGAGTGAGAGACATTCCTGAATTTTAGCTCTACCTTCTATACTAGTTTCTCTTGTAGAACTGAGCAGGTCTCTTAGTCTCTATACATGTCAGAGATTGGTAGCAGCATTTGTAAAATGGTGATAACAATGGTTCTGAGGGTTTTACCAGGAAAAAAAATGATTTCTGAAAGCTTGTAAGAGCAGTTAAAAAAATATAAACAGGATCTGACCAGCAAATTACTATTTAATGATGATGTTTGTTGTCCAGCTTTTCAAGAGCAAGGAAACAATGCAGAATATGCACAGATTGGATAAACTCTCAAAATGAGGAAAAGGTGAATTTGTGACTTCTGGGTGGATTCACTGTAAAAACCAGGGAGGACTGAGATGCTTTGAGTCATGAGGGCTCTGTGAGGACCTGGATTTGCTCAGTTCAAGATCTCCTACCACAGCCAGATGGCTCAAATCTAATGAAATGAAAATGCACCATTCTTCCAGCTTCTGATCTCTGTTGCACAGAGGACATGGACGTATCATACCATCTGTTCTGCATGCATTTTAAAAAATCCTTCTGGATCTTCATAACACTGCTTCTTGACAGACTTCCACATTGCATTGTATCTGCTTTTTCATTGCACACTACCTCACAGAACATGGTTTAGTTTTATCATATCTTTATATATAATGAACTTCATCCATTTGCAGCAAGACTACTGGAGAATATATATAACTATATATTTAGCAGAGAAATTATCCATCTACTGTGAAAGCTTTTCTTGTAAATGTAAATGAATATGCAGGTCTAAATGTCATTGTAGTGTTTGAAAGGAGTTTGCGGAAGATTCTTTCTGTAGTACTTCTGGTTGCATCTGCTGAATCAGCTCCTTGGAGGTAATACTTAGATACTCTGTTTTGCTTCATCTAAATGTTGAACATATGTGTTCATTTATATTCAAAAACAATCCCCCTTTAGTACTCTTGAAAAAGGTAAAGCTTGGAGAAAACAGTAAGGCTCCAAAATACTAAAAAGCTTTAAGAAACAAGTAATTTTTCCATATTGTCAAGGGTCGTGCCAGATGCTAAAGACACTATTTCTCATGCCAAATCTGGGGAGTTAGTATTGTAATTTATATTATTTATCCAGGTCACTATATTCACAGAATATATTGAAATATTGATTTTTACACATAATACTTCCTTTTTGGAAGAATAAGAGCAAAGGTATGAAAGCAAGGCTCAGCTAGGTATTGTTTGCCCTACTCAGTAACATGGCCTGTTAAAATCACAGATGATTCCTGAAACACCTCAAAGTTTCCAAAATTGCCTACTAGATTTCTCCTCATTCCCCTGAATGTCTGCTCTGCTCAGATTATGCCTTGGCAGTTCTTGCCACTGGCTGTGCCTCCCAAGCAGTTACTATCTTGATCTTAAACTCCAAACGAAGGAAAATAAAATGGGAGTAGGCAGAGGAAAGGAGGTTGTGGCCTTTATAGTGTTTCTCCAAGTATTCTGAACTCTTCATTCTCCCATAATATGGTGATTTGTCACTTAGAGAGCTGCTTCCACCTTCACAGCATGCACTTGTAGAGAAAATAGAAGAAAGAATGTTGAAATGCAGGAAATATAAAGGTGAGGAGTGCAGAAAAATATAGGCATCACCTTAAGTGTAAATGGTGATCAGAAAAGCATACACTTGCTATCTTGCAGACACTTTAATTTTGCTATGTTTTTCTTCTTTTCATTAAAATTAAAAAAAAAAATCAACCCAGCAAAGTCCGGTGTCTTGCACACAGCATCTAATGTGTATGTACATCAAGTGGTCTTCATCGGACAGAAATAAAGAAATTTACAATAAAACTGTTCACATTCAAACTATGTGCCAGGGCTCTCCTTATAGCAAGAAGTTGATTATAATTTTAGAGTGTGATTCATCTTATTTTAAAATAAGTATCTGTTGTCAATTCCATGAATTGTGTCCTAAAGTTACCCATTTCCCTTTGCTGTCTGTAAGAGGAGACGGGGAGAATTGTTCAGGCACAGACATCTCTGTGTTGCAGACTTAAAAATATTTGGTTCCTACCAACACAGCTTTTGAAAGGATAAACTCAAACTACCTTCCTAATCAAACTTGAAACCAGGCTGAGTGACCTGTGTACCAGATGCTTCAAATAGCGTTGGTATTATTTTATACTTTCAGACCCGAGCAGTTTTGCACAACTGATCCTGTGCTGTTAATAATTGTTATCAACTAGACACTTACACAAGAGGCAGCTCCATTTCAATGCTGGGTAAAGTGATCTCTCTTAATTAGTTTCTTTATTATGCTGCAAAATCTTGTGGGTTCCTTTGGGCCAGGAGTCATTGGATACATACAAGTTATTATTGTTTCATTACCATTTTTTTCTCATGATTCTCAGTTTTTCCACAGGTTTCTTTATTTCTATATTTGTCCTAGTCATTTCTGAGGAGCTGTTTTCAGTGCAGCTTCCAGCCTTGACTGTCCCTGCCTATTACCGTTCAGAACATGTTAATTAGTGATACAGTACATGGTCAAGACAGATATGTTCTCTCTCAGCGGAGTGGCCAGACCCATTTTTGCACTTCTGCTGCTCTTTGGTGTCTGCTCACTAACATAATTTTTAAAAAAAGTATTTTAATCCCCTTTCCTTAGGAGGACTTTTCTCATCGTTTGCTCATTTTTTTTAAGGTGGAATACCACATATCCCCTGATAACATGGGAGCAATCAGATCTCATCTGAGCCTGAGATTACATATACATTACCTAGCAATCAAGTAGAGGAAAAGTGACTTTACATGTAAAAGATTTGTTTAAGATATTATTTCACTTGTTACTTCAAGAGTTTGGTGATTTCCCAGTATTTAAACTTGAACAATTCTTCATTTCATCATTTTACTTTGGATTATCAATTGATTATGTTCATTTAGTACATCCAAGAGCACTGATAGACATTAGGGATGTTTTTTGATGACTTCTGCCAGGGACATGGTAAGAAAAAGTCTCCCTTTCTGAAAGCTTCCTGCTTTTTTCTTCCAGTGATGGATGAAAATTCACTTCTGCTTTCTGCACTGTGCAGTGCTACCCATGGCTGTGAGCCTCTATGCCCGTATTGTGGGAGGTGAGTGCTGCCCATTTGGCAGGTTGGCTCCAGTTCACTCCTTCCAGTGTGGGGTGATGTTTCCTTCCCTCCACCAAGGCAGTCTGTGCTCACCACTCTCCCAGCTTAGGCACCTCTGTTAACTGCTTGTACTGGAGGTGGTGTTGAATTGGGACCAATGCCTCCATGCAGAAAAGTTTGAAGCCCTTGCATCCCCCTGGAAGGCCAGGATTAAGGAATTTTTCTCTACCTTCTGTCCTCAGCCCCTGCTTCCTTCCTTACTCTTTTTGCTTACTTTTTTACTTACTTTCTTTCCACTCATTTTCTGGATATCTGGGCTCCTTTTCTTCTCCTTTAACTTTGCTATTACTCTCTTCTTTGTTATTTAGGTAGCACTGCTGATGGCTGAAAAGATAGGTGGTAAATGGGGTGTGACAGATAATAACTGTGTATCCTGAGGGCCTTAAAGTGTAATGGTAATGCATCTATACCCAAAGAAACAGACAGAGATAAAAACAACAAGACCAGTCACAGACCAGGGAGGAGCGCATTGCAGTCAATATGCTTTTTGGAACGTGGGCCTCAGAAAGACTTTGCTGAGGCAGTAAGAAACATGAAGAACATTAAGGAAAGGGATATTTCAGACACATGGAGTATTAAATATGGTTTTCCTTCTTTTCCTTATTTCCCCTTTCATAGCTGCATTAGCAGAAAGTAGGTAGTCAAGAATGGAGAACTCATTGTTGGAGCAGATGATGATGTGAACAGGCATTCCTTCTGGTGAAGTCCAGAAGGCAGGGACAGGCCCATCCAGGGAGAATCCAATGTCTCGTGTGTGATAACATTGCTCTGTAACCACACTTCTTTGAAGTCTAGATGAGGTTTAAGAATGGGCTGACCACGTGTCACTGGTGGAGAAATACATCTGTTCATTCACCATTAACAGATTAGTTAATTTCTAATCAGAGTTTGTCAACAATTACAAAAGTAGTAGAATCCTGTCAGCAAATGCTATTTGAAAGAATTGAAATTTATTCACGGTCACATACAGTAGCTGTGTCAAAATATTTGTGAAAAATTATCAAACCATTAGTTAAAAGTTGTAACATTTCAGTTTGACTTTAGTACTGCACTCACTTATTTCAGAGACAGCTGAAACAAAATAAACCAAAATATGTAAGAACATTCAAAGTGAAGTATTTTTTTCTTTTGTGACGTAGGATGAAACCAAATGCCAGTGCTTTGAAGTTCCCCCCAGGATAAGAAATCTGAATTTCACTGGCTGAATTATAATACTAATATCCCTTCCTACAAAAGCAGCTTGGCTTCCTCATCTGTGCTGGAAAGTAAAAGAGAACCAGACTTCCTAGCATGGGATCTCCACATAGAGAAGGAAGAGGGGCCATTTGTGATGAGATATCATATACTTTTGCTCTTGCTGTAGGCTACACTTGCCTAGCCCAATATTATGATTAAAACCCATCTTGCCTGTACCTTTAAATACAGCTTCACTTTAGGAATAGCAGGAAGAAAACTGTATTTGTCTAGGACATATCTTCCCCTGCCAAATACACAAATGATCAAAACAAAATGTAACAATTTGTCTTTCATTTAATGATGAATGTTTTCTCTGATATTTGATCACTTTTCCAGAACTGTCTTAATTAAACTACTGTAATCTAAGTTTCACATCAAATATAGTAATTTTGTTATTCAGAAGACATAGAGCACACATTCTGATGCTTCTAAGTGAGGATGTATGCAAAACCTTACTTCATAATTTCTGGAGGCACATAAAAAGAAATAATTGTGTTTAATGCAGAATTAACTCCATCTGAAAATGCTGCTGTTTTGTCTCCAGTTGAAAATAAATCACAGAATCAGAGTAACATGATTCTATGTTATTTGACAGTTACTGGCTAGAAAATGTCAATCCAAATTACAAAGTAAATATGTGAAATGAAGTTCATTGCAATGACAGGAAAATTTCTATTTCTTTTTTTTAGCTTTATGAGGGTTGTCCAGATCAAGTCTTACATATCAAGGCAGGAATGATGGTAAAGAAAACATCATCATCATTGCTGCATGACTTAGAAGAAGACATTAATCTCTGGGAACAATAACAGCCTAAAATCCATCTGAGCCTGCCCATGTCAGACTCTTCTTTTTCCTGCTCCGCAGTCCTGCCTTGTGCCTTGATCCAGGAAAATGCCATAGCACAAGTCTGATTTAAACCACTATCCTTTGAAATGGAATTCCTTGTGTGTTTGTCATTTAGCACTCTTTGCTATGAGGGACCTTGTTTCTCCTCCTGCCATTATGAAGATTCCATGTTTCTCTGTGACAGATGCTATACTAATGATATCATTGCCATGGGGCACAGTACTTAGGCCTGTCTCATCCTGTGGAGTAAAAGTGGCCTGATTTAGCTGCTAGTGCTCAGTCCTTCCTTTCCTATCTTTGACCTTTGCATCTCCATAGAGGCTGTACCCTCATAAACTACATCTCTACACAGATTCACCTGACTGCTTGGTGTATCACAGCTCTCTACATCAGCCCCGGCACAAGAGGCAGTGTCGCCTTGGAGTGTGACCCAAATGCTGTGGTGGGACTGCTGCCCTTAGAGTCACTGAGCTGACCAAATGCATTCTGTTGCTGAGTGCTTTTAAAGACTGATTGTGTCTTCACAAAGCCTTTCTTTAATGTGCAAAGGATACCTCGGTGAGTGTACCGGATCAGATCATCTCACCACATGGGCTTCTGGGACCTTTGCAAATGAGGTTGTGGTGCAGTGTTGACACGAGATGCTACCTACTTATAGACAAGCCACTTGTGAAAAATAATGTGATTTCAATGCGAGTGGCTCAAAATCTCCTTGACACTATTCAAGAGAGCAGGATGGCTTATCTTGAGGCAACAAGGTGTCTTTGGCACTGCTGTCTCCTTGGTGAAGCAATGTATAGAGGTACACTTCTGAGCGCAGCAGTAGATATGTTTATCCCACAGTGAGCATTGTCTTAGGACCATGTAGTTGCAGTGGTTGTTTAAGGCTGGTCAATCAAAAAACCCTTGGCCGTAACTCATGGGAAACTGCTATACAATTGTTTGTCCAGTGCTACCCCATTTTCCATGATCCTCTAGTCAAACGACCTGATAGGGTTGTTCTTTCTATGGTCTGCTCACTTTGTTCTCATCAGCCAGGCATCCCCTGGGACAACAGCTTCCAGCAGTACTCCTGTTTTGCTTACAATGTTCTTTGGTCTCAACTCCATCATCTGGTTGTCTTCTATCCCCTTTCAGTCATCTGAGTCATTGAGCTTGAAAATTGATATACTTTAATTAGTGATTCCTGCCTCACCCAAAGATAGCTGTGATGGATTTGTATTTGTATGTCTAAAATGTGTAGCTGTTGTGTGCTGGTATGTTGATATCGATCTACTTGCAAGAGTTTTTCTTGTGCCCTACAGCTTTATCATCTTGGAAATATCATTCTCCATGTTTCTGTCCTTATGGTGAGTGGGTGAACATTTTTTTTTGGCAGAATCTAAAATAGCTTCTCCAGGAACAAATCAAGTATTATATATAATCACACAGTATATATGTACAAGAAAAGCTTTCATCATTATTTTTCTATTTTCTGTAGTGTGGTCTATGTTTAATGACTAGTTGATGGTATAAGAGGAACAGCTAGCAGCATATCTACCCTGAGGGAAAACTGAAGGAGTTTGCAGAGACTTCTGTTGCCCTTTGCAAGGCAAGTGATATTTTGAGTTCTCCCTGTCTGTGTATATGAAGCTGTAAAAACTTTCCCATTATTTTTAAAGTGTTCTTTGAGCATAGCATATTTCCCCAGAGAAACTGTGAAGGGGAGTATGAAGGGTCTCCGTCTATCCCATGTGTGAATATTGAAGGTAAAAGATTTGCTCCCAGCCCATAGAAGGAACCAGAGAAGGAAAACAACTCCGTTGTACGTATGGCACCCACCAAGAAGTTTTGAGTGTGTGTGAACAGCTACAGTACAGCATAGCGTCGCTCCTGTCCAAAAAATCAGATAACCATTTTACCCTTGTGATGCTCTATTAATCTGATCCCTGATCCATACCAGAACTAAACAGCTTGGATTTGGTGCCTCACACTGTCACAAAGCCAATTAAAGCTAATGGTTCTTTCTTCTGCAGTCTCCTGTGAACTGCAGACATACTCCAGCAGTGCTTCCAACTTCCACCCTCCTCCGCACTCGAAACGACTGTCCAGCCTCACCATCACCTGCCTCCTGGCTAAGCAAGCTTGTACCACTTTGCACTTACAACTCAAGAGAGTGCATGTATGAGAAAAATTGGTTTCCTAGAGTTAATGGGTCAGTGAGTGTCCTTATTTGCGCACTCTCAGTCTATCTGTTACATTTCTTATTAGACCATCTCTGCTGAGACAACCAGAGAAATATGAACCCCCCTGTAACCTCTTTAATCAAGTTCTCGTGCACTATCAGTATGGTCCAGCAGATCTCTATGAAGCTTTTAATTTTCACTGCTCTTTTCATCTACTTTCTGGGTACAGGCTGAGAGAAGAATTTCTCATCTCTCCACAGAGGTAGTCTGGAATTAGACTGTCAATGATGGTCTTGCGTGTGCTCTGGCAATGTAATTTAGCAGGTCATCAGTCTATAATGAAGGCTTAGGTCCCTTCTGGCACTTTCATTTGCAATGGCTGAGTGCTTTGCCTCCTTTTTATACTGCATGATTTTCAGATAATTGTTCCAACTTACACATAATTACATTAGATCCGCTATTTCAATGCCATACAGTGCTTGGAGGTTTTTTTTATTTAAAAGCCTGCTGCTATTATTAAACTTAAAAGAACATGGATATATGAGACACTTTCACAGCAATAGTAGACTTCCAGTCTAAGTTGCCCTTTTATAGTTGACTCACTCCATAACCTAAAGCACGAAGTGCACAATCATGCACTCACAGCCCTGAAATCCTGCTGCAGTGAGTCAAGGCTTAGCAACAGAGAGTGAAGCAGGAGTGTAAACACTTGACCTTTTCTTTTTTTTCTTAGCTCTTATTACCTATATTCAGGTAACCACATTTCAAGCTGAAGATATGAGTTTGAGTGTAGTAACTTTACTAAAAGTAACCACTTTTGGGCTTGAAGGATGTTACTTTCTCTTTTGAAAGCTCTTCATTTCACAAATGGCTTTGAATTGTGCTCTGCTCATGGATCTTTATGGCACAAAGATAATGCTTTTAAAGCACCGGAACAATGCTTATCTCCTCTTGAACTTGCAGGTGCTTCTGACTCTTCTATTGCTCCAGTCGTATTTCAAGCACCACACTATTAATTTGCAGAAATAGTTTTTTCCTTGAGCTGAGATTGTTGCTTATTTTTCGTAAATTATTTACAGTTCTATCTACTTCTATTTTTTTAAAGGTGCATCTCCATAAACAGATATTTTTCTCCAAGTGCAGCTTCACTCTTTGGATTTCCTTGTGTGTCACTGGGCACCAGAACAAGCCAGAAAGCCAACAAGCTGGGCAGGGTCCTGGTGAGTTTTAACATTCAGGACTCTGTGAATTGCTTATCAAGGACTGAGGTCTCAGCCTGTGTGAGATTAGGTATTAAATGGTATCAAAAAAAAAATTCAGAATGAACTATAGACTTTATAACTTATCTGTTGGAGGAAGAAGGATTACAAGTGATGGTTCTTTTGTATGGGCATGCATTAAATGTGTAATTTTAGATAGGGCTGATAGAGGTGCAGATTAATAATATTTTCTGATATGTCTCATGCCTAGGCCCCATTTTCAGTTGTTTCTTATGTTGCCAGTATTTCACCATCTAAAGTGAAGCTCCGCCTGTCAAGTCTACTCAGTGAAATTCTGAAGAAGTTTTGTTTCTCCTTTTGATTGGCGTACTATTTGTGTTGAGAAGATGCCATTTATTCTTCTGATGAAGTCTTCAAGTTGTTGAAAAACAAGCTTGTATGTGCTCAAGAGGCACTTGCTACAGTTTGATTTTCTCTGTCTTGCTGTTTTCAAGTGTAGCTCCTTAGAGTCTTTAAGGCAGTCTCTGTGCCATCAGTGCTTTTAAATGGACTATAAATTATGCATAAGGTGATCGAGGACCTCTATCATATTGTAGATGGGACCAGAGCTTTGGTCTTGAATGCTCCTTCTGAACCACTGAAGCAATGTTAGCCAAACCTTCCCACCCTACACATCATGCAAGACTAAAGGATGGAGCAGCGATATCATCTTACTCCCAAAGATTCAAAGAGCTTAGTTCCTATTGCAAATCTATGAGCTGTTCTAACAAATACAGACATTTAGAGTCACTTTGATGCCTTTCTGATGATCAGAGTAGCTGTGTGGAAGAAGCAGTAAGGCATATGGCCAATTTCTATTTTTCTAAGTAGTGTCAGGAAAAGGATCTATTGCAGGAGCTGTACTGGCAAAATCATTCAAAAGTTTATGCAAGAGGCTTTAGGATTGCTGTCTCCCACTGCAACAGTGTTAAACTATATGAAAAGCACTGTGATCTATCCTAATAAAGAGAAAAAACCGCAACATATCTAATAATTTTTCTTCAAATACGTCAAAACAATTTGAAATCTTCTACTTCCACAAAATTAACAAAATTTAAATATCCCATTTAAACCCTCTCTGCCTATCTCTAACTAGTACTCACACTGTGATCACCACTACATTTCCCTCAGTAGAATTCATGACATTTCATGCATTTACAGCCAGATGAATCTCCACAGTACAAGGGAGCAGTTTGTTTCAAAATCTCTTAAGAAACATGTTACAGAAATTACTCATGGGATGCGAGATCTTCGCATGAGATAGAGAAGGAAGCCCTCAGTGTTCAAGGGCTTGGAGGATAATGCAGTCTGTCCAAATTAGACTCTTTGTTTGATATTGAAATAGCTTTCGTGTGTGAGAGGAGAGACTTAGTCATCTTCCTTTAAAATAAATTCGTCGCTGGCCACTTGCTGTTCTAGCTGTCATGAACTGTCCTCTATTTTGGTTTAAAAAAACCCCCAAACCAACAAACCAAAATATATCTGGTTTTAGGCTGTTGGAGCTTAAAAATTAATGATCCAGATGAATAACCTCTTGGTTTTTCACTGCCATGGAAGCAACATTAGTCACTTCCTGGTGCCAGATGTTATTGTTAACCACACATATTTTACCATGCTCATCATTTTAGAGGACTTCAAGGCTCCTCTGCAGAACACTAGAACTGTAGCACACAGTGACAATTCAGCTAAAACAATTTTCTGTGATACTTAGCTCATATTTGAATGGAACGTGATCTCAGAGAAGTGTGGAGGAGGCAGAAGTTTCAGTGCCAGAATCCCAGGACTTCAATGAAGGAGATAGGGAGTCCTCCCTCTTTGCAGACCTGATCCTGCTGTGGCCAACCTAAAGCATCCTACCTAGGTGCTGCTCATATTTTTCATGTCTGAGTTTGTCTGCTGAGTCTTTAAATATTAAGAATGATAACATAATATTTGAACGCTAAATAGTTCTGTGTTAGTCAGACAAAGCCAGCTATTTTCTATGGTGCTGCCAGAGGGAAGCAAATATCACTTCTATGTATAAAACAGATGAAAATGAAAAGGACTTAACGTGACGTCATGTAAGAATCAACTGCTAGCTCATGAAACACCCAGTAAGTATCCTTTGTGTCCCTTCACACAAATAACCCTGATATTCTACTATTAAGAGAAAACAGTTAATCTGATAATTAAAGAAGATTTAAATAATTGAATGTAGTTTGGAAGTAGTAAAAAAAGACCCAGAGTTGGGTCTGTGTGTGTTACAACTTATAGGGAAGGGTAAGAAGTGAATGTACTCCTTATTCACAGTTGCTCAGGCACAGCAAATGATCTTTCAATAACTCCAAGAGCTGGCAAGCTCCTTCAACCATTGGACTACTTATGGTGCTACTGTGAGCATGAGCTGACACTTTCCCGGTTCTCTGACACAGAATTATTTTTAAACAGATGGTAAAGCAAAAGGCAAAGCAAGAAGATGCAGAAAGAAAATCAGACACAGTGGAAAGAAGTAGAGTCTAGTATCCAGGTGCTCTTCCGTATGTACGTGAAGCTGATGGCTGTGGCTATATATCTGAGGAGAAGGGCCCCAGGAGAGCAGCCATGAGGACAGTATTGGTTCAGTCCCTTTATGCTTTGTCTTGATTTTCTCTTGTTTGAGCTATTTTTAAGGCTCTCAGAAGAGGAGTGGGATGACAATAGATTACTCCCTCATTGTCTAGTTCTAGTTTCTGCCACAGCTGTTTTGGTTCATTCTTTTTAAAATTACTTCTCTTGTTTACCAGATGTGATTTCAGCACGTTTCTTTGTGCTGTGTTTGGGACAATTTGTCTTTAACCTGATCTTCCCTCAGAACAGCTGGAGCAGCTGCGGCAGAGCTCAGCAGCATCTGGCTGCTTGACTATTCACTGGCAAGATTTTGAAGCTGCAGAGGTTTTGTTATCAGTATTCCATCTAGCAAACAAGAAGGAGAGTTGGGCTACCTCTGCAGGGTGGTTTTCGGAGGGTGGCACATCTAGATACGCTCTGAGGGTAAAAGTCTAAAGCAACAGTGGTCCTTGCAGCCAAATTCTTTGAGGCTAGTGACAGTCACAGGCACTGCGGGCAGTAACACAAGATGTTTTCTGCAGGGCTGAGCCCTTATTTTTTCATTATTGAAGACACTGCTAGCAGTGGAAGAGGGTATTTTATCAAGTCCAAGCTCTTCCCCTTCAGCCCACACATTTTGGCAAGCTCTGTGCACAGGCAAAGAGGGAAATTGACTCTGGTACTAAGAGAGACATTAAAATAAAGATCAACACCACGTAATTATCAGCAGATCCAGCCCAATAGCCAGCATCCTGCACTGCATCAAAAGGAATACCATGGAGTCCAATACTGGAATATTAGTGCTACCTGAATATTACACATTTGAAGTTAGGTTGTTTTTTGTTTGCTCTTTTATTATTTCCTGTATTGCTTCTTTTACTAAGGAGACAACAGGAAGATGTCCAGTTGGCCCTACTTTTCATCAGTTTTCATAAGCAGCATAGCACTTCTGCCAGTGGCAGGAGGAAGGGAGATCCCTCCAGAGCCTCAGAGCCATTTGGTCTTGCTGCAGCCATAATGTAACAACTGGTCTAGCTCTGTCTTAGTTTTCATTAGATTTTGTGCCCCTGCTTTGACTGTAAAACCATTACTCTGTAACCTTCCTTCTGAAGGCAAGAGACCTTCTTCCCGTTTCCATATCAAATGTATGTGCATTCATTTTAATGTATTGCTTAACCTTCTTTCTCCTTTATGTATATAACCAACGCTTTTATATATATGTATGAATACAGATCTTTTCTCCATCATGTCTGGGTTTAACATTCTTCTTCTTCTCTCTGAAAGGATACACAAATCAAGTTGTTTTTCTTTTCCCCCACGAGACAGACTACTACCTATCGGTTTGGCCACCTGAACAGTGTTGCTCTGCACCTGTTTAAATCTCCACTCAAATCCTCCAATATTGTTCATAATTTTATCCATTTCTCCAACCTTTTGTACAATACTCCTACCATCTTTTTATGTCCTTCTCCATTAAAAAGTAGCAAACAGCAGAAATATTTGCAGTTACTCACTGAATATGTCTTTTCAGCAGCAGACGACTAAATTAGTGTCCCTCATTTCTAATAACGCTCTGCCTTCAGTGAAGAACTTGCAGACCTACTTTCATATGTTCTTCCACTTAATATAAATTCATCTTCTTAGTCTTTGGGATTTTATTTTTAGTGATCAAATTTTTTAAAATGGTTTCAGCAGTTACAAAATCAATAAGAATAGCATACAGTCCATTGGTTTTCTTGGCTATTTGGTGGAGAAATCCACCACCCATCCCATCTTGAAGTAATTTACCCTTCTATTACTCATTACACTTATTCTGCATTCTTTAGGTAGGATATTGAAGTGTCCCTTAATGATGTGATTATTAGCAAAACTCTCCTCCTAATAACATTGCTTAAATACCAATAATAACCAGACCTCATAATGAAATTATATAATGGTTTCTCAGCCCAGTAAAAACTTTTTCCTTTTTTTTCCAGTGAGATTGAGATAGATACTGTTGTGCTCATGCCATTGTTTCTACCTTTACACTTTCATGCTCAGTTCCTTTTTTGATGCACCCCACTGCCTTTAGCTTCATCTCTGACTTTCTGCAGACTACTTTTTCTCAATATATCTGCTCTAAATGTGGCTGCTGTTTTACCACATGCTGTTATTCCATATACTGTCTGATTTCACATCCTGTTCCAATAGTTTGACCTTGCCCAGTCTGTTTGCCAGGCCTCCTGCATTAGTGCACAATGGGGAAGCAGTTTCTTACCAGTCACAGTCAGTAATCCTTCAGAGACAGAAACGATCCCCCAGAAGCTCAATCAGAAATCTGACTTTTATTTCCATCACTGTGAGTTTTCTCCCTCATGTTCCATCAGCTGTTGCCATACTTTTGTTACCTCATATTTGGTTATCTCCACAGAACCAAAACCCTGCTGTTTCCCCCTTCAGTATTTTTCTAGTCTAAAGTCCTTTCTATGAGGCATGCCAACTGTATTTTTGAGAAATTTAGGATTTCATACGGCAGCCTGCATCCTCTTTCCATGACTGCCTTCCTGCAACTAGTTTCTCCCAGATATTTTCAGATCTGCTTTTCTCAGTCTTTGCTTTGCAACAAAACCATGAAATCTGGTAGACTGAACTTGAAGGTGACCCACTTTGCAGGTAATGCAAGAACAGTTTGAATTTCAGTATGGAAGCATTAACAAAAAACGACGAGACTGTCTTAAACACCATGTGATAAACTAGCAAAATCCCTTTTGTGCAACAACCACATCAGTGGAAGTTAATTTCTTCAGAAATGTCTTTTATCCAGATTATTTATTTTAGACCCCAATCTACCAACATTCAATGCAAATTTAGCGTCCTTTAGTACTATTGAAAATTGTTGCTTATAAAATGACAGTAATTTATATCGAGGATATGTCATCACTGAAGAACGAGCACACACGAAATTCTGGTTGTACTGCTTTGTTCCCTTCAGTGCTGCATAAGCCCATGTCTTAGAATGAATTACTGCCTCTGATCACAAGCTGTGCCAATCCAAGTTTAAACTGGTGTTGTGGGAAAACCTGTTTGGAAGTGCCATTATTTTTCTGGTTTAATAAACTAAGACAACAACTGGAAGAGATACACTATCATGGCAGTGAATGAAAGTCATTGCAGGAAGAAAGGAGCTGATGGCATTTTGCATTGAAGCACAGGCACTTTATGTTGTGGAAATGCAGGCAGTGAAGACAATCAATAAAATCCCCCAGAGCCGGTCAGTTGTTATTTTGCAAAGCAGCCTTGAACCCACAATGGCAGTACCACACAGTAAAATGAGAATAATCATCAGTAATTCAACAGAAACTGTATCAAACAGGCACACAACTGACTTGTGAAGTGCTGAGCTGCTTTCTTTGGTCATTCTGAACATATTTTTGGTATTTTATTTCCCATCGCTAGGTTTCTCTTTTGGGAGTCCTTTTGTTGTTGCCTGCTTAGAAACTCCAGAGTTTCTGATTTCTGAGGTCTTCCGAAGTGATGAGTCTTACTGAACTCTTACCAAAAGCTTAGTGTTGCCCATTTTAGGCACACTGTATCTGGGGGAGAGGTGTTATTTAGGTGCATCAGTAACATGTCTTATTTGGGGAGCTGGAGAGGTGTGCACTGGACTGACACCAGAAAAGGAGAGGGATATGTGCGTTGCTTGCCCTTTTCTCACTTGCTCAACTCACCAAACACAGCTGAATTGGAACAGGGTGCACATAGACTCCTAAAGCTGTTTTGTCCTACAATTCCTCTATAGGAGAATACAAGTTGACCATCCCTGAGATTCAGGCCAGTGTCCCTGTGGAGGACTTGCATTCAGCTTTCTTTTTGGAAGAATAAATGCTTTAAATACTGCTCAGGTTACGGTGAGCAAATAATCCAAGTGGCTGACATTGATGAGGCAGTATTGCGGCTGGTTGGAAACTAAAGAGCTTCAGACAAGCTGCTTCAGTTTTCAGTGCACCCTACTGCACCAGGAGGATGTAGTTGGGTCATCTTGAACTAGGTGTGGTATGGGAAAAGCACTGGTTTATTCTCTGCTGGTGATAGACTCAGGATACTGTGGTGCTTCTTTGTTTCCCATACTTACCAGATTGCACTACCTTGTTTTTTTATTCCTGCCATGAAAGGAGGTATTTCTTTCTCTATTTAAGTAGGAAACAGGTTTATGCTTGATATAAAAATATTTTTCAGGTGTTTCTTCATGAGTGGAAATACCTTCACTGGGTGTAATTCTCATACAGTAACTTCAAATGTCTAAAATTTAATTATCAGAGTTTGAACCGGTCCCACAGACATGCCGTGTCTCGGATGCAAGGAGGGGGCACAGCTGGATGTGGTTTGTTGTTCTGCTGGAGATGCTGGTCTTCTGATAAGACTGAGACAGCTCTTTTCTGAGGCTTGGTGAGATCCATACCCAGTAGAAACCTATTAACCTCCCTAAAATCTATGTCCTTCTTTCTTAATAGCAGTATTTAGTGGTAGCATTTTTCTAGGGGAGTAGCTATGGACCTTGTACAAGCTTCCTACAACACATACAAACATGTTACAGCAACATATGTAATCAGTTTCCATAGGATCTATTTTTGGGGGGGGGTTTTGGAGTTTTTTTAGTATATAAAATAATGTTTTAATCTATTACAGCACACTTGTGAGTTTGTACCTCACTGGGGTAGACTTTGGGGGGATTTCAGTGCTTACTCCCCTAGATTACAGAGACGGATGTGTGGTAACTCAGGTCAATCATGAAAAAGGGTGTTTAGGAGAAAACTGCGAGGTGAAGGGGATTTTTTTTTGTTCCAATGTATAACAACTTGATGTTCTTACCTTCTTAATTACTCTGATAATGAATAAAGCATACTAGTTTTGTTTTGTGCAATATTATTCTCTTAAAACTCCATTCGTTTTGTGTGTGTGTGTGCATGTACACATGTACATATGTCGTCTATTAAAAAATTCCATAAAAATCATCACCAGCTAAGAGGCATTACAGCTACTACTATGGTGACTGCTCTCCATCTGAGAAGGGAGCCAAGGGTGACCAGCTCATAACTAAATATAATTTTTAAGTAATCATGATGTGACAGAAGAAATTACTCTTTAAATTTCCCGAATTTAAAACCAATCAGTTTAACTTTATTTCTTTTGAATCACTGAAGTAACTTTTCTATATTGATTCCTACATTGGAGCGTGCAGTGGTGGGCATGGGAGTCTTTTATTATCCATGTCTACTCTGATGTCCTCTTTATCATGAGAGTTCCTACAGTTAAACCTTGTGCATGTCTTTTTGGGATGGCTATCCTTTCCTTGCCATGATAGGACTGAAGTGGCCTGTTTCTTCAGATTGTTAGTTCAGTCTTCTGGACTTTTATCCTTAAATCCTCATTCCCTTTACTTATGGAAAGTAAGTATTCCCTTAACTTGTCATTACATTTCTTTTCCAACTAGTTTAAGGAGTGAACGGAGCTTTATTTACAGCTCTTGCTTCACCATTAAATGGGGAGATTTCCATGCATCTTAGAGTCTATCATTCTATATTTCAACAGTCACAGTATGTTGGATGGAAACAAGCTGCTACCTGGAGTTGTGAAGGGGAAAAAGTTAGCACAAGTATATGCCTAAGCTATGTGAGAGTACATCCTAGACTCATTATTATGTGCACCTTTAAAAGGGTGTGATACATGTAGTTATCTCGAGTTTTCCTAAGCACCAAGACTTGAATCTCAGTTTATAGCAAGTATTAGTTACTGGAACTCAAGTTTTTTTCCAGCAGGCCGGGAGCAGCCTGGTGCCTTGCTGCAAAGCACTCCTATGAATCCCTTCCTCAGTCTTTGTACTGGCAGCATGATTTAATAATTTTATGCACTTTCAGTGACTCAGATACACTCCCTGAGTTTGACAATCTCTACAGAGATTTTCTATTCGCACCATGGTTCCAGCAAAGAGAAGCAGCATATAAGGGGCTTCAATGTAGAAAGACCTGGTTTAAGAAGAGGGAACTCCTGATTACTGCCATGGCTGATGTGTTTGAATTTTTTAATGGAACATATACTTGCATAATTAGGGAATAAAATTACCTGGGATTCATTCACAGTTACTTGTGAATAATAATATCTAATCAGACATTGCTCCGGGGACATGTCTGCACTGGTACTTCCAATTAGGATGTCATCACAAAGTGTGCACACACATTTCTGAAAAACTCAGTTCTGTAGTAAACAGAGTTTACTCTGTTTGGTGTTGCTTGCTGGCATTGCACGCAAAGCTCTTCTGAAAAAAGCTAATTGCATTGTGCTTTGAGTATATGAACTGATGAGGTTCAATAGTGAAGGTGCCTAAGCTAGTCGCTTTACTAATATTACTGTTTTCTATTAACAACATTGTTTAAAGCTGTTAGTGCAATGCAGTCCTGTTTTTCACAATATTTACTTAACTGCAATTTGGTTTCAGTGAGACTTAAGCAGATATTTAAATGTAAATTGTTCCAAGAGTATGGGACCTCACAGTGAACAAAATGAATATGCAAGAACATTTCAGGGCATTCAAATGAACCTGAAGCAAAGCTCTGGGAAGGTGTGTCTTTGCTGGAGCAGTACAAAACTTTCTTGTAAGGAAGAATTTTAATTACCATCCCATGCTCAGTGTTTTGAGAGGTTGCAGGCATCTATCTTGTGTGTGGTTATTTTCTGTGGAATCCAGCAGTTCTTCTCTATATTCACACTCCTGGAAATCACAGGGACCTTCATTTTCTTCAAGCTGAGCCAGGTAGGCAGACCTTAAAGTGAAGAAAGCAGAGCCCTTATGAGTCAATGCTTTGTGCGAAAACATGCTTTGGACAATTTTTTTCTCCACAAAAGGAGTTATCATAACTAATCTAGAAGCCATTCTAGAGAGTTGAGGGATAATGCTAGTCTCCCTCAATGTTTGCAGAACAAATTGATGAGCAGGCAGATGAGGAAGATGAATGGAAGTCTAGTACTCTGTGGAAAGACTGGGTAGTTTCCAATACAGTTTTTAAATCATTCAAGGTAAAAAGATGTCTGATCAAAAGATTGTTCTGGCCACATAGCAGCATCCTGAAGCTCAGACATATGTGTGATATGGTCTTTGTCTCTTCTGTAGTTCACTGATTTTGTACTCTTACATGAAGATCTCTATTTGGGTTTGAACTCCCTGAGCATTTGTCTTCCTGAATATTTGATCATGGTACTAGATTAAAAAAATATCCTAATTGATGCTTGTCTGTCCCTGGAATGCTATTAACTCAGTGCAGTGTGCAGGGGTTCATGTGCTACTAGAATTGCAATATAAGAGGCATTTGAACATTTAGCTTTCTGCATTTCATAAGCCTATGGCTTTCCTTGTTACATGTAGGAGCTGTCATGCTGGATCAGAGCTGTGGTGATTCACTGGCTTAATGCTACTGGCACCAGAAGTAACATTCACATGAGCATTTCAATTAAAAATCAGAAGAGATATAAGACACACACTTTTAACAGGGAGGGTGATTCGTTACTGGGAAGGAACTAGCCTTGGAAGCAGCAAATTTTTCATTTGTGTTTGCAAATTAGAACTGGAGGACTGTCTGGAAGATATGCTGTAGCCAAAATAGCATTTGAAGTTATTGACTTCAGTACAAGGATAGCTAGGTGAAATCAGATAACATATTCTAGAAGAATGGGCTAGATGAAGAGAGTTTTTTCACTTCATTTGTCCTACATACGGAAGAACAAAGTCCCTAGAAGAAGAAAAGACTAGCTTTCTTAGCAGGACAAGGGCCACCTCTGACTTCTCCTCCTCCTCCAGTCATCAGAAGTTGAGAAGGTTTCATGCTGCTGGCTTGATGCTTGCCTTTGACAGACACCATTGGCACAGCACTGATTCAGTGCTGAAAGTATGCATTTTTACTGAGTGGTTGGGTTTAGAAAATATAAGGCCTTCCTCAAAATCAGCATATTTTTTGCGTGGGAGAAAAACAATGTGGCGAAGTGCATGCATGAGGACTAACACAGCTAGGAATCTCAAATTCATATTTTCTGGTTTCTAGAAACTGTATCAGGAACACTGTTCCACAAAATGTAATCAGCTGGGGTTTGGTTTTACTTATGTCTTTGAAATGTTCAGTAAATTTTGTCATACCCTAGTACACGATTGTGTGTTGGGGCTACAGGTAGCACCTCTTTGTGTCCGGATTTTTTATTCATACAGGACAGAGACCAGTAGGTATTTTTGTTTACAATCTCTTTTATAAGACCATTGTGATCCCCTGTTGTTTTCTACCCTGGAAAGGGTCATATTTCATTTGTGGCAGTAAAATAAATATATATGTTAATCAGGGCCTAGATTAGATCTCATTGAAATGCTGAGGGATGATATCTGCAAGGTGATGTTCTTTCATGTCTTTTTTTTTTCTGGGATGGTATAGACACTTTCGTTTGAATATCATTTGCCTCTAATTTATCCTTCAAGATTTACACTCCTGGACAGCCACCAGTACACATCAAACTGCAATGAGAAATCCCACAGCTGTCCATGTGCTCCAGAATTCATGTCTCTCATAATTGGCAGATTAATGGAAACCAAAGAAAAGATCAGGTGTTTGCAGGAGCTTGAAGCACGAAGAGTTGTAAAAGCAATAGCTCTTGTCTCAATTATTTATAGGTTTTGGCCAAAGTGGTAACAGCTAGCTGCCAAAAGCTTGCTAAATCAGCCTGTAGAAGTACACTACCAATAGCATTATGTTTCTCAAAGTTACCGAGTATTGCCCCACTAGGATTCAGAGTGGCTGTAGACTGTAAAGGATGTAAAATATAGCTTTGGCTGAAAGCAGCGTGCTATGTCATCTAACTTCACCATGCCAAATCCTAGGAGCAAAATCCAGCATTGTGTGTTCACTGGTTATGTGCCGCACATAGGCTGACAGCATGGCTGTATTCCATTGTTTCATGGCTCAGACAATGCTGGTGGGTTCTTTTCAAGACAATGGTAAGACATTGCTGCTGGGGATGATTCACTCCAAGCAACCTTTTCCAAATGCATAAGGTATGAGATATAACCCTTCCAGGTATCTCTAATAGCTTTATCCCCGCAACACTACCTTTGTGTCCCACTCCATGACCTGCTACACACACTTGCTATAGCAAGACCACTCAGCTTAGCTGCATTTTCAACTTTTCTGGTAGCTGTCGAAGCGCTCACAAAGAATAATTTTGTCTGAGTGTCACAGGAGTGGGATATTAAGACCCACTGAGTGCTGGCTGGTTGCAGTCATTCTGCTCTGCAGAGGGCTACATGTAGCAAGGACCCTCCTCTGGTCCTTCTTAACTAGTTTTATAGACACAGACTACGATGTGTCAGGAAAAGAGTCAATATAGCGATATATTTGGCAGAAGTTCCCTCATTGCAGAATGGGATGGAGTTAGAGAACATCTTGGGAAATGCTCAGACAGTAACTGGCCTGAAATTGTACATTTTTCCAGAGCTTGGACATCTGACCTAAAGTTTCAAGGAAATGCTTCTACCAAATTGGTGGCCACAGGTCTGATTAATCTAATGGTATCCTTCCTTAGAAGATGATGTGATGCTCAGGCTCCTCCCTCAAGATGATGAGACAAACTGGCGCTGCTTCTTTTGACTAACATGGTGAGGTATCAAGCTACTAGACTACAGTTGAAGTCCCAGGCTCAGTTCCTAGTGTGGCCCTTTAGGATTCAAAGAGATGCCTGGGAAGTGAGAGAGTATCCTCTACCTCTCCTCCTGAAGCTATACCACCGTGCAGCACAGACATGCTTGATGCTTAGAGCTTTTCCTTAGACCAGTTCTAAGCTGAGGTGGTTATTAACAGGACAGGGGAGACTCCTGTACTGTATGCTACACAAAGTCTGAAAGTAAACTGGAAAGCTGGGACCATGAGCTTCAATCTGCAGGTGAGCCATCGCAGCCTGGTACAGCCTGCGCTGTGCACACACGAGCTCCTTCTTCTTTCAGTCTCGCTGAAGGACGGTGTGAGAGCGGACACTGTGCCTTCTTCATTACACTGTAACTTTGTATTCAAGTGATAATCTTCTACAAGATACAGCTTTGAACCACCTCAGGTTTTCAAGGCTGGCCCGGAGCTCTAATGCTAAATGATGCACAAATAACAGGTATGAATTGCACAAACTGCTCCCATTGCCTTCTGGCTTTTGATAGAGGGAAAGCAGCAGCTAATTCCTTTCATATGAAACCTGATGCTGTCTGTGGGGCAGATTTGGGGAGTGCCAGTCCTGTGGGACAAGTTCCATGTGAGCAGTTGTTGGTGTGGCTCAGTTGCTGGGCTGTGGAGGCCTGGGCTCACTTAAACAGGAATTAAAGCTGTAGGTGCTATGAACCTTATTAAAAATAAGACACAGTTGGAAGTCAGGTGGTCCTTCAGTCTGGCAGACTTCATCTTCTTCTACGTACTTTAAGCACAGCAGTCTTCTTGTGTCCTGACCCTAAGTAGCCACTTGTCTGCATTGATTTTCTGCAGAGAGAAAAGTGTTTGACCCATGGACACACCTTCTGTGGGGTTGTTGTTCTGAGCACTGAAAAACTGGTGTTTAATAACTGGTCATTTTGAGTGAAGGTAAAATCTATTCAGCACTAAGGGTGTTAAAATGTGAAAAATCAGACAGAAATCTAGTCAGGGTGACAGAATGGCACATTCAAGATGAACTCTGAAAATTTCTGTGATCACAAAAAGGAAGATTACATCAAAAAGCTTTGCTTCTAATCCCTCTATCTCACTGTTTTCCGTGAACACTGAACTGGAGCGTGAAGCAATTCTTTCTGCTGCATTTCCTTCACATTAGCATTGGTCTTATGTATGTAAGATTTTTGAAGACAGTGGCTTTTATTGAATTACCAAGCTAGTCTATTAGACAATATCTTGACTTCGCTGGAATTTCACATCTTGATGTAAGATTTTTGAAGACAGTGGCTTTTATTGAATTACCAAGCTAGTCTATTAGACAATATCTTGACTTCGCTGGAATTTCACATCTTGAGTTTGATAGTTGTGTTATCTTCTGTTATATTTTTCATAAGGCTGTCATGGCAACAAAGAGAGAGCAAGATTTTCTTTCAAGTCTTCCCTTTTTGTTATCCAGATGAAGTGATGGCGTGCCTCTGGTGACTAATTGTAACTGTCTTATGAAACACCTTCCACTTGGACATGTCTAACCAGGTGTTTGCTCAGCTTCACTGTCTCATCCCTTTTCCCCTTCTGTGGACAAGCGTGAAAAGGTAGTTTGTCTTAAGTAGTCCAATAGATATCCCCCAAAATATCAGGCATGTGTCCATGTGTTCTGCAGCATGGACATCAACAGCTCATCTTCAGCATGAAGCTCCTCTTTGTCCCACTTGCTGTTGTTTCTGTCCCGAGCTACAAGAACTGCAAGCAGTAAAGGAAACACGGTTTAAATATTGAAGGATAAATTGCTGCAGATTCAGGTCTGGAATAGGTCAGATTAAAAATGAGAGATAAACCACCCTTGCAACCAAGCAGTGCAATATAGTTGCCTCTGAGATTTTGTCTTTGTTCACATTTTGTTTACGGTAATTTTGGCAGCTTACACTTAAGAGTCTTCACAGTGAGCTGCTTTATCCGTTATATTTATATTTTATTTTCCATTGCCTAATTTCTTCTCCTAACTTCTAACTTTTACCTTCTGTGTGGCTGAAGCAATGCCTTTCCCTCTTGGATAGCGAAATCCACAGTATTTGGATTTGTGTTACCTACCCAAAACTACCTAGCTTCAAAATTGTTCATTGTACTAGTACAATTAGTCAGAAGTTCCCCTGTGAGTTATTAAAAACTGATCACAACCTTCATTTCCTCTCCCAGGCACCTTTTTTGCAGGACATGAACTTTAAAACCTAATTCTTAATGACGTATTATAACCATGAGACAGGGATCTAACTATTGTCTTATTCAATTAATTTTAAGATTTCACATTACTAGTCAGGAAACATAAGTGCAGCTCATGAACTAGAAATTACACCTTGCATGCTGATGCTTCCAAGAGATTGCCTTTCTTTGTTGCATTTGAAAGACATTTTGAAAATTCATGCACAGAAAACTTTTCCATTATCCTGGGGTAATTCAGATCCATCAGAGGATTTAAAATATGTAGATAACACACAAAAATTGCACCAAATTAATTAATGCTAAATCTAACTGCAATTCCCAAGATATTGCTAGACAAACATCATTACAGTAATGTGAACTGAATTTATTAAGAATGTTATCATTGTGGATTTCTCTGTTAAGAAAGGATGCACTTGCAAAGATTATGTTTCTTGTTTTTACTTTTGTACATGCAAAAGCAAATATGCAACACTTGAAAAGTTACATTGCCCTTTTAAATAAACTTCAGATGTTTGTCTGTAAATAGTCATTTATTATTTTGTGATAAATTGGTAACACCCTAGGGTCCTTCCAGAGTACTTATGTAAAACAGATAATCAGACAAACAGGAATTTAGTTCTCTTTAACATTTATTTGCAGTAATTTTAAGAACAAACCTGCATTCTTTCCTGACAGATTCTATTTTTTAATAACTTTCATTCTGTTTTGTTTGCTTGAGTTTTTGGTACTCAGGACAAAAGCTCGCTTCATATTTTGAATTATCTTTTATCTTATTTCCATTAAAAAAGTACTGAGTAGTGGTGTTTATTCAATGATTTGGATTTTCTTTCACTGGTCTTTTAATTTCTATCGGCTCTTCAGCAACTTACAACTCCTGTCTATAAAAATACCTTGGAATAATGTCTAGTATCAGCTAAATCTGCTATTAGGTCATAATATTCCTGTTACTGTCTTCCTCTGCCGCCAAATTGCAGAGTTACTGTGTTGCTTCTGTCTCACAGTGATAACTTGACTCTTGCTTCATGTCCCTAAGTTCCAAATATACCAGGGTGGAGAAAAGGTGTGACTCAGAGCTGGCAAGATGAATGCTGTATGGGACAATGGCTTAAATGTGTTTTAGCCTGCATCTTATTCTCACCATGTCTTAAGGCCATGGAGGGATTCAATCTGCTCCTCTATTTTACGTCATGGCATTCACTCATGCATGTATATATTGAGGTGAAATTCAGAAATCCACATCCTGCAGAGCAGGGGAACAAGAATAACAGTCTAATTTATTCCACTTAAACTTGGGAGTGGACCACGAACTGATACCATGAATTTCCACACATCCTAAATTAAATGAGTGTCAACTAGACACCTTAGACCATGCAAACTGGAGTGGTGTTGGTGTAAACACCACTCCACAGTACAATTTCACCCTGCAATGTGACATCTCTTGCTATGCCCTGAAGGCTAAACAAGACTTTAAAAGAATAGTAGGAGGCTTGTACTGTGACAGCCAGCCATGATCATCACAGGCTGGGCACTCCAAAGTGGAAGTGTTGAAAGTCCTGAACTTTCTGTCCCACATGCCTTTGGACTTATGTCCCTGCATTCACTGTAATCCATTGTAGCCGATGGTACTCAGTGCTTCATGTGCCCTACTTGACAGGATCATGTCCAACTGGAGCAGGGAAAGATGGAAATGACACGAAGCTAAAATGGAAAAGAAGGGTAAATTAGAGCACAGTCAGGAAAGTCAAGGCACAATATTGATTAAAGACACAGAATTTAGGTATTAATGAAGAAGAAGCAGAGAAAAGAAGCACCTGCCTCTGAAAACAAGAGAGAAAATAATCCCATGGGGTTTTATTTTTCCAGACAGTAGGACAGCAGTAGCTCAGTTTTCTGTCTGCGGAGAAGTCATGTCAGCAGAGGGAAAGCATGATGGGTGTGTTGTCATATTCCCCTCTGAGCTATGCCAGAAATGCTCGTCTGAAATTTTATCGATTCAAAGCAGAGTAA
Organism: Pseudopipra pipra; assembly: GCF_036250125.1. Classification (NCBI taxonomy): domain Eukaryota; kingdom Metazoa; phylum Chordata; class Aves; order Passeriformes; family Pipridae; genus Pseudopipra; species Pseudopipra pipra. The sequence goes on along the minus strand of NC_087550.1, from coordinate 61,950,988 downwards.
GAGCATGAAAAGGTGGTAGAGCAGCATTCCTGATCTCCTGAAAATATGTGCTGTGAACTGGCAACAGATGGAGACTCCAGCATCACCAGTCTTTTCAGGCAGGCTTGCTCACATTACAGGCTTGTCAGGTGTTTGAAACTTCAGGAAAGACTCTGATGATGAGGTTCTTAGCACCCATATGTAGCCTAAGTCCTCTTAAATTGAAAGTGGTGCTTAAGTATCACCAACAATTTTTCCAGAGCATTGAATGTCTGTCCCCTCATGGCCTCTCCTAACACCGCATACCTTCCTCATCTTACACTGCACACCTCCCTCATCTTACACAAACAAGATGTTTTTGGGGGAAAGGATGGATGAAATGCCTGGTTATATGAAGATACTCGCTATTTTGATATGATTCACTGTTTTGATATGACAGGTTTCCACCAGAGCAATGTGTCTGATGGCGACTGGAATCTGTGCCCTGGTGCCAAATGGGAGCTGTAAGTTGATTGTCTGGCTAATGTTTAAAATCCAGCAGCTAGTATCCATCATCCTGGCTGCAATTGTTTCTGTAGTGCAACAGACGGTAATCAGGTGAGAATATGGAAGATGAATCTGTCCAGAAAATTTCACATGTACCCAGATTACAGATGACAGGTAGGTGCAAAGCAGAGACACTAAGCTCCTCTGGGCTCCAATGCAAAGCTGCTTCTCCTACACATAAGATTTGCCCCCTTCCCTAATAAAAAATGAATAGAAGGGCCTACACTTTGCAAGGTCTCATTTTGAGCCTGAGGAAGGGATAATTTCAGTCAATGTAGCTCTCATATATTTTTCTTTTCGCTTTTTATTTCTTGTATGGGTTTAAATGTTTAGAACTTTTCTTGGTTTACTGTCTGACTTAAAGTCATAGTTCTGTTAATTCCCAGATAGAATGTCAATGCCTAGGATGTTATTTTATTGAGCTATCAGTTCTGAAATACCCCAGATTTATGCTGTAATTAAACATAAACACAATGCAGGGTGATGAAATTGTTCTGTGAAGGGCTGCCTACAGTATAGCTGAAAACTGTTCTGCAGGAATATTAAGGAGACAGCTACTGTTGACAAGACATCTGCTGAAGTCGAAAGTAATAATAAAAATCAAGCACATTTATGCTTTTACAGTTTACAGTTTACATGAGTTGTGACACAAATGACCTCTGACTGTGGCAGTGTGTGCTCTCTGGCTGCTGAAAAGGGCTGACAGGTTTTGGTTTTGCTGCTGGCAGTGACACCTGCTCACCCAGGCGCTCGGGGACTCACCGTCACCATATTGCTGTGCCATGGTTGTCACTGGGTCACATGTTTACAGAGCTACTGACTTTTTTTTTCTTTGAAAATGAGCACTGCTGTGCCAAACAAAACAGAAGGAACAAAGATTTGAAGTGTTTGCTGAAACCCAAATAATCTTGTAGGGCCTGAAGGGACAGGGGTGGGACAAGCAGCAGCAGGTTGTCATTCAGAGCAGTGATTTTCATTGCATACTTGTGATTATCCTGGAGGTTCACACTGGCCTGTAGGAACTCAGTCTCCAAAGGTATTTTGTGGATCAGTTCTGGTTCAGAGGTGTTCTTTACATGCTGTGTTATTCTTCTGTATTCTTGTAATTCCCAAACATGGGAATTACTTGAGAAGACCCGAGAATTTCTACTTCTAGGACATAGAAAAAGAAGTTGTCTCCGGAGAGGAAGCAGAGCGTAAGGATTGAAGACTTCACATTTGTGTGCTGAAATCAAATGGTGATCAGAAGGATCAGAAGGATTTGTGCATGAGATGTAGCTGCCTTGTCCACTCCAGAAGCCCATCCTGTCCGTGGGGTAACTCTCCCCGCACCATAGTTCTGCTTTTTCCTAGGAGATTAGATTTCAGGGAAGGGAAGGGCGAGAGTGTGAGGGTAGCAGAATAAAAGCAACATCCTGTGAAGTTTCACATTTTTCAGTGTGAAAAAAATCACAATATTTGATAACCCTTTCACTGTTCTGGATGTGCACGTGCTCTGTGTATGCCATCTATTGGTTTGATACATCTATATGTGAACCTGCCACCCTGGCATCTCCCTGTGGTCAGTAGAAAGGAGAAGAAACTTCCAAGGAAAATTTTTCTTGTCCGAAAACACATGTTGAAGACAAGTCAGAGGAGTAGCATTCACTGAAATTTATACTAGAGGAATTGCATTCTTCATTCCTCAGCAATACAAACTTGGGGAACTTCTATTCCTCCTCTACACCATGTGATCAAAGAGCTGGGGTGTTCACAGCAAATACCTTAGATATTTGGAACAACTCTTGAGTTCATTTGATGGACACTATTTTGAGGTGGTCATTCAGGTTCCCAGGCTGTGTGTCCCTGGGCCATTTGGAGCTACAAAGGGTGCCAGGGGAGCAGTTCACCCTTTTCAGACTTGCATCCTTTTCAGGTAAGGTTTTGTAACTGCCCAAGCTGCTTCTTTGGGGATTGTACTTATTGCAGCAGCTCTAGGTCAGCTTGTTAAACCTGTAGGCTCATTGCTTTTGGCAGTTCTGGGCTTGAATGGATTGAAAAAGAAGTAATGTTTTCAGATTAATTTAAGTGAGGAAACAGGTGAGGAAAAAGCTTTTTTCATTTCTGCATTTTTTCATGTCTGTATAGTTCTGTACCGTCAAAACTAAATTCTGGAAAGAGAATGGTAAGTGCCTTGTAAAGAAAAAAAGGAAAATGGTTTGTAAAGAAAAAAAGGAAAATGGTTCCTCGTACCTTTACAAAGGAGTATATGTTTATTATTTGTCTTTGACAAAGACCTTCAAAAGCAATGTGAATACATATGAAGAACTGAAAAGCCAATGCAAAATAAAGAAGACATAGCCTCTCCCATTTCTGAACATACTATCGTCTCTGTGATGCAGTGGGCACTGCAGCAGCAGGACCTGGGCTCCCATAGGGTTTTGCTTTGCAGCCCTAGACTAATTTGAACATCCTCTTGTCCCTCCCTTGTGGAATGCAAGCTCTCTGATCCCAGCCGGTAAATCCACATGCAAAGTGGTTCAGCTCATGGTAACCAGGACAAAAAGCTGGCAGCCCAGAGGCTTGCCCAGGCCATCATTCTGGTATTCTGCATAATTCTTAAAATGGCAGCTTGGCTATGTGACCTGTGGTTCTGATTCCCAAAAACATAGCAGATATGTTTAGGTGTGCTTCTCCACTCTATTTAGAGTGTCCTTCCATAAACTAAAGACTACATGTAAACTACCATATAATGTGCCTAATATCCAGGGAGTCTCTCTATTATATGCTTTTTTATATACTTTTTTTTTTCTCCTGGTGGTTGTCAGCAGTGAGAATTGCTGGGCACCACAATCTCTTTGCTCTCCATTCTGATTAGGGGACTTTGTGGTGGAGTTATGTGCGGAAAAGGCACAATGAGAGACAGAGCTTCATCTCCTGATTGACATTGCCTGCTACAGTGTGTCCCACCTGCATGTCACTTCAACACAGCCCCATCCTTTATAATCCAGAACATCATTATGCCAGAACTACCTATATGTCTGTATCTATATCTATATATCTCCTGGTGTCACTAAAAGAAAAGCTGGGTCCTTATAGCCTTTTTCAGTCAGAGGCACAAAATGAAGGGAGAAGGGAGTGCTTTCTGCAGACTGCCAGCTGCCTCCTGAGCAGTATCTCTTTATTGAATAGGAATAAATAGAACAGGGCCCAGATGGGCTACTTATGATTGACAGGTGTCAGGATGTGTGTACAGCTTTGTCAGTCAAACTGCTCCATGTCAATTGAACAGCTAAATGGCTTGGGTTCCACTTGCTTTCCCAATCTGAAAAGCTTACTAAAATCAAGGTAGAAGGTATAAATTCCAGTTTTTGCATTTTTGGCCACAGCCATTTTCTATGTCATAGAAATTCAGTCAGATTCTTAGTAAATGCTCTGGTGTACAGTTTGGGTTCATCTATGTGACAAGGACATTTGCGTGAAGTGTATTCAGGAGCTGCATGGGTATCATTCAGCAGTTTCATAGCCTCTGCAGGTGACTCAGGAAAAAGAAAAGCATTTTCAGATTGCACATCTTTCAAAAATCTGCATAAATAAATACACCAATATAGCCCTCACTGCATATTTGTTATGATTGTCTCTTTGAGACTAACAAATAAATTTTAACTTCAACATATAAAAACATCATTTCTGCAAGTGCTACTCAATCCTTGTTTGAAACTCTGTTTTTCTCTATCTGTACTAACAAATAAACATGCTTTGTTAGCTATGGGGTTTTTTTGTTTTGTTTTGTTTTTTAAATGATCATTCATTTTTCCTCTCTTTTAGAAAATGTAGTTTTCCAGGTAGGTAACAGAAACAATGTTGCCATATGTATGTGATATATCACATTAGAAAGGGTGATCAGTGAATCGATGTAAGTATTTGTAAAGACTGCAAAGACACTAACTTTGATACATGCATTAGGAGAGACTCACAAGTAGTGGCCCACAAATAGCCAGTGGCTTTTCCTGTGTGCCGCATTCAAAAGAATCAGGATTTTTTTCCACCCTAGATGTCTGTGCCGTATTTTTTCACATGGCTTTTTTGTTAATTCCTCCCATGTAGCAAACAAAACACTGTAGTTGCTAACTTGAGTAGAAGCTGTTTTCTACAAAGGATGCATAGAGTTTCTCTCTGTAGTCTCAGAAGGTCTCTTGCTGTCCATTTTCTCTGTTTGTGTGAGGTTATGTGTGTTTTTGGTAGATGTTGCTTGTGCTCAGCAAGGTAAATAAAATGTTGTATTAAGAACTTGTTTCTTCCTTCAAGTCCCAAAGCAAAAAACCAAGTAAACATTATTTTTCCTGTATGCAGCCCGTTCATTGGAGCTCGCATGTGAAAACATGTGTGTATACTTAAGGTTAGAGAATAAGTGTTCTGACTCAGAGTCCTAAGGAAGAAGAGGCTGTTGTTCCCACAGCAGGCAGCTGCCTCCTTATAGCTCAGGCAGACTCTGTTGCCTCCATCAGCTCCCTGCCAGACACATGTACAGATCATCTTCTGTCTCATGTCTTAGGTTTTGTTTTTCTCTAACAATTTGGTTTTTTGCTAGTTATGTGTTTATTCTATGACTAGGAGAAAAACATTGTTCCTTCACCGGGGTGACACAGCTTACACAATTACCCGAGTATCTCATTTGAACCTCGGTGTCTTCTCCCTTCAATTCTTTGTGGATGCTATTTCCTTTGCAAAGGGAGAGAAGGATTCAGTGAACAGGGATGTGACTGAAATCTTTCACTTAATAGCTCGAATCAGTATTTATAGTATCTTTGGCTAAATTTGGGTGGCATTTTCCTCTAGTATTTCTTGATCGCTTTCTGATTCTGGTGTTTGTGGACATGCCATCATTCTCCAAAGCATTTTAGTTTTAGCATTTTGTCCATTACAGGAACAGAGACAATCCCAATGGCCATAAATCTCATATGCAAAACTGATTCAGTTATTGACAAGTCATGTATAAATCTTAAAAACCGTTCCTCATTGCAGTGCCGTTCAAGAAAACTGTAATCCAAATGCCTTCCTCCTCAAAAAGCCCCACCATAAAGTGACAACCAGCAGAGAGCTCTTTGTTCTTTATAAGTATCACTTAGCTTCAAGTTGACAGGGTCTAATAATAAAGACAGGTTAACAACATTTTCCTTATGGAGAGCCCTTTTGCAATAACAAAAGAATAGTTAGGTCATCTCATCCTCAGTATTAAATTTCAGAAATTCATGCAAATTTTCACGAAGATTGGGTAAGAAGCATCCTAGATGTGTTTGAACCATAAGAAAAATAATGTCAAACCAAGGTCTTATCTGCCCTTTGGTGACATAAGAGTTATGCTTCCAGAACCTCAATTCGCTATGCAGCATTTGCCCCTGACTGTTCTTCTTTGAATGATTTCCATGAGCATATATAGTTTCACCTTTTTTCTTACATAAAAGAATAGAAATATTCGGGAATTTCACAACTATTTTATTTCATTAAAAGTGTTTTATTTAAATGTAGACATTTTAGACCAGAATTTAACTGTTGCTTATTAGGTCTATATTTTAACCAGAAATCAAGTAAAAAGAAGGATTTTTTTTTTTTGAAAGTGCAACCCGAATCCATACACGTGGTGAATTTAGTATTTATATGTATTTGCATACAATCCTGTGGTGCCTCACTAAACAAATAAATTAGATGTTTTCATGTTCTCCAGCTCCCTTAGTGATTTTATTTCTACTTTCTTCTGTTTCAACAAGACCAAACATTTTATACAAGTTATTTGACCATCCATGGTACAGCCTCATTGATGACCTAGTGATAGGTGAGCAAACTCAGAGAAAAAAAAATGCTGTTGAATTCAGAGTAATGCTTCCATATTAAAAGCAACTACCTAAATATCTGAATTTCCCATGGGATGAAAATTTTGGTGTTTCTATTGCTCCTACAAAAATGCACAAGTTTGAAGCTCACTTAGGAGAAAAACTATTCCAGGCAAATTTTATTAAAAATATAAGCTATCTTTTCTGAAACTATGTAATTTCCTCATCTCCACAGGATTTTAGGTACATTTGAAAGTGAAACCACTTTTATAAGCATCAAATGTATTGTTAGAGGCCTAGAAGAAAATAGCCAGTTTTGAAGGTCTTGCTTATTACACTTTGTGATGTTCCAAGCTCATCTAAAGCCATGAAGCCTTCTGTAATGATGAGCCCCTTTGTTGCTCTGAAGATGATGAAGTTTGTTTCTGAGAAATGCAGTGCATGGAACTGCTCTAAGCTACCACAGATCAGACAGCTGAGACAGTTGGCTGTGTGAGTCCTGTCCTAGGATCTCCCAAAAGCCTTCAGCTCAATCCTTATTCCTAAATGCATTCTAGGATGAACTGAATATCACACAGCTGAAATGAGGATGGCAGCAGCACAGCCTGATAAGTCTTACCTGTGCATCCAGTAGTATCCCAGAAGACTTGTCAATAGATGCTGTATAGTTTTGATTTTGTCCTAGTTCAGCAAAATATGGAGAACATGTACAGGCTGAAAAGGATGCTGAAGATTAGGGAGGTATCTGAAAAAAATTGCAGAAACAGGCCTTGTAATGTCAAAGCCATTTTTGACAGTGAGAAAAAGCTTTGCAGTAAACAAGTAAATGCAGTTATCAGTATGTAAGGTAAGTTTTATCATTAAGCTGACAGTGATGATTAACAAACCAAAAGGTTTTATGGCTCATTAATCCTGGATAGAAAAGTTCCTTATGCAAATAACAACCCTTTAATCCTTTGCCCAAAACAAACTTCCTCTGAGATGATAAAATACCTTAAATTAACTCAGCTATTACTTGTTGACCCTGTGTATTAGTGGGGGTCTGGAGCAAACATAGCAAATACTGTGCTTTTGAGAAGACCAACAGCCAAATTTATGTGCAAGTTAACTTTCCTGAGACTCCCAACCAGTTTTGCAGGCCTGGGATACAGGCATATGCTGCAGAACTTCTGGCTGTGTAGTTCCACAAAAGCTGAATCTCACAGTTTTGTCATTGTCTGTAATACTGATGGTACTGGGAAAATTTAGTTCAGGCAGGTGAATCATAAATTTCCAAAATGAGCTATAAAAATTTGAAAAAATGGCCTTTTTTTTCTCATATTGTTAAAAATATAATTAGGTTTTATTTCCCAATATTTTGCTCATAAATATTTAACATTTATCTGGTGCTGGCATGTCACTAATTAAAAGCTTGTCCAAGAGACAAACTTTATTAATATTTCTCCCCTGTAATCAGAAACTTTCTACAAGGCAGTTTGATACAGTTTTTGGAGAGCCATGCAAAATCAGTTCACAAAAAGTCTCACCTTCCAGTAACATGATGGTTTATTTTCCTCTTCTGCAAGCAAAGGTGACTGCAAATACTTTCTGTGCCATGTTCAAGGACAGTATACTCGAGTTGTTCTTTAAAGATGTCATCCCACAGTGGGATATGAGACCACCTAGCATACAGCAGGACAGGCAATAATCACTCCTGCATCAGCCACTGGGGAAACTGGAACAGAGTCGTGAACAAGAAGACCTAGCCAAACTTCCTTCTTTCTTCCATTTTCTTCCAGACCTTTCTTTTACTTTTGATGTCAGGTAAAAAGAGTGGGATGTCAGTCAATTGTGTTTTGTCCCTGGTTACTCTCAATTTAACCAGCACACTAAAATACATATGTCCCCACCCCTGTCCTATTCAGAGATGCAAAGAAAAGAAATATCTTGTGGTCTTTTTCAAGGAGGAGTCTCTTTGTCCTCCTCTGAAGTTATTTTGTAACATATTACAAATCCTAAATTAGTCTAATGAGGTGGAAACAAATAGCATTATAACTAGCATTATAACATATGTGATTTACCCCACAGTAGCTGCAAACTTCCATCTGGGACAGGGAAAAACAAAAAGACTTTGACTGAATAGAAGAGCAAGTGCTCATTATATTTGAACTAGAAACCTATTTTAGGAAGATGTGTCATTAGGGAACAATGGCAATACATCAGACAGATCATTCCAAACCAGGACAAGATATAAAGATTGCACTGGATACCGCTAAGCAGTTGCTTTCTTCAGGCAGCCCAGAAGCATAGCACTGCAGTGAATGGGCGTCGAGACTGCAACATGTTGCCCTAACACTTTCTTGCCATCTAGCTTGTTCCTGGTAGGGTGAGGGAAAGCCTAAAGAGGTAGTTGAGCAGCATGAGTGGTGTGAAAATGGAAATTTTATGAGGAGTTATGTTAGACCAGTACCAAGTGTAGCACAGAAATAAAGCCCTTGCTTTAAAGGTCTCTTCCAACCTGAACTATTCTATAAATCTATTAGAGGACTGGAGCACCTCTCCTGTGAAGACAGGCTGTGAGAGTTAGGTTTGTTCAGTCTGGAGAAGTCTCTGGGGAGGCCTTATTGCAGACTTTCAGTACTTAAAGGGGGCTTATAAGAAAGATGGGGCCAAACTTTTTGGTAGAACCTGTTGCAATAGGACAAGGGGTAATGATTTCAAATGAAAAGAGGGTAGATTTACATTAGATATAAGCAAGAAGTTTTTTTACAGTGCAGGTGGTGAAACACTGGCACGGGTTGCTTAGAGAAGTGGTAGATGCCCTATCTCTGGAAACATTCAAGGTGAGGTTGGACAGGGCTCTGAACAACCTGATCTAGCAGAAAATGTGCCTATACATTGCAGAAGGTTGGACCAGATGACCTTTAGAGGTCCCTTCCAATTCAAATTTTTCTATCATTCTGTGATTCTATGTTAAGGACACACAGGTACCAGCCATAGAATTTCTGTCTTTGCAACAAGAGTCATCAACCAGAATCCAGAGATACACAAGGGAGCTAAATACTTCAGACTCACTGAAATTTGAATTTGGACTACACTGAAAATCCAGACCGTTTAGTAACCAGAACTTCAAATGCCTCATTGGGAGCCTACAGATAAAGCCAAGGATAGAAGACAGTGAACCACCCAACATGCAGAGGAATCAAGGATTGATCTTTATTTGTTCACAGTCAAGTGCTTTTGCAGAGGCAATGCAGGAGCACTGCAAGTTCAGCATGAGGTGAAGCAGAGCAGATGTGCACCTCATACATGTCCCCAGAGCAGACACTAAACTGATGCCTTAAAATGTACGAGGGTAGCACAGCTGTACAGTCATGAAGCAGCAGCTCCTGCTTCTCATGTACATTAACAGCAAACTAGCACTCTGGAAGCAGGAGAAGATGCCTCATCATTCCATGATCCATGGCAGATGTGTTTCAGCCCATGTGGAGACAAAAATGTTGTTTGAGAAGAAAGCTACATCTTTCAACACAGCAGGAGATAAAATAAGATGTTAACAGGCTCCTTACCTTAGCTACCCAGCAACTAGAAAGGATTAGATCTTCTGTGAAAATCTTCCTGATAACAGCACCTGCTGAGATTTTGAAATTCCTGTCTTTTAGCTTATTAAAATGCAGATGCAGCCTGTTTCTGCTGCCTGAATTGCAGTTGCAGTACAAAGGGGCCAATCTCACAGCCTTTAACCATGCATATAATCCTTTTGCTGAAACAGAGTTTGAATAACAGCTTCACAACCAATTCAGGGGGGCTAAAATTTAACCTGAAATGATTGCCAGGATAGACATAGAGAGCCCTTGAAGCTTCTTTGCCTGATGGACAGAAATGAAGGAGTCTCCACAAATGAGTAGAAAATTGTGGAGGTGGAACATAGTTGCAGAATTTCAGCTAGAACTGTCCTTTGTAATTGACCATAAAGCCTGCTCCACAAGTGACCTCAGAGTCTCGCAGCAGTAGAATATATGGGTGCCTGATCACTACTTCAGCCTGTCTGAAGACAACTTTTCAGCTTATGTTATTCAGGAATTTGGACTACATGATCACAGCTGTCTCTCTGGTCTTAAAAATCTCGGAAATCTGCTTCAACTAGAACATCAATATTCTTCTGGTTGTTTTTTGATTATAAGTGTGATTATATGGTTTGTATCACATGAAGTGGGAATTTTTTCTATTGTGAGCATCGCTGCATATGAACAGTCTGATACAGGAGCCACATGAATGGTATTATAGCATCTTCATCCTTGGATACTGAATAATTGACAGGAGAAGATCCTTAGCAACCTGATGTAACCACAGATCTTGCAGTTGATCTCACTACAAGCAATACCGCCAGAGCTCCCTCCCAGTCTAAGTTATTCAGGATTTTATATTTCTCTAGTCTAGAGTATTAGGACTTTTGGTTTTAGATTATTTAGGAAGATACATAGTCTGTTAAAAGCAAACATAATTGTTTCCTGGAACCAGGTTGTCTAGTGTTGGCTTGTGTACCTATATCACTGGGCTTGCCTCACATTCTGGGAGTACCTCTAAAAAAACAGGTGAACTATTGAAGAATAAGAAAGGAAAAATTGAAATTTAATTCCAGGAGAAGACTAGAGTGTATGATATTGCTAAGCAAACAAAATAACTAGAGCATTCAAGAATTTGCCTAGTAATTTTTTACTTGTTATTCTGACAGAAGGGCTTTCACTTCCATTTGTATAAACTTCCAAGCCTGAGTAAAGCTGTTTTTATTATGCAGGGTGAACACTCTCCCTCACCCCTTTCCCCAAAGGAAAAACATGCCTGAACTTAATTTTGTTGTTTGAAATTTTAAAGATCTTAATTCTTAGAGTCTTCGGTCCTCTCTCATGAGGCAGGGACTCACTACCATGAGTAGAACCTGTTGAACTGTCAGTGTTTGCTCTCGGCTGTGTATGAATTTCATCTTGATCAAGGGGATCAGTGCAAATTCCATGTATTCCACGTGACTAAGTGTGCTTGGAATACACACTGCAGAAATACTAAAGCAAACCAGTAAATTTCTAAAGCAGGCATTCTTATGGGAATGCTGAGTGAAAGCTGAAATGTCCTGTTAGGAGATATACATGTGTAGCAAAACTCACATAGTTACCCAAGAATACTACAAAGTAATCATATTGATGAACTAAATCTTACTAATCAGGGAAAGTAAGATTTTTCTGGACATGAATTTTGGTAGTGATCCTTTCAACTGAGGTTGTGCCCATTGTTTTAATGGTTATATCTATGAGTTACCAAAATGTACTCGAAAGCTAGACTTGCTAATAATTTCAATAACTGCTTTGTAATTTAAATGTCAATTCAAAATGATTAATTGTCATGTTTTACCGCCTATATACACTGATTTAATCTGGATGCATTCCAGACCCCAAGCACATACTCTTAATTTATTTAATCTGCTTTTTAATTTCACCTGATATTTTACCAGTCATGGCAAGTTTCTGAGAAATTACAAGTCAGCATTCTCCTTCTGTATTATACTACAAAAAAATTAACCTAAATCAAATAGGAACATTGTACTTTAGAATATGCGTTGCTCTGGGCTATATATCACTTGCACACAAAATGAAGAGCCCGATGGCTGGATGGAGTGACAGTTTCCTCCAGGAAACACATAAGAAACAAATTTTCTTCTGCAGATTTTGAGAGGGCTATAGCACACTGAAATTACTGTCTCTCTGTAAGGGATGATGTGATCCTTCTACAAGCAGTTCCTCCTGGTCATTTTGGGCACAGCAGGGGACAGAGTGAAAGTACTACCCAGACTTTCCCAAGTTCTTGGTGTTAGAAAAAGACTGTGCTATTTGGACAAGTTCTTCGACAGTGTGGCTAAAATTTGCAAGAATTTTCATGCCCAATCTCCCATATTTCAGTGTGCTTGATTTCCCTGTGAATTCTCTCTCTCAACAGTACAGAAGTGATCAAAATCTAGGTGAATGGGACAGGGATATTACTGCTTTGTTTTCACTTTGATGGTGATGGCATCACCTGGTGAAAATCCTTATTCCATCACTGAGCTAGCTGGCTGTGACCTGCTTCTGTACCTCACCCTCCCAGGGAAGCTGCCACCTTCTTGTTGTAGGTGAACAGCCCTAAAGTGTGCTCATCCATACACTGAGCTGTGATTGTTTAAAGTTATTAACTTATTGTTATGGAAACATAAAGTGTACTCTGACAATAAACCCTATCAATTTTGTCTTGATCTTTCTTTTGAAAGGAATCTTAAATCTCAGGAGGAAATCACATTCTGATCCCATACCCAAATTCTTTAGGTTTTTGTGTTAATCGTAAACTGCCTCCAGCCTACCTCTTAGTTACTCATGAATTGCTGTCAATGCTTTATGAATGTATTGTGAGCCTGTTTGTACTGTGAGGCAGGACAGATTTCAAGAGTGAAAGAGTGAAATGGGCATTATTACCCCTCATTAAGCTAAGCAGTGTTGTATGTTACACTACAGTTTCCAGACTCACATTTTTCTGGGTTACAACACATAAATGCTGGTTTCCCTTCGCTGCAGATCTTGAGTGTAATGGATTAGAAAATCTGAGGCTAGAAAGCCAGAAGATTCTTTTTCTATAGAAATTTCAGACTGGGTTAGGACAAGAACTGAGTGTGAGAGATAGGAAGGACACGAAACTGTCCCCTTTTTTTTTTTTCAATGAGGATTAAGTGGAAATTCATAATGGCATAAGGAACAACGTATGGAAATCTAGTCTGGGTTTAGAAGAGCTCAGGATTTTCTTTTTCTTTCTGTAGATATTTCCTAGGGGAAACTAAGGAGAGGTTAACTATTTTAAGTATGTTTTTTCAGGAGACACAGTGAAGATGTGAGGAACTGTCAGCCCAGGGATGTGTGAATTCATGTACACTTGCGTACGTACATGGATACATATATAGTGGGGTTGAGATAACTGACTTCATGAGGTTATCACATTTTTTCTTTCACTGTGTTGTAATTCACTATTTTTTTGGGTCTTTATCCATTGTGTCAGTTTCTAGCACTGCATGAAGGACTGTTAAACAGTCTGTGCCTCACATCCGGCAGGACTGTCTGAGCTATAAAAAACCCAACTTGAGCAGCAAGGATTTTACCATTATCACTTTGCCTTTCCCCCTTCACAACGTGTAGCAGATGTTTGCTTTTTCAGGAGCAATCATTAGAATCATTTGATGAAACAGTAGAAGAAGACTGAGGCCATTCAAAGTGCACAGCTAAAAAACTCCACCATAGTCATTACTCATTCCCTATAGGGGAAGGATGGGAGAAACATGTTTCAGGGAAAGCGACTCATGTGTCTGGGAAGATAATTCATTTTAAGTTAATCCAGATGTAGTGGAGAAATATCTCTCTTGATGATTGTTCTGCATAGACTCCATTCTTGATTTGTGAATACCCAGCACTAGGGAATGGGAAAGTGTCTCATATTGACTCATGCATTCCTTCATGGGTTATTCACAACTAAGTAGTGCTATCTAATTCTGGCTAACAAAAATGCCTTATGTAAAATTAATAGAAGCAAAACCCTGAAGAATCTTTCTACATTAAGAAGCTGTACCTCAAACGCAGTCATCTAATAAAGCTTAAAAAGGAATGTTCCTGACTACTCGGGGTGCTTGCTATGGGAAAATGCTGGGCACCCATAGGTATGAACTACTAACCTTTCATTCTTTATCACTGAGGACAGATGAAACAATACTTAAAGGAGTGAGATTCAGAACATTTTTTTCCACTGTCTGTATACAATGTATCAGCTACTGAGACCTTACCAGGTCTACAGTGTTTGCTTCTTTTTACTTTTATGTGATTCACATAAGAAACATTAAAGCACCTGAAATCTCAGCGAGGTTTTTATTGTATTAATAACATAGATATTTAGTGCACCTCTGAGCAAAGCTGAGGAAAAACAGTTAAGGTGAATCAGACTTTATTCAACACTAAAACTGGCATATTTCTAGGTCAAAGGGAATTTATTTCAAAAGCACAGACCTCGTGAAGGAATCATCTTGGCAGCACCTCTCACTTTTGAAAATGAACTCAAACCAAGACAAGATATCTACTCCCTCAACAGGGAGTCCACTGATTATAAAGGGACCTTAATGAGATGAACCTCTGTGACTGATATTAGACTTCAAGGCTACTTCCATGACCAGTTAAGACTTGTTTACAAAGAAGAGGATCCCAAACCCAGAGGTGGAAAATCTCTCTTAGACAATCCTGAAGACAGGGATCAGACCTCTTTCTGGAATATGTGAGCCCTTGTTTGCTGTCAAAGTGTGTATCAGGCAGAGAAAGGACACAAACTTAGGTCCTTCACAGCCTGAAGAGGTGCTCTCAACACTAGTCTTTTGTAGTATTGTGAACAAAACTCCTATCCCATCCCTGGCCTTCTACACTGCTTTTACTAAAATATTTTAGTAAAGGAAAATGAATACAACACACAACACTCTTTTTCTCTTTGATTTCACTTAAAACGTTAGTAAGGTTTGGTTCTGAGTTAACATGTATGCGCACAAACGCACAGAGATTATTTTTTTCATTCTGCAGTTGGGACGAAAAAAGTGGTTAAGACAGCTACTGTACAGGTAATTTCTGTAGCTGGTCAAGCTGTGGTTTCTGCAAAGCATGTGGACTAATTGCAGCTGATGCAGTTAAAGGCCTTGAATGGGTAACACTTGAGGAAAATGCTACAGGAACCAGTCATGAAGTTTTTTACCAGGCTGAACCTGAGTGAAGCTTGGACCTGAGAGGGTTTATCCTAGTCTCCATGGCCTTATGATACTAATAAACTAGATGAATTACGTGGACAAGAATGGTATTCAGAGATGAGTTAATCCACTGATTACTGGAAAAAAATAGACTTATCAACCTTTTCACTCATCACCTGAGTAATCTATTCTTACTAGACAACATCTGAAGAAAGCAACAACCCATTTCCTGAGCTCCAATGGACAAACTCAGAACTGCTTCAAGTATCAGAGAACTCAGAACTTCGACTCCAAGAAAGAGTTGAATTCCCTATGAAAGGCTATTACATCCTGGTGTCCATGGATGAATGGTAAAAGTAACTCATCTTTCCTGGCAGCACAGTCACACAACAATACATCTTAGAGATCTCACCTACAACAGGAAAACTACACGTCATTTGTTGCTGTCAGCACAAAGAGCACTACAGGTAATTATACTTAATGGTGCCAGATGAAGAGGCACAGGGAAGGTCAACCCATATTCGTTACTGCTTCAGAAACTGCTTTTAGGCCCATTTAAAAGCACAGCTCTGATAGCAACCTCCAAAATAATCTAAAACTCAGTCAGTTCTGATTTAAACTTCCATGATGGTGTTCTGCACCATAAGTCCTGTAATTGTTGTCTCTAGAGGGTAATTTTCCAATGCTGAAGGACAGGAGCTGTGCAAACAATTGATTTTTTTCCAGCTCTTCAGCTAAACTGAAAAATTGAGATTGAAATAAGTTGCAATCTCTGTCAAATGGCAACTTTTCTTCTCCCCCCCCATTTAAACAATAGACAAAATAATTGCAGAGTAAAAGCCATTTCAGGATTCAAATCTTGCAATATTTTCCTTTGTTTTTTGGGACTTCAATTTGTTTAAAAACCCGTAAGATTAAATTTGAATGTTTTTATCTGTCTCTTTTTCTCCTGGGAGTGAAATTACTTGCTGTATTTTACTCCCATGTGCAAGCAGCTATACTCCCCCTTAGTCCTTTGTCCTAGCTGCATTTTCAGTGTAGAGAAATGCTCCCCTCCTCTTCCCATACCAAGTTGTCTGTCCTCTTCAGGGTGACCAGAAGTCCATCACACTGTGGTAATGAATCTAAACAAAATCTCCTTGTTTTGTCCTCTAAGCATGTCTCTCCTAAAAACCACTTGGGAGAGGGAGGATGCCGTTCAGCCATAGCTGCCAAGAGCTTATGGCTGATACACTTACAACATGATGCCTTCATAGCAGCCTTCACCTAAAGAAGGGAAACTCTTGGGTATAGCTAGCTAAGAAAAATGTTTTCAGGTGAGTTAGATCTGACGGACCTAGTCTCTGTGTTAGCTTAGCAAATAGGCTGAAGCAATGCCTGGGTGAGTCCCTTATCAGAGACTGTTCCTGGAGACTGGATGAGGCACCAGAAGACTGGAAAAGAACGTATGTGGGACCTATCTTGAAAAAGAAGGACAAAGAGACTGAAGAATCAAAAAGCCCAAAACAGTTAGCCTAATACAATTATTGGAAAAAAACTCTGTGACAAAACAAAGCAAAAAGTAAAACTGTAAGCCTCTAAGCAGAGACTGGGTAACTGTCAATGTAGATTAGTCAGGAGTAAACTATTTGAAACCAGTGTACTTAATGAACTAAGAGAACATTGTTTTAATGCTGGGTGGATAAACTTGCTAAAAAAAGAAATTGTTGATAGTTCATTGTCAAAAGGAACCTTGAGTTTCCTTGAAACTGTCATGAAGTCTGAGATAACCTCAGTGTTGTTTCTGTTATGTGCTTTTGCCTGTTACTTTGATGGTAGAGGGGAGAATAGAGATATTAAGCTAGCCTATAAAATGAGTTGTTAGAGACTCTGAGGCAGGCTCAGACTCCAAAATAAACTTGACAAACTGAAAAAGCGGTTGGTAAAAAAAAAGGGGATGCAATTTAATAAGGACAAGCGCAAGATACCATGTAGGCAGAAATGCTTCAATAAATACAGAATGGAGGACAAATGAGTGGGTCAATGGAGTTATGATGTTTTACATCATCTCCAAATATGACCATTTAATGACACTGAACTCATGGAAAAATCACATACGCAGATGTGATCATGCAAGGGTTGAGCAGGAAGAGTTGATATTAGTCATTATGTTTTTATTGGGTTAAAAGTCTGTAACTCCAAAACCAGTAAGATGCTGACACTTCAGCTGGATTGCAGATAGATCCCGTTTCAGCACCAATACTGCAATACAGCAGGAAATGCTAAAACTGTCAGACTGACTGAGGTAGGGGCTATTTTGGTGCCTACAAATTTCCATAGGGAGTGAAATGTCACCACACTAATTCTGTGGATTTTTCCTCTCCATTCAGTCCAAGTGTAAAGGAAGCTTGCCAGCTCCCAGCATACAGGGAAAGTTACAGTCTGAACTGCTGCAAAGTTTATTCCCATGCCTCATGATTGCAAAAGATATCACCCCGTGCAGCAGTGACTCCATTCTCAACGGCGGCTACAGGAGCATGGAGGACCAGAAGAGCACCATTCCCTCCGCCCCTGCAACTGGCAGAAAATATCTGTCAGTGGAGAAGAAGGGTGCACAACTGTATTTATTACATTGTGAAACAGATGAATTCAGCTATAGACATCATCATATACTATTACACAGCCCCTATGAGAGGGAGACTCCTTCACTGTGGTAGCAGACACTATACCTTCCAAAATATGGCTCCACATACTGGCTTTTCTCCCCAGTTCACTCTACAGTAGCCTTCACTTCATAAAGGCCAGCTGCCTACCTTGTGGCTGCAGTGGTAGAATGGATGTCACCCTTTGTCCCTGATGTCTGCCACCCTAAGCAACTGGCTACATTGGCTACACACGATGTCAGGTTTGTTGGCTACTCTAATTTGCTGTCTGAAATTCCTGGTGTCCAGTGCTAGCGTAGCTTGTCCCTATGCAGAAACGTTGCCTGAATCTTTTACTGAGAGATATATTCCCAACATGGGGAATACTGGAATCAAAACTGATAACATGAAACAAGTAGAAACTCCTGAGAGCAATAGACTTCATTTACTGACAATAGACTACAAGATAAATTATAGCAGCAGTAATGAAAAGTGAGGACTGCAGAGAAGATAATGACTACTTGAAGGTGCTGGTGAGAAAATGG
Organism: Pseudopipra pipra; assembly: GCF_036250125.1. NCBI lineage: Eukaryota > Metazoa > Chordata > Aves > Passeriformes > Pipridae > Pseudopipra > Pseudopipra pipra. The sequence goes on along the minus strand of NC_087550.1, from coordinate 61,932,723 downwards.
TGAAGGGAGTTGTGCTACCTGGTACCTGTGACAGGAGATTCCAGTGCTATCTAGAGGTTTTAGAAAAAAAGGTGGCATATGTGAAATAATGTGCAATAGGTTGATGAAATAAACAAATCCTGTAACATTTTGGTATTTGCCAGACTTCCCCAAGCATTTTGAAGATTTTCTCAGTATCTTTCCCCTTACTTCTGCTATTTATGGATGCCCTCCACTAAAAAAGCACATGTGGGAAGCCTAGGGGTGCACACTGAATAATTTCTGGAGGAAAAATTCACTCATCTTTTCTCATTCTTGCTTTTCAGGGCTGAAAAAATGATCTTGTGGGATGACTGGTAACATGGTAAAGTTTCCTGGTGTTATAGAAATACCTATATAAAGTATATCTCAAGACCGAAAGTTGCTGTATCAATGCAGCCCCAGGTGAAAGAACAGCTAGAATTGCAGGCAGCTGTGCCCAGAACTTCTCTTTGCCAGGCCACACTGGGATAAAGAGAGGTGTTTTGTTGCTGCCTCAGAAGAAATGATTCTCGATTCAGGGACTGTACATACTTAGTTAAATGACCACAGAGCTAAAGAGACAATTAGTTAAATAACAAATAATAAAGGAAGTTTGCAGGTGGAAGTGAGTAGTGTTTGGAGAGAATCAGGTGTGTATAAGCAAAATTTTTTGACAAACATCTGGATGCTGCAGCTTTTGCATTTCTGTCATGTGAGAGAGCACCTGTCCACTCCAGCATTTGGTCTCACCCAGCAAAGATTGGGTGCTGTGCTGCCTAAAGCTGGGGGAGACAGAGGGAGCCATTGTTAGAGGTTTCTTCAGCTGCTGCATTCAGAGTCTTGACAAAATTGATGCAATCCTGGCAGCTGGGAGCTTCATAGAAGCTGTCAGGTGGGAGCCTGGCAGTGCTGGTGCTAATTAAAAAAGTCGGTCATATTCGGCAGAAGTCAAGGCCATTAACATTTTGCATGCAACCTCCTCCTTCCCCTTACTGCAGTACACACAGCGACACAGACTGCCTTTGGTGAGGCAGTGCTCTTCCTCTTCACCTTTATTTTACTTGGGAGAGCTTTTTGTGTGTGAGGAATTTTTCAATCTGACAGTCCTTTCTTTGTTTTCAGAGGCAGGAACAAGCTGTTTGGTGGTGCTGCCTGACAGCTACTTCCCCTCAAGGGCACACACAGAGATCATCCCTCAGAAAGGCAGCATACACTGAAGGTAGTGTTTTAATGCAAATGCAAATTGTTAAACCCATGTCGATGCTCTTCTGGACCTGAAACTTGGGAACTAATGGTATCCACATACTGAAACATGCAAATTAGTATTTTGCAACTCAGACCTATGCCATTCTTGGCTGATAAGGGATTTTGGAACATCACTTGCAGCAATGGAAACCAAAGCGTAGTTTAGGCTTTAGTCCACAGCAAGGTTCTCACTTCACCAGAGGCAGGTTTATGTCCTCAGGGGAACATGACAAAGGGAATAAACACAGACACAGAATCACAGAATAGTTTAGGCTGAAAGGGACCTTTAGAAGTCATCTAGTCCAACTCCTCTGCAATAAGCAGGGACACCTACAACTAGAATGGGTTGCTCAGAGCCCTGTCCAGTCTGTCACCAGGGTTGGAGCATTGACCACCTACCTCTCTGGGCAACCTGTGCCAGTGTTTCACTGCCCTCATCATAAAAAACATCTTCCTTATAGAAGAAATAGAGGCCCTGGTAAAAAGTCTGTCCCCATCTTTCTTATCAGCCCCCTTTAGGTACTGGAAGACTTCCCTAAGGACTCCTGGGAGCCTTCTCTTCCCCAGGCTGAAAAACTCCAACTCTCTTAGCTTATCCTAATGGTAGAGGTGTTCCATCCCTCTAATCAGTTTTGTGTTCCTTCTCTGTACTTGCTCCAACAGACCTATGCCCTTCTTATTTTGGGGGCCTCAGAGCTGGACTCTGTACTCCAGGTGGGGTCTCACCAGAGCACAGCAAAGGGTGAGAATCACCTTCCTCAACCTGCTGGCCGTGCTGTTTTTGAAGCAGCCCAGGGTTGGTTTTCTGGGCTGCAAATGCACACTGACAACTCACGTCCAGCTTTTCTTCCACCAGCACCCCAAAGTCCTTCTCCTTAGGCTACTCTTAGTCCCTTCGTCTCTCAGCCTTTATTGATACTGGGGGTTGCCCCAGGCCAGGTGCAGGACCCTGTGCTTGACCTTATTGAACCTCATGGTGTTCATATGGGCCCAGTTCTTGAACTTGTAAGTTGATAAAAGTTGATATTACATTTCTCTTATTTCTAAGACGATTTTTCTACGTTTCTTTACGTGGATATTTAAAAGAATTTTGCAGCTACCCCGCATCATGGTGATGAAGCTGCATGCTCACTGACTGCAGAAATAATGTTACTAGCTCACTGACAAAAGGCAGCTAAGCCGTGAAATAATGGAGCACAGAGAGAGCTAAGTGAAAGGGTCAGAATGATAGTTTTAGAGATTTTAGCTGCACTGTGACAGGGTGATATGTGTGAACTGAAGCAAATAGAGCTAGAGGAGATGTTTGTGGGACTATTACTTTTGATGCAATGCAAAATATGCGATGACAAGGAAGGAAGTTACACTTCAGTGCCGTAGAAGACGATTCAGACAGTCACAAAGGTCAAATGAGGGGAATCTGGGAAAAGCTGTTAAGACAGATGCTTATGTGATGTCTTTTATTGAGTTCTTGATTGGCTCTGAACAGAACAAAAAAAAAAAAGAAGAAAAAGGAGCACCTCCCTTTGGAGTATGTGGTTTGAAAGGTTACCTAGACTAGCCTAAATCTGGAGGTGATGGTTAGTAGGAAAAACAAGTTCTTGGTGTGACCTTTAAGGTTTTAATGAGTATAGGGCAAGTTCAACTTAATGCCTATATCTAGTAGAGATAGCAAGTCTAGATCTAGGTCCCAGCCAGCCAACTAAGGTATCTAAAACATATTTGTTCAGATGGCATTAGGATTTTAAGACTGTTTAATAGCAGTTAGGCTTGAATAAGTGTCCATAGACACTGGTGGATTAGGACTCCAAACACAAGAGCCCTTGGCACATCCCAGAGTTGTCCTTCCTGTAGGGAAGGCAGAAATAGTGTTCAAAAATAATATGTAGTGCTTAATAAATGCTTGCTTGTCAGTATTGAGAGTGATGTTCCTGCATCTGCCACGTAGGCATAAGAAAAATAGTCCACAGAAGCACAAGGCGTGAAGATGAAATAAAGGAAATGCGGTGTACATTTAGACTCTATTGTAACCCTTGTCCATGACCTGATGTCAGTTAAGTTTCATACAAATCTTTCACACAACAGTACCATCACAACATATGGGGCAAAATACATGCCACTTCTAAAATGTGGGTTGGGGTTTTTTTGTTGTGTAGGTATTTATTTTTATTTTTTTATTGATGGCTACCTTATCTTTTTAAGCCTGAGCATATGTATTTTATGAAGTGTCTGATTTAAGAGTCAGGCTCAAGCCCTCCAAGATTTCTTTGTTCTTTTCTTTAATTTTTTTTCTATACAACAGGAATTTTGGCTCCTTTGTCAAACTATGTCTGTTTTATTCAGAATAAACAGCTAGTTTATTCCATCTGTCAGGTGAAGATTGTCCAGTTCTATCAGGTGTTAGAGAAAGTGGAAAGCTCTGACATCTGGATGGCATGAGGGGCAACCATAACATTAGAATTTTTGTTTGAATTGCAGTACATGCCAGGATTTGATGTTCATCTATTGTGTGAGCATGCCTACAGAAAAATGGTTCTTTTCTCTCTAGACAGGGAAAGTGGAAGCCAGCAGTGGAACTTCAAATTTAGTAGACAGAAGATCTTGAGAGATTGCTGGGATGGTACCCAGTGAGAAACCAAGGAACAGAACCACTGGTTGAAATATGTGAAATAAATTTACAGAAGGGGCCACAGTTTAAAAGAGTGAAGACACCCTGTTGGAGGCTGTGGAGCCTCAACACTTGAGCAAACTGGGGTTAGGGGGAGTGGAGCAGAAGAGGAAAATATCAGTGTCTATGTTTTGGATTTTGCAAAATCAGCTGCATAACTGAGTCCAAGATAAAAAGATTGGGATTATTCCCAATAGGCGAAAGCAATGGGATTATTCCCAGATCTGAAGCTGTACCTCCAAACTGTATTTAAAGCTCTGGACATAAAGCTGCAGTCATTCAAACATCGGGTAGATTACCCCTGAGTTAACATGATAAGGGTTTCTCAGATCCTCCAGCATCATCCAGTCGCCTGGCCCTTGGCTAAACAGAATAAATAAGCCTTTGCAATAACCACATCACATACAGTTTGAATTGTGATCCTTCAGTCCCTTTGCTACTCCAGCAAATTAAAAGTCTCACAGTTTCTCCAGAAAGATTGCATTCCCATTCAGCATGTTTGTCACAGAAGCAGGAGTCACAGAAGCAGGAAGGCAGCCCTGCATGCCAAGGAGCAATCTAATTCTATTAAACAAATGCATTTATTATTTTTTATTATCCTGGCCATGGCAGGTGCCCCTATTCATGACTTCATACAGTGTCCTGAGTCTCTCATATCAATATCTGTTCATAATTTTTTTTCACAGTCTATGCATTATTAAAGATGTTTGTGATGCATAAATCTCACATCTGTCCCTTCAAGCACCAAAGAATTATTTGACTTATTAGATAAATGTGGCATACCAGATAACACCCCAGAATATAGTTTTGTATAATTTGTTGAGGGCATTCAGGTCAATTCAGAAGAACAGTTTGAAACTTGCTGAAACACATTTTTAAGGCTGTCCTGAACCAGGGTCACATTTCTCAATTTCCAAGTCATTATTTTAAATCATAAATAACTAAAGCCAGCAGAAATCAAATGTTCCTGGCAAGGAAAAGTCCATAAAGCAGAGAATGTGCTAGAAGTTAACTTATCTTTGAATTGTTGTCTTTCTAAATCTACCTGTGCTTTTTAATACGCGTAATCACACTACTGGTTTTAGAAGTTGCACACTTCTAAAGAAGTTCATGTTTTAAAACCTTTTAAAGCAACTTTGACCTGCAAAAAATAAGAACAACAATACAGTTGTGTTCAGGGAGGCATTTTCTAGTTCTGATTTTCAGGCTTTGCTTGCATAGCATTGTTTTCTTGATTTGTTCCTCTTGTTTGTAGGGATGGTTTCATTCATCTTGTTCTGTACAACATAAGTTGTGTGATGTGAGACACTGTTGAACTCGCTCCCCTCTAACCAGTCACATCAGTCTTTTTTATTGTCACTGTGCTAGTAAATGAGAGTTCCCAGCAATCTCAGAAATTTTTCTTCTGTGCCTTGTAGGCTTGAAGAGACAGTGGGAATAGCAGAGGCTCCAATGTTTTGGCCAAAGGACTGCTTTCTCCCTCTCTGCATTTCTGCTTCCAGCAATGACCTACCCAGAACCCCATGTGTGTTCCTGTTACACCCAAATGGGTTGCAAAGTCAGCAACAGGCAGCGTAATGTTCTGGTTCATAATAGGTAAATGGGATGTGGAATATGGACAATGAAATTTAGGAGAGACAAACAAGAAACAGATTGGCAAAAGCAAAAAATCCAGCCATGGAACTGAAAGGACAGACCACACTTGCACAAGGAAAAATATATCTACAATTATTTAGTCAGAAAAAAAATGTTGGTAGAAAAGCAAGATTATGCACCATCAGATCCTAGTAACTCCAAGCTCTTAAGACCTGTGAATACCGCCTGGGGGCACATAAAGAAGTGATAAGCTATTAGTCAGGTGGGACAGAATTTTTTGGGGTCTTTGACAAAAATCTCCCACCAGCTCCGTGAAGAGAACGAATAATTAAAGTCGGCCTGTCACAAGCAGCAAAAATAGTGACACTGCTCATGCAGCTGTGTTCAAAGCACACAAAGTAAATATGAAGATTTTATTATTTATTTTTTTTTGTGCAAGGGTTTTGCTTCCTCTCCAGTGCACTCTCTTCAGTTTCTCTGGCATGTTTGTGATCTGCCTTAGACAGCCTTTAATGCCACTCTGTGGTCCCACTGTCTCACTATAAAGTCAAAGCACAAAGCACTAAAAAGTTTTCTGCTCTATAATTCTTTATTTTTGGTGATAAGAGATATCTGCAGATGGGGCTTTGGGGTTGGTTTGGCTGCTAGGCTGCTTGCTGAGAGGACCGTGCATGTTGTTTCACTGAACATGAATTAATTGGAAGGATACGGACTACTATCATGTTTTGAAATCAAAGCAGCCAGGTCCTGTGTGGTTTACTGATAAAAGACAGCTGAAGGAGGACGGGGAAAAGGTCAAGACAGAGAAAAGAGCAATCATTGTTTAGGATAGTAGAAAGTGTGCGGAGGGAGTGCCTGGGTTACTGTGGCTTGGAGAAATGGAACCAGCAAGGGGGCTAATCAGCCGAGCTCATTAATGGAGGAAAACAGAGGGACAGAAAGTGTGCCTGCTGCTAGGAGAGACTTCAGAGAGAAGAGTCTAGAGAGCTTGGAAAATGTCATGGTGCTACTGCTAGCTCACTCCCTGCTGCCAGCAGCTGTAGGGAACCAGTCTAGAGGAGGATCCCTAGGCTTGGAGCATCTGCTAAAGCTCTGGTCTTGCTTTGCTGAGACTATGGCAAGCACGGTCCTTTGGAGGAAGCAAATTGTGATGCAAAAGGCTGTGGTGTTCCTGCAGTGGCAAGGGAAGCTACAGGTGAAAGGGCTGCCAGCAATGCTGGGTGTTGATGTCTCCTATCTGGTGATGTCAAGAGCAGCAATAGGAGTAGAACCATATGACCTGATAATTAAAAAAGAGGAGGCAAAGCTTATTCTGCAAAGGTTTCCTTCTGACTTGAGTTATGGCTCAGGGAGGCAGTAAGAGGATTTCCAAAGCTCAGGATGGGGTGCTGCTCAATAAATAATTTTTCATCAGGGTATGGCCAAGGTGAATAAAAGATTCAGAAAAGAGCAGAATATGGCCACAAAAAGAAGAAGTTAGGTCTGGAGTTGGGTAGATGCACAAGAAAGGCCAGAACCTAAAAAGAGTATTAGTCCGGCACTGTAGTTAAATATAAAATTGGTGAAATAATAAACATTGGGGATATTTGGCTAAGATCATGAGGAATGAACAGGGTCAGTGTATGTTTTAGTATATAGTAATGCACTTGATTGGTTGATAGGACCCTGGATGTGCCAGCAGGGTACAGCCATAAAGACTAGCTGGAATAAATCCTAAGACTAGAGCACTGCTGTGCAAAGTTCCTCTTCAGGAAGAACTTGCAGGGCAAATGGAGAGAGAAATTGTTGCACTGACCATCGTGAGTGAAAGCTAAGGGAGAGAAGAAGGCTTGTCCAAGAATTCAGAAAGACAAGAGAGGGAAAGTAAGTTGCAGAGGGGCACAAGGTGGTTGCAGTTTGGCAGAAGGATTTCCCTCTTCTCTCCTTCTCTGACTTCCTTGGCCCTCCTCTGCCAACATATCTCTTAGTCATTCTCCTTGCTCTCCTCCTGTACTATGGAGTGTGGTATCAAGGGTACAGATGGACATAGGGCTGGGGCAAAAAATGGTAGTGTGTCAGTGTGCACAGAACACTATGGGTCGGAGAGACAGGGGGAAAATGTTTGAGGAATAAAAGGTCCTGGGAAAAGGAAAAAAAAATAAGGGAAAACAGCACATAAAAGAGTGTGAGGAGGGAAAGATAATGAGAAGAGCCTGAGGGAGGGGATAAAACTTGTAGGGGATTGAGTGGAAATGGGAAGTACAGAAAGGGGGAAGTGGAGAAGGGAAGCAACAGGTGACAAAACTATATATCTAGTTGGATGATTCTGTATTTCATATCTGGCTAACATAACTTTCTCCTTGTAAGTTCTTGTTTCACTCAGAAGTCTGGATGTAGAAGTCAATGATGAGGTGTAGCACAATGGATCCCATCTAACTTACAAGGCTCAAGATAAGAAGCTTTATGGTGTAGGAAATCAAGAAAGCAATAGACTGGCATGGCAGAGCAATGGGGCTTTTCCTTTTACAGTGCTCAAAAGTGCAGAGAAGACACTGTCAGCATCATGACACAGGAAGTCTGAGAGTGTGTATCCATGGAAATTGCAACTTCAGAGCTGGTGTCACAAGGGCCAAAGCATTTTCTAGTCAGCAGAGAAAATGTCTGTGGCCTACATTAGGTTGGTAGGCAGAACATGTGGATCCCAAAAGCCCTGAAGGAGTTTGTAACACTTAAAATTCAACAATCCAACAAAATAATGGAATAACCAAGAAAAAAATGCAAAACCTGGGACTTCTCTGCTGAACTTCATCTGAGAGGAAAAATTGCCAAGAGTTGACCTACAAAGGGAACCTTTTGCATGAGTTAAGTTTGGAAAGGGAAGGGAAGCCAGCAAGAGTTTGGTGGGAGGAAGGCATGTTTTCCACATGTAATTCCAGATGACAGCTCTGTAGAGAGAGCTTGATGAACAAGTCTGCTCAGACTTTGGGAACAGTTTAAATTTCCAGCTCTGGAGTAGATTCTCAGCTGGTAGGGATCAGATGCATTTCTATTGGTGGAGGACTTCAGACCTATTTCTCTCAAAAATACAATAGATGAATCCTACTTCTTTTTCGTGGAGCTCTTACCTTCAATTTTTTCTTTTCATAAATGTGTCATTGAGTAGCTTATCCTCATATGGCACAAGAGATATTGGTGAGATGCTGGCAGTATCTGACAGATTAGAAAACAAATTATCATTTGAACTATGATAAGAAGTGACAAAATAGGCAAGATTTAGTTTACACTGCTTTTAAAGACAGTTTTAAAGACAATTTTATAAAATTGGTGAGAAAAACAACAGAAAAGGATGATCAGCCTGATTTGAAGTTCTGTGCAATATTTTATAAATCAAAACACACCATTAATTCATGTTATAAACTACAGGAACTGATGACAAAACTCATGAAGGAATCCATAGAGAGTGTTTTTAATAAGGTCGTGGGAATAAAATAATGATTGTTCAATGAAAAAGGTATGTTAGGCATAGAAGAATGTGCCAGAAACAATAACAGAAGAGCAAAAGTAGAAGACACTAAACTGGACTTATAGGGTGAATAGCCCTAAATGTGTTGTTCCTTAACTTGCATTAAATGGTAGTGGATGGCTGTGTCAAAAATATCTTTTTTTTTTCTTTGCCTTCTTTCTGGCCAGTTCTTTGAGCTGAATTAATCAGAATATTAGTGGATATGGTCATATGTTCCCTGATATCTACATACAGAGAAGTAGACGGTCTTATTGAGTATGATCTTCCCTGCAGGAACTCCTCTGGTGTAAGCCCTTGCCCTGTGGAGTCCCATAGCACGTGACAGTCAGCCAAAGGATGAAGATGGAAAATGGGCTCCTCTTATTCCTCCTACAGCCACTATTGACAGATTGTTTCTTATCAAGACTGTAACTGATCATCTGTATTAGAATCCAGGACACTAATTTCTAATTTTTCTTACTATTTCCTGAGAAGACAATTATATTTGGAAGTGTGCAGAGAGAGAGTCTATTTCTCCAGGCTTCCTTCTCCTATGCTCCAAAAGAATATGAGAAGGAGAAACATGAGGAATGATGGGTGTGTTTTCTGGTTGTGACTTATGGTGATAGTTGACAGAGGGCACATATTTCTCTTCTCCCTTCCTGTAGCAGTAACACTTGCTCTAGAGGTTGAACTCTGCTGAAGTCCGGTCAAACTTTATTATGACCCTTACAAGATCTACTTTAAGATTTTTGTGAGGTTTTAGGTGACCATGTAGGTCTTCAACTCAAAGTGTGGCTTACTCCTTCACCCGCTGAAGCCCCAGGCCATGTACACTTCTGTTCCTAACATAGTGTTGGAGATCACTCTTCTCCCACACGGGCTCCAGAGGCAGTCCTTTGAACCCAAATCTGACTTGATTTCTAACACGATCATGATACTGAAAGAATATTTCAGCTGCAGAATACAGAAAATATGTAGTCCAGCTGATTAGTTTTACCTACAAAATAATAGTGATTTTAATTGGGGTAGGCTTTTAATTAAAGATTTAATTTAAAATTCTAGACGTTTAGGAGCTCTTAGTGTACTTGGAATTCTAGATCTTTAAGAATTTATCTTACATTAAAGGAACATTTTCAGGTTTAAATGTGTGGGAAAATATTACAGTTTTAGTATGTGCCAAATGTCAATATTCCATTGCATTCTTTAGTAATGAGAAACAGACAAACTATTTTGAGATCCTAATGAAAAATTAAAAAATATATTTTTATGAATAAAAAATAACCAGATTTGGAAATATTAATGATCGCTTGCAGTTTCTGTGAAATGTATTTATTTGTTTCTTCACTTTAATTTTTCAGCTACTGCTTGTCTGCAGTGTAAATGTTTATGCTTGTGTGGAAAATACAAATAAAAACATAACGGAAAAATCAATAGATTGTAATATATAGGGTAGGAAAAGCTTAGTAGAAGAGCAGTATTGGGCAAGAGAATAAGACAAATTTAGACATATTGCTGTATATTGACCAGACACAAAAATGATCCAATGTGTATTGAAGATATTGATTTCAGTAGATATTGTTTCAGGCCTAGAAACACTTGGTTTAACACTAAAGAAATTTAGCATGAAAGCTCACTAGAAGTCTTTGGCTTATTCAAGAGAAATCAAACACCTGAAAGGTGATTTTCATGTTGGTCAGCAATATTAAATGACGCAGTTTTTAAAGATCTGTCTTTGAGTCCAACAAAAATATATGTGTTAATGGATGTGCAGAGTTGTCCTGAGCACGGCTGGACTTCCCATTCAACATGCACATTTAAGATGTTAAAGATGCTCCCTTCCTGCCCTATAGGAGAAAATTAACATCTTTCAGAGGTTTCTGAAAAGGTAGAGAGAGAAAACAAGTAATTCTAAACAGATAACAGCCCAGTGTTTATGGAATCTCCAAGACTGCTTGCATAAGTAGCAAGTGAAGCTGTACTCCACTTTTCAAGTGAGTGCTGACCTACTGGTTTATTGCTTCTTCTCAGGAGGAAGCAAATTTGTCCATTCTGCTCATCTGATTAGCTGTTCTGCACTGCACTGCACTGCACTGCACCGAAAAAAAAAACCAAAACAAAACCCCAAAGAAACCCCGAAAAAACCCCCAAACAAACAAAACCAGACAAAACAAAACAAAAAAACCAAACCCGCCAACAATAATCTCCATTTCCCCCCTTGCTAAGAGAGAAGGATATCTTAGCCCGCTCTGTAATCCAGCAGGCAGGGAACTTGCCCAGCCTGCAAGAAATTCAGATTAATTTCTCTCCCTCATCTACTATTGAATTGGTTATACAAACTGTTTAAGACAGCCTAGCTGGGACAACAGTGGGTTTTTCTTCTCAGAAACAATGCAACAAAACAATTAAGATTTTGTTGAAATGATATTTCTGAAACCTTGTGCCCCTCAGTTCCCTTTTCTTCCCTGCAATTCTCTTTTTTCTTCATGAGATGTAACCAAATAATAAATATTTTGTCAGAATAACCTCAGGCAAAGGTATAAACCAAACTCAGCAAAACTACAGCACAGTAAAACTGAAATACTTTTGTCTTCTTTGAATGTGTGTTCTTGCTATTTGTTTACTTTCTTCTACATTAGTACGACAATGGTGTGTAGTTTCACGGCAAAAAACGTTTTAGTGGAAAGAGAAGGTCTTACACCATTGCACAAATTCAAAGATGCAGTTAAAAATCTTGTTTGTTGCCTTCAGAAACATAAAAATTTCTCAAAAGAAATTAAAATTTAACATAATGTGAAGTGTTCAAATACTGTCATTTGTAAAAATCTTATGAAATGGACTTGTTCTGAGTTTTTCACCAAGTCTTTATTCTTCATACCTGACTCGCAGTGACTTTATTGATGTCTTGAGAAGAACATCTTGAAATCAGAGAGTTGAAACATCCATGCCTTAGAATAGCACAGAGCATTTTTTTCCCTCCAGACTTAGCAGAATTGGTACTAGACAGCTATTTTTATGCCACCAGATTTGCTACCTCATGTTCCACTTTCTCATTCACTTTGCTGGTATTTTCAGAAACCCCTGACAGCAACTGAATCATTATAGGGAGGTCTGAATTACCCAAACCCTCCAGTGTCCTTTCTGTAGACCATCACTTTCCTAGCATGAGTCTTTAGGGTTTCTGTGTACAGGAACAGGAACAGCTGTTTCTGCTGTTTCTGCTGTTTAGTGGACAGCTCTGATCACTTCTACCCCCATTTGCAGAACTGCATGCTTTATTTAGAAAATGACCTTTTAACCTATACACTTATTTGAGAACACAGTTTGATGATCTTGAGCTCTGAATACACTTTTCTCAGCTGCTCATATCTACTTTTACCTTGCCCAGAGAATCTAAAATCACATGGTGGGAGCAGCTCTTGTTATTGTGAGAAATCAGTCATAGGTTACCAGGATTTGCCAGCTGCTTGGGGACTATGAACTGAAACTACTTGGCAACTATGAACATATTGGATTGCCACTGGAAATGGGATTAACCATTTAAAGATTCAGAGCAATCATCTAGCAGTGTGTGGCTTGAGAGCTTCAGAGAGAGACACCCCTGGGAAGAATGACTAAACATGTTAAAGCAGATGGAAGTACTCATTATTCTTTCAGAATATGGGGTCCCACACAGTTTATACTAGGCAAGGATGATGAGCTTGTTGGAGCAACCAGATGTGAATATGGAGCTGGAATATGTCATCGAGGAAAGCAAGGACTAGATTGAATTAAAAGAGCTGACAAAGGTGTCATCCTTCTTATCTCCTTCAAGCTTCCAGAACCTCTTGCAGGGAAGATGACTCACAATTTCTGTTTCCAGGAAAACCCAAAGGGGAATCGCCTTGCTCAGGCTTCACTGAAAGAGAGAGCTTTTGGAAAATCTGCAAGGGCAGAAAGGTCTTTTCATGTAACTAGCTCTTCAGTTTCCAGCTGTGCAGAAAATATGCAGTACAAATCCACATTGTGTGGCCTTCAGTGGGCAGCACACATGAAAAATGAAAAACTTAAAAGTATATATAATTATGAGTATGTTTCTGCCAATCGCTTGCTACCTTTAATATCTACAGTAGCTGAAGGTTGTCAGGGTTCATAAAGGTCAGCAGACAGTCAGCAGAAAGTGCTCCAGACACAGATTTGAAAAGGACTAGTCCCCAGACTTGGACATTTGTGTATTTCTATAATGGTATTCTTTCCCTGAGTCGAGGACATGGATAATAATTCTCCAAGATGAAGTGTTCTCTGCTCTGCTAAGTTACCCCTGCCATGTTACCTCTGTTCCTAGACAGACTGTGTATCATATCCTCAAGGCATGTGCAATATGCAAAGCTCTTTGGTGTAAAGTTTCCTAGGTTGCTGGAAAATATTTTCCAGAAGTCTTTTATTCAAATAATGCTACTTTCCCCTCCCTTCCTAATATGAAAGCAACACATTTCTGCTTTATCTTTTTTTTTTGTGCCTGTAATGAAACCTTAACTGGATGAAATTTCTCTATCCTACTTGTCTCTGTGAAAGCAGTTGTTGTACCAACATACACCATATTGAGGGTTGACAACTGGGAGGCAAAAGAGTACAAAGAACCAGTTCTCCAAACCTCCAAAATACTCAAACCCTGTAAATTTAAAAGAAGTTTGCTAAACCTTTTACTTGTTGAAAACAATGGGCAAACAAAATTATAAAAAAATAAGTATTGCATCAAAGAACGCACATGCAATGTAATTTAGCAGAAAGAAAACTCTTTTAGTAGTAACATTCATATACTTTTAAAGTTCTTAAAACACAGGCCAGCCCAAATCTTGCCCAAGCATAAGATTTTAAGTAGAGAGTAGCAAGGTTTATTTTACCCACAAAAAAGAACTGCAACCTGAGCTGGAGTGCAAGGCCAAAAGGCTCAAGGGCAAAGACCTTTATGTAATCACCAATACAATTGGTGGTGGTTCATTATAGGAAATAAGAAAGAAATTCGCTCATGGATTTGGTTCAAATTTTGAAGTAATTTAACAGAATGTTCACTATTTGTACAGGCTTTTGTTGTGAATACTGAGTAGATGAAGCATTTATCACAGTAACTAAGGAACTATCCTAAGACCAGACTGCGTGCTAAGTCCAAAAGCAGAGGAGTATCAGTCTTGTCTGTGAACAACAGCTTGCTAACAACAGCACAGTTTGCTAACCTGCAGCAACATGTTTGTGTGACTGAGAATGAGTTTAAGATTGCTGCCAAAACTAACAAGCAATTTGTGATGGTAATCCAAACGCAGCATTCCCTGCCATTGAACCAAATGCAATGCCCTAGGTTAGAGTGAGGACAACACAAGCATATGGAGTATGAGTTATTTCCTATGCACAGCAGTATGATGATCCTGTTTACTTGTGTTTAGGCTAAAATTAGTATTGCTAAGGCTCCTTCAGCCTACCAAGAAACTCAATATGTATCACTAGACTTGTGGCCTTCAGGTATGTTGGTGTACCAGTATCTGTGATCCCTGCGCACCAGTGGTTATAAGTGCCTTGTAACATTAGACTTCTTTGGAGAAGAAAATTCACCATTACAGACATTCACTTATAATTAAACTTTGCAAATCAAAAGTTTAAACAATAAAGAGAACAAATGATCCACCCAAATGGAACTCTTTTTCCCTCCCTGGAATGGCAGTTACCCTCACAAACACATTCAGCCAAATGGAAAAATTATCTTGTTAATGTCTAATAAGATTATATGTGTTTAAATTTATGCTGTATTTTTTTTAGCTCTGCTCAGAACTATTGTTGTGATTCATTGAAGAGGTACTTATACGTGGGAAATATTTTGTATAATTAAAAGAACTAACAATGCAAAACCCATAAGTCCTAAACTCCCTTACGGCTTAAAGCCAAGTCCATGTCTTATGGTGAATATTTCTAGTCTAGTAAACCATGACATCGCTCTCAGAAAGCTGCAAATCATGTAACTTCTCCCAAATGCTTCCCCCACAAAAGCTTGAACAGTGAGCCAATCAGTTATACTGCAGCTGGGATCATTAGCAGTAGCTAATGCCATTAGCAGTGGGTACAGTTTTACACCAAACTTTCCATTTTTGTTCTTGAAGTGTACTAGCTTAATTTGCAATGATACATATTTCCCAGCAACAAGCAAATGCTACTTAAACAATGGCATCACTGATAAGAAGTTTAAAGGAGCTGGTCTTGCTCTGTTGGTCCATTTACCTCTCCTTGTAGCCTGAAAGGAATTCTTGTTATAGTCAAGGGAATTCTTGTGCAGTGCAGAATGCTGACTCCAAGGTAACAGCACAGATTTGTTTCAGCATTTTCTATTAAAAAATGCTATTTATGTTTTACTTCTACCATTTTCCAAGAAAATTCATCAGATATATTTCTTTTCATATTAGGTATAATTCCCCTTCCAAACTTTCATTATACAGTCTACAGAGTCTTGTGTGCAGCTAGAAAATAGGATTTGGTATCCAAACTCAAATACTGAAAAATGTGTTCATGAGAAAACTGCCCTCTTCAAGTCCCTGTAGGTTACACTTATGCATAATGTATATAAATAGATCAGTGTTATTCTGTCACGTAAATAATGGTTATATATAAAACCTCATCTATTTAATTGCAGTCATTGTTATCTCATAAATTGATAGTTCTGTTTTCAATATTAGGCAAGTTTTGGCCTTCATAATAATTTATGGGAATGTGTTCTTCTTTTTAATGATGTATTTCAAAGCATGTAATCTAGCTGATTCAAAAATGTGTCACCTTCTAGTTTCAAAACACAGTGACACAGATGTGCATTTTAGCATCTGCAGAATTTGAACGGATCTTTGTTTTGACGATAAGCATTTTCACCATGAGGATGCTATATAGAATTGTATAAACCACCAAATGCCACCATCTCTGTGACCCATCGTAGTTTGCTAAAAGAGCTGCTCCTGTTGGAATGTGTGAAACAAGCATAAAGACTCACTATGCCTCTGGGTCATGTGAGGAAAGGTGGAGGAACCCCAGTGCACCTTTCCTCTGTCACTGAATTGTATTTGCACCCAGGGCGTTCAGCTTGTGGTTTCCCTATGTGAGGGGAACTGGGTGAAATGTGCCAAGATGGGTGAAATGTGCTAAGATCTGGTCTCTGCAGATGGTGATGCCTGAGCTCTCTTGAACTGGCAGAGGGGTTAGTCAATGCCTCCCGATTGCCCAGAGTTTATGTCTGATGAGGAATTACTCAGAGATTAATTCATGCGCCTCCTGAAGCTGGAGCTGGCTCTCCAGAGGCACTCATGGTGTCATGCAAGACAGCCAAGAGCAAACTCAGAGTAAGCCTTTGCTCAATAATAGACCATCACACTTCTCTGTTTATCAGTAAAAGATATTAAAACAAGATAATAAAGGCACTTGAGAGTGACTGGAATTCGTATGATTCACAAAGTGTTTGCTAGTTAGTGAGGCCTTTATGGTGAGGCAGCATGGAGTATGATGCCTCTCAGGTACAACCCAAGAGGCACTGCAGCCCAGGCTGACTCTTCAATGGCAGATTAAGAGGTCCATCTTCAGAGCAATGTATGTGTACATCTTAGAACAGTTGTGAACCCTACTCACTAATAAATAACCCTGTTTTTAAAGGAAAATGGGGAAAGATAGACTTTAAAGAATAAATTGCACTAGTTCACATATTTGTAGAAATATGTTTCTCTTTGAAGGTGAATCAGCTTCAGAAAGGGAAATCTTCTTCTGGTCAGTTATCTACCAGGATCCAGTGAGTGGTTTTTTTCTGGAGGTTTCATTGAATGACTTGTGTGTACACAAAGAAGATTCTCTTAAGTGCCGCAGATGCTTTGAAAGATAATCCTGCTGGAAACTCCATCTGTACTGAATGTAAAACCTCATCAAGACTAAAATGCTTCCAGAAAATCCACAACCCAATTTCAGCTACAGCTGTGCTACCATACTAATTGCTACTGTCTTTTAGTTTATAATGTTTTAAAGATATCTTCCAATCATTTGTTTCCAGAAAGAAAAATATATTGTGATGCTGTAACAACATTTTGATTCAGACCCCCTTTCTTACACCCCTGAAAATAAAGGCAAGTCCAGTATCTGTTCCTAACCTGACTACCTGCCTTGGTGAAACTAACTCACACTGACGAGCATTTATGTGCTCATGAACATACCCTTGAAGGCCTCAAAACTAACCTTCTACTGAATAAGGCTCACATTGCAGAATTAGACTTTAGGACCTTAAGGACCTATTTTTGCTTAGGACATCAAGGAAGCAGTCATCTCTTACTTTCCTAAAGATTTGAGAACTTCCAAGCTGTTTTTCTAGCAACAGAAGTATAAAACAGCTCCACTAGCTATGCAGACATGTCATTCCGCTGCTGTCAAACTGTATCTGAAATTTAACTAGGCACAGGGTGATGTGATCATGGTCCTGCTGACTTGTGTAATTCTATCATGAGCCTTCCTGGTCTTTTATGTATTTATTAGGAGAGATTTATAGAGATGTTACTTCTTAATAGTAGTTCAGCAATTTTTAAATGCAGTTTATGCCTTTCAAATCATCAATATCATGATCACCATGTTGATGAAAAGACTTCCAGAGACATAAATTAGAGGCAAAATGGGATTTTGCCATGATACAGAGGTGTTAGTCCTTGTGAGACAGTTAATGCCCTGTTGACTTGTACATTTAGCCAAGTTAAATGCTATGTTATCTAGATTGAACTGTGGGCACAGTGTGCTGTGAAATCATTACAAACCCACGCACTTCAGCTGATGCAGATGATGATTCTTTGTGGGTTCATTTCTTCAGACACGATCTTTCCATAATGCAAAAAGCCAAGAAAACTTCTAAGCAGATTCTCGTCCTTCAGCATACTGTCTGAAATTATTGCAGGAAGAAAAAGAGCATAAGGTTGGACTACAGTACAAGAAAGCTGTACAAGTAAGACAATGAGCTACTGGAGAGGGTCCAGTGGAGGGCCACAAAGATGATTAGCAGTCTGGAGCACCGCTCTTATGAGGAGAGTCGAGCCTCTTTAGTCTGCAGAAGAGAAGATTGAGAGGTGATCTCATCAATGCACATCATTATCTGAAAGGTGGGTGCCAAGAAAATGGTGCCAGACTCTTTTCAGTGGTGCACGGTGACAGGACAAGGAGCAATGGATATTAACTAAAACACAAGAAGTTCCACCTCAACATGAGGAAGAACTTCTTAATGCTGAGAGTGGCGGAGCACTGGAATAGGCTGCCCAGGGAGGTCATGGAGTCTCCCTCTCTTGAGACATTCCAAATCCACCTGGATGTGTTTCTGCTCTAGGTGGCCCTGCCTTGGCAGGGAGGCTGGACTAGATGATCTTCAGAGGTCTCTTCTAATTCTAACAATTCTGTAATTCTGTGAATAGGAATTTCATTCTCCAGTGCTATAGCTGAAAACACTGAAAATGTTGCATGATTTGAAAGAGGTCCTAAAAAGCAGAGGTGATAAAGGACCTAATTGTCTATTAAATGCATGTTAAGCAATCCCAGGAAAGAATCCAAACTGTTTTGTCCTGCATCCTGTTCCCTGGTTCGTTCCAATAAAACAAAATTACCACCTTGGATGTTTAGGTGGGAATTTTGCATGACCTCGTCTTGACTTTATAGGTCTATTTTGTAAGTAGCCATCCACAGGATTTTGCTGGATAAAAAATTGGAGTGGCTGCCATTAAAACTCTCTGCCAGTTAGCAGGTCAATATCCCAAGAAAGTGGTGGTGTAATTACAATACTATAGACAAATGCTGATGTTCTAGTGTGGGGCATTGGCTCTATTCTTATATACCAGAACAGAAAGTAGTGACCTTCCAGATTTCACAAGGAAGAAATAGAGGAATTTGACTCCTTGGCAAAGCAGAGTTGTTTGGTATACAATGTACATACACTAGAATTCCAAGGACAACAAAACCAAAAACAACAAACAAATAAACTAACAAACAAACAAACAAAAAACCCCCCACCAAACCCCAAACCAGAATGCTTGTAATATGACTGATAGAAAACACTTGAGCACACTATCATCTGAACCCTGTTGTCCTGATGATCACCCCATTCCCATGGCAAAAGAAAAGATAAATGCATATGCAGAGCAGAATAGGTGGGTGAAAGCTAAGGATATTGGTTTGCCCCTGTTGTTGCATACTGGTCTGTACCTACCCCAGCACCAATAAATTATAATAGTTGAAAAGAGACGATTAGAGGAAAGGAGTTAAAAGCAGCCATTCCCTGCAATATATTGTTTGTAACAGTCACTCATAAATTAACTGGCAACTTCATTATATGGAGCTCTTTGCAATATGAAGTTCCATTCTGTCTTCTTTTTCCCTTGATGATGTAGCAAATGTTCAACCTTAGGCCAGTTGTCTATCAAAGCACACGCCTTCAGGGTTGAGGGAGAAGATGCTGCTGAGGCCTTGATCTATCACACAGATGTCCTGAGGTCTAGGCCAGGATTCCCACCCCTTTCTAGCTACAAATACAAAGCACAACACTGTGAGGGCCGCTATGGGGAAAATTCAGTCTATCTCACCCTTACAGTGACAGATGACAAATAATGGTTGCAAATAGCATGGCACAGGAAGTCTACATGAGGTCACAACACAAATTCTATTAACACACACATTGGGTGTAATCCAGCTTTGAAGGGGATGGAGATAAGAATCAACAGTATATTGGTTTGTTTGAATCTCATACAAGCAACATGCACAGAAGCGCTGAGACAATTGAGCCCTAGTAAATAGCACAGATAGGAAGATTGCTGCCTTTACCCAACAGTGAAAGGAGGTTTACAGAGTAATTAACCATTGTTTTCTATAGCATGACATGTTTAACTTCCCTATTGTGATTATTATTCAAACATGAGACTTGGGAAAGCAAATGTGGGGAAGTGCTCTTGGAACAGGTCATGCAGAGTGTGAAGGACCAGGAATCAGAATGGGAACAATTTCAGAAGCGGAAAAAGATGTACAGCGATTGAAAGGACTTTATGATACAGACTTTACAGTTATTATGTATATACACATTGTATATTTCCCCAGAATTTGTATCTCCCGGGCATGCCCAGGCTTGTCCACTTCCCTGCTTCCCTGCTGATTGGCTGGAGAAGCTGCAGAGAGGAGACAGCCTCCATTCGCCCTTTCCTTCCCCGCTTCCTCCCACATTCCTCCCTCTTTTGCCTGTGCTCCTATCCTGATTTGTCCCCCTGTTTGTCTGTCTCATGCTCCACCCCATGTTCTGGCCCTTTCCCCACCTGAAACCCATAAAACCCTGGACATCTCAATAAAGTATTCCATTTGCACCTCTACCTTGACTCCCGAACCCATCCGTGCTGTGTCACGGCCCCATCTCCCCCTCAGACCATGGCAGCAGAGTGCCCTCAGTGTTTCTGTTTTCTCCTGCAAATGGTCTTTGTCAGTAGCTCACGTGGAACTATGGAATCCACTTGTAGTCCCCATGCTCATATTCCTTGCCAGATAGGTCTCCTAGCTATTTTCCTTGACTGTTTCATCAGTACAGCTAGCTTTTTCTTTCAGACTATGCTGGATGCCACATAATGGTGTGACTAATTGAAGTTGTTTCTTACCCTTCTCCTCCCCCAGATCTCTTGATTAATATTTTGTTGTATACCTTAATTAGCACATTTCTGGCTTCTGGCTGCTTGTAATTCAAAGCTTTCCAAAGAGACCCTAGTAAAACTTTACACGTTGCATTATGACAAATATTGCAAATACAAACTCCTTACTAGATTTGTAATTATATCATGCCCACAGAATTCTATTAAAAACCCAGCATGGCACCACAGATGGTAAAATGGGGAATGGGCTGCTTCCTGTATGCATGGAATTAATTCTGGTAAATCCCATCATAATTATGTTACAAAGTTAGACCATTAAAAGGAAAATAGCAGTTGTTAGCCTTTCCGATTCAGTTTTTATTTTCTGGGGGTTTTATTTCAGCGGCTCAGTTTCCTGCCTACTGAATCATACTCTCAAACAGTTTATATACAAAGACACAGAGGAAACCAGCCCTGCCATAGTTTTCCCATGAATAACATTCATATTATCTCTAAGAAACAGCAATTATAATTTCCCTTGAAGAAGTTTAGGATGTCTTAAATTTTGCTTTTGGCCTCACACGCATGTAAATTTATCCCCACTGAGACCCAAGACATATTCACAATGGGTGGGAAAGTTTCAAGTTTTATGCAGTTTTAAAGAGGGTCATGAGAAAGATGGCATCCCAAACTTGGCAATCTATGGTCTTCTCTTTAGAGGCAATGAAGCCACCCACAATTTTGTGCCTATTGATACAAATCAGATGAAAAGGGGCTCCTTTCAGACTCCGTGAACATGGCTACACAAGAAAGTGCCTACTTGAAGCTCTTTGCATACATTTTAGTTACTCTTGGTGGGGGACAGAGCACCACTAATATGAATTTATTTGATACAACCACTTTTCTTGACCTTAAAACTATTGCTTTCACACTTTATATTGCTAGTAAAAATTCACACTTTCTGGGAAAGGGTAAATTTCCTGTGGGTTTTTTTGGTGAGGATCTGGCTATACAATTTCTCTTAATATTGGGATGAATCCATGAAGCTAAATCCCTGTCAGGAAACATCTTCATATGCCAAGACTTGGCAAATCTATTTCATTTCCACAACATGGAGAAGACAACGACACAGAAAGACAATAAACTAAGTTCACTGCTCTGAGCATGTGATCCTTGAAGGAATACTTATTTATTTTATTTATATATTTTTAATAGAGTTACAGGCTTCAAGCATTGCATCATTTGCTTGGAAGGAGTATTATGGGAACTGAGACTTTACTAACATCAGCCAGAATAGTATAAACCACCTGCATTTATAAAAGAAGAAAGACAACAGTAACTGAAACAAACATGCATGAACTCTATTCCTCAGCCAAATAAAGCCCAGTTTTGAGGAAAGATGCTTGGATAGTGCACAATAATATCTGTCTTTCTATAAAAACTGTCACTCTGTGTCTTATAAAAATTAAATAAAGCAGGCGTGTAGAGCCAGATGGTTATTTCCTGTTATTAGAGCTTTAAGGGACAAATTAATCTCTATTGTACCCTCCATTGACTTCAACACTGTCTCTATTGATTTGAATGAAATTACATTGCAGATAATTTGGATATGGGTTCTGAAGGATGGGAACCATTTCGGGAGTCATCTGTGTAAAACTTCTGCATTTCATGTAACTGTCATGAATTGTCTGTATCCTTGGAGACAACTTCACCATGTAGTTCCATGCACTACTAATACATTGGCTTATACTATACTGTGGAGCATGGTACTTGGGTTTTAGAAATAACATAGTGACCATAATTGGGATAAACAGCTCTAGTGTTGAAACAGTGTTAAAGTGTTACTGGGTTTGGAGCAAGTGCAAATATTTCTGTGGAACTGTGTTGTGCAGATGTACCTCAAATCTTATACAGCACAGTTTAAGGACCCTCCATCTCTTCATACTTGTAATAAGGAATTTGGACTAGAGAGCCCCAACACCAGAGGCAGGCTCAATTTCTCCCCCCAAGCCAATCATTCTCACTTGATCTTTTCTTCTCAAATATGAACATGGTTTCTACCAGCTGGTTTCAGGTGGCCAGGACTGAAAACACCCAAGCCAATGTTGATAAGATGACTCAGCAGTGCTGAACTGAACAAGGCTTTCATAAGCAAAGAAATACTGTCTGGGATATTCTACTGTAATTTGGTATGTGTTACTTGCCCCTGAGTTGGGGCAACTGAGGGCAGATTCGAGTGTGTGGTGGTTTGAGCCGCCCACCCTGGGGGGGGCTGGAGGTGATTGGTCCCAGGTGAGTTTCCGATGTGGGACCAATCGGAGCTGGTTTTCGCCTCTGTGAAATTAGGATATTACAACAGCTGGAAGAAAGTTGTTGGCAGAGAGTGAGAGAGATTTGGAACCATGAGGTGAGAGGAGAGAGGCCTGCGGGCCCCTTACGGGGGGCCAGACCCTCTTTGTCCCCCCCGGCCAGGCTGCAGGGAGCCTGGAACAGTATTATAACTGGACTGGGTGCCTGTGGCCAAAGTCTAGGGGGCTTTTCCCCCCCCACTGTCCAGGAGAGGTGGTGGCGTGTACTTGAGAGGCCAGCCAGGGGGTTCAAGCTACCCCCTGCCCCCGGTGACAGCATAGGTGACAATCTGAAAGGATGTTATTAACAGCAACCCCATGATTTTAATCTATTTTGTCTTCTCTATGAACAGGGGGTATTTTTCTGGTTATAATGAAGAGGAACAAGTTCATGTCTGTGCTTTACTCTACTCTGGAGATACTGAGAAGTGGGAAACATTATGATTCCTCTTTCATTTCAAAAACTGTGCAAGGCATTTAATTAGTTCTGGTAGGGACAAAAGTGACAGTAACATAAACTACAGAAGGAGTTCAATCTATCTTGACTTTGCTTGCCTTGGAAATAGTGCAAATTGTGGCCAAATAAAGTCATTTGCAAGGTTAAATATCCTTACCTTCCTTAGTTTCCCTGAACAAGTTATTTGAGTGGAGAAAAAGCAAGAAACTTTCCTTTACTACTTGAAAATAGCACTGGAAATCAGAATATATCTTGTTTATCTCCTTATTTACAGCAACTTAGGTCTTTGCTGAAGCCCTTATTACTGTTGAACAGAAACATTGGAGACAAAGGCATTAGCCATTGCCTGAGTGTGCTGTATGTAATGAGCACTGGTTACAAATAGTTTGGAGAAAGCTGAGAACTCATTAAGTAGTTGGCATTAAAAAACAAACAAACAAAAACAAAACAAAAATCCCCCCAACCAAACAAAACCCAACAACCACAAATAGTTCTTTATTGAATCTGAACAGCTGCAGTTGTGTATATTTTTCTGGAATCATAAGATAATGAGTTTTGGTGGTTTTTTTTCATTTTTGTTTGTTTGTTTGTTTTGTCTAAAAGTTTTTTATTTAATTCTAAGATATGACCTGAATGTAATGCACTTTGCCAATGCAACCAGACTGTTAGCAATCAAAGTGAATGCAAACAATAGAAATAAAAGATGTGGGAATCTGACACTTGCTTGGACCAAGGTTTTCAACTCAAGAGGTCAGGGTTTGGGATAAAACAGATCTTGAGCCAAATTTCAGGCTTCTAGGTGTACCACTGGTTAAAATATAAAGTTGCAAAACTTAGGAATTGACGTTATGTTGTCTACCTGGCTCAGCAAGGGATTCAGCATTTTCACTGTGGCACAAGGAGGCCATTGGTATTTGCCATACAGAGCTGTGTAAGAAGGAAGGAGGGAAAATTATAGCAGATAGAAACAAGTTGTTCTTGGCTTGCTCAGGCTATTAATGTGACTAATGCCATGAAGTGACTAACCTCAGGCCCCTTGAGAGATGCTTGTTTTCAGAGGTGTTGGAGCATGCAGATTTTGAAACTCAGGCCATGAGAGATATATTTCTATTGCTAGTGAAGCACAAGCCTAACTTCTCTGCAGACTCTCAGGATTATACCTAAGGCATCTAACCCTGACTTCTACTGTGGAACAGCCCAGACATGAATATTGCACAAGACAATGCAACAATACAAAATACAGTGAACGTCACTAGTCATTTTGGGACACCTTGAAAAACACCTCCCAGAGAAATGAGAATTGAAGAATTGCACACTACTGAGGGGATCGA
This sequence comes from Pseudopipra pipra, assembly GCF_036250125.1. Classification (NCBI taxonomy): domain Eukaryota; kingdom Metazoa; phylum Chordata; class Aves; order Passeriformes; family Pipridae; genus Pseudopipra; species Pseudopipra pipra. The sequence goes on along the minus strand of NC_087550.1, from coordinate 61,907,979 downwards.
AATTAATGTCATCCTTTCTGTTATTAGGTCCTGTGTGGTTTTTACTCTCTCCCTCAGGACAGTTTTGCTACTGCAAAGATGGGATATGACAAATAAATTAAACTTCATTGTTTGCTTTCCTGAGATATAAGGATTAATATAAATCATGATGGCTCTTCAGTGGTCCTGGAAAATCAAGCCTTTGCATCATAGTCGGTCAACTTCCACTGCAAAGGTTTTCCTTGCATACTTCTACAATGCACTAAAATAAAGGAAATACAGGTTGATTGCAAAGCTGTTTCCCAGTGACTCTCAAATGTATAGTTCGTTGAAACATTGTGCTAATAATTCTGTATGAATGCCTCATTTCCAAGAATGACACAGGAGTCAAAGAAATGGGAGATAAGACTACTCTAGTAGTTTTAAAATTAAAAAATATCAATTATTATCTTTGGTCTTTTCTGATGATATGACCTGAGAGAATAAAATATCCTTTGAGAAAAATTAGGGAAAATCTATTTCCAAAAAGATAGATGACAATTTTTACCCACCTTTTTTATCACCTCAATATTGCTTGCAAAGTGTTTTCCATTCAGTTTTACATAATGATTGTTAAAATCACCCAGAACATCTTTTTTATCGTACATGTTTTAATCTAATTTTACCTGTATAGGACATCTCCTGAAACAATGCCTGATGCTATGTAACATGCATTTTCCCTCCAAATCAACGCTGCCTTACTTTGGTGCAGTTCAGAGTTAGTAATCTGTGGGTGACTTAACAGCTCTCTAGTAAAACCTATGCTGTTTTCTGTACTACAAAATGTTCATTCTGTCTGGGCAAAGAGACAAAATCCCTCACAGTGAGAATGATAAAGGACTAGAAGAGGGACCCAAGGAGGCTGTGGAAATCTGCATCCGTGGTAGTTTTCAAAACTTTACTGCACAAGGTCACGAGCAACCTGATTTAACTTTGTGATTTTCCCTGCTTTGAACCAGGGAGCATACTAGATAATTTTAGAGGTGCCTTCCAAACTGGGTTATTCTGTGAGTCTATATTACCTGCACAAGTTTTTCTGTGGCCTTTCTCAGACTCCTTTCGGAAGAAAAAAAAAAAAGGGAAATGCTTTATGGATAAAACATCAGTGATTATACCAAAGTTAACTTATATCTTCTCAGTAAAATCATTACTGGAGTGTACAGATTCCTGGAGGGCATTATGAAAGGTAATTTAAACTGCTGCTTGGACATCTAGCCCCAACACATGAATCTTCTGTGTGCCCTCTACTGTTTGGAGAAATGGAGTAGCTGCTTTTGCAATGTGGCCTATCATAAAAAGTTTTCTTTGAGGGTCTATAATATGACCTTTAGGTATTCCGTAATGAGTTTTTCAGGTATTCATAATGTAAGAACTTGTAATTTAAAAGTCAACAAAAATTCTTGCACACCTTAGAATTGCGTAAATACTGAGGGATTACCATTCTAGATTTCAGAATATCTTCAAAAGCTTAATAACCTCTGTGAATATCTTTGAGCTGGTCTCTGCAGATGTCATGACAGGTCTGTTGCAGAGTAACTGAGTCCTGTTTTTCCCTTAACAAGATGAAGTCATGCAAAAAGCCTGAGGAATATATCCCTTTTGCCACTGGTGCAACTTTATACAGAGCCAAGACTCACCTCAAAAAGACGTGGGCTCCATTTTGACTCTGCTTTCTCTCTCCTAGTGTGCAGGTAGGAAGAGTTGGGTAACAGTTGGGGTTGGAGATGAGGCTCTGTCTTTGTCCTTGAGGGCTTACCAGGAGCCATTTGAACTCTTTTCATATTTCCAGCACCTTTTCAATATGTTTATGCAGCAATCACAATTATGGAGGCAAAGTTAGAGGGAATTAATCTTTCCTTTAATTTCCTGGGCTGAAGGGCAAGCTGAGAAAGTTTCTTTGCTTTCTGTCTATGCCAGCAAGCTTTATTTTTTAGTAGAAAAGATCTATCAATTTCAGTCTTGTTTGTTCTTCTACCAAGGCATTAGATTACAAAGAATTGCCCATGGATGTTCACTTACAATAAATTCCCACCTGACTAGAGCATATCCACATTTAGACAATGACCCAAAATTATATGTATGACCTTCCTATTTACAAGAACAGTTGCACCCCAGAACAGGCACCCCAGAGCCTTCTCCCAGCTGTCTGGCCCCAGAACCAGTTGTCATCTGATGCTGGGTTCATGGCGGCACTGGTCAAGATAACATAGCAACCTCCTGGACTCTCTGATGGACTTTACATTCTTTGTCTCTTTTACAGGATACTAAGCAAAAATCTTTCAACATGGAAGTGCCCAGTGATGCTGGGGATGAATGAGCAACCCTGTTCTCTGGCATGGATGAATTCTCCTGATTACTGAAGTGTTGCTGCAGATAACAATCACATCAGCTTGTGCTGTGTGGCAGGCAGTGATATTCAACCGGGAGAAAGACAACAGTCATAGAAAAGTTGAAAACTGTCTTAACTGGACAAAAGTTGATTTGGTTGCCAGACTTAGAAGTAGGGTTTCCAGGCTGTCAGGTCACAAGAAGAGACATTTTCTTCACAGAAGTTTCACAGAATATTCTGAGTTGGAAGGGACCCAACAAAGATCATCAAATGGTCCATACAAGGATCAAACCCTTGGCATTATTAGCACCATACTCTAACCAACTGAGCTAGTCTCAGGGTCAAGAAGTCTCTTGACAGAACTGTAAATATTAGCACACTAGGTTGTCAGTGGTCAGGGCATCCTTTGTGCGTGTGTAAATCAAGATATGTGTGTGTAAGTATCAAGAAAAATCCCTTGTACTAATACGCTGAGAACTTTAACAAAAATTAGAAGTCACAATGATGTCAAACAGTACCCACTCTGCTGCTTTCTGTGTGTCTGTACTTGATGGCTTAGCTGGACACTGTCCTCAGGAATCCTCACACTTCATGAGATAAAATGATTTATTGTGCTCTCAGCAAAGCCTTGCTTCTCCTTTAAGTCTTTCATACACAGAGCAATGTGTTAAAACAACAATTCTCTTAAAGTTGAGGAACAGCTTCTCAACAGTGAAGGAAAATGTGCTACATTCACCTGAAACCCTTCAATGAAAAGGTAGTAGGAGAGAGGCAGCACCAGAAAAACTGTAATTCTCTCTCTATTCAATGCTTTGAGCCCAAACTGAACCTTCTCCTGTAAATGTAACAATTACCATACAAAATGCTCCATGAGACCAAATTTCACATTTGTTCATCACAGCAAGTAAAATATGCAGAAATGCTTTACTCTTTGATTTATTTTTTTTTAAATGCTAAATTTCACCATGTGCGTGTCCCAGAAATCCATTGACAACTCACTGAGAGGATTCAAGCAGAAAGACTTTGATCTCTAGACATGACAAGAAGAATCATGGTTAGTTCAGTCTTCCCAGTTTAATGCTCTGTACATTTTCATTACTGTAGACTTGCTTTGTAAGAAAGTCTATTAGGAGCTTGAATGAGAAAAGGTTAGCTGGATTCCAGTTCCACAAAGTGCTTAGTTACATCTGTGGTTGTAGGCTTGCTGACTGGGATGGAATCAGAGTCCACAGCTTACATTAAGCCCATGCTTTGGAGCAGGACTCTGTGAGAGCTTCTCCTATGCATCACATACATCCAAATCCTTAAGATTTAAATACATGACCCTATGAAGTGGCTGGATCATAATTTTCCAAGGTAACTGTTAAGTAGAATTAGCTGGCAATACACCAATTTAATTTACAAGACTACATGAACAGTAGTCTAGACAGAGCTGTAGAAATTATATCTCCTGTTACACTAATACAGCCAGTGTTCTCTGTAGAAAGTTTTTATCTCTCCTACTCAAACTATTTTATGAAAAACATACTTGAAATAACATTAAGGTTTGCATTTCCTAATGCCTCCTACTCCTCTCTGCAACCTAGTGATAATGAAGAGGAAATTTTGTTCTGGGGTGTTTCTCAGCTTCTAGAGCACCCACATAACAGACACATGTGAAAATGATTCAAAAAGTGATGAACAAAATCTCGCTACATCTGCATCTTGCTCCTAATCACACATTTTTATTCATTGTTCAAGTTGCAACAGCCATCTCGGTCCCAAGATCATTACAGCCCTTTAAATATCTTAAACAAGAGTTATTTTGCAATATTCATGTTGTTCATTCAACCACAAGTGATTTTAAAATGGTTTTAACTTATGACAAGGCGATGGCTGAGAAAGAACTATCAAATTAGAATATTTTAAGAAAAAAAGAATTAGCAAGCATCAACCACGGACCAAATTATCAGGACAAGGGAAACAGCCCAGTTTTCCAGTAAAATAAACAAATGTTAACAGTTTGGAGGATGAAACTGATGTGTGCACAGCTGTGCAGCATTGTTATGGGAGAAGGCACTACTAGTCCCGAAGGCTTCATTAAAAAGCTTGTCTGAGAATTGAGGTTGGCTTCTGCTGTAAATCCCTCTTGGTGGTTTGAGCCCCTTTAAGTCATCTGGCATGCAAAATTATATGTGTTTTGATGATCAGCTGCTCAGTTTGACTGCAAGGACAGGAACACTGAGTATTGCCCTTTGACTCAAGTATTTCTGTTTTGTCAGCCCCAAATCATGAACTTAGTTCAGGTTCCGCCCTTGCAGGAGGTACTTAAATGGCCATCAAAGTACAGTCTCCATGTCCTATCAATCTTCTAACCTCTATGTTCTCTTATAGTTTCTCTGCCTCTTCATTTTTTTCCAGCTCAGTTTTGTGAAATGCCTTATTGCTTCCCACATCTCATTCCTTCATTTGCTTTGCCTCTCAGCATGTCCTTCTTCATTTCCTCTCCACTCTGTTCTTTTGCCCTATGCTTTTCTGCCCTATGATGTTCAACAAGACCGGGTGCCAGGTCCTGCACTTTGGCCACAACAACCCCATGCAGCGCTACAGGCTGGGGACAGAATGGCTGGAGAGCAGCCAGGCAGAAAGGGACCTGGGAGTTTGGATTGATAGGAAGCTGAACATGAGCCAGCAGTGTGCCCAGGTAACCAAGAAGGCCAATGGCATCCTGGCCTGGATCAGGAACAGTGTGACCAGCAGGACCAGGGAAGTGATTCTTCCCCTGTACTCAGTGCTGGTGAGGCCACACCTGGAGTACTGTGTCCAGTTCTGGGCCCCTCAGTTCAGGAAGGACATTGAGGTGCTGGAGCAGGTCCAGAGAAGAGCAGCAAGGCTGGTGAAGGGACTCAAGCACAAGTCCTGTGAGGAGAGGCTGAGGGAGCTGGGACTGTTCAGCCTGGAGAAGAGGAGGCTCAGGGGAGACCTCATCACTCTCTACAACTCCCTGACAGGAGGCTGTAGCCAGGTGGGGGTTGGTCTCTTCTCCTAGGCAGCTATCAGTAAGACAAGAGGGCATGGTCTTAAGCTGTGCCAGGGGAGGTTTAGGTTAGATATTGGGAAGAAATTTTTTACAGAGAGGGTAATGAGGCATTGGAATGGGCTGCCCAGGGAAGTGGTGGATAAGACTGGATGTGGCACTTAGTGCCCTGGTCTAGTAACCACGGCAGTGTTGGATCAAGGATTAGACTGGATGATCTCGGAGGTCTTTTCCAACTTGGTTGTTTCTATGATTCTATGATTCTCATTTACCTATCTAGTACAGCTAGATAGGTAGCTTCTGGCTCCCTGCAAGGCACTGGTTTTAGGATCTGTGGAAATCTGAACTTCCAACAAAGAGCTCAGTTTAAAGGTCTGGGACGATGTGTGACTATGTATGGCTTGGAAAAGTGCATAGTATTATAGTCAGATTTTTCTGCAAAAGCCTGGCTAGCGTAAGCAAAACCATATCCAAGAGAACACAGTGTAGGGAGCACCTTACATCCACAAAGTTATCAGCTAATAAACACTAGATGATCTGAAAAAATAAGGTCATACAGAGCTCCTGAGAGCTGACCAACCTTTGACTTGTCAGGAAGTACAACTCTTCTTTCTTTAGTTGTTACTACTTAGATTATCCTACCTTTAAAACCTACTACCTTCTCAGTTTTGTCCTTCCAGTACAAAAGTAAGAGTGATTATTGATTTGCAGCCAATGTGGATTTTTGTTTGGATTTTTTTGGTGGATTTCATAATGCTTTATGTTGAGAGGTTTATGTTCCAGAATTAGGAGTGGCAAAAGAGAGAAGAAATTTCACCTGGATCCCAACATCAGAAAAGGAGATTAAAAAAATAGCATGGGGAAAAAAAACGTTTTTTTGGCAACAGGAAAAAGCCTGAACCAAATTTGTAGCTAATCTATCAGAGTCTGAGGTTGCTGGAGATAACAGAAGTGCACATTTCCATTAGGGGAGGATCTGTTACTTTTCGTAGATGAGTTTTAATAGACAGGTATTTTACTTTGTTAACTGGAGACTGTCTGTTCTCTAGTGCTGCAAATCTGGAACCTCTTGGCAGAATTCTTTTGCTGACCTGTCAAAAATTACCTGTTCCCTTATAGAAAAAAAATATAAAATTGGGGGATTTTCCTTTCTTTTAGAAGCAAGTCTGTATTAAACAGTAGGTACTGCCAGCACTTCAGTGTTTGATTCCCACTGCTAAAGACATCAGAAACACAGAATAAAGAAGAGTGGACCCATGAAGGCCAGCCTTTTCAGAAAGAGGGGTGTATGTGGACCATGAATTCTGACAAGAACAGAGCAAATAATGTGTGTGGTGTTCTACTGGATCCTTCTAAATTAGATTGAAAATAGCATATTTGACAAAATGTCAAAGGAAATATAGAACTGGAATATGTGGTCTTTGGATATTTATTCTAGAGTCACAATTTCCAAGTTAATTTCTTACAGAATTTATTGCAAATACAGGACAGAAAAACAATTTTCATCACACAAGATAGAACTTTATGGAACTGGTTAAACCTAGAGACATTGAAGATGTTTAAATCTGTTATTGAATATAGTGTCTCCAATAACAACCAAGAAATACATGGCTTTCCTTGTAAAAAGGAAAATGGAAATAAAAATGGGGATCTCTGAAAACCTTTAAAACAGGATTCAATATTAATGTTATCCTAATTTGTCAAATATCTGCAAAATCAAGACCAACAGTTTCTTTAAAAAAAAAAAAAAAGGAAAAAAGGGGTTAAAATCAACAATATCCCAAAGGGTCCAAGCAGATCCTGTGTGTATAAAACGTCCTTGAAAAAGTACGTTGTAGAGCTAAACGTGATGCCAAAAATATAATAGAGATGATTAAAAAGAAAAAAAATGGATTTAACAGTTGAAAGCTTTTTTGAGATTCTTCTAAAGTGCTCTGCTATTCTTTACACTTTCCTCTATTATTATCAACAGGGTAGAACATAGTTCTCAGGCAAAACAAAGAAAGTGGGTTAATAACAGCAATTATACAGAATGTTTGAAATAGCAGAGTACAGAATGCTCATCTCATTATTTCCAAAGTGTACTCTGTGTGTCTTACTTGTGGTGAAGCTCAGATCCAGCCCTCTGAAATAGGCAGGAAGTAAGACAAAGAACTTTGTGAGGAATGAGCCAGTGTGTGAAGGAAGTAGCACTCGGCTAACAACTTTCTTCAAAACAATGCATTCCAATCAGTCTTTTCATTTGCTTGTACACCAAGGATGCTGCAAAGACAGGTCCTGGAAAACAGAGCAGTAGGAAGCATTATTCTATGTTCTTAGAAGTGTTGCTGAAGTCAGTGAATACAGTCTGGTTCAGAGTTGACATTTCATATTATTTGTTAACTAGACAAACAGCCTTTACACAAAAAACTTCATGGTGGGACAGTTTTCTGCTGGAATTTCCCCAGTACTTCTGCTGAGTAGCAGGAAGACTGGGAGGCTGCCCTCTAGGCTGCCTCCTACCTGCTGTCCTTCCTCCATGCTCCAGATCATAGTTGTGTGTGAGCTGCCAGGGCATGGGAGCAGCCAGATCACTTGCAAGGAGTCGCCTCAGTCTCTTCTTGAGTTTCTCATCTGGCAACGTGGGCTCCTAGAACTCCCTAGATGATCTGAGGTCTCCAGATTCTAAATCCTCTGTGCTACACTGGGGCCAGATCCCTGTTGTGGTGTCCTCATCAACTTACTGGAAATTCAGGTTCAGAATGAAGAAAATACATTTTTCTGGAATTTTTCTGTGGCTTATCAGTCCCAAAACCTTCATGGTATATGTTGTTGGGGGGCTGCTTTTACTTTCCAAGTTACCACATGCTGAGTTTTAGTTACAACCCCACAGCTGAATACAAATGGTCTCAAACTTTTTAATTGAGAAAGGGACCGGATCAACATTATCTACTCTTCACTTGCCCTAATGATCAAAAAAAAAACCACATTAAAAAAATGCAAAAAAAAATTTGCTGCCGTCTTCCAAACTTCAGAATATCTAGAAATGAGAATCGCTTGTCTGGAAGTAAGGATCCCCATAGGTGGGTGGATCTACTAGAGGATTTTGCTAGTGGCACTAATGTATGGAGTTTGATCAATTTTGGGCTGTAGATATTTGATTAACAATACCCCCATATTTATACTTGTGCCAATCAACTCCTATATCAGCCCTAAGCTTGCAAAAAGTAGCAGAACCTGGAGAATGAAAATTATAGTCTGGGATCATTGTATTTGGTGCCCTATACAGTAAAATGTCATTATGGGTCTGTTGTGTCTAAACACAGTAACATATTTCCTTTATGCTGTATTTCAGCTGGGTTGGTAAACTCTGTGTGCAAAACTATTTGGGCACATAAATAGCAATAATTACATTAATATTACTATACTGTAGATCTAATTCTTGACTGTTGTAGATCAGCAAAGCTCTAGTGATGACAAATCATGGAAATTATGCTGATTTATTCCTAAAGCATCAGGCTGCATTTAACATGATGACAAACTCTGACACACATTAGCCATTTCCTGTGGTATATACTTCAGAGTACTGTCTTGATGCAATAATTATTTCTGAGCTATATCATTGCTCGTCCTTCAGTGAATTTTATCCACAACTATGGAGCTACAACAGAAGAAAATGAATTTTATTCAGAATATTCTCTTCATTTGCTATTCTACCATGTTCATCATGAAATATTGCCTATGTAGAAACTTTACAGGAAAATGTCAGTATCACTGATATATTTACAAAGCCTACAACAATATTTGAGAGAATGACACAGGCTAATGAAATGTATTTGGCCAAAACCCCAGAAAAGAGTCCTGTCTCTAAAGAATTCCGTTGAGGAAACCTTATGTATTAGCCTCCATATTTTAAAATTACCATGCTCCAACAGATTTTCCAACTCGGTTTAGACCTTGGAATTATTTTATTGTATCAAGATATTGCCCAAAACTACAGCACTAACCCTTTCTGACCTACACTCTCTTGGAGCAGCAATTTGAAGGGATTTATTTATTGAAGGCAGCTGGGCAATATCTATCAGAAAATAAGGGTCTGCATGTGAACAGAGACAAAACAGGTCTTTGCATTCTCATCTGCAGAATGGACTGAGGATGCAAAACAAAACTAGTTAAGACTGTGTGCCTCAATCCCTGGGTATGCAAGAGAGTGCAAATTTAGGCAGGGAAACACTTCAGATTTTGCAAGAAATTAAGCTATCACAAGTAATTTAATAGTAGCATAACCACGACTTGTACACAGGAATAGTAGGTTTCACATCTTAGATCAGCTTTGGGTCCATCCTGGAAAAGCATTTCATATAATTTTCTCTCTTTGGGGAAAGTGTTTTGTGACAGGATCCAAAACCAAGGAATCAATCAACAACTAGGTTCTTAGAGGGAAGGCATAATTACTGTAATTAGGTATCCAACTTGTTTTCTAAATTTTCAAGAAAAAAAAGAAGAAGACAAGTGTGCAGAGATAATGCTGATGATGGGGCTATATTATTTCAGGTTGTTGGAAGAATATCCAGTCTGCCTAGCTAAGTACAGAACTACTATCTAAATTTTATTGAAGGATCCTTCTCAGTTTAGGAACTTCACTTCACTGGGACGGAATCTCCTGCCGGATATTTCCAAAAACACCTCCCTCTCTGCATTGACTGTGTAGATAATACAGTTGTGGGTTTTTTTAGGCAGATTGTTTTACTAGACACCTGACACTTACAGGCAAACTAGAGGTATTGGAACCCATTATCCATCTTCTTTGGTAAAGGCATAAAAATGTTTCTTTTATTTAGACTCGATTAAACATTCCCATTGAAATAGGGACATAAAAGAAGAGCTGGATCATCTCAGGCTGTATGTTTGAGCATCCTTTGTCCCAGGTCCTGCAGTGCCATTCGCTAACATAAGGTACCTTGGGGGATGGGTTTCCTAGCAGCTAGCATCCAGACCAGGAAATGCCATCAAGGGGTACTCAGGAGTCATCCAGTCATCTAGAGATGAGACTGAAGGGTTTGCAGGGAAAATTGCACCATATTGCAACTTCTGCCTAGGATCCTTTTCCCCAAGTTCCTTTTCCAGGGAAACCAGGGCACAGGAAGGTAGAGCTGGGTGTCACTTTGCTATTCTTCTGGGAGATAGCTGGCATTTGCACCGAGGTGGGATTGCACCGAGACTTACGGCAGCACAGTCCTGCAGTGGTAACCGAGACTAGACGGACTAGCTTCAGAGGGCTAGTTTGCAGACAGGGACATGAAATCAGCATAGCCTGCCCTTACACTCAGTGGAAGAGTAGGCATCTCCAGAGAGTGAGCCATCTGACCTATTTCTTATGTATCCTCCCGTCATCCAGTTAGAGGATAGCTCTGTCTGTCAGTGACCAAAAAACATTTGAAACACGTGAAGATTGTCAGGGGACTTGTTTTATTGGGAAGCTGACAAGGAGATCTTAGTCTGAAGAATCCACTTTGGCTTCAACCCAAGGGAGTTGCAGAGGTACTGTGGGTGTCCAGACCCTTTTGGGTGTAAGCAAGAGTGTGGAGTCCTTGGTTGTCGGTTGCTGAGAATAAGTAAGTTCTCCCCTTAATTCCCAGCCTGCTTCCTACAAACCAAAATCAATCTACAAAAGGGGAAAATTTGGACAGAGCAACATTTCCAACTCAAACTGCCTTGATTTTTAAAGAACTCAGATGATAACACAAGGTACTGCTGGCAGCTTACGTTATTGCATTAGGCTGGTTTGGGGTTTTTGGGGTTTTTTTTGGGGTTATTTGCTGGGTTTTTAATAGGATACAATTGTATTAACATTGAGTACCTTAAATGAAATCTACAAAGCTGGACAAAAATAGTAAAAGTGAGTGGTTGTGAAATTAAGTTAGCTTGAGTGTTCTTTGGCAGTATGTAAAATTTTTGTTACTAGAGGCCTCAACATCAATACAGAGGCAAATAATCATTAAATAGGTATTTAAGTATTTAAGAATCCATACGCTAGTCTCATCTTTAGTAGGATCAGTAAAATGCCTTGTACTACATAGAGCTTATTCTATGCAGCAATTCACATGAAGTACTTAGCAATGGGGAAATTCTCCAATGTGTCTGTTTTTGTGTTCCTATTCCTCCTGCCTGCCCAGGCAAAGAAGTAGGAAAATGGTGCAAGATAATTGAACAACAGTAAGAGTAATGACACTGCAATTTAGAGTACTTAAAAGGTAGAAGAAGAGATGGAAATAAAAATAAAAAAATGAATGCATATGCATTTATACAAGTTTGTAATGAAAAGCAGTACAGTGGTAGGGTGTGAAGTGATGCTGCTATTGTCCTGAGCTCTCCAGGGGATGGAATCCTACCTGGAGCTGTGAGGTTCCTCTGCCTTAGTTTAGTATTCTTGTCTGGTACAGAAAAGTACTGTGCAAAGAAAAGGATAATTATATTATTCTACAGTCTTTCCCTGATGTCTCCAAACCTAACTGTGCCTTATCTATGCTATTTCCATTATCAACTATCTGATAGCTGGAAGGGAAATGTAAGTCTATCCCTTACAATAAAAAGGAAAATAAAAGCATGTTACTAGTAAAAACTCTCTCTTTAAAAGACATTTAGTATTACAGCTCTGAGATTTCTCTTGGCAACTGCTGAAGTGGGCTGCCTACTCCTGAAGGAGGGTTGTTGGCTGCCTGCACAGTGCACAGGAGAGAGGACATCTAAGCTGGCAAGAGGTGCTATGGTAGGAATGTCACTGTTGCCCCTCAGGATCATATGTGCTAATGTTCCTGCTGGAAAGAGGTGCTTGTCTCTTTCAGGATTTTTTAACACTGAATTTATAGCTTCACAAAGCACAAAAGTGAGTTTATACATATCATTATTTAAAGTGCTGAAATTCCCAACTGAACCCCCACCAACTCAGCCATCTGAAACCAAGTAGCCCTAGAAACAAGGCTTAAGAGGACTTTCTTCCCTTTCCTCCTCCTCCTCAGCCCAGAACAAGGGATAATCATTCTGAGCACACAGGAGAGCCAAGCAGCATCCACCAAATACAGCCCCCTATTGAAGCAGGTTCAGGTATTTTCAGCTGGAGGGGAGAAATGAACCCAAGACCAGCACAGCCTCAGAAGGTGTGTTGACCAAGAGATAATCAGCTACAACAGCAACAAGTGAGAAAGAGAAAGCCTGGCTTCCTCTAGAGCAAAGCTTAACTCTGAAGAAACCGACTGATTTAAGTCCTGAAGGTGGGGTATGGAATATGTGGGGTATAGGAATATGTGTATGCCCTCATCAGATGCATAACTGTGTAGCTTCTTAGCACTAGTATGTTGAGGAGTATTCCAGTCATGCCCAAAAACAGATATCTTAATATCATAGGACCTTTCAAAATCACTGAGAAAGTCTGGACAATAACTAAGGAAATGGGAATGTTAGGAGCCTTATGAGCATCCAGATTAGGCATATTCCATTTTTCTAAATCCTTTTGTGACTCTGGTATACTATATTTAATGACAGATGACATTTCTCCATTTTAAAATTGTTTTTTTTTTAAATATGCATATATGTATATGTATCTATATAGCATGCAATATATTTATATTTCTTGGCACACTGAAAACTTTGTCCTCCCACTTCAAACCTTTCCTCAAGTCTTCCTGCTTCTCAGTGTGCAAAATCTAGCAACTATGACCCGTGAAATCTTATCCTTTTCTCTACAGCTTTGGTTGTTCTGTTTAAGATCTGCACATGGAGATGCAAAGACAGCTATTATTTTGTTCCCAAAACATTGGATACTGTTGTGGAAAAATACTGCACAGATTTTTCTCATTGCTACTTTCATGCTGTTCTTTCTGCTGGATTTTTTCTTTTTTTTAAATCTTTCCTGTACAACAGCTTAAAATTAGAAATACTGGGTTTTTTTCTTTTTATATATAAGAAAACTTAAAAATTCCACTAATGCATAAAAGACCCTTCTTTATAGACTACATATATTTTTAGCACAATGTAACATACAGATACCACAAGTTATTTAGTTAAAACAGTTTATGTAGGGAAAACAATGTAGGCTCAGTCCTATCACATCAAACTCTAGGATCTGAAGCACGTTTCTCCTCATCTCTCTGTAGACAGAGAATATGGTAGATATCTTCCTCTTCCCAGAGTGACTGATCTCCTCCTAAAGTCTGAATTATCTTGAAGATGCCTACAATTTATCATGGACAGCAAGCTGTTGGATCTAGTACCCTCAGTTAAGTGTCATACATTAGAGGAGAGAATTTGGATTTCAGGTGCCTATGCTGCTAGCTGCTTCAAACAGCATCCTGTGTCACTGGGGTGTCTCACTAAAACAGATGACCAGTGATTTACCTGCAGACCTAGAGCCTTTGTACATTTTTCTGGTAGTTATGATACCGTAAACACAACAATAAATGTGAATAAACGAATAACTGCAGAAACAGAGCAGACTTTCTTCCTGTTGGACAGCTAGCCACATATTGTTCTCACTAGTATTAACACAAATAATTCCTTTCTATTAACAGAAATTACCCTCGATTCAGCTTGATATAATTATAAAAGAATCTGTCCTGTTCTCTAGGGTCTCTTCAGCTTCAGAGATTTCAAAGAAATCAAGAGTTGCCACTATCATTTTTACATAATTGATATGCTACATCAATCTGATGAAACATTGCACCACTGTAGTAGTGGGCAACAACATGACAAAATTTTTTCTTACATAGCACTGCAAATGACTGATTACCATTATTACTGAGATTTAAAATTATAAAAAGGAAAAGTATCCAAAATTTTGCAAGTCAAACAGAAACTGACAGATATAATTATTTGATATACTTGAAAGGAATACAAAATCACCAAAGTAGCGAGCTTTGTAAACAGAACAGATGTTTTAAAAAGAATAAAATGAAGAAATCTGCTTCTTAATATAGTAGCAGCTGGTGTTCTGCAATTACCCCCTACACCCTGGAGTCTGTGAATGTTACAGCCTGCTTACAGATAGTTTTATTGTTGCATAATTTACATTAATATTCTAGAATATTTTTATATGGCAAAAGCAAGGTGTGAGCTCAGATTCCAAAACTGAGTGTTGATGATGGTGTGTGCAGGCATATGAGCATCACAAAAAAGCAGAAATCCAGACTATTTGAAGATACAGAGCTCAGATCCAGAAAAGCTGAATACAATCCTTCAGACTCCTGCATACTAGGAAATATTTGGGAAACTTTGCCCAAAACGGAGATAGATCCTGAGAGTGGTTTAACCTACCTCTACTATTAGTTAAAGATATGTCTAAAATGGATACATAAACCCTCATTCCCGAGGCCTTCTTGGTCCCTGCTAGGGAGGAAATTGATAATGCAGGTATTTACTTAAAGAAAAACCTTCCAGGTACTTTGGGAACACATCAAGGTCCTAAGCAAGGAGCAAATGGCACACCCTAACACAGGTGTGCTCAGTTGCTGAGGCAGTAATCACAGACAGCTTTCTTACAGAAAGTTGTTCCCATTCAGTTTCTGACACAGTCAGATTCAGCAGAGGTCTGAGTCTGGTTTGGGGCTCTCCATGATAAATTATATTGTTGTGTATTGTATTTCATATACAAGAAGGGGGAAAAAAACTCTTTTAAGGCAAACTTCTGTTTAGCAATTTCAACACAAAAGAAAAGATACTTCAGAGTGTGGTGGACATTCAGGTGGGTCTGGCACATATGACAAGTGCCATCGGAGACCCGTGCCATTCAGCTACTCCAGGAAAATCTTACACAGCAGAAATTGTAAAGAAAAATAATTAGAAAGTGACCACGTGAGACTCAAAAAAGGTACCACAAAATATTGCTTTTATTTACATACATTATGTTATGAGGGTTAATGGTGCTACATGAGGCAAGGCAAAAACAGTTTTACCCTATGTTTGATACTAAGCTCAGAACGGGGTTTCTGATGGCCTTGCTCTTAGACTGGCAAAAGAACATTCACAGAGGGAAGTGAAAGGTAGTTTTAATAGGGATACGGGACTTCAACAAATATTCTACTTCATCTCAAGATTTTGCATCATTTGTCCCAGTGGAACAAATACCATGTGAAGGCTACCAGTTACCTGTCACCTGAGGCAAGGAGAGAATCTAAAGGGAAACTGAGAAAAAAAAGGTACTAAAGGCTTTACGGCTGACAGTGGTTATAAACTAAACTGTATGCTGGTATCTGAACTGAAACACAGCTTGGATGCTGAGTGGTATCAAATATGAAAAGATCTGCTGTGGCTGATGCAAAAAGACTTGGAGAGAAGGGATTGCTTTTTGTCAACTCAGTCTTTTTTGATCTTATAATATGAATCAAGTGAAACTATCCAAACCTTTATTCCCTGTCAAATATTTCTGATGTTTTGGAGCCTTTAGTCCCAGTTTAGAAGACAGGCAGCCTTGGCCTTCCTTACCGGTTCAGTTCATACTCTCTTAACAGACAAATCTTCACCAATTCAAACCACCAGCTTAAACACATCCATGGCTACTTACAGCCACTCACCCAAACTAGCAACATCAGCTGCTTCTTCTGAGACAATAAAATGTTTCTGGCAGGCTCCAGCTCTGTCATATCTTATGTCTACCTTATATCTGGATGAGGAAGGGTAAAGGTGTCTTAAGGGAGAGGGCAGGGCATTGCCATATAGTAGTACAACTGGAAGTGCAAGTGAAGGTCATGTCTGTCTAAAAATCTTTCTCCAGAACAAGTAGTGCATGGAGTGCTCTGGGTCCTGTCCTGAGCTCCCGGGTGTAAGAAGGACATGGACGTACTGGAGTAGGTCCATCAAAGGGCTACAAAGATGGTGAAGGAATTGTAGCATCCCTCATAAGAGTGGAGGAGAGAAAGCTAATGTGTATTAACACTTGATGGAGGAGTAAAGAAATGAAGCCAAACTCCTCTCTGTATCCTTTGAAAGGCCAAGATGTAATGGGTACAAATTAAAATACAGGAAATTCTATTTAAAGAAAGCAAAAACTTTTTACTATGAGGGTCATCAAGTACAGGTTTAGATTGCCAAGGAAGGCTATGGAGCTCCTAGTCTTGGAGTGACTCAAACCCTGACTGGAGACAGTTGTGGGCAATCTTCTCTAGCTGGCCCATCTCTGAGCAGGGGTTTGGATGGCCCCTACAAGTGCCAGTCAGCCCCAACCTTTCCTTGATTCTGTGAAATACAGCACTCTAAATATGTTCAATTAATCCTATATGCAGACCCACTTGTTCCAGCATATGAATATTTCCTCCTTAACTACACTGATCTAAATGAGACAATCTAGAGTAGCTCCTTTCCCCATAAGTCCTACATCTGAGACATCTGAGCCTCTAGAGCTGATCTGCTCTGATTTCTGCCCAGTGGCAGCAGCACGCTAACAGCAAGTTTTTCCTCTGCAAAAGTGTTAAAGACGCAAGTGGGACAGAACAAAAAAGGTTAATAATTTGGCCACGACCCTGGCACTGTCCTGTGCACACCACTCAGCTGCACTGCCTCGACAGAAAGGCTTGTAGAGTGTCTGCAGTCTTACCTCCTGAGATGGGAAGTGAGCTGTCTTTCTGTGCAGTGGGTTTGGGCTAGTCACCCCTCCCAGGGAAAAGGGAGAGCAAGTCATGGCTCCCTGCCTCTCCTATACCATTCTTGCTCACAGGGCATGCATGTTAGCCATCTGTCCTCCCAGAGAAATTCCCCTAAGGATGAATATTTTAGGGGTTAGGCAACCCTCTCCCTGAAAAGTTGCTGAGCATCTGGCACTTCAGTAGGAACTGAGGGTTAAATGACACTAAGAACCTGCTCTCACCCTATGGTTATGAGCATGGAGAAAAAGAAAAAACAGACACAGCTCAATTTTACTTCTTTAGATTCTTGTGGTTTTCTTCCCCTCCACCCCACCCCAGGTTTTTAAGGGCAAGAGGCTCAGAGCAAAAGAGGGAATGAGTCACTGCAATACCTTCTCATTAAACTAATGACAAGACATATAAACAGAGGGAGCTCACTTGGCTAATGTTCCTACCATCCACAACGCTAAGCCATAGGAAATTAAGGCAGAAAAAAAGTCCTGTAGCGTGCCTTGGACTGGGTGTTCAATTAACCTTAAACTGGAAATGTTAACATCTGGTTTGAAAACAACAGTTAGGCATTTGCACCAGGTGCCCTATAGCTGGATAGGGCAGAAAAGAAGTAAAATCAAGTGTCAAGCTCTGTAGTTTGTACCTTTGAGTGAATATGCACTGGGTAGTAATCCCTCTGTAGAATCCCACATTCCGAAAGACAAGCAGTTTTGCACTGTTCTCATTCCTCTTTTTTTAATACCAAGTAATTACCCAGACACCTCCCTGGGTTATGGTAGGTGCTGAATGCTTCTGAAAAATACTGTCTCAATAAAAGCCATTATTTGCCAGTCTGACTCCATGAAA
This sequence comes from Pseudopipra pipra, assembly GCF_036250125.1. Classification (NCBI taxonomy): domain Eukaryota; kingdom Metazoa; phylum Chordata; class Aves; order Passeriformes; family Pipridae; genus Pseudopipra; species Pseudopipra pipra. The sequence goes on along the minus strand of NC_087550.1, from coordinate 61,890,167 downwards.
ATCAACTTGCCAGGAGAAATGAATTCTGAAGGGCTCCATGCTAAAACCTCTCTTCAGGGAATACTCCCTTTTTAGTAGAGAAGTATATATGAGTGAACCTTATCCAAAGAGATTAAAAAGGAAATAAGATGTTAATCTGCAGAAAGCATCTTATTGCAAAACCGTCCTAGGTCTACAGTGTCAGCCACAGATTGTAGGAAGAATGAGAGCTTCTGGAATGGAGAAAATAATTTTGAAATAGTTTTAAAAATTGCAGACACTCAGCAGTGTTCAAACCAGGCTCGTTTTCAGCAGTATTTCCCAATTAATATTTACAAGCTTTTCAAATTGACATTTTTAATTGAAATTAATGAAAATTACAACCATTACTTTGAAACATGGTGATAACATTTTATTTTAAGTGCGGACTGGCAGTTCCTGATATGCTTGACAAAAACTGTGGACATAGCAGCATTAGTGTCAAATAAAGAAAAGATTTGAAGATCAAATTTTCCTAGCAACAACTGTATATAATTGTATAAGATATCAATCTTGTCTGACTGATAATTTTAGGTTTTGGAGCAATTCATGTTGAAGCCAGCCTTGGCAAAAATATCTAGCTACAATATACCTTTTTGTCTCATAAATACTTTAAAAACAGCTGAAGCCTCTTCAGCTCCACGGTCAATGTAAAGGAAATGAGGAAAAATGTTCCTTTCATTTTGTAAAGGCC